>NC_136069.1:603556139-604823337 GCF_964261635.1 Lissotriton helveticus | reverse complement strand
CGGACCGCAGCCCATTACAAACAGGCATCTCAATGAAGTCCATTAGCATTCTGTTAAAGAGACCATGTTTTCTTCCTAGGTGACTTAGCGTTACTATTTTTTTTCTCCCTATATTCATTTGCTGACATGTCAAACATCGATGGCACAATTCTTCTGAAAGCATCCTAAATCTGGGTTTAAACCAATTATGTTTGAATAATCTCACCATTGCATTCCTTCCTAGATGTGTTGGGCCATGAAAATGTGGTGTCATGGGATTCAATAAACAGGCAACACTGGTCTCTCATATGTTGAAATCCAAATGTCACATGCATTATTCCCATATCCTACTCGGATTCAACCCTGATGTTCTTCTACTTAGACATTATCCTGCAATCTCTTGAGCTCTTCCCATGTATCAGCTACTGACTACAACAATAAAAATGCAGTGTCTTCTTCAGATTTATTTAGGTAGCCCCATAAAATGTGCAGGCCACAAGTGCACAATACCGTGCAACTTCATCAGCAGATCGGTTTCCAGCTGTGACCTAATCATTGCCACTTCTGTGAGCTGCACACTTAACCTTCTGTAGGCATTTGCAATATGTCCAACATATTCTTTACATGTTCATCACTCCATATAGGCATACCAGATGAGGTCACAAAACCTCTCTGTGACCATAACTGTACATAATCATGGCACACACCAAAGCCATATTGACTATCTGTAACTATACATCAAAATAAATGGGTGACCTAGAGCGCATAACGGTCCAGCATACATGCTCCACTGATAATTCTCAAAAGAAAAAGGTATGCTGTTCCTAAAGGGGACAAAGGGAAGTAGGGCAGAGAAAAGGAGCCACTACAAGAGGAGTAGTTCCTTTTAGGAAATGGGGCCGTCACACACCCTTGAAGGTGTCATGCTTCATCATCAGGCTTGCTCCTCATCGGGCCGGTGCTGCAATGCCTGATGGGCCCCCTCAAGGGGGCTCTTTATCAGAGATATTTTTCCAAAGCTTTGATGTGAAGGGCAAGTTAAGGGCTCTTTGTGTAGATTGAAGAAACTTAGTTGTCAATGTAGTGATCAGTGACTTTAAAAAGGTCAAGCAAGTCTCAAATCAAATTTTAATCCATGAGTATGCCTGACGTATTAAAAATTTGATATCGCCAGTGGGGACAATGTTCCCTGGTGACTGATAAGGTCAACATGTTTCAAACCATCAATTAGTCAAGATGTGATCTAGGGAAATTATTCTGGCCCATAAAATTTGTAACTAAGGCTTCCGGGTTTCCGTTTGAACAGATTTTTACATATAAATACAGACGGAAAACATTTTGCTTTGTGTCTGTATTTACATATAGAAACGGGAAAATACTGACAAAACAAATGCTCCTGCCGCCTCTGTGCTCCTCTAGTAAATCGGAGTCAGAGGCGCACAGGGGCTGCGAATGAAATCTGAAACTACCTACGCTCTGGAGAGGGGTGAACAAGTGCAGCTGCTGGGAGTGCTGTGTCTGCAGTGACTCTCCAGCACCCCTCGCTGTTGTGCTCATGCAAGGTAAATTCTTTCAGCAGTGTAAGCATCTGATGTCCTTTAAAAGGTGTGAAAACACCCCAGGACATCAGCTGTAGTCCCAGCAACCTTTTGTTGTATTAGAGGGGGAAGGAGTGTAGAACAGCATGCGCAGGGGCACTTTACAGAACTGACCAGGGGCAGGTGTGTAGACATGTGGGTTGTGGGCTGGTTTGGCTCCCTGTGTTGTTGAGATGCCAGTGAAATGGGACAGCCTTGGCACAGTCTCACTTCCAGCTCTGTTTTTTGATGAGCTTGCTGTCTTTTATCTTTGCAGCAAGTAAATGAGGACCATGGTAAAATGTGCCTGATGCCCCGAGCAGTTCTGTTGCCCTTGTAGACAAATTAAGCCTTCACACAGTGCTAGAATACCCCGTTGTAGAAAAAGAATAATATTCCACAAATAAAAGTAAACAAATTATGATCTCTGTACACACAAAAAAGCCTGATGCGACCATGCGTCTTAAATGCTTTATATTTGTTATTGAAGAAACCTTTCCTATAGACAATGCACATTATTCTTGCTTTGTCAATATTAGCAAGCAGTAGTTCTGTGAAGGTCAGAAACTGTGGTATTTGCCATTCCAAATCAGCTTCTTGTATATCTTATCCTTTACCCTGGTTTCTGACGGAGGTATTACTATTAAGTGTCTTGGTGTTGGCAATTATATTTCAGTTGTCGAACATATCCTTCATAAAACTGACAGATTGCCAGGCTGCTTATTCTTTCCCACTATGGATTCAGCCGATAAATTATACATGTCGATTTAAATACATGTGGAAAAATACTAGCTGCAGCGCCTTTTTTTGATTGCGACAAAACAAAATGTCAATAAATACAGATAAAATGACCAAAAATAAATATGGATAAATACAGATGGAAATGTTAAAAAAATAAATACCATAAAACCGGGAGCCCTATTTTTAACTAATCTACACAGTGTCTGGGACCAAACATGCAACACGTAGTGTCCAAACACTAACTACCCTATAAGTGTACCTGCAGAATGTAAAATCACTGACGTGGGGGAGGAAGATATGAAAAGAAATCATAAAATAGCGCAATACAGAGCAGTCTTGTAGAGGCATGCAATACTAGCATGTGTGAATTTGTGATTTGTAACAAGTAGTGATAGGAACCAAGTTAGATAAACATGTGACACATACATAAAAACATATAGGTGGTGGTTTCATACAGGGTGGTCAAAAGGGAGAAAAACACTCACCCAATAGCCAGGGTGAAAGGTGATCTCTTGTAAGAGGACTCTGCTACACAGGAATCCCAGAATACGAGGGAGGGGTCTTAAAGTATCACCTTCAAAGGCAGAAGGGGACAGGCAGAGACCCCAATCCTCTATGACACCATAGGAAGGCTAAATCTTGGCTTATAGACAAAAAAGTCTTATAACTCCTTTTCTGTATGTTTTTGGATAAATTCAACAATATTATAATGTTGGATGTATCAATACCATCCTCTCAAGTCTTTGAATAATATTTTTCAGTAAACTCTAGCGGTAGTTAAAAGTTCATAAACCTTTGCAATTTTAACCTATGTGGCTAGGGATCTACAATGACAGAAATGAAATGTCTAAATTTTCCAACACCAAGGCTTATAAAACGTATTTTATAAGGGCCCTGCAACATCTAGGGAAGACATTAGTAGTTCTGAATATACAAAAATGATGTAGACCCTCACTCATCAGTGCTCCTATCATAAAAGTCGATTTTGGGAAGCACTTTACTACAATGAGGGAAGTGAAATGTGCAATGTCTCTATCCCCAGGGCATATAAAACCTTTTTTATAAGTGCCCTATTTATAAGTACCTGACCCCCCACCGCTGGGACACTTAGGGGTACCCTGGGGGTAGCTAGTATGCCAATATATTGTAGTTTATACGTTTTTAAGTGCCCCTACTATCAAAGTCAAGTTTGGGCACAATTTACATTTAAAAGCATTGTCGCCACACAGGGCTGCTTTTAAAATGACTACAGGGTGTCAGCAGTGCACACATGTGAGTGCAGAAAGGGCTGCTGGCATCTAAAATGCCATTCCTTACTATATACTAGGAACTTACATGTAGTTTTGATCCCCCGTGACCTATTATGTATTAGGGACTTACAGGGTTGGTCGTCCCAATCATAGGGGTACCCCAACACATTGTGTTCTCTAATGTGTGTGTGTGTTTTCACCATAGCACTTGCCCTGGGCATGGTTAAGCAGTGCTCATGGACAGTCAAAGTCCGTTATCACCAGTACTAGTCAGCAAAATAAATGGGAATACCCAGGGCACAGGATGACTTTGCAACAATGATGATCTCAGCTGCAAGTATATGTTGCTCATACTATGTAAGTCTATTGCTTGTTATATACTGGCTTTTCGTTTGAGTGAGCAAGACCTCCAAAGAGTGAGGGACCTTCCGGACCTTTAGGATAGTCCCATCATGTACATACCAATTGCATACATTTTGTCCTATCCATATGACATAACGGTCCTAATACAGGTGACCTTTTACCTAGTAGCTTACTTCTCTCTCTCCGACATCTGGCTCTTGGTACCCTACCTTAATCCCTGTACCTGACGTACATAAACATGTCCCCAGGCAATGTGGATTTATTCTGTATAAGGGTCACCACTTTTTTTATCCATGGCCAACAACCAGCTGTGAATGATTATATTTGTTTAGCAAAGGATTAGCTGAGGATTAGCGAATGTTTTCAAAACATATATGTTCTAGAAGAAACCCTGGAGTGACCACTTTAGTATAAAAGACCCTCACTCCCCCTTACAAGGTGGAGGAGAATTCCTTCAAGGCTGAACCGGGAATCTGCAGGCTGATCCTTCGACAGGAAGAGACCTGACATCCCTTACGGGGTGCCATCCTCGACGCAGAGATGGGGTCCTTCATTCAGAACCATCAAGTGAGGGGTTAGCACTTTCCTGGGGGTTTCTTGGCTCCATTAGGATATAGTAATAATCACCAAGTAGGGAGGAGGAATTCTTGTCCATGCAGTCCCCCAATTCAATATTCTGGATAATCAAGTGAGAGACTGGACACTTGTAACTATGTTACAGTAGGTTAGTTAGATCACCCTCATAAACGCTATGTTAATTGTGCCGTTTATATCGTTTCTCCGCCCCACATATGCGTTATGGCATTTATCATTGGGTAGGTCTCGTTTTCTGCTTCCTTATACTGTATTCGAAATAGAAAGAGGACTACGAGCGCTTTTTTAGGTGTTTCGTTCGTAAAGATTTATCTACTTTATTTTCGAGATAGAGATACAAAAAATAGTATCTTTTTAATTATCGATGTTTTTAGTAATACTTTGTTTTAGGAATGGAACACATGTATTTTTAAAAGAGTGATCGGTGTAATTTTTAACGATTTCAAAATTCTTCAGGTCAATTCCAAATGTCTTCAAATAGTCCGTAATTTTACGGGACTGTTAAAGAGCTACTCGGTGAGTATCTATGAGTTGTAACACAGTCTCATAGTGTCCATATAATGGACATTAAAGATGGACTATACAAATCGATCACACATTCTATTGTAGACAGGGGATGTTTCTATCCACTACAGCTCTGTTCTTAGACAGAGAAAATGTGCATATAGTATTATTTTGACAAGGGGAACTGTTCTGTGTAGTTTTTTATGCAAATTGGTGCCAAGGTATATTGTCATTCAATCTGTCTAGGTGTGTTTTAAGCCGATTGACCCATCTTTGCTCCTTTTCAAACAATATCCTTTCTGCATTTGAGGTTTTGTCATAAAGCATTTCTATCACTGTCCATCTTAGTTCTTCCGCTTTGTAAGTATTTACGGGGTGTAATGAATGAGTCTATCACACCAGACACAGCAGTGAATAAAAACCGAGTTACCATAATTAACATCTAACGGTACACAGGGGTACTGGGACATCTAGAATTCCCCAGATCATAGAAAGAGCTAGAATCTACCCACAATGTTGTAATTAATACTGTCTCCTAATATAGCGATAACACGATGGTCTCCATAGGGACTGCTCTTATGAATTCTCTTTTTGTGTGCACCCCCTTTTCTTCATTTTGTGTCTCAAATTGAGATTTACTGAGAGTGCTGAATATGTACCCCCATACTTGTTTGTGTGTTTCTTTCATTGCAGGTATACCTCACCTATCTAGAAACAGTGTTAAAAAACCACGTCGTACTTCACAAATTGTGTGAGTAAAGCATTTTCATTTTGTATAGTTTGTCCTGATGAATGCCCCTTAGAGCCGGCTGGGCGAGACGGGGCAGACACATGTTGACTCTCTTTAAAGTGATATAATAAGATCTAGTAACACGATCTGCAATTATACCCTTTGGTTTTAATAACAACTTCACCCTATGGCAATTAAAGTTTCAACCAGGTGAAGGTTAGCTCCTATGAATACAATCTTTTCTTGGTGGTGTCTACATATCTCTGGACACTACTACGCTGCACCAGAGGTTGCCTCAGGCTTGAGGCTGGCATACAGCACGAATTTGGAACACCCAATGATAAATGCCATAACGCATATGTGGGGCGGAGAAACGATATAAACCGCACAATTAACATAGCGTTTATGAGGGTGATCTAACTAACCTACTGTAACGTAGTTACAAGTGTCCATTCTGTCACTTGATTATCCATTAGGATATATCCAAGCACTTACATACACACGCTTCACCTACATATCTAGAGTAGGTACATTTAGGAAGGCTATGCATCGTAGGTGTACGTCAATGCTATTGTTTTATATAATCTGTTTATATTCATATTGCCACTATGGTAGAAATGTATCTGCTTTTTACGATACAGTTGCTAGTGATTACATTTGTCTGCTCATGTCTTCTGATTATCGCAGTGAATATGTTTCACACTAGACTGACGCTTGACCAATAAATATTTATTAAATCGATTCCAATCATCATTCTATGTGTGTTCTGAGAAAAATAAGCATGAGTTACTAGGTGAAAGATTCTGTACTGTTTACCATGATACCTGAGGAATCAGGGTAGTCATGTTCAATGGCTGCCAGAAACTACATACACCACTGTAGAATACAGGGGGTGGCAATGGAACTGTAGAGCTAGCTGGTCTAGCATCCGACTCATCCTGTGGAAGTGTTCTGAGTCTGTCTGCAAACCAAGCCCTCAGTTTAGGTAATCCAAAACACGCATCAGATCAGAGGTATTCTATTCCTGAGTGAAATTCACACCTGCAAATCCACAGACTCATTTATTTCACAAATACATTGAAGTGGATCCACCTGAAGAATACATCTCATGCGAGGACATTGAAGTCCAGTTAACGTACCAGCAACATGAAAACTGTTTTAAAGGCGCCCTCAAACACACAACGTTGGTCGTAAGACTCGGTCTGGTCAGCTTAGGAGGAGCGATATGGCCGGTCTTAGTGACTTACACTTCGCATCCTAAGATAGACCCACTCCCAGTAGGGGAAGTGCGTACACTTAACAAAGAAGTAGTCAGGCCCCATAGGACCAGGGCTGTCTCAAGGCTACTTAGTATATCGGTTAATCCTGGTGATCGTCACAACATTTGGAATACGGGATCTATCTGGGACTGCCACTCCTAAATAAAATAGAAATATCTACATCATCATGTTCCCCTGAACACTGACACATTACTTAATATGTTTAAAGGAAATAACCCAGATTTACTGATATACTAAGAAGCCTTGAGAAGGCCCTGGTCCTATTGACCACTTAGGGTGAAACACGTGTTGGCTGTTGCAGTATCAACAATGTAACCCAAATAATATTCTGGAAAGGATGTAACCTATATGTTTGATAAAAAGAATAAATAAATAGCTTTTCACAAAAATGAAATGGAATTTTTTCTTGATTACCAAAACACATGCTAATCAAGGAGGAGTATATGCTCAAAAATACTCTGTATTGCAGTTCTGATAAGGATAACTCAAAGTAAGCACCCACTTATTCTAAAAAAGAAATGGGATAATAATAATCAATCCAAAAATAATAATAATAATATAGGAAACACTTCACGATCAAGGGTTGGGTCTCCCCAACTGGAGTCCTCTGAAAAGAGGTACAACCGTAGGAATCGTGATTGAAAACCTGACAGGCATCAGGATACTGATACACGTTCCATTTGTTCCTTTCAGTGTTCATCAAAAAGCTCGGAGAGGCAAGGACTGTCAGAACAAAAAATTGAAGATCGACCAAAGGGAAAAAGGGAAACTCATTGAACTTCAGAATTCATTATCAAACAGGAAGAGCAACATAAAGCAAACATTCAATTAAAAAGAAGAAAGTAGCCGGCTTCAAAATTAGAAATGCACAGATTACTGAGGACTCAGCTTCTGAACGAGGAATGGGCTCTGACGATTCTAGTCAGCGTGGCAGAAGTAACAATAGCTCGCCAGAACCTGAAGGAATTTCTGGTGATAGCAGTATTAAATGAATACATTACAGTGGAAACACCTGATACAAGAATGAGTGTTCCACACCGTCTACACAAAATTAATCTCCAAATAGAGAGGGACATCTCAAGAAAAATTAAAGGTCTCTTTTGGAAAATTTGACATTTGGATACGACATCCTGTTAGCAGAAAAAGATGAGACGCCTTAATTTATGATGGATTGACCAAAAGGTGAAAGCGTCCTTTTGCCTGCTTTTTCCGACCTTGTTCTTGTTTCCTTAAAACACTCATACGCATGGGTGTGGGAGCAAGCACTGGCTCCAGGATTATACCACACCCATGAAGGGTGGGACGTGGAGTCCAAACACCACAAAATCCCATTAAAAACTACTCCAACTCCACACAGAAGTTACCCTATTAAAATGAGGTGAAGAAACAGCTCAAAGAAATCCTAGACCGACTTGAATACCAAGGTGTGATTGAAAATTGCACCTTGCCAATTAACAACCCTTTGTTTCCCGTCATGAAACTTGACAACACATTGTTTGGTTTTAGATTACAGACATTTGACCACCTGCACAAAAACATTTGCAGTTCAGAACACACATAGTGCCGCAATAATGAATAACATCATGTCGAAGAAATATAAACCAACATTAGAAATGTCAAATGGATTCTTCTGCCAAAATATAGCTCCTGAAAGCAGATATTTGACCGGATTTCTTGCCCTCTGCATCAGCGTCAATTTTGCAGTTTGCCCGAGGCTATAAGAACAGCCCAGGTTATTCTTAGCAAGAGTATCAGAGTTATTACAAACCTGCGATGAAGAGGCAGTGACTTATGTTGATGATATTTATCTGACAGACGATGAATTACTAGAACACTTATCGGATCTCCGATATTTGGGAATACAAGTCTCTACGGATAGAGAGGAGACACTTAGGCTAAATTATGGCACGGCGATTACCAAATTGGTGGATAGTGTAACTCGCTGGATTTCCTCACCACTTTTTATGGCGGGTAGGGCGTCGCTTATCAAGATGGTGATTTTGCCTCGCTTCTTGTATTTGTTCCTCAATATACCCTACTTCCCTAGTGCTTTTTTTTTTAAAACACTGCGGTCGGAATTACTGCGGTTATTCTGGGGGGGCAAACAACCGCGCTCCAAATGGACCACCGTGACACAACCATATGATAAAGGCGGATTCGATGTGCCAGATTTCGAGGTGTATTATATGAGCGCGCAAGCGCAATACACTTATCACTGGATGCTGCCAACTCCATACATGCCACAGCTGGCAGTGGAAGACTGGGTGGCTCGGCCACTCCCCCTGGCCGATCTCATTCATGGTCCTGTCAAAGCTCTCGACTAACAAAGCACCACAGTGTCATGCACGATAGATGCCTGGAAACGTATAGCGCAAAAATTGCAAGTAACACTATTATATTCTCCACGGATGCCACTGAAATATCATCCTAAAATGCCACTGCTGCAGGAACCAGGTTTCCCGGTTTTGTGCAGGCGACTCGGAATAGCTAGATGGGGGGATCTATTTCTGGATGGGCAACTTCGCAGTAAGGAACAACTGTTCCAGAGGTCCCAGCCCACCCCCCTGGACGTGTTCTATCATATTCGACTGACTCAAGGGTTGAAAGGGGTACTGCCAGACTACCCTAACGAACCGGATATTACAATCCCGCTCCATGGGATGCTGAGCTCGACAACTGGCGGGCACCTGGTATCTAGCATATATGGAAGCATCAGGGCACAAAGTCCGGGGGCCGATAGCACTGCTCGCATACGTTGGAGAGAGGATATCGGATGCGATATATTATTATTATTATTATTATTATTATGCGTTCTTATATAGCGCTCGATTACCCGTAGGCATCTCGGCGCTTGCCTTGGGAACCCGTCCTGGCTTTTCCCTGTGAGATACCCGTACTGAGCATCCCCAAGGTGAAAGCCAGGCATCCCGCCGCCGGGGGACCGTAGTGAAGATTAAGCAAGCTAATGCCCAGAGCTGCAGAGTGTGTACCCGTGACTCGAGTAGGCACCGAAACGAGAATTATTGAGTCCGTGGATATTTGGGCTCAAGACCCTGCCGCGTCGGGAATTGAACCCTGGTCCCGGCTCAGACCTCTGCTTCAGGGTCTGCCTCCTCTAACCAGTGAGCCACACTTCTCCATATATTGGAGGCACAATGGAGCTACTGCTGTGGCATGACGGCTAATATTTAAGCAAGCTGCCGGCTTAAGATAATCCACTACAAGTTCTTGCAGAGAGTTTATTATACCCCAGTACTGAAACTCCGGTTTCGCTTGTCGGAGGATGATAGGTGTGCGCGATGCAGAGCGGAAGGGGCGGGGTTTATTCATTTGGCATGGGAATGTCCCGGAGTGTGGCAATTCTGGACGGAAGTGCATATGGCCCTTCAGGCAATGACGGAACATACATTTGACAGAGACCCACCTATTATGCTACTAGGATACACGAGGCAGATACCCAAACAGCACCGGAAGTTGTTAGACATTGCCTTATTGCTAGCTAAGCGCAGAGTAGCGTGCCGTTGGGGACGCGGTAGAGCAGCGAAGTTCAAAGAATGGCTTACTGATATCACACATTGTCAGGAGCAATATACAGTGTACGCTGAAACGCTGCCAACGATGTGCAGGCCTAGAGATATCTGGGGTCCCCTTCAGACTTACCCTTTGGGCAACACAGGCACACCGGACACTACAGAGATGGATGCGAATGGGAAGACTGTGCATCCTTGATCACGATTACACTTTATAGCACTGTTGACGGTGGAGGGAGTAACAGTGGAAGGAATGTGTTATATTGAAGCTCTGCTAGTGTGTGTAGCACCGTTGATGTTCGTCTAAGTCCGCCTCAATATTGGCTGCAAGGCTGGATTTTTCCCTATCGTTTACCCTTTCTGTGTGGCTGGAATGTATTTTCGAAATACGACTTGATGATGCGTTGGTTGAATGCTTGCTCATACTGTATTACTGCCTGCTAAGAGATAAATGTCTTTTTGACACTTTTTTTTTACATCAATGCTGTTTTTTTAATGTTAATACTATGATGATGCTGAAATGTGTACTGGACATAGCGGACTTATGCCTCTTGAGATGCCTTCCTTGTCCTTGTCTTACTGAAAAAGTATAAATAAAGTTTAAAAAAAAAAAAATTACTAGAACACTTGTGAAGGGTGAACAACATAATTGTTGGTTTCACCAACTTGGGTTACACATTTAACTTCCCCCCCAAAAAATTGCCCATATCAGCATCCTATTTTTGGGATATGAGCTGTCAAGTGAAGGAAAAAGCCTGGCTGCTAACTTTTTAGAAAAATGTGCTCTAATCCAGCCTCCAAAGACTCTGAAGGGCTTACAATCCATTTTAGGATTTCTCAATTTCAGTAGAACATACATTCAAGACTACGCAGAAAGAGTCAAACCTTTCTACGAACTAATCAGACCAGATTTCACAGCAAACAAGTGGACTCAAAACAATATAGACACTTTACATTCAGTTCAAGCTGACATGATAGCTTCAAAGCACTTACAGACACGAGTAAACATCCGCAACCTGGTAATCCCAGTCGCCCCGGGACCAATAGGACCTGGGCTTTCTCAAGGGTTAACAGGGTATACACACATCACGTTCACTTAAGGTGCGACAGTTCCAATCACATACAAATCTCATTTGTACCCGAATGCTGAAAATCAATTTGCAGCAACAGAAAAAATACTGACAGCAGTACAGACTGCTGTAGGGAGATAAAGAGCGCTAGCACAGGGGAAACACATCATTGTTGTAACCCTTATACCGACTTTGAAGTGGTAACCAAAGCCAGCATCCCAAATGTGAAGGCACTGCCTCCACGATAGATACAATGGGCTAATGCTCTCAGTGCAACAGATGTAGAATATAGATATAATAATACACTCAAGTATTTCTGTGGTACGAACAAGAACACCCTCTCCCGAATTAAATCTTGCTTCTTAATCAGTATGAATACATCATTTACACTGATGGTTCTGCCCAACCAGCCATTTTACAACAATATAGTGCTGCATGTGCTATAGTGAAAGGTCGTATGCGAGATGGCAAGTTCCATCCCAGCAATACGGCTACACAATCTCTAGGAGATTGTACAGCACAGCTGGCAGAACTGAAAGCCCTGTGACTAGCACTATAGTATATGGATCGGGAATTGCCCACACTGATTGCTTCTGATTAATTTTACTGTGTGCAATCTCACAATTATTATCTTCACTACTGGGGCCAAAATGGGTTTAAAGACGCCAAGGAAGGCACAATAAAACATAAATTGTTATGGGAACAAGTGACAAACTGATAGCATGCCTGCCACGGGCTTGGGTTATTCACACCTTGAGTCATCACCATGTTGACATACACATTGAAGGGAATTCACTGGCTGATGTAGCTGCTAAGGCAACAGTGTGAACTGCTGCTGTTGCCTCAGTCACTTGTTCACACACGATAATAGACGGAGATATACTAGTACCTATCAATTCCCCAAAGAACGGCTCTGCCGTCCTGCAAAAAGGCTTTCCACTCAAGTACTCCTACAAGTACAACACACTGTATACTCAAATACCAGGAGAGGGGGATAGAGTAGTACCGAACAAAGATCGCAGATTAGGTTTAATACTACCTGCACACAAGAGTTTGGGCCCAGCACACGCACAAGTCACTGCAACAGTTTCATTATTGAAGCAGCATTACTGGTGGTCGGGGCTGACAAACAAACCAAGGATTATGTCCTGAAGTGCCATATTTGCCAGCAGATGAAGGGTTCCACCATTCACAGGCCACCACAAACACCGTTTCTGATTTCAGGCAGACCCCTCGCATGTGTCTATTTGGACCACTGCTGCCCATTAACTTAAGGCGGCGCTTACAAGTACATCTTGGTGGCAGTGTATTCATGCTCTAGATTCCTACTGGTTTGGCCCCAGTGCTCAGCTGATGCTCGAACTGTTATAAAGGATTTGCGAGTCTTCATCTGGACATACGCAATTGGGACATTACATTCCACCATGGTCCTGCGTTTAGCTCTAGGGCTTACAAGGAAGCAATGAAACGTATGGGCGTGGACATGCGGTACTGTTCCCCCTACAATCCAGGGGGAAATTCTGTGGTGGAGAGGAAAAACCGGGACCTAAAGCAATCTGTAGCAGCTAGGGTATTTGGTGCAGGTGGTAGTTGAGTCAATCACCTATATGGGGTTCAGAGGACATTCAATAATATGCCAAGACAATCCTTGAGAAGCTGTACCCCTTACAAAATCCTGTTTGGGACAAGAATGTGGGTACCTGATCTCGATTGTGCCAGCACAGTGGTGGATGCAAAACCATTTGAACTGAATGATCGTTTGGCTGTTTTACAGGAACTCAATGAAGTCCAGGCATTACAAAGCAATGTGCAAGTCAAACGCCCTGCCACTGGGGAAATGGAACTAGTTCTGGCAAGACCTGCCTGTGTCCCACCGATTGGGGACCTGGTCAGGGAAAAGATCATGGACAGAAGAGAGTTTGGGCCGCCTTACAGAACCCCTGTACCTGTCCTCGTGATTGTGGGAGCAAAAACAGTACTTATTCCACCTCTTGCCAGAAAAAAAGAGAACATATTTGTCTCCAATGATCTGATCAAACTGCATCATGTGGCCAATTCTCAACAGTAGGCTGCGTGGGGTCCTGAGTAGCTGCTGATCTCCTCTTACTACTATACAGGAAGTTCAGATGGAAAGGCCAATAACCTTTCAAGACTCCACTACACAAAGTGAAGGAGTACCAAATAATGGAGCATGGATCATTCCCTTTGAAATTGAAAAACAGTCATAAGAAACAACAATGCAAGTTGCAATTCGGCCCAGAAATGATTTCTACATTAATATGCCTTCAAACAACACATCTTCCAGTTCTACAAAACCTGCAGAGGTACAAAAGATAGATTGAACTGTGTCTGTCTACTTCATTAACTTTGATGATTTCTCCTCAGATCCAAGTGAACCTGATCAAATGCCACCTATTTCAAAGAAAGAGAAATTCCAACTATTTTATCTTTTGCTCAAAAAGACGTACTTAGTGTCACCTTGGTTGCATATTTGGGTTGCAACAATAGTAGTGTACCAGTACATTTAGATTGGCACAATGACTGTCTTTTTTCTGCTTCTGAACAGACATTATCTCCCAGAACGCTCTGCAGTACAATTTGTGAACTTGGTCCTGAAACCACATATGTCATCACACCATGAACAAAGAGACTTGTCCCTGGTGAACATTACAGCAATTCCAGTACCTGATGGTATAGTTTGGGATAAAGTTTCATATGATGTATTTGGTCCTACTATACATTTGAAAATTCCACATGTGTTTAAAATGTCCTTAAATGATTTCATTACCCCCAGTAAACTCTCTGATGATTGGGACATTGAGACTGTGAATACTATGTTCACATATTTAGAACAGTCTGCTGCATTTTCTTACAGGGAGTTGTATGCAGATATAATCGATTACGATAGACAGGCACTTTTTGAATGTCAATATAATTTGTTTGATTGAATTAGATATTTATGAAACATCAAAAACAGAATTTGAATTAATTTTGAATAATAAAGCGAAAAATAATTTCTTATATTTATTTTTGACAATTTTGGTCTGACTTTGATGGTTTTGGTATTTTGGTGTGTGGGTACATGTTAGAATATAGTTTGAACTAGAACTGCTCATGTCAATTGGTTGACTGAACTGGCTATAGATCTTTACTTAAAGATAATCGATTACGATACCATGTTTTGTGACCAGCATTATGGTCATCATTGTTTGCATCGAGCAAGTGTACCACGCACTGCTAACACTTACCATAAATAGGAATAATTCCCGACACCACCAAAAGGATGTTCTACTACATTCACACAGAAATTTGCATACTTTTCAGGGTTCAATATGTCCGATCCAGAATCATGTTTACTGCAAACTTGTACAGACTAATGCAACAGTGAAGAACATTCTGCTAACAAACATAAAGCTGATATATTCAGCACCTTTTATCTCCAAACTGTCTATACAGGGTTTCAATTACTGGCGAAACACCAGAGACACCAAATCCATCTGGGGACAAGAAAGTGGCAGGTTCAGGGAACTGAGGCTTTATTCAGAGCTTGCCTCATACCATTACAGATGATTTTCCTGAACAGAACAGTGCAACGGACTACCTGTTACAGATTTCCAAACATTAAAGACCTCAGAACACTGAGCATCCCCTCACCCATGCCTATTAAAGGTATTTCAAATAACACATTAACAAGTGAGGGGACACATGGTACAAATACGCACAATCCATCATCTCCCAATTGAATGGGTTGGTTGTTTTGGCCTGTAGACATGAATATGTGTAAGTCAAGATTCAAGGGTACCACCGAAGGGTTTAGTATCCATAGGCCCGACCCATGCTATGTACACACGGGCGACCCAGGGGTAGTGACTTCTTATAGTGTCGGGAAGTTGTGCCTAGAATGGCTAAAGACCTCAACACTATCACAGGTAAAACAACACTTGTCTTTTCTGTCAGACAACATGGATCTTAGGGATTTCTTGTTAGGTTCCAAGAAACTATGTGGGAAACTCCTCTTATATAACATCTATAATGAGGTTTGGAAAGTCTCCAAACAGGAAGCTGCTGAGAGACTTCGTGAAATCGATTGAATTAACCTAGAAAAGGTCTTAGCTGTGGTAGAGAACAGCATGACCACACTCTCCTCTTATATTTATTCACTGGGCAACATTGTGTCCTCAGCTATCAACATAATGGAACAAAATTTGTCTATCCTACAGCATGGATAATCCCAGCTGTGCGCTATTTTGCTTTTAAGCTTCAATCATTGCGTTCTGGCCAAGTTCCATGGTGATACATTAAAGACAGAATCTGTTCTCGGCCTACAATCTAACCGAAAGACAGTTGACCATGGCACGTAGAGATGCAAAGTACACCATGCTGCTCATTGGAAAACTAGAGGTTACTTTTTACTGTCACAGAATCACCATTTATTGAATGGTTAATCTATGGCTATATCGCACTGCCCATCACGAAATTCCAATACTACCCGAAGTATTACCCAGTAGGCAGGTATGAAGCGTTGGGAGAAGGGTACAAATGAGAAACCTGGGAGTTACCATACACATATTGGTGCAGGAATACGGACAAGGACGTTTTCTTGAGTCGTTTGAACTGTGAAAAGGCTTAAGCGGGTCTTTAGTGCGTAAAGAAGTGTTGCTTCACAGGCGTGTAATGTCAATAGCAAACTTGTCCTGCTACCATAAGGGTTCCCCAGCTGTTGTAATTTATCCACTTTTTGAGTTACTCTCCAATGGGAGTTACTTGATGCCGAATGACCAAGGCTGTTGTGGTATGATGCCCGGCATAGCTTATCTAGTGACCGTCAACTCCAGGATTATTTCTTGTAAGCAAGTATTGTTTCCCCCAGCTCACCCAGTTAAGGAGGCACCACTATGGCCTTCACTGAATGTTTCTAACATAGGTTTTGATTCTCTGAGCAGTCTAAAAGCTATGCTGTTTCAGCAAATGTGGCCTTAATATCAGCCCGAGAGATCTTTGACCTCCAAGTAGCAAGGTCCTCAGCAGAGATAAAGGCTCTGGTCAGTACAAAACTTCCAGCTTTATTTCGGAGAAATGGTCTATCGTATCTTTAACCCCTTCCATGCTGATGACGGCCCCCGGCCGTCATGCATCACGGTGGGTGTGTGCTGATGACGGCTGGGGGCCATCATGATCCCGCCCACTCTTTAAAACGGCCGCACAGGTGCAGAATCGCAGCCGCGCCCAAGGGGTTAAACATTGTTGATATGAAGGGGATAGTATACTTATGTAAGAACATTGGATCAGGTCTGTTAACCACATTTCAAACTATTTTCAGGCCGATTCCATCATTTGTACACTTCATATTTGGAAGCGTTTTTTGGAGGGCTTCCTTTGGTCCTGCTTTCAGTGGTCGGCATCCTGATTTTAATCCTATTTCTCCAGTGATGTCAACATCACTGGAGACATGGACAGAACACTACTGTAGCAAAATTGTCATGAGCAATTGGTGTTTTTCCTGGGAATACCTCGGCTTCGAGAGCTGAGTGAGCATTGGTTCCTGTCTTTCAGATCGGCCTGGCTTGACTGCATTCTCCCAGTCTTCCCCTGCCTCTTTAGCAGATTCGGACACATGTTGGACCTCTGTCTGACACTTCCATCGGTTGTGCCACCGGACATAGACATGCTTCTAGCACCTTTACGGGCCCATGTGCTCAGTGTCCACAGAGTTTTTCCATGTTGATGATGGTGTTCCTAGAGTATCCAGGGGATGCTTCAGCTCCTGGTGGAACGGAGATCGGCTCCACTACGAATGTGCAGGCATCAGTCTCAGGCATCTAGTTCTTCCCTGACAGCTGCCATGGGAACCAGTGATGACCACCTCTGCTCACTTGATATCATACTGGAGGTGCTAGAAGGACTGCCTCCGGCAGATGACATGTTCAGTGATGTTGAGTCTTCAGCACAGGATTCTTTAACAATCTGGCCTCTCCTGTGCTGGAAACCATTTGGACAATTTTCAAACATGTACCAAATTGAAGGTCAAACTGACTTTGTTTTTCTTCTCTTCTCTATTAGAACATAGTGGCTTTCAAGGTGTTCAGAAAAACAATGCAAATATATAGAGGACCTTTTATGAACGCTTTTCTAGGGAAAAAGGCTTTTCAACTTGGACCTTGCTTTTATGAACGTTTTAAAGACTTTTTAAGTGCATTTTAGTATGCTTTAATATGCATGATTGTATGCCTTTGTTAGCATTTTCAATTATTACCTAGCTGACCTTGTTGCCCTTTGATGAGGAGTGTGTGTCATGTCCTTTAGGATAGTCCCATCATGTACTTACCAATTGTATACATTTTGTCCCATCCACACGACATAACGGTCCTAACACAGGTGACCTTTTACCTAGTAGCTTACCCCAGGGACAGCAGATTTATTCTGTATAAGGATCACCACTTTTTCCATCCATTGCCAACAGCCAGCTGTGCATGATCAAGTTTGTGAAAAGGAAAAGCCGAGGATTAGTGAACGTTTTCAAACATATGAATTCTAGAAGAAACCCTGGAGTAACCACTTTAGTATAAAAGACCCTCAGTCCCCCTTACAAAATTGAGGAGAATTCCTTCCAGGTTGGATCGAGACTCTTCAGGCTAATCCTTCGACAGGCAGAGACCTGATATCCCTTGCAGGATGCCATCCTCTACACAGAGACTGGGTCCTTAATTCAGAACCATCAGGTGAGGGATTAGCACTTTCCTGTGGGTTTCTTGGCTCCATTAGGATATATCCAAGCACTTACATACCCATGCTTCACCTACATATCTAGAGTAGGTACATTTAGGTAGGCTGTGCATCGTAGGAGTACACCAATGCTATTGTTTTATATAATCTGTTTATATTCATCTAATTAGCACAATGGTAGAAATGTATTTGCTACTTGCGATATTGGTGCTAGCGATCACATTTGTCTGCTCCTGTCTTCTGATTGTCGCAGCAAATATGTTTCACACTAGACTGACGCCTGACCAATAAATAATTATTGAAACCATTCCAATCGTCATTCTATGTATATCCTGAGAAAAGTAAGCACGAATAATTGAGCGAAAGATACTGTATTGTTTTTCATAATACTTGCGAAATCAGGGTTATCATGTTCAGTGGTTGCCATAAACTACATACACCACTGCAAAATACAGGGGGGTGGTAGTGGCACTGTAGAGCTAGTTGGTGTAACGGCTGACTCATCCTGTGGGAGTGTCCAGAGTCTGTATGCACACCAAGCCCTCAGTTTACGTCATCCAAAACATGCAGGTCCAGGGGGTCCTAGGAACTACAAGACAATAACAGTTATAGGATGTCCATCGCTATATTTTTTACATTTTTCGATATCGACACCCACTGCTGCGACCTCTTTACATTAAAAAAGAACAGATGATGGACGGAATGCCGAACTGATCAAACATTCACCACCAGTGACAGCTTTGGATTGAATCCATCATTTTTATTTTTGTTCATCATGCCATTCCAGTTTGGACCTAGCCATGTGCAAATCAGTCGTGACCCTGCTCCACATGGGAACAGTCCAGTCCAAACCGCCAAGCCAGGTCCTCCTTGGGCCAGAAATAAGCCTCTTGGAACTGGTTTCGGAGTATCATCCCCCCTCAGTCAAGCTAGCTTGAATCCGGTGGCATAGTAAGCACAGGACCACATCTGGGAATACCTTTCCCACTTAGGGTGACAAATGCAAAAAGAATAGATGATGGGTGGAATGCTGAACAAATCAAACACTCACCCCACATCACTGATCTCGGTTAAATCCATCATTTATTTTGTTCACCATGACATTTCAATTTGGACCCAGTGTTAGAAAAGGGGGTTTCTAGTTGGCAATGGTCTGCACCTTTTCCAAGTAGGGATCCTTCCTTCTTGTCAGGATAAGGGAGTTACACTCCTAAAATAACCCCTGCTCACCCCCTTGGTAGCTGGGCATGGGCAGTCAGGCTCATCTTAGAGGCAGTGTGTAAATCATTTGCACATAACCAACACTAATACAGTGAAAACACTACAAAAGGACACAACATTTTTATGTACTTAAGTCAAGACCAAAAACAATACAAATCCACAAAACAGTACTTAGAAATCATCAGTAATCAGAATAGGCTTGAAATAAAGTTCTTGGAAGTCGATCGCTCTTTCTGGGGCTATCACGACGTCATGAACAACAAATCCAAACAGTTCCGGCTGACCGTAGCATCACGGGCCAGCTACTGCGTCGGGAAGACACGCAAAACAGTACCTTTAGAAATGCAGGGCCTCAGTGACCTCTCAATGAGCCCCCGAAAGGTCTGCGTCAGCAGGGGTCGGTTCCGGAGGGTAGTGCAGGCGTCGTCTGGCCCTTGAAGTCACATGGGTTGCGGATCGAACTCCGCACAGTTGAAGACAGGAGCGCTGGCATCAGCAGATATCCGGGCTGCGGTGCGAAGTGCAGAGGTGCACCATGCGGTGCCCTCAGGTCGTGGTGCAGGCAGCGGCTCTGTGACAGATGTCCAGCGGCGTCGGTGAGACCAGGGCTGCAGTTCGAAGTGATGCTGTGCTTGTCACGGTGCTGGATAGGTCACGTGCAAGCAGCGTCATCGTCATTGCTGAAGCGCTGTCATCGGCTGCAGAACTGGAGTTGATGGTGCCGGCACCGGAAGGCCAAGGGCTTGAGATAGAGCTTGCCCCCTGTTCAAGAAGTCGCAGGAACAGCAAAGACTTTAAATTCTTCTTCCATCAGCACTGGGGACTGTGTGTTTTGTGCTGCAACAGAAGGAAAGCAACCCGGTGCAGTGTGAGGGCAGTGCGACGTGTAGCTTACCAGCTGTGCCCTCGAACCGCAGTGCAAGCAGCGGCATCAATGTCGGCTTAGAGCGGCCTCGTCCTGGATACCAGGGCAATGGCGTGAAGTGAGGCGGTGCAGAATGCGGTGCCCACAGGTCACTGTGCAAGCAGCGGCTAGTGGTGGCATCAGGTGGCATAGTCGGTGAGACCAGAGTTTTGGTGTGGCATTGCAGCAGTGCCCTCTGTGAGCCTTCAGGACACGGAGTCAGCAGCTGCGGTGTAGATGGCGTTGGGTTGCTTTTCTTCTGTTGCAGCACAAAACACACAGTCCCCAGTGCTGATGGAAGAAGAATTTAAAGTCTTTGCTGTTCCTGCGACTTCTTGAACAGGGGGCAAGCTCTATCTCAAGCCCTTGGAGAAACTCACAAAAAGGAAGTTGCAGAACATTCAGTCCAGTCCTTTCACTACCCAAGACAGAAGCAGCCACTGCAAGCCAACACAGCAAAGCACGCTGCATAATTGTAGTCCCTCCTCACAGTTTCTCCAGCTCTTCTTCTTGGCAGTCTTCTTGGTTCCAAAGGAGTTTAAAAGTTTAGAGTTTGGGCCCCACTTTTTATAACCCAAAGTCCTTTGTTCTCTTAGTCAGAGAGTGTCTGTGCTTAGTCCAAACCAGTTTGGTCCTTTCTGGCCCAGCTTCACAGCAGGGGGCAGAGACCGCATTGTCCAAGGCAGACATGGCCTATTCAGGTGCAAGGAAAATCTCCTCCCTCTACTCTAAATGCAGACCGGGCCTATTCAGGTGCAAGTGAAAACTCCTCCCACTACTCTGAATTCAGCCCAGGTCTATTCAGCCCATCAAAACACCCAGTCATATGTAAATGCCAGTCTTGACCCTGCTCCCGAAGGGAACAGTACAGCAGGAACTGCCCAGCTAGGTCCTCCCTGGACCATAAACAAGCATCCTGGGACCGGTTTTGGGGTATCACCCCTCATCAGCCAGGCTAGCTTGAATATGGTAACATAGCGAGCACAAGACCCACGTCTAGTCTTTAAGGCTGCCAGGCAGTCCTGTGGCTACAGGGTCAAGGGTAATTAAAATATGAGCCACAGGTCTTAATGAATCTCCATGCATCTGAGTAAGCACTGAGAGAGCGCAGCCCTACCACTCACTGCAATACAATGTAAAGGGCTTACTGTAATCAGGCAGTCCTTGTGCTGGGTCACTATAGAGACTTTCTCTCAGCTCAAGGAAAGCATTCAGGTACCTGTTGTCCAATGGAAGTAAATCAGGCATTTCTTTGTGTCTCATCCTCAGTAAAGGCTTTGCCGCTAGGGAAACGTTTGGTATCCACTGTTTACAGTAGGCAACTATTCCCAGGAACAGTCTGACTTCTCTCTGTGTTCCTGGTGGGTGCATCTTAAAGATAAGTATTATTTCCATTCTTTCCTGTGACACCTTTCTTGTTCCTTTTTCAATGACTTGACCCAAGTACTGGCATTTTTTCGGGCAGTATTGCAGTTTGCTCGGAGGACACTTAATGTCCATTCTCAGCTAGATGATTTAACAAAGCAATAGTATCTTGTTTACAAGCTTCCCAAGTGCTCGATGCCACATGTAGGTCATATATAAATTGCACAAGAACTGAATCGCAATGCATTGGCAAAGACCCAAGATTTTTTTTCAGGATCTTATTCAGTATTGAGGGATTCTCTGCATACCCATGTGGAGTTTGGTACCATGCCAAAACTTTCACACCAAATACAAAAGAGAACAGGAATTGACCGTCCCCATGCAATGGGATAGAACATAGTGTCTGGCACAAGTCCACTAGGGTAAACGATTCAGCAGTGCATTGAATTTGAAAAAGAATGGTGGCTGGATTCTGTACCATGGGACAACAGGGAACAACAATATTGTTAATCTTTTGGAGGTCTGGAACAATCTGATATTACCTTTAGGCTTCTGTAACCCCTGATTAGACAGTTGCAGGTGCTCCCAACAATTTCTTTTAGAATCCCATCCTGAGAATGTCTTTAATTATTGGTGTGATTTCTGCCACTGTCTCGGGTGTCAAATTAACTGGTGGTGTTCTCAGAAAGATTGCATTGGTCTTCACTGTGCCTTGGCCTGGTTCTACCCATTTGATTTGTCTAATCACCATGAAATCCCACACTTCCAGGTTCTAAATTTCTATTAAATCAGGAGGTAAATCCTCTACTGTCCTCACTAAATACAACACTACAAATGTTCATTGTCAGACAATTTTAAATTCAACATCTTTATCATGAGTTTGAAACTCAACACCATCTGGTGTACAGTAAATTGTGCAGTTTAACTTTCAATACAGGTCTCTCCCAACAGATTTACAGACCTGGAATCACAAACAACATATTGATGGTTTTCCTCAAATTAATCTGTTTCTTTTCTGACACTGTGTTAATTATCTTTTTATTTGTAACTCCTACCACTTAGATCATCGTTCCTGAGAGGGGTAAGTCTGGGACTTCCACTGTGCTAACAGTGGAAAGCATAGCTCCAGTCTCAATCAGAAATTACACTTGGTGGCCATTTAGCTCACCTTCTACAAATGGCCCACAGTGTCTACCTCACAGACTGTGCCGAGTACACAATTTTCCTCCCCCCTCAGGGACCATCATTGTGAAATATCAGACCCAAAACTCTCACTTTCTAGCAAGGGAAACTGTTCAAATGGGTTCTGATTCTGATTTTGAATTTACTCTTGGCATCTGGTTCATCTTAAATTTAGGTTTTCCCATCATCTGTGATATCATTGGGACTTTGTGGAACCTGCATCATTGGAACCTGTGTCTAAATTGATACTTGCTGTTTCTGAATGGGTACATTCTGAATCAAGAATGAAAAATATGTTTCACTGGTATCACCCAGGAGATCCTTGCGATCAGTGCATCAAAGCCAGCTCATGGTACCTAGAACCAAAAGAAAGAAATAGGGGGATAGAGCATTGTCAATTGCAGCAAGCAGACTCTGGAACTCCCTTTCACAAAGCTTGAGGGTTATCCCTCAGCTGATGCCTTTCAGGAAACCACTCGATTGGGCTGTAAATGTTATAGACATTTTTTCCTGAGCTTATATGGGCTAAATATGGCTCCCCAGATCGTCGTCTTTAGCACCTTGATGCCTTCAGGTTACTGTTGCGCTCTATACATTTCAAATCAATCAAACCAAATCTGCACTTGATTTCCTCCTTGCATTAGACCTTTTTCACTTATTCTATCTGGATTCAGCCTTCACACCCTCTTCCAGTGCCTAGTTTCATTACAAAAATGACAAGGAGTCATTTTCTTCAACATTGCAACATCTACATCAGAACTGAGATGGACTGCAACTCCTCAACCTCTACCCTGTGAAACAATCATACCTCCATTAACACCTTGAATACTAGCTTGAAATCCAACACCTTGCATTCCACCAGAATTCCTTGACTGATTCTGAAATCCTCTCTGCTCTAAATGTGTCTGTGCAGACATAAACTTCTCCTTTAGTTTCTTCTGCTTCATTTCCTGTTCATTGCTAAAATATTTAGCATATCTCAGGATGTCATCTAACGGTTTTGTTTGCCACAAAATCACACTTTACTGTACGTGCGTACTGATCTCTGGTCTCAACCCAAGAACAAACCGTGACACAGAGAATCCCATGTCACTCTGTTCGGGATATTACCGTCCACTGTGTTGTTGAAACACATTAAACAATCACTCATGGTAATCATGCACCTGTGTGTACCTCTGTACAGATTGTTCTCTCAATTTGGGAAAATTATTCATAAATGCTGCAAGATCACCTCTACTCCAAGGTACATGGACATACCCTCCACCTGGTATTTCTCTCAATGTAAAAGCCCAGGCTTCAACTTCATCTGGGGGACCTGACAGTGGCTTTTTATTTGCTTAAAATCTTTCTTTGCCCATTTGCTCTCGATTTCCGAAATTCACTCCATTTGCTAAGGCATTTTACTAATTCAGAAATGTGTAAATGCATATCTGAAGAATGCATTGCTTCAATAGCTTCATCATTCAATTGTGTCCTGAAACGTCTTTGCAATGGGACACTTTTTAAAATATCTACTTCATATTTTGCACCAATTCAGCAATTTATCTTGTGTAATTGCTGCACGCCTAGTAATCTCTTTGTTCAAATAAATCAGCTATTTTTCTTGCTACTGATTCACATGTTAAGATACAAACATCTTGTTATTATTTCTTCTGACTCTATTTTTAACTGTCTTTCCTTCTCTATCTCTTGGCTAATGACAAACTGATTTTCTGCATTTCCTGTATTTTTATTTTCTGCAGTTTCTTCAAACCATGAAGAAAATATCCCCTCTTCAAACAGAGTAGTCTCACCTTGTGCTATTGGTGTCATAAAGACAATCCTTTTCCCTTCCCTCAATGATTGAACTGTTTGCGGTGGTATCCAAGCAACAGTTTTTGAATGCTGCAATGTTGGGATGAACCCTACTGCAGGAGCTCCTCTAACAGATCCTTGAGCTACAGCATTTGGGACAATATTAATTGGAGCAGTTGCTGTGCAAATCTCCAGTGGCTATGCTGTTATAATCCTAGTAGTGATACTGGTAGTCACAATAGAAGCATTAGCCACATGGAGGCACTACTGTAGGAACAGTCTCAATTCTGGCAGGCACAACATTAGATATATCAGATAGTACAACAGGCTGTGTCATTTGGAATGGCCTTTCAATTTGAATCACATTTGGATCAACAGGGGCTGTAGCCACTGTTGTATTAGATGTGGAGGCACCATCAGTATTTGTCGTAGGGGCCACATAATGTGGTGGAGACGTAGATATTAATGCATCCAGGATTTCATCCCCTGATTCACTATCAGTGTCCTAATTCTTTCCTTCTTTTTCATCTTTGTTTCCCTCTGCTTTATTCTTTTTCAAACTTTTCAGATCTTTCAGTCGTAATTGCTGGGTATAATTTAATTCCCTTCACTATGGTGTTCCTCCATCACTGTTGATCCTCATCCCATGTAGCATCTGCATAATTACACACTGCTCTCTTAGCCTTGTTCTGATATTTTTCTCTTTCTTTAGCACGTGCAGTTTTCTTCCAAGCATGTAATGCTTTGTGCTGTGTAGGTCTAGGTAGTGGCTTCATTTAATATATTTAATATAGCTTTTCTCTCAATCTTTCAACAATTCTTAAATTAAATGTACCTTTTTGTGGGAATTTAAGTGGAACCTCATTTTCAATGATCTTGCACCACTGACGAAGCAACAAACATGTATGCAGTACAATACTCATGATCATATATGTGCTCGGTAACCCTTGGGTAGTGCTTCTTCACCTTCCCATACTAGAAAGGTCACATCACCTCTCATAAAATCCTTAAAAGCTTTTATACTTTTCATGATTTTGGATTATTCAACAAAGAACAAACAATGTAATTCAAATCTTCAAAGTTTCGATTCTATTACCTATGCATCATATTTCTTTCTCCAGCCCTGTTACAGATTTAATACTTAAAAATGTGTTAACCTATACCAACACAGTACTCTGTTTTTGTCATCAACCAATGTCAGCGTGGCACACTATGACTTATAATTTCACACCTTGTAGCAGTTCACCCTCCCATACTATTTTCTCAAACACACAATTCTACAACTCAAAGTGAGTACAAAACAACAATCTTTGCCTGATCCTCTGAAGAAAATCAGAGACAATTCAACAACCATAATCTTTAGGTTTTTACACCCTGCAACTTTTTCACAGAAAGATTTTACATGCACACACAAATGAAATCTCAGCCAGTGGGAAATCACCCTAATCAATGCAGCTTCACCTTTGCACAATTTGGTTCCACTAACATCAATCAATATTAGTACAATCACAACAAATCTTTATAGTCCCTATCTGAATTGTGTAGTCAATGGCATTTCCCAACCTGCACTACAAACATTTTAGCACACAAGAAAACCATAAATCAACTCTTATTTATCTATTTCTATCCGGGGATCTTAGGCTACATTGAGCCCAATAACCTCTTCAACATCTATACAATAAGCACACAAACATCATCAATTCATTCAACATGCATACTACAAGTATTCAAACAAAAACCTTAACCAAACAATTGCAATGCATAACCCTGTTGATACTCACTCCTAAAATAATGCAACCACCATTGTAACTGCACTTTGTCAATCTTCAAAATGTAGGCTTTATTCTATGGGACTTGGGCATCTCTCTAAATCAGCAATTAATTACAGCTCCTCTTTCTCATAACGTAAACCATCCTATTGCTACTAACTTTGGTGGGGCAGGGATCTCAGTTAAATACATCAGTTACCATGAGAAGACTATACCATTCATCAAGCAGAAAATCCCCACTGAACAGGCCTATGGATCTTTGTTATTGGCAGAGATTAACTAGTTGTGTACATATAGATTAAATAGTCATTACAATCTCTAATCTACTTTCAGTCAATAATGAGAGTTTGGCATAATTCAAAGGTTTTTATTAATCAGATTATGTAGTAATTCATCTTTATTTGAGTAACAAGTTAATTGTATTAATCTTAATTGGTAGGGTAGAATAACATTAGAAATCAATAATCAATCAACAATAAAAAACATCAATAACTTGCAATAAAAATGCATCAACGCGCTCCATAAAAGAAAGAGTCCCTATTCTAAGGAATGGAGGTCAGCAAGGGCATCAGTCAGATCCCATAAAGTGTTCCATGTTTGAGAGAAATCATAAAGCATAGATCTCCTGCATTAAAGTCTTCTCAAATAATCAGTACTCAATCAAAACAAAACTTCCTTCAAGGAGAGGTTCAAGAAATTCAGTCGAGTCTCAGAGCAGCGTAGAATGGTTTAAATATGTGAAATGGAATAGGTAAGTCTGAGTCTGCTCTAAGAGCACACACTATTATAGACATCACAGGCTGAAGCTTTTGGAACATGTTTCTTCCATCTCCAATCAGCCAAAAAGCTTTAAATGCTCTCATGGGAACAGGATTGATCCTTTTATTCTCTCCAAGAATACGATAGTCTTTAGAGATCAATTTCAAACTCGGCAGCCATGTTTTATTATTACTAAACATTTCTATGACTCATTCTCTCATTCAAGACTACTTTCTCATGTGTGAAACTACATTTCAACCTTTTAAATAGCAAGTTGAAACATGTGTATAGTAAAAAGAAAAAGGTTTGTGCAGCAATCATTCATTAGAAAGAAAATACAAGTCAGTTGAAAGGATCAAGATCAAGTTAAATACTGAATCTACATCTGTGAACTTCTTCCTTACCTAACTAAATGACAAATCCCTATTCATTTGTTAACAGTGATTGTTGTGCAAGTAGAAACATTTGCAGTGTTAGCTGAAAACATTTAAACCACTACTGTTCATTATGAAAAACGTGTTTATGGGAAGGTCAAAAAAAATTAAGTTAGGTTAGCATTCTTTGGTTATGTCACCTTTTGGTCAAGCAATGCAGCTTTAGCATGTTTGCATTTAAACGCATTCATTTTATTAGGCCTGCATGTTAATTCAGCGCATTATGACATTATTTATCTCAACATTCTAAAACTTCCCGCTCAAGGGCATGGGCAGAGGCCCACCAGTCGCTAAGAGATGAGCAGGAGAGAGAGGAGGATGAAGAGGGATCAGAGCAGGAGGATCTTAAAATGTGGTCTGTTGAATAGCAGGGTAACCTATACCAAGGACTGGAAATCCCTCTCCATGCAGGGAGCTGTGCGTCTTCCAGGGACGTGACACCATTGGAGTTGGAGTACAGGAAGGAGAAAAGGAAGCTCACATTGTAACTGGCTAAATTGAAATTGGAGGAGGAGAGACTGAGTGAGCCTTAGATGAAAAAAAATCTTGTTGGCTCATGAACTGAATCAAAAAGCGCTGGAAATCAAATCAAGGATGGCAGGGTTCAGCCAGCCACAATGGTAGCAGCGTACCTGCAGTGCCCTCTGGAGACAAGAGGGTCCATATTCCCAAAGGTCTGGTGCCTGACTTTTTGTGGGAGACGATATGGACAAGTGACTTGAGGCATATGAGATTTCCTTACAGATGCTCAAAATCCCTGAGGAGGGTTAAGTGGCTAGTCTGTGGAGGCATACCCATGCTAAGGGGAGAGACAACCTACTATCCATAGAGAAAGGAGACACGATGTGGTATCAGCCCATGACGGTAGCCCTTGTCAGCAAGTATGGCCTGACCAGAGAAGTAAAGACAGAGGTTTAGGGACAGCCAGAAGCTGGCCCAACAGACCTGGGTGGATTGTGTGGATTACTTTTCCAAGACACTGTCTGGTTGGGCAAAGGGCTGTGAAATAAAAGATTTTCAGGAGCTGTACAAGTTGATAGTAAAGGAGAACTTGGTCAGTTTTTGTTTAGCAGACCTGTGCCAATACCTTATTGACAGTAAGCTCTCCACCCTCAAGGAGGTTGCTAAGGAGGCGATCGCAGTGTCAGCATCAGGGTCCCCAAGAAGTTATCCAGGGAGGTTAACCACAAAGGTGACCAGAGGTCCCACCTGTAGAAAGAGCGGTGAGACAAAAATACAAATAAGGAATTCTCCAAAGACCCCCAAACCGGTTCCACAGGTCCGAACTCCCATCCCACAACAGTAATAGGAGATGTGGTTCCCTGATAATAAGTTTTCAGGGAGGGCACCCCAAGTGCTATCAGTGCCAAAAGGAAGGGTATTTCAAAGGGGATACTAAGTGACCCATGTAGGCATAGCCTCCATTAGTGGACAGTCACTGGGGTTGGCTAGTGTAGTGTTTGGGGAGGAGATTGGCACAGACAGTGTGGAGGAGAGTGCAGAGATTACCCTAGTATCCCTGTGTGACAGAGAGATGGTGCAGAGAACTCCCATCTTAGTAACACTAAGAAATACAGGCAGTGGGTCACCATCAATGGGAGAGTGGAGGCTCTGAGAGACACTGGAGCCAGCACAACAACCATCAGATGTCAACTAGTGACCTCTGAGTAGGTATTTCCTAATGCATTCCACCAAGTTGTTGCAGCTGACAACCATGAGAGTCACTTCTCAGTGGCTCTAGTTCACTTTGAGTTGGCGACGTCTGAGGTTCCTTGAGGGTAGCTGTGAGTCCGTCCATGCATGTGGATTGTCTGCTTGGCAATGACCTGAAGCATACCATCTAAACAAAGGTGGAGCTCACGTCCCACTTAGAGATGTTAGGGTTGCCTGAGTGTGTGTGCCTGGCTACACAGTCCATGGCTGCCCAAGAGGGTAGTCAGGAGGACCTCGAGCCTGGAAGAATGGCCCAGGTGCCTGTCAAAAAAAGGAAGGGCAATAGGTGTAGGAAACCTGCTCCCGAGACTCCCAAGATCTGAGAGGCCACTGAACCTGAGGGGGACCAGATCCTACAGGGGAGGATGTTGCCGCTCCATGGAACCTACCTGAGCTGGTTAACTGCCAGCAAGGAGGTGGGCACCAGGGAGGAGTTTTGTAGGGTGCAGATGGAGTGCCCTACTCTTGTGGGCCTGCGACAGCATGCTGAGATCCAGGGAGCTGGTGACACCTCTGGTGATCACCTGATTTACTGGGAGAATGGTCTCCTGTACAGCGAGCCTAAGGTTCCTGTGCCTCTGAATAGACATGCGTTAGTGGTCCCCCATTGCTAAAGAGCTTTCCTACTGGAGCTGGCTCATGATGTACCGCTGGCAGGGAATTTGGGAAGGACAAGACCTTTGACAGGCCTGTCACCCACTTTTATTGGCCTCAAATGAAAAGGGTTTCAGATGTGTTATGCAGAACCTGTCTTACCTGTCAGGCCAGTGCGAAGTAAGGAGGGAAGTGCAAGACTCCTCTGCAACTGTTTTATGTCATTGGCACCCCCTATGAAAGGGTGGGCCAACATTGTTGGGCCTCTCTACCCCAATACAGCCATAGGCACCACGTTTATCCTTTTCTTGGTGGACCATGCCACCTGGTACCTGAAGTCTAACCCCCTGAGGACAGTGACTGCACCCTCAGTGGCCAGGGCACTGATAGGGTCTTTGTCCATGCAGAGTTCCCCAAGGAGCTAGCTTCAGACCATGGCACCAACTTCATGTCAGCCTACATGAAGGCCATGTGGAAGGACTATGGGGTAATCTACAAGTTCTCCACTACGTACCACCCTCCAACCAATGAGCTTTTTGAGGGATTCAACAAGACCTTTAAGGGCATTATCATTGGCCTGTCAGAGCCCTTGAGGCAGATGTGGGACTTCCTCCTGCCATGCCTGTTGTTGTCATACCGGGAGGTGTCTCAGAAGGAGGTTAGCTTGAGCCCCTTTGAGCTCCTGTATGGGCACCCAGTGCGAGAACCTCTCAAACCAGTCAAAGAGTGGTAGGAGCAGCTCCCAAGAAGGTCACCCAGTATGTAGTCAACTACATGTTGGCACTCCGGACCCAGATGAAGCGCTTTTGGAAGAAGGCTAGGGTGAATCTACAAGCCAGCTAGGAGGTTATGAAATAGTGTTATGACCAAAAGGCCAATCCGGTCGAGTTTCAGCCTGGCCAAATGGTGTGGGGGGTGGAGCCTGTGGAGTCTAGCCCTGCATGACCATTGGTCTGGGCCATATGTGGAGAAAGAACTCAAGATTGAGGCCACCTACCTGGTGAACCACAAAACTCCCAGGAACCCTTTAAGGATTTTGTACATCAGTCTCCTCAAACCCCACGTTGAGAGGCCTACGTTAGCCATGCTCCTGGTCATGAATGATGGGGTGCAAGAGGAAAGTGAACCTCAACCTCATCACTTTCAAGGAGCAGGATGGGTCAGTGGAGGGTGTCAACCTCTCTACTACACTAACCCTAAAACAACAAAGAGACTGCCACCAGTTGTTGGGGCAGTTTGCCTCTTTATTCTCCCTTACCCCAGGATTCACTACATGCTACATCCATGATATTGATACTAAGGATAGCACACCGATGAAGAGTTAAGTCTACTGGTTATCCGACAAGGTGAGAGTCAGCATTAAGGAGGTCTCCAAGATACTGGAGTTTTTTAAGCCCTCAAACAATCCTTGGTCCAGCCCAGTGTTGTTGGTCCTCAATCACCAGAGATGAAGAACTTATAGATCGGTTGGGAGCTGCCTAGTTTCTCAGCACACTTGATCTAATACCTGGGTGCAGACATATTACCCTAATTGAGGAAGTCAAAGAGAGGTCTATGTTCTCTGTCCATGAAGGGCACTTCCAATTCTGGGTAATGCCATTTGGGCAGAAGAATGCCCCTTGCCATCTTCCAGCAGTTGGTCAAACATGTTCTGGCTAGGTTGCAGAACTTCAGTGCCTCCTATTTCGACGACATTTTGATCTGCAGTTCTAGCTGGGAGTACCATTTGTGCCACCTTAGAGAAGTGCTTCAGGCACTGCAGAGGGCAGGCTTAACTATTCAGGCCAGTAAGTGCCAGATAGGGCAGTGATCAGTGGCCTACTTGGATCACCAAGCGGAAGGTGGTCAAGTGCATCCTCCCACAGCCAAGATTGAAACAACTCTGGCTTAGAAACCCCCACGTCCTAGACAGAGGTGAGAGCCTTATTAAGCCTCACTGGCTACTACAGAAGAATTGTAGAGGGGTATGGCACAATTGTTGCCCATTGTCAGGGTGACTTCAAAAAACCATCCACCTCAGAGGCCTGCCAGAACTCTTTTGACACCCTGAAGGATTCCATTCGCACAGCATCTGTGCTGAAGGCGCCTGAATTCTCCTAAGAATTCATCGTGCAAACAGACACCTCAGAGCATTGCATAGAGGCCAAGCTCTGACAGCTGAAAAAAGAGTGCCTGAATCAACCTTGAGACTTCATTATTAGGAGGCTACATCCATGGGAACAGAGGTGGAGTACAATAGAGAGTGAAGATGTTGCAGTAGTCTGGGCACTGAAGAAGCTGAACCATACCTGTTTGGTGCACATCTGCAGGTTCAGACAGACCACAGACCCCTCAGATGATTAATGCAGATCAGGGGTAAGAATCCCAAACTGTTGAGGTGGTCCATCTGCAGGGAATGGTTTTACGGTGGAACACACTGTCCTGGAACAGACCATGCCAATGCTCTCTCCAGGTTCTTCGATGTTAGTGAAGAGAACTCCAAAAGGGTTGAGTAGTTCTCCCAACTATCAGCTGGGGACATACGTTAGACCTGGCATCCTTGGGTGGTTTTCCTCAGACTTTTTGCCTTCATACCTCCTATGTTAACTGGTCTCTGTACTTTACCACTGCCAACCAGTGTGGAAGGGCTCTTTCCCTAAAACATGGTAACATTGACTTATACCCAATTGACATATTTAATTTACTTGAAAGTCCCTTGAAAAGCAGCACTACCTGTGTCCAAGTGTGATCAAGTACCCCTTCAAACATGCCTCAGCCCTCCCATTGCAAAACCTGTGTGTCCAGTTTTAAACTGCCATGTTGGTCTGGCAAATTACATCTTTTGCCAGGTCCAAACCTTCCTTTTTAATACGTATAAGTTTGCATACGGCTGTGTCTAAACTGGGGTGGCATGGTGAGCAAAAGAATGAAGGATTTAACCCAGATCTCTTGACTTGGGGTGATTGTTTGATTTATTCAGCATTCTGCCCATTATTTTCTTGCATAGCATTTTTTGTTCTAAGTGGGATGGATATGTCCAGGCGTTGGTTGATTCCTCTCTGTGCAACTGGATTCAAGCTACCCTGGCTGGTATGTGGTGATACCCCGAAACCGTTCCCAGGATGCATGTTTCCAGTCCAGGGAGGACCTGGCCTGGCAGTTCGGCCTAGACTGTTCCCATGGGGAGCAGGGCCAAGAATGATTTGAATATGGCTGGGTCTAATCAGGAATGGTGTGGCGAGCACAGCGATGATGGATTTAGCCTAGAACTATGACTGGGGGGGGAATGTTTGATCTGTTCAGCATTCAATCCTTCATCTGTACTTGTTGCACTTTTTTAGAAAGCTGGCATTTTCTTGCCTTAGCCATTTGGTGCATGCATCTTGTCTCTGAGTCACATGACTGGGTGTGGGTGGCAGATGGGCTTTGTATATACCTCCTACACAGCCACACACAATCAGGAGGTAAGTTGTGACTGGAAGAGCCATCACTGGCAGGGTAGGAGGGATGAGCTGGACCCAGCCTCACTTACACTTGAATAGGCTGTATTCGGTCTCCATACAAAGGGCTGCATTACCACTGTAGTTAGTCTGAAGCGTGTAAGGCAGGGCATCTGTGCACTTCACAGGCAAGCCTCTAGAAGCTTCTCACCACTTCAAAGGCACAACTGTGGATACATATTGGACCTCAGACACCAGCTATTTGGTTCACTTCTGAATGTGTGGATAAGCCTCCACGAAGAAAGACTGCTGAGCTGGTACAAGGACTGTTACTCTGTCGGACCGCTGTTTCAAAGGAACTGCTGTCCTGCTGTGCTGACCTGCTGCCCTATTGCCTGGGTGAGAAGGCCTGGAACTACATCACTTGAACCCAGAACCCTGAGTGACTCCAAGGTCTAGCGGGCTGCTGATCTGAAACCTCAATACATAACAGACTTCCAACAACCTTGCATCTGCACCTGGACTACCCTGATTAGTAGTGCCACCCCAGTCCAAGTCCCATGAAAGTGGGCTTAAGGTGCTCTTCCAGCCTTTTGGATCCAGTGGAACTGAAGCATCTCCTCTGCTGTGTGGCCCAAACTCGAGCAGTACCTATGCATCGCCACTGCTGCGTGGAATAGACCCATCACTAAAGGCCTGCATCACAGATTTTCAAAAGCGCTACATCGCCCCAACTATAGAATGCACCCTCGCATCCCTCGTTGGCGGCAGCTTCAACACGACAATAGAATCCGCATCGCAGCCTCACAGCTCTTTCAAACCAACACATCGTCTGACTGCGCACTACATCCTCGCCAGACTTTTCATTGCAAACCCCATCCATGAGATCCTCTACGATGATACAGGCCCTCACATCACAGCCTCTCCACATCTTAGAACTGATGCATCACTTCAGTTGCGCAACACCTCTTTGATTGCAGATCCTCGAAACTCTCCACAAACCAGGATTTAAAGTGATTTGTTCAGTGTGCCTAACCAGATCCCTGTACCCAGCCCACTTTCCATCATGGTGGACCTGACCTTAAGACTTTGTCCCGGACCAGCGCGACAATATATTCACAGTTGGCTAAATTAGGGTTTTTGGTGCTATTTTTACCCAAATCTTTCAAATTTAGGGCCAGATGTACGACCAGCAAAATTGTGCCTTGCAAATTGCGACTCATTTGCGAGTTGCAATTTGCAAGGTGCAATTTGCCATGTACAACAGTGTGTTTAGCACTGTTTACAATTCCCAATGGGGTCGCAAATTGCGAGGCTCATTAATAATAATGAGCCTCTCACAATTTGCGAGCCCATTGGGAATGACAGGGCCTCCCGGGTATGGTGGCCTGCCAGGCTCAGGAGACCCCCATATCTGGGACTGCTTTTAAATAAAGCAGGTTTTTTTTAAAATGCAGGGTGCATTTTTCAAAGAAAAGAAAAGTTTTTTTAAAATTTTTTAAGGGCAGGTAGTGGTCTCTGGGACCACTGCCTGCCCTTAATAAAATATGTTTAGCAACAGTCACAAAGTGGACGGGGTCTCCTGGGGACAGGGTTGAACCTTGGGGGACTCCAACAGTGACCGCGGAAGGGGCAGACAAATTGCCATTAATCACGATTCTCTGCGATCGGTTGTGTAGGAAGGACCTAAACCATTCCAGGACAGAGGCACCAATTCCCATCCTGAGTCTGAGGCATTCGAGAAGTTTTTAATGGCTGACCGTGTCGAAGGCTGAGGACAGATCCAAGAGGATTAGGAAATAGGTTTTGTCTTGGTCCAGGGCTTGGAGGGCATCATCCACAATGTGGAGAATGGTGGTTTCCGTGCTGTGTCCGGGCCTGAATCCGGATTGGGAGTCATCTAGAAGGTGGAAGTTAGTGATGTGTTGGCTCAACTGCTGTTTCACACACTTCTCTAGAACTTTAGCTAAGAGTGGGATGCTGGAGATGGGTCTAAAGTTGTCAGGAGAGGCAGGATCCAGCTACAGTTTTTTTAGGATGGGGAGGACTTGGCCGGCTTTCAGCATATCTGGTACGGATCCCTGTAGAAGGGAGGCATTTATTATTGCAGTCCAGCCAGGAATGATAGACTGGGCGGCAGCAGCTAGGCAAATAGCAGGGAGTGGGTAATTGAAGTGGTTATTCGAGTTTAAGGTGGAAAGGATTTCTGAGACGGCGTGTTTGTTATAGCTTTTGAAGTCAGTCCGGTGTGCTTGGTTCTTGAGAGAAGTCTGTAGAGGCAGCGCGGAGGGGGGAGGCAGAATCGAAGGGGCATGAGAGTGAATAGCGGATCTGAGTTAGATTCCTAGGGCTGTGATTTTGTCAGAGAAAAAGGAGAAGTACTCCTCAGAGGAAATTAGTGATTTGGGGGTTTCTTTCGAAGTCATGGCCAGCTTGTTTAATTAGTGTTTGACCAGTTCAAATAGCTTGCTGGGTCTGTTCTTGGCTTTCCTCAGTTCTGATCTGAAGGATTCTTTTTTGAATTGAGGATGTTTTTGTTGTAGGTTTTTCTGGCATGGCAGAGAAGTTTTAGATATGCTGCGGAGGGGTGCTGTCTCCAGATTCTTTCTGACTGCCGAAGGGATCTCTTCTCGCTGTTAAGGGACCCATTGAACCAGGGGTTTCTGTCTTTGGTTTGGATTCTTTTTAGTTTTAGCGGAGGGAGGTCATCAAGAATGTTAGTTATAGTTACAGAGTAATGATCATTAAGGTCACAGACCAATGTGATGTGAGGGGGGCAGGTCAGACTTGCAACGAGCTATCAGTTCGCTGGGATCCAATTTCTGGGTGTCTCTAACCCAGCGTTTGGGAATCACCTGTTGTGGTGCTCTGGTCATCCGGGTGTTGGGTAGTAGGAAGTTGATAGCGTGATGGTCGGACCAGTCACAAGGGTCTGTAGCGATAAGTTTGATTATTGGTTCTTTAGCAATGATCCAGTCTAAGGGGTTGCCTTTTGAGTGTGTGGGGAGTGAGCAGACTTGGGTTAGGGCCTGTGTGGCTAGCAAATCTTTGATAGCATTGATATGTGGATCCTTGGGGTCGTTCCAGTGCAGGTTGAAGTCACCAAAGAAGATGTAATTGGAGTTGGCGGAGACTTTGGCTGTGATGAGTTCCATTAGGTGGTCAGTAAAGGCGTCATTAGTGCCTGGGGGGTGGTAAAAGATGTTCAGATTAAACAGTTGAGCAGAGTTCTTGCATACAGAGAGTGCTAGGTATTCACAGGAATCTGTGGAGTCAATCGGGAGTTCGGTGACATTGAGGTAAGAGCGATAAATGCAGGCAATGCCTCCTCCTTTTTTGCTGAATTGCCTATCCAATCTTGTAATTCTGTAATTGGGAGGGACTAGGAGGTCCAGGCATGGAGATGAGGATTCGTTGAGCCACGATTCAGTCAGGATTGCTAAGTCCAGGTTTTGGCTCTGTATGAGATCTGCAATATCAGCGTCATGTTTCACTGCAGAGTGGCAGTTGATTAGGAGGCCAGATAATTGGGTTCGGGGAGAGCGCCGTGCGATGGGGCAGACAGGGGTACAGGCACGAGGTTGCTATCAATCACACTTCTGTTGCGGCGAGTAGCTGACCTGTTGGGGTTGATTGCGACCGCACATATGGCCTGTTCGACCTCCACGACTGGTGGGTTAGGGACTGCTGGGGCCAGGTTATATGAGGGAATTTCCTCAACAGTAAGGTCTGGCGGACTGGGGGTGGCAAGGGTAGAGTTGTAGGAAAGGAGGAGGGCTAGAGAATCCTCTTTGGAGATGTGGCATGGTTGCTTGTGAGGGTGAAGGTGTCTTGAAGACAGCGCTAGGGGCTGAGTAGTGGGCTCTGTGGTAGGGAGGGGGGTGGGGTTCCACATGGGCTTGAGCTTGGAGAATACAAGTTCAGTGAGGTGAAGGAGTTTCATTAGATCTAGAATAGAGTTATGAATGCTCTGCATTACTTTGGCTGCTCTGATGCGAAGGGCTTCAATATCCAGATAGGTGGGAGGGCCTGATTCAAAAAAGTGTTTGCCTACTTAAGTTCCACTTAGGTTCCTAAAACGCAAACTGTAGAAGTATATTTTGCACCCTCATTAACTAAATTATCTTCTTACCAATGGGATTAATCAACCAGCATAGTGGATTTTTTACAGTCCTTAATGTAAGGCTTCTAGGTCACTCAAAATTCAGCAATCATTCTATCCATTCAAAAGTATGCTGTGTGTTGTGTGAAAGGGGAGGGAACTCTTCCTTTTTTACATGCCCAACATTTAACTAGTGTAAGGACGTCAACTTTGTACTGTGTGAATTACATCCAACTCACACCCATATTTAAAGAGCAATATGTGATAGAGGTACTAATTATACACTTCCAACATCAAACAAAATCACAATACCCAGTGCCACCACCACTACAACTACCCCTCCAAACCCCTCCCCCTCTAGTACTTCACAGGCAGTGCAAAACAGGACAACGGACCTTCCCAAACTAATATATTCCCTCAACAGCACACCAGCTCAATGTCCTGAGAAGTGGCAACCAACTATGTATAAGGGAAGGAACTCACACATCAACAATAATTTACACAATGCCAAGACTACCGGTCAAATGCTATACACAACTCACTATAGAAACCAAAAACTATTCCGTGTGTAGATATACTATTGATAGGTGTAGTGCACTGCGTAGTGGACACAACCATATTATCTCAGACACTGGAGATTATTTTGGTCATGTAGCTGTGTTTACCCCCCCCCCTGAAGCAGAAGCAGAGTGGGCTGGTCCAACGTACTCAACATCAGCGTAAGACTATAAATAACTAGGCTACGCCTTGGGCGTGGTTTACTTCTGCAAAGAGAAAAGACTCCACCACAGCAAAGGTCCTCACCTTGCCATGTGGCTGCCGCCATGACCATGTGCCTCCTCAATACAGGCCCATTGCGAACTCAGCACCACAGCACCGCAGACTTATGTTTGTATCGACTACTGCCTTCGATCTACATTGCGGACAGCAGGGTTCACAGCTTGAATTCAGCTTTGGATCTACACTACGGACAGCATTGAAGTTATCCTTGATTTATGTAAGGCAGAGACAATTCTACTCTATGTCCTCAGACTTTGTTAAAATAAGTGACAACAATTATTCGTAAGTATCTGTACTGACTACTGCCTTCGATCTACAGTGCGGTCAGTAAAGTTTACAACTTGATACCAGTTGCGGATAAGCACTACAGACAACATTGAATTCAGTCTTGATTTATTTAAGGCAGGGACAATTGTACTATGTCATCAGATTTTGTTACAGTATGTGACAAAAAAGCATTCCTCAATATCTGTGTCAACTTCTGCCTTCGATCTACACTGCGGACAGCAGGGTTCACAACTGGAATTCAGCTTTCCATGTACACTACGGACAGCATTGAAGTTAGCCTTGATTTATGTAAGGCAGAGCCAATTTTGTTAAATGATGCAACAAAAAATATTCTTCAATGTCTGTACTGAGTACTGCCTTCAAATGTACACTGCGATCAACAGAGTTCACTACTACATACCAGAATCGCGTCAGCACTACAGACAACATTAAACTAATTCTCAATTTATTTAAGGCAGAGACAATTGTACTGTGTCCTCAGATTTTGTTAACTGTGACAAAAAAGCATTCACCGATATTTGTGTCGACTACTGCCTTCGATCTGCACTGCGGACAGCAGGGTTCACAACTTCAATTCAGCTTTCCATGTACACTACGGACAGCATTCAAGTTATCCTTGATTTATGTAAGGCAAAGACTATTTTGTTAAAGGATGCCACAAAAACATTCCTCAATGACTGTACTGAGTTCTGTTTTCAAATGTACATTGCGATCAACAGAGTTTACGACTTGATACCAGTGGCGGATCAGCACTACAGACAACATAAAATTCAGTCTCAATTTATTTAAGGCAGAGACAATTGTACTGTGACCTGAGATTTTGTTAAAGTGTGTGACAAAAAAAGCATTCCTCGATGTCTGTGTCAACTACTGCCTTCAATGTACACTGAGGACAGCAGGGTTCACAACTTGAAGTCAACTTTGCATGTATACTACGGACAGTAAGGAATTCAACCTTGATTTAGTTAATGCAGAGACAATTGTACTGTATGTGTTCTGATTTTGTTAAAATAAGTGACAAAAATCATTTGTCTATATCTCTGCTGACTACTGCCTTCGATTTAACAGTGAGGACAGCAGGGTTCACATCTTGAATTCAGCTTTGAATCAATACAACGAACAGCATGAAATTTAGCCTTGTTTTTTTTAAGGTAGAGTTAATTGTACTTTATGTCCTCAGATTTTGTTAAAAGATACGACAAAAAGAATTTCTTGATGTCAGTGATGACTACTGCCTTCGATCTACATTGTGAGGGCTCACCATTCAGGTAGAATGCCGATTGTACATGACGCATTCCAGTAGACAAGAGACATTATACCACTGTGACCCCGCCGGACCACAAATCATCGCAGGGTACGCACACGCTGAGTACTTTCGGTACCACTAACTCACTGCACCACAAGTCATCTCCCCGTAGCCTTATTAAAGCAGAATTCACTAGGCAAAAAACATTGCTCCCAGTACAGCCCTCCTGCATTACGCATTATCGCAGGGTACGTACAAGCTCAGCACCGAAGATACTACTAACTCAGTGCACCATAAATCATCGGAAAGAAGAGTGAACAGTTTTATGTCAGCAATGAGGAATACTATCACTTTTAAGTGGAATTCATGCAGAATCCAATCAACAAAAGACATTACTACAATTACTGTGCCCCCCGCAGACCACGCATCATCACAGGATACATACACGCTAAGCCCCAAAGGTACTAGTAACTCAGTGCACCAAAAATCATTATCACGTGGCCTTACTAAGGCAGCATTCACAACACAAAAAACATTACTACCAGTACGGCCTGACCGGACCACACATCATCACAGGTTCCACAGGACCTTGTTGTTTCTCATACCACTAACTCAGTGCAAACCAAAGTAAGTATAACACCTATCAAACCTACACAAAATACCTTTAGTATGCTTCCTTCAAAAACTTCTTTTATATAAAATGTATGCTACATACATGTTCTATCTTTCACTTCAATCATGATTGCAGATAATGCAGCCCACCCTAAGATCTACTCTGCTGACAGCAGGGTTTACAACTTGAATTCAGCTTTGGATCTACACTACAGACAATAGGGAATTTGGCCTTGATTTAATTAAGGCACAGACAAAAAATACTCTTGTGGCACTGCTAGTATGCACAAGCACCTTTAATCCCTACATCCTGTGAACTATGTTTACAAAAAATGTAGAACACAGTGCCAAAATGTACCTCCACCACCGGCAATACCAAGTACCTCTGGGGTATCACCTTCAACAACGCCACCAGACATACGTCCCCATTTTGAGAAAGTTAGAATGCACTGCGTGAAATGCAATTGTTTAATTTGTTATGGGGAGCAATCAGTAGACCTAGTTTGCAGAGCAATTGATAGCCATTGATGGTAGTTTTTTTTTAACCTCAAAGTTTATGCAGACCACTATGCAACACTCAATAATTTGAGTACAGACCGCTAGAACCACGCATCATCGCAGGGTGAGCACACACTGTGCACAACACGTACCACTAACTCAGTGCACCATAAATAATTGCCACGTGGCCTTACTAAGACAAAATTCAGTTGCCAAAAGACATTTTTACCAGTGCATTCTGCTTGAACCACGCATCATCGAAGGTTCTAGACAAACCGCCCCTACCTCAGAGTACCACAAGTCATAAACCCTTTACGATAGAATCTTCTATGTATTATTTCACATATAGTGCTCCTACCTTTGTACAGCAGAATTTATAAACCATTTATGATTGAATATCTGTGTATAATATCATGATTACTATTCTACTTGTTACCAACAGAAACAAAATAAAATGGATTCAAGCACATTTAACTATCTATCTGTGTCAGTGTACTTATTATGTTAAATGCTGCTCCTGGGCCCTACCACATTATATTGTGCTGTACATAGCGTATGCAACCATCTTATCTTTGCCAATAACAAAAACTTTGATTATTTAACTTTCTCTCGATCATTCTACAAATACGAACATACAAAATGAATCATTACAATACTGCAAAGAAACGGTATAGTCAATTTAAAAATGTTTTCTATTTCTTGTTTGTTTTTTTTAGCATATTTATATAGCGCAGTCAACCCAAAACTATATCAACACTTTACATGACCACCGTATTTACAGTACATTTTCAGGCACGCAGAGATTACGTAATTTCTCTTCAATAACAGAATGTGGACACACCAACTTCAACAGTATACCCGAATGACTATATACGTATATATATTAGATGCACTTCATGTGCCATAAATTACATCCTAAAGCTTTCATAGCCCTGTGTTACTACAGCTACAACACTCCACTGAATGTACAACAAACATTCATATACGCAGAAATGCGTCATGTCCACCATCTTTTATGTATACAACTATGAATGAAAATAAAGTCAGTGATACCCCGTACCTTCCATGATGGCCATGTTGTAGGACTTTACAGATATAATGACACATTTGCGTTTAAGACCCGGGTGACGTCAGCACTACAAGACGAACACCCAAATCACTTGATTTCTCATATCGCTCACAACGGAACCATGCACATAGTTCCGGAATCATGGTTCAGAGCCTCGCGCAGCACTGGGATACATCAGTCTAGCCCACTCTGCTTCCGCTTCCAGGAACAAACAAAAATGCAACATTGCCCAGATTTCCATTGTAGTGATTTCTTAGTTCCAGGTCTAGTTGTCAGAAAGGCACACACACACACACACTCCCTCATGCCTGGTATATACCCACATCACACCCATCCACCACAAGCGTCACTACACATGTGACCCTACCAATAAAAAAGACGGGGCGCACGTTCTCTATGCCATTTTTGAGTTGCTCCCATCCCTAGCACTGAGATGGCCTGTCCTAGTGGTTCGGATGCCTCATGTAGGCCCAACCCACTGAGTAGGGGGCCCCCCACTACGCGCATAACCTCTTTGGTCACTGAGTTAGTGGTACTACAAGGACTGAGTGTGTGAGGAGCCTGCGATGATGGGAGTACGAGTATGTCGTTAGCCATAGTGATATCAGGACTCGGCACCATATGTGAGACTTCTTGGTGGAAGAGCGGGACTGCATGATGTACAAGGTGCCCTGTCCACGAAAAGGTGAGCAACGAAGCCTGGGTGCGCAGCGGAGGGAGTAGATGGGGTGCCGCAGACTGGATACAAAAAGGCGATGCAGCAATTTAGGCTTAGGAAGTCCTATATACTGTATCTTTTTGCATTTGTATTTTTTTTCCAATAGCAGAAAAGCTTTTATGATCGGGCAAATGTCCGTCGCTTGTCATGATCGAAAGCACGTGTATCACTGCGCACCACTTGCTTTCACAACCGGATAAAAATCATTACTACTATAGTATTTAAAAAAAAAAATCTAACTGTACAAATAGTTGTTTTTTAAATGTGGGAGGGAAGGTGTGTGAAAGGGTGATACAATTCTACTCCACATCAAGATAGTAACAATTACCAATCAAAAACATCTTTCTTTTACTATCTTTTAGATGTAAAGCTTCATGGTGCATTATGTCCCGGAACGTGGTGAAAGACACACCGGTGACAGAAAGGTGAGCTGCAAATATTCTTTTCAGTCACTCTTTCACTTCCTCACTCGTTTGATAAAGAAATGACGCTCAATATTAACTTCTTTTTTATCTTACAGGTTGTGTTTCACAAATTGGCATCCCCCCCAACACCTCCAAAGCTCAACGTTCGAGGATTCTGCGATGATGCGTGGCCATCGTAACAACGTCTAAGAAGGCTGCTTCGACACGTGGTGCACCCTCTTTGAATCACGCCAACGGCACAAGGTGAGCAAAAAAGCTTGTTTCCGAAGCAACAACAAGTCACCTGTGGGCAGAGAGAGTGGGTAGTGTGCAGCAGCTTGACTGCGTAGGAATGTACAATTACCTCCGGGCAGTGAGAATAGATAGGTTGCAACAGTCTGAGGGGCAGATTTACAAGCCCCTTGCGCAGCTTATAAATCTGCCCCTAAGCACTCAAGAAGAAGCACTCACCTCGGACTCTGGGAGGCAATGGGGTGCAACAGTCTGGGTACGCTGTAATGAGAACTCATCGCTATGCAGTGGGAGTTCATGGGGTATGGTACTTTGGAAGAAAAACATCGCACAAACACCTCCTTGCAGTGGAAGTTGATGAAATACAGTATCCTGAGTGTACAAAGAAATAAAGCAAACATATACTGGTGCAGTTGTATGTACTATGCTATTATTAACTCTATATACTATCTTTTAGATCACTAAACTGGAGGGTTCACTATGAACCGGCATGTGCTTGGACACACAATGGAGGCAAAAGGTGAGCTACGAAGATTTTCTCCAGTATTAACAGCTCCATCCATAACTTTCTCTCTCACACAGTTTTAATGTTGTTTTTTCTCTCTTTCTATCTCTCACTCTCTCTCACATTGTTTCCCTTTCTCTTTTAAAGTTATGGACGCTGCTGTCCACTCTGCCGATAAACAATTCAAGACTGAATTTAATAGTCCGCAGTGTAGAACCAAAGTTGAGTTGAAGTTGTGAACTCTGTTCGTCACAGTGTTTACACAAGGTAAGCAAGGTAAGCAGAGCAGCCTAGATACACAATACCTCCGATTAAATGCATTGAAAAGAATCAATATTGTCCGGCATAATGACGTGATGTCTCACCTAATTCTGTCTCATCTCTGAATCATTTTTAAGACCTGTTGGTCCATACTGTACATCTGACGCAATAGGTACTTCCGTAAAGACACCTCTTCAACGCGGACCTATAAGAGAGGTAAAATGTATCAGGCACACTGCATACCTGCAAATTAACAAATATTGCCAAGTATTACCTTAACTTGTAATCTTTGACCTCCTTCAGGGGACACCTTTGTGCTTAATTTCACTTCCAGCAGCTAACCTTCCCTGTGCCTTCAGACACTGCTCGCGGTACCCGCTTCGCGGGTCCGGCTTTGTGAAGGAGACTCGGAGACTCTGTGACATCGACTCCAGGATTTTGGGAGAGGACTTGTGAACGCTGCGCCCGTGGTGGTAGCTGTGGGCGTTTTGGAATCCGCAGGGCTGCGAGCGAGAGCGGGCGCAGGACTACTAGTCCCAGGAGCGCCCGCCAGCCTCATTGTCAACAGCTGAGCCGCTCTCCCTGCAGGCTCCTCCCTACCTGATTGTAGTTAAAACCCTCTTCCGCTGAATATCGCTGGGACACCTTTGTGCTTGCTTTTACTTCCAGCAGCTAACCTTCCCTGTGCCTTCAGACACTGCTCGCGGTACCCGCTTTGCGGGTCCCGCTTCGTGAAGGAGACTCGGAGACTCTGTGACATCGACTCCAGGATTTTGGGAGAGGACTTGTGAACGCTGCGCCCATGGTGGTAGCTGTGGGCGTTTTGGAATCCGCAGGGCTGCGAGCGAGAGCGGGCGCAGGACTACTAGTCCCAGGAGCGCCCGCCAGCCTCATTGTCAACAGCTGAGCCGCTCTCCCTACAGGCTCCTCCCTACCTGATTGTAGTTAAAACCCTCTTCCGCTGAATATCGCTGGGACACCTTTGTGCTTGCTTTTACTTCCAGCAGCTAACCTTCCCTGTGCCTTCAGACACTGCTCGCGGTACCCGCTTCGCGGGTCCCGCTTCGTGAAGGAGACTCGGAGACTCTGTGACATCGACTCCAGGATTTTGGGAGAGGACTTGTGAACGCTGCGCCCGTGGTGGTAGCTGTGGGCGTTTTGGAATCCGCAGGGCTGCGAGCGAGAGCGGGCGCAGGACTACTAGTCCCAGGAGCGCCCGCCAGCCTCATTGTCAACAGCTGAGCCGCTCTCCCTGCAGGCTCCTCCCTACCTGATTGTAGTTAAAACCCTCTTCCGCTGAATATCGCTGGGACACCTTTGTGCTTAATTTCACTTCCAGCAGCTAACCTTCCCTGTGCCTTCAGACACTGCTCGCGGTACCCGCTTCGCGGGTCCCGCTTCGTGAAGGAGACTCGGAGACTCTGTGACATCGACTCCAGGATTTTGGGAGAGGACTTGTGAACGCTGCGCCCGTGGTGGTAGCTGTGGGCGTTTTGGAATCCGCAGGGCTGTGAGCGAGAGCGGGCGCAGGACTACTAGTCCCAGGAGCGCCCGCCAGCCTCATTGTCAACAGCTGAGCCGCTCTCCCTGCAGGCTCCTCCCTACCTGATTGTAGTTAAAACCCTCTTCCGCTGAATATCGCTGGGACACCTTTGTGCTTGCTTTTACTTCCAGCAGCTAACCTTCCCTGTGCCTTCAGACACTGCTCGCAGTACCCGCTTCGCGGGTCCCGCTTCGTGAAGGAGACTCGGAGACTCTGTGACATCGACTCCAGGATTTTGGGAGAGGACTTGTGAACGCTGCGCCCGTGGTGGTAGCTGTGGGCGTTTTGGAATCCGCAGGGCTGCGAGCGAGAGCGAGCGCAAGACTACTAGTCCCAGGAGCGCCCGCCAGCCTCATTGTCAACAGCTGAGCCGCTCTCCCTGCAGGCTCCTCCCTACCTGATTGTAGTTAAAACCCTCTTCCGCTGAATATCGCTGGGACACCTTTGTGCTTGCTTTTACTTCCAGCAGCTAACCTTCCCCGTGCCTTCAGACACTGCTCGCGGTACCGGCTTTGCGGGTCCCGCTTCGTGAAGGAGACTCGGAGACTCTGTGACATCGACTCCAGGATTTTGGGAGAGGACTTGTGAACGCTGCGCCCGTGGTGGTAGCTGTGGGCGTTTTGGAATCCGCAGGGCTGTGAGCGAGAGCGGGCGCAGGACTACTAGTCCCAGGAGCGCCCGCCAGCCTCATTGTCAACAGCTGAGCCGCTCTCCCTGCAGGCTCCTCCCTACCTGATTGTAGTTAAAACCTTCTTCCGCTGAATATCGCTGGGACACCTTTGTGCTTGCTTTTACTTCCAGCAGCTAACCTTCCCTGTGCCTTCAGACACTGCTCGCGGTACCCGCTTCGCGGGTCCCGCTTCGTGAAGGAGACTCGGAGACTCTGTGACATCGACTCCAGGATTTTGGGAGAGGACTTGTGAACGCTGCGCCCGTGGTGGTAGCTGTGGGCGTTTTGGAATCCGCAGGGCTGCGAGCGAGAGCGGGCGCAGGACTACTAGTCCCAGGAGCGCCCGCCAGCCTCATTGTCAACAGCTGAGCCGCTCTCCCTGCAGGCTCCTCCCTACCTGATTGTAGTTAAAACCCTCTTCCGCTGAATATCGCTGGGACACCTTTGTGCTTAATTTCACTTCCAGCAGCTAACCTTCCCTGTGCCTTCAGACACTGCTCGCGGTACCCGCTTCGCGGGTCCCGCTTCGTGAAGGAGACTCGGAGACTCTGTGACATCGACTCCAGGATTTTGGGAGAGGACTTGTGAACGCTGCGCCCGTGGTGGTAGCTGTGGGCGTTTTGGAATCCGCAGGGCTGTGAGCGAGAGCGGGCGCAGGACTACTAGTCCCAGGAGCGCCCGCCAGCCTCATTGTCAACAGCTGAGCCGCTCTCCCTGCAGGCTCCTCCCTACCTGATTGTAGTTAAAACCCTCTTCCGCTGAATATCGCTGGGACACCTTTGTGCTTGCTTTTACTTCCAGCAGCTAACCTTCCCTGTGCCTTCAGACACTGCTCGCAGTACCCGCTTCGCGGGTCCCGCTTCGTGAAGGAGACTCGGAGACTCTGTGACATCGACTCCAGGATTTTGGGAGAGGACTTGTGAACGCTGCGCCCGTGGTGGTAGCTGTGGGCGTTTTGGAATCCGCAGGGCTGCGAGCGAGAGCGAGCGCAAGACTACTAGTCCCAGGAGCGCCCGCCAGCCTCATTGTCAACAGCTGAGCCGCTCTCCCTGCAGGCTCCTCCCTACCTGATTGTAGTTAAAACCCTCTTCCGCTGAATATCGCTGGGACACCTTTGTGCTTGCTTTTACTTCCAGCAGCTAACCTTCCCCGTGCCTTCAGACACTGCTCGCGGTACCGGCTTTGCGGGTCCCGCTTCGTGAAGGAGACTCGGAGACTCTGTGACATCGACTCCAGGATTTTGGGAGAGGACTTGTGAACGCTGCGCCCGTGGTGGTAGCTGTGGGCGTTTTGGAATCCGCAGGGCTGTGAGCGAGAGCGGGCGCAGGACTACTAGTCCCAGGAGCGCCCGCCAGCCTCATTGTCAACAGCTGAGCCGCTCTCCCTGCAGGCTCCTCCCTACCTGATTGTAGTTAAAACCTTCTTCCGCTGAATATCGCTGGGACACCTTTGTGCTTGCTTTTACTTCCAGCAGCTAACCTTCCCTGTGCCTTCAGACACTGCTCGCGGTACCCGCTTCGCGGGTCCCGCTTCGTGAAGGAGACTCGGAGACTCTGTGACATCGACTCCAGGATTTTGGGAGAGGACTTGTGAACGCTGCGCCCGTGGTGGTAGCTGTGGGCGTTTTGGAATCCGCAGGGCTGCGAGCGAGAGCGGGCGCAGGACTACTAGTCCCAGGAGCGCCCGCCAGCCTCATTGTCAACAGCTGAGCCGCTCTCCCTGCAGTCTCCTCCCGACCTGATTGTAGTTAAAACCCTCTTCCGCTGAATATCGCTGGGACACCTTTGTGCTTGCTTTTACTTCCAGCAGCTAACCTTCCCTGTGCCTTCAGACACTGCTCGCGGTACCCGCTTCGCGGGTCCCGTTCGTGAAGGAGACTCGGAGACTCTGGGACATCGACTCCAGGATTTTGGGAGAGGACTTGTGAACGCTGCGCCCGTGGTGGTAGCTGTGGGCGTTTTGGAATCCGCAGGGCTGCGAGCGAGAGCGGGTGCAGGAACACTAGTCCCAGGAGCGCCCGCCAGCCTCATTGTCAACAGCTGAGCCGCTCTCCCTACCTGATTGTAGTTAAAACCCTCTTCCGCTGAATATCGCTGGGACACCTTTGTGCTTGCTTTTACTTCCAGCAGCTAACCTTCCCTGTGCCTTCAGACACTGCTCGCGGTACCCGCTTCGCGGGTCCCGCTTCGTGAAGGAGACTCGGAGACTCTGTGACATCGACTCCAGGATTTTGGGAGAGGACTTGTGAACGCTGCGCCTGTGGTGGTAGCTGTGGGCGTTTTGGAATCCGCAGGGCTGCGAGCGAGAGCGGGCGCAGGACTACTAGTCCCAGGAGCGCCCGCCAGCCTCATTGTCAACAGCTGAGCCGCTCTCCCTGCAGGCTCCTCCCTACCTGATTGTAGTTAAAACCCTCTTCCGCTGAATATCGCTGGGACACCTTTGTGCTTGCTTTTACTTCCAGCAGCTAACCTTCCCTGTGCCTTCAGACACTGCTCGCGGTACCCGCTTTGCGGGTCCCGCTTCGTGAAGGAGACTCGGAGACTCTGTGACATCGACTCCAGGATTTTGGGAGAGGACTTGTGAACACTGCGCCCGTGGTGGTAGCTGTGGGCGTTTTGGAATCCGCAGGGCTGCGAGCGAGAGCGGGCGCAGGACTACTAGTCCCAGGAGCGCCCGCCAGCCTCATTGTCAACAGCTGAGCCGCTCTCCCTGCAGGCTCCTCCCTACCTGATTGTAGTTAAAACCCTCTTCCGCTGAATATCGCTAGGACACCTTTGTGCTTGCTTTTACTTCCAGCAGCTAACCTTCCCTGTGCCTTCAGACACTGCTCGCGGTACCCGCTTCGCGGGTCCCGCTTCGTGAAGGAGACTCGGAGACTCTGTGACATCGACTCCAGGATTTTGGGAGAGGACTTGTGAACGCTGCGCCCGTGGTGGTAGCTGTGGGCGTTTTGGAATCCGCAGGGCTGCGAGCGAGAGCGGGCGCAGGACTACTAGTCCCAGGAGCGCCCGCCAGCCTCATTGTCAACAGCTGAGCCACTCTCCCTGCAGGCTCTTCCCTACCTGATTGTAGTTAAAACCCTCTTCCGCTGAATATCGCTGGGACACCTTTGTGCTTGCTTTTACTTCCAGCAGCTAACCTTCCCTGTGCCTTCAGACACTGCTCGCGGTACCCGCTTCGCGGGTCCCGCTTCGTGAAGGAGACTCGGAGACTCTGGGACATCGACTCCAGGATTTTGGGAGAGGACTTGTGAACGCTGCGCCCGTGGTGGTAGCTGTGGGCGTTTTGGAATCCGCAGGGCTGCGAGCGAGAGCGGGTGCAGGACTACTAGTCCCAGGAGCGCCCGCCAGCCTCATTGTCAACAGCTGAGCCGCTCTCCCTGCAGGCTCCTCCCTACCTGATTGTAGTTAAAACCCTCTTCCGCTGAATATCGCTGGGACACCTTTGTGCTTGCTTTTACTTCCAGCAGCTAACCTTCCCTGTGCCTTCAGACACTGCTCGCGGTACCCGCTTCGCGGGTCCCGCTTCGTGAAGGAGACTCGGAGACTCTGTGACATCGACTCCAGGATTTTGGGAGAGGACTTGTGAACGCTGCGCCCGTGGTGGTAGCTGTGGGCGTTTTGGAATCCGCAGGGCTGCGAGCGAGAGCGGGCGCAGGAGCGCCCGCCAGCCTCATTGTCAACAGCTGAGCCGCTCTCCCTGCAGGCTCCTCCCTACCTGATTGTAGTTAAAACCCTCTTCCGCTGAATATCGCTGGGACACCTTTGTGCTTGCTTTTACTTCCAGCAGCTAACCTTCCCTGTGCCTTCAGACACTGCTCGCGGTACCCGCTTCGCGGGTCCCGCTTCGTGAAGGAGACTCAGAGACTCTGTGACATCGACTCCAGGATTTTGGGAGAGGACTTGTGAACGCTGCGCCCCTGGTGGTAGCTGTGGGCGTTTTGGAATCCGCAGGGCTGCGAGCGAGAGCGGGCGCAGGACTACTAGTCCCAGGAGCGCCCGCCAGCCTCATTGTCAACAGCTGAGCCGCTCTCCCTGCAGGCCCCTCCCTTCTCACACTAACTCCTTAAAGGTAACAGACTAGTCCCGCTGCGCGGGAGCGACCGGGAGAAGCCCGGGACAAGGGCGGGACCGTCTGTGGCCGTCCGGGGCCGATGGAGGCCGGGCTGGGCTACCCCCTTTGAGTCTTGGACATGGACATTGTGGTATTGTAACCGAGACAATAATCTTGACTATTCATACCCTTATCTAGATTGGTTTTCTTCTTTTTTTTTTTTTTATTGTTTGCGCCCTGAATTTTCTTGTTATCTTGTATAAGGGATATTTCTATGTATATGTAGTTTATTGATATCGTCATACATCAAATATGTCCACCTCAGTTTCAAATTCCTTACCCAGTTCCGTAGGGGTATCCATTCTTGGTCCACTAGATAAGTACTTTGCCTGAGCCAAAAGAGAGGTGGATCGAGAGATTACGCTGGCAGAAAGGCGTGCTGAACGCAGACTTTCCATTGAACTACTTAAAAAACGACCACTCATATTACCACAGAATGTTGATTCCTGTACAATTTCAGACTCAGCAATCTGTAAAGTTTCAGACGCTGACTTATTTAGTACGGACAATATTCCCCTTATTTTTCAAGACACCCACATAGTATTAGATGACACCTTAGTTCACCTTGACTCCAATACTTTGGAGATTGCTCAAACATCGAACCTTCTGGTTGACCTAAGTACTCCCCTGCCCAGAGAACCGGCACCCTTACACAATATAAATGTACCATCCCCGGTGTTTACTCCCCTGGTATTGGATGCCCACTCAACCATCATATCGGACAAAAACCATAAAAAACCCTCACCTACAGGGGCTAGCAGTGTCAATCGTTCTCCGCCAAGGAAACGGAGAAGAAAGGGAGGGGCAAAAACAGGGGGATAGATTTCCACCTTTCATTACTAGCAATATATATCCCCCACATAAGAGAACCACAGAAGTAGAGAAGGCTGATTCAAACCCTGCCCCCAATTATGAAGGGTTGTTGGAGGGCATTGAAAGCCTCGTAAAATCATTAATACTTCCCCTCATTGAAAGGGTTTAAAGGTTAAGGGAGGCTATGGATCAGATTAGGATGGGGGGAATTGTAACTTATCAACAGCCCCCTGAAAAGCCAAGTAATCTACAGACCATTAATCACCCTGGGCCACAGTCTGATACCATCCCAAAATATAAAACTTTAGCAGCTAAAATAAGGAACAGTCATGTGACAAGTAATATTGTCACAACCGCTGTGAATTCAAATAAAGATAAGTCACATCTAGGAGAGTCAAAAAAAGAACATAAGATAATTGATGCTCCTTTTAGGGCTGCTAAAATAACTAAAACTAAACTTAGTAATGTTGCGGATTTACCCCCCGAGTCAGCAAATTATGTTATCATACTCACCGGTGTCCCGACTCTGTCAGGTGGAATTACTGAATATAATTCTAGCCTTAAGAATAAGGTAATCCACTGGCTGAGTAAAAATAGACCTCTTCCATCACACCTCAACGGTGATATTTTCTCTGTGAGACGCTGTAATTGGGTGGGTATTCGACCTAAACAGATTGATGGGGATGTGATCATAGTCAATTTTAAAGATCATAGATTTGTAACACACATCAGTGACTGGTTCCCCGGGAGATGCGAGGGAGGCATATCCACGCGGAATCTGAGCTATTTTTACCCTGAAGCTCTGATGACGCATCCCAACAAACCATCATTGAAACCTGCACGCCACCCTTTATTAAAGTACAGATCTGATGCATCACATACACCGGACACATTTCGGAACCAGGCTACCCCTAGTTTTCACAGTGCCTATGATATGTCCTCGCTTCAACAAATGTCCACCAATCATCCATTGTTGATGCGTAACCATGCACCTAGACAATATCCTGTTCCAAATCATCTCGTTCATAGTTATGATACCAAGTATGACAACTTCGTACCCCAATATGGGGGTGCCAATTTACAACAACATATGGTCTCTAATAAGCACTTCCATAACAACAATCCGAGGGAATACTGGGACATACCACTTTGCAAACTTCTTCTACCCTTTGTCTAGTCTGGACGAAAACGAATGACTTTATGTCTCTCATACTAACACTGAGGCATGTAATTCTGACCTAGGGGAGGAAAACATTGACAATACAAATAGCAATTTGACGAGGGATAATCACTTGGAAGGGAGGCGGGAAGATACTGGAGGCGATCCTTGTAACATTACCAAGGATAACCTATTGGAGGATATTCATGGGTCCCCTAAGTGTCAAGAAGCCCCTATAGATAGAGAAATCATGGGACGTGGTCCTAAGGTAATCATTCACGACAGTGTCCAAGGTACTATTGGTGGTTCTGTTGAAAAAGCCGACAAAAAATGGTCCATCAACTTCTGGAATATAGCCGGTCTCCAGGCAAAATTAGAGAACCCTGATTGGAAGTTATTTACGGATAACAGCGATGTAATTTGTTTACAAGAGACTTGGGTGAAGAGAGATTACCACTTGAGTGGTTTTAAAACTGTGTCGACCTCTGCTGTTAGTTCTATACATGGGCGAGCGAAAGGGGGTTTATGTACGTACATCTCGAATCGCTTGTCTTATAAAAAAGTCCAAGTGCATTTTCAGAACTGCTTTTTCCATATTGTGGGGGTATACTTTAGTGGCACTGCCTCAATACTACTGGTTAATTTCTATAATAATATTCCCTCAGCCGATGTAGGGATGGTACTCAAAACCATGATTTACGAACTAGAGGGTATTCTAAATGGTTCTAATAGATTGTACACGATAATTTGGGGTGGGGATTTTAATTGTACTCTTTGTGACAGATCTGGTACAGGAACTTGTGGACTTACTCTGGAAAGAGATGTTAATCTATCTAATTTTGAGCACTCATTGCTGGGGAATGCTCTAAATGAGATCTTGTTCAAATATGATCTAGGGTTTGCAAACGAAATTTGCTATAATAAGACCGACTTTAACCCAACTTTTAATGGCAGAGGATCGATGACCACCATAGATTTCATACTTATCTCAACATGCTATAGGGATCATGTAGTTAAATGTATCGTCCTGAATACTCCTCTGAGTGACCATTTTCCTATCAGGTTAGAACTCATGGACGTAAAGTTAGCAGTGCAAAATAGAGCAGCTGTTTTTTCTACGGACATAGATATAAATAGGCAAAATGGATATGCCATTAAATGGACCAGGGTGGTCCCTGAGGTTTTTCTAAGTGCCCTCGTTAGTACCTGTGGCGCAAATTTTGATGCTTGTCTGGATTTGGACTAAGAAAGACGCCGAAATCACAACTAACTTCAAAGTAATAACTGCAAGCATAAAAAAGGGGCTTTGGGCTAATTCTAAGTTAAATAAGAACCAAATGAAAGGGAGAGGCTGGTTCTCACCGGCCTGTAGCAAGGCGTATAAAAAACTTAAATTAGCCTTGCAACAGCAAACTAGAAACCAACCCCTTATAAAGACCCTTCGCAAAGAATATAAGACGGCACTCAAAACTCAAAAACTTCAGTTAAAAAATAAAGCATGGTCCGATATTTTGATGGCCTCAGAATCAAAGGACATGACTTCCTTTTGGAAAGCAATCAATGCTCCTTTTTTTAATGATAGCTCTAAAGCTCGCATAGAGGTTGCTATTGATGAACGGGAATGGGTTAAGCACTTTGAAAAATTATATAACCCTGTACCTGTCACCATAGATCCAACTAAAAGGCCTAAGGTTACGAAAAAACATTCAGCAGGGCTACAACTTGATTTTATGCTTGAGGAAGTAACTAAGGGCATCAAGTTGAGTCTCGGGGGTAAGGCACCAGGTCCCGACTGTGTCCCAGTAGACATTTATAAGAAGGACATCAGTCTCTGGGCCCCGTTACTCACCAGAACCTTCAATGCTGCTATTTCTGTGGGCCTACTCGATACGTGGTTTAAATCAACTATCATCCCAATTTATTTATTTTTTTTGAAAACCTTTATTGACGTAGAAAAGTACACCGCTATTCAGCCGAACATCCCGGGGGCACGGCAGCACGTTAAAGACACAGCAATATGGCATACAGCAATCACATTTCCGGATGAGTGAGGTTCAATTTTATTTTAAACAGGATGACATCAGGAACATAAAAAGCTGCAATATAACGTAAAGGAATGTGGGGACCAGGTGCCGAGCTGTAAAGTATAGTCATAGTATGGGCGGGCCAGAAAAGAATTCTTACAGGATTTAAGACGATCACAAATAAGGCATGGGTACTTTGTCAAAGAACAGGATATACACGCATACAAGTACTGTAAATACCGATTAATCGCCCGCCCAGGTCTTACCTATAGCGCAACAACAGCTCAGACACAGGATACGACAAATCAATGAGGACTTAGAGACCAACACAATAAACTGATCCCAGGCGCAGAAAAAGGAAAAAGGAAAGGGAAAACCAAAAGAGCGAAGAAAAAGGCCATAGAAACAAAAAGAGAAAAAATAAACCCCTCCCCCCAGGCCCCCACCCCGCACTCCTGCAGTTGGCTACGGCCTAACCCCCCAGCAGCGTGCCTGTCGCCCAGTATCTAAACCCGAAATATAGAAGAGAGAGGAAATATAGAAAAGAGGAGAAATATAAAGAAAGAAAAAAAAAACATTGAGGGGTCCCCAGTACTGGCTCCCGCCCCCCCCCCCACCGCCACGCAGCAATTCAAACACCTCAGCGCCGCTACCAAGATGTCAAAGGCGACAACCTAAAACAGGATAGTGGTCACCATTCCAGTTTCAAAAGTCGCACAATTAAGATGAGAACCCCCCGTGCAGCAAACCAATAAACAAATAGCAACACTCAGCTCCAACCCACCCAATCATAGTTGAGACACATCTCAATCCGCCCTGCGTAGGGTCAGACAAACAAAATACCAAAAGTAATGCAGGCAGGTAAGTCCGACGGAAGGTAGGGAATCTTGCAGCACACCAGAACACGAGACTCTCGAAGGCCCTCAACAGCCCATCCGGCAGCTCCAAAGCAATCAATCAAAGTCCAGTCCAAAAAGAGCACAGTCATTGTGTTGCGTAAGAATGTGTCCACGGGACGATCCACAGCGGTACAAGCGGGAGACTTCCAAAATACCGACTCTCGCTTCTCGGCCACGGCGAAAGTCACAGCGCCACTTCCACAGCAGTGTCTCTACCAATACCTGCAGGGGGGATGCCACAAGCGAAGACCCCAGAGATGATCCCGGCGTCGGGTTTCCCTTCATGTCGGATAGACCAAGAATAGAACACAGCAGCCACCCAATCCGGACCGTGAATTACTGGCAAACAATGGGGGGGGCCTTCTGATCCCCCCTCCCCAATCTTCAGTGTGCGCCACTATCACCACGGGCTGGTACGGCTCAGTGAAGGCGAGTGCATAAGCCGGGACCCCCAGCATAAGTGCCGCATAGATGTTCACCAATGCAACCAGCTCGAGAAACAAAAAAAGGGGGGGGGGGTTCTTCATACCAACGCCTCCATGTTGCACACAGCGTGGGTGCCATCTCCATTTCCCCGTAGAAGGTCACATATTCACCCCCAAGATCTCAAAGGCGCCGTCAAAACTGATGCGGATCCATCGGCTTCGATCCCCTAGAGTGCGGGATACAAGCAGTTGCGCGCTGGTTACACATGCCATGTTAGGGAGACAATGAGCGGCGCCAAATATTCGTGGCCCACAAAGCAGCAGTCAAGGGGGGGGGGGGGGGGCCGACATCCATAGATGGAGGGCAGGATGCAGAGAAACATCGGGCTCAACTGAGCGGGTGCCGAGTGTATATTCAGAGGTGGGTGGGCCTCCATAGTGGTAGACCGGCAGCTTCCGGGTCCGTGTGACCGCTGTTATTCAACTCGCGGCCGGCAGCCGCATCACGCGGGGTCGCGGCTCCGGGGCTCGTGAAGGCCGCAGTGTGCAGGAGGGCATATCTTCATCCTCAGGGCTCGGAAATCAGCCCGAGTCATACCCGGAGGGGCAGCGCTCTCTCCGACGCTCGAAACTTCGGCAGCAGCGCAGAACAGATAGCGAGATCCGGCGGTAGGGGAAGAGGGCCAACGGAGCCGGGAGCCCGGGCGACCATCTTGGCCGCCGGTCTGGCTCCGCCCCCATCATCCCAATTTTTAAAAAAGGAGATAGATCTAGTTGTGCTTGCTACCGGCCTATTTCCTTGCTGGATTCTAATATAAAAATTATCGGCAGAGTTATCTTAGAAAGACTCCAGAAATGGGCCAAGGAACGCCACATAATCACCGATCTCCAATACGGGTTCCGTGAAGGGGTTGGCACCATTGAGCAAGCTCTTAATCTATCTATTATGATAGAGAAGTATACAACAGCCAAGGGAGGCAGATTATACCTAACTTTTCTAGATCTTACCTCGGCTTTTGATTTTGTAAATCACAGCAAATTGTGGACCATTTTAACTAACTTGAGTGTAGAACCAAATATTATTTGCTTCTTAAGACAATTATATAGCAAGGCTAGAGCAATGGTCAGATATGGTACGAGGGGTGAATGCACAAGGGAATTTAGCATTGGCAGGGGCGTGAGGCAGGGGTGCGTCCTCGCCCCCTTTTTATTTTCTATTTACATTAATAATCTTGAGGCCACACTCCTACAGGAATGCACCGACATGCCAACCGCCTCAGCTCGCCGGTTACCTGCACTTATTTATGCAGATGACACGGTGCTCTTGGCAAGAACTCCCTTAGCCATGCAGACTATGATTTCAACCTTTAGTCTGTTCATGGAGAATCTGGACTTACAGATTAACTGCACAAAGACATTCGCAATGAACTGTGGCGGGAATGTTCGTCTGAAGAAAAAAAAATCATGTTTATTAAAGGTATTTCAATACAGCATACTCCTAATTTCCCATATTTAGGCATTTTGTTTGATCAAACTGGAAATTGGATGTATGCAATACAGGCCAGAAATGTATTATTTTCTAAAGCGATTATGGCTGTCAAATCTTTTAGTAAAAAATTGGGCAAAAAGCCGGTCAAAGAACTTATTTATATTTACAAGACAAGCTGTGTCTCAGTAGCACTATATGAGGCTGGCATATGGGGAAACTTAGATGTTCATAAACTACAGGTGACTGAAAATGATTTTTTACGTCATTTACTGTCTCTCCCCAGGAGCATGTCCAATTATAACTGCCATACTGAACTGGGAATACCATTTCTAGAAGATCTAATTAGAGTTCAACCGATTCTATTATGGCATCGTGTATGGACCAATGAGAAATGCTATTTAAACAGACTTATATTGGGAGACGTGTTAAAACTTGATGGGACAAAAAGGATTAAATGGTTTTGTTACATTAAACTAGTTTGTAAGAACATCAAACACCCGGAGTTTTTCGACGAGCCGGAAACTATGTCTGGGATTACTAGAAAGAGTCTAAAGTCTTTGTGTTTGGACTTCTTCCTTGACCATAGACAAACAAGAGAAATGACTAAAAAAACTGTGATCTCTCATCAGTTGGCTACCAACGTTAACTCCATCCAACCCTATCTAAAATTAGATATGAAAGAACATGAAAGATTCCTACTAATTAGATTTAGATTTGGAATTCTTTTCAGATTATTAAGTTTCCCTGTTATGAATGACTGGGCAAGGGTATTGCCTAAATGCTCCTGTGATAATATTTCTGATCAATCAGATATACATATTTTATTTTTTTGTAGATTTTATTCGTTATCTAGAAAAAGATGGATTGTGCCTATTTTTAAATATTTGGATTTGAGATTCTGTCGCCCTGCCTTTTTGGCCATATTGACTTTGGAGGATATTTTCACTGTTTCTTCTGTTGCGACATATCTCAAAAGTGTATATTATTTGCATAACACTATGATAATATGATTTTTTGTTTACGCTCCTACATCTTATGAAGCCTGTTCATCTCTTATCTATTTTTCTTTTTTTTTTTTTTAAACTGTTTGATCTCTGTTAAATTTTTAATGTGATTTTGTGTACTTTTATGGCTATGAAATATAGTCGAATAAAGTTTATTGACTGACTGACCTCCTTAAGTCACATCGATCTAATTTTAAACGCTTATTTTCATTTTTGTGTTCCAGATTACCTACCCTATTTCTATTGGAGTCCATATCACATTTTGTTTATTATATTGTTTTGTTAAAGTTATGTTTCTAGTTATTTATTATATTGTTATCTTAAAGTTACGTTTCTAGTTATTTATTGTTGTTTTAATAAAAGTTAATTTTGAAAAAGTATATACGTCTTTTTTTTACAACATTTCACTATTTTTAGTATGATAATCATATGCTTAAAAAACATTTAAAAATAGAAATTATGTTTATAAATAGAAGTACAATACTAAGGCTAATGCTTTACCAGCTATTTACCAGAGTCTAAAGCTGCGACTAACGGTTCCTATGGAAAAAATGTACAACTACAGCGCAGTAACTGTTTCGATTAGCAACATTGTGTGGTGAACTTCTAACCTGTGTGCTCACTTAAGTGTTCCATGAACTGTTACTATGGTAACAGGCAGTAAGCAGTTTGGGGTAGGGTTGAAAGGTACTGGCTGTACAGAAACCGTTATATTTACCCAGGATCCTCTACATGACAAAAAGGAAAGAAAACTAAGACAGAACAATGTAGCAGATTTACAACACCCTTGCACCACTTTCGCGTCACTTTTTCCATCTTAAAAGTGATGCAATAGTAACGCAAGGAACTTGTAAATCTGCCCCTATGCATATTACGAGCAAAAGAAGTACACAACTCTTTCAATTCTTTATCGATCACAATTAGACAGTGTTGCTTCACGATTCACAATGCACTTCACTAAATACTTCGTGCCTATTTAAATGGGAGACGGGATTGTCGACATTACAAAACTTAGGGGCATATTTACAAAGACGGCGTTAAAATTGTCTCCGCTTTAACGACAGCAAATTACAACAAAAACGGCAAAAATGGACTTCAAAATCCTTTGTTATCTTACCGGAAGATTTTTTCAACATTGCTGTTTGCTATGCAAGAGTGAGAGCCGAAGCTCTCGCCCTGCCATAGCAAAGTTGGGGGCATATTATCAAGGACAGCATTAACATGTTCTGTTGTAAACCTGGGCTTCTATTGGAATTGTCACAAATTCTCAAAAGCCTATTAATAAACCATTATGGCCGCTTTAACAACACTTTCATAACGCTAAAGAGATGATAATTTTAACGCTGTCCTTGTAAATATGCCCCAATATCGCGAGAAATACAGCGATAATTTATGTTCGCAAGTGAAAAGCTTATCAATATAAAACTGTGGACTCAACCTATCAATCCACCTCGCATATTAAACATGCTTAAGTCTACTTCAGAACAGATGTTAGGATCGGACATAAACCGCAATTATCGAGAGTTTTCCTATCGGTCCTCAAATCCAGGGCCGCCTTGTAAAAACAATGCTATTGTCATACTTCCCTCTTATTTTTAAAATTCTCATAGAAACACCTACCTTGCCACTGAGAACACCTATATTACAACTCACAGGAGATACAAAGCGAGCCCTTAGCAAATCGGCTACTAACATGCATTAATCCATCTTAGCGTCGCCTAGTAAATAGGGCAATATAATTATCACCGCATTTTTGGCTTTATAAAAAAATTGCAGTGTAATGGCACTTCTTAATATGCCCTCAAGCTTACTATGATACAGCGGGAACCTCGACTCCTGCCCTGCCATAGAAAACTTTGTGAAAAGGACAAAGGAACCCACACTTCATAGTATTTCACACCATTTTGATTCAGGATGAAAAAGATAAACAAAGCTTAATATGTTTATCTTGGCAATTAGTTATGCCGTTTTATTCAACAATTCTATCAACAGTAGATATCACTTGAGTCAAGAGAAGTATCAATGTCTTGAACGTACTGACCGTAAACGTACAACATAACATTCAAATCAAAAATTGCGTGATTGCACAATAATTTGACGTAACATACATATAAATTGTGAAAACATATAACCAATACACAATATACAAAAACAAGTGAAAGAAGAATTTTTCAATGTATCATTTCATGACGTTATCATGCAATATTTAGAAATATTTGACCAAAATGAAGCCTTTCAATGAGCTTCCACATAACAAAACGACCTCTCGGTAGAAATGTTAGCAGGCTTAATGTTCCTAACAGTTTTAACTATTTCTCAACAACTTAGGACTTGATCCTGTCCGCCTACGCGTTTCGAGTTTGGGAGGTTTCTTCTCAAACTCTCTTCAGGGCCAAATGTATTCCATTCCCCGTTTGTTAAACCTCTGGGGATTTGAGGTAATTCGGTTCATCCAAAACACTCTTGTAAATCAGTGGGGTCTGTGCGTTAATCTGGTTGTCAGGTACAAGGGGGACCAAATTCTGCTTTAATTTTCAATAATGAAGGTGTCCGTGTTTCACATGGTACATGAATTTGTTCCAAACTGGCAGAGTTCAAAGGTGCCTTAGTTCTCAGCGGTGCCGGTTTTATGCCTGGGTCCCTTCTGGGTTATTTTCAAATGCCGCGGTTCTGTCAGTTCAACAGCGTTCTCCACTTCCTCATTCCATCACACAAAGTGGATCATGCCATAGAAAACAGCAGTGTCCTGGGGGTAGACACCACGAGACACAGCAGGAGCCACTCCTGGGGGGTGGTGTTCCCCAAGGCTTTCGACTGCTCCAGAATGCAGACCACGCGGCCCCTCTCAAAATATATTAAGGCCCGGAGGGTGGTAATCCCCAGGGCTTAGATGGACCTTTGAGCTCCCTTACCCATTTATTTTGAAGCACAGAGGAATGGCAGTCCCCGAGCTACAGGGCCCCTCTGAACCTCCATCAAATGTAATATTTTAGACCCCGGGATTTGGCTCTCCCAGGTAGCTAATTTTTAATTGTAATTTTCACAGGAACTACTGAACAGATTTACACCATTTAAGCAAAAAGGCACAAGTCTGAACCAAGGACTACCACTTTGTAAAATTTGGTGAAATTCCGTTCAGCCGTTCAGGCTGTAGCCGTGATGAACGATTCCTATGGAAAATTGCATGAGGAAAACACGTTTTGGGACCCACTTTTTCTCGGCCCCGCTTCAATGCAATATTTTAGACCCCAGCATTTCTCCTTCCCAGGTAGCTAATTTGTAAACAAGCACAGGAGCCCGCGCATCGTTTTTATTTTTTTTATGGCCGATCCATGCAGCCACCGCACATTTCTCCGTTTAAAAAAAAACAAAAAACTTTTTGGGGCTTAGGGATCCTTCTGGGATCCCCTAAGCAGATCTAGAGGGTCAAAATATTTCTTACCTGCCCCCTTTATACATTTTAAACACTTGTTCCACTAATTTCTAGATCCTCGCTTCTACCGAGGCACAAAATGGCTGCCAACACTTCCTGGTTTTGAATGTTGACAACCACTCGACAGCCAGTCAGCATTCTGCTCTTGATCGGGACGGTTCGCTTATAATCCCCGGATCCACCAAGGCCAAAGATATATATGTACTTTTAATTGTAATTTTCCCAAGAACTACTGAATAGATTTCCACCATATAAGCAAAAAGCATGAGTCTGAACCAAGGACTATAACTTTGCCAAATTTGGTGTAATTCCGTTCAGCTTTTCGGGCTGTAGCCGTGATGAACGGTACCTATGGAAAATTGCATGGGGAAAACACGTTTTGGGACCCCCTTTTTTTCTCAGCCCCCCTTCACGAATCACCCCAAGACTTTCAGGATAGGAGCGGACCGGAGCGCCCCACCAGTTTTGAACATTTCGCGCAGATTCGTCAACAGGCGCCAAAGTTATTCCAAAGAGAATGTTGCAGATTTCCTATGGAAAAAAGGTCCTAACTATAACTACCTACTGGCGACCGCCAGTAGGTAATATATATATATACATATATGTATATACGGCAAAAACAAAGTCACTCCTTCTGCACCTTCTGGACCCTTGGAAAGTGGTGTGCATGCCGGCGGAGAAAACCGGCAAATCAATATTCGCCAACACAGCAAGTCGCACAATCAGCACACTCTCAGGCAGGAAAACACGACACCAGAATAAGTGTCAGGGATGTTTACTGCTCACAACGCGTTTCACCACACGCAGTGGCTTGATCACGTGAACATGACTGCACAACTCCACCCTTTGTAGTCTGTTAACATTGCATGAACATAAACATAGGACTGTGAATGAGAACAAAATGTAGGAACGCTGGTAATGCAATATACACTGAAACATCAGTCGTTGTTTGTAATATATACACATGACACTTAAATTATATGTAACAATAATATATGTACCTTGTGTGAACAAAATAAATAGTATTAAATCACATTATAACAATAGCACTCGCGTATACAAAGGTTGCTTCACAAAGTAAATCGGTACCTGAATAGCATGCACATCACTGCTTTACCGACTTCCACAGTGCTAAGCTACCGTATTGCTCGAACGGGTCGCAGTGACAAAAAATAATAAACTGTATGGGGCAAATGAAACGTACCACGGTGAAAATGGAGCCGGAGCGATAACGAACCAGTGTGAATCACGGGCAAATGTCGCGTCACGTGGTCGGCACCGAAGGTGCCGCCCTCCGGTCCTAACCCACGCAAGTCGCGGAGATGTAAGCACGAAGGTGTCAAAAAAGATTCGGCTACAAGGATGAAGCCTGTTTTGAAGATGAGGACTCCTTCTTGGGTAGTATGTATCCAACATATTAGATTTCAGAATGTCTCTTCTTTCTGGGTCAAATTCTGTTAGGTACTGTATTTCTAGTTTACTCATGCAATTCTTCTTGAGTTTGAGAGCCAAGCTCAACTGGTCTGAGTACTCATAGGACTCTATTTCTCTTTGGGAAAGCATTTTTGAATTGAAACTTAAGGCACTTTTCTGCAGAAATCTCTTCCCAAATCTCTTTTATCTTTGTCTTCTCTGATATTGTTTTATGTGAAGTCACATTGCAAGCAACAGTGATCGAGTTGTCTGCAACAAATGTAAATCCATATTTGCATTTCATATCTTTAGAATCACAGGGTTCTGGTCAGTGATATACTTGTAAGCCTTTGTTTTTCTGAGGTTGTTTGTATTGTTCGGTGAATTCAGTGTCAGTGTATATCTAACTGCAGACAAACCGCTGTTCACTCTCCTTCTGAGTTTACTGGTTGTGGGAATCCAAAACAACATAGTCTGTAACATTTTCCTTTGCATCTGTATTTTCAATTACAGTACTTGACTTATCTGCAAGTTTGAAAACCATAGAACTTGTTGTCTCAAGCGCTTGTCAGCTCCATCTTTCGGCATGGCACATGCCACATACTGTACTATGAGAGATAAGATAGATTCATCATTGTCTGTTCCAAATTTCCCATAACAACATATGAATATGTAGAGCACCTGTAGCTTGGTACTCTTTACGTCAAAAGAAATCAGTGATTTTGCCAAGAAGAGGATTCGTTTTGTTTCAGATGAAAAACATTATGGCTTGAAACCTGTGGTTAAAATATCGGCAAACGTTTGCACTGTCCAACAAGCAGAGTTCTCCTTGTGTCTTTAGACTTATGTCTTTTGTCTTTTATGTTTGCGTTTGCTTCTCATAAGAATTCAAGCAGGACATCCTTCTTTCTCAACATGCATTTCAGCTCACCATGACGATAATACCAATACTCGTTGGTACCAAGTTGACACTCCATCAAATTAATCAAGTTGTATTCCAGGTTTTTGTCTTTTCCTTGAATTTTCTCATCAAATTCCTTTGCTGAGCGATTTCGAAAATTCACTCCTGTCTTGAGAATGTGGTTTATTGCATAAGATACTCCTGACAAGTTGCTCTCAAATAATAGATTAAATACATAGGAAATACATGGGTGAAATCTAGTGTCCTCTGAATATGGTCTAGTTGATCTATACTCGACTGTTGGTATTTGAACAGGCTGGTCCTCATATCTACCATCTACTCCAGTGGGAAACATGTGGAAAACAGAGAGCTTCTAAACATTTCTCCCACACACTCAAGGGAGCTCCATTTGCGTCTTTCATTTGAAAGAGATAAACAGCACAATAGCATCGCCAATAATCTCTTTAGAATGCAAAGGATGAATCTTGATCGATCTACCTTTTCAATCTGATCTCTTGATGGCAATGTGTCATCCTCCATATGTGCATTATCTTGAAGAACATCTACATTTTTATAGTAAATGTAATTTTGTATCGGAAACAATGTTGCTTTTTTATTTTACTAAGATCCACTAACTCTTGCCATATATTTTTTATTCTTGGAAGGGACACTATTGACTAGAATAATAAGTCGTTCTTCAAAACCTCCTTGTAGCCCTGCAGTTTCAATATTCTGCTTGAAATCTAATGGCAAGAACACAACTTACCCTTTAACACCTTTCTGGAGCTGAGTTGGAGGTAACTTCCCTGTCTTTTGCTCCATACGGACTATAGCTTAGAATGGATATATACATTGTACAAGAATTGATTCATAAACATTTAAATCTTAAAGTTCTTGTGGAATTGAAACTAGTTTTAACGTGTTATGTACTGCTTTGCCCGGCATTGTATTATTATCTAACTTATTATAACAGTGCTTACATATAATTTGTCATGTGGAACAATCAAAATGTCCCTCTAAAAATAAATAAGCTGCAAGTTCTCACCACTTATCTATGTTGTCTTCTTCAGTTTTCAAAGACAAAATAACAGAATGAGTTAGACTTTTCTAGTGAGTGCTTCGACGACATATACAAGCACAGTTCAGTTTCCCTGAGCACACTTTGTTAATCTTTCTAATCTCTTCTTGAAAGTTAGCAACAGTAATACCTGCGTTATGTTTCGCCACACATGGAGATACCAAGGGGTCCATTAGGATGTCAGGCGGGTGCACCACTGTGGTGCTGGCGGGGTGGGGCGGAAAAACGCCTTTTTCCACCCGCGAGCTGCGGGAAACATGTCCGCCATATTAGTATAGCAAAACATAGGTCAAATCCCGTCCGCCGCGGAGCGACGCTCCGCCATCAAAGTGCTCGGCTACTTCGGTGGAAGGAGCCAATGGAAACTCACCGCCATGCGGAATGACGTCCGCCCCGCTCCACAAATTAGGATGGCCTAAACAGGCAGATGCACCGCAGCCGAGACATCGCCCAACCAGAGATGGCGGAAACTCGACAGCAGAGCGCGATAGCAGAGACCCAGTCACGACCGCCATGGACCTGGCTCTACATGTGTATTTGCTGCTGTACCTGCTACAGCCCTATCATCTAATGGGCCACCGTCATTAGACGGCGCCGCAGGTACGCAACTACACAAATACAACACACAACACACGGGCTGACACAGGGTACAATTCCACAACAGACACCCTGTTGGGGACAACAACACATCCACAAGGGCACCCAAACATGACCCACCTGCCACCAAGTCACCCCACTGCATCCTGGACACACATCGACCGCGAACTTGCAGCAACGTCCCGGTCACGTCACCGCAGCGCTTAACACATGCGCAAAATGCAGAAGTCTGGGCCAGTCCAAGGCATGGGCAGGGCCCAAAGACCACAGGAACACACCACCCCCAACTACACATCAACACACCCCATCAAGTCACACACCAGGTGCCCATCCTGTGCACCCCCATGCACAGCAACAAGCAACAAGCACAGCAACAAGCAAGCACAATCCACACCCTGCACCACACAACAAATAACCAGGGAGACAGCTACTGCAGGAGTGGCTGCACAGGAAAACACAACACACCATACCAGTGCCACACACACTGAAGGCTGTAAATACTTGCCAGTACATACACACACAAACAAACACACACCGTGGGTGTAGCCACAAACATAACACACACAGGGATGCCTGGAACAGATGCCTGCCCAAAAGCAACACACAAACACTACAGAAACACACACAGAAACCCATCAGAAACAGACATACCCCGTCAGCCAAACTGTGGAAAGGCAATGGGAGCACAGACACAACAGGAGTGCACAACCCCATCACTCAGGAACAAAACACACACAACATACCACACATCACACAAGTAGTGCACCATCACAGAACTACACTGCCACATCAAACCAACCACAGATGCACATGAAATCAAAAATGAACAAACACTACGGGACATCAGGGGATGCACATCAGGCAATGCCAAGGCCACATACACACAGCACTGTATGCACAACAAGCAGTGTGTGCACACCAAGCAGAATAGTCTCACACAGACATGACTGACACAACATCAACACACACAACACAAATCAGCACAGCACAAATACAACAGCACTCCACACATAAACCATTGGGGCAATGTCCAGAGTGGAACATTTGTCCTAGCCCAAGAACTGCGCCACAAGGCACAGTGTCACAAATGAAGTGATAGGGGAGGCACACACACATATGTAAACCAAGGGGACAGCTGATATCAAAGTTAACTGACTTGCATGTCAGTAGTATACATGTAAGGGGTGTACCATACACAAATAGAGGGAGTGCATGCCCACAGTGGGTAGGCATAAGTGGCATTACACCACACACACCATGCCATACAGGAGGATAAAAGGCACCATGTGCCTGCAATGCATGAGAAACACAACCAACCATGGCGGTGTGGAGCAGCATGGCTACACAGTCTACACAAACACTGAAGACACATGGATGAACAAACAAACACAACACGGATGTGCAAGTCACACAGTTTGCACACACATAAGTGACTAAAACAGCAAGGAGGAGTCAGACAGAACAGCACGGTCACACCAACACAGCGCACAGTGCGAAACAGACAACTCACACATGTACATACTAACATATCCACAGGTCAGAACAATCCTGTAGTGTAGCTCCTATTTTCCCAATAGGCTCTGCGCATTGGAATAGTACCTACAGCAGTAAAGGCCTAGGCCAGACGTTAACTAGGTCTACTACTGTCGATACTAGACTTAATTTTTGGGTTTGCCAGCTAAGCTCAGAGTTCGCTAGAAACTTTCTCGAATGTTCAAGGAAGGAATTAACTCCCCTGATTAGACAAGAAGGGATTTAGTTTCTGACAACCATAGAACATGACAACTTTGCTCTCCCCTAATCAAGAGTCAATCTCAAGAGTCGTGTGAGCACAAGGCAATTATTTTACTCAGTCAGTACGTGCATTCTTAGTCTCATCAGAATGTAGAGAAAAGGAAGAGACGGGCGTGTTCAATAAAAGATGTTATTTATTGATCAGTCTCTTTTCTCGTACAAGAGAAATGGATCGATATTATTGCAATACTTATAGTTAAGTAAAGTGCATACATTAAAAGCAATAGTATAAAATAATACTGTAAAAACATTGATATGGTTTCTGAGCCATATGATGTTTAAAATGATTAAAATATATTTACATACACATATACATTTGACTAAACGTACTCAACTGGTGTTTCTAAATACGCCTACCCTGTGTACCTGACCTAAGTCTAATGCGTGGGCGGGAATAGAAAGTTACAGTTTAAGTTAAGTTTGTTTTTGCCAAGTGAATAACTAAAGAATTCTCTGTGAGGGGTTATTCAGTTCTGTACCTGGAAGTTTAGGATGGATGAGGAATGGTATCTCTTTCTCTGCTCTCGATATTCCAGGCTGCCTGCGAGGGCTGCCCAGAAGCGCCGGTGCTGGGTCTCTCGGCTTGAGATAGCAGCGCGTCTCTCAGCGCGTCAGGAAGGCGGGGCTGCTGCCAGCGGGGTCTGCTTCTGCTCTCGGCTTCGGCAAGTATGGCTGCTCCGTCTTGTCACCACGCGTGTGTTTGCATAGGGCAAGGTCGGCAATATTTATACCTTAAAGGTGCCGAGATTGACGTAAGGATGGACATAGGTACGTCAATAAAGATGTCATACGACTTGCTCGTTAGCACATTCTTTACTAAAGTTCTCTGTGAAATCAAAACAATGGCCGCACGGATTGTCCAGGTTGTCATAGGTTTGATTTGTTATGAGAACGTCGTATGCCTTATCAGGGGCTGGAGGAATGTCGCTTGTCTAATTAGATCTCAAGCGTTATGACCTAATCAGATAACACGTTCCTGTGCCGTAGTGTGACTGCGTCAGATAACGGTATCTGCATCATGGGGGTTTTCTTGCCTCATGGGCTGACTGTTAGTTAACTTGATAGTTAGTTTAACCAGAATAGGGTCAGGAATAGGGGGACTGATTCAGAACCTATAGAAATACACGACACCCACTCCACGCTAACTATGGTCATATCTACTAATCTATGCATAGTATAACATAGTACAACATACTATAGAGTATAGTGTATACCTTACCACCCCAAAATACATAAATGCATTTCGAAATTTTCAAATATACTGAAAAATTGCAGTCATATATATTGTATGCACATAAGCTATGAATTAAATGCAAAAGTAAACACGCATTTTTATGCATTATTGCTTATTGGTATATGAGAAATACACATGAAATGGCTCTTAATATGGCTATACAGAAAGGAAGTTCGAGACCATTTCATCACATAATAAAATATTTGTGAACATCCCAGCGGGCAGCTAAAGTCTATAAAGTATCTAAAAATAGAAATTTTAGTTCTCTAGGAATAGTTTCTTACTTTAAGCAGAAGATCAGTGTCCCGGGAAAAAATATGTCGAAAAATATTTTAAGGGGCTTGCTGAAAAAAATTGCTGTCCGTGAACTGGAGTGAAATTGTTCATGTGACTTTATTTTTAAAGTTGAAGGCCGAATTCAGGGAACGCCGTGTGCGAGTTTACTCAAAAGTCTCTATTTCTGTTCTGGAGAGAACATCATATCATTCAGGCTTTCGAAAAAACTGTCAACAGCTTCATGGGAAAGTTCCACTAAGTCGGAAATAGGGGTAACCATGCATTCGTGCGCATGATTGTCTCCATTGACATTCTGATTTGCATTGCTGACAGAAGGTCGTACCTGTTCGATGTTGCTTTCATCTTGAACTTCACTACTCTTCAATCGTAGTGGTGAAGATTCCAGGAATGCCGTCATCAGGATTGGCAGCCTTTGAGGGCAGCACAAAGCGTGAACCTTGGTAGGAACCAACAGTGTATCTGCATCCACTGGCGCATCCGATTGTAGCGTCAGACAGGTGTCTAACACGCATTCTTCTCCGCATAGCAGACACCTTAGTACAGGTAAAACACACCTTTGCCACATTGGTCGAAATGATAGAAACCAAGTCATGTTTAGGTCTCTAAGCCGGGAGAGTCCCAGGATTTTTGATATCCGGTCCCGGTATCCAATGGCTAGGATCGTGTCTTCCATTGTCGCGAGAGTTTGATCTGTGACATGGGTTGCCATAACGAAAAATAAGGACTAGGAATAGGATTCCTGCAATTAGTCCCAGGATCAGGGGAAGTCCGCCAAAAATCGAATGGACGAAATCTGAAAAAATACCCAGTATGGCTTTGAATGGTGTTAATGCCATCGAAAATACTGTCTTAAATACTTTTGAGACCCCAGTGGTATCAGAAATATTTAAGATTTCGCTTAGGATTTCCGCGAAATGTACGGGGGAATTAGTTGATAATAATGTATGTATCTCTGCAGTCGTCCTTGCGACTTGTAGATCATACGTTTCTTTTGATGACGTGAGCCTTGTAGGCGTCTGAAGAAGCACTGTTTTCATTCTGCTTAAAGTGTCTATTCGAATAGAAGTAATTTTCAAACTGGGCCATGCCCTTGCCTCCCTGTCTGGAAAGGAGCTGGGGAATAAAGAACGTCCACAGCACTTGACCTTCGCCGTTGTAGTGACTAGATAAGGAGTCCCGGGCATAAGACTACAACATCTGCGGTCTACAATAAGAATGTAACTCCCATTATAGAGTCTTTGAAAGAATGGTTCTATTTCAGTTGCAGGTGCGCCTTGCTGGTGACATGAAAGGTTGTATGAATTCCCTTCACAGGCTCCGCGCAAACTAATACCGTTACACAGAAGCGTGCCGCTTAGTGACATAGCACAATTGTTGCCACTAAGAAACACTTTCTGTCCTTTATTACTGACACATGCATGTGAATAGGGCAGGTTCCAAGTTGTTTTAAGGTACCCCTTTCCCAATTTCTCGTACATGCCAGCCTGTATATATTTTTGGCAGTATTGAAACCTGAAGGTTGAGATTGGAATATTTATGATTCCGTGTATTATCCATTCACTGACAGGTCGTTCTGACATTGACATTGGTAATCTTTCTAGTTTTTCAATGCTCAAGATTGTATAATCAGCACCCTTTTGCGCCATATCGATTTGTCTATCAGTAAGGTTAAAGATTTGGAATAGTGACGTTGTGTTGATTAAACGCCAAGGCACATAGCCTGAACGCAGATTTTGTAACGTCCAGCCAAGCTGTACAATGGAACGCAATTGTGACTGACCATGTTGTAATAACAGTAAGTCTTGCGATAGTATATCGATTGCTGAAGACACAATGCTGTCCAATGAAAAAATTCTGGAGGACAGAGTCATTAACCCATTGTCCACTACAGAAAGTGATTTTTCCAAATTAATACGGTCAATTTCCCGTATTCTTTCTGCTGTCTCAATTTGAGTAACCTTCCAGGCCTCATTGTATGCTGCATATACAGAGGCTGCTATGAAACGCTTTTGACGCTGTTTGCGTGGTCCCATTATGAAATCACGCAAGTCAGCACCATCAGTAAGTAAAGTTAGGTGTTGCTTAATTTCAAGCAGTGTGGAAGTCTGTAGCCATTGAAGGCATAATTTGCCCACACTGTAGGTTGTTATTATCCCTGGGTGATGTCTTTGGGGATATCTAGGGTCTGGCCTGGTCATTTTGAAACCCTGTGTTTTATTCAGGAATCTATCTTGACAGTAATTTGTATCTGTGGGCCAGATCAACCATTGTTTCCAATCAGGATGTGTTCTGTTTTGGTTTAGTATATGGTTTACGTCTATCTCTTCATCTGTATCAGAGCTATTGCTAAACATTGTTGGCTTTGGAATAGACGGTTTAATTAAATCTTTGATTTTGGCTAAGCCAAGACAGGTGGTTTGTTGAACAGTGTCATTTAAAAATATAATTTGTTCTGGGATCATGCAGGCTCTAAACAAAGCTTCTATACCCTGTACTTGCCATTCTTTTGTACCCCAAACACTTTTCAAATCAACATTTTTGTCCCAATAATCAAATCCAAATGTATTCATTTTTTCGAAGAAAGAATCTGAATATATCAATTTTGTGTTGGTTATCATGGTTTTCATCCCTGTCTTGTTTGACAATTTAAAATAAAATGTTTCAGCATTAGTTATGTTAAAACCTGAAAAATATGAATATTTGTCATACACGGTTCTAGAGCTCCCTTTTGGAAGTGTAGCACAATGTTCCCATTGATTATAATTTAAAACATTTCTAGGTTGTGCAGATTTATGCAAAAAATGGTTACCATAATGGTTATAGCAATACATACTATCATAATTTGTAGAACCTTGCAAATAATCATGTTTTGTAAATTTAGCAGACATTACTAAGTCCGACATCATATTGTTGATGCTTTCGAAGTCCCAATCATCAGCAAATGAGTTTGGTTTTGCAAAATCACTCAAGGAGATCTTGATTTGGTGTGGATATTTCAGGATCTCGACCGGACCATAAATTTCATAGTCTGTGTTGTCCCAGGCTACCCCACCAGGTATAGGATTGGCTGTGAAGTTGGCTGAAGAAAGTTCTGAAGAGAGTTCTCTTTTCTCGACGTGTGAAGATGTGTGTGGTTTGAGGATCAAGTTGATGTTCTGACTTGCTGTGTCCATTTTAGCATATTTTCCCTCAATGAAGCGTCCCAAAGTAAATACCATGATGAGCCAAAGTATGAGGATAAATGCACCAAAACCCACCCAAAATTCAATCCATGGAGAAACCAGATATGTTTCTTTCAGTTGTTTCAAAAGTTCCTTCGCTTTGTCTTTAAAGGATTTTGATGATGGCTGTGTCTTTGATTCACTGAGGCTTTCAGAGGAATCATCGAAGTTGATGAAGTACCCGGATGCAGTTCTGTCAATTGTTCCAATTGCTTCAGGATTTTTGTTTCTTGCATTGTCACTTGGTACTTCATTGTAGATTGGTGTGTCTCTGCTAAATGTTTTTATTTGGGTTTTCAGAGGTCTTAGTTCTATTGCATTGTTGCATAGTCCTTGTTGTTCTTCTGTAGGCGTTTCGAATGTGATGAGCCTCTTTGTTAGGACCTCTGTACTGGTAGCAAACCTTGGTGTTCTGCTACTTATTGGGAGTCCACTTGGCCTACTGTTTGTTATCGGCCACATGTTGTGGTTTTACCAGGTCGATGGATACAACTCTGTTCTCCTTTTTTCCAGCAAGTGGCGGTAGTACAACTGATCTTGTCCCGTTGACAGACAAGACAGGAACTGCTTTTCTGTAAGAAGGCCCAAATTCCTTCTTTACCGCGATCTTCTCCCTGACTAGATCCTCGACTTTTGGAATCCAGACAGGTCTTGCTGGGACAGGTGGTGATTCTTCAGTGGTTGTTGGCTGTTGTTTCAACTGTATGTTGCTCAGGTCTTTTCTTGTTTTGTTTAAGTCCTGTAAAATAGCCAAACGGTCTTTGACATCAAAGGTTTTTTCTATTACCACTGAAGTCTGACTATCAAGGTCAGAGATCAACATCCTAGTTCCGAATAATAATTCGTACGGACTGAATCCCTTCAGAGAATTTCTTGGCAAGTTATTTAGACTACGTTGGACACTTATTAGATGTTTGACCCACCCAGCTCCCGAACCTAATACCTTTGCCGTTATAGATTGCTTTATGTCACGGTTTTTTCTTTCAACAATTCCGTTCCCCTCAGGGTGAAATGGACAAGAGTACCGCAATTGCACGCCCATGCTGACCATGGCCTCCTTATAAGCCCTAGAGCTAAAAGCAGGACCATTGTCCGAATGCAGCATGCCAATTGCGTATGTGCCGATAAAGACTCGCAAATCTTTTATAACAGTTCTGGCGTCAGCCGTTCGCTGTGGATCTACATTATAAGTGGAAACTAGCCTGTATATGTTAATCGCAAGCCATTCTTTGTACTGGTGATATTATCTGCCTTGATACGACGAGGTATTAAACTGCTTCTCTCCCCACTGCGATCTCTGTTGCAGTTTGGGCAGTTTTTTACAAACATGGTGTAGTGCAGGCTCATGCCTGGCCACCAGTACCGTGATTGTAATTCTTCCAGAGAATCTTTTAATTTAAGGTGTCTGAGACCCTCGCCCATGTGTGCGTCTGCGATTAACAAGCTTCTCCTGTCCATGTTTGGAATCACTCTATCCCCCACTCCAGGGATTCGAGCAAAAGGGACGGAGTTTGCATCGATTATGTATGTATAATTGAGTGGATAGTTGATCGGTAACGCTGAGCAGTCGCCTTTTGATGACGTTTTCACCGCCAGCAATGTTTCACCGTCAATGTATTTTAATGTACGCTTTTTTCGATCTACGGGAGCCGATTTAGTGGCTGCCGCTGCGGCTGTTTCAGCCAATGAATTCCCTACAACGTGAACGCCATCACGTTGATGACTCAGTGAGTGAGTCACGTGAGTCTTTGGTAGTTCTTTTTGTAAAAGAGCTATTTGTTCCCAGAGCAGTCTCTGCTTTATTGGTGCATCTGTGTCATCCTTGTAACCGTTCTGAATCCATGTCTGCAAATCCTTGTTATATGCTTTTACGCAGTAATATGAATCTGACACTATAAGTGTCGGGAATTCGCGATCCGCATTATCTAGCGCCATTTTCAATGCGATTATTTCAGTTTGTTGTTCTGAATTAGTTTCTACTGAGTGTGATTTTGTTAATAGAGGTCTTAGTTTACCTCCGCGCCACACTTCTTTTGTAATCTCACATGTGGGATTGTATGCATGTTCTCCCCAAACGGAGGGTTGAGCATGTCCGTCTGTATAGATTACACAGGCGTAATGTCGTAGAGGCAGAAAGTCGATTGGCAGAGGATACGTCTTTTCATATTTTAGATTTTTTAATTCTTCTAGTTCTGGATCAAAGTAGTAGTATACTTTGTCCGTTGTGATTGAATTCACCCATTGTATCCATTCCGGATTCAATGTTCTTGTTGGTAAATTACACGGTGTTGTTAGTGCCTCAAAGGCTGATTCTGCTGTTCTGACTGTGATATGTCTACCGTCAGCTATGTCTTTTTCTCTAGCTATTGCGGTTTGAACTGCACGAATGATTTTTTCTGTATTACTGAATTTCTGTTCAGCTTCTGTGTACATGTGTGATTTAAATGCAATTGGTACCTTTTCTCCCTCATTAGAGGTCAGGTACGTGAATCCGCATCTCCCTGGGATGACTCGGATCACAAGGTTGCGTGTGTTATCACGTGTTTCTAATTTTGTTTTAATTAGCATGTCTGTTTGTAAGGATCTCAAAATTTCTGTGTGTGTTTGAGTCCAATTGGATCTTTTAAAGTCTGGTTTAATTAGATCATAAAGGGGTTTGACCCTTTCTGCGTAATTTGCAATGTATGTTCTTCCGAAATTTAGGAAGCCTAGAATTGACTGTAGGTTTTTTATTGTTTTAGGGGCTTGGATTACGGCACATTTCTCTAGGAAATTGTCTGCCAGGCTTTTGCCTTCACTTGATAACTCATATCCTAAGAATAGGACTGTCAGATGGGCAATTCTGGACTTTTTGAAGTTGAATTTGTAACCCTCTGCAGCGAACCCAAGTATTATGGTGTTCACTCTTTTCAAGTGAGTCTCCAAGTCATCATCTGTTAAGTAAATGTCATCGACATAAGATAATGCTTCATCATCATATAGTTGTAGTAATTCTGTTACTCTCGCTGAGAATACCCCCGGGCTGTTCTTGTACCCCTGGGCTAACCGACAGAATTGTTTTTGAGTGCCATTTACTGAGAATGCAGTTAAATATCTGCTCTCTGGTGCTATGTTTTGACAAAAGAATCCATTGGAGATGTCCAAGGTTGTTTTGTATTTTTTGCGCACTATGTTATTCATTAGTGCAGCACTGTGTGAGTTTTGCACTGCAAAGGTTTTGCAACATGTGTTAAGGTGTCGGTAATCCAAAACTAGACGATATGAATTGTCTGGTTTGGAGACCGGAAACAAAGGATTGTTCATTTGTGAGGTGCAAGTTTCAATCACCCCCTGGTATTCTAGCTGATCTAGTATTTCATTTACTTGTTTTTTAGCTTCTTGCTTAATTGGGTACTGCCTTTGTGCAGTAGGTTGTGATTTTAACTGGATTTTGTGAGGAGGAGAATCCTCATCCCATCCTACATGATTTTTATATAAAGCAGGTGCTAAGGCCACTGCCCACTTTCTAGCAAGTGTGTATTTTTTATGAATCGGGATTTGATTCGAGAAGGCAGGCATAATTACTTCTTCGCCATGAGGGCACTCCCTGACAAACCCTGGTGGCCAGTCTTTTTCAGCTAGAAGGATGTCATAACCCTTTGAGAGGTTATCCCAAAATAGTCCCCTAATTTTCCTAGTCTTATCTCCCTCTATACGTAATGTTATTTCGTATATCTTGTGGGGCTTGCTAACTCTGGTGTCTGCAGTTTCCACTTGAAGGTATTCATTCGTGTCCACTGTCTCCAGATGATTCATAAGGACTTTGCGAGCTATGCTCACCTCTGCTGCGCTGTCTAGCATTGTCTGAGCCCATTCTCCGTTTTTCAGTTGTGTCCTCAGTATTCTCGGCATTTTTAACTACCTTGATACTGGCTACCTTCTTTTTTGGAAATTGTAATTTCTTTTTTAGCTGAGCAGGTTCCTTGTCTTTGGACTTGGCGTGCTCTTCTGATCGTCCTCTTCTTTCCGATTTCTGCGAGGAATTCTGAAAAGATTGAGAGGGACGTGTATCAATGTCTTGATATCTATCAGGTTTTTTAATATTATCCCTATTTCTAAGGTTATATCTATTCCCAGAGGGGTCACTCTGCGGTGACCTCTGTCTTTGGTTTGGAGATTTCTCTCTTCGCCTGGGAGACCTTCCTCTGGACTGGAATTTCTTTTCTTTAGGATTGGATTGTTTATTTCCATCCCAGTTCTTTTTTGGTGAATTATTATTATTAAAAAATATTTTTTCTGGACTTGTAGTCAGTTGCGGTTTTACTGGTATTCCACCTAGACTATCTCTGCCTAGTTCTTCATAGGATTTTTCTATGATTCTGGCAATTTCAGCTGGTTGGTCTGCTATATCTGTCTCTTTTAACCTCTGGCGGATCGCCACGTTTGCTGCTTCACCTTTTATGTTGGCTAATAATATAGCCGAGACCTGCTTGAAGTCTTTTAGTAATTTCATACCAAGGGTTAAAGCAGGTTCTGGACCGTATTCATCTTGAATTTGTTTTAGCACATCTGGTATTACCGAAATGGATGGAACACCGTGCGTTTTTGTGTAGATGGAAGCAAAGACTGTACCCCAAGTGTCACAGTCCTCAATGTGTGGTGCGATTCCCATTGGGAGACATATAGTCAGAATCCTGTGTTTTTCTAATGGGGTGGTGTCAGGAAACACCGCCTCTATTTGGGTGATTTTCTGTGCCAACCAGAATGGTATCTGTTCCCGTTTAGCTGGAACTTTACCTAGGCAGGATTGGATGTTCTGTGGTGTAATTTTATTTGTGTTCCCCTGGTGAGGGGTCAGCTGTGGAAGTTTAATCGCTGGCTGAATTGTTGAAGTCCGCATTACATACTGAACTAATTGTCTATGAATTTTTAGTAGTTGTTTTAGCTGTATTAACAGCTCTGCTGTAGACATTCCTTCGATGTCTGGGTGTGGTGTGTATCCGGCCAAGACCGGCCACGTTGCTCCTGGTCTACCTAAAGGACCGAGCCTTGTAATGTGATTATTATGTTTTAGGGCGCCATCAAATAAGAGCAAATGCTCTTGGAATTTGAGTGGTACTTCCACCTCCTCGAAAGGAGTGTACGTTTCAGGAGGTTCCTCTACTTTGTAATAGTGGAAGTACTTTGTTACAGCATTTGCTGCTGGAAAATGTATCCATGAATAGTATACCTCTGTCTGCCGATATTCGTGTGCCTCGATTACGAATATGACTGTGCCACCTCTAGGTGTCAGTCCATTTTCTATAAGTTTTAGAGTTATAGATCTCCTTTTGATGACCGGAATGAGTATTATTTCCGCGTCTGCTGCTTGCATGGTAGCATCAGCATCTGCGAGTTCAGTTGCTAATCTAACTGCCTCTCTTTCATCATCACTCTCTGCCATTTTACAGACAGGATGGTATTATGTTTGTTTGCAGATCAGGTTTCTTTATGGAAACAGAGATTAGATGCACAATATTTTGGAACTGTTTTTATCCTTCAACGTTGACTTGACCAAGAACCATACATAGGAGTTCCCTCCTGCGAGGTTTTGGAGGATATAACCTTTCACCCACTCCAGACGTCTTTGGAGTATTTGGGAAAAGGGGTCTGAGTGAGAAAGCACGACTGAGTTACTCTAAATGTCTTACGTTAGTTTTATCGCCCTTTCCAAACGCGTTGGGCGCCATGTAGTGTAGCTCCTATTTTCCCAATAGGCTCTGCGCATTGGAATAGTACCTACAGCAGTAAAGGCCTAGGCCAGACGTTAACTAGGTCTACTACTGTCGATACTAGACTTAATTTTTGGGTTTGCCAGCTAAGCTCAGAGTTCGCTAGAAACTTTCTCGAATGTTCAAGGAAGGAATTAACTCCCCTGATTAGACAAGAAGGGATTTAGTTTCTGACAACCATAGAACATGACAACTTTGCTCTCCCCTAATCAAGAGTCAATCTCAAGAGTCGTGTGAGCACAAGGCAATTATTTTACTCAGTCAGTACGTGCATTCTTAGTCTCATCAGAATGTAGAGAAAAGGAAGAGACGGGCGTGTTCAATAAAAGATGTTATTTATTGATCAGTCTCTTTTCTCGTACAAGAGAAATGGATCGATATTATTGCAATACTTATAGTTAAGTAAAGTGCATACATTAAAAGCAATAGTATAAAATAATACTGTAAAAACATTGATATGGTTTCTGAGCCATATGATGTTTAAAATGATTAAAATATATTTACATACACATATACATTTGACTAAACGTACTCAACTGGTGTTTCTAAATACGCCTACCCCGTGTACCTGACCTAAGTCTAATGCGTGGGCGGGAATAGAAAGTTACAGTTTAAGTTAAGTTTGTTTTTGCCAAGTGAATAACTAAAGAATTCTCTGTGAGGGGTTATTCAGTTCTGTACCTGGAAGTTTAGGATGGATGAGGAATGGTATCTCTTTCTCTGCTCTCGATATTCCAGGCTGCCTGCGAGGGCTGCCCAGAAGCGCCGGTGCTGGGTCTCTCGGCTTGAGATAGCAGCGCGTCTCTCAGCGCGTCAGGAAGGCGGGGCTGCTGCCAGCGGGGTCTGCTTCTGCTCTCGGCTTCGGCAAGTATGGCTGCTCCGTCTTGTCACCACGCGTGTGTTTGCATAGGGCAAGGTCGGCAATATTTATACCTTAAAGGTGCCGAGATTGACGTAAGGATGGACATAGGTATGTCAATAAAGATGTCATACGACTTGCTCGTTAGCACATTCTTTACTAAAGTTCTCTGTGAAATCAAAACAATGGCCGCACGGATTGTCCAGGTTGTCATAGGTTTGATTTGTTATGAGAACGTCGTATGCCTTATCAGGGGCTGGAGGAATGTCGCTTGTCTAATTAGATCTCAAGCGTTATGACCTAATCAGATAACACGTTCCTGTGCCGTAGTGTGACTGCGTCAGATAACGGTATCTGCATCATGGGGGTTTTCTTGCCTCATGGGCTGACTGTTAGTTAACTTGATAGTTAGTTTAACCAGAATAGGGTCAGGAATAGGGGGACTGAATGTGGAAAAGTAAATTTTGCCATGTTCTGTGTCCCTACGTGTCATCCATCATATGTTATGTGTGCATGATTAAATATGCATATGCATTCCCCATGTCCGATTAATGACGCAATTACAGTTGTGTCCCCCTCTAGTATGCTAGTTTCCAGTCCTCGTGAATACTACGAATATCAGGCCTATGTAAAGCTACGTTGCCACGTTTCTCAGTGTGCACGTTATTCCATTATCAAGTCCCCGTTTCTAGGCCTCAAAAGGGCCCGGACACCAGATTCAGCTCCTGTCTCCTGAAGCCTCGCTGAGGAGGGATACAGCCCCCACCTGTATCCTCGACCCTTCACTTACTTCCTGCCTCTCAGTGCCCGGTGCAGCCTGGCTCAGTCTCTGAGTCTGCCAAGAATATGTTATGATTCCAGTTATCAGTTCAGTCCTCCTTCTCTGCATTCCTAAGCTACTGAACTGCATCAATAGTTTCCGTCATTGTCTAGCCTTCACGTCTCCACGTTAGAGAAATACTGCATTTAATGGTCATTTAATATTCTTCATCACGCACTACATGTAGAATAATGCATGGTCCAGTCTTAGAATCAAGTTAGCCTTTCCTCTCCTAACTTCTAGTTTATATCAACATGTTCTCTAAACATCAGATACTAGATACTGTTTAGGTACATGTCGCCCTGACTCTCCAGACTTCAGTCTCTGCTCCTAGCACAGAGTTCATAGCCCCCAGCTTCTCCTAGTAACACGTCATTGCTGGTTTGCGCGCACCATCAGGTTAGAGGTCCCGGCTCCTCAGGTAGCCCCCTCCATGGTTTCCGCCCCATTCATGACATATCCTGTTACGTCTGCACCACATGTCTATGTATACGCCCAGTTACACCTACTTTTCCCCTTATCTTTCGCGACTGCTACGCGTCACACCTTCTGCTCCACCCACTGCTACGCCTACTGCAATGTAATGCTATGTGTTTGCGTTATGTATATATGCTCATGTATTGTTATTACAAGTCAGCGCGCTCATCCCAGATCCAGCCCCAGCAGCTGCTGGGCCCTGTCACCCTGCCATCCTATTCCTATGCAGGTTGTCCTGTTCCTGTCCTTATGCTGTATTAAACCTGCAAAACTCCTACTACCTCGAATCTTGACTCTTATTTATTGAGCTATCTGTTATGATATATGTCTAGTCAAAAATAGGGTATTATTTATTTATTTACCACATAATGGCGCCCGAACAGGGACTTGCCCTTTCCCCACGCGTCGGTGAAGCCACGCCGACCCCCTGACCCTCTGCAGTCGTGACGGAACTCTTCTGCGCAGTGGCAGATATTTCTGCTCAAGTATCCCTCAGGCCCACGGAGGAGACGGAGGAGGCGGTCCAGCATCCAGACGAGACGGTGGAGGAACGCGGCGAGTCCCGACCAGAGCCCAAGCCAAGAGTCCAAGGTCCGAGGTATCCGGAGGTCCACCCGTAACTGAAGTCCGAAGTCCGAAGTTCGTCGTCCGTCGTCGTAGCAGTCCAGTCCAGTCCGAGGCCTTCTGTTCTTGCTGCCCGGTGAGTACCGTTACTGGGGTGGTATCTAGACAGGGTCAATTTAATTGACTCTGGTCTGTGGGTTGGTGGTACACAGTCCCACAAACGAAGTGTCCACTTCGGTGGATGCGGGTCCTGACGTGTCTCTTTATGAGACCGGTAAGTTTCGTACTGTTCCAGCAGTGCATCTAGTTTCTGTTCTAGTCAGTTTCTGTTCTCGAGAAAATTTATGTGTTCTGTTCTCAGTATTTCCAGGTAGTATTCTGTTCGAACTGTTATTTTAAAATGTTTTTCATGTATTTTAATGTCGTGGTATGAATGGGGAATAAGTATCGTGTTCATTGTGTATTGTATTGTGTCTAGATTACTGTTCAGTCATGCCCATATTTTCCAAGTTACGTCAGTTAAAAACTAGAAAGGGTCTGCTGGAAGCAGCAGTTCCCGTCCCGCCCAGGGACAGTCCAGGTCATTTTATGTATCAGAAACATGGCATAAGTGCCATATTGTATCTAGATTTATGGGTAGAGTATACCAAACAGTTAGAAGAAAAGTATAGATGGCCCGTATCGGGTACATGGGATGCCGAATGCATCATGCGAGTAGAAGAAGCATTATGGAAAAAGAAAGCCAGACAGTCACAGAAAGATGCCATCGAGTTATGGCGTAAAGAAGCTCATAAAAGAACTGAAAAAGAAATCAGAAAGTCAGAATTAAGTAGAGAATCCTTAGAGCGAGCCCAAGAAAAAGAATTAATCGAGATAGGTGAACAAGTCAAAGCCGAACAGAGAGACAGACAGAGGCATGCCCTTATTAAGGGTATGTATCCTCTTCTTGCCGAGGGCTTGCCAAAAGCGACCCCGGAGGCATCCAGTAATTTCCCGCCACCACTAGTTCCGACCAAACTACGTCACAAACCGACCGCAGCTGATATTTTTATTTCGTCCTATCTGGACGACACAGTCCCTGAATATGCAGATCCTGTTCGCGCTCCGCCAGTCCCTGTAAATCAGGCACATCCTGCTCCTCCAGACACCGGGGCACCCCATGCAGTACCTGCTACGGTACCCCCGGTCCAGCCAGCATTTCAATTTCCCGCTCCGCCACGAAGAATATCAGTCGACGATTCTAGTCTAGGGGCCGCAGGAGGAGGTCCTCCTCAAACCCCGCCGCCACGCAAGCGTTTATCAGCACTCGAATTACATGCTCAAGCATCACAGCGTACTCCCAAGAGTAATAAGTCTGTTGCAGAAATCAGGCAAGCCCTTGGCGAATGTGCCTATGACCCAGTCCCAGGCGAGAATAATATGGTTTTATATTCAGTACGCGTAAGGAGGGTGACCGAGTATCTAGTCACCCTACCCAATATGAAAGAAGATCTAGACAGAATATATCGTTTCATCCGTACAGGGGATGATCCAGAAAGTATTAGTGATGCCATGTCTCAAAGGAAAGCTGAGATCCAGCGTATGATATTAAAGTTTTTAATTAACTGTCTAATAAGAGAACAAGATTACCCGTCTAAAGACCCGGCCGAAATGAAAACCCTGACAAAGTGGAGTGATAATATAGCCGAGGGTAAGCACAATACCATTAGTGCCATGGAGAGTATGTACAAGAAAATCCGTAGAGAAATAATAAAGATACACGAACAACGTAAAGCAGCACAAGTAAGCGAGAAAGAAAGTAACTCTGATACTGAAGAGGTAGAGGACGAGAATCCCGCCAGAATAGCGTATGTAGGAAAATCTAGATTTCCAGATCGCCATTTACGCCTAGAACACAAGTCAATTTTCCATCATTCAGCACCAGAACAAGGTTCCCTAGAACAAGTGTTCCAAGCTACCGATCACATTCTGAAATCACGAATCGGTTACAGTGAGTTAAGTACCATGCATGAACAGGAACTAGCCCGATCAGCAGTCCGATGGATTACTGATTCTACCACTTTTCCAGACGAAATAGTGGCACAGATGTTTCTGAAATTGCCCCCAGCCGAGCAGCGACTGGTGGGTATGTATATGATCCAGCACCTCATTACTTTGTATGAGGGTCAGCACTCTGATCCAGGTCCGTTACATGATGTCCTGAACGAGTTACTCCAGTATAGATGGAGAGGTCTAGGTACCGATTTAATTAGTGTCATTCTAGAACAGCGCCACAAATATAGAACGTTTCTGAACCCGCATTTTGTTCATGTCTCACCCCCAGAAAGTAAACCATTTTACATGGAAAGACAGAACCCGTTACGAGAAGTGCATCCAGTTAAGACAGAGGACGGTGAAATGCAACGAGTGTTTGTTTACACCCCAATTACAAAGATGGAACTCCTCGAAATGAAGAAATTAATTCCCTGTCATGACAAAGATCCAGCAGGGTTCCATAGAGAATTAAAAGACATGCTCCGTATGGGAGAATACACTTACCCAGATATCATTAAAATGTTAAAGATCCTGTTGCCCGCAGGGGTGTATGAAAAGCTAAAGGAAAAAGAATGGGAGGTGGGAGAGAAAAAGATCGATTGGGCAGTTCTAGAAGCTGAAGACAAGGCACGAGTACCAGGTACCGGTCTTGGAGATAAATGTAAAGAATTACCAGAATTATTGATTCAAGTTTTACCCAGATTATTGACAACTAGAAAAGAAGACTGGGATGCAATCTCAGCCTGTAAACAGAAGCAAGACGAAGATATTAGTGATTTTTATTCTAGATTTGAAAAATGTTTCAGCATCAACAGTGGCCTCAAGACAAGTAGTGAGTCATACCCTCACCTTTTTGTTACTAAATTAGTCGAGAATTCAAGCCCACAAATTAAGAATCGAGTTTTGAAAGTCGAAAGCACCTGGCAAGCTAATACCCCGTCCCAGATGCTCCAGATGCTCCAATACCATCAGAATAGAATCAGGGAAGAGCAAGAACACGAGAGAAAACGTATGAAAGACACGAAAATGAAAGTACTAGTTGCACAATCTGTTCCTCAAGACAGTCAGAAGAGGGGTCCGAATCAAGCCAGTCATCTTGCAGCTCCCGTTAAAGGGAACTGCAATTATTGTAAACAGCCAGGTCATTTTATAAATGAGTGTGCAGTTCTGAAACACAACATAGCTACTGGTAAGACTAAAGAAAGACCACGTCCGCCTAGACAAGAACAAGTTTCACAGATTCCTCAGCCACAGAATGCACCACAGACAGTTACCGCACCGCAGCCTATCGCTGCAACACAGCATGTTACATCGCAGATGTACCAGTATGCACAGTCTGAGTATCCAGATTACCAGCAGTATTCATGAAACAGCCTAGAGAGGGAGGTAGGCTTGCCTCTCATCGAGATACCTGTAGATCAAGAAGGTCCCTATGTTCACAGTCAAGTATTAGGGAAAGACAGAAAGTTTTTGATTGATACAGGGGCAAGTAGGACCACAATTAGTCATGCCGAAGTTCCAGGGGCTCCGCTCTCAGGCTCAAGAAATGTTTCCCTTGGATTTTCAGGAAAACCTATCGTAAATGAGATTTCAAAGCCAGTTACTCTAGAAGTAGGTCCATTGTCCCGCACTACTGATCTGTTACTTACTAAGTCATGTCCAGAAAATCTATTAGGCATTAAGACACTGAAAGAGTTAGGTGCAGTTATATGCTGTTCCCCAGAGGGAATACGATTGTTCCTACGTGACTTTAAGGGTCACTATGTATTACGAGATTTTGATTCAAGACTGTCTAATGTTCCGCAGCATTTATGGGCGCAAGGTCCAACTGATGTAGGTTACATGCAAATCACACCCTATCGTGTGACTCTCAAGCCAGGTGTAGTGTTACCACGAATCAGACAGTACAGATTGCCACCTGAGGCTGTAGCAGCCTTATCCAAAATTATTGACGAGCTCATCGCTCAAGGAGTGGTTGTAGAAACTGACTCCAATGTATGTAATTCTCCGATCATTCCAGTTATGAAACGTACTGATCCAAATGCACCCCCAGTATATCGATTAGTGATTGACCTACGAGAGCTTAATAAATGTATTATTCCGCAGTACCCAGTTGTCCCAGACATCTCTTCTCTATTGACAGCCATTGATTCCGAAGCCATGTTCTTTACAGTAATCGACCTCAAGAATGCATTTTTCAGTGTTCCTATTCATCCAGACAGCCAGTTCCTTTTCGGATTCTGTTTAAATGGAAGGAGCTATATGTTCACACGCGCTCCTCAAGGTTTCACAGAAAGTCCTAGTATTTACAGTCAAGCACTTAAGAGACAACTAGACAACATTCACATGCCAACTGACACTGCCCTGCTCCAATATGTCGATGATCTACTGATCACAGCCCGTTCTGAACGTGATTGCGAGCGAGCGTCACTAACGGTTCTGTATTTCCTGGCCGAGATGGGGCACAAGGTGTCCCCTTCTAAGCTTCAATTCTGTGTCCAGCAAGTGGTATACTTAGGACACTTACTGTCCAAGAGGGGTAGGCAGTTGACACCAGACCGTATCCAGTTAATAGCGAGTCTTCCTCAGCCCAAGACCCAGAAGGAGGTACGTGCTTTTATCGGCCTCACTTCTTACTGCAGACAATGGATTCCCCAGTATGCATTTCTAGCCAAACCACTGATACAGTTAACGACACAGGAGGCAGCCGTATCGACTGTCCTCCCTTGGACATCTGAACATACACTTAGTTTCAACGAGTTAAAGAAAGCTTTATGCCAAGCTCCAGTTCTAGCCACACCGAACTACAGTAAGCCTTTTACACTTTTCGTTACTGAACGCGAAGGTACAGCATTATCTGTTCTCACACAAGATCAAGCAGGACAATACAAGCCATGTGCTTATTTTTCTAGCACATTAGATCCAGTAGCCCAGGCTCTGCCTGCGTGCCTCAAGTCAGTTGCAGCCACAGCACTAGCTATCAGACAAAGTGATTCCATAGTCTTAGGACATACCTTGACAGTACAAGTTCCACATTCTGTGGAAGTTCTTCTGAACCGAACACAAACTCAACACTTGACAATTGCACGTTTAACAGGTTATGAATTGACACTGTTCCAGCCACACATAGAAATCAGACGCTGCAACGTCCTGAACCCTGCTACATTGTTACCATCAGCTAATTCGAATTCTGCCACACATGACTGTGTGGAAGTAGTTAACATTACGACAAAGCCAAGACAAGATCTGACAGATACTCCGTTACCAGACCCCGACCTGACACTGTATGTGGATGGTTCATGTATGAGAACAAGTACAGGAGAACTAGTCGCCGCGTATGCAGTGACTACTGACACTGAAGTTATTGAGACACACCGTATTGATACTCTGTCCGCTCAAGCAGCAGAGCTAGTTGCTCTGACACAAGCCTGCATACACGCCAAGAACCTGAAAGTTAATGTTTACACAGATTCACGTTACGCATTTGGAGTTGTACACGACTTCGGAGTGCTCTGGCAGGAGAGAGGTTTCATGACTTCTCATGGAACCAAGATTCAGCATGGTCTCCTTATTCAAGCTCTGTTAGATGCCATACACTTACCGACATCTATCGCTATCATGAAGTGCAAAGCACATACGAAGGTCACTGACATTATTTCCCAGGGTAACGATCTAGCAGATCGCACAGCCAAGCTTACAGCACAGACTCCAGACATTCAAGTTAATCAGACACATACTCCAGATCCGACTACATGTATGACAGTTAAGGACCCTACTCAAGATGTCATAGATATCCAGTTACATGCTACTCCTGAAGAAATCAAGAAATGGTCCGAACAAGGAGGGGTCCAGACAGATCAAGGATGGTTAACGAAGGGTAGAGCCACATGGTTTCTCCCCGACTCTATGGTTCAAGTCATTATTAATACCGCACATAGTCCAGCACATTTAGGAGAAAAAGCTATGTTAGATAGTATCCAGAACATTTGGTTCAACAAGCATTTACGAGCTGCAGCCAAGCAGAAAGTCCGTACCTGTATGATATGTTGTCAGTTTAATCCAGGTAAAAGTGTCCCGGTGGAACAAGGTGGTTTCCAGCCTCCTGACCACCCTTTTGAAGTCCTCCAGATGGATTATATTCAGATGGAGCGATGTCGAGGTTTCAAGTATGTCCTTGTAGTTGTATGCGCTTTGTCCAGGTGGACAGAAGCATATCCAGTCCCAGATTACACAGCCGCGACCACTGCCAAGCAGTTGGTTCGTGAGTTCTTCCCCCGTTATGGACTCCCTAGAGTCGTATATTCTGACAACGGCCAGCCATTCTCCTCAGAGTTAATGAAGCACGTTTCCCTTCTGTTAGGGTACCAGTGGAAGTTCCATTGTGTACGCCATCCTGAAGCAGCCGGTCTCGTTGAGAGACATAACCAGACTCTGAAAATCCGTATTGCAAAAGTGTGTAAAGAGAAGGGTGTGGACTGGCTAGTAGCTCTGCCAGTCGCTTTATTTTATATGCGCATGGTCGCACATTCCAGATCAGGTCTGTCCCCGTATGAGGTCGTTTTCGGCCGCCCCCCAAATATGTGGGGTACTCCCAGACCCCGAAGTATTACCGATGTTTCAAGTAATATGCTGACAGATTACCTAGCTTCCTTGATGTCTGCCCTCAACTCATGTCGTTCACAGGTTGCTGCCGCATTTCCAGACAATACCGAGGTGGCACCGCACGAAATCGTTCCAGGATCCATGGTGATGGTCCGCAACTTTGACAGATCAAGTCCGCTGGAGCCTCGATGGAAAGAGCCCCGACAGGTCCTCCTCACCACCCGTACAGCCGTGAAGTTGGAAGGACGCAAAGGCTGGGTGCACCTTTCTCATGTTAAACTTTTTAATGGACTGAAACCCGTCTTAAAGAACATTTCCCAGGATTCAAAGGATTGCCAGAATATTGTTCTCAAGGACTGTCCCGCAAATGACATTGCTACAACCCCTCCCCTGTTAGAGAAAACTCCGCAGCAGGAGTATAAACAGAAACTACGGTCTAGTAAATTAAGTCAGCCAGTTTGATTGTCTAAGTCCTCCCCTAGGTGAAACGGTTAGACTGTTTCTGACATGTATAAAATAGACCCCCATAGTGAGAGAGTTAGTCAAAACTCAATCCGATGTATCGTTTTTCTAAGTTTCATATTGTTTTCCAGCCTTATGATTTCCTGCACCAGTTATGCATTTTACCTATGTTTCCCAGTTTCACATGTAAATAAGTCTGCTAATGCTACAGTAGAGCACACGTTTAGTGATCTGCCCCCTCATGAACTGTCCTACCGCCTCGCTATGCGTAATAACTCATTTATCCGTATGTTACATTATTCACACCAGACCAGCAATGCCACTAATTGTTGGGTGTGTGGTCGACTCCCCCCTTTCCAGACCCCGAAGGGAGTTCTGCCACTTTTTCCCTTATCCATTCTCACATAATGGTTCGTGTGGAGCATGGTCCACGTTAACGTCATCCTCAACAGATATGTCTTTTCTTAACAGTACATGTTTCCCAGACAAGCAAGGTCTTCCCCACAGAACAGGTTTAGATCTAGAAAATGAAGTGTATAGTTTAGGTAATTATTCATCGAATTTTATGGTCCTGAATGTTCAGTCTGATACTACTCCAGACTTACCTGCTATTTCAGTACTACCAGTCAAAGGCGAATTATGTGTCCGAAATAATGGTTCCATACATGTAGGACACAGTGATTGTACTACTATTGTCAAGTATAGTGACGGTGGGAAATCTATCTTTAAAGCTTCACGTCATTCTTATTTTATTTGTGGTCAAACCGCATATGTTCGTCTGCCCCTCGATTGGGAGGGAACCTGTTACATTGCCTTCCTACTGCCACCAGTTTTCCTAGCCCCACCTGATTATCATAGAAATACACATCTAGTACACATTAGACATAGAAGGGAGTCCCCAATTGTCGATTATACTGAAACTGCTCTAGAACAGTATACAGATTTCAACAGAGGGTTCTTCTTCTTTATAGGACCTATCCAGAATAGTAAACTGATCCGTAGGTTAACCAGAACCCTCGAAGCTGTAGTAAATGAGACTGCCTCTGCTCTAGGTAACTTAACTGAAGAACAATCTGCTATGAGATTTGTCGTTTTGCAAAATCGTCTCGTCCTTGACGTCATACTGGCCGATAGGGGCGGGGCCTGTAGAGTCATCGGATCTAGTTGCTGCATTTTCATTCCAAATAACGCGCCGTCTGTTTATTCAGCTATAACCAGACTCCATAAAATTGCCCATCTGATCCACCAAGATCCAGGCACCTGGACATGGTCCGGTTGGTTCTGGAATATAATTTCCGCATGGGGATGGAAAATATTGTCCTTTCTAGGTATTGCAGTAGCGATCATATTTAGCTGCTGCCTCTGTATACAATGTGGCCCTGCGATTTGCGGCATTTGTGCTACCTCTTGTATTCCTAGTCCCAAGCCCCGTTCTAAATCCCGTTCCAGGATAATTCGAGACGAGCAAATGATACTGTATGAAATGATAGATGGTATCATGAATATTGATGTTTCCTGATGGAAACGTAGTGACAAGGAGGGAATGTGGAAAAGTAAATTTTGCCATGTTCTGTGTCCCTACGTGTCATCCATCATATGTTATGTGTGCATGATTAAATATGCATATGCATTCCCCATGTCCGATTAATGACGCAATTACAGTTGTGTCCCCCTCTAGTATGCTAGTTTCCAGTCCTCGTGAATACTACGAATATCAGGCCTATGTAAAGCTACGTTGCCACGTTTCTCAGTGTGCACGTTATTCCATTATAAAGTCCCCGTTTCTAGGCCTCAAAAGGGCCCGGACACCAGATTCAGCTCCTGTCTCCTGAAGCCTCGCTGAGGAGGGATACAGCCCCCACCTGTATCCTCGACCCTTCACTTACTTCCTGCCTCTCAGTGCCCGGTGCAGCCTGGCTCAGTCTCTGAGTCTGCCAAGAATATGTTATGATTCCAGTTATCAGTTCAGTCCTCCTTCTCTGCATTCCTAAGCTACTGAACTGCATCAATAGTTTCCGTCATTGTCTAGCCTTCACGTCTCCACGTTAGAGAAATACTGCATTTAATGGTCATTTAATATTCTTCATCACGCACTACATGTAGAATAATGCATGGTCCAGTCTTAGAATCAAGTTAGCCTTTCCTCTCCTAACTTCTAGTTTATATCAACATGTTCTCTAAACATCAGATACTAGATACTGTTTAGGTACATGTCGCCCTGACTCTCCAGACTTCAGTCTCTGCTCCTAGCACAGAGTTCATAGCCCCCAGCTTCTCCTAGTAACACGTCATTGCTAGTTTGCGCGCACCATCAGGTTAGAGGTCCCGGCTCCTCAGGTAGCCCCCTCCATGGTTTCCGCCCCATTCATGACATATCCTGTTACGTCTGCACCACATGTCTATGTATACGCCCAGTTACACCTACTTTTCCCCTTATCTTTCGCGACTGCTACGCGTCACACCTTCTGCTCCACCCACTGCTACGCCTACTGCAATGTAATGCTATGTGTTTGCGTTATGTATATATGCTCATGTATTGTTATTACAAGTCAGCGCGCTCATCCCAGATCCAGCCCCAGCAGCTGCTGGGCCCTGTCACCCTGCCATCCTATTCCTATGCAGGTTGTCCTGTTCCTGTCCTTATGCTGTATTAAACCTGCAAAACTCCTACTACCTCGAATCTTGACTCTTATTTATTGAGCTATCTGTTATGATATATGTCTAGTCAAAAATAGGGTATTATTTATTTATTTACCACATGATTCAGAACCTATAGAAATACACGACAATCCAAACAACAGGCACACAACTCCTGGGTGACACATGTGTGTTGTTCACAATCCAGGGGCACAGACACATCCACACCCCCTACAAAGTCACACCCTTCACGCTGCACACCTCTTGACTACCCAAGAGCACACATCTCATGTAGGCCATGGGACCAGGACTAAGGGCCAACACAAGATGACCAACAACATACATAGCTGGGCACACATAAAGGAGTAACACACAAGCATCATGTCATTGCCCAGCCTGCATGCAAACCTGTGCACAGCACCACACCCTGTGCTGGCAGTGTCCCCCAACCTGACATCTGAACAATGTAGCCAACAATAGAAAACCACTAAAAAGAGAACTGCATGACAGGTACAATAGCCATCACAGATAACACCAGTATCAGTGTCTGAATGGACTGAAGACCCTGTCACCCCTGTTTAAAAATGTGATGCGGCCAAAGAACTTGGCAATGTTTAAGTGACACATAGAGCATGGGGCACTGCCAACCAAATACACACACCAAAATAAATTTAATCAGCAAGGACACTGACAAAACAGACAACAGGAGTAGCTGTCTTTATTCACATATTGCATAGATGTGACAGGAGAACAACAGTAAACAAGAGCAAGGCACAAAATGCTGATCATGTGCAAGATAATCTGGCAGGCAGACTCCAAACAGGAAGGCCAGTGTCCATGGCAGGTGGCCCAGCAAGTACATCAGAGGCTGCACAGGGGAGACTCCAACACAGCAGAGCAACAGGGCCAGTGTCCAGGGCACATGTGGTAGTACAGCACAGCGAAGCAACAGGGCCAGTGTCCATGGCACAGGTCAGAGTACAGCACAACAGAGCAAGAGGGCCAGTGTCCATGGCACGGGGAGAGCACAGCACAGCATAGTAACAGGGCCAGTGTCCATGGCACAGGGGAGAGTACAGCACAACAGAGCAACAGGGCCAGTGTCCAGGGCACAGGTGAGAGTACTGAACAGCAGAGCAACAGGGCCAGTGTCCATGTCACAGGGGAGTGTACAGCACAGAAAAGCAACAGGGCCAGAGTCCATGGCACAGGGGAGAGTACAGCACAGAAGAGCAACAGGGCCAGTGTCCAGGGCAGGTGGCACAGCAAGTACCTGAGAGGCTGTACAGGGGAGACTCCAACACAGCAGAGCAACAGGGCAAGTGTCCAGGGCACAGGTGAGAGTACAGCACAGCAGAGCAACAGGGCCAGTGTCCATGGCACAGGAGAGAGTACAGCACAGCAGAGCAATGGGGCCAGTGTCCATGGCACAGTGGTGAGTACAACACAGCAGAGCAACAGGGCCAGTGTCCAGGGCACAGGTGAGAGTACAACACAGCAGAGCAACAGGGCCAGTGTCCATGGCACAGGGGAGAGTACAGCACAGCAGAGCAACAGGGCCAGTGTCCAGGGCAGGTGGCCCAGCAAGTACCTGAGAGGCTGCACTGGGGAGGCTCCAACAAAGCAGAGCAACAGGGCCAGTGTCCAGGGCACAGGTGAAAGTAGAGCACAGCAAAGCAACAGGGCCAGTGTCCATGGCACAGGTGAGAGTACAGCACAGCAGAGCAACAGGGCCAGTGTCCATGGCACAGGGGAGAGTACAGCACAGCAGAGCAACAGGGCCAGTGTCCAGGGCACAGGTGAGAGTACAGCACAGCAGAGCTACAGGGCCAGTGTCCATGGCACAGGGGAGAGTACAGCACAGCAGAGCAACAGGGCCAGTGTCCATGGCACAGGGGAGAGTACAGCACAGCAGAGCAACAGGGCCAGTGTCCAGGGCACAGGGGAGAGAGCAACAGGGCCAGTGTCCATGGCACAGGGGAGAGTACAGCAGAACAACATGGCCAGTGTCCAGGGCAGGTGGCACAGCAAGTACCTGAGAGTCTGCACAGGGGAGACTCCAACACAGCAGAGCAACAGGGCCAGTGTCCATGGCACAGTTGAGAGTACAGCACAGCAGAGCAACAGGGTCAGTGTCCAGGGTACAGGTGAGAGTACAACACAGCAGAGCAACAGAGCCAGTGTCCATGGCACAGGGGAGAGTACAGCACAGCAGAGCAACAGAGCCAGTGTCCAGGGCAGGTGGCACAGCAAGTACCTGAGAGGCTGCACAGGGGAGACTTCAACACAGCAGAGCAACAGGGCTAGTGTCCAGGGCACATGTGAGTACAGCACAGCAGAGCAACAGAGCCAGTGTCCAGGGCAGGTGGCACAGCAAGTACCTGAAAGGCTGCACAGGGGAGACTTCAACACAGCAGAGCAACAGGGCTAGTGTCCAGGGCACATGTGAAAGTACAGCACAGCAGAGCAACAGGGCCAGTGTCCATGGCACAGGGGAGAGTACAGCACAGCAGAGCAACAGGGCCAGTGTCCAGGGCACAGGTGAGAGTACAGCACTGCAGAGCTACAGGGCCAGTGTCCATGGCACAGGGGAGAGTACAGCACAGCAGAGCAACAGGGCCAGTGTCCATGGCACAGGGGAGAGTACAGCACAGCACAGCAACGGGCCAGTGTCCACGGCACAGGGGGGAGAGTACAGCACAGCAGAGCAACAGGGCCAGTGTCCAGGGCAGGTGGCCCAGCAAGTACCGGAGAGGCTGCACAGGGGAGACTCCAACACAGCAGAGCAACAGGGCCAGTGTCCAAGGCACAGGTGAGAGTAGAGCACAGCGGAGCAACAGGGCCAGTGTCCATGGCACAGGGGAGAGTACAGAACAGCAGAGCAGCAGGGCCAATGTCAATGCACAGGGGAGAATACAGCACAGCAGAGCAACAGGGCCAGTGTCCAGGGCACAGGTGAGACTCCAACACAGCAGAGCAACAGGGCCAGTGGGCATGGCAAAGTGCAGAGTCAGGACATGAGAAGCTGCACTGTGAGTTTGTTTGACTGTACCCTACCATGGCCAGCAACACACCCAAGTGGTAAACAATGGGCAGGACTAGCACACCTCTATGATAGACAGGTGTATGAGGGGGACTACCACTCACTCTTGGCTGTCAGGCGGACTTGGAGTTGGCTGTGTGTCGGGGACAGCAGGACCGCTTGACTGGGGAGACAGAGACCCAGGTGATGTAGGGCTATCAGTGGCTTTGCAATCTGGAGGGCTGTTTGGACCAGGTTGTGTAGTAGCATGTGGAGGCGGAGTCATGCAGACCTGTGACACAGTGTGGGTGGAAGAGGTTTGAGGGGTGCCTTTCCACTTCTTGGGAATTCAAAATGGCTTTCCTGTACTGGGGTTAATGGGAACTGGTGTGGACACAACAGGCATACACACCAAAAGAGCTGCATCAGGTGCAGACATTGGCACTCCCTCTGGCTTTGTCTGGCTACGCCTCTGCACCACCTTCCCCTGTTGGCCAGGTGTACCCCCACAGTGCCTTCCTTCCCCTGTTTGCCAGGTGTCCCCCCTACAGTGCACAGGGGAGACTCCAACACAGCAGAGCAACAGGGCCAGTGTCCAGGGCACATGTGGTAGTACAGCACAGCGGAGCAACAGGGCCAGTGTCCATGGCACAGGTCAGAGTACAGCACAACAGAGCAACAGGGCCAGTGTCCATGGCACGGGGAGAGCCCAGCACAGCATAGTAACAGGGCCAGTGTCCATGGCACAGGGGAGAGTACAGCACAACAGAGCAACAGGGCCAGTGTCCAGGGCACAGGTGAGAGTACTGAACAGCAGAGCAACAGGGCCAGTGTCCATGTCACAGGGGAGTGTACAGCACAGAAAAGCAACAGGGCCAGAGTCCATGGCACAGGGGAGAGTACAGCACAGAAGAGCAACAGGGCCAGTGTTCAGGGCAGGTGGCACAGCAAGTACCTGAGAGGATGTACAGGGGAGACTCCAACACAGCAGAGCAACAGGGCCAGTGTCCAGGGCACAGGTGAGAGTACAGCACAGCAGAGCAACAGGGCCAGTGTCCATGGCACAGGGGAGAGTACAGCACAGCAGAGCAATGGGGCCAGTGTCCATGGCACAGGGGAGAGTACAACACAGCAGGGCAACAGGGCCAGTGTACATGGCACAGGGGAGAGTAAAGCACAGCAGAGCAACAGGGCCAGTGTCCAGGGCACAGGTGAGAGGACAGCACAGCAGAGCAACAGGGCCAGTATCCATGGCACAGGGGAGAGTACAGCACAGCAGAGCAATGGGGCCAGTGTCCATGGCACAGGGGAGAGTACGAACAAAACAGGGATTGGAGGGTCCAAGGTAATATTTACCGACCACACACAGCTAAGGCCCCCAGGAGTACATTATATAACAACAAAGAATAGTGGTGGGTCAAAACAAAAGGAAATGACTAAACATGCAACCGACAAAATATATTTTTTCCAACTATGTTCGTGACCTAACTTTACTCAAGTCGAGATGGTACTTCATTCATGTTTGAAGAAAATACCCATCAGTATTCGACCTGTACCGCCCTTTTCATCATGTGGGTTCCTTCATACCACGAAGGAAGGTGGTGTACACCAGTCATTAGAATGTTAGACTGGAGCAGGACCCAGTGATGTATAGCCAAATTGTGTGGGCGACAGGAGACTACTGTTAAGCAGTGCAAGTGAAAAGTGTAAAGTGTAAAAAGTGACAGAGTGCTGTTTAAAATTAGATAGACAGGAGGAAAACAACTTTAATAAACACCTCGCTGCTTCTAAATCAATAAAAAAGTAGTGCGAATCTAGTAGTTTAATTAATAGCTACTAGTATATTCTTAAGTGGTCGACATGTTTCTGCAGATTTGAGGACCCCAGTGGTGTCCACTGCTTTCTTCAGAACCTGTGACGCTACTGCTTAAAAACCAAACTGTGAAATTTATAATAGAAAATTTATTATCACCTGTTTTTTTTTTTTAAAAGTCATTCTCCCAGCGATTTGTATAGATGAGAAAAGCCCCACCTCACCTGGCTACGGCTCAGGTAATTGAAGCACCGTTCTGGCCGTCGGTACTCCAGGCGTCCCTCCGGGCCGTTCGGGGAGGTCTGAACTGGGGTGGCAGAGTGGGCTAAAGAACGGCGATGGATTAAACCAAGATCTTTTGACTGGATGTGAGTGTTTGATTGGTTCAGATGCTCCGTCCATCACCACCCCCTTTTGTACCGTAGTGCTACTCTCGCCACCACTGCTTTCCGGCTCCTGTTCCTCCGTGTCCTCTGGCGATTCTGCATGAGAGAGAGATGCAGGGTTGTGTTAGTGTCATCAGCAGGACAAAGCAATTCAATCAATGCAGTACAGGAGATGCCCAAATCAACATGGTGACCACCACACCCTGCAATCACATTGCAGCAACACACTACATAGACCACAACAGTGCCTGTAACCCTGAACATCTGTCATTACTGAACCATGTTGATGGGATATAAATTCGATGAATACATGTTATTGGCCTAATATATACAATATAACCTTATAACCGCACATTAGCATTGTGTCATTCACATGTATTATTGTAGTTAGGAACTATTCACTTTCAGTCTGCTCAAACCTATTGGTGTGACCGGAGCAATTTTGTTTCGTTTCTCTGTTTCAAGTACTGTTTCCCTTAAATCACGTGATTAAGCCTTCCGCGCAAAACCAGGATGGCAGACCTAGCTGCCTGCCCCACTCGCTAGTTTGTAGCTCAGGGAAACCCAAGGTCACACCTGCCCTTCTTGTGGGATGCTCACATTCTAGCAGATCCCGTTCTTGCACTCCTCGAGCTACAGATAGAAAGGGAGGCACCTTACTGACCTGCCCTCGGAATAGCTTAGGCCTAGCTCCTAGCAATCAATTGTGCCTTATATGGGTCTTCCTGCTGGCACACTAACAAGTTGTATCTTTCCTAGTAAGGTAACATCATGGTGTGTGTGTAACGTATATATGCTTTGTACCGTTTGCATGTTGTCAGTCTACTCTGCACACCTCGGAGGGTCGTGTAGACTGAGGATCCCCAGTCAGGGCTTGTATTCGCAGAATAAACGATTGAACCTTCTCCATTGCTGACTAATTTATTATTTACGATTGAGATATATGGGCTATTGGTGAGTATAGTCCATTAGTATAATATTTTGGTTCCTTCAGTTGGTGACTCCGCCGGGACTCCGCGATAGGGTCGTCCCCTCCTGTAAGCCAGAGTGAAGGGACAGGGAGGAGTTCTGGCCGAGTGGGTGGACAGAGAAAGAATCCTGATTTAAAACACCCGTTTGTGGTACGAAAAACAAGCAACTCCACTCTCGAGCCCAGTATCCCTCCCAGCTGCTGAAGACCCTACGCCGGAGTCCTATGGGCTTAACCCGAGAGAAAATCAGACTGTGCCGGTCTGTCTAGGAGTCGGCAGTGGAGAATTCGCAATCGACCTGAGTGCACCAGGTGAGTGAATTTTGATTATTTTGAATGAGAAGCATCTGGAAGAAGTGTCTTGTTGGTAGCGGTTAACTGCTTTTTGAGGTGTCCGGGGAATCCAGACCACGTGGAAATCTGGGGGTCTGCCGTTACGGCGAAGTGGCTGTGCGGGCGGATACCTCATGGACTTGTTTGGTGAAAACTTGAGATAACACCCGGTGCCTTAGTGGTGTATGGAGTTACTCACTCGGCCGAATCCTCTTCGGGAAAGCTCTGGGAGCAACTGGGTAAGCTAGGGTTCTGGATCCATGTGACCAGACGCCCGGCCCAACCAGAACAGGACCATGGGATGGCCTGTAAGAGGGTTCGTGGTTCGCCTACCAGGTGATCTCAGAACAGTCTAGTGACTGGTTCTTTTGTTGTTGAATTTTGTTGGTCCGGAATTCTTTTGAATCGATTTCCCGAACAGGAGTCGACGGGCTCTGTTCGTTTTGAAGACATGTCATTTGCATAGAACAAGTATCCAGTACTGAAAAGTTATTTCCTTACGACGCTTTACAGCACTTTATTGCGAGAAAGTAGAAGAATATGAGAGTGTGAGTGGTGAGAAGGAGGCGTCCGAATGTGAATGGTTTCGGGCATATATGAGTAAAATTGTGTGATTAGTATAATAATGCCTTGTTTTAGTAAAATGAGTTTTGGGTGCTGCTCTCGGCAAAGCAAACGGCTGGAAGAAAGACAGCCTGCCCCTCCCGAGGGCAGCCCCAGTTTTGATATGTATGTGAAACACGGTCTTACACTGATTTTGTTTAATACGATCTGGAATAAATACACCAAAGATAATTCCGATTTGCAATGGCCGCTAACGGGGTCGTTTGAAGAGAAAAAGATTAATTACATCCAAAACAAATTGTTTATGAAGAAAAGCCGCCAGTCGATGTTTGACTCCTTGAACCTATGGTTGAAGGAGGCAAAACGACGAAGGATAAGGGAAGAGAAATTGGGAAAACTTAAATGAGGACACACAGTCACCCAGAAAGCTATAGCTTATGACAAAGGAAAGGTTGAAGAGAATATTGCGCAAATGGATAGGCAGTAGAGACGGACAAAAGTTATGTGACTCGACCCGATGCTGGAAATGAAATAGAGGAGTTATTAGAAGCCCGACCACCCCCTCCTTATGCTCCGCAGGGATTATACCCAGCCGTGCCTTTGGTACGAGCTGACCACATTGGAGCAGCATCGGCCGCTGGAGCACCAGTAGGAACGGTTGCCACGGCCCCTGCTGACGGATCAGTACGGAGTGCGTTACTCCCCCCTCACACTCTCCGACCAATTACCTCACCCTTGATATCCTTACAGACGAACGCGGCTGTCCCTTCCCCTTTGCACCCTGTATTTCTCCCCCCTCCAACTCAGACCACCATAGAACTCCGATATACGGCTTATCTAGACACCACGCCCAAGCGCCTTAGACCTGACTTGAGTGATCATCGAGTCTATACTCGGTCGCTGTTGGGTACGGAAGAAAGGAAGGCCATAGTAGTTCAGGCATCCCAGTGGATGCGGAACGCCATTTACACCTTGGAAGACATTTGGAGCACCATGAAAGATTTTGAACGCGTTGCACAGCAACTGGCTTTAGAGAACATGGCGATCAGATTAATTTCATTATGGGAGCAGTGTTTCGAAGAGGGACTACCTCCTCAAATACTACGTGATATAAGAGATCGAGCTTTTAAATTCCAATTACAGGCAGAGGAGGTATATCAGAACGTAGCAACTCTTGTGCACTATCGTGAACGAATGCACCGAAAGTGTGCCGATTGGGGAGCACAGCATCCCATGAGAGAGGTGCACTCCCTCTTTTATCCTGAACTACCTGAAATAAGGGATAACGCTGGCCAGGTAACTAGGGCTCGAGTGAACGCAAGGATTCAGGAACAATGGGTTTATACCCCGTGGAAACGAAGCGAGGTCCTCACTTTAAAAGCTCAGCTCCCTGACCCCCGTAAAAATACCACCGATTATTATAAAGAATCAACTGAGGCTGCCAATTCTGCTTTCATGACGATACCCGATATTGAGCTATTCTTTGGTCTCTTGATCCCAGTAGACATTTGGAGACAAATACATGACACGGACCATGTTCCTGAATTGGGAGGGACATGGGACCAATTAAAAGGATGGGACAAGGAACGAAATTTGGAGAAAAAGCTAGACACGAGGTATTAGCAGTACCTGCAAAAATTATTACCTATATGCAAACTCTCCTCCCTCCTAGAAAAGTTGATTGGGACAAATTAACAGTCTGTAGACAGACGAAGGATGAAAGCGTGTCGGATTTCTTTACTATATTTGAGAAAGTCTTTATAGATTTTAGTGGACAAGACATGTCCACGGAAGGTGGGATACGGTTGTTTGTGAATAGATTTATTACAAATTTGCTCCCGGAAGTTATGTCCCGTCTCCAAGCAGCCGAGAGCACGTGGACTACGGCTGCCCCGTCAGTAGTTCTCAGTATGGCCCAATATTACGAGCATCAAGAGAATGAAACTAAAGAAAAGTCAGAAAAGAAGACTAAGGACTTGAAGACTAGAGTTCTGTTACAGCAAGTTAGTAGAGGACAGAATACAGGACGGGGAGTGCGTGGCTCATTCCAGAGGGGTACAATGGCGGGAAGAGGTAGAGGAGGTCACCCGAACATTGGCATAAATAAATGTTCATTTTGCAAACAGGAAGGGCACTGCAGGGCAGATTGCCCTCTGTTGCTGGCAAGGAATGGTCCTAATAGAGGACGAGGAAGGGGTCGAGGAAATATAGATCGAAATAGCATGCGACGAGAAGGAATGCAGCATGAGGATTCTCGGAAAAATTATTTCGATGATCCCCAAAATAGACAGTACTACAACGACAATTATAGGGATGATGGGTATGACAGACAGGATTATGCATGAGACAGCCAAGGACAGAGCGGGGGCCACTTTACAGTGCCAGTTGACCAAGAGGGACCTTATGTACAAGGGGAACTGTTGGGAGCATCGGGAAAATTCCTAGTGGATACTGGGGCAATGAATAGCTCAGTTGCCCCTACACTGGTCCCAGGGGCTGCTCTGTCTGGCCAAAATAACGTATCAGTGGGATTCTCTGGAATACCTGTGGTTAGCCCCGTTTCTAAACATCTGCCTCTCACTATAGGCCCCATTTCTATACATTCACCTTTTCTTTTAACTTCAAATTGTGGAGAAAATATTTTGGGTCTGGACATTTTGAAAAAGTTAAATGCACGAATTTACTGTTCCCCCGATGGTGTCTATTTGACAATGCAGAAAAAACCCTTGAATGCAGCTCAATATTTTTGCCAAAAATGAGAACATCCCCCCTGAATTCTCTACCATCCCTTCGACACTATGGGCTACAAGAGACACTGATGTTGGTCTGTTAAGAATAGCCCCTGTGTCAATAACCTTGAAAAATAATGCCCAGCTGCCTCGCATTCCTCAGTATAAAATTTCACCAGAAGGTGAACAGGCCATGTTGCACATTATTCGTGACCTTATTCAGAAGGGGGGGTGGAAGAGACAGCTGCTAATATCTGTAACAGTCCGATTTTACCGATTTTGAAGAAAAAATCGATAGGTGGTGCCCCGGATTATAAAAATACATATCGTTTTGTAATTGACCTCCGAGAGGTCAATAAAATAGTGGTCCCACAATACCCAGTGGTACCCGATATTACTGCAATTCTGACAATGATTCCCCCTACGGCCCAGTATTTTTCAGTAATCAACCTAAAAAATGCTTTCTTTAGCATTCCAATTCACCCTGATAGTAGACATATCTTCGGATTCTCAATAGCTGGCCGAAGCTTTAGATTTACACGTGTACCTCAAGGCTACACAGAGAGTCCTAACATTTACAGCCAAGCCTTGAAAGCAGTCCTCGATGAATTAATTTTGCCCGCGGGGAATACGATCATCCAGTATGTGGACGACATCTTGGTGGCCTCCGATACGGAGGAAGGCTGTAAGGAGGCCACGGTTAAATTGTTGAAACATTTGGCTGAGAAGGGTAATAAAGTGTCCCTTTCTAAATTCCAATATTGTCGATAGGAAGTGACCTACTTTGGCCACTTACTGTCGAAAGCGGGGAGGCGATTGACTCCAGAGCGAATATCTGTGATAACTAACATGTCTGTACCTCGTACTCAATGTGATGTTCGTGCTTTTCTTGGCATAACCTCTTACTGTCACCAGTGGATTCCTAACTATTCACTCCTCTCTAAACCCTTGTTGTATTTGACAACCAAAGATGTGCATGAACCCCTACCCTGGACGGATGAAAGTCAAGAAGCCTTTGATTCTTTAAAGTCTGCTCTTTGTTCTGCACCTGTCTTGGGTACTCCAGATTACCGAAAGCCTTTTTCACTTTATGTGCACGAGGTGGACGGTTGTTTGCTTTCAGTGTTAACACAGGGTTTTGGCGGAAAGCAAAGACCATGTGAATTCTTTTCATCAGTTCTGGATACTGTTGCACGAGCCCTCCCGAGTTGCCTGAGGGCCACTGCGGCAATCAGAAGGAATAGTCCTGAATATAGATCTCACAGTCATGGTACCGCATGCTGTGGATATCCTTTTGAATAGAACCAAGACCCAGCACCTCATGAGTGCCAGATTGACAGGGTATGAGCTAACTTTGTTTGCCCCCCATATTACAATTAAAAGATGTGCCACTTTGAACCCAGCCACGTTACTGCCTCTCCCTTCAGATGATGAAAAGGACGATGTCCATGACTGTATATTTAGAACAGAAGAGGAAACAAAGGGGCGTGTAGATCTTACTGACACACCTCTTCCTGAACCCCAAGGGGAGTTGTATGTGGATGGCTCTTGTTTTAAGTTACCAGATGGTACTGCGACAGCTGCATACGCTGTTACGACCTTAAAGACTGTGGTGGAGACCACAAGGATTTCTCATCACTCAGCCCAGGCAGCTGAACTAATAGCCTTGTTAAGAGCATGCGAATTGAGTGAAGGGCTGAGAGTGAACATTTTTATGGACAGCCAGTACGCCTTTGGCGTGGCCCATAGCTTTGGGAGGCTGTGGAGGGAGAGGGGTTTCTTTACCACACATGGCCAGAAAATTCAGCATGACCCTTTAATTGACCGATTGTTATTTGCTTTGACATTACCGGAGAAAGTGGCCATTATCAAGTGTAGCGCCCACAAGAAAGTCATTGATTCTACTGGAAAGGGAAACGCTTTTGCTGATTCAGTAGCGAAAGAGACAGCCCAGACCAGAAAGAACACCATGTTCCCTAGCACATCGGCCCGGTGGGTAGCAGAAACATCCCTGTTTGATAATACTATTGAAAGTGTGAGAGAACTACAGAAGGAAGCAACAATAGATGAAGTACAGAGATGGGAACAGGAAGTAGGAAAACTAGATAAGAATGATTGTTGGATAGACCTATCAGAAAAACAGCGATGGTTACTGCCCAATGCACTGGCATATGCTGTAGTGACAATGGCCCATGGTCCGGCCCACATAGGCGCGAAAGGTATTTGTGCTGTGTTAGACCCAGTATGGAACAACCCAAACATTCCCAAAACTGTAGCACATATATTAAAATACTGCCCGGTGTGTTTACGTCATAATCCTAGAGGGAGAGAATCTGTTTTGAGTGGAAATTTTGCCCCACCGTCTTTGCCTTTTGAGGTAATACAAATTGATTACATCCAGATGGAAAGAGTGAATAATCTGAAGTATGTATTAGTGGTGGTATGCGGTTTTAATAAATGGGTTGAAGCCTATCCCACTAAAGAAGCCACTACAGGTGCAACTGCCAAAGCCCTGATTAAAGAGTACTTGCCCCGATATTGCTTGCCCCGTGTCATCTGGTCTGACAACGGGCCGCATTTTAATGCTCTATTAGTACAGAGTGTGTGTGAAGGACTGCAGATAAAACAAAAGTTCCATGCCGCCAGACATCCTCAGTCAGCTGGACTGGTCGAAAAATATAACGGCATTCTGAAATTAAAAATGGCTAAAATCTGTGAGAATACTGGATTAAATTGGCCCGATGCACTCCCATTGGCGCTGCTGTCCCTGAGAACAACCTTGCACACTAGAACTGGATTGTCCCCTTATGAGGTGATCTTTGGCCACCCCGCCAATGTGTGGGGAGTCCCCAGACCCCGATCCTTTAGGGATATTGATTACCCTTTGATGACAGACTACCTGTACGCTTTGACTAAAGATTTGCGTTCTATTCATCAACAGGTATCGGACACATTGCAGCCACTACCGGAGGGTCCTGGACATCGACTAGAACCCGGCCAGTGGGTAATGATGAAGAATTACCAACGGAAATCGAGTCTGGAGCCAAGGTGATCAGAGCCCTACCAGATCCTCTTGGTAACCAGAACAGCGGTGAAAGTGTATGGAAGAAAGCACTGGATCCATGTCACTCATCTAAAACGCCTTCCGTTGCCTCTGCCATTTGATCTACAGAACCGAGAAGGAGTTCCGAGCCAGGAAAGAGAGCTGTTTCAAAGTTTTGTGCCCTTTTCAGATGCCCAGGAGATAGGGCAACCGAGTGAGGTGTTGCCCGCAGTTGAAAGTGCGACAGCTCAACCAGCGGAAGCTGGTTCTCCCAGGGCACCACAGGTCTTGAATGCATCAGATGCCCAGGCAGCAGAATTATTTTCTGACCAGGAGCAACCTGGCCATTGTAAATACGACCTGCGGCCCCGAAAACAGCGCGGTACCCCAGCTTCCAATGGTAGGAGTTAGACAGAGACTTGAGTTAAGAAACATCGGATAGAACTACTGGGATACTGAGCGAGACACTGGACTGAACTCATTGAGAGCTTGGAACATTGTGTGAAATAGCTCTGTTCAGAAAGAAAGACTGAGTTAAGGGCCGCTGTCGTACTACTGAGATATAAAAGTTGGTTCTTTTTGATGAACGATAGGAGTCTGCCTGTGAGACTCTAACGGACACAGGGAGAAGATCCCTCAGTGGAAAGAAGAACCCTCTGGTGGTGTGCGTGCTTTGTGGATACAAAGATTAGATTTGGACTTTTAGAGAGGAACCGAGTTAGACTTTGGACTTATAGAGAGGATGTTTCCTTTTGCCTGATTTGCTATGGAGGATGAACGACCACTTGCCCCTCAACGGATGTGTGTATTTGTGTATTTAGAATTCCAGCACCCTGTACAGAAACTGCTAGGAACTACCCCTGCCCCGGAGGAACACCTCTTTTATTCCTTACCTCCACATAAGGCTAGACACAGAGAAACTTATTTGAAAAACGTTTTTATCGAAATGTTACATCAGACCCATAGCACGACCAACAAGATGAATTGTTGGGTCTGTGGGTTACTCCCGTCAGTAATGCATCAGCATGAACTATTCATTTCCCTACCCTTGTCCTACTTAGCTAGCTGTGCAGCCTGGTTCCAATTATTGTCACTAATGTATTCTCACTATGTAGCTGAACCTAAGATATATACCGAAAAAGACTATGAGGCCATTCTGAAGTATATAGAGCAGCACCAAGGATTTGATGCTGAAGGAAACGGAGGAGAGGGGTCCTTGGACCCAAATGCTTGCATGAATGTATACACTGAATATAGAAATGCTACTTGGTTACAAGAGGAAATGCAGGATTTTGAACTTTTCAACGCCACCATGTATTTTCAGCACTTTAAAGAACGAAATGGAACAAATGACAAAGCTTTGCCAATTCCCATTATAAATGGTACTTCCCCCTTTTGCATACAGGGACGAGGTCACATTAAGGTAGGAAGCAGTAGATGTAATTACACTTACACCTTGCAGACATACAGCACCCCTCCCGTGATTACTCCCCATAATGTATACTTCGTGTGCGGTGAAAACGCATATACGTGGCTTTCCCGGGGATGGACTGGGCGGTGTTACCTTTCATTCCTTTACCACCCAGTTTATATTGCCCCATCTGATTATCATAAGACGCATCAACTAGTCAGAAGAGAGATAGAATCTAACCGGAGTATTAGGAGTTTCGATACTGATAGTTCTGATCAGACTGACACCTCCTTGCAACAGTTTGAAGTCTTTGCTAAAGGCCTCACCCCTTTTTGGGGACCGATTTTCAATAGCCGGAGTATAATACGCCTGACAAGAATAGTGGAAAATGTGGTTCAGACCACTACTGGGATTCTAACAAATATTACTGTTCAGCTTCAGGCTACGAGGCTTGTTTCGCTTCAGAACCAAATGGTTCTTGACGTCATCCTCGCAGATAGGGGAGGAGCCTGCCGCGTGATCGGGAGCTCTTGTTGTGTTTTCATCCCTGATTCGGCCCCTACCATACACCTTTAAGGGTGAGCACAAAATCCGTTCCGCTCGCGGATTTTGCGGATTTTCGGTAAATTCGCAATCCGCGAACTCCCGCGAATATACCAAAAATCCGCAAATCCGCGAGCGGCGGATCCGGGGGGCCAAAGTTCAAGCCTTCAAGCTTGAAGAAGTTGTAACTATTTTAGGATGGCGCCGGCAAACTGCCAGCGCCATCCTAAAATAGTTACTAAGTTAGCTTCAACAGGAAGCACAAATAGATAAAATAAAGCTGGTGCTCGAGCACCTGCTTTATTTTATCTATTAGTGTTTCCTGTTGAAGCTAAATTAGTAACTATTTCAGGATGGCGCTGGTAGCTTGCCGGCGCCATCCTAAAATAGTTACAGGATATGAAGGGCAGGGTTCATTCTGGCACGATGGTCCTGTCACAAAAATTAAACCTCAACAGGAAGGGCCTTTTTTGCATTATATATACTGTGCACTTACAGATATCAATAAAGCATGTGCCCTAGTTGAAGCTCAAATTCAGTGACGCATTCATCAGCCCAAAAACAATCATGAGCATTGTCGAGGCTGGGCAGGTGTGCTTTCTTCCCAAATCTACCGTCGAAAATCAGCTGTGATGCTGGATAGAGGCCTTTGCATCCTTGACTTTCACGAGCGCAATCCCCTGGCTGTTCCTGTGACCAGGAGCTTCTTTCTCTTCATCTGCTGCTCTGATCGGTCTCTGACCTTTTATACACACCAGAGGCATGTGTGCTCGCATGGCATCCCCGCTCATTTGGCCCCGCCCACACACTTGCGGTGTGAACCGTCTTCCCGCCATTTACCCACTATGATGGACAGTTGAAGCTCAAATTCAGTGACGCAGTCATCAGCCCAAAAACAATGGTGAGCATTGTCGAGGCTGGGCAGGTGTGCTTTCTCCCTAAATCTACCATCGAAAATCAGCTGTGATGCTGGATAGATGCCTTTGCATCCTTGACTTTCACGAGCGCAATCCGCAAAAAAAAAATCCGCAAATCCGCGGATTTTGCGGATCAACAATACGCAAATCCGCAAAATTCGCGGATCGTGGATCCGTGAAATCCGCCCATGCCTATACACCTTGCAATTCAGAAGTTACACCGGTTAGCCATTGAAGCACATGTCGATAATGGTACTTGGTCCCTTAGTGGATGGTTCTGGGGTCTTTTATCTACCTGGGGTTGGAAGATATTCATGATACTTGCGGGAGCCTTTGGAGTCATATTTACTTGTTGCCTATGTCTCCATTGTGGCCCGGCTTGCTGTTCTTTTTGTGCGGCTAGAATAACGTCTGCCTTGAAAATCTCCCGTCAGGCCAAAAACGAACGACAGATGATTCAGAAGGAGGTTTCAGATCTGATGCAGATCGATGAGGGAGTGTTTGTGGAATAAATCTAGTTATATTGGCTATAGTAGGCCAAAAGGGCCATCTGATGGGATATAAATTCGATGAATACATGTTATTGGCCTAATATATACAATATAACCTTATAACCACACGTTAGCATTGTGTCATTCACATGTATTATTGTAGTTGGAGAGGTGTGGCGCCGCGGCCAGGGCGACTGACGCTGGAATCTGGGGACCACTGTTCGATCCCCGGCTCCGGCGGCAGGTCAGCCCAGCACCATGTGACTCTGGGCAATAGCTCGCTTAATCTTCCCGACGGCCCCCAGCGCCTAGAGACCCTTACGGGTGATTGTGCGCTTTACAAATGTGGACTTTACTTTACTTTACTTTAGTTAGGAACTATTCACTTTCAGTCTGCTCAAACCTATTGGTGTGACCGGAGCCATTTTGTTTCGTTTCTCTGTTTCAAGTACTGTTTCCCTGAAATCACGTGATTAAGCCTTCTGCGCGAAACCATGATGGCAGACCTAGCTGCCTGCCCTACTCGCTAGTTTGTAGCTCAGGGAAACCCAAGGTCACACCTGCCCTTCTTGTGGGATGCGCACATTCTAGCAGATCCCGTTCTTGCACTCCTCGAGCTACAGATAGAAAGGGAGGCACCTTACTGACCTGCCCCCGGAATAGCTTAGGCCTAGCTCCTAGCAATCAATTGTGCCTTATATGGGTCTTCCTGCTGGCACACTGACAAGTTGTATCTTTCCTAGTAAGGTAACATCATGGTGTGTGTGTAACGTATATGCTTTGTACCGTTTGCATGTTGTCAGTCTCCTCTGCACACCTCGGAGAGTCGTGTAGACTGAGGCTCCCCAGTCAGGGCTTGTATTTGCAGAATAAACGATTGAACCTTCTCCATTGCCGACTGATTAATTATTTATGATTGAGATATATGGGCTATTGGCGAGTATAGTCCATTAGTATGATATTTTGGTTCCTTCAATGTTAAGGCCACACAGCACAAGACCCTGCCCGTGGATAAAGTCTACCAGCCACACAACTTGCTCTGCCAACACCTAGGGACATGATGTGGGGACACCACTTATTACCACTGACAGACCTTGAGGGAACAGGAGGGGACAACACACACACCTATTAGGACCTGACAGTCCACAATGGCAAGTAGCCCATAACAAACACCATGTGGTACTCTTGGGCACATTGCTGTCAGATGTGTGGGCCTCAATGATCATGGTGCATACAAAGTAGGCATACATGAAGTCACACTCAGATAGTGGACACTGCTGTTCATCCCCTAATAGATTGCCCACACTATCCCAATGCTGAATGACCGTGTAGATACTAACACCTCTGGCTATGGGAATGCACAGCAGGTAGGATCAGCTTTGTAAGGCCAGTTTTGCCAATGCATGACACTGGCACCCATCCTAGCAGCCACTCTCATGACACAGCCCTGCTCCACCCCACGAACATCACATGGGCCCTCGCAGCCACAGGCCCTGTACACATGCATCTGCTCCCAGCCAAATTCACCCTCTCCAAATAATCACCCCTGCATAGCTGCCGATACTCCTTCAGACGTGCATCCAGCTCAGGATGAGTCACAGCCAAGATGTGGCCCATCAGTGGTGTCATGCTGTGCCGTGCCAAATGCACAGTGTGTGGTAGCAACCCCAAGGTCATCTCTGCCACATTCTTTGCCAGCCAGCTGATGTCGTCCCACCTCTTGTGGCAGTGGGTGCGTCATCGGTTAAATACCCCCAGGGCTCACACCTTAGCTGCAATGGCCCTCCACACGGCCTTACGCTGGTGTACCTTGAGCTGCAGGCATGGGAAAAAAGAAGGGGAAATGATCAGTGACACAGTGTCATGTACCAATATCTATCAGTACAGTTACAATACACAGGTTCATTACCAAATGTAATCTCCCTCCATCCCAAACAGGGGTACACCTCACAAGGGCACTCTGCATGGGCCAAGCAGATCTGATTGAATGCATTTATGAGGGCGTACAGGGTGCCTGATAATCTCACACACATGGAGGATGACTGTACTGAACCCCCTCTGTGGCTTGCACACATCTCCAGTCCTATGCATGTCTGGCCACTACACACATCACATATCGAGCTGTGTCCGTGCGTAGAATGACTGTGTGCATGATTAGGCAGCATTCAATGAGCATGTCCTGTGTACATATGTGTATGTTATGTGTGTTTGCATATGGCAATGTCTGAACTGGGGTGGCAAAGTGGGCTAAAGAATGGTGTTGGATTAAACCCAGATCCTTTGACTGGGAGTGAGTGTTTGATTGGTTCATATGCTCTGTCCATCACCACCCCCTTTTGAACCGCTATGTTATGTGTGTGGCATCGGGGTACATGGACTCACCAACAAAATATCCATCTACACAAGTGTGGTCATGTGCAATCATACAGGGATGACATGGTGCATATTTCTATTCCAGTGTGTATGAACAAGAGTAAGGGCATAATAAGTGCAGGGATGTGATCTTGTCTTGGTGTGCGGGCACTGGGCATAGCCTCTGGGTTCACACTGAATCAGGCAACAGGGGCACACAGAGACAATCAGCCGAGTAATTATTGTCCTGGCACCTGCATGTCCAACTTCCTGTGGCTCTGTATGGCTGACAATGTAACACACTCCACTCAGACATACAACTGCAGGCAGGGAAAACCGTGACATTGGGACACACACACTCCTTCGCCCTGGAGACAGCATGTTTGTCAGTACATGACACAACTCCACACCCTCAGGCATATACTGCAGCATTACAACTACATGTCTGCCCCTCCTACCCTACGCCTCCCTTTACGATGACTTACCACAACATTGGGGGCACCATACAGCCTTGGGTACTGTGCGAGCACCTCGTACACCAGGACCTCCAGCTCCTCGCTTGTGAATGGACTGGCACGGATCTTCTCTGTCCTTGCCATCCTTTTGGACATGGAACACCTGGTGTGGCAGCAGCAGGAGAGGGTCCCAGGCAGCAGGCTCTGTAGGCAGCAGCAGGAGAGGGTCTCATGCAGCAGGCTCTGTGGGCAGCAGCAGGAGAGGGTCCCAGGCAGCAGGCTCTGTAGGCAGCAGCAGGAGAGGGTCCCAGGCAGCAGGCTCTGTGGGAAGCAGCAGGAGAGGGTCCCAGGCAGCAGGCTCTGTGGGCAGCAGCAGGAGAAGGTCCCAGGCAGCAGCCTCTGTAGGCAGCAGCAGGAGAGGGTCCCAGGCAGCAGGCACTGTAGGCAGCAGCAGGAGAAGGTCCCATGCAGCAGGCTCTGTGAGCAGTGGAAATATGAGGATCACTTCGACAGATTTATAGCCCCCTGGGGTCGTTTCTTATGTGCCAAGCTGCTACAATTGGTTGTCCAGGTCTGGCTCTTTCAAAAGCATCCAATGACCGCCTCCGCGGTAGCTGAGCACGCCTTCCACGATTTTCAAAACTGCATCATGCCACCGCAATCATCGCTCCCATTGGCTGTAGGCAATGCTCCATGGCGGTGATGCACCGCAGGGGCCCGGGTGCGCTACCACGATGGTGCATTGTTCAAAAGCATCCAATGACCATCTCCGCGCAGTGGAGCACGCCTTCCGTGATTTTCAAAACTGCCTCATGCCACCGCAATCATCGCTCCCATTGGCTGTAGGCAATGCTCCATGGCAGTGATGCACCGCCGGGGCCAGGCGGTAGCTACCGCGAGTAGGGTGGTGGAGCATGCCGACCGCCATCTTCCCATGTCTCCATGCCAATGACCACCGCAGTTGTGTAAGGGGTGGTGCTGGTGACACACCGCCGGGGCCAGGCGGTAGCTACTGCGAGTAGGGTGGCGGAGCATGCCCACCGCCATCTTCCCATGTCTCCATGCCAATGACCACCGCAGTTGTGTAAGGGGTGGTGCTGGTGACACACCGCCGGGGCCAGGGGTAAGCTACTGCGAGTAGGCTGGCATGCAATGGCAATGTCCATCAGGAACTGTTGAAAACATACACAGTGGCAACATGGTGAAGGGCACATCATAGTCCACACATTGCCATTATTCCATTGAATCCACAGGTGCCCACACTAGAGTATGGGTGGAAAATCGCGGCAAAATCCGCGAATTCGCGAGTGGGACGAATTTTGCTGAGGAAGCACTTACAGGGTTACAGCAGGTGCCCAAGTTGAAGCTAATTTCTTTGTAACCATTTACAGAATGGTTACAAAGAAATTAACTTCAACTTGGGCACCTGCTGTAAACCTGTAAGTGCTTCCTGAGCGGTGCCTCGTTGCCTATTTGCAACTATTCTCTGACCCTCGAAGCAGGGTCAGAGAATAGTTACAAGTAGACAACGAGGCTCCATGAACAGGAAGCATTTAAAGATAAAGCAGGTGCCCGAGTTGAAGGTCAAATTCAGTACCTCCATAATCAGCCCCAAAAAATCACTGAAGCTTCATTCTCCCCATCTGCTGCTCTGATCGGTCTCTGACCTTTTATACACACAAGAGACATGTGAACTCGCATGGAAGCTTCGCCCATTTGGCCCCGCCCAAACACTAGCGGTGTGCACCGTCTTCCCGCCATTTACCCACTAATGTGGACAGCTCACTCAAAGGACCCCTGCGCCCTTCGGCGCGATGGCATAGTAACACACACATGGTCACTGGAGCTTCTTTCTCCCCATCTGCTGCTCTGATCGGTCTCTGACTTTTTATGCACACAAGAGGCATGTGAACTCGCATGGAAGCTTCGCCCGTTTGACCCCGTCCACACACTAGTGTGTGCACTGTCTTCCCGCCATTTACCCACTAATGTGGACTGCTCACTCAAGGGTCCCCTGCTCCCTTCGGCGCGAAGGCATAGTAACACACACATGGTCACTGGAGCTTCTTTCTCCGCCTCTGCTGCTCTGATCGGTCTCTGACTTTTTATGCACACAAGAGGCATGTGAACTCGCATGGAAGCTTCGCCCGTTTGACCCCGCCCACACACTAGCGTGTGCACCGTCTTCCCGCCATTTACCCACTAATGTGGACAGCTCACTCAAGGGACCCCTGCGCCCTTCGGCGTGATGGCATAGTAACACACACATGGTCACTGGAGCTTCTTTCTCCCCATCTGCTGCTCTGATCGGTCTCTGACTTTTTATGCACACAAGAGGCATGTGAAATCGCATGGAAGCTTCGCCCGTTTGACCCCGCCCACACACTAGCATGTGCACCGTCTTCCCACCATTTACCCACTAATGTGGACAGCTCACTCAAGGGACCCCTGCGCCCTTCGGCACGATGGCATAGTAACACACACATGGTCACTGGAGCTTCTTTATCCCCATCTGCTGCTCTGCTCGGTCTCTGACTTTTTATGCACACAAGAGGCATGTGAACTCGCATGGAAGCTTCGCCCATTTGACCCTGCCCACACACTAGCGTGTGCTCCGTCTTCCCGCCATTTACCTACTAATGTGTACAGCTCACTCAAGGGACCCATGCACCCTTCGGCGCGATGGCATAGTAACACACACATGGTCACTGGAGCTTCTTTCTCCCCATCTGCTGCTCTGATCGGTCTCTGACTTTTTATGCACACAAGAGGCATGTGAACTCGCATGGAAGCTTCGCCCGTTTGACCCCACTCACACACTAGCGGTGTGCACCGTCTTCCCGCCATTTACCCACTAATGTGGACAGCTCACTCAAGGGACCCCTGCGCCCTTTGGCGCGATGGCATAGTAACACACTCATGGTCACTGGAGCTTCTTTCTCCTCATCTGCTGCTCTGATCGGTCTCTGACTTTTTATGCACACAATAGGCATGTGAACTCGCATGGAAGCTTCGCCCGTTTGACCCCGCCCACACACTAGCGTGTGCACCGTCTTCCCGCCATTTACCCACTAATGTGGACAGCTCACTTAAGGGACCCCTGCATCCTTCAGCGCGGTGGCATAGTAACGCACACATGGTCACTGGAGACAACTCTTCTGGCACTTTAGGCAGCTGTAGTGCAGGAAAAGCACTATACATTTACCCAACGAGGTAGCACTTACTGATTAGCCAGTAGAAAGTACTCCAGTTAGGTATGGTGCAAAATCGCAAAAAAATCTGTGGATTTTTTTGCGATTTCGCGCGAATTCGCAAACCGCTGATTCGCAAAATTCGCACATGCTTAGCCCACACGTGCCATAGTTGGGTATGTGTGACGTACATTGGTCTGTAGTCCCTGCCATGTCAATTGTGCATTTGATGGTTGATGATGCGTGACAGTGTTGAAGTAGCCTCAACAATGTGTGCACTAATCAATGTGTTGTGGGTCAGTGATGACCGTGACGAGGCTTGTCTCACTGTATGATGTTGTTACTTACTTGTGCTTTTATATCTGCTCATACGCACAATTGACAGATTGCGGACTACTGTGATCATTGTGTTGTGGATGTGTGCCAAGTTTACATGATGCATTGAGGTGTGACAGGTACAGCAGATGAGTATGAGACAGTCATGTTCATTTTAAACACATTGGCTGGATGGTACACTGCAAGGCGTGCATATGTGAAATGTGAGGTTTGGTATCTGCATTCACATTTACCTATGTGTTGTTTGAGGCACTTGTGTATGGTAAATGGAGAGGTGTGCCCTCTGTGTGGCTCAAACGTCCACCCATGTAACCTGGTGTGTCACACATTTCTCAGGGCAGTCTTTGTTTTTCCGTGACATCGGGATGTGCTGTGGCCATCTCATGATGGTTGTCATTGACATGTGTCCATTTTCATCTCAACTAGGAGGAGGCCTAATTTCCTACATCACTTGACTCTGCTGGAGGACATGGAGAATGTTGCGATTATTCGCAAATTCTGCCTCAACAGACCCACCCTGAAGACCGTTTGTGATCTGTTGCAACCCAACCTGCAGCCTCGTCGCCACTACCCAACAGCTTTCACACCAATGTACAAAGTGATGGCAGCCCTCCATTTTTTCGCAACTGGTTCTTTTTGGGAGACCATGGCCAGCGCTGCAGGGATGTCTCAACCCATGTTCAGCCTGGTGCTGAGGGATGTTATTGCAGCCAAGATGATCTATAAGGACAGGTACATACATTTCTCCAGGGGAGCAGAATTGGCCATTGTGAAGGGAGACTTCTATCCGCTTGGGAACATCCCCCATGTTGTTGGTGCCATTGATTGCACACATGTCGGTCTGGTGCCACCACAGGCGAGTGAACACATTTTTTGGAATCGAAAACATTATCACTCGATCAATGTGCAGGTGATGTGCCTGGCAGACATGACCATTTCGCATGTGTGTGCCAGATTCCCCGGCTTGGCCCATGACTTGTACATTCTGAGGAACAGCATTGGGCCCCGGATGATGGCAAATCTGCTTCCAGAGCGTGCTTGGATTGTGGGTGAGTATGCCTAGTAATATGGCGTACTGTGTGTGTGACCTGCTGCCCTCTGCCTGTGCAACATTGCAATGTGTGTTTGTCATTCCTAGGTGACTCTGCATTACCCAGCCGTCCATGGCTGCTGAGCCCCCTACGTAATCCAAGGACCCCGGCTGATATGAGGTACAATGAGGCCCATGGCAGGACCCGTTGTGTCATTGAGCGGATGTTTGCCCTGCTCAAGTCAAGATTCCGCTGCCTTGACAGGACTGGAGTTGCACTGTCATACTCGCCTGGGAAGGTCTGTAAGATCGTTGTGGCATGCTATATGCTCCACAACATGGCCATTCACAAGGCGATTCTCCTGCTCCTGGATGATGACAAGGACCCAAGGCCCCCGCCTGCCCAAGGACCTGAATCCAGTGATGAGGACAGTGGAAAGGAGGAAGGAGTTGGCATGCGTCAACAGCTCATCATCCGCTATTTCACTTGAAGGTGGGTGACGAGGTACAACTTGTACTATGGTGTGATTGTTGTGGTTGTGAAGGGCTATGTGCAGATGGTACAGACAGGCACATGTAAAGTCACCTTTGTGTGGAAATGTGTCAGTGACATGTAATCTGTGAACATACGCAGGACTCAGTTTGTTGACACTTGTTGCACATTGTGTTTTCTGCCTGTAGACTCATGCAGATGGTTGGTGTAGTGTACTGTCTCTGATGCCACACTCACACCAGTAACTGTTGTTCTGTTGTGTCTCCCTAGGTGCCTTGAAATTATCCATGCCTACATACTGTACATCTTTTGGATACATTATGGACATTTTGAACACTGTAAATATTGAACTAAAGATGAAGCTGAACCAATTGAAGTGTGTAAGGTATTTTATTTACATAGTGGACATGTGAGGGGTGCGGGCAGATTTACATGAAGGTGGTGATGTAGTAGTGAGTTGACAGTCATGGTAAATGAGATGTAAGAGTAGACACCACATCGATGTGGTGACCCAGTCCAACAGACAGGTGCCATTCACAAGGCAGTATGGGGAAGGACAGTCCAAACAGTCAATGCAGTGGGGAAGAGTGTTGCCATCAGGGCTGGCTCCGTGATTGGCATTTGGCTGGTGCTTTGCCTCCAGAGACTCCCAGGCTCTTCCTTGGACGGCCCCTTGATTGCTTGGGTGGGGGGGCCCTGCTGCATGTCCAGCGGCGTCTGAAGACTCACCCCTCTCTGTGGCCGCAGGGAAGGATGGTGCACTGTCATCCTGCAGCACAAAACAAGGGGGCGGAGGTGTTGTTTGGGACGCAGGCCTGTCCCTCAGTAACACCACTTGCTGGCCCATGAGGTCCTTATTTGTCCCATGCGTGTGTCGATGGACCTCATCAGCAGGATGAGCTCACGTATTAGTTCTTCAGACCGGCCACTTTGTCCCTGGATCTGATCGTAGACACCGGTGACTCTGGTGAAGTGGTCCAGGGATGGTATACCAACCTCCTGAGATCTAGGGGTGCTGCCCTGCTGCCACGGACCTGTTGCCTCGCCACTGAGGGTCCACGCACACTTTCCCTGTTGTCCACAGTTGTTGGTGTCGGCTGGTCATCCTCTGGGACAGGGAGGGTGCTGCAGGTGGCACTGGTGGTGGTGGTGGCGGTGGTGGAGGCACAGGCCGTAACTGCAGGGGTCTGCTGTGCAGTTGTTGTTGCAGCAGACGTGGTGGTGGGGAGGATGGGGGCCAGGGACCTGTTGCTCCCTGGCACACCAGGTGGGCCGGCCTGGAGCTCATCATCCAGAGAATCCTGGGAGTCTACATCCAAGAGTCCATGTACCGGGGTGGAGACTGGCTCTGCTGGTCGTTGTTGTCGTCCTCCGCAGTGAGTTCTTGGTCACCTGTGGATTAGATGGGGAATGGTCAGTGTTGTGCACTGTGCAAGATTTCTGTTAGCTGTGTGTCATCCACTGTCTGTACACTACACAATAATCATCACTACTTTTTGTAAGTGCAATACTGTGCCTCATTACATGATGCAGAGGTACATAAATTACTCATACATCTCAGGTATCGATGCATTGCATGCAATTGGTGGTGTGGGTAGTGATGCAGGCCTCCCTCCAACATACAGGCCTCCCAAGCAAGATGGCTACCTACCTGTAAGGTGAGGGTGAACAATGCAATGGCTTTCATGTGCTCCTGGGTGGTGTGTGGGGGAGGGCTCCATGCTGCTGGGGTGTGGGACAGGGGGCATGGTGGGAGTAGTAGTGCAGGCCTCCCACCCACATACAGACCTCCCAGAGAAAATGGCTACCTACCTATAAGGTGAGGGTGAACAATGCAATGGCTTCACAGTGCTTGTGGGAGGGAGGGAAGGCTTCATACTGCTGGGGTGTGGGACAGGGGGAATGGTGGGAGTAGTAGTGCAGGCCTCCCTCCCACATACAGGCCTCCCAGAGAAAATGGCTACCTATCTGTAAGGTGATGGTCAACAATGCAATGGCTTCCATGTGCTCCTGGGTGGTGTGGGGGGAGGGCTTCATCTTTGCTGGGGTGTGGGCCTGGGGGCATGGTGGGAGTAGTACTGCAGACCTCCCTCCCACATACAGGCCTCCCAGAGAAGTTGGCTGCCTACCTGTTAGTTCGTTTGGTGAACAATGCAATGGCTTCACAGTGCTTGTGGGAAGCAGGGAGGGCTCCATGCAGCTGGGGTGTGAGACAGGGGGAATGGTGGAGTAGTAGTGCAGGCCTCTCTCCCACATACAGGCCCCCCAGAGAAGATGGCTACCTACCTGTAAGGTGAGGGTGAACAATGCAATGGCTTCACAGTGCTCCTGGGTGGTGTGGGGGAAGGGCTCCATCTTGCTAGAGTGTAGGACAGGGGGCATTGTGGGAGTAGTAGTTTGGGCCTCCCTCCCACATACAGGCCTCCCAGAGAAGATGGCTACCTACATGTTAGTTCATTTGGTGAACAATGCAATGGCTTCACAGTGCTTGTGGGAGGGTGGGCTCCATGCTGCTGGGGTGTGGGGCAGGGGGCGTGGTGGGAGTAGGAGTACAGGCCTCCCTCCCACATACAGGCCTCCCAAGCAAGATGGCTACCTACCTGTAAGGTGAGGGTGAACAATGCAATGGCTTCCATATGCTCCTGGGTGGTGTGGGGGAGGGCTCCATCTTGCTGGGGTGTGGGACAGGGGGCATGGTGGGAGTAGTAGTGCAGGCCTCCCTCCCACATACAGGCCTCCCAGAGAAGATGGCTACCTACCTGTAAGGTGAGGGTGAACAATGCAATGGCTTCACAGTGCTTGTGGGAGGAAGTGATGGCTCCATGCTGCTGGGGTGTGGGACAGGAGGCATGGTGGGAGTAGTAGTGCAGGCCTCCCTCCCACATACAGGCCTCCCAGAGAAGATGGCTACCTACCTATTAGTTTGCTTGGTGGACAATGCAACGGCTTTACAGTGCTTGTGGGAGGGAGGGAGGGCTCCATCTTGCTGCGGTGTGGGACAGGGGTCATGGTGGGAGTAGTAGTGCAGGCTGACTGTGCTCATGCTCCCATGGTTATATTGCAAGCTACGTTTAGGGTACATGGGAGTGGGTGTTTGTTGGAGCTGTGAGACAGGTTTTTGTGGTTGTGTGGTGCAGATGGATGGGATTTGTCTGCTGTTGTGTGTGTTTTTGGATGTGCAAAACAGTACATAGTGTGTTGGTTGACATTTGTTTGTTCTTACCAGCCTCCACTCCCCCGGATTCTCCTGTGAGACTCCCAGGATGCAGTATGGCAAGCACCTTCTCCTCCCATAGTGTGAATGTATTTTGTGGGATGGGAGGGCCGCTGCCAGTCCGGTTAGCCAGCTCCCAGTTCTTGCTCCTCCTCTCTTTGACAACCCTCTTGAGATCATGCAACCACTTCATGATCTCATTCTTGGATCGCGGGGTGGACCCTACTGCATTGACCCTTCGTACTATCCTTTGCCACATTTGAGCCCTTGTGGCTAATGGTGTCTGTTGGACCAGGCTACCAAACAGTTGTGGTTCCACTCTGACTATCTCATTTACCATGACTGTCTACTCACTCTCTGTGAATTTGGGCATTTTCTGTGATGCCATCGTGTGTTTTCTTGCCTCTCCTGTCATATCTGGTGTATGTCCTTCTCTTCTGGAGTGTTACAAAGGATTGTGGTCAGTAAAGGGGCTGGTTTTATACACAGCTGTGTGGGTTTGTCCACATGGGATTGTGCTGTCAGGTGTGTTGTGGGGGTTGTCCTCGGAATTGTTTGTTTCAGTTTGACCTTTTCCCTTTTCATTTGTTTGTGTTTTGTGCATATGAGGGGCATGGCTGCTTTGGTTTGTGGAATTTTTGGCATTGCGGCGGTGTTTTTGCTTCGGACCGCCATTTTTTTCATGTATCGTCCTCTGCGGTAGCTATGCTGCAGCTCTGCCGCTGTCTCTCACATTCACTCCTGTATGCGACATTGGTGGCCGGAAACAGTGGATCGTACCGCGGGACCATCGGGGATATACTAATTTCCTGTGCGGTCTAATTTCCCGTGCGGTGTCTCCGCTATGCTTGCTGTGGGTTGTAGCTTTTCCGCTGCGTTTCCAACCGTGGCAGTCGATTTGTTTTGGCGGTTGTTCCTAATTTGACCGCCGGTTTCTCCACGTTCCCGGCGGGCGGTTGTTACCCGCCTCCATGGCGGCCGGGGTGGTTTTCCGCCCGTCATCCTAATGGGGCCTCAAGTCTTCATTTTCCTTGCACTTCTCTTCTGGCCCAAAGAAGCAAAATTGGACATCATCACAAACCTTTTCTTCCTCTGTAACTGTACCATGTAAGTTTCTCCTAAATATAGGGCCGGAGTTTTGTATATTGTAAAGGCTGCGAACTAAAGTTTGCATTTTTGAGTGGTGTACCGCTAACATTGTGAAAAGATGAAAGTGCTTTGGCACACTCTTTTTTAATAGGCATGCTAGTGAGTGACCCTGTAAATTAGTAAACGTTCTTACTTTTCATGGAACTAATCCTTAAAACAAACATATTTTCTGTTTCAAACCTCTGCAAGAAAACAAATGTCTCAATAGATCAATAGATTGCTGCCTAACAGTACAAATAGTGCTACAGTTCCTCTTTTATACAGGAGCATGTCTATGATTTCCCTCTTTCGCTATCACTTCCTCTAAATTTCTAGCAACCATCACTTTCTTTTGGAATAGGACTACCATCCCTCATCTTATAACATCGTCCAGATTCTTCAACTTAATGGCCTAATGTGTTATCTTGGAAGTAGCTTCCTTCATGAAAGAAGGGCTCAATACTAAAAGTATGTCTCTATTCACCGCTGAAAATTTTGCAAAAGTTAGCTCTCTTGACAAGTCTTTTCTTTTGGCGTCTTCTCCTCATCCATAACACTTTTTATCCTGTGTCTTCATTCTTTTTAGAATCAAAATAAATAGCTTCCTCCTGAGAGCAAATGCCTTATCGACTACACCCTCAACACGTTCCTTTTCTCTGACTGCTTCTCTTCTTTTTTTCCCTCTTCAAAGTTCTTATTAGATTCTGAATTACTCTAATGCAGACAATCTAACTCTGATTACCTTAAACTGCCCCTGTCTCCTGGTTAAACTCTGGTTTTTTTGCATGCTTTTTTTCTGTTCATTTCATGTACTCATTCTCCTTTTTTAGTTGATATTATCTTACGACATGGAGCGCCATACAGTAAATACAGCACATCCATGATGTCGCAAGGATGATGCACTGAAAAGTGTTGCATTGCTGTTTCACCCCTTCGATGCAACACTTTTCACAAATATTTCACGTATATTTAACTATGCCTAACACTCGCATACTACACATGTGTCTCAGTATTAGTTTAAAGGGCATGTCTTATCATCTAAGCACATACAAACCTGCCCCATAATATACCAACACCTACCCTAAAGGGTATCTAATACATAGCTGTCAGGTTTCACAGGTTCATGCTTTATATACACCTACGGTCCATGTTGTTTCCCTTCACTTCTGAGATATGTAGTCCTTTTTAAAATGGAAAAAATAGGACTACAATTCAAAGACTTTTAAGAAAAACTTTATCTGTGAGCAGCAGATCATGTATACACTTGTAAAACTGCGCAGATCTTCTAATACATTGTTAAGTATACCTGTAACCCTTAGCAAGCAGTTTGTTACTAGCAGTTAGAACCTGCAGTTAAACAGCACATGTGCAATATGCAGTTCCAGGGCAACGTATTGTGAGCCACCTTCTCACCTATCTAGTCAGCACCTCAGACAAACTGTTACACACTCACAAAGCATCTTATTCACTTAATAATAAATATATAAAAATACTCACACCACCACTCATAGATCATCTCATAAAGTTTCAATACTTATTCCTATGTTTCATACTCCCGTTGAACAACCTCTCATACACATACAGCTTTTCAATCAATTTTTATCCTCAAAATTAAATGTAATTCACATACCTGAAAATTGAGTTTATTGGAGAAATAGTGTTTTGGGGTCTTATTGGAGACATTCAATACTCTCAGGAAATGTGAAAACTAAGCATAATAATGGCACATCACTCTCATAGAAAGCAACTATTAATGGCATCCTTTTCAAGTTTGCACTCTCTGATACTGTTGAAGGCAGCAAATAAAAATATATCTATCATATATTAGTTTTGTAACTCCACTTCTGAATGGTTAGTATGTGTTACCCCTTTCGTGCACTTTTATTAAGAAACTCAATATGGTAGGGTATTTGTGCATATTCACAACTTATTTGCGATCGTTGTGCCAAATTTGCGAAACAAATATGGGAGTTTAAAAGCATACTTAGCTTGGTAGATGTATGACTTTAAAACTACTGTACACTTTATTAGCAAGCTCTCGCTGGAATATCAAACCCATATTATGCATCAATGAGTCTAAACATCTCTAATTTCTAAAAACAGGCAACTCTCTCTTTAACACCCTTCCCCCAATGCACTTCTAGCACAGTCTTAAAAGCATCCCACTAGAACCAGTTGGTCAGATGTTTGCAGCACATTCTTGAAAGACCATATTAGTTACAAAATGAGCTGGAGCAAGTGTGGTTTACTGTAAAGAATAAAAAAGCATATCCAAGTATGTGTTACATTCTTTTATTTTTACCAGAGCCAATCACAGATCTATTTGCTTACCCTTTCAAGACACTACCTAATTTTATTCACCTCCATATTTACTGCATGCAATCAAATACATTTTATACCTCCATTTTAACTGCTTTTCATTTTGAAAACTGTCTCATTAAGCTTCAGCCTTCTCCTGTCTCCACTACTGCTTCACCTCTAAATGATTAAAGTGTGGATTATGGGCCACAAGTTTGTGTTTTGGGCTTGAGAGCCTGCTAGAAAGAGTGGAATTGTCAGGGACTTGGTTTTGCCTAATGTGGACATTGCATGGATTGGCCAGAGAGGGTTGAAGTGGCATCAATAGCTGCCTTTGGTTAAAAAGCACTGTGTAAAAGTACTGTGGATTACCAACCCCAACTGCATGATTGTGCACTGTGGTGGAAATGGCCTAGACACACTGACTGTGGCAGGACTGGAAATCCTAATGAAGGATACCTTTGCACAAATAATGACACATTTCACTCACACTGTCTTGGTGTACTTCATCATATTGTCTATCAGAAAGTGAGGGAATGAACCACATATGTCTCAATACCAGAGTCTCAGAACTTTTTGTCTAGGAGACCCTCAAACACATGTTCACAGACTGCGGGATATGTAATCTCTGCTTTGTGTGGTCCAGTGGATAGCGTCATCATCTTTTCTTGCCTCCTGAGTATCCCGTTCTACAAGTGACATCTAAACCTCCACCAGAGGGAGACTGTCTAGATGTTGACAGTGGAGAGTGGATTAAACACATCTCCTATCCATTAGGTGAATCTTTTTTGGGTAAAAAGAGTAGGATAGGGATAAGACTAAAAACCAAAACCGGTGTTTAGTGGATGAGTCACTGGTCCACGACACCTAGTGGTCGGGTCAACGTGTATCAGCCGGAAACAACCCCTACAAGTCTATGGGCTTCATCTGGACCACAGAAATATATACGAAGGCTTTATACTTCAGGGCTTCCCGGATAGTGTGTTATTAGTGAATGGAAGCACTCACCTGTCTTCGTCAGTGAGCAAACTTTGCTCCAGACGGAACGTGGTTATAGGTTCAGTCTTTAGGGTTATATCTGTGAGGGAAACAAAGGATAATTAAATGCATGATAAAAGTAACATTGGCAATTTCCGAATTCACCCAATCGGACACTAAAAACAACGTGGGTAACGATGTCGCCAGTGACGGCGTGGTTATCTTCCCATAGATATACATTAGTGAAAGGAAGACATAGCCAGGGGGAACAGGGACACTGCCTTGCTCTCACTCTTAGCAAATGTGTATAGAGAACTGTGAGGTAAAGCATAGCGCTCTCTCTGTCAAATATTAATGATAGTGTATAGATAAATCCTCCCTGCGTTCAATTTTGGCAAACATGCCTCAGAACTAGGGGACAAAACTTCTCTTAGTAATTTGAACATCTCAAATGACAATACTAAGTTGTTTTATAAACCCAGAACAGGAGGGAGGATTAATTGTTCATAAAAACAAATGTACTGTTACCTTAAATATGCATTTCATTTGCATCATGGTGTGCAGAAATGTAGGACAGGGGTTTAAGTCTGGAGGGAAAATTAAATAAGTAAGGCAGCAAATCCATAATCATTTTTAAATTGAAAACTAAACCATTAAGGGGTAATTCTGTACTCTCTGTCATTTGCACTTACTTGGCTTTAAACTGCCCTTTGGAGTGGTCCTGCATGCATCTGTCCAACCAAATGTTGAAGGTGGCCTGGAGGGACGCAGTTTTTATAGCTTGCTCTGTGACCTTAATTGAATAAGTGAGACCAGGTGGTTGAGATTAGGTCACTGCATGCTCCTGTGGATGGAAAAAACAATGTTTTGTGATCAACTACTGAAAAGGACCGTAAATCATTGTCTGAAGTGAAAGTTACAAGTGAGAAACAACATTTCTGTTTATAAAAATGAACTCTCAAGTTTCAAAAAAAGGAAGTTACAAAAAAGGAAAAAACGAAAGTCTCCTGATCACACGACTAGGCACCAATGTATAGTTAGGCTCCCCAGAGCGAGTATTTATAAGTTAAATTAAATTACATGAAAAGCACACACAAACATCATAATACACAATAAAACACATAGTATTCAGTACTATACATAATAATACATTTCATCAGTGTCCCCACTGTATGATTGCAATCTCAAGTAGGATCACTGGGTACCAGCAGAGCCGTTGTAAACGTACTGTGGTGCAAAAACCAGGGCTACTGACTAAACACCATACAAAGTTCATGAACAGCTCTAAAAAGAGAAAAGCACTAATAATAAGCATGGATGTACCATTTAAAAGTAAAGACACAGAACAAATCCAACCAGGTGATGGACCGGCCAGATCAAGCAAATGGGGCAAATAAGAAAAGGATTAAAATAAAAACATGAAGTGCAGAAAATGCTTCACTGGCTTTAATACACTTGCAGGGGTCAGTCTGTTTGGCTGCCCATTTACATTGATGATTTTTTTTCACAAAAGGAAGGTGCACCAGAAAAGAAGTCTACATCCAATTTAATTATTCCAACATTTTCTTTTATCAATAATATATATAGGTTACAATCCAGCCAACACGTATCGTTCAATGTGACAGACGAACTTCATCTGGGCTGTAAATAATCACATAAGACTACATATATAAACACATTTATACAACACTAGCTTACCCGTCGCGTTGCTGCGATCTCTGAAGAAAGGAAATTCAAGGAAACTCATTATGATAACATTCAATTTACATTGTGTCATTTTTATTGAAACTTATTCATTTTAATATGGAAAACATTTCAAAGTGTCGTTTTAATTCTATTCATTTATTCGAGTGCTTATAGATACACGATTTTTTTGTTTTTTCGTCTGGTGCGTACATCAGTAATGGAAAGATTATGAGGGCCCTGGGGAGCCAATATTAAAAAAAGATTATGCCAGAAACCTTCGCGGGAGTGTACTCAAAACTTCCCAAAGTTTCATGGCGATCGGATGAATGCTGTTTTAATTCTATTTATTTATTCGAGTGCTTGTGGATACACAATTTTTTGTTTTTCCGTCTTGTGCGTACATCAGTATTCGAAAGATTATGAGGGCCCTTAGGGGCCGATATCTAAAAAATATTTATGGCAGAAACCTTCGCGGGAGTGTACTCAACAAGTTCCCAACGTTTTCTGGCGATCGGACGAATGCTGTTTTAATTTTATTTATTTATTCGAGTGCTTGTGGATACACGATTTTTTGTTTTTCCGTCTTGTGCGTACATCAGAATTCGAAAGATTGTGAGGGCCCTGGGGCGCCGATATCTAAAAAATATTTATTCCAGAAACCTTCGTGGGAGTGTACTCAACAACTTCCCAAAGTTTCCTGGCGATCGGATGAATGCTGTTTTAATTCTATTTATTTATTCGAGTGCTTGTGGATACACGATTTTTTGTTTTTCCGCCATGTGCGTACATCAGTATTCGAAAGAATATGAGGACACTGGGGGGCTGGTATTTAAAACAAATTTATACCAGAAACCTTCGCGGGAGTGTACTCAACAACTTCCCAAAGTTTCATGGCGATCGGATGAATGGTGTAGTAATGCATAAAGGGCAAACAGACAGACAGACAGACAGACATACATTCGTTTTAAAAACAATTTATGACAGAAACCTTCGCAGGAGTGTACTCAACAACTTCCCAAAGTTTCATGGCGATCGGATGAATGGTGTTTTAATTCTATTTATTTATTCAAGTGCTTGTGGATACACGATTTGTTGTTTTTCCGTCTGGTGCATACATCAGTATTCGAAAGATTATGAGGGCCCTGGGGGGCTGGTGTTTAAAACAAATTTATACCAGAAGTTTCATGGCGATTGGATGAATGGTGTACTAATGCATAAAGGACAAACAGACAGACAGACAGACAGACGCATTCGTTTTTATATATATATATATAGATTAATCCGCATGCCATGATTTAACAAACTAATCAGACAGTTCACAAACATAATTATACTGACAAGCATGAATAAAAATTTAAAAAACACATTTCAATTTCCATGAATTCCATGGAAAGTTGACCTATCAAATAGGTTCGGCACAAACAAAGACAAAGAAGACTATTTACCTATAATATATACCCAATCACCACATATACATTGTACATCCTAAGAAAAAAGAAAAAATCAAGTGTACATAAAGTAAGAGAAAAATACTAAGAAAAACACCATATATAAACATGTAGATAGACTAACTTCCACGTCGTGAGGTTGCCTGTTGGCAGTTTCACAAATTATGAATAATACGCATGCATATATAGACAAAATGCATATATAGCCAGAAAAACACCATAGGGAAAAGAAGGATCCTAGGGATATTTAGAGACCTTCCCAGGTTTGCATCCCCCAACCAACTAATATAATACTGTACTGAAACTGGGGGTCTACAAAACAGCCCAAAGAAGGGGCTAGAGAAAGCCAAGACTGTTGACAAAATCAGTCAAGATGTCAGTTATTACCAAACCTATAACCAGAGGTACCCAAGTAGACACACCACAGAGAGACAAGTGATTGTTGGTGAGACTCAAGAAATCTTTACAGGTGGATTCCCATCAAAAGTCATGTTATGATCAATGTTCTCATTTGGTCATCCAAAGAGTTGGGATGGTCTGTCTCTTGGTCATTGAGACCATATCCATACCCAACACTACAAAGTTTCACTGAGTCAAGCCCACAATCATTGTGTTGACCATGAGAATAATCAAGTCATATGGGAAACATGTGCAGTGCAAAAAAGAAGGAAGATAGTAGTGAATAATAAAATAGAGTGCAGAGACAAAAAGAAAGAACCTTTAATTGAGTGATTGTCTCAGCCTCTAATTAAAATCAAGAACAGTGCAACAGGGGGCAGTTTTAAACAAATTAATAACTGCCAAGGGGGCCAACATGTTTCAGCCAATAGGGAAAGAGTACCCACAGCTTTCTTCAGGGCGTCTGTTCTACAATAGATTGCTACTGCTGTAAGTGATGCAAATAAACATAAATTAATCAAAGATTTAAAGGATACAAATGAACATATTCCTCCGTGTCTACCAGTCTGTCTCACATCTATAAAAACAAAAAAATTGAAATCTCAGTTAGTGTTCCACTTTGTAACTCATATAATATTGGATGATTTGAATAATTTTACTCACCCAGTATGACCGGGATCAAACCTCACCTCTCCTGGACCATGCTCAGTAAGTAGGAGGCCCCGCTCTGTGAAGGCAAGATGTGGAATACATGAAGCCAAAAACCAGCCCAATTTCGTGAGTTTAATTGGAACTCCAGGATGATTTCATGTCCCCCTTAGCTGTAGTTCATAAAGTAGCGCACACAAACCGCTCAACCCTTGGCAACCAAGCGGATACTACTGTGTGTATTTCAGGCCGCACAGTTCGTTCAAGCCTCTATCAATCACAATGCTTCCCCAAGTAGTAATTGGAAGGATCGTAAATCTGTGGATAGACGGTAGTCTCGCAAGAAGATAACAGAACTACAGAGTGATGTCACTCGCTTCGAGGTTGTAGTTGAGAAGAAAATTTTGTACTTCAAAACAAGATCTTTGAAGTTCAAAAAAATATAAAAAATCAAACAAATCTCGGGAACACTTCCAAGCCGCTAGCGAGGACCACCACTCACTCATCACTCAGGCAACCGTGGGGAGATTGTCAAGCAGATCCCAGACAGTCACCAGTGTAGCCGATAGATATAAAGACTCATCACCCCGGCAAATAATGGATAACAAATCAAATGAGTTCCTCTTCGCGACGTGACACACAATGAGGGGCAAGCCAGGCAGGTGCTGGAACGAATTGCTACCCTGGTTGGTGTATATACTATCACTTGGTTCCTAAGTAGGGGCCTGCTGTACTGTGTACGGCAGTTCCAAAACCCATACTATCTCCATGGAGACTGGCAATTACCATTAGGGTCAACATCTTATACTATGAACAGTATATGTAAACCCTATATATTCATCATAAGGAGCTGTGAGAGGATCCTATCAATAGCACAAATGGATTAGGGAAATGTTATAAGAAATATTTGCAGTAAACACCTAATATATTCTAAATGTTTATACAAACAAGCCATGATCGAACAGATGGTAGTAATCTTAGACCCACAAGATCCCTATGTCCGTCTATGTCATGATTAAAAATGTCCTACAGACTGGTCCACGGTATATCATCATTCAAGCCTTTGGAATTAGTGGATAGTTTGTAAATCCATCTTTGTTCCTTGACGAACAGATACTTCAATACATCAACCATGTGTGATGGTATGAATGGTTTATCAAGAACTGTCCATACAAAGTCCTCTTCTGCATTATTCTGTTCAACAAAGTGCCTGGTAAGTTTAGTTCTCACTTTCTTACACCTAAAGGCACTTTTATGTTCAAGCATCCTCAAGCGTACCTTGCGGGTAGTCATATTCACATACTTTTTGGTACAAGGGCAGGTTAACATGTAGATAACATGTGAGCTATTACAGTTGGTAAACTGTTGTTGCTCCCAAGGTCTATCTGTACCTATGTCTATTTGTGTGGTGTTAGTTGTCAGACTGAACAGCTACCACAAGGATGGTGACCTATCACTGCTGGAAGGTCCCATAATGTGCCCACCGTTCTCTTAGGGGTCTCTCTGGGTCGAGTATGGACTAAGCGATCACATAGGCTGCTTGATCGCTTGAACATGAACAAAGGAGGTTCGATCTTGTCATTACTGCTGTTTAGGATGTGCCAATGGCGTCGAAAAATCTTTTGGATCAAATTAGACTTGACATTGAAAGTACTCACAAAGGTGAGGCGGGTTAGAGGAGGTTTTTCCACGGGGAAATCGAGTAGTGCCTCTCGATTGCTATTGTTCACCCGCTTAAAGGGCGTTTAATCAGGTTCTTAGGATAGTGTCTAGCCTGTAATTGCTGTGACAACCCCTCTGCATGCTTGGCATAAGTTTCTTTTGTGGAGCAGTTCCTCCGGACGCGGAGAAATTGCCCATAGGGCAAATTATCGCGGAGGGCTTTGGGGTGCTGACTTTCATACAGTAAAAGGGAGTTCTTGGCCATAGGTTTCTGGAACAGTTCACTCTCTAGTCCGGTTTCAGTGGCATAGATCGAGAGATCCAAAAAGGAGAGTCGTTCCTTGTTAACCTCCACCGTGAACCTCAGATAACGATTCCTCGTATTGAGCCACTGATGAAATTGTGCAATCGATTCGATATCCGCTCTCCAAACGACTAAAATGTTGTCAATATATCTTTTCCACCATTTGATGGATAGAAAGAAGGGGTTAGTGGGTGTCAGGACATGGTGTTGCTCAAATGTGTGCACATAGAGGTTTGCCAGGCTCGGCGCAAAAATACTGCCCATACTAGTCCCGGACACTTGGAGATGGGTAGTTTGCTCAAATTTAAAGAGGTTTTCTTTCATAGCGAGTCTTGCCAATGACATAATGAACTGAACCAGTGTGATTGAGTTCAGTTCAGTCTCCCCCAGGATGGACATGATGGTATCTAAAGTCTCATCCTGGGGTATCGAGGTGTACAGCGACTCGACGTCGAAGGAAACTAAATAATCTGTCTCTCTGTTGTACTTTATCTCTGGTATGACTCGCAACACATCTTTCGTGCCTTGTAAGTATGTGGGCATAGTGTGTATGATAGGTCTCAAAAAATTATCAACAAAAGCTGACAAAGGTTCTAGAAGGGAACCTAGACCCAATATTGTTGGTCTACCGGGAGGTGGTCTCTGGGCTTTATGCACCTTCAGCAGCGTATAAAAATAGGGTACCGAAGGATGTTTGGTTTGCAGAAATTGTGCATTGTGGTTCGTAATCCATCCTTCACTCAGCACTTCTTCTACCAAGATCTTAATCTGATTGCTCAAATTCTCAGTGGGGTCAGCTGGTAGGGGTACATAAGATGATCTATCACGGAGTTGCCGAAGACACTCAGATCTATAATCGCTGGTGTTCTGGATCACGATAGAGCAGCCCTTATCGGCTGGCTTTATCGTGATTGCAGAGTCATCTGCTAGAGACCGTAAAGCTTGATGTTCAAGTTTGGAAAGGTTCTTGAAGACATTGCTCTTATCAGTGTTTCATAGTTTATCTATTTCATCACTCACCGCTTTCTCAAACGTGAAAATCTGTGATGGTATCGCATGGATGGGCGGAGTGAATGTGGATTTATTTCTAAGACCAGTATTCTCATTCTGCTCATAAAGCTCAGTTTAACATTAACCTGCATTGACACATAGAATCCAGAACCCAGTCAAAAATGGCCGCATCCCATTTCCGTATCGGACCCCCCTGCGCATGCTCGCACATGCGCCAGGGCTCCCTACGACACGGCTACTACTGCAGACAACCAGAAACTCCAAACGCTGAGCCTGCATTTATACCAATGAGCTGTACACAGCCCTTATGCCCATACCTGGCGTCAAGTCTTACCACCTAGCTGAGTTTATCATTAACCTGCTCTTACAAGTAGACTCTAGAACCCTTCCCAATATGGCCGCACTCGCAACGGACCCCCACCCCCTTTCTGCGCATGCGCACACATGCGCACAGGCTCCCAATGACATGGCAACTATTGCCGATACCTGGAAACACAACACGCCGAGCCTGTACTTAAACCAGACGCCACCGGCAGACATCCACCAGCCGGGAAGCTGAGGTACCCGAACTAGGTTACTCACAGAGGATTCTCCTAAACCAAGTAAGGTCTTGCCTCCCCTCCAGCTATACTCTGGCACACCCGATCATTTGTCCCTAAGCAGATTCTCACCTTTTCTCTCCTAAACTCCCACAGAGAGGCACCGGGAGTGCCTCTCCCCCGCGCCCCGAAACACTGGAGCAGAATGCTATAGCGAAGTAATTATTGGCGCAATCTTTCCATTACGTAATTTCTATATGTTTGTTCTTCCCACTGTGTATTCTAGCCTGTGCAGGTGCACCCTTTTAAAAGAAATACGTAATTTTTATATGTTTGTATTGTCTCACTACAAAATGACAAACAAAAATAAAGGAGGCCCCCTTCTATTATGAGTCTGGGACAAGGGGAATATTTGGGAGAAAACACAGAAAAGTCCCTACAGGAGTCACAGAGTGATCTCAAATGCACAAAGGTGCCCTGTTTTTAGCAACAATACCAATCTCACAATGGACCAGAACCTCCAAATATTAAAAAACATAAAGATATAAACACAACTTTTATGTGACTAGAGATCACACATTAACAAAAAAGTACATATATTAAAATTAGTAAACAGAGAGAAAGTTTTATAACAATTTGTGCAAATATGTATTTATTCAACAATGTTACCATTCATTCATAATCACAAAGACTGGCAAAATCCATACATTTATGAAAAGTTCATGTTAAAAAACAACATCATAAAAAAACATATACGGCAATGATTAAAATGTTCATCAGAACAGGGGTCGACGCAGCGTTTCGGTTGAAAATATCAATTAAAAACCTTCTTCAGGACCAGTTCTATAAGGAAACACACAATTACTATTTAATATGTACAATACAATTTATGCACATAAACATCCTCTGTTACTCTAGCTACTATTTTAAACACTATTGACTGCTGAATCAATCTAACTCGAAGCACATTATGAGTTTTACATTTAGTCTTACGGCAAGTTGATTTAACCATAAACATCTTATTGGTAGGTTACTATTATTGGTATTGTCGAAAAAACTAGAAAACGATTTATAAAAGGGGGCACTGGATGACGATCAGGATTTTATGACTCTGACGTTATATTATAATCTTTGTAGGAACCTACTCTGTGCATAAAGTCAAGCCCCAAAAGCATATAACCTGAGGTTTGTTAATTCCTCGGAGTTAATTAAGTAAAGGAGACAAAGAAACCCGTTGAATGATCAGGGTTGTGCAGACTCCAGACTTATAGAAAATTTTTATATAGACGAGTCTGAAACAGAAGGTACCTGGTGTTAATAAAATGTTTAACCTTCTCACCTAATCGTCTTTAAAGAATATAATATAATAAGGTACCTTCACACAGTTGTGTACATGATCACACTTTTGTAATAGGAGCCACCGATGTCCACTCGTGTATTTACTAGCGAATTGCTGAAGGAAAAACCAAATAGATGGAGTTTTTGCCCTATTGTCATAGAGATTATTAATTCTCTTCACTCTATAGTTAGCAAATGGATACACTTACCAAACTTTAATCAATGGCAAATCGATGTAGTCTTGGCCCTTTTAATTGGCTTTTCTTATCGATTGTGCTAGTATGGGGGTTGTCCTCCCACTATAAGATAAGAGAACGGAATTGAGATGACAGTATTTCCCGTTTTTTTAAACAGAAGGTACCTTGTGTTAATAAAATGTTTAACCTTCTCACCTAATCGTCTTTAAATAATATAATATAATAAGGTACCTTCACACAGTTGTGTTCATGATCACGCTTTTGTAATAGGAGCCACTGATGTCCACTCGTGTATTTACTAGCGAATTGCTGAAGGAAAAACCAAATAGATGGAGTTTTTGCCCTATTGTCATAGAGATTATTAATTCTCTTCACTCTATAGTTAGCAAATGGATACACTTACCAAACTTTAATCAATGGCAAATCGATGTAGTCTTGGCCCTTTTAATTGGCTTTTCTTATCGATTGTGCTAGTATGGGGGTTGTCCTCCCACTATAAGATAAGAGAACGGAATTGAGATGACAGTATTTCCCGTTTTTTTAAACACGTTTTTGCGCATGGAGGTAGTAACGAAACCAATTATTATGGTTTATTTTGTATATAAATGAAAGACTCGTGAATCTATCAGTAAGATAGGTAAAGCATGTCTATATGCTTACTCTATATCGTTTATAGCTAAAACCCACTTACGTGCAATTGGATTGTATTTTTTTCACGGTCAGGAGTTTATAACTAAATTACAAGGACCATCTTAGGATCTAGGCTACTGCTGACTTGATCTAAACAGACTTAGTTACGAGTTATAGCCGTACCGAAAAACGAGAAAACGAGACCCATTCTCGATGTGCGCCATACCTTGCCAAATAGAGTCGGCCTCCCTGCTCCTATTACGGCAACGTTACGGGGGTTCTGTGCTCATCAAATGTTCGTGCAGGCGCCAACTAGTGTCTTATATGCAAGATCGAGTATCATTGGGTGTTGAGAACGGCATTCTGATAGGGTCGGCACAGATCACGTGGTCTAATGTTTCAAAACACGTAACTTTATATCGTAATACACAAAACAGTGAACAGTACACTATTGGTATCAATAGTACACGATACATAGTCATGTGTTCGCGGGTCAAGATAAAAGTAGATCACCAATGAGCTTATTCAGGGTACTAGTGAATTTTTTACAGCCACATCTAAACTACACCAATATTATTCATCACATGATTTGGAATTATCGGGTGGGTTCAGGGATCACAATTAATTTAATAAAAGGTAAGACTACATGACAAAAATAAATATTTCACGTAGTACTAATTATATGTTATGTTAAACTATGCGTTCCCAATCTTCTCCAGTATTGAGGCCTGTGCGGACACTGTTGAATCTAGACATGTAAAACTGTTCGCGTCTTTTCCTTTTTTGATTCAAGTCACCACCTCTGGCATTAATGGTTATTGTTTCTAGACAGCACCATCGCAGATCTTTAGCATCATGTTTTGCTGTCCTCCAATGTTCGGTCAGTGGCGCGCCTCTTTTATCAGTACGTAAGGCAGATTTATGTTCATTTATCCGAATACGGACCTCTCTGGATGTTTCGCCAATGTAAATAAGATTACACGGACAAGTGATGAGATAAATTACGTTTTTGGTTCGGCAGTTCATAAACCTACTGGGTTTAATGACTACATCTTTTATATTGATAGTATTGCCACGGATAATGTCCTTACAGTTACCACAACCCGAACAGGGGAATGTTCCAGTTGGTAAAGGGGCATTGTCTATGCAAGGCTGGTTGTTAATTTGCACTTCCTTGTATGTATGTACAAGGCTGTTGCGGATGGTACGATTTCTCCGAAAGGAGAACATGGGTTTGGGTAGTCTATTTTGTTGTTTATCATTGATCAGATGCCAATTCCTATTTATTATATTCTTTGGTTTGTTACTTACTGGATTATAATTGGTCACAAAAATGATAGACTGGGGAGTGACGTCCTTTTTCTCTCTAATAGTAAGTAAGCTTTCTCTATCATAGTATTTTGCACGTTTATATGCATGTCTCACTAGCCGTTTAGGATAGCCACGTTCAATGAATTTGGATTTTAAGGCCACTGCATGTTTGTCAAAATCCTGAAGTGTTGTACAATTTCTTTTCAGTCTTAGAAACTGGCCAAAGGGAATGTTGTTGACCTGACTGGGGGGATGGTTACTATCATACCGGAGCATAGTATTCCTGTCTGTAGGTTTTATAAAAAGCTCTACACTCAGGTAACCATCCGTGTGTTTAATAATTAAGTCAAGAAATTCACAACTTTGAATATCTATATGGGAAGTGAAATTTAGATTGTCATCGCCAAGATTTAACCAGGTGATGAACTCCCTAAGAATATTCATAGGGCCGTTCCAAATAAAGAAAACATCGTCGATGTAACGGTACCACATCGAGATGTTCTCATAGAAAGGCGACATAGGGTTGTATATATGTTGGTCTTCGAATTGTGACGCATAAAGACAGGCCAGGCTTGGAGCACAGGTAGCCCCCATGCTGGTGCCTTTGGTCTGTCTGTATAGCTCTTTATTGAATAAAAACAAATTGTTTTTGAGTACCACAGTGACACAGTCTATGATGAATAATTTGTGAGCAGTGTGGTCTCTATCTTCAGTATTAATCATGGATTTAATAATTTCTATTGTGGCATTTTGGGGTATATTCGTATATAACGCCTCAATATCCAGTGTGACTAAAACCTGGGTATCTGAATTAAACTCAAGGCCTTCTAGTTTTTGGATAATAGCTGATGTATCCTTAATATATGCCTTTTGAGTGACCACTAAGGGTTGTAAGAAAACATCAGCATATTTACTTAGTGGTTTGGTCAGTGAACCTATGCTTGACACAATGGGCCTCATGGGGGGATTGGTGATATCCTTGTGGACTTTCGGAAGTCCATATAGGGCCGGGATGGTAGGGTTCTGGTTATTAAGGAATGCATACTCCTCGTCGCAAATGACATCGTCATCCTTGGCTTGTTTCAAAAGGGTATCAATACAGGATTTAAGAGATGCCCACTTATTTGTATTTGCTGGTTTATAGTGGTCTTGGTTTTGTAATAAACATTGCATCCTGTTATTATAGTCGAGGGTGTCCATCACGACAATACCTCCCCCCTTGTCGGCCGGTTTGATTGTCAAGTCGGCATTGTTTTGCAGTGTCTGTAGCGCTGTCGCCTCATCTTTACTCAAGTTGTGGTTGATCCAATGTTTATGTTTTAATAAATCATCCACACTCTTATCCACGCTATGTTCAAATGCTTCTATATCTCTAGATACCATATTGATGTTAGGGGTCCAAGAAGATTTTTTCTTGAGACCGGATTTATTCTGTCTAGACTGCCTTTCTTTAACTTCAAAAAAACTAGCTAATCTGATCTTCCTAAAAAAACTTTGAAGGTCTCTTTCTAGTGATTATCTATCAATTTTGGAAGAAACAGCAAACACTAAGCCTTTTTCTAAAAGTGTGATTTCGTGATTTGTAAGTGTGTGTTTAGAAAGATTGATTATTGGTGCTTTCTTCGGGCCATTCAGTCCCAATATTTCTGACTCCTTGTGTGAGGACGTCGTAGGAATTGAGGTGTAGCGTTGTAATTCCCACGTCCCCTCCCTTTTCCTCTCGGGGGTCCAAAGTTTTGTTGGCACTGCTCCAAAAAAGAGAGCCCATCTTGGTTGGAACCTGTTGCTGTTTCTCTCTCTTTTGTGTTCCTGCTATCGGTATGTTGTTCTCCCTCTGAGTCGGAACTAGTATATGAGGTGTCGAAGAACCTAACTTTTTTCTTGGGAAAATTGCGGGGTTGATTATGCCATTGTTTACGCTGTGGGTAGTTCTCCTTGGGTCTGTCATAAAAATCTTTCTGGAGGTATGGATAGACATATTCAGGGTTGTAATTCGCGATGTCTTTGCGCAATTTATTACTTTTTTTATTTATTAGATAGTCGGTATAACCTGAGATGTCCTTTTCTATTTCCTCTAACTTTTGTTTAGCCTCTACAAGTGCTGTATTGTCGTTGAGTTGAGCTTCTAAATCTTCTATTTCTTTGCGTTCGATCACTAAGACTTCGTGGGCTGTCTCAATTATCAGGAGTATCCAATCACGGCTACACCGATTTGCCACCAGTGTTCAGTTTTCGATGAACTTTCTATTATTTATGAAAATGCCTGGTTCATTTACAACCTGCAGACCTTTGGGTATTATCCCATTCTTACAATATTCAACCAAGAATTCAGCATGTAATTCGGCTCTGACTAACTTTTTCTTGAGGTTCCACAATGTGCGCCACTGTTCTTCGTCTGATTTATCTAGGCAAACTGTTGAGATGTTTTTAACAAGGGGACCATTTATAATCTTATTAAACTGGTCATTCGTATAGCTAAGTGTTTTTATACCTTCCATTGTGTTAATGTTAATGAAATGAAGGCCGTATGTGTGTAGATGTATATTGATGTGTTGAAAGATGCGTACTTAACTACTGCCTCCTCAGCTAACCAGCTGGGTAAAAGTCAAACAAAATATCACCAATCCCCCCATGAGGCACATTGTGTCAAGCATAGGTTCACTGACCGAACCACTAAGTAAATATGCTGATGTTTTCTTGCAACCCTTAGTGGTCACTCAAAAGGCATATATTAAGGATACATCAGCTATTATCCAAAAAATAGAAGGCCTTGAGTTTAATCCATATACCCAGGTTTTAGTCACACTGGATATTGAGGCGTTATATACGAATATACCCCAAAATGCCACAATAGAAATGATTAAATCCATGATTAATACTGAAGATAGAGACCACACTGCTCACGAATTATTCATCATAGACTGTGTCACTGTGGTACTCAAAAACAATTTGTTTTTATTCAATAAAGAGCTATACAGACAGACCATAGGCATCAGCATGGGGGCTACCTGTGCTCCAAGCCTGGCCTGTCTTTATGTATCACAATTCGAAGAACAACATATATACAACCCTATGTCACCATTCTATGAGAACATCTCGATGTGGAACCGTTACATCGACGATGTTTTCTTTATTTGGAACGGCCCTATAGATACTCTTAGGGAGTTCATCGCCTGGTTAAATCTTGGCGATGATAATCTAAATTTCACTTCCCATATAGATATTCAAAGTTGCGAATTTCTTGACTTAATTATTAAACACACGGATGGTTACCTGAGTGTAGAGATTTTTATAAAACCTACTGACAGGAATACTATGCTCCGGTATGATAGTAACCATCCCCCCAGTCAGATCAACAACATTCCCTTTGGCCAGTTTCTAAGACTGAAAAGAAATTGTACAACACTTCAGGATTTTGACAAACACGCAGTGGCCTTAAAATCCAAATTCCTTGAACGTGGCTATCCTAAACGGCTAGTGAGACATGCATATAAACGTGCAAAATACTATGATAGAGAAAGCTTACTTACTATTAGAGAGAAAAAGGACGTCACTCCCCAGTCTAACATTTTTGTGACCAATTATAATCCAGTAAGTAACAAACTAAAGAATATAATAAATAGGAATTGGCATCTGATCAATGATAAACAACAAAATAGACTACCCAAACCCATGTTCTCCTTTCGGAGAAATCGTACCATCCGCAACAGCCTTGTACATACATACAAGGAAGTGCAAATTAACAACCAGTCTTGCATAGACAATGCCCCTTTACCAACTGGAACATTCCCCTGTTCGGGTTGTGGTAACTGTAAGGACATTATCTGTGGCAATACTATCAATATAAAAGATGTAGTCATTAAACCCAGTAGGTTTATGAACTGCCGAACCAAAAACGTAATTTATCTCATCAGTTGTCCGTGTAATCCTATTTACATTGGCGAAACATCCAGAGAGGTCCGTATTCGGATAAATGAACATAAATCTGCCTTACGTACTGATAAAAGAGGCGCGCCACTGACCGAACATTGGAGGACAGCAAAACATGATGCTAAAGATCTGCGATGGTGCTGTCTAGAAACAATAACTATTAATGCCAGAGGTGGTGACTTGAGTCAAAAAAGGAAAAGACGCGAACAGTTTTACATGTCTAGATTCAACAGTGTCCGCACAGGCCTCAATACTAGAGAAGACTGGGAACGCATAGTTTAACATAACATATAATTAGTACTACATGAAATATTTATTTTTGTCATGTAGTCTTACCTTTTATTAAATTAATTGTGATCCCTGAACCCACCCGATAATTCCAAATCATGTGACGAATAATATTGATGTAGTTTAGATGTGGCTGTAAAAAATTCACTAGTACCCCGAAAAAGCTCATTGGTGATCTACTTTTATCTTGACCCGCTAACACATGACTATGTATCATGTACGATTAATACCAATAGTGTACTGTTCAATGTTTGGTGTATTACGATATAAAGTTACGTGTTTTGAAACATTAGACCACGTGATCTGTGCCGACCCTATCAGAATGCCGTTCTCAACACCCAATGATACTCGATCTTGCATATAAGACACTAGTTGGCGCCTGCACGAACATTTGATGAGCACAGAACCCCCGTAACGTTGCCGTAATAGGAGCCGGGAGGCCGACTCTATATGGCAAGGTAAGGCGCACATCGAGAATGGGTCTTGTTTTCTCGTTTTTTCGATACGGCTATAAGGCATAACTAAGTCTGTTTAGATCAAGTCAGCAGTAGCCTAGATCCTAAGATGGTCCTTGTAATTTAGTTATAAACTCCTGACCGTGAAATAAATACAAGCCAATTGCACGTAAGCGGTTTTAGCTATAAACGATATAGAGTAAGCATATAGACATGCTTTACCTATCTTACTGATAGATTCACGAGTCTTACATTTATATAAAAAATAAACCATAATAATTGGTTTCGTTACTACCTCCATGCGCAAAAATGTGTTTAAAAAAACGGGAAATACTGTCATCTCAATTCCGTTCTCTTATCTTATAGTGGGAGGACAACCCCCATAATAGCACAATCGATAAGAAAAGGCAATTAAAAGGGCCTAGACTACATCGATTTGCCATTGATTAAAGTTTGGTAATTGTATCCATTTGCTTACTATAGAGTGAAGAGAATTAATAATCTCTATGACAATAGGGCAAAAACTCCATCTATTTGGTTTTTCCTTCAGCAATTCGCTAGTAAATACACGAGTGGACATCGGTGGCTCCTATTACAAAAGCGTGATCATGAACACAACTGTGTGAAGGTACCTTATTATATTATATTCTTTAAAGACGATTAGGTGAGAAGGTTAAACATTTTATTAACACAAGGTACCTTCTGTTTATAAAAACGGGAAATACTGTCATCTCAATTCCGTTCTCTTATCTTATAGTGGGAGGACAACCCCCATACTAGCACAATCGATAAGAAAAGCCAATTAAAAGGGCCAAGACTACATTGATTTGCCATTGATTAAAGTTTGGTAATTGTATCCATTTGCTAACTATAGAGTGAAGAGAATTAATAATCTCTATGACAATAGGGCAAAAACTCCATCTATTTGGTTTTTCCTTCAGCAATTCGCTAGTAAATACACGAGTAGACATCGGTGGCTCCTATTACAAAAGCGTGATCATAAACACAACTGTGTGAAGGTACCTTACTATATTATATTCTTTAAAGACGATTGGGTGAGAAGGTTAAACATTTTATTAACACAGGGTACCTGCTGTTTCAGACTCGTCTATATAAAAAATTTCTATAAGTCTGGAGTCTGCACAACCCTGATCATTCAACGGGTTTCTTTGTCTCCTTTACTTAATTAACTCCGAGGAATTAACAAACCTCAGGTAATATGCTTTTGGGGCTTGACTTTATGCACAGAGTAGGTTCCTACAAAGATTATAATATAACGTCAGAGTCATAAAATCCTGATCGTCATCCAGTGCCCCCTTTTATAAATCGTTTTCTAGTTTTTTCGACAATACCAATAATAGTAACCTACCAATAAGATGTTTATTGTTAAATCAACTTGCCGTAAGACTAAATGTAAAACTCATAATGTGCTTCGAGTTAGATTGATTCAGCAGTCAATAGTGTTTAAAATAGTAGCTAGAGTAACAGAGGATGTTTATGTGCATAAATTGTATTGTATATATTAAATAGTAATTGTGTGTTTCCTTATAGAACTGGTCCTGAAGAAGGTTTTTAATTGATATTTTCAACCGAAACGCTGCGTCGACCCCTGTTCTGATGAACATTTTAATCATAGCCGTATATGTTTTTTTATGATGTTGTTTTTTAACATGAACTTTTCATAAATGTATGGATTTTGCCAGTCTTTGTGATTATTAATGAACGGTAACATTGTTGAATAAATACATATTTGCACAAATTGTTATAAAACTTTCTCTCTGTTTACTAATTTTAATATATGTACTTTTTTGTTAATGTGTGATCTCTAGTCACATATAAGTTGTGTTTATATCTTTATGTTTTTTAATATTTGGAGGTTCTGGTCCATTGTGAGATTGGTATTGTTGCTAAAAACAGGGCACCTTTGTGCATTTGAGATCACTCTGTGACTCCTGTAGGGACTTTTCTGTGTTTCCTCACTACAAAATAAGCCAACTTGGAAGCCATATCGTTTTCAATAAACAGCTTTTTTACAATAGCCTCGCCAGGGCCCCCCATACACCACGGGGTTAGCCTTGTAACAAATTGCTATGTAGCACACCGCTCCTTGGGCACGCCACTAAGCTGATCTCCATACCCGACGATAAGCTCCGAGCACAGGCATGCTACAAATCTTTGCGTGCATGCCACGCTCCTGTGAGCATCCGTCACCAGTACCGCCGCTAGGTACTATCGTGCATGACACATGACAGAAAAAATCTCCAAGTGGGCTCCATTTGATAATGCACAATGCTCATAATATGTATGTTTTGTATTTGTTCTTTTCTCCTACAGGATTTTTTTTCTCGCAAGCAGCAAGTGTCTGTAAGTAAATAGACACAGCTTTTAATTTTCACTTTTTCCACACACCTTAGCGCGTGTGTAGGAGATAATCACTCTTGGCACCACTTTTGCCACTCACTTCACCCTTCTCCTGGTCCTCACGAAAGTCCCACCCAATCGTTTAAGGGACTGAAACATGTAGACCGCAACACATAAGCAACTCATAGCAATATTTTTACTATTTGTAGTTGCACCACATATTTTTAACTGATACCCTGGGCCGCCAAGAATAAAACATTAGATAAGGATTCCAAGAGGTATATTTTAACACTCACCTTCAACCTCATCACACGATTGCACGACACCCGCTCCGCTGTAGTCAGGCGTGGAAGCACAACCAGGCGGCACTCGGATGCCTGGTTGGACCCGGATGATGAAGCATGACACCAACCAGGTTGGTGTGTGAGTGGTTTATTAACAAGACCTAATGGGTCCAGCCACAATGCCGTAGTTACAAGTGACCTAGAATATCAGCACATATTCTAAGCATATAGTGGGCTAGTCCATATTGATTCTTCATACTACACTTGGGGACAGGACGCGCCCCTAAAAACCCTCGCTCTCTCTATTGTTTATCCATACCCACAAGGTACGCCTGAGGATGCTTGAACATAAAAGTGCCTTTAGGTGTTAGAAAGTGATAACTAAACTTACCAGGCACTTTGTTGACCAGAAACATGCAGAAGAGGACTTTGTATGGACAGTCCTTGATAAACCATTCATACCATCACACATGGTTGATGTATTGAAGTATCTGTTCGTCAAGGTACAAAGATGGATTTACAAACTATCCACTAATTCCAAAGGCTTGGATGATGATATACAGTGGACCAGTTTGTAGGACATTTTTAATCATGACATAGACGGACATAGGGATCTTGTGGGTCTAAGATTACTGCCATCTGTTCGATCATGGCTTGTTTGTATACACATTTAGAATATATTAGGTGTTTACTGCAAATTTTTCTTATAGCATTGCCCTAATCCATTTGTGCTATTCATAAGATCCTCTCACAGCTCCTTATGATGAATATATAGGGTTTACATCTACTGTTCATAGTATGAGATTTTGACCCTAATGGTAATTGCCAGTCTCCATGGAGATAGTATGGGTTTTGGAACTGCCGTACACAGTACAGCAGGCCCCTACTTAGGAACAAAGTGATAGTATATACACCAACCAGGGTAGCAATTCGTTCCAGCACCCGCCTGGCTTGCCCCTCATTGTGTGTCACGTCGCGAGGAGGAACTAATTTGATTTGTTATCCATTATTTGCCGGGGTGATGAGTCTTTTGATCTATCGGCTACACTGGTGACTGTCTGGGATCTGCTTGACAATCTCCCCACGGTTGCTATGCCTGAATGATGAGTGAGTGGTGGTCCTCGCTAGCGGCTTTGAAGTGTTCCCGAGATTTCTTTGATTTTTTATATTTTTTTGAACTACAAAGATCTTTTTTTGAACTACAACATTTTCTTCTGAACTACAACCTCAAAGCGAGAGACATCACTCTGTAGTTCTGTTATCTTCTCGCGAGACTAACGTCTATCCACAGATTTACGATCCTTCCCATTACTATCTTGGGGAAGCATTGTGATTGATAGAGGCTTGAACGAACTGTGCGGCCTGAAATAGACATAGTAGTATCCGCTTGGTTGCCAAGGGTTGAGCGGTTTGTGTGCGCTACTTTATGAACTACAGCTAAGGGGGACATGACATCATCCTGTAGTTCCAATTAAACTCGCGAGATTTCCGACGCGAGCAGCGGAAGTATGCATTAACCTTGTTCTCCCGCTTGATTAACATTGTATCCCTGGAATCAAGGAATCAAGGTATTTGGATAACGATAAGAGTTTAGTTGTGTTAAGAAGTCTGAGGTGTAGCCTGATCGATCTGTTGACACTGGGCTTCGTTCTTGATTTAACCACGCCCCCATAGGACATTGCTTGAATAAAACTGTGTTTTTTCTGACCTGTCCTTGCCTCCCCCTTGACTCGGGTATTGCCAGAGGCAACGACGGACAGGTCAGTGATCACGCAGGTCCTAAAAAGGAGGGTGTTGTTTATAGATGTCTTCTGGAAGGAGAAGATTAAATTGGGCTAACTCCAGGAGTGTGTTTAAGGCTCGTAATATTGGGCTGTTTCATGCTTTTCACCCACTTGGAGTAGTCTGTACGTTAAGGTTAGAGTGAAGATTGGGACAGTCTTCTGAGCTGTAGCTGATTTTTAACGGGTGTATATATATGTGTATGCGTTAAGGTGGTTAGTTGGTAAGGTTTACACATGGGAAGCACAGAACTAGGCGCTCAATTGGGCTGGTTTTTGGCTTCATTTATTCCACATCTTGCCTTCACAGAGCGGGGCCTCCTACTTCCTGAGCATGGTCCAGGAGAGGTGAGGTCTGATCCCCGGTGATACTGGGTGAGTAAAATTATTCAAATCATCCAATATTATATGAGTTACAAAGTGGAACACTAACTGAGATTTCATTTTTTTTGTTTTTATAGATGTGAGACACACTGGTAGACACGGAGGAATATGTTCATTTGTATCCTTTAAATCTTTGATTAATTTATGTTTATTTGCATCACTTACAGCAGTAGCAATCTATTGTAGAACAGAGGCCCTGAAGAAAGCCGTGGGTACTCTTTCCCTATTGGCTGAAACATGTTAGCCCCCTTGGCAGTTATTTATTTGTTTAAAACTGCCCCCTTTTGCACTGTTCTTGATTTTAATTAGAGGCTGAGACAATAACTCAATTAAAGGTTCTTTCTTTTTGTCTCCACACTCTATTTTATTATTCACTACTATCTTCCTTCTTTTTTGCACTGCACATGTTTCCCATATGACTCGAATATTCTCATGGTCAACACAGTGATTGTGGGCTTGACCCATTGAAACTTTGTAGTGTTGGGTATGGATATGGTCTCAATGATCAAAAGACAGACCATCCCAACTCTTTGGATGACCAAATGAGAACATTGATCATCACAAGACTTTTGAAGGGAATCCACCTGTAAAGATTTCTTGAGTCTCACCAACAATCACTTGTCTCTCTGTGGTGTGTCTACTTGGGTACCTCTGGTTATAGGTTTGGTAACAACTGACGTCTTGACTGATTTTGCCAAAAGTCTTGGCTTTCTCTAGCCCCTTCTCTGGGCTGTTTTTTTACCCCCTGTTTCAGTACAGTATTATAAAATGCATATATAGACAAAAGGCCTGAATATGTAGCCAACTAAACCCCTACATTTTATTTCATACAGCAGATCACATCTGTCCTCTTATCTCCCAATCCATGTTAATCTAGGTCATTGACAATGCAACACATTAAAATAGAATATTATGAATCTGCTAAAATAAACACAAATATGTTCCTGCTAAAGTTTAATTTAATGTGTGTATAGGGTGTAGGGTGGAGCTATGCAGTCACTGTGGCAGTTGCTGGCAGCAGTCAGTCACTGTAGGTCTATGGGAGCACCACCAACCCGGCAGTTGCAGCCCCGGTTGCTCATATGAAGGTGCAGGCCTGGTTCGTGGAGTACCGCCAACACAGCTGGGGCAGCTGTGCGCTTTACAAGTATACTACATTTACATTGCAATCGCTCGAATGAGGACTCCGCCGAAGAGTTTCAGATGACCAAACTAACTGGAGTGGTTGGTGTTCTTCTACACCAGCAAGATGAAGGTCATTGAGTGCCCAGGGTTCAGGTACAGCAGGAGTACCAGGAGCCTTGGGTGTTGGATGTCTGAGTTCACCGGCAGTGGTAAGACCACAGGTGGGCTTCAGAGCAGACCATTGCGAAGGACAAGCAGTCATGCCAAGGTTGCTGCTTCCTACATTGGAGCCACCAGCGGGAGGATCCAGGCTCTCAGGAGTGGGGCTGTTGCCAACGTTAGTCTCTGTTGTGATAGGATCCCTCAAGGTGATGGAGACATGCTGCAAGTTCCTTTATAGTAGTGAGTCGATTCAAAACAAATGCCAGTCCTCAACCAATGTGGTTCTTCAATGGCGGTCACGGGGGACTAGAGCCTATAGTACAAAGGGAGATCCTTTGGCAGTCAGTGAAGATTTGAAGGACTCAGGGGTTTCTTGAAGGCCTTGCAGTTCTCAGGAAGAACAGCTGGCCCAGTTGTTGAGTCTTGGTTGCAGCTGGCAGGGTTCGCCGGTTTCTTTGCTGTTGCCGGTCTCAGTTCCTGGTCTGCCAGCGGTCTTCTTCCATCATCCTCTTTTGGTCCGTTGAATCTGAAGTCTGGGTCTCTGGGAGACTCCTAAATACTACATTTAGGGGTGTTTTAGGGGAGGCCATGTAGTAGCAAATGGCCGCTTATTGGTAGGGTGCCTACACCCTCTTTATTTATTAGTTGACATGGGATGTAACCCACCCATCACACTCTTTCAGCTTCATGTGTTTTTTTACATTATGAGCAATGCACATTGAGCACCCATTAGGCAATTATTATTTGTTCATGATTCTCTTTGATACATAGGTAATCATGTGAACTACATTACGGCTGGTAGGATGCTATTATACATTTTTTGAGCGAATACAGGAATGAAGTCCATTACATCACGCAGTGGTACATTTATTTCGAAGTACAGTTGGGTGTACGGGTTTTTATGAGTCACTTGTATACTTTTGACTACTCTTTAGTTTGGGGTTTATACTGAGGGTTTTTGTGTATCCATGTGCATGTAGCAATATGGCGGCCGAGTTACGCAAGGTACGGCTGTATCTATGGGTTTGAGTGACGCTTTAGTCATGTGTTTCCCATCATGTGACTTTATTGCGGCACAAGTTAAATACAAGATGGTGATTGGCGTTTTGTTTTTCTACAGAACGAACATCGACACGCGTGTTTGCTGGCAGGACACTCTTATCTTGAGGTGTGTGTATTCAAGATACATTGTACCGACAATTTACGTATAATTCTATATGGGGTGGTTTTACTCACTGATGTGTCTTGGTCTGTAGGTCACATACTTACCAGGATTGTGCCTCATGGTGTCCAAGAGATAGAAGTTATACTCGGAACGTAAGAAATAACACTTATTCTGTTGACCATACTGACTACATATTGGTAACACCTTGGGGTGAGTGATTAACAGGGATCAAGTATTTATATTCTGGATGCCTGATAATACAGTTTTAACACAAGGTTATATATATCTTTGTCATGATTTAGGTCATCACCGGAGCAGTACACAGCTCCGCTATTGGACTTGTCATTCCGTTGGGTGTTGTATCTCATCGTTTTTTATATTTCTTGGTGAGTGTCTTGATGCTATCATAGAATCGTTACCTATAATGGTGTAAAAAGTGATTTTCTTACGCTCCACATGTCGTTTCCTTTCGTATTTTATATTTCTTGGTGAGTGTCTTGCTGCTACCATGGAATTATTACCTATGATGGTGTAATAAGGGATTTTCCTACGCTCCACATTGCTCAAGTTTAATTTCTTTCATTTAATACACCAGTATGACGTTGTTCTTGTTGTTGGGATTTTTATTTAAGGGTAATTGAGCCATCATTTGCCTCCTTGTTTTTTGTGCATGGATTATGAGTATTTGATAGTACATGAACTGTGATATTTCCTTTTTGAATGTCGGGGTGTTAACATTCGGTGTCAGCTAAGCCGGGGTGAGCTATGCGGTGCGAGGGACTATGTTAATAATCGTTCCCATTGCCACGCGCTACAGATTCTTCTATTCGGGTGGGGGCAGACAATTGGTCAATCTTTCTCACAATGGCTTGCTATACGTGTAGTCTATGGTGTCCTTGTTCCTCGTGCATTATCTTGTGGAATATTTGTTGATCTGATTTTATTTTTGAATCCTTCCTCTTGTGTGCAGTATATATCATCATAGATCTAACAAAAAGAGGGTTCCTTCTCCTGGGAGTAAATAATGCTTAAGATCCTAACTGGGGGATGATTTGCAATAAAGGAATGGGTTGCAGTGTTACGCTGATTACCAAATTTACAACTCAATATGTATGGACCATAAAGATATCATTAAAACCATGAGGCATACTTGTTAGTTAAAACATTTTCATACATTTATTAGAATAACTACTCTTAGGTAGTAGTATGTACAAATCATATACACAGTTTTATTCACACATTTAAAAAAGGTTATTCAAGGAATAATTAAAAAACATTTAAAACTTCACTAATTTGGTACTTAAACATAAACATTACATAATCATATTCATAAAACAAAAAATTGTTACAAGAACGAAATTGTCGACGCGGCGTTTCAGTGCTTTTTTTTCTATTCTGCACCTTCTTCAAGGACTCGTTCACAGCTTAATATTTTCTAGAAAACATATCATAATACATATCGTTAGGTCCAGATTTTTTCACAGTTTCACTTAGATTTATATCGCATGTTTAAACTGTTTTCCCTCTATTTGGTAACCCCGAACACTTTGCAACCCCAGATCGTACGTTACTATATTCTCATATCTTTAGCGAGAGTATAGTGGATTATTGTCATCACTAGTCTAGTGTTAATGTCTTGGTTTTATTTTCATGACATGAATAGGCAAACGATTAGCTTTTCGTGCCACAAAGATTTTTTATTTTTTTTATATATTATTGTTATTATTCTAGGCCATTATATTCAATATTATTCTTTACAACCCATCGTTGTCTTTAACTTACCCAAGTTTAGTCTTTCCTGGTTTCGATGTTATAGGTATTTCTGAGCACATATCCCTCTGCTCATGTTGCTTTCATTCTTTACTACTATAGGAAAGATATGTCTAGTTTTAAATTAGCTCTATTTATTTAGGGAGTGTTGTATTTACGAGGAGAAGTCATGTGTAACTCTACCTTGTTTCTGTGATGTGTTGAAAAACTTTCCTCGGGTTTTGAAGAAAATGGACCAACTTCAATCCTATTGCAAGGATACATTTATATTATAAAGGTGGTCTCTTTGTTAGTAAATTACATACATTCCGATTTGTCAGAGATTTATTATTTTTATTTATCTAACATTCTCTCCATCTCTAATCGGTTTTGCTATTTCAAATTAGCCAGGTTAAAAATCATCACAGTTAAGTTATAATTTCTCTAAGGTGAAGATTCACTTTTGTGTTGCATGTGATTGTCCCTCACCCGCATCTCTGGTTTTTCAAAGAGTAATTGAAAAATTATTTAAAAATATTTAAAACGATATCTTATTCTCAAGCTTACCGATCCTATTTCCTTGATCGTTGTAGTAGTAGGGGGGACGCCTCTGGGAGCTACCTTATGCTATTCTGTCCACCACTTTCACTGCAGGGCAAATGATATTGCTGGTTGGTTTTTAATTTATATATGATTTGTTTTTACTAGCCTCACTCTAAGGGATGATATTAAGTCATGGTTTCCTTACCTCTGTGTAGACAGGAATCTTATATAAATTAAAAACCAACCAGCAATATCATTTGCCCTGCAGTGAAAGTGGTGGACGGAATAGCATAAGGTAGATCCCAGAGGCGTCCCCCCTTCTACTACAACGATCAAGGAAATAGGATCGGTAAGCTTGAGAATAAGATATCTTTTAAAATATTTTTTAATAATTTTTAAATAACTCTTTGAAAAACTAGAGATGCGGGTGAGGGACAATCACATGCAACACAAAAGTGAATCTTCACCTTAGAGAAATTATAACTTAACTGTGATGATTTTTAACCTGGCTAATTTGAAATAGCAAAACCGATTAGAGATGGAGAGAATGTTAGATAAATAAAAATAATAAATCTCTGACAAATCGGAATGTATGTAATTTACTAACAAAGAGACCACCTTTATAATATAAATGTATCCTTGCAATAGGATTGAAGTTGGTCCATTTTCTTCAAAACCCGAGGAAAGTTTTTCAACACATCACAGAAACAAGGTAGAGTTACACATGACTTCTCCTCGTAAATACAACACTCCCTGAATAAATAGAGCTAATTTAAAACTAGACATATCTTTCCTATAGTAGTAAAGAATGAAAGCAACATGAGCAGAGGGATACGTGCTCAGAAATACCTATAACAACGAAACCAGGAAAGACTAAACCTGGGTAAGTTAAAGACAATGATGGGCTGTAAAGAATAATATTGAATATAATGGCCTAGAATACTAACAATAATATATAAAAAAATCAACAACAAAAAATAATAATAATAATCTTTGTGGCACGAAAAGCTAATCGTTTGCCTATTCATGTCATGAAAATAAAACCAAGACATGAACACTAGACTAGTGATGACAATAATCCACTATACTCTCGCTAAAGATATGAGAATATAGTAACGTACGATCTGGGGTTGCAAAGTGTTCGGGGTTACCAAATAGAGGGAAAACAGTTTAAACATGCGATATAAATCTAAGTGCAACTGTGAAAAAATCTGGACCTAACGATATGTATTATGATATGTTTTCTAGAAAATATTAAGCTGTGAACGAGTCCTTGAAGAAGGTGCAGAATAGAAAAAAAAGCACCGAAACGCCGCGTCGACAATTTCGTTCTTGTAACAATTTTTTGTTTTATGAATATGATTATGTAATGTTTATGTTTAAGTACCAAATTAGTGAAGTTTTAAATGTTTTTTAATTATTCCTTGAATAACCTTTTCTAAATGTGTGAATAAAATTGTGTATATGATTTGTACATACTACTACCTAAGACTACTTATTCTAATAAATGTATGAAAATGTTTTAACTAACAAGTATGCCTCATGGTTTTAATGATATCTTTATGGTCCATACATATTGAGTTGTAAATTTGGTAATCAGCGTAACACTGCAACCCATTCCTTTATTGCAAATCATCCCCCAGTTGGGATCTTAAGCATTATTTACTCCCAGGAGGAGGAACCCTCTTTTTGTTAGATTGTTGACCCAATCCTTTTCCTGCCAGAAAGGGTAACTCCCTATACACATTATATCATCATAGATGACAACATTTTCCTTTGGACGTTGATTACACTATCAGACGCACTGCGGGAACGGACTCGTTTCCTGATCAAATTTTGCCAACATCCCCATTTTTGATGGGTGATTGTTTTTACCTTACGAACGCTAGATCTATTCACTGGGTATTAGGGTGTTTATGGAGGATATCACTATTTTGGCTCGAGGGTCCTTAGCACTCTGTCTTTCTGGTTTTCATTCATTACGTTTATTGCACTGGGTATCTTTTTGATCTCTTCTCATATAGGTTCAGGTGTTGTGTTAGTTTGAGTCATTTTTTATGAAATTAGCAATGTTTGTAACAATAGGGTATATTTTTATCTTCCATCATTGTATTAGATTGACTATATTCACACTTTTCTGATAGGTTATTTTAATTTTTTTGTATTATGGCATTATTAATATATCACAATATTGTATAGCACATTGATTGTAATACATCTGTCATTCCAGCCTTGAAAAAGTCTGAGTACAGATGAAATACGTGTCACTACTGTGCCATCCACTAATGTGAGAAGACAAACATGATTCAATGACTCAAGCTGTAGCCTGGCTAAAGCAGTTTCTAACTGCAATCCGACCTGTCAAAATAAATCCTTTTGACGGGAGAAAACCTCCCTTTTAAATATAATTATGTCACCACTATGTAGGCCTTGTAGCTAATCGCGTGCTGACAAGGAATTACTACGTATGACCTTATCTGATTATTTTGAATGTTACGTAAATTGTGTGTCTAACTGTATCATCCTTTTGTTGTAGATACTGACTAGTATATGGAATCTATTTAACATATGTCCAGTACTGTTTTTGGATATGAGAAATTCATTTAGTTGGGGGAGGTGTGCTGCTATAGCTTCTTTTTTGTGTGTACACCCTCTTTATGTTCACCCCACATGGGGGGCGGGCTTACCGTGTCTCATAATAGGCTGCCATCCCCATCTTCAAGATGGCTGATAGTGAAAGGTAGGGTCTACCTCGCCTGTTCCTCCCGAGGAGTGGTACAGGGGAGGTAGGCACACCTCCTACTTTACTTATTTGTCCTGCCAGTCCTCTAAGCAAAAGTGGGGCAAGACTTGGGGGTTGCCATCTGTTTCAAATAGTGGAGGCTGGGGCCAGGGTTCCAAGGTGTCAGGGCTTTGAAGCTCCTTTCTCTACCATAGCAGATCCTGCAGGGGGAAGGTGTGACCATCTCTGCCCAAAATATGCATTGTCTCTGAATCTGGAGATCTCTGGCTCTCTACCCAGGGGTCCAGAAACATGTCTGGTGATGGCAGGCTGGCTACAACTAGACATGAACCACACCAGTGGTCAGTAGGTTTCAGAGGATACTGCAGAAGGATCTCCAGTGTGAATGTATTAATAAATCCATCACTGGGACCAGTGCTCCAGTATTGGCTGGACATTGTAGGGGCACCCCTGCTCATGTGGGGGGCCTCACCCAAGACACAGTGTCCCTGCCTTAGGGCTAGTAAGGCCTTTAAGAGGGGTGACTTACCTATATTTCAAAGCACTGCAGGGAGGTATGGTGCACCATGCTGGGTGCCATGTCGACTCTTTGGTTTGCCCTGCACCTAGCCACACAGCCTCCACTAGTAGTGCTGCCTTGTCGGAGTGAGGGGTTCCTAGAGGACTTTCTGGCCTCAGGCCCTAGACACCAGGGGTACCATTAACTAGGGACTTACAGGAGAACCAGAAGCTCTGTCAATTATGGTACATTTTATGGGCAAAGAGATAAGGTGGTGGGCCCTGGTTGGCTGGACCCCAGCACACATACAGGTCGAAGTCACATCAACATCATGCAAAAGCGGGTTAAGTCATGCAAAAAAAAACACTTTCCCACAGGTGGTATTTCCTCAACCTACTCTCCCTCGGATATTAAAATTCGTATTGTTGGGGTTAAAAGAGGCACACATTGCACCATGAAAACTGGCTCATGTAAGAAAGTGCCTTCTTGGCATAGTCACCCCATTTTTGTGGACTGGTGCTGCTGTGTGTTTTACTCTCAGCACTAGGACACTGCTAACAAGACCCATTGCATGTGCTGTGACCCCTAAAACATGTAAAAATTGTCTAAACCCTAATTGCCTTATTTAACCCACAGAGTATGGTGCCCCAAAATACCTTCATGACGTAGAAAGTTAATGGTTACGCAGGAGCCATGACGAAACTCCTGAAAAGACTTCAACTCATTCAGAAAGCCTCCGCACGCCTGATCCTCGGAATCCCTTGCTGCAGCCACATCACACCCCACCTGAGAGACCTGCACTGGCTCCCCGTCAGCAAAATGATAACCTTCAAGCTCCTCACCCAGGCGCACAAGGCACGTCACTACACCAGACCAGCTTACCTCAACAGGCGGCTCAGCTTCTACACCCCCACCCGCCAGCTTCGCTCCGCCGACCTCACCTTGCCACAGTCCCCCGCATCCAAAGGCAACCTCCCGCAGCAGATCGTTCTCCCACATCGCCACCAAGACCTGGAACACCCTCCCCGTCCCCCTACGGCAGACCCAAGACCTGATGACCTTCAGAAGACTCCTCAAGACCTGGTTTTTCAGGCAGTAGCAGCACTCCCCCACATGCGCCTTGGGACCCTCGCGGGTAAGTGGTGCGCTTTACAAGTGTTTTGATTGATTGATTGATTGTTAACTGTGGAATAAAGCACTACTGTGCCATCCACTAGTGTGAGAAGACAAACATGATTCAATGCCTCAAGCTGTAGCCCGGCTGAAGCAGTTTCAAACTGCAATCCGACTTGTCAAAATAAAACCTTTTGACGGGAGAAAACCACCCTTTTAAATATAATTATGTCACCACTATGTAGGCCTTGCAGCTCACAAAGAAGTGCGCATGGTATTTAAAATGAGGACATGTAGAAATGTAAAGTTTAAAAAGCTCATAAAAGTTAATATTGCCGTAGGAAGGCTGCCTGACCCATGGGATCAGACAAGCACACCACATGTAAATTATGTGTTACTGAAAATGTTTGTGAACAGGTTACACTCCTGCCCACCTCATTTCCAACAAGTTGCGAGTGTCCATCCGTAGAAATGCAGTCAATCAACTTTATTAACAGATTCAGTGGTACCACATTTGGTCCAGGCGTCGTACCGAAATACCATAATATGCTCAATTTGCCCTGTTTACCAATCTGGAAGACCGAAAGATCTCCCAGTAATCAATATAGAGTTGCTTTATGTGTTTCTCTAAAGTAGTTTGTGGGGTCGACAGTCAACAAATTCATTAAGCAGGACACAAAAAGGACTTCTTTACGGATCTTTGGCGGCGTGTCAAGCTTGCAGCGATCACGCATCCTTATGATATACACTATATGCATGACTTTTTTTCAGCATATTGCGTTGCTGAGAAAAGACTCAGATAACTGCGGACTTTAATTATTGACATATGAAAACATTATATGTTCAGATGAACAACTACATAGGTGCCTCACTATCCATCCGTGGCAGCGTTCATTTCACTCACATACCTCTTTAACATGGATGTGCAAAAGTAATGAGATCCAGCATAGGTGCCAGAAACCCCCTCAAATGACCAAGCAGCATCTGCTATCCCCAAAAGAAATTAATATCTGGTAAGGAATCCTTCAGATGCCAAGACAAGAAATATGGAAGGTAAGAGAGGAAAAAAGACATATTGAGAAACAAAAAATAGCAAACAAAATGCTGCAGCATTCCTAAAGTTACAAATCATTACAGTAGGCGATCAGAAGAGAAGCCTGTGTATGAAAATGAATTGAAAATATATGCCTACTGTTAGACCTGCCATTTCTTGGTGTGGTTACCCCTGACTTTTTGCCTATACCTCCTCTATTTTTGATGCTGTGATGGATTTAGTTTTGCTGGCTCAGATGCTTTGGGCACTTTGCCACTGCTGATCAGTGTCAAAGTGCAAGTGCTCCCTGTTAAAAGTGTTATGGTAATTGGTTGTCCATAATTGGTATGTTTGTCATACTATTAAAGACCCTAGTAAAGTGCACTATGTGTGCCAGGGCTGGTAATGCAAATGCTACTAGTGGGCCTGCAGCACTAACTGTGCCACCCACACAAGTAGCCCTAAAAAGAGATCTCAGGCCTGCCACTGCAGTGCCTGTGCGCAGTTTGTTAACTGCCTTGTTGTCCTGACAAGTGCACCCACTTGCCAGACCTTACCCTTCCCTTTTTATGCACATCAGACACCTCTATAGTAGACCCAAGGTACCCCCCTGGGCAGGGTGCAGTGTATGTGAAAGGTAGGACATGTACTGAGGTGTGCACCATGTCTGACAGTGAAATACTGCCTAATTCATTTTTCACTGTTGCAAGGCCTTTTTGCCCATAGGACAGAATAGGGAATGCTGTGTCACATGTTTCCAGCATATCTTACCATAGGCATAAGATGGAGTGATGGAGTTTAGTGTGCCTGAACTCAGAATTTAATAACACTTCTTTTTGTGAAGATGGTTCTTGAATTTTGTGTTTAGAAACCATGCTTTTAGAAGTGGCTGGTTTCTTGTCCTAACCATCCTGTGTGCCTCCGCCTGGTTGTGTATTGACTGCCTGGGTTTGGATGTGACAGGGTCTGGGAAGTATCCTTATACCAGGGAGGAGTAGGTGAGACAGCAACAGGCTGGCCTGCATTTGGTGTGGTGAGAGGAGTAGCCCCTTTGACGCGAAGAGGGCTGCTGCCACAAAAGAATGGCTCCACCTCCTGCGGAGTGTCTGAGGCCCAGACCCTCACTATCAAAGAAAGAAGGTCTGCACTGGCAGGAAGAAACCCAGAACTGGTTTGAACTGGGCTCAAAGCCCCCTGAACACAAAGGCTTCAAATGCATTTAGGGATATAAATGTGAGAGCTGAAACCCCTCAACTCAAGCCTGAAAAAGGATTGAAACTACTTTGTGATCAAGAGGAACCTCTGCCAAAGAAGAATAGTTGAAGAGACTGAAGAGAAGGACTGCCCTTGCTTTGTGTTCTGGGGCTGGCCTGCAGTTTGCAGATTTGATTAAGGCGAGGACATGGGACTTTGCAGTGTGCTGTGTCCCCCTGCTTGAAAGGACTTTGCTATGTGCTGGGTCCAGAAGTTACTTGTATCCAACGGCCTGAGATGAGCTGGCTCCTTGTTGTGGAAACTCCGGAACATCAAGTGTGTCTCAGCGATGCTGTGTGCATGTATTTTTTGCAGCCTGAGACCTTCATGAGAATTTCCCTGTGGCCATATGCCTCCGAGCAGTCTTGCGCTCTGCTTCGATCAACAGCGTGAACAGAAGTGCTGTGATCGTTAGCACCATCGGGCTAGATCGTCATCCCAAGGGGGAGCCATGAGAAATCACCACCGCCAGCCTGAGCCTGCCTTTGCCAAGGAGAGACCTGTGAACCTTCACCATTGTGGGTCCGAGGTCATTTGCCCAAGATCAACGGAGTCGCGCCGGGAGCTGATCAGCTGCGAGGCCGTCACCTGGTAGCCTTACTCTCACTGCGAGGAGCAGCCACCAACAACCCGAAGCCGCACAGCATGACGCCCAAGCCACAAGGAGAGAGAGACTGCACCCCTCAGGTAACACTCAGCGTGCGTGCATGTGTCGCCGCCTGGGGCGGAGTACGTGCTATCGCTCTCAGCCTTTCCCATCTTTGCAGCACGACCCTCCGCTCAAGTCAGTACTGCGGCCCATATTCACCGAGAAGTGACAATACCGGGGTCGGATTGTGAAGCTGCACTTTGTTTCCTTCATAACAGTATTGGGGGCTTATTTTGGCAGTCGCTGATGGCGAGTCAGCCAAGAGTGGCATAGAGACCTTCACTAGCACCACGATCGATGCCGGATTGTTTTTACGATCCGCATTAGTACTTGCACTACAAACTGCATTATTACTTGCTTTTACGATCGCATTAGTACTTGCATTACGGACTGCATTATTACTTGCTTTACGGACCACATTAGTACTTGCATTAAGGACTGTCTTATTTCTACATTACGAACTGCATAGCAATGCATTAGGACTGCATTAGATCATCGTGAACTACTCATCAATACCGCAAGAATTGTTGGCCTAATAACCGGCCCAGTGAAATAATATGAATACGCATATGCTGGATATTTTTGTCGTTTGGTCTCATCGTATTTCTTCTTGATAAAGAAATCGCTATTTTCCTAAATCAGCGTGGTGTCCATTTGTGGTATTATCACTGTGTTACTGGGAGTGTTGTTGTAAATACTTTACACATTGCCTTGGAGATAAGCCTGGCTGCTCATGCCAAGCTACCGGAAGGTGAGCTGGGGTTATCTAAGAGTGTGTCCCTCCTTTACCACACCAGAAGCAAGGGTCCCTATTTGGACTAGGGTACCTACCTCAGGCAAATAGAAACCCCCAGATCTAACACCTACATATGGAAAGGAATCATGGGGAAAGTACAGGAAGGAAATCTGATTGCCACACAACCATCTAATTTATGTCAGGCAAACATCAGGACATTGTTGCAGTAGGAACGTACCTTCTAGGAATAGAGAAGAAAATAACCAGCAATATAGGGAATCTCCCTCAAAATTTAGTGGTGACAATCTAAGGCGCCTCTCTGCCACGGGTTTGGCCTGATCAGTGTCTGAATAGAGCAGCATCATTTTACCAGCTTTGAGTGGCAATTGTGTACTTGTTAGAAAATCTTTTTCTTTGGGGACTTTTCGAAGCATTTCTTGGCATTTCAAGTAAATGACAAAACGTAACGCACACAAAACAACAAAACACCACAGGTGACACACAACTTAGCACAACAAAAATTAATGCAGCTCAGTAACCACAGTAAAAGATAACAAATTGTAATAAAGCTTCTCAGAAATAGAGCAGCACAAAGAAACTAAAGATCTCATCATCACCACAACAAAATACCATACAACAAATATGCAGAAACATTCCTATCATACAATACCAACTACAAAATTCTTCTTTCATAATATGTTGGTTTAAGGTGTTTGCATCAAACACTACAATAACATATCTTCAAGGACATAAAATAGCACTAGTGAAGATGTTGTGAGCTGACGGGTGTCTTAAACAGTTCACCAGGGGCGGCTCCTCCATTTGAGTGGAGGAGCATCGCCCCACAGAGAAAAGCCCTAAGCCAAAGCTGAAAAATAAAATTGCAATAAAGTTTACTTTTTGCTATTTTATTTTTCAGCAACGAACCGGTATCGAACTGAGCATCAAGACGGGGTGGGGCCATGGCTGTTGAGTGGCAACAGGGAGCAGTGCACTTATATTTAAAGTGCGCATGTCCCTTTGGTCAGCTGTCTTGCGACAGCCAGTCAGACATGCACATTTTAAACTTCTCTAACCTAGCTGTCTTAGACAGGTAGGTTAGAGAAAGCACAGGCCTCCAGTGCTCTTAAGAGCACTGAGATAGGCCGCTCCCTCCAATCCTGACACTTCTCTCATGCTGGTTAAAAGCATGAGAGCAATGCCTGGATTGGCTTGGGAGTTGGGAGCCTGACTAGAGGAGAGAAGACTGATCGAGGAGCAGGATCTAGGGTGGTGTGAGCGGTGCATCCGCACCAGGTGCTGACTCTTCGAGGAGGCGCCTGTTTGGAAGTATTTTATGGTTTTGAAAGCACCTGCTGCTGCATTGCTGGCCTCTGCAATTTTCATACAAAAATGAAATGTCAAGATAACTCGGTGATTAATGTTCTTCCTGGAGAGAGGAGTTTTGTCTAGTGGAAGTTTTAACACATTTTATGGTAGCACAGAAGGTTAATGTGTCTGCTGCAAAGAATGTGTACCATGCAGATAACAAAGGGCATATAGTTTAAATAGGTCAGTGCTTTTGTGAGAGAGATTCTTTTGTTACTAGCAGTGTAGATGTTCAAATCCTAACATGGAACAGTGAACTAATAACTGTCATCATAGAGCTGCAAGCAAACTGCAAGGTATAGATTAGAGCATTATGATGTTTTCCTCCATCTTTCATTATTCTAATGTTTCAAAAAGGGTTCATTTCGGTTAAAAAAAGCATTATTATTAAATGTAACAGCCAACCTTGGGGTTAGGCTTTAAATTCAGTCTGTGCTTCTCCAGACCAAGCACTCATAAACTATACTGTCTACTAGTATGGATGACATGTGACTCCTGAACTCCTACACCTTGTAATCCTCTGTATTATGTAAAATGTTCTATATACTGATGTACACACCTATGATTGTTTGTCTCTGTGTAGTGTTTGTGATGCAAAGTGCTCTGACACCCTACAATGGTATAGGTGGCGCTATTAAATATATCTGAGAGAAAGAGTGGTTATGGAGGCTTGAGGGGGTACTGTTAAAGGGTAGTAGCGAGGGAGTCTGGGGGCGCCCATGGGGGGTGCCAACAAACATTGTCGCACAGGGCGTGACCAGCGCTAAAGCCGGCCCTGTCGAGGAGGAAGTCGTGCAGGAAAGTAAGCGTATTTTACTTCATTTATTTATTTTTTCTCTGCCACCCGTTCACCGCCCTCAGTACCAGCCACGGCCCGTGAAGGGAGTTCGGTGGGGCAGGGAGGCGGTGCGGGGGAGGGGCAGGGTGGAGGGTGGTAAACAACGGAATATGGATAATTGCAGGTAAGTAAACAATTTAAAAAACAATTTAATAAAATCCGATGCAGCGCGCGCTACGAAATTCATTTTATTAATTAAATTGTTTACTTACCTGCAATTATCAATATTCCGTTGATTACCACCCTCCACCCTGCCCCTCCCCCGCACCGCCTCCCTGCCCCACCGAACTCCCTCCACGGGCCGCGACTGCTCAGTACATGCCAATCACGACTGCATTTAACAAACTGGACCAGAGCTATTTTACAACCTTAGGCAGTGGTAAATTGTGGAAAATTGTTGCTTCACACAGAAACTTTAGAGTTGTGCTGCTTTTGGCTGAAAATATAGTAGCATTTGTAAATATCTCCAAAGTTAAAAATAAAACAAATCAAAAAAGCAACATATTAGCACAATTATAATGTCACACAGCACAACAAAACAGTCAAACCAGAAAGGAACACGTAACCACAGCAAAACACAACAAAATCACGTTGCAGTAATGCAGCACAAAATGACAGCAGGACAAAAAACAACTGAGCATGCCACTACTTCAGCAAAAGGCCTCCAAACCATTATGCACAAACATTCTTGAAACACATTTGAACCACCAGAAACGTGATTTTATATTGAGAGGAAAAGGTGTTTGCAACAAGCACTACCTTATCATCAAGGACATGAAAAGGCTAGGACGTGAAATCACTCTATTTAAGGTTGTGGACATAGACGTCGATCACCAAAGCTTATGTGAGTATGTATTTGCCTGAATAGGACGAGATAATGCTAGGTTGTTTCAATTTACATTTTACAGGCTTTTACGTAGAAAACTACCTTCAGCGAGGAGCCCATTTTTTTCATTTAATGTGTGCATTTCACGCACATTATCTTCTGCTTCATAAAGGCACCGAGCATACTATCAATCTTTTAAGGTCCTAATTTAGAAACTAAATGTTAATTAATTCTGCTGCGCCTGTACAGATGGTGATTTTCCTTGTCACATTCTTGTAGTAAAAGCCTCACTGATTAAACCATAGAGCATAATAATTTGATTATCCGTGGCCAAGCCTAATTCTCTCAGTAGAAGTGTTTTAACTTGTGGGTCACTGCTTTGTACTGCACGTCATTTGTGAGACACACTTCATTCCCTAGATGTTCTGCACATTAAAAACCAAATACAAATGTTTTGTTAGACTTGGTACGTATTAAGAATCGCGTCTTCAGAAGATGTAGTTTTTTAGATCCAAATGTGCAATTAGTTGTATGTGCTCCTGCGTATTTCCAACACCATATTAAATGGCATTCGTGCATTGGAACAGTCAAGCACAGTGGACAATTTAAGAGTACTCATTTCAAATATACCGAGCACAGTATACTTGTGTACTATATCATACAGATCCACGGGAATGGCTAGATTGGTTAGTCCATAGAACAAATACCATTTTGTTTTGCTATTAACCTGAGCATACTTTGATGAATCTGCACAAAACGTCGTAAAGAAAAATATAATTATCTTTTCTTGGATCTTCTGAATTTTTATTCAGGATTTTCAAGTGGGCAAAGTATTAGGAGTAGCCTCCTAACACAACATTTCTCAGTTAACTCATGTAAACGTTTTTGTATGAGCTACAAAAAATGTTGGACGGAATGACACAATGTTTTATGCCTACAGAGCCTCGTTATTTGTGACTGTGTTTTAGTTTAGTCTTATTGTACTCATTCTGTTCCATTGCCTTAATTTGGCAGAAAAGTTCATGATATCTGCATACATTTTATTTGATATAAATGGACATTTATTCAGTTTTTCACAAGTGACTACATTTTCCTCCATGTCCTGTTTTATGTCTGCAAGCTTCAGTGAAGTCCTCAGGCCTGGTTGAAAAAATGTCCTTGTGGTTGTTCAGTATTCGGGGGAAAGCACGAACAATCAATAGAAAGGTGGAAAATACCATTTGCTGCCCAACAAATATGTCCCTCCACTCTACACCCCTCCACTCCAAGACTCTCGTCTTTACTCCACTCTTCTCCATTTTATGATACTCTATGCCACTCCACTCTATGTCTTTCTATCACTCTATTCACTCCTACTCCTACTCCTACTCCTCCCAGGCCAGCAGACCATTGGCTATTCAGCTACCAGGCAAGTCTGAGCCCTCCTCTCACACCTGCCCAGGCCCCTGAAGGCCTTGCTGGGTGCACCCCAAATCATTCTCCTCCATCTTGTGAGTTGCAGCCCACATGTGCCCCAGATTGCTTGGAGCAGAGTCCGGGAAGTGGTAAGGAGACAGACTAGTGCTGTCTCTTCCCAAGACAAAAAGTTGTTTAAAAAACGATTTTCACTTTCTGTGTTTACTGTCTATGCCTGTGGTTGTTACAGTTAAAAATTGTAGTTTTATCCTGCCTGTAATTGCATATTTTATCACCTGTGTTGTGTTTTAAATGTGTGGTTTTCCCTGCCCATGATTGCCTTCATTTAGTGTGTTGAATTGTGGGATTTGCAGTCCAACCTCTGTAGTTTGTCCCTCTAATTCCTTGGTGACAAATCTGTTTTCCCTCCAAATTTCTCCTTTGCTCTGTGCTTAGGCCTGTGTGCTCAAACAGTGCACCCCCGCCACCATTTTGTGTTCACAAGCCAGTGAGGCCAGCCCCCCTGCCCCCCCCCCCTAGCTACAGGGATTTTCTACATCAGAGAGTGCTTCTGTGAGCTGTATTTACTGGGGCCTGTGCACTTCGTTTTTTGGCCAGCAGGGGGAGTAAAGCTTTATTCAAACAGTATTGTTAGATTTCGAGTTAGTGAAGCCTTTACCTGCTGAAGTCCAAAGTTGTGGATTGAGCCTGTCTGTCTCCTAGGAGATTCTGAACAGGAGCAAGCAGCTTCCAACTCCCTGGCCAGCAAACCGTGTCTGAGGTTGCTGGGACCTTATATGGTGTGCTGGTGGTTGGCACATGTGTACACTGATTGGTGGTTGTATCTGGTGTTTCTATTGGGTTAGGGTTAATGTTCTCATTGGTTGGGTATTTGAGGGTTCTGACTGGTTTCTCGGTCTGTGATTCAATCATTGCAGGGTTGGGACTAGGGCTAGGGTTTGGATTTCTATAGGAAGTAGGGACTAGGGCTTCCTATGTTATTGGTTGTTGGGAGTAGGGTGGGACTAGGGCTAGGGTTAGACCTTCAATTGGAAGTAGCTATTTAGTGCTTCTGGTGTGATTGGTTGTTGGACCAGGTGTGGGACTAAGAGTAGGGTTAGGCTTGCTATTGGAAGTAGGGACTAGGGCTACCTGTACCATTGGCTGCTTGGACTTGGATTGGGACTAGTGGTAGGGCTAGGGCCTTTACTGGACGTAGAGATCAGGGTTTTTGAACTGACTAGGGTTAAGATTGGCTGCAAGGTCCTGGTCTCCTATTGGTTCTAGAAGTTAGGGCTAATGTTGTGATTGGATAATGTTAGGGCTAGGGTTCCCATTGGCTGAAGGGGTCACCTGATTACTAGGGCTACAAAAAAGGCCAGGCTTAGGGCGTCTCAGCCCGGGTGTCGAGGCTAAGGGTGGAGAGGACAAGGGTAGTTGCCTGTTTGGGCCTGTTCGAGACTGATCGGGACTAGGGACAGAAATGCTGCCCTTTTTCTCATAAAAAAAACCCTTCACTCTTTTATCCCTCCACTATCCTTTTTTTCTATAAAAATTAACAGACTAACATGTTCACTTCTCAAATTCCATGTTCCATATTCAACTATACTAATATACTGCCCAAATAACTGAATAACATATCTACTACTCAAATTACTTCATATTTATACTATACTAATTTTCAACACTAATCCTTTATGGGTTCCGGAGTGGCGTGCTACTCGCCAAAAAGCTCTTCAACACCCATCAGGGGTAACAAGTGCTATATGAATGTAAATCTTTCTTCTCCTTTTATCCATCCGCTATCCTTCTCACTCCAAGTAACAGACTAATATACACCACTGAAATTACCTCATATTTCATCTATCCTTCTGCTATAATTCCAAATCCAAATAACTGACTAACCTATCCACCACTTAAAATGTACTTGCATGTTTCACTATACTAATTCAACACTAATCCTCTGTGGGTCCCGGAGTAGCGTGCTACCCGCCGAAAAAGCGCTTCGACGCCTCGTCAGGGGTAGTAAGCGCTATATAAATGCAATTACAATTACAATACAATACACTAGTCTACTCTATGACACTGTATGCCACTTCATTCTATGACACTCCACTTCACTCTATGATACTCCACTCTACACCACTCCACTGTACATGCCTCCACTTAATGCCGCTCCATTCCACTCAACACCACTTCACTCTACAACTCTTCTTCACTTTCCTCCACTCCATGACACTTCCCTCTCTAGGACACTCCACTGTACAACACTCCACTCTACGCCCCTCCACCCCACAACTCTCCACTCTATGACATTCTATGATACTCCACTCTAGTTCACTCTACACTAGCCTACGCCACTCTACTCTGCAGCACCCCTCTCTATGACGCTCCACTCTACAACACTCCACTCTGCACCCCTCCACTCTGCACCCCTCCACTCTATGCACCTCCACTTAACGATGCTCCACTCAATGACTCACTACTTCCCCGTCTCAAATCCACTCCTATCATTTTATTCCTACCTTAGACTCTAGCAAACAAACAAGAAATCAAGAGCACAATCCTAACACAACGAATGCACAAGAAAAAAAAATTACTAACCCCGTAACTACTAATCTTGGGTTCCTGAGCAGTGTGGTACTCACTCAAAAAGGGCTTCATTGTCTCATCAGGAGTTGTAAGCTCAATATAAATAGATTTACAATTTATAATTGCAATTACATTACAGCAAACAGACCAGCTGGCAATGAATATTTGGTTTAAAAGCGCACTAAGTTTGATAAGGAATTAAGGTCGACCTAGCCTATCCTAACAATAATCCTAGCCCAATCTCTGCACAGGCAAATGTATGCATTGCTCAAAAGGCCGTGCCCTGTACCAAGTAGCTTATAGTGGTAAATTCTGATGTTGCTTGCAACAACAACAAAAATGCATAGGGTATGATGTTGGCTCTTCTGGCCAGCCTGCTTTAAACTTTCAAAAACAATACGTTTGTCCAAAGACCATGTTCATTCAGTATTGGCTCAAGCATGCTGGCAACAAAATGAGGTCAAACGCCATGCCCAACCTGGGAAGATTTGTGCCAGGTTATAGTGGGCTAGCACTCTCCTATCTGTGTGCCTCCCGCCAAATAATTAAATCATATGGTAGCAGCTGGTTGGTTTGGTATTGGTGAGGCAATCTTTAATTTCAGAATTCTAACTCCAGCTAAAGCAAACAAGAGCTGTCAAGTTGACCTACCAGGCTAATGTAGTGATGATCTTTTTAATTACTGATGTCTGGTAGTTTGATTTCCATTTAAAATTCTAGACCGCAAATGTCAGCAAACAATGAAAAAACACTTTTGGACAAGCTAATCACAGAAGACAAGGAACACGCTTGCTGAATATTTGGAATAAATGACAAAAATGTATTCTATTTATACACTTTTCTGAAGAGAAGTGCAAATCTGTTTGGGCTCAGTGAAGTGATGAAAAATGCTCTAAGGATATCATGGTCACTATGTCAGGGAAAGGAGCTAGATGATTAGGGCAACACTGGCAGCAGACCGTATCAAAAGTAAGTGGCTTGTGGGGTGACCTACCAGCAAAGTATTTGGTCCTGCATCCAGTGCCTGTTCCCAGAGAACACTGGAGGTAGAGGACTGCATGGTGGTTGGACTCAAATGCCAATATCTACACTAGACTTGGGAGTAAAATTACACACCGCTCGCAGAGTTAGCTGAATTCGGCAAGCATGGAGTTAACTATAAACTCTGCACTCTGCCGCAAAGCAGAACTTGTATTTCCATTGATGCACTTGTCACGTATTGTAACATGTGTGGGGAGCATGACGAGACTTGCTGGGCGCTCGCGAGCACTCACGAGATTTGCTAGTCGCTTGTGAGATTTTGTGGGCACTAATGCAGCTTTAGACCGTGCCAGCAACTTCTGACTCTTCTTTTGTGATGTAGGCGAGTGCGATCGAGTGCGAGCGACTGCAGCTGCTATCTGGAGAAGCAGCTAAATCTCCTCAAAAGACAATTTGGAGTTAATAAACTTCACAAATGGACCAGTCGTGTTGTTTTTTGTGTGCGAGGAGCCCTTTTTATTTTAATTTCTTTTAACAAGGAGGAAGTGACCCAGAGGCTCCTACTTCCTGTTCCTGCCCAGCAGGCTTCTCCCAGTACTTTGTCCACCTCCTGGTCCCTACTCATTTAGATTTGGAGCTAGAAGGATCACTCTGTTTGTCTGCTGCATATACCATTGGATTTGATGACTTTGTTTTTGTGATATCACAAGTAAGTTCAAAAACGGTATAGAAGTGCTATCTGTTTTATTGAGGGCATGCACCAGGATTTATTTGTACTTTTATTCGATTTTTAAAATGTATGGCAGTGGGGGGCTTGCAGTTTCAGTTGCAGCCTAGTTATTTTTTTGCATGTCATTTTTCTTCTTTTGCAAAGGAAAGATGTTGCACACTTTAGTAAAAGAAATTCAGGATTTGTAAATAAATGTGCAATATTAATTTAATTCCGTATGTGGCCTAGTCTGCAAATGGGCCTTTCAGCCAGTACATCCAGTACTAGTCCTGGGTGCATGAAACAACTGTTTCTGTGGTGTCTGTTGGATTGAAACATCATTTAGACCATAAATGACATTGGGTTAAATTACAAAATGTGTTTTTTGGGGGTATTTCGCATGCTTTTCAGCATACAGTGTATTACTGGGATAATATATTTGATGCCTTTGAAGGATGTGTGTTGTTGTAAACTTTTATAGCCCAGTTAAATTTTGTTTTTGGCATTGCTGAATGAATGCTGTTTTCTCCTGTGTTAACATGCCTGCTTTGTCTGGCCAGTGTCTGAGTATGTTTGCTGTAGTCCTCCATTTGTCTTTGATCCCCAGGCCATGTGGACGGAAGCTTTTTGTATAGTCAGTGTCCATAGGCCTGCATGTGTTCTTTGATTTCCATGCCTCCTTCCTTGTTGTTTGACCATGTGGCTGATGGCCATTTTGTGTAGCCACTACCAGCCAGTGTGCTTTTTACCATAGGCCTGCATGGTTTCTTGGTTGTGGCCATACCTTTTTGCTGGTTGTTGTTGTTTGACCATGTGGCTGGGGACATTTTGTGCTGCCAGCCACTGTGCTGTTGCCATAGGCCTGCAAATGTTCTTTGTTTTCCATGCCTCCTTGCTTGTTGTTTGGCCATGTGGCCATTTTGTGCAACCATCTTTTTTCAGTTTTCAAAGCCATTTTATATGTAGATGCTTAAGCCTTTTTGTTTGAGCTCCGTTTTCCCTGATATAAGTTTAATAATATGCTTGAGGCCTAGTTGATGCTCAATGCTCATAGAAACTGTATTGTATGAACAGTGTTTTATATTATTATATACTTTATTTTGCCTTTTTCACCTGCACCACTCCTTGTCTCCTGAATCCCAATGGGTTTATCATGGTAATCCCCTAGTACATCAGCAATTAATTTTTTTTGATAATATATTTATACCATTTTTTAATTTAATTTAAAATGTTTTTCCATTTTTTAAATACATTTTTTACTTTTTTAATGTAATTTTTTTTTGTTAAAATATTTTTTGTTTTTTTTATTTACATTTTTTTTAATTTTCTGTTTCACATTTTCCTAACATTCATTAGCCATAGGTGCACAGCCGCACAGCAGAATTAATTTTCAAAGGATTATTTCATTGTCACCTGCACCTGCCTGAGTGCCACATCCCACCTTGATGCACATATACAAACAGCTACATCTGTATGTTGTCCTGATTGCAAATGAAACCTTATGTTGGTTTGGTTTTACTTTTGAATGGATATACTGTATTGTTGTGAATTATTTATAACTTAGGTAACCACACTAAATAATACAGTTTGTACTACTAATTCAAACTGCAACAATGCCACATTTCACTAATATCTTTCTTGCTTGTTTGCTTGTAGGTGTACTTAAAGAAACATCACCCACGGTACTGCCAGATAGAAGGTCTGCGTACATGATGCGTGACCACACAACACGTGACGTCAGTACTCATATCTCTTCAGCTTGTGAAGCTAAGTGCCACTGACAACTGACAGCTTTAAGATTGCCCTAAAGAAAGGTGCTACCGAGAATGTGGCCAGTGATAAGACGGAGCTTACCACTACTGGTATTTTGCCCCAGACCTTTTTTGGGCAACGTCGTGTGACAGAGAGATAAACGGTTAAGGGGGGGTCCGAGGGGAAAAAATTATTATAGACCTACTGGTACCTAGTCCCCCAACTAGACACTAAAACACACGGAAGGTACAGAAGGTCTCAGAAATACAGAGGGAGAGAGAAGAAAATAGCAAATCTCTCTATTGGGACCTAATAGTGTCCTCTTTACATGCCCAGAATACACAGTTAATCTGGAAACAGCCAAGAAAACAAAAACAAGAGAAGATACACAAGGAGAGGAAAAAGATACCCATCAGCCCACTCATAAGTGGAATCTCGTCATCTGGGTATATGTTGGTAAATGGTGTCCTCTAGGGTCTGCCTTGGAAACAATCCATAGGACTGCCTAGTGATGGACCCAGAACATTTCACCAACAGATGACAGTATATGAGCGGGAGGGGTTGAGGTTGCAGTGCTCAAAGAAAAGGAAGAAGAAAAGGAAAATAATCCAAGTGATTCTAAAAATACCTACGATGATGTCATGAAATACTTTATTAGGGCTGACCATCAAAGTGGTATGGTTAAAAACAGTATGCTGATAGCATGTAAGGAATTGCTACCCACCAATGTTGTTATTGTATACTGTCATCTGTTGGTGAAATGTTCTGGGTCCATCACTAGGCAGTCCTATGGATTGTTTCCAAGGCAGACCCTAGAGGACACCATTTACCAACATATACCCAGATGACGAGATTCCACTTATGAGTGGGCTGATGGGTATCTTTTTCCTCTCCTTGTGTATCTTCTCTTGTTTTTGTTTTCTTGGCTGTTTCCAGATTAACTGTGTATTCTGGGCATGTAAAGAGGACACTATTAGGTCCCAATAGAGAGATTTGCTATTTTCTTCTCTCTCCCTCTGTATTTCTGAGACCTTCTGTACCTTCCGTGTTTTCAACGTCGTGTGACTGCTGCACCGGCCTCTGGGAAGCAAGCTGGGAGCAGCACTCCAGCATCAACGGCCCCACCCAAAAATAGGCACAAGCCGATGTCTGGCATAGAGGCAGATACTCTAATCACGGCAACGCAGACGAGAAGTGACATTGAATTGGAGTTATCTCTTTCGCAAAATATTACTCAATCCATGCCGGAAAGTCAGCTAAGTGGATACCGACAGCAGCAGCCAGCAATAGTAGTTCCTCCTGAAGTTGGATCACATCAGTAGATTGAGCTTAATGCTGAGGAAGTAGAATCAGCCCCTCTTTCAGAAGATCCATTGTCTCCCAGACCTCTAGCAAGAAAAAGGAAGGGTACTCCACCATCTTCTTCTCCAAGCACCCTTTCTGATAATCAAGTCTACACTTACTTTATTTTTTTTAATTTATTTTACAGAGTTTTATATAGTGTGAATTTAACCTGAATCGGGTATCAGAGCACTTTACATAGCACCAGTTGCATTACATGAGGACACATTCATTTTTGTTAGGCACGGGGAGATTAGGTGATTTGCCCAGAATCACAGGATGCTCAGCGTCATTGCCGAGACTCGAACCCAGTACCCCAGATTCAAGGTTGACTGCCCTAGCAATTAGGCCAACTCCTCTCCCTACACTTGCCTCAGTCTGAGACACACCAGGAGATGCAAGGGAAAAGGAATCTTCCTGAAAGCCTTAGAGTTATGAATGAAGAAGAGGAGGATGATGATGACTAAGTCATCATGGATGTTAGCCCAGCACCAGAGGACACCGATGCTATGCTATCTCAACCTGCTCTGCGGGATGTGGCACAGATACCACCACCACCAGCTTCCATATTTACACTGCCTCTGTGACCTGCATACACAACCACCTAAGTCGAAGTAGGCAGTGCAGAGAGGAAAATATTAAAACACCCACCTACCGCCACTTCTTCGGACATTGGCAGTGGCACCAGTGTCAGAATATGGTTCTCCCAATTTAGGACTTCTGTACGGTTAGCCAGCAGGAGGCGAACATTGTCATATGCTCCCTATGCAAGGCAAGTGTTAGTTGAGGTAAGCTTGGTACAACCTATGGCACCGGGGGCCAAACAACCCATTTGAGAAAACATCATGCAATCCAATGGGAGGGTCACCTTAGCAAAAAACAGAAAGTGCTGTTGGTGAAGGAGGTGAGGACAGGGAATCTGAATCTGCTCCGATCATGGTGGAAGATGAAGGTGAAGAAGAGGGTGACATTTTCGCTATGCAAATCAGCCCTGTCCCCAGCAGTGCAGTAGTATCACCTACATCAGCACATTGCAATGGCACAAGACTCAGAGTCAGGTCAAGACACCAAGGCAAGAGAATACAGTGTAAGTCCCCACTGAGACACACATTGAGTCTACCACTTTCTTTTCTCAAGAAGTCACCTGCGTCAGTGGCACCAGAAAAGTAAAAAATCCAGGCTACTATTCCTGGCATGTTTAGCAGGTGGGGCAGTACGAACGCAACCACCCAACAACACATTTGTACAATGGGAAGCTAGCTAAAATGTTAGCACTAGACCTCCTCCCTATTTCTTTTGTGGAAGGAATGGGTTTTCCAGAATTTGTGGTGGCCATCTGCCCAAAATGGAAGGTTCCCAGCTGGACCTTCTTTTGCCAGAGTCGCTGTTTCAACCGTACATCACAATGTGCTGGAATTGGTTGGACAAGCTTTGCAGTAGGGTGCTGGTCACACTATCCACCTGATGACAGACATGTGGACCAGTTGCCAAGTCACTGATTACGTTGGAGATATTATATCTGCAGGTGTTGGCACTGCTGAAATTTGTGAAGGCGCTCAATATCATGCAACAGTAGCCATTTTTACCATGGAGAAATCCCATACAGCTACAAACAGCCTGGATGACTTTAACAACAAGGTTTTTGAAGGCTGTGACCCAAAGGACCTAGCATTAGATTTGTTGCCATGGACAATGGCAGTAATATAGTTAAAGCCATGTCAGATGGTGGCTATTTCAAGGTCCTGTGTTTGACAAACCCCATCAACATCATTATACAGGACTTTCTCAAAAAAGAAGACTGAGTCAGCAACTTACTATCTACCTGCAGAAGAATCTGCACTCATTTTAGCCATTCTTTTAAAGTTGAGGATCATTCAGCGTGAAAATAGGATGCCAGTTAAAGCCCTCATACAGGAGGTGCCAACACATTGGAAATCGACTTATTATTTTTTTGCAACGTCTGCTTGAGCAGTACAGACCAATCAATGAATATGTCATGCAAAGAGCAGGCCCTGGCGGAGCTGGCATAGTGCCGCTATGCGAAGCTCCACAGAGTTGGAAAAAACTCTGTGGAACTCCGCTCCGCTCCCCTTCCCTCCAACCTCCCTAATTTAATTCCATTTAAAAAAGACACTTTCCGGGCTGCCTCATCCTTGCCATCGCCTCTCTCTCCTCTCCGTCCTGCTGTCCTTGTCCACGGAAACCCCTACATTGTATAGTGATTGGGGTTTCCAATCACTATTGAGAGGATAGTCCAGGCCTATCTGGATGACCTAATAGAGTTTTTTAATCAAAACCCATTGGTATATTCGTATGCTAAGAGGTGCCAAAGGCCAGTGCTCAGCAGGCTGGCTTGTCCAGTAGCCAGTGTGTCTGCTGAATGTGTGTTCAGTGCATCTGGTGTAGTTGTTGCAGTGAGAAGGACTAGTCTCTTGCCCCAAAATGTGGCGAAAATAACCATGATCAAAATGAATCTGAACTTTATGCCACCGAATAGCACTATACCTAAAGTACAACAGGAGTAGGATGAGGGTGATTGGTCAGACTCAGGTCATGTTAGGTCAGGTTATAGCTGACCCACTTTTGGCCAAACCACCTGCGTTTGAGGTCTAACTCTATTTCCCTGACTACTGAGTAGTCCTGCACCACCCTAGGACTTTCTGTCGCCGAACTGCTTTGGCAAGAAAAAAGGATATAGCTAGGGGAACATTAATTATATTATTTTCTTTGTTTGTGCCTGACTGACTAATGCAGCCCCATCATTTTAGACTCATGTATGGCCGAATTGGAGTTGGACCAGTGTGCAGTGAAGAAGCCTCCCACATTCCCTTCAAGGGCATTGGAGAGACAATGCCTACCTCCATCCTGTGCCTATCATTTTTTTCATGCCCTAACAGGACTGCTCCAGAATATTTGATTTACAAGACTGGCCAATGTCTGTTTCATGAATCAAAGAGGATCAGCAATGTTCCAATATGCTTGAATTGAAACAGGTAAATAATGAGTGATATATGAGTGATTATGAGTGTTGAAATGATTCATGGGGTGGCAAACGGTGAGGGTGGGAGTTCAACTATAATTTCTACGCTTGATTGTATCTGTAATGATTTACAATGTTGGTGGCCTAATGGGTGATCATTTGTTCCAGAAGGTGATTTTTTCCTTTGTCTTTGACACTTAGCGAGATTTGTTTGCCGGGTCCACACTGCTTTGTATTCTAGTTAGAGACTCCTCAAAGACTTGATCAGTCCGTTTAGCTAACAAACACAAATCTACACAAAAAACTGCTTAATGTTTCTCTTTTTGTTCATGAACAGCATTGCACTACACGTCGATCGCTCTCATTTGGGTCAGGAGTCAGAACGGATTTGGACATATTTGTAACCAGTGGCGGCTGGTGACATTTGAAAGTGGTAGGATGTAAAATTGACGGTGGAGGGCACCTCGGCGCGCGAGCCCGAAGGACCACCGCCTCCACCTCAAACTATTGTCTATTATAATATAATATAACTATTGTATATTGACAAATATAGATTGCAGCAAGCGGGTATTTGCACTGATGGGTGTGTCTTGTTGCATCAAAGAAAGTGGAGTACTATTTACAGAGCAAGTCTAAGTGCTCATGCCTTAGTGAGCGCATGCAGGTCGCAGCATTTGAGGCGCATCGAGGGAAGCAGAGTTCCGGCAGCCGGACTGGAGGCGCAGTGACGTGTCCTTTGACCATGTCCTCAGAGTACGGGGAAGAGGCAGGGCTTTAAGTGGGATGAAAAAACTGGGGGGGTCTCTAAAAATGATGTGGCAAACCTGTTAATTGTGCGTGGCCAACACAATTAGGGGCATGGCCGAAATCATGAGGCACAAGCTTGCGATTCAATATATATTTCCCCTGGTTTACTTGTCTAGATAACAGCACCAAATTAATTGAAAAAAATAAAAGCATATGTCTAATATCGCCATCAACTGAACAGAGCAGTGGGTTAATTATTTAGTTAGTCCTTTAATGCCGGCAACTCGATTCACTCCATGAGACACCTGAGCCTACTCGCCCTGTTTATAACAAGATAGCAGCAACTCCTTCAATGTACTTCTAGCGCCTTTTCAATCAGGTACAATTTATTTGTTCTGTGCATTTAACTGCAGTTTCCAGCTTTGCATTATACTACAATCAACAAACTACAATCAACGCATAACCATGAAATCATCCATTGCTCCTCTGCCGGCAGGCTGGTTGAGGGGCCTGAAAACGGGATGCCATTATGTTGACCGAAATCAATGCTCCGAAAACACTGAAAAAACAAGGTCCAGCACCTGCCCTTCACAAGGCAGCCAAGCCAAGACAAGCCAGTATACAGTAGTGGCACTATTGTCCTAAATCAGTTTTTACACCTCTCCCATCAGTGTTGCACCCCAGATATGTCCGCGCCATATAAATTCGAATTTGGTGTGCATGTTGCAGGCACACATGCAGGTGTACAGCACCGCACACATAAATTCACACATGCGGACACCTACAGACATCCATGCACACACACAGGCCAAGCGCAGCACACAGAAACCCTGTAGTTTTCACTTTTCTTTCCCGTCACACTCATACTAGCACACCCTCTCGAGCGCAGAGTTTGCAAGATGTAACAGTGAGTTTATGTTGAAATCCATCGATCACAACAAGGAAAAGTCGCGTTCAGCGTTCCTGGCATCCAGGCAGCACTTTTCATGCTGGACTGCTTGTAAATCACGAACAAGAACAGAGCGATAATGTAGCGAAGCCCCACTCCCATGGGTAAACATTCCCAACCCAGCAGCAATTTATACAGGACAATCTGGGTCACACTTCTCTGGGTCACACTTACAACAAGGAGGAAGCGACAACGGGGAAAATAACTATCCTACTAACCTGCAGTCGAGTCGATGGACTGTCTTGGGGCACTCAACTCGAGTCAGAGTCATCCCTGGAGTCCGTGTCCAACAGCTAGCTGCCCGGACAGTTGATGTCACGCAGTTGCTTCCAGAAAGTTCCACCACCAGTGCAGACACGCGCAGGAAGTGTGAGGTCGAGTCTGCGCAGACTCGAATCCTCGGCTTCCCACATGCCACACCCCTTTCCCAACTCATCACAGGGTGGGTCTCACCACACCCTGTAATGAGTTGGGAAAGGGCTGGGTGACAGTCTCCACTCCCTGATTGATGTGGAGGGTTAGCTATACCGGGCTTGGACTGAAAACGCCCGGGGCTAACTTTCCCTCCACGCCATCAGGGGGTGGAGACTGGGCCCTGAAGCTAGGTCTTTGCCGAGCTGATGACATCACAGCCTTCAGGGATGTGAGGTTGTCGGCCCGGCAAATACTTAGGTTTCTGGAAGGAAGGGGAGTCAGTCACGTCACGTGACATGCTTCGCTTTCAGTCACGGCAGCAGTATTGATGAGTGGCCGGCTGCTGCTGCGGGCAGACAGTACATGTGTTCACACTAACGGCATCGGAGGCAAAATTAGAAACGAAAATGTTTTTTGTTTAAAATAAATAAAATATGATCGAGTGCTTTGGGAACGAGGGCGGAGCCCCGACGCCCTCGGGGAGAAACCGCCACTGTTTGTAACTCAGAGTCAGGAGGATGATGGAAGGGCTCAGGACTTGACTACCTCAACAACCGCCAGAAGAAGGAAGTTATCAATTTGAAGGAAACCAACATGGTGATAACTTTGAGAGGCAAACTTAACTCTGTGGACTGGTGAGAGGTGCATTGATTATTTGATTTGGGAAATGTAATGCAGCCCAGAAGGTGTGGCTGGCTGGCTCAAATTTGAAACTATGAGGGTGGATGAGGGGCCTGTTGTTGTAGGTAACTAGAGACAGACATGTGATGATGTCACATCATCACATTATGCATGAGCTAGGCTAAATATTATGATGATGATCATGACAGCTGTAAGTTTGATCAGTCTCGGCCGGTACATGCAGCCATTTGTCTGTCATTGTTAGTTTTTGTAATTGTTCTCACTTAATCGATCACACATGAGTCATAAAATTAATGATTGCAAAGGACTATGTTCTTGCTCTGCCTCTGATACTTCTTGGTACACTCCTCATGAAGCTTACCTTCTGTCCTTCTTTTTGACTCTACAATATCATTTCTGTTTTACAATCCACAGGTCTTCTTTTCTCCTGCACAAAAGGTGAAAGCACCATAACACTCATGCTTATCTTACCAGACCACTTCAGGTACACATCCAAGATTGATGGACAATTCAAGAAGAATGTAGATGCACCACCCAATTCGGCAATACAGTATCATTTTTCTTTTACTTTTTTTAAATATCTTTATTTGGTTTTACAGCAATTAATTAATCCCCCACCATCCCACCCCCCCCGGTCAAACAAGTCATGAGAAAAAGAAACAAACAAAGAAAAGGTAAGCACATGACTCAAAGAATAGAGAAAAGATAAAATAAGAAACATCTAAATACTTCTTAAATAATTCCTAAATAGACGTTACTCAGCTGTATTAAAGCCCTTTGGGCGTCAGTTGTTTAAGCCCAGCCCGGCACTCTTTTTCCAATGTCTTCCTACAGGAGCTTATTGTGAGTACCTAACAATATACACTACTGGGGGTTGTTTTGAATTTGCGACCATTCAATTAAAGGAGACCAGATTCTTATCCCCCTAATCTGCCGTTTCCTGCCTTTTGTCTTGTATATAGCCATCTCTAGATTAAAAATTGCTAACAGCCTGGCGAACCACTGCTGAAATGATGGAGCCATAGGATCTAGCCATGCTGAAGCAATACAGATTCTTAGAACAGCCATTGCAATAAAAACTAATTCATGCCCAATTCCACGGTTGGTGAGACTTGTCGCTCCTAATAACACCACTTCATTGGGCAACGCTATCTCAGTTTTTAAGACTGCCGACAAGAACCTCTCAATGCTTGATTTTAAGGAGGATAGGCCTGAACAGGAAGAAAAAATGTGTATACTGTCAGCCTTTGGTAACATACATCTAAAGCAACACGTCCCTCTTCCACTACCCCATTTAGCTATTCTGTCCGGAGTGTAATACATGAAGAAACATGTCTTATAAAACTGTGTTTGAAGTTTAGTTGACATGAGGATAGTTTGAGCCAGGCCATAAGCATAATCAAATTCTTCTAGAGTAATAGTTGTTTTACTCTGCCATTTTTGTGCTGTTTTTCCGAGGTCATCCGGAAGTTGTGCTAGTAAGAGAGAATACATCCGCCCCATTGGTGAATTTTTTAGAATTACTTAATGTATCAGCTGTGGCTATTTTGACAACAGGAGCGTTGCCCCTGGAGCGTTGTGATAAAAAGTCTCTAATTTGGAGATACTTAAAGAAGTCCCTCCATTCCAATTGATACTTTTCTCTCAAATCCTCAAAAGAATGCAGCCCTTCCGTGGAGAAAAGACACCCAATATGCGTAATACTGGCTGCGTCCCACCTATTAATACGGACATCACAAAATATTTCTGGGAGGACAGGGTTATTTCGGAGAGGGGTGTAAAATGACAGATGTCCTATGCCCAACAATTTCCTCACGGATTTCCACGCCTTAAATCCACCCAACAGTGTTTTCAATCATACTTTTTCATGATAGCTATTGTAGAGATATCGCCAGAGATAGCCAGTGCTCTTTTCCCCCAGGATTAATTGGTGGATAGAAGGCCCATCTTCACCTAAGGTGGTCTCCATCCCACCAAGCTGGAAAAGCTCATGACTATATAGCAACACCGAAGCCCAGTAATATACCTTAAGATTTGGGAGGGCAAGTCCTCCTCTTTCTTTGGGAAGAGTCAGGAATTGATATGCTCGCCGGGGTTGTGTGTATGCCCAAATAAAGCTCGAAAATATACGCTCCATCACTTTAAACCATTGATCTGAGATTTCTAAATTTATTGCTCTGAACATATACAGGATTTTTGGAAAGTAAACCATCTTCAGTGCATTCGCCCGACCGATCTGGGATAGATGTAAATTATCGACGCGACGAAGATCTTTTTGCATTGTGTCCAGCATGGGTTTTACATTTAAATCAACTAGGTTTTCAAGTTTAGAGGTGATACAAATACCCAGATATGTGGCCTTATCCGTCAATCGGGGGTCTATCATATCGCATTTGTTATTCAGGACCACTTGTGTTTTCCCCTGATTAAGTGCATACCCTGCAACAATCCCATATTCTTTGGCCTCTGCTTCAATGAAGGGCAAAGTCATATTTGGATCAGAGGTCACAATGGCAATGTCGTCGGCATAAGCAAGGGTCTTGGTTAAGTAACCTTGAGTTGATATGGGAGCTATACCCCCATTGCATTCCAGTCTGCGTATAAAGGGATCAATGTAAATTGCAAACAGCAACGGCGAGCATGGGCATCCCTGCTGGGTTCCTTTTGATATTACCAGTTCTTTAGAGAGGTTGCCATTGACCATGACCATGGCCCGGGGGTTGATGCATAATTTTTGCACAGCCTGGATGAACCCCTGCTTGAAGCCCACCCGGGACATTGTGAGCCACAGAAATGGCCAGGAGACCCTATCAAAGGCCTTCTCGGCATCAAGAAGGATTAATGCCATAGGGTCTCCTGTCACCTCAGTACTGTCAAGAAGAGAAATTACTCGCTGGATGTGGTTTGTGGTTGCTCTTCCAGGCTCAAAGCCGTGTTGGAATTTAGATCTGACTTTATGAATAACTAGCAGCCCGTCCCGACGTTGTCCGGGTAGGCTTTGCGAGAGTACTCAGCAGCATCGCCGCTCCTCCCTCACCAGCCTCGCCGCAAAAAAATCCCAATCGTAAACTTCTCACCAAAATCACGCATTTTAAAATCTGTGCAAAATGTAGTTTATGTGAAAGTAGAGCAGAAACATCGTCACAAACCACGTCCATTCAGGATATTGAGTTCAGCCAGTTCTGCGTGACAGAAAACACGTGCACACAACACACAGCTACGATTTCCGTGAACCACGGCCCACTGGCTTCTTCGGATCCTAAAGTCGCTCCATGAGAACCCCACATATTTCCCAGCTGCCTGTCATACTGCGGTGTGCATATGATCGGATGGAGGGAGCCGGGCTGCCTCCTGGGCAGACAGTGTGTGTTTGATTACAGCCTGTCAAGTTCACACCGTGGGCTTAAATGATGCCTTTTTGAAACCCAAGTCCCCTCAAGTTACACCCTGAAGGAGCTCAGGTGTACCAGCTATTGGAAAATGTGCAGCCTGCAGGCCACTGCAGCGATTGACTCCACATCCTCATAACGCATGGGTTTCCTTTCAAACATTTAGCGCGACAGTACTGACCCGCATCGCCTCTCCTCCCCCACCAGCATCGCCGCTCCTCCCCGCCGCTCCTCCCCGCGCTGGGCACTCCAGCTATTGGAAAATGTGCAGCCTGCAGCCCGCTGCAGCGAATGACTCCACAGCCTCATAACGCATCGGTTTCCTTTCAAACATTTAGCGCGACAGTACTGACCCGCATCGCCGCTCCTCCCCGCCACTCCATCAGCTGGGTGCTTGTGTCGGTCCCGCGCTCCTTCCAGCGCTCTGTCCAGACACCTAACGCCGCGTTTGCGTAAACCCACCCCCACACGCCATTGTGCCTCTGGAATGCCGCGTGCACATCACTGTATGCATACGCCCGGACTACTTTTCCCCTAACGTTCTTTCCCCCCCTAAATGTATATGGTGTGGTGCTGTATAGCCTATGTCCATCTCCTGGACCTCCCCTTTCCAACGCTGTATTGGGTGTTGTGATTGGTGGTGTACTTTTCGAGTTTACCCGCCTCAAAGGTTCCCAGTTGTCGCTTTATAATAGTAGTATAGACTGGTGAAATACGATTTGCTATTAATTTGGAGTATATTTTTCAATCTACATTTATCTACGTAATTGGACGGTAGGAACCCATCTGGTCCGGAGGTTTGTATTTTTTTGGGAAGATAACTATTTTAGCCCTTGACCAAGAGTTTGGGGGCTGTCCCCCACTAAAGATATGCACATATAGATCTGTTAAGATGTTTTTAGGCTGGTCTAGAAAAGCTACATAGAATTCCGAGGGGATTGAGTCCAATCCAGTTGCTTTCCCTAGGGGTAGATCTTTCACTGTTTTTATAAGTTCCTCTATGTTCGGGACCTCCTCTAAAGCTTCCTGATCTTCCTCGCTGAACTTATCGAATGCGTCTTTATCCAGATATTCATTAATCTTCTCTAAGTCTCCTTCCCCTCTTCTGTGTATAAAGTGCTATAAAGCACCAGAATGCCTCTCTGATCTTTCCCGAGTCAGATACCAGACCTTCTACTGGGTCCTGTATTTCATGTATAAGATTCTGCGATGATTGTTGTCACATGCGTATAGCCAACTGGTGGCCCACTAGCTCGCTGACCTCATATACCTTCTCGCTGTGAGCAGTGGCTTTTTTAACCGCTTTGGTTGTAAAAGTATTCATAATAGCTGCCTTGGCAATTGCTACCTGGTATTGAATGTGGGTAGTTTCCTCTACCGTTAAGGAGTCTCGGGTTGCTCTAATAAGTTCTTTTTCCGCCCCTTCAAGACTTCCTGTAGCACTCTGTAAGACTCTTTAGCCTGTTTATTAGCCCTTAGTGAATATTGCATTGTTTCACCCCGGATCCCTGCCTTTAGGGCATCCCACATAAATTCTACCAAGGTGCTCCCAATATTATCCTCTAAAAAGTTGGAAATCCACCCTCTCATATGATTACAGTAATCCTTCTCCAGAAGCAAGGCCTTCTCAAATGTCCAAGTTCTTTGTGACTGGTTCATTTGGGACAAGCCTGGAGTACATAACAGAGGATTGTGATCCGAGAGAACTCGAGGTAGCTTCTGTACTTGTAATATGGATTTCAATGAGTTAGATATCAGAAAATGGTCAAGCCTAGCATGTGTGTGGTGTGGGTTTGAGTAAAAAGTGTATCCAGGGTCATTAGGATTTGAAATTTGCCATACATCAACAAGCCCGTGCGTTTGACATACCTGCTTTATAGCCCTGAAGACTTTAGGTTTCCGACCATAATACTTCCAGCCGTCACCCATTGACCAGTCAGGGGGAAGATTGAGATTGAAATCCCGACAGATAAGTAAGGGCAATGGCCAGTGGGTAAGTTCATTGGAGATCTGGTTTATCACTGAAGGGTCGTCGCTATTGCTCCCATAAATTGTGCGGATGGTCAATGATTGTGCTTGCCCGACCTGACACTCTGTGATTGCCCATCTTCCAAATTTATCCGTTTTAGACTGCTTGAAGTTATATCCTACTCCTTTAGCTAAGATCGCGACCCCTCTTATCCGCGCTCCTTGAGAGGTGGCACAGATCAATTTATATCCTACTGATTTTAAAAGAAGTGGTTGCGAACCCTCAATATGGGTTTCCTGCATGCAGACTATAGTAGCCCCCAGGGTTTGTAAACCTACCGAAACAGCCTGCCTCTTTTTAATATCATTTAGCCCGCAAATGTTAATAGACAAAACTTTTAACAACCCCATCTTACTAGATGACACATCCTTACATAAAATTTTCCTGACTTAAGATTTTCTTTAGGTACAGTCCATTCTACTCCTAACCTCGTCAAAAATCCAACTGGGTTATTAAGCTTTCCCTTTTCCCTGATATAAAAAAAGACTTGTCTGACCTTCCCTTTCCCCCCCGCCCAATTCCCCCCCCCCCACCCACCACCACCTATAGAGGTTACCTGGCCCGGTCAGGCCAGGGGTGTGACATCCGCCAAACAGGACCTGGTGAGCTCGCCCAGATACCCCCCATCATTAAATGAAAGCTGATAGAGAACCTAATAGCACCTAGTCAACATACTTCGCAAAGGAGAAAAAGTAATAGAAGACAAAAGGAGAGGGGCCCCTATGAAGAAGGAGACAGGCAAAGAGAAGAATAGGCTGCAATACAGTCTTCAATCTCCTTTGGAGGTCTGAATCGTGACAACATAGCTTTTTAAGACATTTCACAGTTGCCTCAAATCATGTATTACTTGTGTCTTGAAATTGCTTCTAGATAGTGTTTGGCCTGTATCTCAGAAATAAAACTGCGGGTTCGACCCTGATGGACAATATTTAGCCTGGCAGGATTTTTAAGAAAGACTGTTGCACCTAGTTTCTGGAAGGGGTCGAAGAGTTGCCTCAGTTGCCACCTCCGCTCAACAGTAGCATGTGCGAAGTCTGGTCTGGTGAAAAAGGTTACTCCTTCAAAAGATCATTTGTTGGTGCGTCGGGCTAGGTCGTAAAGTGCCTGTCGAAGCAGAAAGTTCCCAAAGAATAAGAGCATGGCTCGAGGGTGTTGTTGAGGCGCTGTGTTTCGATTCCTGACCATCAAAGGGAATCTATGAGCTCTTTGGACCTCTTTTTCCAAATCCCAAGATTCCAGTTCAGGGAATGCATTTAGGAGAAGCGTGATCATAAATTTCCTTGGATCGTCCTTCTCAATTCCTTCGGGAATTCCTAAGAAGCGGAGGTTGGTACGTCGCTGGCGATTTTCCTGCTCCTCTAGCTTCCACATGATGTCCTTAACAGCCTCTTCGTGCTCTTCATATTTGGTTTGGAGGGAGGTGATGTCTTTCTCAAGTTGCTCCATTCTTTCTTCCACCGCCGCCATCCGATCAACGATCTCGGCACAGGTTTTACCCACTTTCCTGACTGCCTCTTGAAGGTTTTTTGCCGCCAGGCGGGACCTGCGACTGTCGGATTTGGCTTCAGCTTGGAAACTCTTGATAGAGTGTAAGATATCAGCTAGAGCGGGCTCCTTGCTCCATTCACCCAGTGGTTCCTTTAATTCAACGTCAGCGCTGATAACTGTTTGATTTCCCCCCGAGATATCCTCAGAGTTGGAACGAATCATGAATGGAGGTGTACCGTTGTAGTCCCATTTCAGCTCAGGGGTAGGTTCTTTATCTGAAAAGTCATGCCCTTTTCGATGGCGATCTCTGTCTTTCTTTTTTTGTAACTTTTTAGACAAAAGCTGATGCTTCTGTAGGTCCGAGTTAGAGCTATTGTACCAGTTGCCTCTCTCCTCTTCCTCGCTGGACAGGGAAATGCTTACATCCGACATTACAGCCTCATCCGTAAGAGAATAGTAGAGATCCAGATTCTCTGGGGTGCTAGGAGTATCTTCTTGATGCACTTTGCCTGCCGCGTGAGACAATTGTGTGGAATCCGATGTTTCCGCCCCAAGGGAGTGTTCCGGTAGGGAAGGTAGGACCAGGCCGCTTGACTTCACAGCCAAAGGCGCCTGCGACTCTAGCCCTGCCGCAGCTGACACAGCGCTGTTTGTGGTACCCCCTGACGGGTTATTCTGTACAATAGTAGCTCCTTCTCCCGTCAGAGTCCCAAAGCTAGCAGTAATTAATGGCTGACAATCATCTGGCTCTTTATCAGAACGCCCCAGGGTTCTCTTAACAGTGTTAGTGATGGCAGAAACGTTTTCACTGGGGGGCCTTACAATAGAATCTTTCTTTCCCACCTTGTCGCCAGCCTTTCCTTTGACTGCCATCGTGTCCTGCCTCAGCGCATCCTGCTTAGGTGCATCCTGCTTTTTCTGTCAGGAAGGCGCTGAGGCCGATCCGAGCTGAGCGGTGGTAGATAAATTGCCAGTGTTAATTTTGGGCTTAACAACGCGGCCCCCCTTTACATACTTGTTCCCTGACAGGAAATGTAGCCTGCAATCGCCGTGGAGTTTCTCCTTTTTACGATCTGCCCGACTCTTGTGGAACCGCCAAGGTTCGGTCTGCCTCTCTGCTGAATTGTGGAGCCGATCCTTTGTTTCGGCGTCTGACTGCACCTCGCGTCGGCTCTGTGGAGTGATCTGCCGCTCAATTGCCTCACGGAGGGCTTGCTCAGACCTGCTTACATCCAGGAGGTCAGAGCCCAATACACGTCCTCAAGGCACGGACGCAGTGGAGGATGCTTGCGGTCAGACCACAGAAAACAGGTAAATGCGAAGGATAACCGCCTCTCTTCCTGAATACTTTGCATGCCGCTTTTGAATTCCCTTGTCGGGTTTTTCGATTGTTCATAAAACGTTATTTCTCCTTTATATACCTTAATGTTTAGTTTATCCGGAGTATCAGGGGATGCTCGGCGGAGCATCACAGCGGTGATGTTTAGCTGGACGCCATCTTGCCTCGCCACCGGATGCCTTCTTGCCTCGCCACCAATCATTTTTCTTTTACAAATCATTTTTTAGAACTGTGTCGGTTCACTGCACTCCTCCATAATTTGTATTTAGTATTTTTCAAACCTAGGTGACAGAACATTTATATATAAAATAATATAATAACTTGGGTCTCTGGGGCTGACAGACTGTTTGCAATGCATTTCACTTAACTGTGTCATACTCATTCATTAATTTTCTTTCATGACAGATTGATGATGGTTGGCTGCTCATCATCCAGATGAAAATTGTCTTTGTGTAGTGTTGGTCTTTGTTGTACCTTTCCCCAAACCCGCCATCAAACCCCTAACCTTCTTTCCCTGGGCTGTGTGATTTATTGTGGTGTAACTTAATTTACGCCATACATTGATCACACACTTGGTGGGGCAGATGTTGTGAATGTAACACCAACTCAGTGCAGAATCTTCAGCTCTATTACTTAAACAGTAGTTTATAATGGCCCCATGCATACAAAGTGATCTATAATTTAGATATAGAAGAATATAATTTGTTAGCATCATCATTCAGACCTTGTGTTGCAAAAACGCTTAACCATTTCCACTCCAGACTTTTGTCTACTGCCCATCACTCAAAGATTTTGTAACCTTAGTTTTAATTAAAAAACTAGCTCACCATTGCTCAGAAGAAGTTACTATTTTGATTTTTTTTAATATATTTTCACTGTCAGGTACTATTTTTCGTAGTGAAGTAGTCTGGTCTCAATTCTTTGTAAAGCTATGATATAATATAAAGCCAACTAGATTTGTGTTTTTATTTCAATTCAGTTGCCTGCAATGAATAATCATTCTGATTAATCCTTCAGTTGGAGTTCACCTAGGTGGGAGTGGGACCTCACTTCTGTGCTGAATCCTAAACTGTTAATGTGTTAGCCTGCTACTTCTACCACCACCATAATGTGGCACCTTCGGGAACCATGTAGCCCTTGCTTTATCTATTCAGGTAAGAGAACTATAGAGCATTGTAGGCAATGGCAACCCCCCAGTAGTCAATATTTTTGCAGACTGCAGAGACTAAGAGAGTAGTAAGACAAGGCCCAGGGCACCAAATAACTAGTTGTTATAAACTAAGCAGATTTTAAAAACAGGCTGCACTAAAAGACAGCAGTGCGAAGAAACCCCCCCTCAAAAACATTTGAGGCATAAATAACGTAAAATATATCTTTATTTCCCTTTTTAACAAAATAGTACCTACCCCTTCCACCCACAATTCACCCACCCCTCTTCCTACACAAATCTCCGAGTCCCCAACCAATGTCCAAAGTATCCAACAGTGAAAAAAACGTAAGTCCAAACAAAAGTCTCAGTCCCAACAAACATCATTCCCACCCTCTCCACCCACAACAAGCCCCACCCACCAAAACAAATATTAAGAAAGGGGGTAAAGAAGAGCGAACTACTAGACACAGCGGACCAGAAGCTTCTTGAGGTGCTCCTCCATCTAGGCCTGCCTACCTTCAATGTGCACCAGCCTCAGCAGGATACAGCATTGGAAAGTGTGATCTGACATTGGGGAGCAGCAGCTGTGGTACAACAGTTAGCTGCCAGTGGACTGTGATGCTGTCATTGTTGCTGACAGGCTGGAGAGGCCGGCGGCTGGCTGGGACCCTGGGTAGCTGCCTACTCTTCCTGGGCCACAGCCACTTGTACTTTGTCCGTATCGCCTCGGGCTTTTGCTGCCAGAGCAAGGCTGCTATATCCTGCTGAGATGGACAAGCAGGAGTAGCTATATCAAGGAAGATAAAAGACAAATTGTAAACAATGCTCTGTGCAAAACACTTGTTTAAAATTATGTAGTGACACAGGAGCAGTACATTGCTGGTCCCTTAGGTCTCTTTCGATTTTGATGTGATCAGAGTCACAGCCATTACCCAACATGCCTCACATAAATCAAAAGGCAAATGGCACATCCCCTACCTGTCTGAAAGGAATTTAGGCAGAATAAACAGCACACCAGTTTAAAAAAATAGTTTTCTTTTCCTTTTGATCGATTTTCTAGTAAAAACGAAACAGTCACTTTGGGCCTTATTATGATGCTGGTCCGGCGAGGTCATCCAACTGCCATCACAGCGGGATTGGGACCCCGACAAGTACTCAGCAGTCCCACCTGCCAGATTATGATGTAACCGGCAGGACTGCGGTCGGAAACATCCCTATTTCTATTGTGGCTTGTGCTGTGTCACAGAAAAGGGCCACTGCACAACTACAATAGAAAAGGGGATGTTTATAAACATCCATGCACAGTGTGCCAAGCACCATGTGGTGTCTGGCACACATTACATGGATATTTGGGGGGACACCACATGTGCTCCCCTGGCCACATGGTGGAGGCTCACAGGGGACAGAGGCCCTGCTAGGGGCCACCAAAGTCTCTTTCCGACAGCATTTCCATGGCGGTTGGATGGCCATGGAAAGCCTGTGGGAAATGGATATTGTAATCTCTACGGCAGTGCCTGCGCAAGAAGTGCCCCCATTGTATGGATTACAGTCTGACCACCGCTATGAGGAGCTCTTTGAACCTGTCAGAGGCGGTGGTCCTTCCCCTGCCCTATGTGCTCCGACCGCAGGCATTGTAGTCAGGTAGTCAGACCACCGCCTGATGACTTGTCAGTGGCAGTCCGCCCGACATCGTAATGAAGGCCTTTGTGTGGAAAAATTTAAATAAATTACCTCTAATTAATAGGTAAGGCAATATTCACTATGGTGTACAAGTATTCTCTCTCTCTTGTTGTGCTAAGTTAATGAAGACATGCTAGCTAGCACCCTAGTTGTCCTTGTTATTTGTACTTTGTTACTCTCTGCAGTCTGCATTTGCTTACACATACTGGAAGTGCCAAGCTGATGGTGCACTAGACAATCTTCCCCCCACTTTCTTCCCTGCTAAAGGAATAGTGAAGCATTTCCAGAACACAAACTCTTTCTTTTTTGGTGGCTCATTTTCTTCTTCCTCTTTATTCTCGTATCTTCTTTCTTCTGGATCCATTTCTACCCCACTTCCCTACAAACAGTTTTAAAAAGGAAAAAAAATCGAAGGGCCAAGATCTACAAGTGTTTCCACCTGAGTACTGCACCAAAATGACTGGGAAGGGTAGGAACTCCCTTCCAGAATCAATGGCGACACATTGGAGCCATTCAGAAGTGTTCTTTTGATATGTTATAGGACACGCTGTGCTATCGCAGTGCCATCGTGGCACCACCGCAAATCCAGACAACTGTATAAAAACTGTTATGAAACCACAAAATAACTCAAAATATATTTGCTTCTAGTACTTTTTATGGAACCCCTTACCTCCATATCACTCATAATGTGTCCTATATATGCAACTCAACCTTTATAAAAATCTGCCGGGACTGTGGATCTATCCTGGTTCCAGAAAGGGGTAGTTTGACCACATGGAGACTACAGAGTCAGGCATTTGGCCTTGCAGTTGATCTGCTGACCCAAAACAAAGCTAACGATTTTCTTTTAACTTTCCACCACCCTCCTAGATACATATTTTTATGTTCTACTCGTTCTAGGATAGCAAACATTATTTACAAACAGCTATATTAGTTGTAATGTTAAAAAAATGTTGTGTTCTGCACAAATATTTTGAACAGACTTTACATTAAGAACATAATCATGTCCTTAACATAATCCTTTTAACACATTAAGTAAAAAAAATTACATTCACTAAAAAAACAACGTTTAAGAGGACATTAAAGCTACGTCTACATTTAAAGTATTCTTAAATCTTAAAAGAAAAGACATAATAAATTCACTGAAAGAAAACTACATTTTAAAGGAACAAAATAGTTAAGTGTCTAGTTTTACTAACTGTAACTATAACTACCAACTATAACGTCCCTTTAATCTGTAGGTTTTTCCAGTTAATTTATTGGGGTAATATGTCACTAAAATCTTCACCTAACTATAAGGTTACCTTAACCTTTGGTATTTCAGTAACTTTCTAGGAATTTCTAAGCTTCACGGATCACTCTGAAATTTTTTATGAAGAAATTTAACAAAAGAGCACTCTTTTGGAAAGGTTTGTGAAGATTCATTAAACACTGTCAAAGTTTTTAACAAACCAAAAAAGACCTAACTATAACTACCCAGTGGAGACCACCACAGGTCAAGATTAGACCTTTGCTTGTATGACAAAATATCTCTTCAAGAATATCATTGTACTATAATACTATAGGCTAAATATCAAGGACCAAGATATCAAGAAGGTAAGTGGTAAGTGCTTGTATGGAAGTGCGCTTAACTCCACATTACGTAACTTTTATGTATAAATATCTATATATATTCACTGAACAAACCAAAGGTTACATGGACTTTATAGTTAAGCACAGATTGTACACATATAACACCACAGAAATTCAGCAGTTATAGCTGCCTGAGCTAACTATAACTTCCGCCCCACAACGAACTGCTTATGACCTCACATATTACATCACTCATAACATGGTGACAACACTGATGACATCACTGATGACATCTCAAATGACATCACTGATGACCTTATCTAGTGATTGTGAGTATTTTCTAAAGGTTTCTGAGTGATACACATATATATTAATGTGCTGCAAAAGTTAAATTAGTATACTTTGTGCACTACTAATGAGTGATTCCATTGTTTAACATATATTATGTGAGTGGTTGTGTGACTGTGTGTATCCATGTGTGAGTGACTGGGTGAATTACTGGGTGTGTGAGTATTGGTTTGGGTGAATAAGTGGGTGTGAAGTAACTGTTTGGATGGGTGAGTGAGTGGCTCTGTGAGCAGCTGTATGGTTGGGTGACTGTGTGAGTCTCTATATGGGTGGGTGAGTGGGTGTATGAGTGGTTGCATGGGTGACTGAGTGGCTCTATGAGTGGTTGTATGGGTGAGTGACTCTGTGTAAGTGGCTGTATGGGTAAATGAGTGACTGACTGGGTGTTTGGTTACCTGAGTGGGTGTGTAAGTGGCTGTATTAGAGAGCGAGAGTCTATGTGAGTGGCTGCATGGGTGAGTGAGTAGACATGAGTGCATTTATGGATGTGTGAATGGGTATGTAAGTGGTTATGTAGGAGTATGAGTGGTTCTGTTGAGAGGATGCATGGGTGAGTCAGTGGATGTGTAAGTGGCTGTATGGGTAAATAACAGGGTGTGTTAGTAGATGTATGGTTAAGTGAGTGGCTGTAAGTGGCTGTATGGGTAAATTAGTGGATGTGTGAGTTGCTCTATGGATGAGTGAATGATTGTGTGAGTGGTTGAATGGGTATGTGAGTGGGTGTATGAGAGGTTGTGTGGCTTTGTGATTGGGTGTGTGAGTGGTTCTGTGGATGATGTCATCAGTGATGTTGTCTGTGATGTCATTTGAGATGTCATCAGTAATGTCATCAGTGATGTCACTGACCATGTCATGAGTGATGTAATATGTGAGGTCATGAGCAGTGCATTGCATGGGCATAAGTTATAGTTAGTTCAGATAAAAGTAACTGCTGAATTTCTATGGATTTGTACGTGGACATCCTAAGCCTAACTATAGCATCGCTGTAAACTTTGTTTTTTTCAGTGAATTTCTAAGGTTTTTTTTAAATTCTATTTCCTAACTATAACATCCCTGTGACCTCTATTTTTTCAGTGAATATTTTGTAAATAAAGACCTTAGCAGCCTACTCTTTGACTTTGAAATTCAGTAATATAAGGAGAGCCAAGCAAGGCAAATGACATACACCATTCCTTTTTATTATCAAAAATTTTAATTTTAAAATCAAAACAGATTATTGATGACTCCGTTGAACAAATCCTACTCTATGAGTAAACTAAGTCAACCTGTCTCATCATTTTATTCTGATGTGACATAGGAATATACCGGTCACAGAGATTATCTTTCTTCACAAAATCAAACAACCAAATACAAAACAGTATGTTTGATCCTAGTCCAAGAGGAGATGTTCACAGTATGTGTATCCTCGAATACAATTAACAGGACTGCTTGAGGGACAGCAGTCCTAGTACGGTCCTCCTATTTTCTGTCTTTTCTTGAATACTGTCCTGGATATCAGATTTTACTTGTTCATATTTATTTGCAGGAAGTTGGATGTCTTTATAGTCTGATGCGATTAGATTCATCCTGTGACATACTAGCTTTGTCCCGTATAGCATGACTGGGATCAAAACCTCAGTGTGTGTTTGCCCCACCTATTGGATGTTTATCTTTCCCCATAGTATATTTTGGTTATATACGTGGCATTCCTGATGAAGGCACTTTGGTCACCAAAATGTACGTTGACACGATCCTACCAAGAATTAGCCACGTTCTAAGCCAAACATACTGTTTTATATTTGGTTGTTTGATGTTATGAAGAAAGATAATCTCTGTGGCCTGTATATTTCTATGTCCTATCACAATAAGACAATGAGACTGGTTGACTTAGTTTACTCATACAATAGGATTTATTCAATGGAGTCATCAGTTTACATTTTTGATAAAAAAAGGAATGGTGTATGTCATTTGCCTTGCTTGGCTCTCCTTATATTACTGAATTTCAAAGTTAAAGAGGAGGCTGCCTAAGGTCTTTATTTACAAGATAGTTTCCCTGCCTTGGGAGCGCTGATTATTAGCAGGGTGTCCTTTCTGTTCTCAATCTTTTTCAGTGAATGTCTACATTTGTTTTTTAAATTTCCTAACTATAACATCCCTGTAAACTTTGTTTTTTTAGTGAATTTCAATGACTTTTTTAATTTTAATTGTTAACTTTAACGTTTATAACCTTTGCTTCTTGCAGTGAATTTCTACGTTTTTTAATGTTGTTTCCTAACCATAACATCTCTATATCCTTGTTTTTCAGTGTTAACCCCTTGCATGCTGGTGACGAACCCCAGCCGTCATGCTCCGTGGTGCTTGTGTGCTGATGACGGCTGGGGTTCGTCACGGCCTGCCCTGTTCGTTTGTTTACCACACAGCGGCGGAAACGGGCCAGCAGCGAAGGGGTTAAAGAGGAGGCTGCCTCAGGTCTTTATTTACAAGATAGTTTACCTGCCTTGGGAGCGCTGATTATTAGCAGGGTGTTCTTTCTGTTCTCAATCTTTTTCAGTGGATGTCTACATTTGTTTTTGTAATTTCCTAACTATAACATCCCTGTAAACTTTGTTTTTTTAGTGAATTTCTATAACATTTTTAATTTTAATTGTTAACTTTAACATTTATAACCTTTGCTTTTTTACAGTGAATTTCTAAGTTCTTAATGTTGTTTCCTAACCATAACATCTCTATATCTTTGTTTTTCAGTGTATTTCAAAGGTTTTTTAAATAATATTTTTGTAATTGCAACCTGTAACCTTAGAGGATGAGTGTATGAGTGGTTGTATTTGTTGTAGAGTGGGTGTAAGTGGCTATATGAGTGTGTGAATGGGTGTGTGATGGTTATATGCTCAGTGACTGGGTGTATGAGTGGGTGTGTGGTTCTTTCAGTGGGTATGAGAGTGAATGTGTGGGTGTGTGAGTGGGTGTCTTAGTGTCTGTGTGAGTCCCTGAGTGGGTGTGTGAGTGTCTGAGAGGTTCCTGAGTGGGTGCAATAGTGACCGAGTGGGTCTGTGAGTGGGTGCATGAGTGTCTGAGTGAGTCTGCCAGTGGGTGTATGAGTGTCTGAGTGGGTCAGTGTGTGTGAGAGAGTGTTTGAGTGGGTGTGTGAGTGGGTGTGACATTATGTGAGTGGGGGCATGAGTGACTCAGTGGGTCTGTGAGTGGGTGTGTGAGTGTCTGAGTAGGTCTCTGAGTGACTGTGAGAATGTCCGAGTGGATCTGGGAAGGAGGGCATGAGTGTCTGAGTGGGTCTGCTACTGGGTATGACAGTATCTGAGTGGGTCTGTGTGTGGGTGCGAGAGTGTCTGAGTGGGTCTCAGTGGCTGTAAGAGTGCCTGAGTGAGTCTCTGAGTAAGTGTTTTAGTGTCTGAGTGGGTGTGCCAGTGGGTGTGGGTGTCTCAGTGGGCATGTGAGTGTGTGTGAGTGTCTGAGTAGTTTTCTGAGTGGGTGCATGACTGTCTGAGTAGGTCTCTGAATGGGTGCATGCAAAATCAGCAGGTGTCCTATTCGTCCTCCTTAACATTCTGCCACTCAATTTTGAGGGTGACAGATGGGGCCTTCCTGATGATGGAGCCTACGTTAGATTAGAACCCATAATTGGAAATGTAATGTGTGTGAAGAAGATACAATTGAATATGATGCTCAAAGCAGTATGCCTGATATGCCTCCATTTTTGATGGTGCCGACTCCATTAAAGAATGCTAAATAAACAGTGTCTAGCACAGAACAATCTTACAAGTGTCCATGAGAAACATCTATCATGTCAAACATACTTACAGTGCGGCAAAGGAAGCACCTTGGCCCCATATATATCTATAATCTCCATGCCAATTTCTTTAAAGTGGGCTTATGTCTGTCGGAGTGAAGAGTGTGCATTCTCTAATCTGAATGAAACTAAACATTTAGGGCCCAATTCACAAAGGTAAAGCAAGCCTTTTGGTCTAAGTTTAGACCAAAAGCCTATCTTGACTACTTTTTGGTATTCACAAGGATAAGTTACGGGTTGGAACATCCGCACCTGGACAGAGATCCGCCCCGAATGCAGAGATTCCACCTTGAAGGCAGAGATTCCCTTCTGGGTGTATAGTGGAATCTCAGCACTCAGGCAGAAATTCCACCCGTACTGTTTTTATTGCACTATTCACATCTATTCGTTTGTACTATTAGTTTTTGTAATAGAGCTAACTTGGTCTGAGCCATGACTTGGGTATTTGTTGTTTTTTTCCCCCTTTTCTAGGTGGTGTGACACTATGGAGAAAAACATGTAAGAAGGAGTATTATACCACAGCTGTTGCGAATTATCAACATGAAACATTATATTATGTGCCCTGGGGGGCGAGTGAGAGATACTTATTATGTAATCTGTTGATTTACCCACTTGGGTGGAGCACTTTTGAAATGGAACGATTATTTAGAAATCCCACTTGGGAATTATATTGCACAAATTGAAGTTAATATGCAGAGTTTGGAGGAACATGCATTGCAAATATTATTATGTAGTAAAACTCACCCACTTGGGAATTACATTGTGCAGTTTAATGAACTCAAAGGTTGACAATTGCAGATTACCTTGCAGCTGTGGCTTATTACGAGTATTGTTATTATTATGATTTTTCCATTTATTGACATTATTTTTGTCTCATTGTAACCACAATTTAATGCTACTGTGATGAGGCTTATTGTTTAAGTCTGTGCACTGAATAGGATTTGCATTCGGCATGACATGGCCATTCGGTTGCTGATAGTTTATTAATACGTAAACGCATCCGAAATTGCAATAGTTTTACGAGGTTTGTAAATATTTTATTTATAAGCAATCTTGTTCTAAGTATGCGTTAGGCAACATATTGGGAGTGAAATCACCCGTATTGTAACAGACTATGATTAATGTCTAATGAAGTTAGACATTTTTGCACATTTCACCATTTCAAGATGGCCGATATATAACAAAACCAAGTTGAAACGATGTTGAAACTATTAAATCCACTTTTTATGTCACTGTTTGTTTTCACACTGAGCGTAATCTTGAAAGTGTTTATATGTCAAAATGTAACCCCTTACATGCGGGGCTCATTGCCCCGCTGTGCTGGGGGGGAGGGGGGTACGCACAGCACCCCAGTGCGGTGGTCGTGTGCTCATGACAAGCTGAGCGCGTCATGACCACACCCGTTTGTGTGAAACATTCGCACAGCAGGGGAATTAGCCCAGCGTGCGAGCGTTCCAACGGTCATGACGAGCTCAGCTCGTCATGAGCACACGAGCACCGTGGCTCATGACGAGCTGAGTTCGTGATGAGCGTTCAAGGGGTTAAATCAATTACTTTACCCGTGAGCAAGGCGGTTTCGCCGAAATGCGTTGGGTTGTTTTGCGGCTTGGAAATGAAATAAACTCTTAGCAAGCTCTTGGATGGTGCTGTTATTTTGGAAGGAGTGCCAAACGTACGTATGTACTGTGGAACTTTATTTAAAACAGGGAAGCCTCGGACCCTGTATTGCACCGCCATGCAGTGTCCCGGCATCTTCCGAGGAGGTGGAAAGGCAAATATATAAATACATATATATAAATATATATATATATATATATTACCTACTGGCGGTCGCCAGTAGGTAGTTATAGTTAGGACCTAGTTTCCATAGGAAATCTGCAACATTCTATTGGGAATAACTTTGGCGCCGGGGGACGGATTTTCGCGCATTTCTCAAATTAGGTGGCCAGCTCCGCTCCGCTCCTTCCCTGAAAATTTGGAGGGGATTCGTTGAGCGGGGGCGGAGATAAAAGGGTGGTCCCAAAACTTGTTTTCCCCATGTTAATTTCCATAGGGCGGTTGGACTCACTTTTAGCCCGAACGGCTGAATGGATTTCCACCAAACTTGGCAAAATTGTAGGGACTGGTAGCCCGATGTGCCTTTGCTATGTCTCAAGATATGTGCTCCAGAGGACTTTGAGTAATTTAGGTTAAAAAAATATATATATCTATAAGCGTGCCCCGGTACGCGCACCGGGGAGCGCACCCGGCGCGTAACGCGAGTTCGCGCGCGGGAAGCTGATTGGCTCTCGGGTGTCTGTCAACAATCCAAACAGTCCGGAGCGGCCGCCATCTTGTGTCTTGGTAGGATCGAGACACAAGAGGTGGCAAAAACAAAAGGGGAAATGACCATAAGGGGGCAGGGTAGACCCCCCCTGACCCCCTAGGTTTGATGTGGGGGCCATAAAAGGGCGGGGGGAGCGCCCGGTACGCGCACCGGGGAGCGTACCAGGGAGCGTACCAAGGCGAAAACCCAGTGAAACAGTAAAATAATAATTTAAAGTGCTTAGAGGTAGGGTAGCTTTGCATAGGGTTGTTGTGTTGTGTTGGTGATTTAAGTACCAGCATGTAGGTACCAATACAGAGTCTTAAATTCAGTGTACACCGTCTCCTCTGTAGATAATTTGCATGTTGTTACAGAAGTTATTGTGGTATATGGAATCCATACCATAGTCTGTCAGGAAAGCAGAAACAACATGGAGGCAGGAGATGAAAAAGAGATGTCAAATACACATTGGAGATAATATAGTGGGAGAAAGGAAGTAACTTTGAGCAAAATTACTATGTAACACAAAAAAGTTGCACAGTATACTATAAGTCTCACTTTATATTATATTCATTTTGTTACTATTTCATGAATTACTTATAAAAAAGAATAATGTCTAGAACAATTTTTAATTATTAAATACAAATTTATTGCTGTGATTTTTCAAAATTTAAAAGAACTTCCAACATTATATCATCAGGAATGTCCTCATTTTGAGTCCATGATTCCATTTCTTCCACACAATTAACTAACTCTTCGTCCAGAGGCTGAGCCATAAAGTCAAAGTCTTCCTCAGGATTGTTCTCCAGAACAATTTTGAAAGAAATATTTGGTTCTCCTTCCATTTTCTTGCTGTAAATTGCATTAAAAAAAATATATCAGTAGAGTTAGGGCAGTGTTGGGTTTAAGTTTAGACAGGTACTTCTGAGTTTTTAACAGTGAAGTTATCTTTGGGCAGTGTATGGTATCAGGCAGGAAGTAAAAATATCAACAAAGTATGTGTGAAGAAGCCTAAGTAATTTCATAAATATACCAGAGAAGCCTAACTCAATCTATAACTATAACAGAGAAGCCTATCTCAATCTATAACTATAACAGAGGGACAGTAAATAACTATCAGAAAACATTTTTACAAATTAACTTAAAGTGCCCCTTACAAATTAACAACTTACCTTATTAAAAGGTGATGAAGATAAATGGAGAAAATTCTTTAAATATGTACCTCAGGTAGTTGTAGTCAAAATGGCTGTGTTTCCCTCTCATGTTTCATTTATATTCATGTACATAACCAATCAAATGTCAGGAAAAAAACAGTAGAAAATGAAAGTAACATTTTAATTGGTTGTAAATTCTAACACTTCATATGTGTTTTTGTCATGTAATTTACCTCAGGATATTTAGACAGTGCTACAGCTCAAATGGCTCAATGGAATTCCACCAAATTTGGGAAAATGGTAGGGACTGGTATGTAGTAGGGTCTATTCTATATTTGGTGAAAGTGTCTCCAGTGGTTTTTATGTAAATTAACTTTTAAAATTTTTGGGGAGCGCTTACCGGTGCGCGCCCCGGTACGCTTTCCGGCAGCGCAACGGGAGTCCTCCATCTTGTGTTTCGGTAGATTTGAGACACAAGATGGAGGACAAACAACGTTGGGAATGGGTAAAAGGGGACACAGTAGACACCCCCTATGTTTTCTGAGGGGGGCTTAGGAGGCCCATATTGGCGAAAAAAACTTTTTTTTAAATCATTCGCGGGGGAGCACCCGGTACGCGTACCGGGGAGCGTACTGGGGAGCGTACTTTGGTGAAAAACAGTGAAAAAAGTTAGAGGAAAATAATCATTTTGAATGATCAGAGGTAGGGTAGCCCTGAAAAGAGCTTTTGGGTTCTGTGGCTGATTTAGGTACCTACAAGTAGGTTCCAATGCACAGTCTTAAATTCAGGAGGAATATTCTATTACCCTCATCTGAGAAGTTCACACCATCTCCTCTGTAGATATCTTGCATGTTGTAACGCAAGTTATTGTTGTATATTGAACCCATTCCATAGTCTCTCATGTAAGCAGAAACAGATTTATTCACATGTTTCCGTGCTTTCTCAAATTGTGGACAAAATTGGTTGGACCACTTCCATTTCTGTCTTTGGCATATATTGGAAAATACCAAGGCAGTTTGAGGAAAAAGTGCCATCAATTGCTCAAAGGTGTCCTTTAAAAGCATATCCAGACCTACCCCAGTCAACGTGCCTAAGTCATTTCCACCACAGTGCAGAATTATGAGGTGAGGGTGTGGCAGATGCAAAAAGGTTTTCACCAATTGTATCAATTGATGACATCTCAATTCTCTTTGGCCAATCCACTTGATGTCTACCTTTGGGAAATCAAGGTTGTGAAAATTTCTGATAGCTGCATACCTTTGAGCCCAGTGGATGTAGCTATGTCCAATAATCCAGACAGAATACATGGTGAGAGGAGGTTCTGGTGCAGTCAGATGAAGTGTAGGAATGAAATGGCAGTTGGAACAGTAGGAATTTGCAAAAAAAAACTGTGGAGTTTCAGTGCTCTTGAATCAGAAGCAATGATTAGTGGATTCAGATAGTTGAAAACTGAAAGTTAGGGTGCATGGTTCTGTTTTGTGAAAGAAGTCATTTGAATGGTTAAGAAAAAGTCATTTAAAGAAACATTGCACCGGATAAGCTGGTGTCTTGAGAGGTCAAACATCCTTGCTAAGTTCATTTGCAACATTGTAGAATAAACTTTTAAACCTGAGAGCTCAGTGAGGAGGGAGTTGCTATGGTAACAGGTAGAAAGGGCTGAGGGGGGGGAAGGGTGTTGGTTTGAAAATAGAGAGGGAAGAGTTTTTATTGGTTACCATGAGGAATATGTTTGTAGAATTCGAGGTTTTATGTGCCATTCATGGTTGCAGTGCCTGGAGTACATACCTTTTGCTCTGCTAAAGAAATATTGGTGTGTGTGTCTGACACTGTTCTCAATCTCCCAAAGCATTTGTAAAGGTGAGTAAGGATTCATTTAATATAGATAGAGACTTGTATACTCTATGGAGAAGATCTGGAAGCAAATTGTGTTTTTTTAATGTTGCTTTGTGTCATGTTTTTTGAAAATGCTTGCTAAAAAGTTTTTAATGCATAGATGAATTGTATTTTGTAAAATTGTGAAGTTTCAGTAGTGACATGGAATGCTTGTACATAGGACCTGTGCTGTGTTTCTTAAATGTGATGTGAAAAATGATTTTGGGGAAAATGAATGGCTTTTACATTTTTGAGAAGGAATAAATAGTGTCTGCATGCTTAAAGAAATCAATTTGACCCTTTCACAATGATGTTACCTGTGTTAACCCAGAGTAGGAAGCACATTGAGCTTCTTTGCTGTTGGTTTGTGTCGTTTTTTGATAATGCTTGGCATCAACATTTGCAAGATAGAGGATTTGTATTCTGTGAAATAGTGAGGTTTCAGTAGTAAAATTGAATGCTTGTACATAGGACCTGCGCTCTGTTTGTAAAATGGTATTTAAAAACGATTTTGGGGCAAATCAATGGCTTTTAGATTTTTGAGAAGGAATAAATAGTGTCTGCATGATTAAATAAATATATTTGAACCTTTCACAATGATGTCACCTGTGTTACCTCAGATTAGGAAGCACATTGGGTTTCTTTGCTGTTGGTTTGTGTCATGTTTTTTGATAATGCTTGGTATCAACATTTGCAAGATAAAGGATTTGTATTTTGTGAAATAGTGAGGTTTCAGTAGTGAAATTGAATGCTTGTACATAGGACTTGCGCTCTGTTTCTAAAATGTTATTTAAAAACTATTTTGGGGCAAATTAATGGCTTTTAGATTTTTGAGAAGGAATAAATAGTGTCTGCATGATTAAATAAATGTATTTGAACCTTTCACAATGATGTCACCTGTGTTACCTCAGATTAGGAAGCACATTGAGTTTCTTTGCTGTTGGTTTGTGTCATGTTTTTTGATAATGCTTGGTATCAACATTTGCAAGATAAAGGATTTGTATTTTGTGAAATAGTGAGGTTTCAGTAGTGAAATTGAATGCTTGTACATAGGACTTGCGCTCTGTTTCTAAAATGTTATTTGAAAAACGATTTTGGGGCAAATCAATGGCTTTTACATTTTTGAGAAGGACTAAATAGTGTCTGCATGATTAAAAAAGATATATTTGAACCTTTGACAATTATGTCACCTGTGTTACCTCAGATTAGGAAGCAGATTGAGCTTCTTTGCTGTTGGTTTGTATCATGTTTTTTGATAATGCTTGGTATCAACATTTGCAAGATAGAGGATTTGTATTTTGTGAAATTGTGAAGTTTCAGTAGTGACATGAAATGCTTGTACATAGGACCTGTGCTGTGTTTCTTAAATGTGATGTGAAAAACGATTTGGGGGGAAATGAATGGCTTTTACATTTTTGAGAAGGAATAAATAGTGTCTGCATGATTAAAGAAATAAATTTGAACCTTTCACAATGATGTCACCTGTGTTACCTCATACTAGGAAGCACATTTACCTTCTTTGCTGTTGGTTTGTGTCATGTTTTTTGATAATGCTTGGTATCAACATTTGCAAGATAGAGGATTTGTATTTTGTGAAATAGTGAGGTTTCAGTAGTGAAATTGAATGCTTATAGATAGGACCTGTGCTCTGTTTCTAAAATGTTATTTGAAAAATTATTTTGGGGCAAAGCAATGTCTTTTACATATTTGAGAAGGAATAAATAGTGTCTGCATGATTAAATAAATATATTTGAATCTTTCACAATGATGTCACCTGTGTTACCTCAGATTGGGAAGTAGATTGTGCAGATGAGGTGAGGCATGTCCAGAGGTACAGAGGAGGTGAGGCCTGTGGTCAAGACTGTAGTGGGAGAGAGGCCTTTCCTGGGGAGCATAGGTGGTGAGGCCTGTGTCTAAGAGTGCAGTGGACTAGACTTCATGAAGCCTATCCCCCACTGCACTCTTAAACACAGGCCTCACCTCCTTTGTACCCCTAGACAGACCTCTCTTCCACTACACTCTTCAACACAGGCCTCACCTCCTCTGCACCCCTGGACAATCCTCACCTCATCTGCAACCCTGAATAGACCTCAACTCATCTGCATCCATAGACAGGCCTCAGCTTATCTACACCCCTGGACACGCGTCACCTCATCTGCACCAAGTTACCATCAATTATACCCAATACATTGAGGCCTGTCCAGAGGACACAGATGAGGTAAGGCTTGTCCAAGGGTCAGAGGAGGTCAGTCCTCTCCACTGCACTCATAGACACTAAATGCTTGTACATAGGACCTGCGCTCTGTGTCTACGATGTTCTTTAAAAAACGATTTTGGGGCTAATCAATGGCTTTTACATTTTTGAGAAGGAATAAATAGTGTCTGCATGATTAAAGAAATAAATTTGAACCTTTCACAATGATGTCACCTGTGTTAACTCAGAGTAGGAAGAACATTGAGCTTCTTTGCTGTTGGTTTGTGTCATGTTTTTTGATAATGCTTGGCATCAACATTTGCAAGATAGAGGATTTGTATTCTGTGAAATAGTGATGTTTCAGTAGTAAAATTGAATGCTTGTACATAGGACCTGCGCTCTGTTTCTAAAATGTTATTTAAAAACGATTTTGGGGCAAATCAATGGCTTTTAGATTTTTGAGAGGGAATAAATAGTGTCTGCATGATTAAATAAATATATTTGAACCTTTCACAATGATGTCACCTGTGTTACCTCAGATTAGGAAGCACATTGAGTTTCTTTGCTGTTGGTTTGTGTCATGTTTTTGATAATGCTTGGTATCAACATTTGCAAAATAAAGGATTTGTATTTTGTGAAATAGTGAGGTTTCAGTAGTGAAATTGAATGCTTGTACATAGGACTTGCGCTCTGTTTCTAAAATGTTATTTAAAAACGATTTTGGGGCAAATCAATGGCTTTTAGATTTTTGAGAAGGAATAAATAGTGCCTGCATGATTAAATAAATGTATTTGAACCTTTCACAATGATGTCACCTGTGTTACCTCAGATTAGGAAGCACATTGAGTTTCTTTTCTGTTGGTTTGTGTCATGTTTTTTGATAATGCTTGGTATCAACATTTGCAAGATAAAGGATTTGTATTTTGTGAAATAGTGAGGTTCCAGTAGTGAAATTGAATGCTTGTACATAGGACATGCGCTCTGTTTCTAAAATGTTATTTGAAAAACGATTTTGTGGCAAATCAATGGCTTTTACATTTTTGAGAAGGACTAAATAGTGTCTGCATGAAAGATATATTTGAACCTTTGACAATTATGTCACCTGTGTTACCTCAGATTAGGAAGCAGATTGAGCTTCTTTGCTGTTGGTTTGTGTCATGTTTTTTGATAATGCTTGGTATCAACATTTGCAAGATAGAGGATTTGTATTTTGTGAAATTGTGAAGTTTCAGTAGTGACATGGAATGCTTGTACATAGGACCTGTGCTGTGTTTCTTAAATGTGATGTGAAAAACGATTTGGGGGGAAATGAATGGCTTTTACATTTTTGAGAAGGAATAAATAGTGTCTGCATGATTAAAGAAATAAATTTGAACCTTTCACAATGATGTCACCTGTGTTACCTCATACTAGGAAGCACATTGACCTTCTTTGCTGTTGGTTTGTGTCATGTTTTTTGATAATGCTTGGTATCAACATTTGCAAGATAGAGGATTTGTATTTTGTGAAATAGTGAGGTTTCAGTAGTGAAATTGAATGCTTGTAGATAGGACCTGTGCTCTGTTTCTAAAATGTTATTTGAAAAACTATTTTGGGGCAAAGCAATGTCTTTTACATATTTGAGAAGGAATAAATAGTGTCTGCATGATTAAATAAATATATTTGAATCTTTCACAATGATGTCACCTGTGTTACTTCAGATTAGGAAGTAGATTGTGCAGATGAGGTGAGGCATGTCCAGAGGTACAGAGGAGGTGAGGCCTGTGGTCAAGACTGTAGTGGGAGAGAGGCCTTTCCTGGGGAGCATAGGTGGTGAGGCCTGTGTCTAAGAGTGCAGTGGACTAGACTTCATGAAGCCTATCCCCCACTGCACTCTTAAACACAGGCCTCACCTCCTTTGTACCCCTAGACAGACCTCTCTTCCACTACACTCTTCAACACAGGCCTCACCTCCTCTGCACCCCTGGACAATCCTCACCTCATCTGCAACCCTGAATAGACCTCAACTCATCTGCATCCATAGACAGGCCTCAGCTTATCTACACCCCTGGACACGCGTCACCTCATCTGCACCAAGTTACCATCAATTATACCCAATACATTGAGGCCTGTCCAGAGGACACAGATGAGGTAAGGCTTGTCCAAGGGTCAGAGGAGGTCAGTCCTCTCCACTGCACTCATAGACACTAAATGCTTGTACATAGGACCTGCGCTCTGTGTCTACGATGTTCTTTAAAAAACGATTTTGGGGCTAATCAATGGCTTTTACATTTTTGAGAAGGAATAAATAGTGTCTGCATGATTAAAGAAATAAATTTGAACCTTTCACAATGATGTCACCTGTGTTAACTCAGAGTAGGAAGAACATTGAGCTTCTTTGCTGTTGGTTTGTGTCATGTTTTTTGATAATGCTTGGCATCAACATTTGCAAGATAGAGGATTTGTATTCTGTGAAATAGTGATGTTTCAGTAGTAAAATTGAATGCTTGTACATAGGACCTGCGCTCTGTTTCTAAAATGTTATTTAAAAACGATTTTGGGGCAAATCAATGGCTTTTAGATTTTTGAGAGGGAATAAATAGTGTCTGCATGATTAAATAAATATATTTGAACCTTTCACAATGATGTCACCTGTGTTACCTCAGATTAGGAAGCACATTGAGTTTCTTTGCTGTTGGTTTGTGTCATGTTTTTGATAATGCTTGGTATCAACATTTGCAAAATAAAGGATTTGTATGTTGTGAAATAGTGAGGTTTCAGTAGTGAAATTGAATGCTTGTACATAGGACTTGCGCTCTGTTTCTAAAATGTTATTTAAAAATGATTTTGGGGCAAATCAATGGCTTTTAGATTTTTGAGAAGGAATAAATAGTGCCTGCATGATTAAATAAATGTATTTGAACCTTTCACAATGATGTCACCTGTGTTACCTCAGATTAGGAAGCACATTGAGTTTCTTTTCTGTTGGTTTGTGTCATGTTTTTTGATAATGCTTGGTATCAACATTTGCAAGATAAAGGATTTGTATTTTGTGAAATAGTGAGGTTCCAGTAGTGAAATTGAATGCTTGTACATAGGACATGCGCTCTGTTTCTAAAATGTTATTTGAAAAACGATTTTGTGGCAAATCAATGGCTTTTACATTTTTGAGAAGGACTAAATAGTGTCTGCATGAAAGATATATTTGAACCTTTGACAATTATGTCACCTGTGTTACCTCAGATTAGGAAGCAGATTGAGCTTCTTTGCTGTTGGTTTGTGTCATGTTTTTTGATAATGCTTGGTATCAACATTTGCAAGATAGAGGATTTGTATTTTGTGAAATTGTGAAGTTTCAGTAGTGACATGGAATGCTTGTACATAGGACCTGTGCTGTGTTTCTTAAATGTGATGTGAAAAACGATTTGGGGGGAAATGAATGGCTTTTACATTTTTGAGAAGGAATAAATAGTGTCTGCATGATTAAAGAAATAAATTTGAACCTTTCACAATGATGTCACCTGTGTTACCTCATACTAGGAAGCACATTGACCTTCTTTGCTGTTGGTTTGTGTCATGTTTTTTGATAATGCTTGGTATCAACATTTGCAAGATAGAGGATTTGTATTTTGTGAAATAGTGAGGTTTCAGTAGTGAAATTGAATGCTTATAGATAGGACCTGTGCTCTGTTTCTAAAATGTTATTTGAAAAACTATTTTGGGGCAAAGCAATGTCTTTTACATATTTGAGAAGGAATAAATAGTGTCTGCATGATTAAATAAATATATTTGAATCTTTCACAATGATGTCACCTGTGTTACCTCAGATTAGGAAGTAGATTGTGCAGATGAGGTGAGGCATGTCCAGAGGTACAGAGGAGGTGAGGCCTGTGGTCAAGACTGTAGTGGGAGAGAGGCCTTTCCTGGGGAGCATAGGTGGTGAGGCCTGTGTCTAAGAGTGCAGTGGACTAGACTTCATGAAGCCTATCCCCCACTGCACTCTTAAACACAGGCCTCACCTCCTTTGTACCCCTAGACAGACCTCTCTTCCACTACACTCTTCAACACAGGCCTCACCTCCTCTGCACCCCTGGACAATCCTCACCTCATCTGCAACCCTGAATAGACCTCAACTCATCTGCATCCATAGACAGGCCTCAGCTTATCTACACCCCTGGACACGCGTCACCTCATCTGCACCAAGTTACCATCAATTATACCCAATACATTGAGGCCTGTCCAGAGGACACAGATGAGGTAAGGCTTGTCCAAGGGTCAGAGGAGGTCAGTCCTCTCCACTGCACTCATAGACACTAAATGCTTGTACATAGGACCTGCGCTCTGTGTCTACGATGTTCTTTAAAAAACGATTTTGGGGCTAATCAATGGCTTTTACATTTTTGAGAAGGAATAAATAGTGTCTGCATGATTAAAGAAATAAATTTGAACCTTTCACAATGATGTCACCTGTGTTAACTCAGAGTAGGAAGAACATTGAGCTTCTTTGCTGTTGGTTTGTGTCATGTTTTTTGATAATGCTTGGCATCAACATTTGCAAGATAGAGGATTTGTATTCTGTGAAATAGTGATGTTTCAGTAGTAAAATTGAATGCTTGTACATAGGACCTGCGCTCTGTTTCTAAAATGTTATTTAAAAACGATTTTGGGGCAAATCAATGGCTTTTAGATTTTTGAGAGGGAATAAATAGTGTCTGCATGATTAAATAAATATATTTGAACCTTTCACAATGATGTCACCTGTGTTACCTCAGATTAGGAAGCACATTGAGTTTCTTTGCTGTTGGTTTGTGTCATGTTTTTGATAATGCTTGGTATCAACATTTGCAAAATAAAGGATTTGTATGTTGTGAAATAGTGAGGTTTCAGTAGTGAAATTGAATGCTTGTACATAGGACTTGCGCTCTGTTTCTAAAATGTTATTTAAAAACGATTTTGGGGCAAATCAATGGCTTTTAGATTTTTGAGAAGGAATAAATAGTGCCTGCATGATTAAATAAATGTATTTGAACCTTTCACAATGATGTCACCTGTGTTACCTCAGATTAGGAAGCACATTGAGTTTCTTTTCTGTTGGTTTGTGTCATGTTTTTTGATAATGCTTGGTATCAACATTTGCAAGATAAAGGATTTGTATTTTGTGAAATAGTGAGGTTCCAGTAGTGAAATTGAATGCTTGTACATAGGACATGCGCTCTGTTTCTAAAATGTTATTTGAAAAACGATTTTGTGGCAAATCAATGGCTTTTACATTGTTGAGAAGGACTAAATAGTGTCTGCATGATTAAAAAAGATATATTTGAACCTTTGACAATTATGTCACCTGTGTTACCTCAGATTAGGAAGCAGATTGAGCTTCTTTGCTGTTGGTTTGTGTCATGTTTTTTGATAATGCTTGGTATCAACATTTGCAAGATAGAGGATTTGTATTTTGTGAAATTGTGAAGTTTCAGTAGTGACATGGAATGCTTGTACATAGGACCTGTGCTGTGTTTCTTAAATGTGATGTGAAAAACGATTTGGGGGAAAATGAATGGCTTTTACATTTTTGAGAAGGAATAAATAGTGTCTGCATGATTAAAGAAATAAATTTGAACCTTTCACAATGATGTCACCTGTGTTACCTCATACTAGGAAGCACATTGACCTTCTTTGCTGTTGGTTTGTGTCATGTTTTTTGATAATGCTTGGTATCAACATTTGCAAGATAGAGGATTTGTATTTTGTGAAATAGTGAGGTTTCAGTAGTGAAATTGAATGCTTGTAGATAGGACCTGTGCTCTGTTTCTAAAATGTTATTTGAAAAACGATTTTGGTGCAAATCAATGTCTTTTACATATTTGAGAAGGAATAAATAGTGTCTGCATGATTAAATAAATATATTTGAATCTTTCACAATGATGTCACCTGTGTTACCTCAGATTAGGAAGTAGATTGTGCAGATGAGGTGAGGCATGTCCAGAGGTACAGAGGAGGTGAAGCATGTGGTCAAGACTGTAGTGGGAGAGAGGCCTTTCCTGGGGAGCATAGGTGGTGAGGCCTGTGTCTAAGAGTGCAGTGGACTAGACTTCATGAAGCCTATCCCCCATTGCACTCTTAAACACAGGCCTCACCTCCTTTGTACCCCTAGACAGACCTCTCTTCCACTACACTCTTCAACACAGGCCTCACCTCCTCTGCACCCCTGGACAATCCTCACCTCATCTGCAACCCTGAATAGACCTCAACTCATCTGCATCCATAGACAGGCCTCAGCTTATCTACACCCCTGGACACGCGTCACCTCATCTGCATCCAGTTACCATCAATTATACCCAATACATTGAGGCCTGTCCAGAGGACATAGATGAGGTAAGGCTTGTCCAAGGGTCAGAGGAGGTCAGTCCTATCCACTGCACTCATAGACACTGAATGCTTGTACATAGGACCTGCGCTCTGTGTCTACAATGTTATTTAAAAAACGATTTTGGGGCAAATCAATGGCTTTTACATTTTTGAGAAGGAATAAATAGTGTCTGCATGATTAAAGAAATACATTTGAACCTTTCACAATGATGTCACCTGTGTTAACTCAGAGTAGGAAGCACATTGAGCTTCTTTGCTGTTGGTTTGTGTCATGTTTTTTGATAATGCTTGGCATCAACATTTGCAAGATAGAGGATTTGTATTCTGTGAAATAGTGAGGTTTCAGTAGTAAAATTGAATGCTTGTACATAGGACCTGCACTCTGTTTCTAAAATGTTATTTAAAAACGATTTTGGGGCAAATCAATGGCTTTTAGATTTTTGAGAAGGAATAAATAGTGTCTGCATGATTAAATAAATATATTTGAACCTTTCACAATGATGTCACCTGTGTTACCTCAGATTAGGAAGAACATTGAGTTTCTTTGCTGTTGGTTTGTGTCATGTTTTTTGATAATGCTTGGTATCAACATTTGCAAGATAAAGGATTTGTATTTTGTGAAATAGTGAGGTTTCAGTAGTGAAATCGAATGATTGTACATAGGACTTGCGCTCTGTTTCTAAAATGTTATTTGAAAAACGATTTTGGGGCAAATCAATGGCTTTTACATTTTTGAGAAGGACTAAATAGTGTCTGCATGATTAAAAAAGATATATTTGAACCTTTGACAATTATGTCACCTGTGTTACCTCAGATTAGGAAGCAGATTGAGCTTCTTTGCTGTTGGTTTGTGTCATGTTTTTTGATAATGCTTGGTATCAACATTTGCAAGATACAGGATTTGTATTTTGTGAAATTGTGAAGTTTCAGTAGTGACATGGAATGCTTGTACATAGGACCTGTGCTGTGTTTCTTAAATGTGATGTGAAAAACGATTTGGGGGAAAATGAATGGCTTTTACATTTTTGAGAAGGAATAAATAGTGTCTGCATGATTAAAGAAATAAATTTGAACCTTTCACAATGATGTCACCTGTGATACCTCATACTAGGAAGCACATTGACCGTCTTTGCTGTTGGTTTGTGTCATGTTTTTTGATAATGCTTGGTATCAACATTTGCAAGATAGAGGATTTGTATTTTGTGAAATAGTGAGGTTTCAGTAGTGAAATTGAATGCTTGTAGATAGGACCGGTGCGCTGTTTCTAAAATGTTATTTGAAAAAATGATTTTGGGGCAAATCAATGTCTTTTACATATTTGAGAAGGAATAAATAGTGTCTGCATGATTAAATAAATATATTTGAATCTTTCACAATGATGTCACCTGTGTTACCTCAGATTAGGAAGTAGATTGTGCAGATGAGGTGAGGCATGTCCAGAGGTACAGAGGAGGTGAAGCCTGTGGTCAAGACTGTAGTGGAAGAGAGGCCTTTCCTGGGGAGCATAGGTGGTGAGGCCTGTGTCTAAGAGTGCAGTGGACTAGACTTCATGAAGCCTATCCCCCACTGCACTCTTAAACACAGGCCTCACCTCCTTTGTAACCCTAGACAGACCTCTCTTCCACTACACTCTTCAACACAGGCCTCACCTCCTCTGCACCCCTGGACAATCCTAACCTCATCTGCAACCCTGAATAGACCTCAACTCATCTGCATCCATAGACAGGCCTTAGCTTATCTACACCCCTGGACACGCGTCACCTCATCTGCATCCAGTTACCATCAATTATACCCAATACATTGAGGCCTGTCCAGAGGACACAGATGAGGTAAGGCTTGTCCAAGGGTCAGAGGAGGTCAGTCCTATCCACTGCACTCATAGACACTGAATGCTTGTACATAGGACCTGCGCTCTGTGTCTACAATGTTATTTAAAAAACGATTTTGGGGCAAATCAATGGCTTTTACATTTTTGAGAAGGAATAAATAGTGTCTGCATGATTAAAGAAATAAATTTGAACCTTTCACAATGATGTCACCTGTGTTAACTCACAGTAGGAAGCACATTGAGCTTCTTTGCTGTTGGTTTGTGTCATGTTTTTTGATAATGCTTGGCATCAACATTTGCAAGATAGAGGATTTGTATTCTGTGAAATAGTGAGGTTTCAGTAGTAAAATTGGGTATAAAGCAGGAATATCGACGGGATAATATCGACTAGCATAAATATCGAGGTAAGAATATCGACTGTAAAAAATATCGTTGTAGTAAATATCGTTGTTGCAAATATCGTTTTTGTAGAATGACAAAAATATCGTCAAAATAAAATATCGTTGAATAGAATATCGTTTAGAGAAATATCGTTGAATATAATATCGAAAAATAATTGAATGTGTAATATAAGTGTAGAAAAATTTGTTTTATGTTTAAATATTATTAATTAAATGTTTATTTTTATTATTATAGGGATACAAATGTAATTTTTTTTTAATATTAGTAAATATTTTAGGAGCGGGTTATTGGTATTATAGGGGATAAGGGTGGGTAGTAATTTATAAAAGTAGTGTAAATAATATGTACATAATGGTAAAAAATTTGAAAAATGTAAAATGAAATTTTTTTCAATGGCGAAATTTTCAATTTAATTTAAATTACTGAATTATTGATTGAATTGTTTTTTTTTAAAGATTTAATAGCGGGTTGTTGGTGATATAGGGGATAAGGGTGGGTAGTATATTAAAATATGTTTAATAAAATTTTAATTAAATTAAAATAAATTATAAATTGAAATACTAAAATTTATTTAATTTATTTGAAATTGAATGTATTATATAATAATTTGGTAATTAAGTGTTATTTTTTTTATATAGTGTTTAATAAAATAAATTCTATAAATAATACGAAATTAGAAATTTCAATATTTAAATTTCAAAATTGAAATTTGAAATTTGGAAATTTTTAATTTCAAATTTGAAATTTGAAATTTTACATTTATTTTTTAAATTATATTATTATAAGTCAAGTGTGTAATATTTTATGTTTGTGTATTTGTTATGATATATGCTAAGAATGAGTCAAAATACAAATATACAAAGTTTGGGTTACATTTTTAAAAATTTTAAAACTTTTTTAAAATTGTTAAAAAATTTAGATTTTTGAAATTTTAAATTTTGGTTAAAAAATTTGGTATTGTTATGTTCTAAATAAAATATTGTGTGATTGTAATTTAATAGTCTATTTTGTAGTATAATAGATAAGAGTGGTTATTAATATATATAGTGATGTTTATGTGTTATAATATCACAAATATTATTGTTTCCTGTCCAGCACTTTACCTGACTTATGTAGGATTGGAGTTAAAATTGTGATTTATTTTTGCTTACTGTTAAGTATTTTCTATGTGTTATGTTCCATATTTTATATTTTATAAAAAAAGAAATTAATTTTTTTTTTATATTTTACAATTATTATGATATATAATTTTGTTGTATTTTTTTTAATAATAAACAATTATGATTATTTTGTACATTTGTATATATATATCACAAGTGTCAACATTTATTAAGTACAATGGTAATAAAGTTTTGGACACTTTTTTTATTCATACTTTTCAGTTGTTGATGCAAACATTTTCATATTTTTTAATACACTTTTTTCAAATATTTGTTTACATTCTACATTGCAATTTGTATCATATATACATTGTTATATTACATTAATTAGTATATTAAATTTTAAATTTTTAAATTAAAATTTAATATGTTAATTAATTTACATGTAATTGTATTTTTCTACAGTATGTACATAAAATTGTGTTCAGTGTTATACATATAAAAAAAATTAACTATCAAAAACATATTTTTAATATACTATAATTATTTAATATATAATAATATTACAAATATTATTGTATATTTTACATTAATCAAAAGGTTCTTTACAAACAATAATACATTTATTACAATACATGGAAAAAATAATGCTATTCATCTCTATTTTTGTTTAAATTATGGGGATTTAGTCCTATTTTAGTTTTTATTGTGCTGCCATTTTAATTTTTGAAATTCACTTTTTTGTCTATCTACATCGTTGTTTGGGTCAATTCAGAAAACGGAACCTCGCGGTTGGGAGCTGCTTCGTGTTGGTGAATGTAAGTTTATTTTACATTATTTTTAACTACATTTTAAGACATTATAGAGTTAGTTGTATTGTGTAAGTGTTGGTATGTGTTGTACTTTACAGTTTATGTGAAAAATACGTGTTATTTAAGGTCTTTATTGATAACGTACTTTGTAAGATATTTATTATGAAATTAAGGTTTATGTATTGTGTAAATGAATTAATTTAGGTGTTTTCCTATGTTTTATATGTTATGTTTAGGCTTAGTGGCTTTCGTATTTATTGTGGGTGAGTTTTGTTTGTATTTATTTACAGGTGTTCGTTTTGGTGAGCTGAGGGATTTTATCGCGTAATTTTGGTTAAATACAGCTAAATGTTTAACTACATTTCTTGATTTTTCGGGGTTTTGGAGCGTTTTTATCGTCATTATTTTTCTCGTTTTTTATGGTTCCGTTCTCGAGAGGATTGCTACGTGGGACCCTTATAAAACAGTTGTTTTTTTCCATTTTGTGGGGATTTTTTTAAACCATGTGGATTTATTTATGTTCTATTCGTCTTGAAACCATCTTTTTGGAACACATTCTACAGCTGCACAACACTTAAGTTATTATTATATTTTAGATTGGGGTGGATTGAGCTATATTGTGCAATTTTGTTTAATGTCGTTTTATTATGTCTTGTTATAATAGATTACATTTATTTTTACATGACATAATGTAACTACATTAAATAAAAAGGTTTGTTTTATTTATTGTTTGAAATGTTTTTATGTGTTGCTTGTTAAAGGATAGATTTTGCTATTAGTTCTAAGTATTCAATACCTTCAATACTTGGGTACATTCTGACTTTTTGCTGTAGGTATTCATACATATTTAATGTTTGTTTACTTAGTTTAGGGCCGATTTTAGATAGAGATTGCTCCATTCTTAGTTCTTGGTAGCTTTGCTCTTTTTTGATGCTTTGGATTAGTTTATGAAGTGTGGGTTGTGTTCTTCCTATTGTGGCTTGGAAGGCATTATGCCATCCTTCGACCGCGTTGTTGGTTTTGGCTTTCTGTGCCATAGTACTAGCATACACATTCCACCATGGAATTTGGAATTTAGGTTGTCTGCGGTGGCCCGAACGATGTAATCTTCCCACCCAGGTATCTTCAAAATAGTCTAAGAAGGGAGTTCATTTTGTCTCATTGGTGCGGTAGAAAGGGCTGTCAAGTAGTAAATTGTAATAGTTAGCAACTTCTGTTGTTGGTACAAATGCCAATGCTATTAACTTTTTAATCTGATAAGCAAAGTTACTGTTTGTTGAATATTCAATGCTTAAAGTAGATTTTTGTAAGTGTCTCCATATACTTTGGTTGTAGTGATAATAACACCCTTGTATTGATGTGTGAGGATATATTTTAAGTATAGCTTGAATCATGGCTATTTCAAAGTCTATTATTATTCTTTGTGGATAGTAATTATCAGTAAATTCTTTGATAGTTGTTAAAATTTCTATGTAGGTAGCATTTGTTTTATTTGTCAGCAGTGTATAAATTAAAGGGATATTTGTTTCTTGGTACTCACCATGGATGGTGTAAAGTTGATAGAAAGGTTTGGGACATACTTTAAAAGTTCCGTCCATCATCCAGGTTTCACACGATTTTAGTTTTTGCAAATTGCTATTTGTTGCAAAAAGTAAAATTCTTTTATCATGACTGTGGTTATCATACATTAAGAATTTATCTTCATTGTGTGTAATAGTATATTCAGGATAAATTATAATGTCTTGAATAGTTTTAGGTGCTGGTGGAGTTGGATCAGAAGCTCGTTTTGTTTTTGCAATTAATCTTTTCAAGTTGGGTATTGAAGGTAACTGTCCTGTGACATGTTCTGGCACCTTGCTTAAAACATTTTTCAAAATAGTGGTGCTTGTTTCTTGTGAGCCTGTACTAGCTTCTCTCAATGTCTCCAGTGCTTCTCGTACTTCGACTTCTGTTACATTGGGTGGGTGGTTATGCTCATGTACATTTACAACATTGTTATCAACAGTCTGTGCTCTACCATAGCATGCAGTTGAGCAATATTTACTACATTTCCAATACGTTTTATTCCCTTTGATTCTTTCTTGGGTGTAGGTGTAACCCATGTAGCTCAGCATTATTTTCCCTTTTTGAGAAGTAATAAAAGTAGCTCCTGTTGCCATGTCTAAGGTAGATCTGTGAAGACATATATATTTTTTTTAAGTAAAAGTGATAAACATTTCTTGACATGTGTACGTTAAAAGGAAAAAGTGCAAAAACTTACTTCCAATGTTGTTTTCCTGCTAATTATATGTTTTCTGTTCTTATATGTAGATTTTCACTCTTTAATGTTCTGTAGTAAAGAATAATACAAAAAAATGATTTCGTTTTATAGTTGTTTGTTTTTACTTTCTGATTATTAATAGACACAGTGGGTATACTTACTTAATGTAGTAGAAGATGTTGTTAGTTTAGTTGTAGATTGGTAGATGAATTTTCTATAATCTGTAAAAGAAAGTTAAATTGTGTTATTTATTGTATTAGGATCTATTAGTAGGTAATAACATATCAAGTCTTTAGCAAGTTTACTTTGTGACTTTTTAAATTTATTTAAAAGCTTTCTAAGTACACATGGATAAGGCAGTTCATAATTTCATTTAATTATTATCTTGTGGTAGTTGTTGATAGGATGTTGTAGTTATATTTAAACAAATAAAAAGACCATCTTTTTAGTTTAGGGAGTTTAGCTAGTTATCGACAGGTTTGTATGATTAATGAAATGGGACTTCACTTACTTGATTTTTAGTATGCTGTGTTGTAGTCGTTGTAGTAGGTGTGTATTCTCTTGTTTTCAGCAAAGTAACCGTTTTCATCCAAGTTTGGCCAAAAAATGGTAAATTAAGTTACGTCTGTAATTGTCTTTATAGTAGTGAGTTAATTAATTGTTATATTTGATTGGTTCAATTACATATATTTTAAATTCATTGGCTGAGAACATTAGTTTGAATTTGAAAGCCGTTAATTTGTAAAGAGTTTGTAGCATCAATATTTGTTTTCGATTTTAATTACAAAATGTATTATATGTGTTTTATTTTAATGGTAAATATTTATTACAATGTTAAAATTAGTGAAATGTTATTTAAAGTAATCCGATAAGAGTGTATGATAGTGTTTGGTAATGTTTATATTGGTTTACCACCTTTACAACTTAACTTTTACAACGCTAAAACCATTACAACGTATGTATTTACAACGCATGTTTTTACAACGTAGGTACCTTTACAACGCATACCATTACAACGTAAGTATTTGTAAGTATATAATTATATTTAAAATGTAATATGTTTGGGTTTTTTAAGGGGTATATTTAGGGTTCAGGGTCAGTTTAGCGTTTTTGGCTGAAGGGGTATTTTTAGTGTTCAGGGTTAGTTTTAATTTTTGGGTAAAGGGGTATTTTTAGGGTTCAGGGTCAGTTTTAATTTTTTGGGTAAAGGGGTATTTTTGGTGTTCAGGGTCAGTTTTCAGTTTTTGGGTAAAGGGGTATTTTTAGTGTTCAGGGTCAGTTTTCAGTTTTTGGGTAAAGGGGTATTTTTAGGGTTCAGGGTCAGTTTTCAGTTTTTGGGTAAAGGGGTATTTTTAGGGTTCAGGGTCAGTTTTCAGTTTTTTGGTAAAGGGGTATTTTTAGGCTTCAGGGTCAGTTATCAGTTTTTGGGTAAAGGGGTATTTTTAGGGTTCAGGGTCAGTTTTCAGTTTTTGGGTAAAGGGCTATTTTCAGGCTTCAGGGTCAGTTTTCTGTTTTTGGGTAAAGGGGTATTTTTAGGGTTCAGGGTCAGTTTTCAGTTTTTGGGTAAAGGGCTATTTTTAGGCTTCAGGGTCAGTTTTATGTTTTTGGGTAAAGGGGTATTTTTAGTGTTCAGGGTCAGTTTTCAGTTTTTGGGTAAAGGGGTATTTTTAGGGTTCAGGGTCAGTTTTCAGTTTTTGGGTAAAGGGGTATTTTTAGGGTTCAGGGTCAGTTTTCAGTTTTTGGGTAAAGGGGTATTTTTAGGGTTCAGGGTCAGTTTTCAGTTTTTGGGTAAAGGGGTATTTTTAGGGTTCAGGGTCAGTTTTCAGTTTTTGGGTAAAGGGGTATTTTTAGGGTTCAGGGTCAGTTTTCAGTTTTTGGGTAAAGGGGTATTTTTAGGCTTCAGGGTCAGTTATCAGTTTTTGGGTAAAGGGGTATTTTTAGGCTTCAGGGTCAGTTATCAGTTTTTGGGTAAAGGGGTATTTTTAGGGTTCAGGGTCAGTTTTCAGTTTTTGGGTAAAGGGCTATTTTTAGGCTTCAGGGTCAGTTTTCTGTTTTTGGGTAAAGGGGTATTTTTAGGGTTCAGGGTCAGTTTTCAGTTTTTGGGTAAAGGGCTATTTTTAGGCTTCAGGGTCAGTTTTATGTTTTTGGGTAAAGGGGTATTTTTAGTGTTCAGGGTCAGTTTTTAGTTTTTGGGTAAAGGGGTATTTTTAGGGTTCAGGGTCAGTTTTCAGTTTTTGGGTAAAGGGGTATTTTTAGGGTTCAGGGTCAGTTTTCAGTTTTTGGGTAAAGGGGTATTTTTAGGGTTCAGGGTCAGTTTTCAGTTTTTGGGTAAAGGGGTATTTTTAGGGTTCAGGGTCAGTTTTCAGTTTTTGGGTAAAGGGGTATTTTTAGGGTTCAGGGTCAGTTTTCAGTTTTTGGGTAAAGGGGTATTTTTAGGCTTCACGGTCAGTTATCAGTTTTTGGGTAAAGGGGTATTTTTAGGGTTCAGGGTCAGTTTTCAGTTTTTGGGTAAAGGGCTATTTTTAGGCTTCAGGGTCAGTTTTCTGTTTTTGGGTAAAGGGGTATTTTTAGGGTTCAGGGTCAGTTTTCAGTTTTTGGGTAAAGGGCTATTTTTAGGCTTCAGGGTCAGTTTTATGTTTTTGGGTAAAGGGGTATTTTTAGTGTTCAGGGTCAGTTTTTAGTTTTTGGGTAAAGGGGTATTTTTAGGGTTCAGGGCCATTTTTCAGTTTTTGGGTAAAGGGGTATTTTTAGGGTTCAGGGTCAGTTTTAATTTTTTGGGTAAAGGGGTATTTTTGGTGTTCAGGGTCAGTTTTCAGTTTTTGGGTAAAGGGGTATTTTTAGTGTTCAGGGTCAGTTTTCAGTTTTTGGGTAAAGGGGTATTTTTAGGCTTCAGGGTCAGTTATCAGTTTTTGGGTAAAGGGGTATTTTTAGGGTTCAGGGTCAGTTTTCAGTTTTTGGGTAAAGGGCTATTTTCAGGCTTCAGGGTCAGTTTTCTGTTTTTGGGTAAAGGGGTATTTTTAGGGTTCAGGGTCAGTTTTCAGTTTTTGGGTAAATGGCTATTTTTAGGCTTCAGGGTCAGTTTTATGTTTTTGGGTAAAGGGGTATTTTTAGTGTTCAGGGTCAGTTTTTAGTTTTTGGGTAAAGGGGTATTTTTAGGGTTCAGGGTCAGTTTTCAGTTTTTGGGTAAAGGGGTATTTTTAGGCTTCAGGGTCAGTTATCAGTTTTTGGGTAAAGGGGTATTTTTAGGGTTCAGGGTCAGTTTTCAGTTTTTGGGTAAAGGGGTATTTTTAGGGTTCAGGGTCAGTTTTCGGTTTTTGGGTAAAGGGGTATTTTTAGGGTTCAGGGTCAGTTTTGAGTTTTTGGGGTACAGGGGTACAGGATAGAAAAAAATAAAATTATATATAAATTAAAATAAAATTAAATGAAATGAATTTATATTAAATTAATTTACAATTTATTTTTTTCAATTAATTTATATTAACAAAATTAATATATACTTACCAATACTTACGTTGTAATGGTATGCGATGTAAAGGTACCTGCGTTGTAAAAACATGCGTTGTAAATTCATGCGTTGTATTAGTATTTGTGTTGTAAAAATTTCGTTGCAAAGGTATGCGTTGTAAAAGTATGCGTTGTAACGTCATACATCCTTTATATTACTAATGTATCTTTTTATTATTATATATAAATAAAACATACATAGTGTATATTCATATATGTTAGAAAAGCTTATTTTGATTTTTAATTATTATGAAAAAGTGAATAATAGAAAGGTAATGTGTATATAAGGTTATAAAGAAAATGACGATATTTTTTGTATATTAATATAAGTAGAAAGGTAGTCGATATTTGTGTAGTCGATATTAGTGTAGAAGGTAATGTTATTTTAAAGATAGTCGATAATGTAGTAGTCGATATTTATGTAGTCGATATAATTGTTAACGATATTAGAGTAGTCGATAAAAAAATATCGATATTTGTGTAATTTCTTGTTTAAGTATATGGTGGCGATATTTTTGTAGGTCGATGTTTTAGTAATCGATATTTCATCATGGAACCGTAAAATTGAATGCTTGTACATAGGACCTGCACTCTGTTTCTAAAATGTTATTTAAAAACGATTTGGGGGCAAATCAATGGCTTTTAGATTTTTGAGAAGGAATAAATAGTGTCTGCATGATTAAATAAATATATTTGAACCTTTCAAAATGATGTCACCTGTGTTACCTCAGATTAGGAAGAACATTGAGTTTCTTTGCTGTTGGTTTGTGTCATGTTTTTTGATAATGCTTGGTATCAACATTTGCAAGATAAAGGATTTGTATTTTGTGAAATAGTGAGGTTTCAGTAGTGAAATTGAATGCTAGTACATAGGACTTGCGCTCTATTTCTAAAATGTTATTTGAAAAACGATTTGGGGGCAAATCAATGTCTTTTACATTTTTGAGAAGGACTAAATAGTGTCTGCATGATTAAAAAAGATATATTTGAACCTTTGACAATTATGTCACCTGTGTTACCTCAGATTAGGAAGCAGATTGAGCTTCTTTGCTGTTGGTTTGTGTCATGTTTTTTGATAATGCTTGGTATCAACATTTGCAAGATAGAGGATTTGTATTTTGTGAAATTGTGAAGTTTCAGTAGTGACATGGAATGCTTGTACATAGGACCTGTGCTGTGTTTCTTAAATGTGATGTGAAAAACGATTTGGGGGAAAATGAATGGCTTTTACATTTTTGAGAAGGAATAAATAGTGTCTGCATGATTAAAGAAATAAATTTGAACCTTTCACAATGATGTCACCTGTGTTACCTCATACTAGGAAGCACATTGACCTTCTTTGCGGTTGGTTTGTGTCATGTTTTTTGATAATGCTTGGTATCAACATATGCCAGATAGAGGATTTGTATTTTGTGAAATAGTGAGGTTTCAGTAGTGAAATTGAATGCTTGTAGATAGGACCTGTGCTCTGTTTCTAAAATGTTATTTGAAAAACGATTTTGGGGCAAATCAATGTCTTTTACATATTTGAGAAGGAATAAATAGTGTCTGCATGATTAAATAAATATATTTGAATCTTTCACAATGATGTTACCTGTGTTACCTCAGATTAGGAAGTAGATTGTGCAGATGAGGTGAGGCATGTCCAGAGGTACAGAGGAGGTGAGGCCTGTGGTCAAGACTGTAGTGGGAGAGAGGCCTTTCCTGGGGAGCATAGGTGGTGAGGCCTGTGTCTAAGAGTGCAGTGGACTAGACTTCATGAAGCCTATCCCCCACTGCACTCTTAAACACAGGCCTCACCTCCTTTGTACCCCTAGACAGACCTCTCTTCCACTATACTCTTCAACACAGGCCTCACCTCCTCTGCACCCCTGGACAATCCTCACCTCATCTGCAACCCTGAATAGACCTCAAATCATCTGCATCCATAGACAGGCCTCAGCTTATCTACACCCCTGGACACGCGTCACCTCATCTGCACCCAGTTACCATCAATTATACCCAATACACTGAGGCCTGTCCAGAGGACACAGATGAGGTAAGGCTTGTCCAAGGGTCAGAGGAGGTCAGTCCTCTCCACTGCACTCATAGACACTGAATGCTTGTACAAAGGACCTGCGCTCTGTGTCTACAATGTTATTTAAAAAACGATTTTGGGGCAAATCAATGGCTTTTACATTTTTGAGAAGGAATAAATAGTGTCTGCATGATTAAAGAAATAAATTTGAACCTTTCACAATGATGTCACCTGTGTTACCTCATACTAGGAAGCACATTGAGCTTCTTTGCTGTTGGTTTGTGTCATGTTTTTTGATAATGCTTGGTATGAACATTTGCAAGATAGAGGATTTGTATTTTGTGAAATAGTGAGGTTTCAGTAGTGAAATTGAATGCTTGTAGATAGGACCTGTGCTCTGTTTCTAAAATGTTATTTGAAAAACGATTATGGGGCAAATCAATGGCTTTTACATATTTGAGAAGGAATAAATAGTGTCTGCATGATTACATAAATATATTTGAACCTTTCACAATGATGTCACCTGTGTTACCTCAGATTAGGAAGCACATTGAGATTCTTTCTTGTTGGTTTGTGTCATGTTTCTTGATAATGCTTGGTATCAACACTTGCAGAATAGAGGATTTGTATTTTGTGAAATAGTGAGGTTTCAGTAGTGAAATTGAATGCTTGTACATAGGACCTGTGCTCTGTTTCTAAAAAGTTATTTAAAAAACGATTTGGGGGCAAATAAATGACTTTTACATTTTTGAGAAGGAATAAATAGTGTCTTCGTGATTAAATAAATATTTTTGAACCTTTCACAATGATGTCACCTTTAGGCCTCTTTAAAAAACGATTTAGGATTGCAGATGAGTTAAGGATTGTCCAGAGGTACAGAGGAGGTGACACCTGTGTTCAAGACTCTAGTGGGAGAGAGGCCTTTCCTGGGGAGCATAGGTGGTGAGGCCTGTGTTTAAGAGTGCAGTGGACTAGACTTCATGAAGCCTATCCCCCACTGCACTCTTAGACACAGGCCTCACCTCCTTTGTACCCCTGGACAGACCTCTCTTCCACTACACTCTTCAACACAGGCCTCACCTCCTCTGCACCCCTGGACAATCCTCACCTCATCTGCAACCCTGAATAGATCTCAACTCATCTGCATCCATAGACAGGTCTCAGCTTATCTACACCCCTGGACACGCCTCACCTCATCTGCACTCAGTTACTATCAATTATACCCACTACATTGAGGCCTGTACAGTGGACACAGATGAGGTAAGGCTTGTCCAAGGGTCAGAGGAGGTCAGTCCCCTCCACTGCACTCATGGACACAGGCCTCACCTCCTTTGCACCCCTGGACAGGCCTCACCTCATCTGCACAATCTGCTTACTAATCTGAGGAAACACAGGTAACATGATTGTGAAATGTGCTAATATATATTTGTAATCATGTAGATACTATGTAATCCTTGTCAATAATGTAAAACCAATTCATGTGCCTGAAATCTTTTTTTAAATAACATTTAAAAAACAGAGCATAGGTCATATGTATAAGCATTTGATTACACTAGTGAAACCTCACTCATTTAGAAAATACAATACTTTTATGCACTAACATTTCTTTACCAAGGATTATTAACAATGTATTAGTCTCTATTATATTCTCTTCCTGACTTACTCTATTTTTCCTCCTGTCCCCTTCTAACACCCTCTCTCTGACTTATTCCTTTTTACATCCTGACTCTGTGTTACACTCTGTTACACTCTTTCTTTGACTTACATTCTCTTACACCCTGTCTCTAATTTATTCCCTCTCTCTCTTTTTTACAGCAATTTGTAAGTCATACTTTCTCTTACATCCTCTTCCTGATTTACTCCGTCTTACAACCTTTCTCTTTGTAACATTCTCTCCCAGAGTTAATCCGTATTACATCATTTGTCTATTTTATAGCCTCTCTCCCTCTTTCTGACTTTTTTATTTCCTTCCTCTGTTTGTGTTACACCCTCTGTCTGACATACTCCTTGTTACATCCTCTCTCTGATTTACTTCCTCTTACACCCTCTCTCAAACTTACGCTCTCTCTCTCCCTTTTACAGCCTCTCTCTCTTTTGCTCTCTTTTACATCCTCTCACCTTCTAACACCCTCTCTCTGTCTTATATTCTCTTACACCCTCTCTCTGTCTTCCACCCTGTTACACCGTTTTTCTGACTTACTCCCTTTATCCCTTTCTTTGACTTACTCCCTCTCCCTATTACATTCTTTCTCTGTCTAACAACATATTATACACTCTCTCTGTCTTACTCCTTCCTATTTTTTACTCCCTCAACCTGTTTCTTTGTCTGAGTCTCTCTGTCTTTTTGTGTTAGTTCCTCTAGCTCTTTTTCTCTGTCTTACTCCTAGTTACATAGTTGGTGTAATATAAACTTAGATATGTTGTAAACTAGTGTTTATATTGTTTGCTTATTGTCATTGCTTTGTTGTTTGGTAATAGTTGTCTATAATGTGTTAATAATTTTTCTTTACTACAGATTGAAATCAAGATTTCAATAGTAAGGAAATATGCCCTCAATGCAGAGGAGAAGAAAAGATGTCAAGCGGAAAAATTCAAAAACAGCAACGGAATTACAGTACTCCTCTACAACAAATACTTCAAAAAACAGGAAAAAAGCTCCTGGTAAGACAACTAAGTCTTTCTTACGGAACATGTGTAGATAAAAAAAAATGTTTGTCAGAATGTGGATAAAGAGAAGGAGAGAGCAAATTTGAAAAGGAAGGAGAGGCCCCCCAAAAATGTTACTACTGGAGCAGGAGAGAATAATATATATAGGAATAGAAGGCAAAACCAATTTAGGGACATTCGTAAACGAATGTTTCGCAATAGGGTGGTTTTAAATTTGTTAAAAAATATTAAAAAAGGTAAACAGAGAGCTGTTTTTTATAAGAAAAAGAAAAGTATAGAGAAGATTGTTGATCAGGCTTTTGAACTTAAGAAAAAATTATTTATTTTAATAACCAATAGAATTAGGACACTTAACAAGACAATTGATGTTTTCAAATCAAACAGTAGATGCAAAAGAGTAATTAATCGGACTAATTTTTGTAAAGTTTTTTCTGGAGAATGGATGCATAGTTCAAGTTGTGAGCCATTTTTTAATGAGGAGAGTTACTTCCAGGAGAATGATTTAGTGCATGCAGTTGACACCAGTGGTCGAGCATATGAGGTGAAAGACGGTTGTCCGATTGAAAAAGAGAAACTTGTGCTTAGAGAAGCAGAAGAGGTGTTAACTGATGAAGTTTTAGGGAGACGTACTAAGGGTCCAGTGTAGACTTGGAAGTGTAGTAGTATTTGTAGTGTGCGACAGGATTCAATCGATTTGTTTCGTAATTTCTTACGTACATATAGTAAGAAAAGTCTAAAACAGAAAATGAAGAGGTTGCAAGACTTAGATCCTTGCAGAGTGAGAGAAAACACAGGTTTGCAAGGGCATTCACTGGCTTGTCTTTCTAGAAAAGTCTGTCAGAGTGTTTTTCATCATTTTAGGATGTTAGCAGTGCATCATAACAAAATGAGGAAATTAGTGAGAAGGTTGTATTATGCAAAAGGTCCAGCACTTAAGCTTAAACAATTAAACAGTGCTCTTTTGCATGGAACTGAATTAAATGTGAAGAAGATTTGTGAAGAAATTGAGATTTGTTATTTTGGTGAAAAAGAGGACAGTGTAGAAATTGACACAGAAATTCAAGGTAATGTGGAAGACAATGTACAGATTTCAAGTACAGAAAAGTTTGACCAGGAAATTACCAGGTTTAAGGTGAAATCAAGTGAAAGGCCTAATTTTACTTGTGAGTGTTGTCGACGAACTCATTATAAGCATCAAACTAGATTAGTTGATTTATACGTAAAAAGTGAAAAGATAAATAATTATGAGTGGAAGGATTTTGCAACTTATTTGTGGGTGGAGAATTCTTTTGATTTGCATTCTGATCAGCGTATTTGTAAATATTGTTATAATAAATTAAATCAAAACAGAATGCCTGCTAGAGCTGTTCATAACAATCTTGAGTTGGTAGACATTCCTCCTGAATTGATGGATTTAAATAGATATGAGTCTATTTTGATTCAATGTGTCCATCCTTTTCAGGCAATTGTTTGCATGGAGCCTAAGATAGGGAAATTGCCTCCTTCAGATTTACAGAGAGGATTAAAGGGAAGAGTTGTTGTTATGTATACAAATATACACGCGCTTACACCTACGTTTACATTCCAGTTACACGCGCACACATTATAACATTCTATGCATGTCCATTGTGCGCGACCTGCGCGTGTATTGCCTTTTGAATTCTCCACGTGTTATGTTGTGAATTAAATATACATGTCTCGCTACTGATTACTGTTTATAAGATATATATGACTGTATAAACTGTCACTGGAGGTCAGTTACTGCCAACGACTGGAGCCTCCGGGTGTATGCTGAGAGTGCTTCTTCATTTACGAATAAACTCCTTTTTATTACAACTTTACGTGTGGATTAATACATAACAAATTTGGCGACGATGGATGAGCATTTTAAACCCTTTAAAGAAGAAGCATTTTTCAGTTTTTCACGATCGGTTTTGGATTTTCATTTTACACGATCGTCAGAGCATCTTGTTCAACTTAAGCGATTCCTAATATCTGCAACAAATACAGCAACGTTCAACCTCAGGTCTGGATTACCTTTTCGTTTCTCCTGAGTGTCTGTGCGGCAGCTTCCCTGCAGAGCGTCTGTGTGACAGTTCCCTCGCAGAGCGTCTATGCGACAACTTCACTCCTACGCCGAAGAAACTTTTCATCCGCCCTGCGATTGATTAACGTAACAGGCGGAAGTGGGAACTGCACTTCCTTTTGAGACGCTACTCTTCATTTTACAATTAAAACTAAAGAGGTGACTTCAATTTCACCCGTTTCAACGGTGATTACCCACATAAAAAGAAGCTGTAATCCTGTTTAAACACTACACGATTGGGAATCTATATCGCTTGAAACAAGAAAACGCTCATTTATTTCCAAAACGTCGTTGGACTAACCCTTCTACTTACAAGTAACCTTTATTATTCAATTCTGTTTTTTATTAGAAAACAAAAATAATTCATTACAAAAGGTACATTTTATAAATACTTTGCATATCTTGAATTGATTTTCCACCATTATGTGTGCTCAGGGTTACACCCTTTGACCACCACAAAGTTATTGGACAGCTGGTAGCTCTCCGTGTATGCCCTGGATCGAATGGAAAGCTTATTTTTTAAATTATATTGAGACATTAGATACCAACGGAAAAATGAAAGCTCCAGAAAAGAAAGGCATCTTCTTACACTGCTTGGGACCAGAAGGATTAAAAGCCTTCAATCAATTACCTACCTCACAAGCAAGTGGTGATATGAATATTTTTGACAAAGCTATATATGACTTTGATAAATACTGCTCCCCTAAAGTATGCATAGGGATTTCGAGGTATAAATTCTTTCAGAGAAAACAGTTAAAAGAAGAATCTGTTGATAATTTTGTTTCTTCTCTTAAAACATTAGCATTAGATTGCAAATTTGGTAACTTACAAGAGGATCTCATTAGAGATCAAGTAGTTATACATTCCAATAATGATACAATACAAGAAAGATTGTGGATAAACGGTGATGAAAATTTAGATTTCATAATATCCATTGTTAGGAAAGCTGAACTTTCTTGTAGGAGTGCACAACAGGTTAAATATAAAGACGTTTCCATTAGTAGAGAAATTGTTTCCAAGATAAATCATAAATACGATAACAAAAATAAAGATTTCACAAAAAAGAAACAAACATTTCCCTCCAAAGGAAATTCTGAAGATTTCAAAAATAACTTAAAATGTTATAGATGCAACAGCAAATCACATTTAGCTAATAGCAAAAATTGTCCTGGTTTAAAGCAAAAATGCACAAACTGCGGTTTAATAGGGCATTTTACCTCTGCATGCAGAAGAAACAAAACCAACCAAAAAGTAAAATGTATTGAATTAAGTGACAATAGTGATGATGAAAATTTTACAGATGATTCCAACAACTGTTCTTATGTACTAAACATAAAGGAATCCACAATTTTAAATGTAAGTGATACTAGTATTAAAAAAAGCCGCTATGTGATATGATTATTGGAGGGGTAAAGATCAACATGTATGCTGATTCTGGTTCACCCTATTCTATAGTTTGTGAATCTGTTTGGAAAAAACTATTTGTACCGAGATTAAGTAATCACTTAGAGAAAAGTGACATCAATCCTGAAGGATATTCTGGAGGAAGGATAGACATTTTAGGTTTCAGAACCTTAGTATTCAGATTTAAGAATAGGAAATGTATTGCAAAGTTATATGTTTCAAAAAAGGGTCCTTCAGTACTTAGTTGGTTTGATTGTGGTAAACTCGACATTGTACTTGATCCTAATAGCCCCAACCCTGTCATGTTGATTGATGAACAGAATGGAATATCTTCCTTGATGTTGAATAAGTTTCCGAAAGTTTTTTCAAAAGACATTGGGAAACTAACTAACTTTAAACATGAAATCCGTTTAAAAGGAAATGCTTGTCCAAAAATACACAAGGCTAGGAATATTCCTTTTGCCGTTAGAGATGAGGTTAAGAGTGAATTAGACAATCTAGTCAAAGCAGGCATAATAGAGAAGATAGAATCATCTGAATGGGTTTCGCCCATAGTTGTTGCCAGACGTACCAATGGCAAGGTAAGACTTTGCATTGACCTTCGCCATCTCAACAATAATATTATTATTGATCAATTTCCACTTCCCCGTATTTCAGAAATGTTGTCTGTTGTGGGAGGATCAAAGTTTTTTTCAACAATTGATTTATCAGCAGCGTATCATCAGATTGAGTTAAATGATAAAAGTAAGGACCTAACTGCATTTATTACACCCTTTGGATGCTTCAGATTCAACAGAATGCCTTTTGGTTTAGCATCTGCAGCAGCAATATTTCAGAGAGTTATGCAAGATATTTTGAAGGATTGCAAGAGTACCATCTGTTTTCAAGATGATATCTTGGTGTTTAATGATGACAAAGATAAACACATTGCTGCTTTAGAAGAAGTTTTAGGTGCACTCAATACACATGGTCTTACCATCAAACATGAAAAATGTAAATTTGGTGTTCATTCTGTAAATTACTTGGGCCATGAACTATGTGAAGATGGTATCAAACCAAAACCTTCACTTCTAGAGGCTATTGAATCCGCTCCCCATCCTCAGTCTAAGGATGATGTAAGATCTTTTTTAGGTTTAGCTGAATTCTACGCCAGGTATGTGCCTGAATTTTCATGTAGAACGTATAATATCAGACAATTAATCAAAAACAGAGTTGCTTTTGACTGGACAAATGAATGTGAAAAAGAGTTTTGTGATGTGAAAAATGCTATTTGTTCCGCTAATGCACTTTCCTGCTTTGATCCTTCTCTCCAAAACATCATTACTACTGATGCCAGCTCGAAGGGTTTAGGTGCTGTGTTTACTCAGAAGACTGATAAGGGAAAAGAGGTTGTCATTGCACATGCTTCCAGAGCACTTACACCGGCTGAGGAAAAATATTCCACAATAGAAAGGGAAACATTAGCATGTATCTGGGCCTTAAAGCATTTCAGAGTTTTTGTTTGGGGTAAAGAATGTGTTCTAAGGAGTGATCACAAACCTTTGGTTAAACTTCTCACTACAGAAGGTATGTTAAGAGCCTCAGCTCGCATTGCACACATGTCCATGCGTTTACAAGACTTCATTTATAATATACAATATGTACCTGGTAAAGAAAATGTTTCTGCAGATTTCTTGTCTAGAATGCCACTGCCCATACAAGAAGATTTACATAATGAGTGGGATGATTTCCAAATTTCTTTAATTCACGATGAAGGTCCCATTTCGATTGATCAATCTTTGTGGAAAAAGAAATTCGAAGAAGATAGAGTTTTGATGGATGTAGCTACCTACATCAACACTGATTGGCCAGAAAAAAAATATTTGAATTCTGATCTAAAGAGCTTCTGGGAAATAAGAACAGAGCTTTCATGTAGTAAAGACATCATCAAAAGAGGGGAGCGCATTGTTCCACCCATGGGTATAAGAAAAAATATAGTTTTACAGAGCCACGAAGGTCATAGTGATATGGTCAGAACCAAACAACAAGTTAAAAATTTATTTTGGTGGCCAGGTATGGACATGTTCATTGAACGATTGATCAGAAATTGTGTTATTTGTGCAAATTCTGATAAATCATTAATGACTCTTAAACCTAATATGAGTACACACAACATTCCCGACAATCCATGGGAAACTATTGCTATAGATATCATGGGTCCCATTGGTCATGAATCCAAATATGTCATTGCAGCAATTGACATTTTCTCAAAATGGCCCATTATCAAAATTGTACACAAAATAGACACTGACTCTGTATTAAATTTCCTAGATAGAGTTTTTATTGAAGAAGGATTACCCATTAGAATTATCTCTGATAATGGCGTACAATTTTGTTCCAAAAAAGCCAATGATTATTTTACCAGACTTGGGATTACTCATTCCACCACTTCCTTATATAATCCCAAAGGAAATGGTACTATAGAGAGATTCAATAGGGTCCTCAAGAGTGCCATACAATTTACCAGTGGTGATGAAAAAAATGGGAAATTGAAATATTTAAAAAAGTATGGATGTACAGAACAAGTGTAAATACCATGACTGGGTATTCTCCTTTTGAAATTATGAGAGGAAGGATTCCCAGAACTACTGTGAATCCGTCATGGTTGATTAGTTCTACATCTTCAAAAGTTGTCTGAATGTAGTTAAAGAAAACCTGATTCGCACTCATTGTACAAATAAAAAATACTTTGATAGAAAGTTTGGCTCAAAAGTAGACCCCAAAGTAGAAATTGGTATGTTAGTAAAGGTAAAAAAAAACATGGAAAGTCAAAAAAGGAGAGAGTTCATTCCTGGGTCCTTTTGAGGTAACAGAGATATTAAAGAATTCAGTGAGACTATCAGACAATAAAGTTTGGAATCTCAGTAGAATTGCCATTCTTAAGGCAGAAAAAAATGTTTATCATAAAGAACCAGATTCAGAACATTCTGATAAGTCATTTTTGGATGGAGAATTAAATGAAGGTGACGTTGGTGATAATACATCTATCACACCTAGTTGTTCAAGCAGAAATTACACTGAACAAAATTTAACCACAGGTTCTTTTTGTCAAACCAATGACATCAACGATCAAAACAATCAAAAAGTTGATATTCAAAATGATGCATCTATTTCTAAAAGAATAACAAGAAAACCCAAATGGTTAACAGATTTTGTTGCTTACATATCTGGCAAGAGTTAAATTGTTTTTTTTTTGTGTTTTTTTTTTTCTTCATTATTTTATAAAGGAGGAAGGTGTGTTATGTATACAAATATACACGCGCTTACACCTACGTTTACATTCCAGTTACACGCGCACACATTATAACATTCTATGCATGTCCATTGTGCGCGACCTGCGCGTGTATTGCCTTTTGAATTCTCCATGTGTTATGTTGTGAATTAAATATACATGTCTCGCTACTGATTACTGTTTATAAGATATATATGACTGTATAAACTGTCACTGGAGGTCAGTTACTGCCAACGACTGGAGCCTCCGGGTGTATGCTGAGAGTGCTTCTTCATTTACGAATAAACTCCTTTTTATTACAACTTTACGTGTGGATTAATACATAACAGTTGTTTATTTGCCTCTAGATTTCAAGAAAAATATTGATACAATTGGTGTAGAGAAAGTGGAAGAGGAACCTCTGGTTATTCTAGTTAATGGGGTTCCGACAAAGAGTAAGAAAATCTGGCAAGATTTAGTGGATGTTAGGAAAGTCAAAAAGGCAACATTGTGTTTGGTCAAAAACAATGAGTACTACAAACATGTATGTGTTGGAGCAGAGGAAACAGTTGCAGAAGAAGACAGTGATTGTTCAGCCGGCCAAATTGAAAAAGTTGATGTGTCTAGAAGTGAAGAAATATATGAACATTATACTGTTCATCCTTTGCATTCCAAAGAAGTAATGGGGAATGCAATTGACTTGTTTCAAATGAAAGCAGCAAAAGGAAGTCCCATTAGTGTATGGGAAGAAAGTTTGGAAGCTCGTTGTTTTCCACAGTTATTTCCAACAGGTCAAGGTGGACGATATGACGATCGACCACTTCAAATTCCTGCATCTGAATACCGGACTTTAAGATTATATGCTGAAGATCCAAGGTTTCGTCAATGCATTCCTTATTTGTTTCATCTACTGTAGGAAAGTGACTTGTCTGGGCTTTCTTATGCAGTGAACCATATATTGAAAAGTGGACCACATCTGCAAAATGTTTCGGCGAGGGACTTCATGGAGAAAGTCAATCTGCAAGACAGTATTTTGGAATCTCAGCTAATCAATCTCATGGCATATCAACGTGGAACAAACGAGTATTGGTTCCGTCGTCATGGGGAATTGAAATGTATGCTAAGAAACTTAGGAACTCCTACATGGTTCCTCACTCTTAGCTGTGCTGAGTATGCATGGGACGACTTACTTCAATTTCTACAAGAGGCAAACGCAAACATACAAAATATAGAATTCAAAACTCCTGGAGAACTGTGTTCTTTGGATCCAGTGAATGTATGCAGATATTTCAATCATAGATTTGAAGCTATGATGTCTTTTATTACCAACAAAAAAAATCCTCCCCTTGGAGAGGTTTTGGATTTCTTTTGGAGAAAGGAGTATCAAGCGAGAGGTGCTCCTCACATACATATGTTGTTGTGGATTAAAGATGCACCCAAATTTGGAACAGATTCGGATGAGACAGTGATGAGCTTCATTGAAGAGTATTCAACATGTGCTGTTCCGAAAACTACTGAAGAAAACAGTTTAAGGCAACAAGTTTTACGCTTCCAATCCCATCGTTGTGGAAAGTACTGTCGTCGAAAATTCAGAAACAAGGACAAGTTCTTCACAAAATGTCGTTTCGGGATTCCACGACCAGTGATTTATAAAGGAAGAGTAAATAATTTGATGTCTTCTCTGCGACATACTGTGACGAGAAAATCACCAAAAAATACATACAATTTAAAAAGAAACGAAGAGTCCAAGTACATCAACGACTACAACCCAGTGATTTTGTCCATGTGGAATGCTAACATGGATATTCAGTTTGTTGCTGACAACTCTATTGCTGTGGCTCGATATGTGACGTCTTACATCACAAAAAAAGAAAAGACAGAACTGAAGGAAATGTGGGAGGACATTTCACGTGAAAAGAGTATAAGTAAAAAATTATACAGTTTCAGTCTGAAGATGTTGTCGTATCAGGAAATTGGAGCATATGAATGTTCTGATCGGTTATCATCAGCAAATCTCTACGCCAAGTCTAGAACAATTATTTGGGCAAGTCTAGGTCTTGCTACAACACGAAACCGAGTTTTGAAATCTGTACAAGAAATTGAGTATTTGGTGGAGAAAGAACCAAACAGTACAGATATTTTGAAGACAAACATGTTGGATACATACTATCCAAATAGAAGTAGTCATCTTGAGAACAGTTGCTTGTATGAAGTTCTGCAAAACTATATTTATAAGAGGAACATCGGAGAAGATATCAATAATGGAATATATGCTGTCATTGGGGGTGAAGGATGTCTAGTGAAGCAGAGAAAAGTCCATTTGATTAATCATCGAAAATTGAGTTGCGAAAATCCAGAGAAAAGGGAATTTTACTATTTAGCTCTTTTGCAACTCTTTAAGCCATGGCGTACAGAAGAGGAACTACTTGGAGATTTTCTCTGTTACGAAGATTCTTTTAATGCAACCAAGGATACCATAGAATGTCCTGTTTTTCCAAATTATCTGCAAATGTTGAACAAAGAAATAGAGCAAGAAGCCACAATTGCTGTAGAGATTGCTAGAGACAGTTCTCAAGACAGTCAGAGTTCTGCTTCATTGAGTCAGGATCCACTTGGAGGACCAATTATTCAAAATGAAGCTGCCACTGCCATGGATGAGGTGGAAAGAGCTATGGAACAAGCTCAAGATGATGTAGTTAACTTAGAAGATTTGGTGAAACAACTAAACCTTGAGCAGAAACAGATATATGACGAAGTCACAGAACAGATAGAACATGGAGTCAGTCATGGGAAAAAAGAGTGTTCATGTACATCATTTAGGCCTGTCCGACTGTACGTGAGTGGAGAAGCGGGAACTGGAAAAAGTTTTCTGATTAAAGCAATTGCAACTTATCTGCAGAAAAGGACTGAATCACCGCTGTCTTGTGTTGTTACCGCGCCAACTGGGCTGGCAGCTCATAACATTACAGGGATTACTTTACATCGTTTACTGAGGATACCAGTCGAGCATGATAACAAATTGCAATACCACAAGCTATCTGGAGATGCGTGTTCCGAAGTTTCCATGGTCTCAAATCTAATGCTTGCTTTTGTGCATTTGAAAATGCAAGAAATTCTTAGAACAGAGTATGATGTGTTATTTGGAGGGAAACACATTATTGTTTTTGGAGATCTACTGCAGTTGATTACAGTGAAAGGACAACCAGTGTTTAAAATGGTCACGCATGAAGATACCAGGAAGTGCCTAGGAAGCATTGGAAACGTTAATATATGGTTAAATTTCAAATATGCAGAACTACTTCAAAATATGCGACAGGCAAAGGATGAAGATTATAAAAATATTCTACAAGATGTAAGAATCGGAAAAGTAAGTGAGCATGGGAAAGAAGCTTTACATGCACGATTAATTTCAAATTTGTATCCAAATGAAAACATTCTTCCAGAGAATATTTTTAAGAAAATTAACGAGAACAAATCTGGGATATGTTTGATGCCAACTCTGAAAGAATGTTCCATCTTCAACAACAAAATGTTAAAGTTAGAAAATGAAGTGATTGTGAAACTGGAAGCTATAGATAAAATAGAGCATATGGGAGCAACAATTATTTTGTCAGAAAATTTGAAATCAAAATTGGATTCATTAGAGAAGACTATATCCAAAACTGCTGGTTTTGAAAAGACTCTGAATGTATGTTTAAATTGTCGTATCATTTTGAGAAGGAATTTAAATGTTGAAAGAGGTCTGGTAAATGGAGCAATGGGTCATGTTGTTGATTTTGTGAATTACAAAAATAGAGATGGAATTGAAATTTTAAAAATTAAATTTGATGGCATTGACGAAATAGAACAAATTTGTCGTTGTTCAGCTAGATTTTTGCTTGTGAAAGACTTATATGTTTGCCGAAAACAGTTTCCTGTTTGTTTGGCATATGCGGGGACAATTCATAAATCTCAAGGTTTAAGTGTAGATAGTGCTTTGGTGAACATTGGAAGTTCTGTGTTTAAAGAGGGTATGGCATATGTGGCATTATCACGAGTCAGAACTTTATCAGGATTGTACTTGATTGAGTGTGATGAAACAAAGATTGGTGCAGATCTAGATTGTGTTAAATAATACAATAGGTTAAGAAGAGAGTATGCTCCACATTTGCCTCAATATCCTCTGTTTGAAAAACGTGTGGTAGGACGAAAAAGAAGAAATGAGAATAATCGCAGTGAGGTAGTAGCAAAATGACAAAAAGTAGATGAAACTGTAATTGTAAGCAGAAAGAAAAAGGATTCTGTTGAAGATGTTGTTGGATTTCAGTTTGAAAACCGTTCTGGTGTCAACTGCTATGCTAATGTAGTGGTTAATGTTGTTTTTTTTCTTCAAAATTTACAAGAACAGATTGTTGAAAATCGGGATCAAACATTCTGCTGTTTATTGAATTCTGTGTTTGAGAAATGTAGCAGTGATAGAGCAAAAATAGAAAGTGTTTCAGAAATTCGAAATCTTTTAGACATATGTTCTGGTCAAAATCAATTTTCACAGAATATTCAGCAGGATTGTCAGGAATTTTTAATGTATATATTTGATGTATTGGAAGATGAAGGTGTAGATATAAAAAATCTTTTTAGCCTTTCTTATCAATGGCAGCATGACTGCGACAACTGTAGTTTATCAAGTAGTACTACAATAGACACCGAAAGATTTATATATTTGACTTTACCAGACTGCAAATCAGGGCCTTTTAGTAATCTAGTTAAAGCAGCTGATCACAATATGGTATGTACCCAATGTAAGTCTGCAATTCTGTCCACATTATTTATACAAAATATGGTCAGTATGTCATTTTAATGTTCCAACGATGTAGACCTGATGGAAGTATATTGACAACTTCTATTAAAAATTTCGTGGCTTCTCAGTTATCAATATCAGGAAGCACTTTTGCAACTGTAGCTATTATTTATCATAACGGTCCTTCAACAACATCAGGACATTACACATGCTATTTAAAATGTCGAAAAGGTTGGACTAACTGTAATGACACTCATTTGACTTTCAAACAACGTTTGCCTTTTGACTTAAAAAATTCATACCTAGTGTTTTTAGAACCAAAATTTAAGTAAAGGTAATTGCCCTATGAAGACGGGAGCAGTTAATAAAAGTTAGTTTGCTGTTTAAAATTATATTGTGAGTAAAAGTGATGAAGATAATATAAAAATTATAGTTCTCATAAAGGTATGGTAAGTGGATCGCATAGTAAGTGATATCAGTATTATAGGAAATGTTCAACATGAGAGAGCCAGAGATGGAATTATGAATATTTAAATATTGTGAAAATGTTGTTTGAGCCTTTCTTTCAGAACGTCGGGAAAACAGTAATTTTAGAGTTTGTTTTAAGTAATTTGAAAATATACTGATACATCTGACACTATTTGGCCTTAAGGAAAGGTGAAGGAATGAGCAAAGAGTCATGACTGAACAGGAGTATATGAAAACATTGAAACTTATTTCAGATGTTCTTGGAGCTTTTTTTCTAGAGAGTCGATGAAATGGAATTTTTAGAGAACAGCAGAGTACCTTCCAACGTAAAGGACCTTAATGATGTACTATTTGGCCTAGAGGAAAAGTAAGTGAATCAAAGATTAGTGTACATATGTGATTTGTAAGTTTATATGTTTTTTTTAAACACAATATTTTTGATTGTGGGTTTTTTTCCCCGCTGTCATATGATGAATAGTTTGAACTCACTGTTTTAGTGAAATTCAATATGTTCTGAGAACAGCAAAAATAAACTATCTAACATGTTGTATAAATTATTCTATAGTTTGTATTGTGTAATTTATATTGTATTCCCATTGTCTCATACTCACTTTCCTTTTTCCTCTCTCTTTTAGCTCTCTTTACTCACTCACACTTCCTTTCTCTCACTCTGTTTCACACCCATTCCTTTACTGCACTTCTTTCAAAACCCCTCATTTCCATTTCAACTGTCTGCATCCCCTCTCTCCATTGCACCACTTTTCAGCTTTCAGTCTCTCTGTTTTACTTCCCTTTTCCGTCTTTTCCTCCTTTGCTCTTTTAGTAATTCCTCTTTACTCACTCACCAGTATTGTTGCACTTTATCACTATAACTCACCCACTCTCCCTCGCTTATCTTTGTTTGCTCCTTTTTTTTACCTCTTCTCTCTATTTTCCGTTCACTACCTCTATGTCCTCAGTCCCTCACTCTCCTTGTGTTATATTCACTTGTGTTTATCTACCTTCTATCATTTCTCTTACAACAACTTCACTGCTCCTCTCTCATCGTTCTTCACCCCATTTCTTTTAGTCCGGTTCCATTACTACCCCTCATTTCCTATCTTTCAATGTTCTTCTCTTTACTTTCATCACCGAATCACTTTCTCTCAGTACCACTGTTTTAGTCCTCTTCTCCTCTCTTTCCTTCTTTTGCTCCCTTACTCATTTTCTTTTCCTCACTCATTGTACTCCACTTTACTCAGTCCTTCCCTTAGTTTCTTTGTCTACTAACTTCCTCACTCCTTTTCCCTCAATCCTTCTATATTATCCTCTCTCCCTTCATCCCTTCACTCTATGACTCTCCTTCACTTACTCTCAGTTATCTTCCATTCCTCATTCTTCTAAATGCATCCTTAATTAGACTCTTTTCCCTCTCAGTCATTATCTTTTTACTTACTCTTGTTTCCTGATTTAGTTTTGCTAACTCACATTCTTTTAGTATCTTTCTTACCTTCAGTTCATTTCTCTCTTCTTCTCTTCCTCTCTTCAGTGAATCTATATGCCTTACTCTTAGTAATTTGCTCTCCTTCTATTTCTTTTTCCCTCTTTTTGTCCTTCTACATTACTTTATTTCTCTTTCTGTGTCCTTCACTTTTACTTTATTTCTTAATACACTGTTATGATTTTTAACCTCTTCATTTGTATCTTTTATTTTAAAATATATATTTTACTAATTATAACTTATTTTTTCTTCTCTCTTTCACAGATACAAAGTGTAGTAAAAAAATGTAATTAAAGTTACATTAATTATATGGTAAGTGTGACTAAAAAAATGTAGTTTGTCATCACCCTTTGCTTTAACCTCACTATTATTCTCTCACCCTACCTCACTCCTGTTTCCTTACTCTGCTTCCCTCACTTATTCTTATCTTCCATGTTTACTCCCCTTTCCCTAACTCCCCTCCCACATTCAACTTCTTTCAGTCCCCCTGCTTTACTTCCCTTACCCTCTGTTCCCTTCCTTTGCTCCCTCACTCATTCCATTTCCCTTAATCATTTACTTCACTCCTGTCACTGCTTCTCTCAGTCCGTCTGTCCTCACAGTTCCTCACTTCCGTTCGCTCACTCTGTCTCTCTTATCGTCGCTGTCTCTCTCCCCTCATTCTGTCAATACTCTTTCGTCATGCTCACTCCCTACAACTCACCCACACTCCCTCATTTACCTTTCTTTGCTGCTTCACTCACTACCTTTCAGTCACTCCTTCCTTTACTCTCTCTCTCCTTTCTCTCTGTCACTCCCCATGTCTTACCTTTAATCACTTTTATCCACCCTCTTTTACCCCTCTTTACTTACAGTCACTGCTCTTTTCTAATCCTTCCTCACTGTTTTACTATCTAATACACAGTCCCTCTGTGTTTCTCCCTCTAGCTCTCTTTCTCTTAACATCACTCTCTCTGTCCCTTTCCCTCATGCTCACTCCTTCATTCTTTTTTTTTTCTTTTTTTTTGGGAGCGCGCATCGGTGCGCGCCCCGGTGCACGTACCGGTACGCGTACCCTGGAGAAAAAAGAATGACAGAGTTTTTTTTAAAATGTTAGTTTTTTTACATAAATTAGAGGTAGTTCTAAAAAGAACTGTTTTTTTAATTCTTTTTGTTGTTTTATATTTTTTTATTGTTTTTTTGAACATTTTTTACTTTTTTTGGCTTTTCTGAACAGTTTTATATTTTTTTTGTATTTTTTATGGGGAGAAACAAAAAACAGGGAATTGAAAATGGCTCAACTGGAGCACAAAAAAAATCAGGAAAAATTATGGTTTCCTCGGGCATTTGTGGTTATCCATAGCAACATTGATTAGTGTAATGCTTTACTGACCATAACTAATTGTTTTGTTACAATATATACAAAAAATGTTGTATCCCCCAAACTTTGTTTGTATATTTGGAATCACCTCACTTGACTCTGGACCCGATGGAGTGGGTTCTTTGGTTGTTGAGGTTCTGGATGATGATTGGGGTAGGTTTTTGCAGAGTTCCCTCACCTCTGCTGCAGAATAGTTATTAGGGTGTAAACGCTGCATGTGCCGAATCATAGTACGATTCCCAAAGGAATATTTTTTTGTAGGGTTCCCCCTGGATAGCACAGCACCACAGATGAGACAAGTCACCTTTGCAGCGTTTACTTTTTTGAAACCCCTTGGGATTTTGTAAAACTCCCAAATGAAGTGCTCTCTTGGTTTGTATGGGGGATTGTCTTCAGGCAGGAACTGCCTTGTCTCTTCTTCCTCTTCCTCCTCCTCCTCCTCTTCTTCTTGGCCACCAATGTAATCTTCTGGTGGTCCTTGTGGTGGTCATGGTGGTGGTGGTGGGGCAGATGCTCCAGCTGCTGATACTACTGTAGCCATATCTGTAAGAAAAAAGCAGGTCTTCCTCACTCAAAGAACAAAGTGAGAATGAGGAAAAAAGGTGGGGGCTTTCATCATTTGGAAAATAAAACTGTTCTGAACCAATGAAAAGTGTTATTTTCAAGTCACATGATCCGGGCTTTCATCATTTGGAAACCAAAACTGATCTGAACCAATGAAAAGTGTTATTTTCAGATCACATGACCCGACGCGCTTACGCTACGCGCCCCGGTGCGTGCCCGGCGGCGCTTAAGTTGCGCGATCGTATGCTCTCGGGTGCGCTTACGCCGTGCGTCATATGACGCATTACGCGGCTACGCGATACATCACGATGTTGTTTTCGTTCGCAGCAATAGCGCTAACGGGACGCTCACCGGTACGCGCCCTGGGGCGCGGCGTAACAATGCGCTCACCGGTGAGCGCATCGGTACTCGCCCCGGGAGCGCTCCGGGGCAAAAAAATAAATATATATATATATTTATATACATAAAAAAAATAGTATTACATAATTATAAAATATAAAATTCATTATAAAAAATATTACATTTCATAATGCGCTCACCGGTGAGCACATCGGTACGCGCCCCGGGAGCGCTCCGGGGCAAAAAAATAAAAAAAATATACATTAAAAAAATAGTATTACATAATTATAAAATATAACATTCATTATAAAAAATATTACATTTCATACCTATAGATATTTGCTATTAAAAAACCTATGAAATTCACTGAAAAAAACATAGGTTTCACACCAGTTATAGTTAGGAATTAGCATTTAAAAAACCTATGAAATTCACTGAAAAAACCATAGGTTTCACATCAGTTATAGTTAGGAATTAGCATTTAAAAAACCTATAAAATTCACTGAAAAAACCATAGGTTTGACACCAGTTATAGTTAGCTGGAAATTTTACTCGCATAAAACCAATGAAATTCCCACGTTATAGTTAGTTGGACTCACTATAACTTGCGCGTGCAATGCACTGCTGATGACGTCACATATTACATCACTCATGACATGGTCAGTGACATCACTCATGACATCACTGATGACACCATCCTTGTGACAGAGTGACAGACCTCTTTTCACTGTAATGTAACCCTTGAAACACATATTCAAAAATAGAAACTTAAATTTTCAAAAAATGGAGATACCCATACCAGTTACAACAGCCAATTCAATAATTCCACCATCTATATACACATCCACTCATTGACCAACAGTTCTATATAGTCACTCATACATATACTCACTCATCATATGTAGTGATACACCTATACAGTCTGTTACACACCGACAGTCATCCAAAAGATACTCTCACACATACTCACACATGCAAATAAACTATTGAACATCCATTTATTTGCATATACAGCTATACACACACAACCACCTTACTTCTAAGGAAACTTACACATACTTACTCTCTTAAACAATCACTTATAGAAACACATACTTATTTAAACAGGAACTCTTACAATTTCTTACTCTCACATATACTCACTTATATACATCAATATTCACATATATTAGATTGAAACATATGTAGTTACTGATAAAGACACTAGTGAGACAGTCATTCAGTCACTAACACACACATATATACACTCATCCACCCATACAGTCCTGCAGATATGCTGTCTTCAAAACACATACAAACAGAGTCAGTCACTCATGCATCTATGTGCTAAGTAATACCCCCACCAAACCATACAAACACTCATACTGATGCTAAGAAAAACATCTAATAACCCATATACCTACACATGTAGCTACTCACCAACCCATGCAGCCACTTATACACAAAGTGAAACACTAATCTATATATTTAAATATTTAAACATTACTCACTAATATATGTATTCACTAAGATACACTTAATAAGCCAGTTAACCAATCAAATTTTTTTTTAAACATCCATGTAAACACTTATTTAAACATTTATTCTTCCATCAACTTTTACATATACATATATAACACATAATTATTTTTTTTAAATACACACATTCACTGGATGGTGTCATCAGTGATGTCATGAGTGATGTAATATGTGACGTCATCAGCAGTGCATTGCACGCGCAAGTTATAGTGAGTCCAACTAACTATAACGTGGGAATTTCATTGGTTTTATGCGAGTAAAATTTCCAGCTAACTATAAATGATGTCAAACCTATGGTTTTTTCAGTGAATATATATATATATATGTATGAATGTATGTATGTATATATATATATATATGTAGCAAACAATCCTTCAAGACAAATCCTTCCCGGAAAATGAAGGAGACGGACCACGAGAAACCGGACAAGAAGGTAATTTATTTTCCCCTCGCTCTGCTGCGACGCATTTCAAGCACAGCCGTGCTCTTGCTCACACAAAGTTCAAAGCAGCTAAAGGGTACATTTAAATTTCATTTCAAATGCCCGCCCCCTGTGCACATGATCACGTGATACTTTTAAGCATGGACATTGAAGACATACTAGTACAGAATCGTCTCCAGTTAACTCAGGGCAGTAAATAACATACTTGTGTAAACATGAACTCTCGTATTCGGCTTAAATGCCTTAAAAGACAGCACTTTAACCCCAAACTCTTCTCAAGAATTTTTGTGCAAAAAAACGCAATAAATATTAGTGCAATTTGTTTCAATTTTTTCTCATGTTATAACATATGAATAGATTAGCCTAACATTACAAATCAATTGAGTTTTTTCATATATAAATATAGGTAATCTAATAAAACCATAAATATAGGTGTTTCTTGAAAACAATTTATAAAAATTTTCTATGTTAGCTAAATAGTTCGATTTTATGAACATTTCCTTATCTATTTAAAACATGTTTTTACAAAATTGCAATATTGCCGCACAACCATAATTCTTTGGAGTGATTTGTCTATTATATATTGCGAGAGTTAATATTACTGCATAAATGCAATAGGCTGCTCACTGTTAAAACAAACTGAGAGACTGCTTAAAGTGTTAGTGAATTTATAAAGTGCTCAAAGTGCAGAAACAATTTTAGCTCTTGTAGAAAACATACCCCCAAAAAAAACAAATTTTTTACGATTTTTTGAAATTTTTCTTTCTATTTTAAAAAAAAATAATATTACAATTTCTGAACAGGGTAGGGGGCTCATTACTTGTATCATGCATTCATATAATATTTACATTTTCGGTTTTTCTAAAAAGTTTTTCATTTTCTCATGCAATCTCTTAAAATGACTTGTATTATCCTATAGATAATGATGCAGATCTTCTGTGTTGTTTAACCCATTAGGATTTTTGCTGTCTAACTCAAGTATCATTTAAGTTTCCAGCCTCCTTAGCAGTTTTTCCCTGGCCCCACCTCTACGTAGGGGCGCTACTGCGTTTATATCAAAGTAGGACAGACAATTCAGATCATTGTTGTGTGTTGTTCTGAAATGTCTTGCCACTGGGTAAGCTGCGTCGTTATTAACGATAGCCCTAAGATGCTGCAATATTCTGACATGCACCTGCAGCTTCGTACTCCCCACGTAACGAAGCCCGCAGGTGCACGTCAGAACATATACCGCGTACTCAGTGCGGCATCCATAATTTCCCTTAATGGCTATGCTCCCATTTGAAAATGGGGTGATATAGTGGGTGTATTTTTAACCAAATCTACATGCTCTGCAAGATGAACACTTGAAGAATCCATTCCTCTGTTTTAGCCATGTCCCGTCAGATTTTATTTCCGGGCTCGATCTAACCAATTTATTTCTCATTGATTTCGCTCGTCTGAAAGTAATTGGAAGGAATTCTGGTAATCTGCTAGCAAGCACACCATCGGTTAGTACAATCGGCCAATTCTTTTTAATGATGGCTTTAATTTTTCTTTCCTGTTTGCTGAATGTGGTTATGAGTCTTGGACTTTCATTATCATTAGTAACCACTGTGTTTTTATCAGCTAATAGTGAACCACGGGAACGACCCTCAGTTATATCCCAAGCTCTCAAGAGGGTAGTTTTAGAATACCCTCTATTGCTTAATCTTTCCATCATTTATTTTGCACATACCTCATAATTCTGTTGGGAGCTGCAAATACGTTTTAACCTTAATAGCTCACCTACAGGAATACTTTCAATAAGATGACGGGGATGGCTACTGCTGGCATGCAAAATGCTATTGCCAGCAGTTTTTTTTCTAAACAGAGTTGTTTCCAACTTTTCATCAGTGACAAAAACACGTACATCAAGAAACTCTACAGTAGACACATTGATGTTGGATGTGAAGTGTAGATTGCAGGAGTTTACATTTAAGCTTTCTACAAATTTTTCTGCACTCTCTACATCTCCCTCCCATATAGCAAAAAACTCGTCAATGAAACGAAGCCAGTGTTTAATTCTGTGTTTGTTCGGTGTATTCTCGAGGACCTGTTTCTCCCACCAGCCAACGTGCAAGCACGCATAGCTGGGAGAGAAACAGGATCCCATTGCTACTCCTCGTTCTTGCTTCCAATATTCTTTGTTGAACAAAAAGTAGTTATTGTTCAGACACCACGCAATTAGTTCACAAATCATCTTATTGTGACTATAATATTCACAAGATCTGGTTCCTAAGAAATAACTAACTGCACGTAGGCCTGTCTCATGTTCGATACTTGTGTAAAGCGATTCAATGTCCAATGTAATCAGACACCAATCGCTACTCCATTTATTGCTACCAAGTTTGTTTAGAAGATTTCCCGTATCTCTCACATAACTAGGGAGATTTTTAACGTGATCCTGGAGGTAGAAATCTATATACTGAGACACATGTTCCGCCACACTGTTATTTGCGGAAATCATAGGTCTGCCCGGCGTGGGTACGACCATCTTATGTACTTTTGGTATTAAATAAAGAACTGGAATTACTGGGTGTTCTACATGTAAAAACGTACATTCTGTTAATGATATTAAACTATTTCTTTTATATTCATACAGAAGTTTTTTATTGCACCTTTTGCCCTTTTGTATTCCAGTCCATTAGATTTAGAATAACATTGTGTGTCCCCCAACTGTCTCATGGCTTCCTTAAGATAATCATTTCTTGGCCATAAGACAATGTTGCCTCCTTTGTCCGATTTATTTATTATGATCTCTTGATTTACCGATAATTTTTTCATCAACTTGGCATATTGTTCCGCATTATAATTTCTCTTTGTGTTGTAATTTTGTTTTTGCACAGTTCGATTGAGTTTCTTTAGATCTTCAATAGTACATTCGTGAAATATGTCAATGGCGTCCTTTGGCATACTAGGCATGAAAACACTTTTTGGTTTAAAGGGGCTTTCTCCTGCACCCCTTTGTTGTATATCAATAGCTCCAAGTCGCTCTTGTGTATTAGATGTTCCTTCTCCCATTTGTTCAACTTGCTCATTATTCGTTCCTGCCAAGTCATGTAAAGTCAATAAGCTTTTAGCATCACCTGCTTGTATTTCTTGTAGTGGTTTATCATTACGATGTCCACTAATGATTTGATTTTCATTAATTGCCCCTTCTTTTATAGTGAACAGTTTTTTTAACTTAAGTTTTCTAATGAAACTGAAGACATCAGCCCTTGTGTTTGCGTAGTATATGAATATATATATATATATATATATCCACTAACCAGTTGTTTGTTAATCTTGAAACAACACGCTGTAGCCCATGTTCATTCTCTTCAAATGAAATTTATTTCGGCACAATTACCCACCTGACGCGTTTCGCAGCCGTGGCTGCTTGCTTGAGATATACATATATAAAACATATTTAATTTTCAGAAAAACACACATTCACTGGATGATGTCATCAGTGATGCCATCAGTGATGTCAATTGAGATGTCATCAGTGATGTCATGAGTGATGTCACCGACCATTTTTTGAGTGATATAATATGTGACATCATCAGCAGTGCATTGCAGGCGCACGAGTTATAGTTAGCTGAACTAACTATAACGGGGGAATTTCTATGGTTTTGTACGAGTGAAATGTCCAACTAACTATAACGCCCCTGAAACCTATGTTTTTTTCAGTGAACTTCAAAGGTTTTTTAAGTGCTAATTCCTAACTATAACGTGCCTGAAACCTCTGGTTTTTTCTGTGAATTTCAAAGGTTTTTTAAATGCTAGTTTCTAACTATGCCTACAAAGGTAGGACATGTGAAGAAAGAAGAAAAAATGTACAGAAAAAAGCAAAAGCATGCAGAACGAAGCAACAGAAGTCCTCAAACACGAAGAAAAGTGCAGGAAGAAGAAAGACATGCAGAAAGAACATACAGAGGAGCAGAAAGGGGACTTGTTGCAAAATCATCCTGTACCCTCAATTTTTTCAGATGGGTACTGGTGGAAACTGACTCTGACTAACCAGTCCTAGAGCCAGTGCTATGCTAAAAGACACTTAGAATACCGTTAAAACACCTACATACATTAGGGAACACTATGCATTGGGGTACCCCTGTTATTAGCATGACCTCCTCTGTAAGCCCCTAGTATATAATAGGGCAAGGGGATTAAATCTATCTCTTAAAACACGCCACAGGGCACGTTTGCACACTGGTGAAGGGAGTGGGGCTGAGTTGACGTGTGCAAACACGCCATGTGGCCGTTTTAATTTGGGGGATAAAGTCCCCTTGAATCCTGAGTGTCCCTTGGGTACAACTAGCCCATCAGGTATCTCTAGTTAGCACCACAGAGCTGCGTTGCAGAGAAAATTGGCAAGGCCTGGACCACCTCTCTGCAACGCAGCGCAGTGGCGCTTACTGGAAGCACCTGGTGGACTAGTTGGCCCCCATGGGCCCTTAGGATTGAAGGGGAATTATTTCCCCAACTTAAAACGTACCATAGGGCGTGTTCGCACAAGTCACCTCAGGCCCCGTCCCCTCCCTTCCCCACTGTGTAAACACGCCCTGTGGCCATTTTAAGTTGGGCCATTAACTCCCCTTGAATTCTGAGGGTCCTTAGGGGAAAATTAGCCCACTAGGTATGTCCAGTAAGCACCATTGCAGAGAGGTGTAAAAAGAGGCACGGCCTGCACCACCTCTCTGCAATGCAACGCAGTGCAGTGGCGCTTACTGGAAGCACCTGGTGGGCTAGTTGGCCCCCAAGGTCCCTCAGGATTGAAGGGGAATTATTTTCCCAACTTAAAATGTGCCACAGGACGTGTTTGCACACGCCACCTCAGGGCCCGTCCCCTCCCTTCACCACTGTGTAAACGCACCCTGCGGCCGTTCTAAGTTGAGAGACTAAGTTCCCTTGAATCCTAAGGGTCCCTAGGGTCAAACTAGCCCACTAGGTACCTCCAGTAAGCACCACAGAGCTGCATTCCAGAGAGGCATAAAAAGGGGCATGGCCTCCGAACACCTGTCTGCAACGCAGCTCCCTGGCGCATACTGGAGATACCTGTTGGGCTAGTTGGCCCACAGAGACCGTCATTATTAAAAGAGAGTTAATCACCCAACTTAAAATATGCCAAGGGATGTGTTTGCACAGTGGTGAAGGAAGGGGGCATGGCCTGATGTGACATGTCCGCAAACACACCCTGTGGAGCGTTTTAAGTTAGAGAATTGATTCCTCCTCAATCCTGAGGGTCCCTGGGGGCCAACTAGCCCACCAGGTACCTCCAGTATGCGCCAGAGAGCTGCATTAAAGAGAGGTGTTCAGAGGCCACGCCCCTTTTGACAACACTCGGCATCACAGCTCTGTGGTGCTTACTGGAGGTACCTGGTGGTCTACTTGTCCCCCAGGGACCCTCAGGATTGAAGATGAATTAATTCCCCAACTTAATCCATGCCACACGGTGTGTTTGCACACATGTCAATTTAGGCCCCGCCCCCTCCCTTCCTCACTGTGCAAACGCGCCCCGTGGTGCGTTTTAAGTTGGGGGATTAACTCCCCTTGAATACTGTGGGTCCTTGGGGCGCAACTAGCCCACCAGCTACCTCCAGTAAGCGCCACAGAGCTGCGTTGCAGAGTATTTTAAAAAGGGGCATGGCCTCAGAGCACCTCTCTGTAACGCAGCCCCCTGGCGCATACTGGAGGTTCCTGGTGAGCTAGTTGGCCCCCAAGGACCCCCAGTATTCAAGCGGAATTCTTTCCCCTTCTGCAAAAGCACCAGGGGGTGCATTTGCAGAGTGCTTAAAGTAGGGGACGTGGCCTCCCGTGTGATGCCTGTCCTTTTCTTTTTTGTAAGAAGGGGGGCAGTGTGGCCCCCCCTTCTTTCCCTAATATTCTTAGCCCTGGGGACCCCATCTCCCAGGGCCTGCCCCCAATTTTTTTTCCACAATTTTGGGTAGGGGGCCGCGTGGCCCCCCTCCCGAGGTCAAAATCTGCCCCGGGGACCGCATCCCCGGGGCATGGCCATATTGTGTTTTAATTTTATTTTTTTGGAGGGGGGCTACCTTTCCCCCTCCTTAGGTTCTTTATGGCCCCGGGGACCCCATCCCCCGGGGCCAGCCTGTGTTCTTTTTTTTATGTTTACATTCTGGGGAGGGGGGCCGTGTGGCCCCCCTCCCAGGCCACTTGTAGCCCAAATGACCCCATCCCCCGGGGTCCTCAATCCCCCCACAGTCCTGCCAGCTCCCCGCATACTTCAGGAGCCGGCATTGCTTTTCCACATGGGGAGCTGCTAAGATGCAGCTCCCCGTGTGGAAAAGAAATTTGGTTTGAATTTTGAAAGAGAGAGCAGGTTTACCTGCTCTCTCTTTCAAAATTCGAACCAAGTTTGCTATGGCAGGGCGGGAACCATGAGGCTCCCGTCCTGCCATAGCAAACTACAGTGTCCCAGGGGTGGGCACCCCGGGAGACTGAAGGAGCCAGCCCTGGGGGGTGGCGTTCCATAGGGCCATGACAAGGCTCCAGGAGGGGGTCCGCGTGGCCCCCTCCTCACATTTTCAAAGCCCGGGGGGGTGGTTCCCGGGGCTGGGCGGTCTGTCATGGACACCCAATCTAAATACTTAGAGCCCCGGGGAGGTGGCGGTCCCCGGGAAGTGTGGGGGGGGCTTGAGCCCCCCCACACAGGCTTTTTTTTTTTTAAAAAGCCGAGGGGTGGTGGTCCCTGGGGCTGCGGGGGGCAGTGTGCCCCACCGCAATCGAAATTAATTCGAGCCTCAGGGTTGGAGGTCTCCAGGGCTTGGGGGCATTAGAGCCCCCCAACATTTCATTAACCAGCCCCGGGGGTGGAGGTCCCCGGAGCTGCGGGTGGGGCAGTGTGCCCCTCCTACAATCAAAATTAAATCGAGCCCAGGGGGGTGGCGGTCCCTGTGGCTTGGGGAGGCGTTAGAGCCCCCCCCAACATTTCATTAACAAGCCCTGGGGGGTGGTGGTCCCAGGGCTGCGGGGGGCCGGGGTATTAATGCTTTGCCCCAGGGGGTGGGGGTCCCCGGGGCAGTGTGGGGGGATAGGGCCCCCCCACTTTTTTTTAGCATGCCCCCTGAATTTGGCCGCCCGGGAGCTAATTAGCTACGAAGCGCGGGAGTCCATGCTTCGTTTTTTTATCAGCAGGATCCACGCTCCCTGCGTGGATTTTGCTGATTATTTTTTTTTATTGTTTGAGGGCACAGGGGGTCCTTGTTGGACCCCCTAAGCAGGCCTAGGGGGGTCAGAGTGTTTCTACCCTGCCCCCTTTTTGCATTTTATGCGATTTTTTCTCCGCTTTCTTGTGCCTTGGTTCTACTGAGGCACAAGATGGCTGCCAACACTTCCTGATTTGGAGTGTTGACAGCCAATTAGCATGCAGCTCGTGCTCGGCAGGGTGCGCTGAGGGTGCGCAGATCCTCCGCGCCCATAGATATATATGTGATTTTAATTTTGATTTTCTCAGCAACGACTAAACGGATGTACACCATTTAACAAAAAGGCACAACTCTGAACGAAGGGCTACCTTTTTGCCAAATTTGGTGTAATTTCGTTCAGCAGTTCGGGCTGTAGCTGGGACAATAGGTTCCTATAGAAAATTGCATGGGGAAAACACGTTTTGGGACCCCCCTTTTTTCTCGGTCCTCACTTGACGAATCACCACGAGACTTTCAGGATAGGAGCGGACGGGAGCTGGCCAAAAGTTTTGATAATTTTGCGAAGATTCGTCAACCGGTGCCAAAGGTATTGGGAATAGAATGTTGCGGATTTCCTATGGAAAATAGGTCCTAACTAGGCCTGGGCGAAGCACTACGCTCCGCTCGCGGAGTTTGCGAAGTTTTTGCAACTTCGCACTACGCGAGCGGCACGTAGCACAGTGCGAACATGCGTAGTGCAGCGTAGCGTAGTGCAGTGCTCATTTTTTGCTTGTTCGCGGTCCTGAACGTCATGTTCGCGACCGCGAGCAAGCAAAATGACATCCCGGCGAGATTCTCAACGCGAGGAGGTCAGGTTTCTCATTGTGAGTGGTTGCGCATGCTCGCGACCGCTCTCAATGAGAAACTACCTGTTCGCGTTGAGAAAGCTGCCGCTCGAGTAATAATCTCCTCGAGCAGCAGAAAACTACAGCTCGCACTGTGCAAGATGCGTTTTCAATGCTTGCACAGTGCCGGATGCTTGTCCGCACTGTGCAATCATTGAAAACGCATCTTGCACAGTGCGAACATGCTACTACGCAGCTCGCGTAGTGCTACGTGAAGTTCGCGTAGTGCGAAGTGCACTTCGCGTAGCTTCGCGTAGCGCTACTTCGCGAACTACGCCCACCCCTAGTCCTAACTATAACTACCTACTGGCGACCGCCAATAAGTAATATATATATATATATATATATTTTTATATATTACCTACTGGCGGTCGCCAGTAGGTAGTTATAGTTAGGACCTACTTTCCATAGGAAATCCGCAACATTCTATTGGGATTAACTTTGGCGCCGGTTGATGAATCTTTGTGAATTTCTCAAAGAAGATGGCCCGTTACGCTCCGCTCCTTCCCTGAAAGTCTCGGGGGGATTCGTCAAGCGGGGCAGAGAAAAAAGGGGGTTCCAAAAACGTGTTTTCCCCATGCAATTTTCCATAGGACGATTAGACACGGCTACAGCCCGCACCGCTGAACGGAATTACACCAAACTTGGCAAAATGGTAGGGGCTGGTATGCAGTAGGCCCTTTTCTATATTTAGTTAAAATCGCTCTAGTGGTTTTTATGAAAATTAACTTTAAAAAAATGTATATATCTATATGCGCACTTCGATCGCTTAGGGTACGCGTACCGGTAAGCGCACCCGGGGTGCCACGGAAATGCACGAGCAGAAAGCTGATTGGCTCTTGGGTGTCTGTCAACATTCGAAACAGTCCGGAGAGTCCGCCATTTTGTGTCTCGACCGAGACACAAGAGGTGAAAAATAAAAGGGGAAAACGTTAAAAGGGGGCAGGGTAGAGACCCCCTGACACCCTAGGTTTTCTCATGGGGGCCTAGGAGGACCCCGAAGGGCCCAAAAACTATTATGTTGTTTTTGAAAATTTCGCGGAGTAAGCTCAGGGTGCGCGTACATGGGGGTGTACAGGTACACGTACCCTGAGCGCACCACGGGGAAAAACAGTGAAAATAATTACAGTAAAATAAGAATTTAGAATGCTTAGAGGTAGGGTAGCTCTAAAAAGAGCTGTTGTGTTATGTGGATGATTTAAGTACCTACAAGTCTAATATTCAAGAGGAAGACTCTATTCCCCTCATCTGGAAAATGTACACCATCTCTCCTATAGATGCCTTGCATGTTGTAACGCAAGTTGTTGTGGTATATAGAACCCATACCATAGTCTCTGAGGAAAGCAGAAACAGATTTATTCACATGTTTCCTTGCTTTCTCAATCTGTGGACAAAATTGGTTGGACCAGTTCCATTTTTGCTATTGGCATATATTAGAATATACCAAGGCAGTTTTTGGAAAAAGTGACATCAATTGCCCAAAGGTGTCCTTTAAAAGCATTTCTAGACCTACCCCAGTCAAAGTGCCCAGGTCATTGCCAGCACAGTGCACAATTATGAGGTCAGGGTGTGGTAGATGCATAACGGATTTTACCAATGGTATCAATTGGTGACATCTCAATCCTCTCTGGCCAATCCACATAATATCCACATTTGGTAAATCAAGGTTGGGAATACCTCTGTTTGCTGCATACTTTTCACTCCAGTGAACATAGCTATGTCCCACAATCCAGACTTTAGGCATCTTGAAGGTAGATGTGGTTGTATTCAGATGAGTTGTGGAAATGAAATGGCAGGTTGAAAGTAGGAGTTCTGAAAAAAAGTGGTTGAGATTCAGTGCACTTGAAGAATAAGAAATGATTGGTGGGTTCTGAAAATGCTATACTGAAAATTAGGGTGCATGCATCTGTTTTTTGAAAGAAGTAATTCTAATGGTTGAGAAAAAGTCATTGAAAGAAACATTGCACAGGATAAGCTGGAATATTGAGAAGTCAAACACCCTTGCTGGGTTCATTTGCAACATAGTATCATGAACTTTTGACCTTGTTGCTCAGTTAGGTGATGTGTGGAGTGTTACCATGGTAATAGGCAGAAAGAGCAGTAGGGGGATGGGTGAATATTGTGTGAGTTTCAAAGTGTTGAAATGTAGAACCAATTAAAGTGTTAGTTTGGTTTTGAATTCGTGTGGGAAGAAATTTCATTGGTTATGCACATGAAAATGGGTCTGAAATGAGAGGAAATCTGTGCCATTATTCTGAGGCTGCAGTGAAAGAAGCATTATTCAGAGATTCTGCAAAGGAAAATCTGGTTTGTGACTGCCACTGTTCTAAACCTTCAAAAGCATTTTTAAAGGTGAGTAATGATTCATTTAATATAGATAGAGTGCTGTATACACTATGGGGAAAATTAACAAGCATATTGGGCTTCTTTATTCTTGCATTGTGTCTCATGTTTTTTTGTAAGGCTGGTAAAAAATTAATGGTACATATTGGAAATGTATTTTGGAAATGAGTGAGGTTTCTGCATTGTAATGTAGTGCTTATTTATATGGGTTGTGCTCTATCTTTTAAATGATTTATTGTGGTACATGTTTTTAGGTAAATGATTGTTTTTAACATTTTTAACTAGGATCACACTGAGTGTCTGTGTAAATTAAAAAATTATATTTGCACTTTTTTTATAATGTCTCCTCACAGTTTGCATCTGTTTGCTTATACGGTACTGTTTCTTTATGCATTGTGTCTCATGTTTATATGTAATGCTGGCATAAAACTAATGGTGCATATTGGAAATGTATTTTGGAAATGAGTCAGGTTTCTGCATTGTAATGTAGTGGTCATTTATATGGGCTGTGCTCTGTGTCTTAAACCATTTACTATGCTAAATGTTTTTTGGTAAAATGTATGGCTTTAACATTTTTGACTAGGATCACATGTCTGTCAGGCCTCTTAGTACCCAAATAGGCTCTAAGCTGTGCAATACAGATCCAGGGTGTGCTGTTGAAATAAAAAAGGAATGTTATGTCTTGGTTATATATATATGGTCTGTTTTTTGCCAGTAGAGACAGTGAGATAGTATGAGCACAGACACACATAGTGCAAGCGGAGACAGACATGATAGATTACATGTAACATCCTGGTCATGTGTCTAAGATCACACTGTTTCAAGCTTGATTTTAAATGTATCTGGGTGAATAATTTGCTTAGTTGATGTGTTTAAAAATATGGGAATGCATGTATTCTTGAAGTCAGTTAGGCTTTAGGATATGTACTAGTAGAGAATCTTAGGCAGCATGTCTGTCAGGCCTCTTAGTTCCCAAATAGGCTCTAAGCTGTGCAATAAAGATCCAGGGTGTGCTGTTGAAATGAAAAAGGAATGTTATGTCTTGCTTATATATATTTATATATATATGGTCTGTTTTTTCCAGTAGAGACAGTGAGATAGTATGAGCACAGACACACATAGTGCAAGCAGACACAGACATGGTAGTTTACATGTAAAATCCTGGTGAAAAACTTGAAAAGTGCTCATTTTACTAAAACCATTTATCACAGTCATTTCTTTAAGACAGAGAACTCAGTTCATGTGTTCAATATTAGACAGATTTGTTGGCATGAGCTGGAAGCCATTTTGTATTTCTGGCAGCCATTTCCTTTTCCATGTGCTCTCTCCTACCTTCCTGTTAACTGTCTTTGTAGCCTGTCTGGAGACAAACTATGATTAACATACTCCACTTCTCACATGCCCAGAAGGGCCTAACTAACAGAATGCACCTACTTCTCTAGTATAAGTGTCAGACTATTTTGACCAGGATCACAGAGAGTGTCTGGGAGAAAGAAATAATTATATTTGCATGTTTTTCTTTAATCTGTAAAGATGGTGCAGAGAGACGGTGAGATGGTATGAGCAGAGACTCACATAGTGCAAGCAGAGACAGACATGGTAGATTACATGTAACATCCTGGTCATCTGTCTAAGATCACACTGTGAGTCAAGCTTGATTTTAAATGAATCTGGCTGAATACTTTGCTTAGTTGATGTGGTTAAAAATATGGGAATACATGTATTCTTGAAGTCAGTTAGGCTTTAGGATATGTACTAGTAGAGAATCTTGGGCAGCGTGTCTGTCAGGCCTCTTAGTTCCCAAATAGGCTCTAAGCTGTGCAATAAAGATCCAGGGTGTGCTGTTGAAATGAAAAGGGAATGTTTTGTCTTGCTTGTATATATATATATATGGTCTGTTTTTTGCCAGTAGAGACAGTGAGATAGTATGAGCACAAACACACATAGTGCAAGCAGACACAGACATGGTAGTTTACATGTAAAATCCTGGAGAAAAACTTGAAAAGTGCTCATTTTACTAAAACCATTTATCACAGGCATTTCTTTAAGACAGAGAACTCAGCCCATGTGTTGAATATTACACAGATGTGTTGGCATGATCTGGAAGCCATTTTGTATTTCTGGCAGCCATTTTCTTTTCCATGTGCTCTCTTCTACCTTTCTGTTAACTGTCTTTGTAGCTTGTCTAGAGACAAACTATGTTTAACATACTCCACTTCTCACATGCCCAGAAGGGCCTAACTAACAGAATGCACCTACTTCTCTAGTATAGGTGTCAGACTATTTTGACCAGTATCACAGAGAGTGTCTGGGTGAAAGAAAGAATTATATTTGCACGTTTTTCTTTATTGTGTAAAGATGGTGAAGAGAGACGGTGAGATGGTATGAGCAGAGACACACATAGTGCATGCAAAGACAGACATGGTAGATTACATGTAACATCCTGAACATGTGTCTAAGATCACACTGTGAGTCAAGCTTGATTTTAAATGAATCTGGGTGAATAATTTGATTAGTTGATGTGTTTAAAAATATGGGAATACATGTATTCTTGAAGTCAGTTAGGCTTTAGGATATGTACTAGTAGAGAATCTTAGGCAGCATGTCTGTCAGGCCTCTTAGTTCCCAAATAGGCTCTAAGCTGTGCAATAAAGATCCAGGGTGTGCTGTTGAAATGAAAAATGAATGCTATGTCTTGCTTATATATATATGGTCTGTTTTTTTGCCAGTAGAGACAGTGAGATAGTATGAGCACAGACACACATAGTGGAGGCAGAGACAGATATGGTAGATTACATGTAAAATCGTGGTGAAAAACGTTATAAGTGCTCATTTTACTAAAACCATTTAAGCACAGACAAATAACTGCCTGCATCATGTCTCTCACCACCTGCATCATCTCTCTCTTTGCGTGTGTTATCTCACTCACCGCCTGCATCATCTCTCTCTTTGTGTGTGTCATCTCACTCTCTGCTTGCATCATCTCTCTCTTTGCGTGTGTCATCTCACTCTCTGCCTGCACCATCTCTCTCTTTGCGTGTGTCATCTCTCTCTTTGCGTGTGAGATAGCGTAGGCAGAGAGTGAGATGACAGTGTTGAGATGACGCAGGTCGAGACTGAAATGACATGGTAGATGCCTTTGTATATTCTCTCTGCCTGCACCATCTCTCTCTTTGCATGTGTCATCTCTCTCTTTGCGTGTGACATCTCACTCTGTGCCTGCACCATGTCTCTCTTTGCGTGTGTCATCTCACTCTCTGCCTGCACTATCTCACACGCAAAGAGAGAGATGACACATGCAAAGAGAGAGATGATGCAGGCAGAGAGTGACATGACACACGCAAAGAGAGAGATGATGCAGGCAGAGAGTGAGATGACACACACAAAGAGAGAGATGATGCAGGCGGTGAGAGACATGATGCAGGCAGAGGGTGAGATAGCGCAGGCAGAGAGAGATGACACATGTAAAGAGAGAGATGGTGCAGGCAGAGAGTGAGATGACACACGCAAAGAGAGAGATGACGCAGGCAGAGAGTGAGATAACACACACAAAGAGAGAGAGGATGCAGGCGGTGAGAGACATGATGCAGGCAGAGGGTGAGATACCGCAGGCAGAGAGAGATGACACACACAAAGAGAGAGATGATGCAGGCAGAGAGTGAGATAACACACGCAAAGAGAGAGATGTTCCCTGTGCCTGTGGCATCTCTCTCTCTGTGAGATGACACACACAAAGAGAGAGATGGCGCAGGCAGAGAGTAAGATGATACACGCAAAGAGAGAGATGATGCAGGCAGAGAGTGAGATGACACACACAAAGAGAGAGAGGATGCAGGCGGTGAGAGGCATGATGCAGGCAGAGGGTGAGATAGCGCAGGCAGAGAGAGATGACACTTGCAAAGAGAGAGATGGTGCAGGCAGAGAGTGAGATGACACACGCAAAGAGAGAGATGACGCAGGTAGAGAGTGAGATGACACACGCAAAGAGAGAGATGGTGCAGGCAGAGAGTGAGATGACACACGCAAAGAGAGAGATAACGTAGGTGGAGGGAGACATGATGCAGGCAGAGGGGACATGGTGCAGGCGGAGAGTAAGATGACACACGCAAAGACAGACATGGTGCAGGCAGAGAGTGAGATGTCACACGCAAAGAGAGAGATGACACACGCAAAGAGAGAGATGGCGCAGGCAGAGAGTGAGATGACACACGCAAAGAGAGAGATGACACATGCAAAGAGAGAGATGGTGCAGGCAGAGAGTGAGATGACATACGCAAAGAGAGAGATGACACACGCAAAGAGAGAAATGGCACAGGCAGAGAGTGAGATGACACACGGAAAGAGAGAGATAGTGCAGTCAGAGAGTGACATTAATGTTGAACCTGTTCTGCACTGCCATAAAGTGAGAAACAGCACTAACTGCTTGATTTCCTACTCTGGTGAGACACAGTTGCTGTGCTATAAATGTACTTATGTTGTAAACTAGTGTTTATATCGTTTAGTTATTGTAATTGCTATATAGTATGTTAGTAGTGGTCTATAATATGTTATTTTTTTTTACAACAGATTGTAATTATCAACAAAAAGAAGAAGCAAAATGCCTACAAAATCTCGTCAAAAAAGATAATATAAGAAAACTTACTTTTCCAAGAAAACGCAATTACAAGATGTATGTAAAAAAACAAAATACGGAGAAAAAGAAGAATGCTCCTGGTAAGGCAACAAAACATTTTATACGGAAATTAACTGAATGTAAAAAAAGTCAAGATAATGCACAACAGTAAAAAAATGTTTCTGCAACTACAAAGAAAAAGCAAAAACCCAGCAAAAATGTAGAAAAAGTTTATGGAGATGATACTGTCTATATTAATAGACGTAAAAATCAGTTCATTGACATTCATAGGGTGAATATTTTATAACAGAATTGTTTTAAATTTATTTAAAAATGTTAAGAATTGTAAAAGGAAAACCGATTTTTACAAGAAAAAAAAATAGAGAGAGGATAGTTGATCAGGCTTTTGAAATGAAAAAAAAACTTTTTATTTTATTAATCACTAGAATTCGTACACTAGACAAGGTAATCAATGTTTTGAAATCAAAAAGTAAGTGGAAAAGAGTAATTAATCGGACTAATTTTTGTGATGTTTTTTATGGAGAATGGAAGCATAGTTCAAGTTGTGAGCCATTTTTTAATGAAGAGAGTTATTTTCAGGATAATGATTTGGTGCATGCAGTTGACACCAGTGGTCGAGGATATGAGGTGAAGGACGGTTGTCTGATTGAAAAAGAAAAAAATGTGCCTAGAAATGCAGAAGAGGTGTTAGCTGATGAAGTTTTAGGGAGACATTCTAAATGCTCCAGTGTACACTTGGAATTGTAGTAGTATTTGTAGTGTGCGACAGGATTCAATTGATTTGTTTCCCAATTTCTTACGTACATATACTAAGAAAAGTCTAAAACAAAAAATTAAAATGTTGCAAGAGTTAGATCCTTGCAGAGTGAGAGAAAAAACAGGTTTGCATGGGCATTCACTGGCTTGTCTTTCTAGAAAAGTATGTCAGAGTGTTTTTCATCATTTTAGGATGTTAGCAGTACATCATAATAAAGTGAGGAAATTAGTGAGAAGGTTGTATTATGCAAAAAGTCCAGCACTTAAGCTAAAACAGTTAAACAGTGCTCTTTTGCATGGATCTGTATTAGATGTGAACAACATTTGTGAAGAAATTGAGTTTAGTTACTTTGGTGAAAAAGAGGGCATTGTAGAAACTGATACAGTAATAGAAGGTAATGTGGAAGAGAATGTAGAGAATTTAAGTACTGAAAATTTTGACCATGAAATTACAAAGTTTACGGTCATTTCAAGTGAAAGGCCAAATTTTTCTTGTGTGTGTTGTCGACGAACTCATTATAAGAATCAGACTAGGTTAGTTGATTTATATGTAAAAAGTGAAAAGGAAAATATTTATGAGTGGAAGGATTTTGCAACTTATTTGTTGGTAGAGAATTATTTTGATTTGGGTTCTGATCTGCGTATTTGTAAATATTGTTATAATCAATTAAATGAAAACAAAATGCCTGCTAGAGCTGTACTACAAAAATGAATATGTAGGGGAAGGGGAAACAACTGTAGAAGAGGACAGTGATTTCTCAGCTGGGCAAATTGAAAAAAGAGATGTGTCTAGAAGTGAAGAAATTTATGAACATTATAGTGTTCATCCTCTGCATTCCAAAGAAGTAATGGGGAATGCTTTGAGTTGTTCCAAATGAAAGAAGCAAAAGGAAGTCCCATTAGTGTATGGGAAGAAAGCTTGGAAGCTCGTTGTTTTCCTCAGTTATTTCCAACAGGTCAAGGAGGTCGATTTGATGACCGATCTGTTCAAATTCCTGCATCTGAATACCGGACTTTAAGATTATATGCAGAAGATCCAAGGTTTCGCCAATGTATTCCATATTTGTTTCATCTTCTGTTTGAGAGTGACTTGTCTGGTCTAACTTATGCAGTGAGCCATATACTGAAAAGTGGAGTACATCAGCAAGACACTATTTTGGAGTCTCAGCTAATTAATCTCATGGCATGTCAGCGTGGTACCAACGAGTATTGGTACCATTGTCATGGGGAGCTGAAATGTATGCTAAGAAACTTAGGAACTCCTACATGGTTCCTTACTCTTAGCTGTGCTGAGTATGCTTGGGAAGACTTACTTCAATTTCTTCGAGAGGCAAATACAAACATAGAAAATATAGAACACAAGACACCTGGAGAACTGTGCTCTTTGGATCCAGTTAATGTATGCAGGTATTTCAATCATAGATTTGAAGCAATGATGTCTTTTATCACAAACAAAAAAAATCCTCCTCTTGGCGAGGTTCTGGATTTCTTCTGGAGAAAGGAGTATCAAGCAAGAGGTGCTCCTCACATACATATGCTGCTATGGATCAAAGATGCTCCCAAATTTGGAACAGATTCGGATGACACAGTGATGAGTTTTATTGAACAGTATTCTAAATGTGTTGTTCCGAAAAATACAGAAGAAAAAAATTTAAGATATCAAGTCTTACGGTTTCAAACCCATCGTTGTGGAAAATACTGTCGTCGAAAGTTCAAATCCCGCCCGCCCAGCTTACTTAAGAAGCGCTTCCCTACCTGCACTCGGATTCGATTGTTTCACCCCTGAGGCGGAAGCCGGGGGTTCTCTAAGCTTTCCCTATCGCCCAGGGGCATTTACCGATTTGACTGCCTGAATTTGTTTTAAAACTTGTACATATTTTAAATTGTGCATTTTTACTTATCTGCATCGCTGCTCCCTCGGCGCGAGAATCACGTCACTCCGAGGCCCCTCATAGCCATTCCTTGACCGGTTCAGCCGATTCAGGGCTGACGCCGGTAGGCTACGAGGGGTAACGCCATCTTGGGGGAGGAATACGGGAGCGGTCCAATAGTTGGACGCTTCCCGCCCGCCCAGCTTACTTAAGAAGCGCTTCCCTACCTGCACTCAGATTCGATTGTTTCACCATTGAGGCGGAAGCCGGGGGTTCTCTAAGCTTTCCCTATCGCCCATGGGCATTTACCGATTTGACTGCCAGAATTTGTTTTAAAACTTGTACATATTTTAAATTGTGCATTTTTACTTATCTGCATCGCTGCTCCCTCGGCGCGAGAATCACGTCGCTTCGAGGCCCCTCATGGCCATTCCTTGACCGGTTCAGTCGATTCAGGGCTGACGCCGGTAGGCTACGAGGGGTGACGCCATCTTGGGGGAGGAATACGGGAGCGGTCCAGTAGTTGGACGCTTCACGCCCTCCTCCACTCTGGATAAAAAGATGACTTCCTCCCGTCCGCGCCGACGGCGCGCCAAAGGCGCGCCTAAGGCAAGCCTGTCTGCGCCCGTCAGCGACAGCTCAGCGCCAAGCGCCAGGACCCCTGGTCTTTTTGTCCCAAATCATCTTTCCAGGAGGGTATATAGCCGCAACCAACTTCTGAGCCTTAAGGGAGTGATGGGAGTTGATTGCCGATGCACAATTCCAGGCAACAAGATGCCTGTCATGCCCAAGGTTTGTGTAGCATGTCGCTCTCGCTTACCTGATATTTTGTGGACACCAATTAAGGGCCTAACTAGCCCCCACTATGTGAAAAAGGATAGAGAAGAATATACAATCAATTGCCTTCTTATTAATGCCAGATCCCTGGTTAAACACAGCACTGAATGCGCAGATCTGATCCTAGAGAAAAATGCTAAAATTGTATTTATTACCGAGACTTGGACGGATGCGGCCTCAGGACCGGACCTGGTTATTGCCACACCAACAAGTTACTGTAGCCGTGTTCTGGACAGAATTGGTCAAAGGGGGGGCGGGATTGCTATCATTTATCATGCCTCGATCCAGGGCACATTTCAGATAGTGACCTCTCAGTCGACCGAGGCACTGGGATTTAAGCTTTCTATTTCCAATCACTGCACCTTCCAAGGCTGCCTCTTATACAGACCACCCGGCCCCAAAGCCCAATTTCTTGACAAGGTGGGCACCTATCTGGAAGAAGCCTTATGTGCTAAGTCCTTCACTGTGCTAGGCGATTTTAATTTTCACTTAGAGGGAAACTTAGACCCTGACACATCAACTTTAATTGATGTAATGCTTGCGGCAGGATTGATTCAGGTGGTAAGTGGGGCCACACATGTTAAGGGACATACTTTAGAAGGTATCTTTACAAATAATCCAGACCTTCACTTCAGCCACTCGGAGCCCTTGGCCTGCTCAGATCATTCAGTAGTCCTCTTTAAAATTCATCCGCCCGAGCTTATTAGAGCGAGAAAGGACAGAAAGCCTGCCAAGCTTTACAGGCCATGGAAGGAATTGGATGGTAAAGCATTGGAGGACTGTCTTTTAGCCTCCACTTTTACGCTACCCACAGATGTAAATGAAGCCGCTGAAAGGTACACGAATTGGATAAATCACGCATGTACCTCTCTAGCCCAGCCTAAACTCTGTCGCCCCACGCGCACAGTCCTATCTGCTCCCTGGTTTACCCAGGAACTACGTGATTATAAGGTGTCTTGTAAAAAACTAGAGCGCCAATGGCGTACAGAGTATTTACAGGCAGACAAAATGAAACTTAAAGCCAGCCAAAAGACATATAAAGAAATGATTAAAAAAGCAAAAAGCCTATATTTTTCTGCAAAAATTGAGGGGGCAAAGAACTCTTCTAGAGAACTTTTTGAGACTGTGACCAATCTAACTACTCCGAAATCAGTCGACATTCCCCCAAGTTTGGAGCTCTGCGAGAATCTCGCCAAATTTTTCTTGGGAAAGGTGGAGCAAATTTGTGCAGCCCTGGAACATCAAGTGGGGCTGACTCTCCTCGAAGGAACACATAAAACCGCACAAACAAACCCTCAAAATTCGGAACTCTTGGAGTTTAGGCCAGTAAAAGTGGAAGAAATAAAAAAGCTGTTATTAAGAACTAAATCGGGCTCACCTCATGATCCCTAATCAGCCTCAGTGGCTCAACTGGCAGCCACTCCCATATCTTTCATGCTAACTGAAATATTTAATGCAATGTTTAAAGGTGGAGAATATCCATTATGCTGGAAACAAGTATCTATAGCGCCTTTGCTTAAAAAATCTACTCTAGACATTTCAGATCCCAATAGCTACCGGCCTATAGCTAGACTCCCACTACCGGCCAAACTTATTGAGAGGGTCATGAATGCTCAGCTCTGTGAATTCCTCCGATCCTCTCGAAGTTTGGACCTAGCTCAACATGGATTTAGGGAAGGCCACAGCACCAAGACTGCCCTCATTAAGTCCACGGAAGAAATCAGGAAGGTGATGGACGCGGGAGGACGGGCAGTTCTAGTGCTCCTGGACCTGTCTGCGGCCTTCGATACGGTCCACCATAACATCTTGGTGGACCGTCTTGAAGGCTGCGGAATTCGAGTAACTGCGCTGAGCATGCTGAAATCTTTCCTATCGGACAGGGTTCAAGTGGTGGCCCTGGGAGATTTTGAATCTACTCCTTTCATACTCCCAGGAGGGGTTCCTCAGGGCTCCTCCCTGAGTCCCACCCTTTTTAATATATATGTCACCTCCCTCGCCCCGGTGATTCGGTCATTTGGCTTTGAATTGACATCTTACGCAGATGATACACAAATTGTGGTATCTCTGCTCCCTGGGCGAGAAGAAGGGACAGCGGCAAGATTCCAAGACTGCATGACTGCAGTAAGTTCATGGATGGCTAAGAATTGCCTCAAATTGAATTCCTCGAAAACAGAGGTTCTTTTTGGCAATGAGGCTAATCTTTGGACCCCCAACTGGTGGCCCCAAGAAATGGGAGAACCACCCATTCCAGCCACGACAGTAAAAAACCTGGGGGTGTTCATCGATAAACAACTATCTTTTAAATCACAAGTTAATGCCCTTTCATCCTCCATTCATTGGATAATAAAAACTATCAGGAAAATTCTCCCTTTTCTTTCCATCAGTAGCAGGAAAACGGTGGTGACAGCACTTGTGCTGTCACGCCTCGACTATTGTAATGGTCTGTTTCTGCAAGCACAACAAGGGATTTTGAACAAAATGCAGATGCTGCAAAATGCTGCTGCCCGATTAATCACCGGCCTACCCAAATTTGCATCGGTCACTCAGGAACTGAGAAAATTGCACTGGCTCCCAATACGGAAACGTATGATGTTCAAAGCACTATGTATGGTGTTCAAGGCAGTGAATGGACTAGGTCCATCCTTCCTTCAACAACACTTTCAGCTGTACAAACCAGGTCGACAACTAAGATCAGCCAACAAATGGCTTGTTAAGACTGATCGCATTAGGAGAGCGCGATGGGGAGGACGCAGTTTTATTTCCGGAGCATCTGCTATCTGGAATAAAATGCCCCTCCCCCTAAAACAAAGTACTGACCTGATGACATTTAGGAAAAACATCAAAACATGGCTCTTTGACTTATAGGGATGAACATGCCTCATGGAGAAAGCATATCGTTTCAGCGCCAGGACACCTGCCCGGTAACAGTGCACTTAATAAATGGTAAAAATAAATAAATAAATGATGAGTTTTATTGAACAGTATTCTAAATGTGTTGTTCCGAAAAGTACAGAAGAAAACAATTTAAGACATCAAGTCTTACGGTTTCAAACCCATCGTTGTGGAAAATACTGTCGTCGAAAGTTCAAATCCAAGGACAAGTTCTACACAAAATGTCGTTTTGCATTTCCACGTCCAGTAACGTCGAAAGGAAGAGTGAACAATTTTATGTCATCTTTACGACATAATGTGACAAGAAAATCACCCAAAAATACATGCAACTTAAAAAGAAATGAAGAATCAAAATACATAAATGACTATAACCCAGTCATTTTGTCCATGTGGAATGCTAACATGGATATTCAATATGTTGCTGACAACTCTATTGCTGTGGCTCGATATGTAACGTCTTACATAACAAAATCTGAAAAGACAACTAAAGGAAATATGGGAAGAAATTTCTCATGAAAAGAGCCTAAGTAAGAAATTATACAGTTACAGTCTGAAGATGTTGTTGCATCGAGAAATTGGAGCATACGAATGTTCAGATCGGTTATTATCAGCAAGTCTATATGCCAAATCTAGAACAATCATTTAGGTGAGTCTAGGTCTTGCTGCAACACGAAACCGAGTTTTGAAATCTGTACAAGAAATTGAGTATTTGGCAGAGAAAGAACCAAACAGTACAGATATTTTGAAGACAAACATGTTGGATACATACTATCCAAATAGAAGTACTCATCTTGACAATGTTTGTCTCTATGAAGTACTGCAAAGCTATACTTTTAAGAGGAATATTACAGAAGATATCAATAAAGGAGTATATGCTGTAATTGGATGTGAAGGATGTCTGGTGAAACAAAGAAAAGGACATTTGATTAATCAACGAAAATTGAGTTGCGAATCTCCTGACAAAAGGGAATTTTACTATTTAGCTCTTTTGCAACTCTTTAAGCCATGGCGTACAGAAGAGGAACTACTTGGAGATTCTCTCAGTTATGAAGATTCTTTCAATGCAAGCAAAAATACTATAGAATGTCCTGCTTTTACTAATTATCTAAAAATGTTGAATGACGAAATACAGCAAGAAGCGACAATTGCAGCAGAGATTGCTAGAGACATTTCTCAAGACAGTCAAAGTTCTGCTTCGTTGAGTCAGGATCCACTCGGAGGACCAATTATCCAAAATGAAGCAGCCACTGCCATGGATGAGGTGGAAAGAGCAATGGAACAAGCTCAGGAGGATGTAGTAAACTTAGAAGAATTGGAAAAACAACTAAACGTTGAGCAGAAACACATATATGACGAAGTCATAGAACAGATTGAGCATGGTTTATGTCATGTGCAAAAAGAGTGCTCATGTACGTCATTTAAACCTGTCCGACTGTACGTGAGTGGAGAAGCAGGAACTGGAAAAAGTGTTCTAATTAAAAGAATTTCAACTTATCTACAGAGAAGAACTGAGTCATCGCTCTCTTGTGTTGTTACTGCTCCAACTGGGTTGGCAGCACATAACATTAAAGGGATTACTTTACATTGTTTATTGGTGCTGCCAGTAGAGCATGATAATAAATTACAATACCATAAGCTATCTGGAGAAGCTTGTTGTGAAGTTTCCAGAGTCCTGAAGAAAATGAAACTTCTTATCATTGATGAGGTAAGCATGGTATCAAATGTAATGCTTGCTTTTGTGCATTTAAGAATGCAACAAATTCTTAAAACAGTGTATGATGTGTTATTTTGAGGCAAACATATCATTGTTTTTGGAGATCTACTGCAGCTAACTCCTGTGAAAGGACAACCAGTGTTTGAAATGCTTACGCATGAAGATACCAGAAAGTGCCTAGGGAGCATTGGAAATGTTAATATATGGTTATATTTTAAATATGCAGAACTGCTTCAAAATATGCGACAGGCAAAGGATTAAGATTATAAAAATATTCTTCAAGATATAAGAATTGGAAAAGTAAGTGAACATGGCAAAGAAGCTTTACAGGCACAATTACTTTCAAATTTGTTTCCAAACGAAAATATTCTCCCAGAGAATATTTATAGGAAAATTGCTGAAAACAAATCTGTGATATGCTTGATGCCAACTCTGCAAGAATGTTCAATCTTCAACAACAACATGTTAAAGTTAGAAAATCAAGAGATTGTAAAACTGGAAGCTATTGATAAGATAGAGCATGAAGGAGCTACTATTATTTTGTCAGAAAAGTTGAAATCAAAATTGTATTCTTTAGAGAAGACAATATCTAAAACTGCTGGTTTTGAAAAGAGTCTATATGCATGTTTAAATTGTCGTATAATTTTATGACGGAATTTAGATGTGGAAAGAGATTTAGTAAATGGAGCAATGGGTCATGTTGTTGATTTTGTGAATTACCAAAATAGAGATGAAATTGAATTTTTGAAAATTAAATTTGATGGAATTGAAGAAGTACAACAATTGAGTCGTTGTTCTGCTCGGTTTTTGCTTGTGAAAGATTTATATGTCCGCCAAAAACAGTTTCCTGTTTGTTTGGCATATGCGGTGACTATTCATAAATCTCAAGGTTTAAGTGTAGATAGTGCTTTGGTGAATATTGGAAGTTCTGTGTTAAAGGAGGGTATGGTATATGTTGCTTTATCTCGAGTCAGAACTTTATCTGGATTATACTTGATTGATTTTGATGAGACAAAGATTAGTGCAGATCTAAATTGTGTAAAAGAATATAATAGGTTAAGAAGAGAATATGCTCCAAATTTACCCCAATATCCTTTATTTGAAAAGCCTGTGGTAGACTGAAAAAGAAGAAATGAGAACAATTGTAGCGAGGGTGTAGCAAAAAGAAAAAAACTAGATGAACCAGTAATTGTAAGCAGAAAGGAAAAGGATTCTGTTGAAGATGTTGTTGGATTTCAGTTTGAAAGCAGTTCTGGTGTCAACTGCTATGCTAATGTAGTGGGTAATGTTGTTTTTTTCTCCAAACTTTACAAGAGCAGATTGTTGAAAATCGGGATCAAAGATTTTGTTGTTTGTTGAATACTGTGTTTGAGAAATGTAGCAGTGATAAAACAAAAATAGAAAGTGTTTCTGATATTCGAAATGTTTTAGACATATGTTCTGGTGTAAATCAATTTTCACAGAAAATTCAGCAAGATTGTCAGGAATTTCTAATGTATATGCTTGTTGTATTGCAAGATGAAGGTGTAGATGTTGAAAATCTTTTTGACCTTTCTTATAAATGGCAGCATGACTGCGACAATTGTTCCTTTTCAAGTAGTACTACAATAGACACTGAAAGCTTTAGATATTTGACTTTACCAGACTGCAAATCAGTGTCTTTTAATAATCTCGTTAGAGAAGCAAATCAAAACATGGTCTGTACCCAATGTAACTCTGCAATGCTATCAACATTATTTATACAAATATATGGACAGTATGTAATTTTAATGTTCCAACGATGTAGACCTGATGGAACTAAATTGACAACTTTAATTAAAAATTTTGTGGCTTCTCAATTATCAATTTCAGGAAGAACCTTTGTAACTGCAGCAGTTATTTTCCATGATGGTCCTTCTACAACATCAGTACATTACACAACTTATTTAAAACGTCAAAAAGGCTGGACTTATTGTAACGATACTCAATTGACTTTCAAACAACCTTTGCCTTTTGACTTACAAAATTCTTACCTAGTGTTCTTACAACCCAAGTTTTAGGAAATGTAATTGGCCTAGGAAGATTAGAGCAGTTAATAAAAGTTAGTCTGCTGTTCAAAATTACTTTGTGAGTGAGAGTGATCAAGATAATAAAAAACTTGTAGTTCTCGAAGAGGTAGTGTAAGTGTATCACATAGTGAGTGATATCAGTATTATAGGAAATGTTGATCATGAGTGAGCCAGAGGTGGAATATAACTATTGTTAGATGATCGAATAGATGTTGGAGCTTTTCATTCAGAAAGTCGGGTAAATGGAAGTTTAAAAGTACTATTAAGTAATTTCCAAAAAAGGTCTTTTCATATACTATTTGGCCTTGTGGAAAAGTAAGTGAATCAAAATTGCGTATTTTGGGTAAATGTTGTTAATTTATGTTTCTATATTACTTTACTTTGAGAGTATAATAATGAAATACTAATGTTTTATTAATTTGTGATTGTTGATATGTACGTTAGAAATTGTAGTTTGGAAGAAAACATTTAAGATATGTTTTTTTCTAAGTTTTACATTATTTATTGAAACGTTGTATGGGTTTTTTAAACACAATCTTTTTGATTGTGTTTTTTTTCCCCGCTGTCATATGATGAGTAGTATTGAACTCACTGTTTTTAGTGAAATTCAATATATTCTGAGAACAGCAAAAATAAACCATATAACATGTTGTACAAGTTATTTTGTATTTTGTATTGTGAAATATATATTATACTCCCCTTGTCTCACGCTCACTCATCTTTATCCACCCTCTATCACCCCTCTTTACTCACCCTCACTGCCCTTCTCTCACCCTCCTTCACCCCCGTTCCCTTACTCCACTTCCCTCACTACCCCTCATTCCCCATTCCTTCACTCCCCTTCCCCTCTCTCCCCTCCACCACTTTCCAGCTCTCAGTCCCTCTGCTTCACTCCCTTCCCCTTCTTTCCTTCCTTTGCTCCCTCAGTAATTCCCCTTCCCTCACTAACCTTACTCCACTTCACTCACTCCTCTCACTCCCTCTGTCCTCTCACATCCTCACTCCCCTTCCCTCACTCCCTCTCTCTTACCCTCTCTCCCTCCATCCCCTCACTTTGTCACTCCCCCTTCTCTCACACTCACTCCCTTTAACTCACCAACACTCCCTCAGTTACCTTTCTATGCTCCCTCACTTAGTCCCCTTCTCTCACTCCTTCCTTCACTACCTCTATGTCCTCACTCCATCACTCCCCTTGTCTTACGCTCACTCGCCTTTATCCACCCTCTATCACCCCTCTTCCCTCAACCTCACTGCCCTTCTCTCACCGTCCCTCACCCCTGTTCCCTTACTCCACTTCCCTCACTTATCCTCATTCCCCATCCTTAACTCCCCTTCCCCTCACTCTCCTCCCGCACTCACCTTTTCCCAGTCCCTCTGCTTCACTCCCCTTCCCCTTCTTTCCTTCCTTTGCTCCCTCAGTAATTCCTCTTCCCCCACTCACCTTACTCTACTTTACTCACTCCTTCTCTCACTCCCTCTGTCCTCTCACTTCCTCACTCCTCTTCCCTCACTCCCTCTCTGTTACCCTCACTCCCTCTGTCCCCTAACTCTCTCACGCCCCTTCACTCACCCTCACTCACCTTCCATCCCTCATTGTCGTGAATGCACCCTCGGTCACTCCCCCTTCCCTCGCACTCACACTGCTGTTCTCTTACCCTCCCTCACCCCGTTCCCTTACTCCGTTTCCCTCACTTATGCTTATTCCCCATGTTCAGTCCCCTTCCCCCTCACTCCCCTCCCACACTCACCTTCTGTCAGTCCCCCTGCTTCACTTCCCTTCCCCTCTCTTCTTTTCCTTCGCTCCCTCACTCATTCTCCTTTCCTTTCTCACCGTACTCCACTTCACTGACTCCTTCTCTTTCTCCCTCTGTCCTGTCACTTCCTCACTCCTCTCCTCTTCCCTCACTCCCTCTGTCTTACCCTAACTCCCTCCATCCCCTCACTCTGTCACTCCCTCTTCACTCACCCTCACTCACCTTCCATCCCTCATTGTCATAAACTCGCCCACACTCACTCCCCTTCTGTCATTTGTTCCCTCAGTCACTTTCTCCCCTTCATTCAGTCATTTTATCTATTCATTTATGCAGTGCACATTCATTGAAAAAAAGAATGAGAGAATATATAAGGAATATAGCTCTTTTTGGAGAATAGGAGGTAGTTCTAAAAATAACTTTTTTTAAATGTTTTTATTTTATATTTTTTTATACTTTTTCAGAACTATTTTAAACTTTTTTTGTTTTTTTGGGGGGAGAAAAACAAAACCAGCGAATCCAAAACTGCTCAACAGGAGCAAAAAAAAGGGGGAAAATTAGGAATGGGTGGAGCAGCGGTGTTCCTCCTTTTTGCGAACAATAAGTTCTATGCTCTGCTCCCCATAGCAGAGCAGTTTGTCACACTGCTTGCACACAATTTTCAAGTCTCCGAAGACCGGCTGTATGTTAGGGATCAAATGACCTGCTGCTCTTCCGGAAGGTGTTGCTGCTCCGGTGGAGGTGCTGCCGCCATCTCTTGGGGGATTGCGTGCCAGGTCCCTGGTGCTCTCCCTTGCGAAATTATTTGGGTGCCTCCTCTGTACATGCCAGATCAAGGTGGCATTCCCGAAGCTATATTTCCGGATGGGAGCGCCACGTGACAAAGTTGTGCCACAAATCTGGCAGGTCACTTTCGGTGCATTACATTTTTTTTCCCCTCTGGGAAAGTGAAGAACTTCCAGATGAAGTGTTCTTTGACCTCTCTCTGGGGTTGGTCCACAGGCAGGAATTCAAGGTCAGAGTCTGAGGAGGAGTCCCTGGAAGCACACATCTTTCCAAAAAAAGAGGTGGTATTCAGATCAATAGACAAGAGGTGTTCTCTCAGCAATTGCAAAGAGGTAGTGAGGGAAATGGGTGGGGACTTTCCATAGTTGTGAAAAAAAATTGTTATTAACCAATCAAAAGTGTTGATTTTAGGTCACATGGCTTGACGTGCGCTTACGCTGCGCACTCCAGGGCGCTTCCGGGGGCGCTTACGTGGTACGTACGTAGGCGCTTACATAGGCGCTTCCGGGGGCGCTTACGCGGCGCGTCTGAATGCGTTTAAAGTTAAAATACGGTTATTTAAAATCAAAAATACTACTTTTATGAGTATGCCACTGAATGTCTTGCATTATTATTTACTTTAAATACATAATAATATTTTTTTTCGCTCGTGGGAATAGCGCTCACGCTACGTGTACGGGTGCGTTTACGGGTGCGCGCACCCTGAGCGCTCCAGAGTTAAAAAATAAAAATAAAAAACATAGGAAAAATACATTGAAAAATTAATATTACAAAAATATAGAATATTTGAATAATTAAAAAAATTATAATAATTAATAGCTATAAAAAATAGCTTAAAAAAAATTAATGATTCACTTTAAAAACAGTAGGTTTCAAACTCGTTATAGTTAGGAATTAGCATTTAGAAATCCTTTGAAATTCACTGAAAAAACCATAGGTTTAACACTCATTATAGTTAGGAATTAGCATTTAAAAAACCTTTGAAATTCACTGAAAAAACCATAGGTTCCACACGAGTTATAGTTAGCTGAACATTTTACTCATACAAAACCATTGAAATTCCCACGTTATAGTTAGTTGGACTCACTATAACTCGCGCGCCCGCAATCCACTGCTGATGATGTCACATATTACATCATTCATGACATGGTCAGTGACATCACTGATGACATCACTGATGACATCTCAAATGACATCACTGATGACATCACTGATGACATCTCAAATGACATCACTGATGACATCTCAACTGACATCACTGATCACAACACTGATAACATCATTCATGTGATAATATGATGCACCTCCTCAAACTCGAATAAAACCTTTGATACACCCAGTGTTAAATACAGACTACCATTCCTGAAACCATTGACACACCAATACCAGTTACCACATACGCACTCACTGATTCCTAGGTCTACACACACATCCACTCATTCACCCATACAATCACTCATACATACAGTCACTCATCAATACAACACTATCATATGCACTCATACACCTATACAGACACTCACACACTGCCACTAATCCATGGAGTTACTCACACACCTTGTCAGTCATGCAAAGAATCAATCACACTCCCATTTCCTCATCTATACAGTTATACAGACAACGGATGTATGACGTTACAACGCAGGCTATTACAACGCCTGCCTTTACAACGCGGTTTTTACATCGCAAACCTTTACAACGCATAGCGCTTAGAGGTGCTGGATAGTGAAAAGTTTAATTTTCTATTCCAACTCCAGTCCCCGTGGACACTAGGGAAGGTGTTGGATAGAAAATTAACCTTATTCCCTATCCTAGAGCGCCCCTCAGCGCAATGTGTTGTAATGGTTTGCGTTGTAATGACCGCGTTGTAATGGTAGTGCGTTGTAAAAGTTTTGTTGTAAAGGTTGTTCACCACAGACAACACCTCAATTATACAAACATATACTAACACATACTTACTCTCTTATACAATCACTGATACAAGTACACAATGATCCATACAGCCACTCGCACAATCACTGGCTCTCATGTATAGTCATTTATATATGCCAACTCTCACATGCACTGTGTTTTACATATGTACTTACTTGGACATGTAGCACTGAGATATCCATTCACTCACCAACACAGCCATGCACACAGTCAACCGCCCATACAGCTGTTTCCTCATGCACTCTTGAACCCATACACCTAGTGAATCAACTGCTCACACATCTATGCACAGAGTCACACACCTCCCAGCCGCCCACACACACACTCAGTCTCCCATACAAATACTTGGGCAACCAATCAATAACCCATATAGCCACTCATATAGCTACTGATCAACACATGCAGCAGCTTACACAACAACAGACATACTGATGCACACATTCAGACAGTTTAGTCACTAACCCATGCATTCAGTAAGACACATTTAATCACTCACTCATACAGTCAGTCACGCACCAACTAAATCCTTCATCCAGACACTTATACACCCACTCATTCTTGAATATGTAAAACATATTTAAACTTTACAGAAACACACAGTCACTGGATGATGTCATCAGTGATGTCATCAGTGATGTCATTTGAGATGTCATCAGTGATGTCATCAGTGATGTCATTTGAGATGTCATCAGTGATGTCATCAGTGATGTCACTGACCATGTCATGAATGATGTAATATGTGACATCATCTTAGAAAATATATCAACCTAGGCAATTCAATACTTAAAGCTCTAGGGAAAGTGACAACGGAGAAAAGATTACCAAATATATCTAAATAATCATCAGTAACGCAAATTTTATTAACAGAGGATAAAAAACTATTAAAAAGAATTTTGATTCTCAGATGTTTTTAACAAGTTTCACAAATTGATTAAACTAACATTACATTAAATCACAATACAATTACATTAAATCACAATACAATTAAAAATTCACAATTCAAAGATAGAAAAGTTTAAAAAAAGGTAATAAAAAGAAAAAATGAAAATTAATGGAGGGGCTGCATAAGGGTACAGGACCCTCCCATTAGAGTGAATGTTTGCTAAAACAATTGAACTGACAGCAAAATAGCAATATGGGCTCATTCTTCTAGGCAGTGACCTCTAGAAAGGGGCATTGGGTTTTCTTTTTGATTCTGACAATGAAGAGAGGGGTGATATACTATACTCTGCCCTTTTAAGAGCAGTATCTGTTGCATTGTCACACATTCCTCCATCACAATGAGAGGAAGAAACGGTATCCGCGTGCCTTATGATTAAGTTATGTGCGCCTGTCTGAAAACTTCCGGCGCCGTCCTGCACGCCGAGCCATGGCGGTGAAAGGAATGTGACGAACCTCTCTCTGTGTCAGCACGGCAGTCGCATTTCTTCTGGCTCAGCGTCTGGGTTGGGGCACAGAAGGATGGGGAGTTGTCGTGACAGCTGTCTCGGAGTGAGTGAGCGAGGAGTGAACTTTCTGTCAGCTTGCAGTGCCAAGACAGTAGTACCACTCACCAGCTTCTACCCTAACTCGTAACTGTGGGACTTTTTCAGCACACACCTTCTCACGAATTTGAACGGGGAACATTTGGGTGAGAAATATTTCCGCCAGTAAATTGTCTGCACCAAGCACTGGCATACGTTTCAGACTTAGGCAGCTGGTTTGTGTCTGCAGTACCGCTCAGAACCCTTTAACCGCTGGATGCAGCCAATCTTGTGCCTATTATGGTAAGCCGTTCTCGTCAATAGCATTTTCTTGGTTGCTATGGAGTTAAGTCGGGAATAAATGTTTTACTCATCGATACTCTCCTTTATTCCTCAGAAACATAACAAAATATGTAGTTTTACCTTCTTAAAGAAAAGGAACCTATAAAATACAAAGAAAGATTACCTATGGAGCACCTGGGGACTATTTACTCGTGTTTATCGCTTTATTCCATGTGCTGAGTTGACATTCACAAAAGCAATTCATCCGTAGAGAGGGGTTAGAAAAGTTCAGCCAGGAGACGGAATTGTAACTGAGTTAAAGCTGCAAGGGGCCGTTTTGACATCAAGACACAGCTACATGGGTCTGCTGTGGGCGTTCACGTCCACCCCTGTGGATGGGAGGGGTCCTGTTTCCAAATGGGTGTTTCTGTGACAGGCTGCCTGCTTCGCCCAGCTGACGCATTCCGGACTACATCACCGGCTGAAGAGGGTCGTCAGCCAACTGGATAATACCGCACAGGCACTCTTAACACTTTATTTTATTTGTGGCACTGTTAAAGCCATTTCCGTTTCCTTCATCTGCATGCCTGCGTGCTGTGTGTGAAGCAGTGGCTGCCCGGTGTCCGGTCGGAACCACCCCCCAGGAGGGGGGCCCCCGTGTAATGTGATGCAGCTTGGTAATTCACTCGGAGTGTATTGTCCTCTCCTGCTTGTGAAGCCTCCACCCACCGGCCCACCCTACATTTAGCCGATCACGTGACGCTGGTAAGTCATTTGCAAGTACAACAGTCCTCTGTGCTCCCATTCATTTCCTGAGCGCTGCGTAGAGCAGCCGAGGCAGCAGCAGGCTGTGTGTGAGTGTGTGTGTGAGAGGGAGAGGCAGAGACGGGGACACAGTGTAAGGGGGAAGGACACATTTCCCACTGCTCTGCTGCTTCTGTTCAGGTCTGTGCCTCTTCCCTTTTTATGGTAACATGCCTGTGATGTATCCGACGTGACTGTCACACTTAGCCAATGTGTCTAGCGTGTCTTTGTGCCGCTAGGCTCGCCCTCCTTTCTGAGAGGAGTGCAGAGCGTTGCATGCAGCTCAGAACAAAAGCGGAAATGTTGCCAAGTCTGTGCAGGGAAACGCAGGGGGTTCTTGGAGAGAAGGAGATAGAAAACTCGTCAAGTGAACTGCTTCTTCCCAATGCTTATATCTGTTTATGGCAGCCTTGCTGCCTTAGCTCGGACATATACGTGGCAGCCGCCGTGGTAATGCAGATGACGTGACTCAGTGTTCTGCATGCCGCCGTGTCACCTGTGTTTTGTGCGCGGGGGCCGCGGCATGAGAGGGGTTAAGGTGAAGATGTCACTCTCGGCAGCGGCAGCGCTGCTGGGTCGTCTCGCGCGCCTGGTAATGATGTGTAGCTGTCACTTGCACCGTTCCACGGAGTTGTTGAAGTAGCCAGGGGGCTGGCCGCTGGTTTCTCTTTTCAATTATTGGCATATGAATGTGGCTCACCGGAAATTTAGGATTTGGACCAACACCGATGAGATCACTGGACCAATAATCGAATCGAACAGGAAGGCGCTGTAATGACCAGACTGCATGTTGACCTCTAAGATATTTGTCTCAGTTAATTAATTACATAGGTGTCAAGCATTGTCGACTATGTTTTTTTAATTAATTTTTTATTTAACCCGTGTTTTTTTTCTTCGACATATAGTATGCTTAATTTTTTTTAAACATTTTATTTCTTAACAATACATGGCGGTAAATGACACCGGTGCCGGTGGAAAGGGGTAACCCTGCAGCCAGGGGCGACGCATACCGCTGCTGTGGGCATGAGTTTTAATTCCGGATGCAGGCTGGCTGCGCCCAGCACAGGGTATTAGTCTAGAGGAATGTGTAATCTGGATAAACAGCCTTTTCGTGCTCCTCGCCGCTAAGGTGCCCGTAATGATTATGGTATGTCATCTTGCGGTTCATGAAGTATTTTTTTTTCAATGAATAACAATGTCTTTGAAAGGATGGGGCTCTATGTTTCGCTGCAACATTAAATCACGTCGAAGAGCTCGCAGTACACTTATTTGTTTACAGAATTAGCCGGTAGCGCTGCAGCGACACAGACGTCTGCCAAGTTACTTCCCCTCAGTTTCCACAACCGCCCCCCCCCCCCCCATGGAGCCGAACAGAGAGCGGTCCTGTAATGCCCGCACTGTTCAGACTTCTTTGTAATCAGGTGCACTGATCTGCATAGTTACTTTTCTCAGAGTACTTGTAATGTACACATTAATAACAGCGCATTTGAACAAGTGCTCTTTTTACCTCATGTGTATGTTCGAAAGACTGCGACGTGACGTCATTGCTTGAGAAGGCGGACCATAGGAATGTGTTAAGACTCACAAACTGAGGGTTAGGTTATTTTATGCGTCACAACTTTTTTTGCATTGTTCTTCAGGCTCCCTCGCGTGTCCGTTCCATATAGTGTGTCTGCTGGTACAGGCCTTGGTTTACCTTCATCCACAATGTTTGGACGTGTGTTGGGAGACAACCGCACCAATTTCAAGAACCTCTGCAGCTGGTGTGATTTGAGGCCACACAACCTGAGTTGACCCAGTTATGTAAATTTGTTGTTTGCAAATGGCTGAATTGGTCATATCCTGGGAAGTGGCAATCACAATTCGCATTAGGATTACACACCAATAAAATCCTAAATCAGCAATACAACAAAGCTATTTTTTTTAATGGTTTGTATTTAGATGTTGATATGGCTTGGAAGAGAACTATAGAAGAGTGACACCAGAGGTATCACGTGTTTAAGATGAACCTATACATCCATAAGCAAATAAACATATGAAATCAATTACAGACAGCTCAGCTCCATTTGAACACCTTCCTTCCAAACAAGCATAGCAAAAAGCAAACAAGATTTCAAGTACTGGTGATTAAAATGCCTGGTCTCCTCCAAAACTACTAACCTCACCACCTGATCCCTACAAGCGCTGAGAGCCTTCAGTGCTGCTATTTTCAACAATCTATTCTGATTTTGTGATTGTGCATCCATAGCCTAGTTAGAGGCAGTTAGAGAAAGTTAGGGGTAGAAATCACTGCACATGACCTAGCAGCTTGCTAACTAACCCCTTGCTCTAATTTGCTACCCTCCTGCTATTAAGTTAATATCCCTTTCACCTCTACTAGTTTTAATAGCTGGCTATTTCCTCGTGCTTTAAAGTGTGGTAGTCTCAATTATTTAATAAAGATTGTTTTTTTAAAACGCACACTAGTATGTTACTAGGGTCAAAGGTCGAATGATGTCACTTCTTGTTGGGTCATTGCCATCTAAGGATATGTAATGTCACCTCTGCGTTCGCCTTTCAAGGTGAAGACGTGACGTCACTGCCAAGGCCCTACCCGTTTCAGGCCAGAAGCATAGGAAATCCTGTATCTCATGATAAGCAACCAAATAAATCTCTTACATAGACAACACGGTACTTCCGCTTCGAATGCTGTTTCCTGTTTATGTGAATGCGCCTATAATAAATAGGGTAACAGCAATATTTTGTTTTCAGCTGTAAAATAAAAAAAGTGCGTAGAACTGAAATCATATTTTAATGTCTTGACAATACATGTAAACATTATTTGTCCAAATCAGTAATGTTTTTTAATAAATTTGAAATCATATTTTAATGTCTTGACAATACATGTAAACAATATTTGTCCAAATCAGTAATGTTTTTTAATAAATTTGGCAATATGAAAACAATCTTTGATTATACAGAAGCAGTGATATTTGTTAAAATGTGCGTCTTTGAATCATGGACTCTTCAATTACATGCATAGATACTGTGAATTGATGTGTGAGTGAGAAAATAAGGATATTTACATTGTGTTGACCTGGAAAGCACTGTTCCACAAATGCCTATTTATCTATGAAAGACGCTTCCTGCAGCAAAACAATTAACCTGCATCCCATCTCAGGCCATGGGATTTAAAAAACAAAGTTATCTTAGTGCAAAGTTCGCCTTTTTTGTGGGGGTGGGGGCTTCTAATGCACAGCTGAGATGATCCATAAACTTCAAATCCATACATTTATTAGCCCCTGCTCCGAAAATCTGGATCACTCACCCTCTTAACTTTCCTGTAGCCATAGACACTCTGTCCTTCAGACTTCTGAAGACACACTTCCTCTTTCAAATCCATCCTGTCCCACAGGATAAATTGCTTAAGACTATATTTAGGAACGCCTATTCATTTTCAGCATACAATCGTTTGGGAACATGCTTCCATGTTAATATCTTAGTAACAAGCACTGGCAAAGACAATAGGTCTCGCCTATGCAAGAGCTATTGGCTTTGTCAATGTGTTTTAGCCATATTGTTAGTGGTGTGGAGGATTGTAAAGTGGAATGGTGAAGAGTGGACTAGAGTGTCAGCGAGTAGAGTGACATCGAATGTCGTGTATTTAAATGATGTAGAGTCATGTAGAGTTTTTTCTTTGTTCACCCTAAGTTGGCAGGGTATGCTCAGACGTGAGTCCCTTGCTCACTTTGCCACTGGTGTCAAGCAAGCCCGGCTGAAGACGGCTGTAATGCCAGAAACCGGTCCTGGGAAGCTTGATTCCGGTCCAGGGAAGACATGGCTTGGCAGTTCGGGCTGGACTGTTCCCATGAGGCACAGGGTCAGACTGATTTGCATATGGCCATGTCTGAACTGGGGTGGCGGAGTGAGCTAAAGAACGGTGATGGATTAAACCCAGATCAGTGGACTGGGGGTGAGTGTTTGTATTGTCAACGCTCCGTCCATCACCACCTTTGGTTTTTCTTTGTTCGCCCTAAGTTGGCAGGGTATGCTCAGATGTGAGTCCCTTGCTCACTTTGCCACTGGAGTCAAGCAAGCCCGGCTGAAGACGGCTGTAATGCCAGAAACCGGTCCTGGGAAGCTTGATTCAGGTCCAGGGAATACATGGCTTGGCAGTTCGGGCTGGACTGTTCCCATGAGGCACAGGGTCAGACTGATTTGCATATGGCCATGTCTGAACTGGGGTGGCGGAGTGAGCTAAAGAACGGTGATGGATTAAACCCAGATCAGTGGACTGGGGGTGAGTGTTTGTATTGTCAACGCTCCGTCGCCCTAAGTTGGCAGGGTATGCTCAGACGTGAGTCCCTTGCTCACTTTGCCACTGGAGTCAAGCAAGCCCGGCTGAAGACGGCTGTTATGCCAGAAACCGGTCCTGGGAAGCTTGATTCCGGTCCAGGGAAGACATGGCTTGGCAATTCAGGCTGGACTGTTCCCATGAGGCACAGGGTCAGACTGATTTGCATATGGCCATGTCTGAACTGGGGTGGCGGAGTGAGCTAAAGAACGGTGATGGATTAAACCCAGATCAGTGGACTGGGGGTGAGTGTTTGTATTGTCAACGCTCCGTCCATCACCACCTTTGGTTTTTCTTTGAGTCATGTAGAGTGGCGTACAATTGAGTGGCATAGAGTAGAGTGAACCAGTAAAGAGTGCATTGGCCTAGAGTGTTGCAGAGTAAAGTGCATAGAGTTCAGTGGCATAGAGTGCAACAGCATAGAATTTAGCACCCTACAATTACAATGCAGCGTTGTAGAATGCAGTTACGCAGATTAGGGTGTTGCATAGAAGAGTGCAGTGGTGCAGAGTTAGAGTGCAGGAGCATAGAGTGCAATGGAGCAGAGTAGAGTAGAGTGGCATTGGATGCAGTAGCATACAGTGCAGAGTTGCAGAGTAGGGTATTATAGAGTTCAGTGGTGTAGAGTGGCAAAGACAGCATTGGCATAGAGTGCAGTGGCATAGAGTAGAGTGGCATAAAGTGTAGTGGCATGGAGTGCAGTGGTGCAGAATAGAATGGCACAGAATAGAGTGCAGTGTAGTACAGTGGCATTGAGTGGCATAGTGTAGAGTGGACTGGTATAGAGTGCATTGGCACGGAGTGCTGCAGAGTATAGTGCCTTAGAGTGCAGTGGCATAGAGTGCAGTGAATTAGAAATCAGCAGCATGCAATGCAGTGTCATAGAATGCAGTGGCGTAGATTAGAGTAGCGAATAGTAGAGTACAGTGGCATAAATTGCAGTGATGCAGAGTAGAGTGGTGTGGAGTACAGTGGCATAGAATGCAGTAGCATAGAGTAAAGTAACAGAGTGCAGTGGTACAGAGTACAGTAGAATGCTGTAGAGTGGCAGATAATGCAGTGGTGTAGATATGGTGCAGAGTGGAGTGGCATAGAGTGCAGTAGCATGGAGTGGAGTGATGCAGAGTTCAGTGGTATAGAGTGCAATGATGCAGAGTAGAGTGGAATAGAGTGCTTGGGCATAGAGTGCAGCAGTGCTAAGTAAAGTGTAATATAATGTAGTCGTGTAGGGTGGCGTATAGCGCATTGGTGTAGAGTACAGTGGTGCAGAGTAGAGTGTGGTGCTGTAGAGTGCAGTTGCGTAGAGTGCATTGGCGTAGAGTGCAGTGGTTTAGGGTAGAGTGGCGTAGCATGTAGTGGCCTAGAGTGGAGTGCAGTGGCATAGAGTAAACTGTTTCAGAGTAGAGTGAATTGGCATAGAGTGGAGTGGTGCAGGGTAGAGTGCACTGATATGCAGTAGAGTGGACTAGAATGCAGTGGTATACACTGCAGTGGTGCAGAGAAGATTAGAGTGGTGAATAGTCGATGACGTAGAGTTCAGGGGCATAGAGTTGAGTGTTGCAGAGTCAAGTGCATTGGCATAGAATGGAGTGGCGCAGAGTTCAGTGTTGCAGAGAGGATTAGAGTGGAGTTTGGCAGAATGTAGCGTCCTACCAGCCAAGGAACTCATCAATAACCATGCCACACATGGAGAGTAGTTTTACATATCTTTATTCCGCTGTGTGTAAGTCAGAACTCAACATTCCAAGCCTGCCTTCAATTTATCCCTCCAACTCTTACATCACATGCCTACGGTATACAGTGGGAACCAAAAGAGTTCCAGCGTTCTTTTATTTACAAGACATAACATCTCCTGCTTTGTTAAGTACAAATTTAAAACTTTTCCTCATAGATACTTCAATCAGATCCTGATATGGAACCCACTGTTAATTTGCATTATTTAGATTATTTAGTGTTGCCTGAAAGCACTTTTTGGTACACAAGAAACCCTTATTCCCTTTAACCGACCAGGACACCATAACAGTGAAAGGGTACTGAGTTCAGTTTGCAACAGAAGCTTACTTAAATTTGTAGGCCATGTGGAGTTAGATGTTCCAAGCCTACTCAAAGCGCATCTGTGTGGTGGGGCTAGGTGTAGGAAAGATAACCAAAAACAGGTGATCTCTGGTTTTAATGTAGAGACAGCCTTTACTGTGACATGGAGACAAACTTACAATTGCCTCGGAGGCATGAAAATAAGTCTTATTTGAATTTGAACAGTATTGTGTAAAATTGCGATGATGCTTTTTTCACTAATGCTAATGTAATTTGTTGTGCAAAAATACTTATTTAACCATTATCTCAAATGCATCAACATAGAGGCAGAGCAATACCTCTAGACCTTTTCATGCCTGCTGAAACAGACAACACTCTACTTAGAGCATCGTTACAAGTTCCATGTATATTGGTGTGGGGTTATAGAGGGCTAGAATTATTGCTTCTCTCTGTATCTCTGCACCAACAAATGGAGATTCTAAGTTTTAGTCACTTTAATGGGGAATAACATCTGCATTCTGAAATGCTGAACCCGATTCCACTTGTTTTTCCTTGTTTCAGGAAATAAATTGAGTTCACATCCATTTTTATTTACCACTTGCTTTGGGTAGGTGCCAAATAGGTACAGGGGATATTTTCAGGGCGCCAGTGCAGGTGGCGCCAGAGCTGGGTCATGGTAGAGTAAGTCACGGGAGATCAAGGGGTCATTTTTTGCTCCCCCATTGTGCATTGGGATCATCAATAGGGTCTTGGTGCGGCAACTGCCCACCTCCTCCAAAGCTTTGCATAATGCTCTGGGCTCTTAGTCCCCTGGCATGGGATTACCAAATCTGATATTGGTAGACCCCATAGTTCTGGGCCCAGAGACACCGGGCAAGATGAAATAGAGCATTATAGCCACCCAGGATACTGCCCTGGGCCAATGATAATGAGGACCCCAGCCCCATTTCTGTGTTTATTTCTACTCCATGAGTATTCCTTTGTTGTCACCAATAGACCATTTGGAATTATGTTACTGACTTCGCGAACAAATATGTGAATGTAAATGAAGACCAGTCCTCAAAGCATGAAATATGAGGCACAGGTTACATTTCACTGAATACTAAAAAAGTGTCTTGGAGTGCTGGGATGAAAGTAGTAAAAACAACAATTGATGGACAGAATGCAGAACAATGTCATACATTCACCCCAGTACAGAGATCTGGGCCTAAATCCATCGTTTTTTTGCACTCCACACCACCCCAGGTCAGCCATGGCTATATGCAAATCAGCCTCGACCCTGTGCCTCATGGGAACAGTCCAGCCCGAACTGCCAAGCCATGTCTTTCCTCGACCGGAATCAAGCATCCAAGGACCGGTTTCTGGCTATCAGCCTTCATCAGCCTGGATAGCTTGACTCCAGTGGTGTGGAGAGCATGAGACTCACGTCTGAGCATACCCATCCCATTCGGGGTGACAAATGCAAAAACAACAATTGATGGACAGAATGCAGAACAATGTCATACATTCACCCCAGTACAGAGATCTGGGCCTAAATCCATCGTTTTTTTGCACTCCACACCACCCCAGGTCAGACATGGCTATATGCAAATTAGCCTCGACCCTGTGCCTCATGGGAACAGTCCAGCCCGAACTGCCAAGCCATGTCTTTCCAGGACCGGAATCAAGCATCCAAGGACCGGTTTCTGGCTATCAGCCTTCATCAGCCTGGATAGCTTGACTCCAGTGGTGTGGGGAGCATGGGACTCACGTCTGAGCATACCCATCCCACTCGGGGTGACAAATGCAAAAACAACAATTGATGGACAGAATGCAGAACAATGTCATACATTCACCCCAGTACAGAGATCTGGGCCTAAATCCATCGTTTTTTTGCACTCCACACCACCCCAGGTCAGACATGGCTATATGCAAATCAGCCTCGACCTTGTGCCTCATGGGAACAGTCCAGCCCGAACTGCCAAGCCATGTCTTTCCTGGACCGGAATCAAGCATCCAAGGACCGGCTTCTGGCTATCAGCCTTCATCATCCTGGATAGCTTGACTCCAGTGGTGTGGAGAGCATGGGACTCACGTCTGAGCATACCCATCCCACACGGGGTGACAAATGCAAAAACAACAATTGATGGACAGAATGCAGAACAATATCATACATTCACCCCAGTACAGAGATCTGGGCCTAAATCCATCGTTTTTTTGCACTCCACACCACCCCAGGTCAGACATGGCTATATGCAAACCAGCCTCGACCCTGTGCCTCATGGGAACAGTCCAGCCCGAACTGCCAATCCATGTCTTTCCTGGACCGGAATCAAGCATCCAAGGACCGGTTTCTGGCTATCAGCCTTCATCAGCCTGGATAGCTTGACTCCAGTGGTGTGGAGAGCATGGGACTCACGTCTGAGCATACCCATCCCAGTCGGGGTGACAAATGCAAAAACAACAATTGATGGACAGAATGCAAAACAATGTCATACATTCACCCCAGTACAGAGATCTGGGCCTAAATCCATCATTTTTTTGCACTCCACACCACCCCAGGTCAGACATGGCTATATGCATATCAGCCTCGACCCTGTGCCTCATAGGAACAGTCCAGCCCGAACTGCCAAGCCATGCCACTCGGGGTGACAAATGCAAAAACAACAATTGATGGACAGAATGCAGAACAATTTTATACATTCACCCCAGTACAGAGATCTGGGCATAAATCCATCGTTTTTTTGCACTCCACACCACCCCGGTATCTTAAAAAAACTGAACTGGTATGCCCCCAAGAGGGCCTTAAGATCTAGCCTCAAGTCTCTGTTAATGCAACCTCGCGTGCGAACCTCCAGGTATGGGCAACGCTCCTTTTCATTTCTTGCACCTGCCCTTTGGAATAAGTTACCTCCCCACCTTCTTTCCATTAAGGAGCATCAGCAATTTCGCAATGCCTTGAAAACTTGGCTTTTTCCCTAGCATGTGGCCCGTCTCTCTCTGTTTGTGATGCTCATTTCAGTGTTTGTCTCTTTCCACCTGGTTCTTATGCTGCAAGCGCCTTGAGACCTTGCTGTGATAATGGCGCTCTGTAAAAACTTTTGACATTGACATTGACATGGATATATGCAAATAAGCCTCGACCCTGTGCCTCATGGGAACAGTCCAGCCCGAACTGCCAAGCCATGTCTTTCCTGGACCGGAATCAAGGATCCAAGGACCGGTTTCTGGCTATCAGCCTTCATCAGCCTGGATAGCTTGACTCCAGTGGTGTGGAGAGCATGGGACTCACGTCTGAGCATACCCATCCCACTCGGTGTGACAAATGCAAAAACAACAATTGATGGACAGAATGCAGAACAATGTCATACATTCACCCCAGTACAGAGATCTGGGCCTAAATCCATCGTTTTTTTTGCACTCCACACCACCCCAGGTCATACATGGCTATATGCAAATCAGCCTCGACCCTGTGCCTCATGGGAACAGTCCAGCCCGAACTGCCAAGCCATGTCTTTCCTGGACCGGAATCAAGCATCCAAGGACCGGTTTCTGGCTATCAGCCTTCATCAGCCTGGATAGCTTGACTCCAGTGGTGTGGAGAGCATGGGACTCCTGTCTGAGCATACCCATCCCACTCGGGGTGACAAATGCAAAAACAACAATTGATGGACAGAATGCAGAACAATGTCATACATTCACCCCAGTAGCACAGCCCAGATTGTAACATCCACATCACTGCATAGTTTTTTTTGTACAGAAATTAAAATGTAATGCAACTTCAAAATTGCTGAGCATTGGTACGAAAGCATACTTCTTTGGTATGTGCATTAATTTCACCCCCTTTGTTGGATTACATTTAAATTTGCTTATCATCTTTGTGAGAGTGAATTTCCCTGTATTAATTTGAAGCCCTTTCAAGGGCCATCACACAAGACACCATTCTAAGGCTACACTTTTTCTAGTTTATGCTGGCATCCTCAACTGCATTTATGCTCCTGAGTTATTCAAATAGGTCTATATCTCCATTCAATCACTTTTTACATCTCCATTACATTTCAAGGGCAGAGGTATACACTGCGCATTTACCATACAATTAGATGTCCACTTGGCTGTCTCAAATCTGCATTTTTTTGTTGCTTCTGAAGATCTAGGGGCCATTACGATGTCGGGCGGATTGCCCCCGCAGGCTAGCGGTAGCCACTGCCAGCCTGGCGGGGGAAATCCGCCCGACATCGTTGCACTAAAGACCCCCCCCGCCATATTAGGATGGCGGGGCTTACCTCGGCGGACGGAAAGACCATCCGCCGCTTTTCCGCCCCGGTCGCCTTGTGGCCGGGGCGGAAAAGGAATAATATGGCGGCGGTGTCTATCAGACACCGCCAGCCATATTATGAAGGGCTTCCTGACATGCTTTCTGCCATGGAAAGGCATGGGGAGACTCCCTGCGGGGGCCCGTTGCGGGCCCCCTGGGAGTCTGGGGGGTGCACATGGGGGGTACCTATGGTACCCCCCGCATTTCAAAGTGCAACATGGCAGGCAACGCGCTGTGCCTGTCATGTGCTTTGAAATGCACAACGTCAATTTTTACCACTGTGGCGGGCGGCGCTTTCTGCACCGCCCGCCACAATGGTGAAAATACAGGATGCGCCCGCCTGTGAGGCGGGCGCATCTTAATGTTCAAGGCGGGACAGTCGCTCCTATGGCGGGCGGTCCCGTTTTGCACGAGGATGGCAGGCGGGCAAAGTCCGCCCGCCATCCTAATGACCCCTCTAGTCTTCAACACTGGAACACCCAAGCTCAATTTTGAAGTGTTATTTTCTGCAAGTAAATTACTGTGCTTAATTTAAGCCAGTGGTTTCCGGTGAGGCATGCCATCGCCTATTTTTGGGGACCATCACTTATTTTTCTGCAAACGTGAGCAAAAGACAGAGAAACAAAGAGAGCAGCAAGGTTGAGAAGAAAAAATATGGAACGCGCCACCAAGGGAGAAAGAAGGAACCTGCAAGAGTGAGATAAAGGGTCAGCGAGTATCTGGCAGAGGAATGGAGAGGTCTGAGGTGAATTCAAGACTATGCAGCCTTGGTGTTATGGGCACCAACAATCCATTGCACTGGCTAAGGGTTTCACAGCAGAGCATTGGGTAGGGCACTCGTGCCATTACAAATTAAGCACCAGGGCCTTCTTAACAATGTGGCATGCACCAGGCTGCTTCTAGATTTTCAAAGCAACTCTGACTTACTCATTTAAAAAGCTTTGTGAACCAGATCCTGAACTCCAAGTACAGTGGCACCATGAATGTATATATTTAGGAACTATCTCTCTCCTAAGGGCTGCATTATTGATTCATCTTCAGCTCTCTCTACGGATTGTGACACTGTTTATTTATTTATTTATTTATTTATTTAATGCATTTTTATAAAACGCGGACTTTACCCGAATGTGTCAGAGCACTGTACAATAGAACCAGTTACGTTACATGAGAGAACTGTTGCAGGAATAGAACAAACAAAAATAGCATGAACAGACTGTACAAGCAAAAGTAAGAATACCTTCTCCTTCAGCTTTCACTGCTTCATGGATTTTTCCAGTATAAATATATTAGTTCTCACTTGTCTGCATTTACACTTGGTTGTTCCCTTCCTGTGTTAACTCTTTCACGTTTTTGCTTTTTTCCTGTGGCACCAAATTTGTTGAACATCAAAGTGTCATCAGCTAAGGTTAGGCTAAGGTCAAGTTCTAATTTCTTTGGAAATTCGTCCAAAAGGCAGCTGTGTCACATGTATTGGACACTGTCACTGCACTGGTTACTGTCTGCCATTCCCCTGATTAAAGTCAACATATTAGAGTTGATTTCCCAGTATCACATAGTCATTTCTTAGTCCATTTCATCCTCTGTCACATCGATGCCCTTTAGCTGACCTTTGAATCTTCTCTGTGGAAGTGTGAAAACGGGTATTAAATCATAGTAAATGAAATTCATATTAAGATTTTTGCTATTGATTTCTTTACCTCAAGGGTAACATCATTAGGCCAGCTGCTTTCTAGTTTTTGATCCAAAAGCACGTATTGGATAAACATGGCCTTTTTAAAATAAATACATTTTACACTTTCAAATCTGATATACCACATTTCATTTGCAAGAGCAATTTATATGTTTCAAATATCCGAATGGAAAAAAACAAATTTCGTTCTACAGTGACTTTATACATTTTAAAATTCACCACAAATATAGCTTTAGATGTTTTATTAAAGCCAGAAGAGAAGCACCCAATCAGGAAATTTCACACCTTTGTTTTTTAACACCCCTCTTCTGCGCAGTGCAGGAAACATATGGTAATAGGGCAAATTTAATTTTCATTATAAAAAATGTTTTAATTTGTATACCCATTTTGAAGATGACTTTCAAAGGGATAATGCTGGGAAAATGACTCTTCATGAATATTTATGCTTTATACATCTGTGAAAAGGAAAACTATCAGATGAACTTGTTTTAGGTGTTGGAATATAGGCACTTCAGATGGCTTAAGGAACTGGTTTTTGGAGACAACCAGTTTTAAGTTTGTAAAGCGACACAACATGCAGTTTAATTTGAAATTCATTTTTTGAGTACCATTATAATGGAGGTCATTGTCACCTTTAACTCACAGTGCATAGAAATGGCAACAAAAATAGTATAATAGGCACTATATATTAAATACGTTATATTTCCCTGGCAATGCTTTGCACATTTGACAAACAATATATATCGAATCGTGCCCCTGGTGTAATTTTCATTATGATACGCCCGCTCTTCTTTTTTTCAAGGTGCCCCATTCTGCAACTATTCTTGCTGGCCACCTTTAAAATATCAACACTTGTGGATACACTATTATTGTTTCACATGTCTGGCTATTTCACTGTTTATTAGGAATATCAAATACATTTGTATGTACGTACATCTTGTAATAGTGATCATGTATCATTCCTGCCTTTTCCAGCAAGATATATGTTGGATTGACCTGCTTTAATTATTTCATTTTCCTGCATGGGGAAATGGCTTCCAGTCTGTACAGAGCCATGCTTCCACTTTGTAGGTCCTAGTCTGTATAACATGCTAATTATATAATAAAAATGAATACAATTTGGGAAGTATGTTCAAGGAGGCAATACTGCTCCAGAGTAAAAGAGTTTGCAAAATGGGTGCTAGATTCTATGTATATTGGACAGAGTGGTGACAAACTGTTTCAATGTTTATCAATGTTTGATTAAAAGTCTTGGAAAATAATGCAGACTTCTAAATTTGATATTCATACATTCTTTTTACAACATGTTTTTATGTATTTTCAAATTCCAAAGAATAAGTAATTAGGAAAGTTCCTTGAACCAGTAATTACCAGTTAATCATTTCTTATCCCTTGATTGTTTATGTTCATCTGCAAAGTGTTGCCAATAATGTAAAGTTGCATAATAAATGCAGTTCTAACACCCTTAAATAAATAGATCATGACCTGGTCACGAGCAGCAATACTAGGTTTCAAGGACAAATAATGTAAGATTTTTTTGACATATCCATAAAACATGCCCTACCATATCAAGAACCTGTTAACATAAACCTTAGTCAGTGCTGCCTCAACAAAATTCACAGCAATTTATAAACTCTAAGAAAGTGTCTAATCCGTGCTGTGTTTATATAAAGGGAATTTAGAAAGGTTTCCGTGCTGAGTACCTACCACTTCATATTGAAAATCCTATTCTCATCAACTCTTAGGACCTAATTTAAAATTGGCTTGCTACATCTAGAGTAGAATTTCCATGCGTAATGTCCTTCAGCATTGGGCTAGTGATGTTGGAGGAATTTCTGGAAGATTATTTACTTCAGGATTTACCACTTCCTCCACAAATCAGATTCTGCCTTACCACCCACACTAAATGAGGTGGTGGGTCTGTGAATATGAAGAATAGCTAGAAATAACTTACAACAAAACAACTACTTGAAGAGCTGTCTTCCTGGCATATTTTGTGGAGTGGAGATTAAATCAAATGAAAGTACAGTGGCCATCCATTCATAAAATGGCAATCTTCAAAAGATAAACTTATTTCGATTTGAAGACCTATAGGCTGCCTCTTTTATGCATGTGAAACAGGAATCTGTAGATGACAAAATTAGTTCACTTCAAGACATTACCAAGTCTCACAGCAGTTTCAGTCTCAAACTCAGTATCATACTTAAGGTAGAGACTTTGAAGTGAAGTTGACTTACGCACTTGAGCACCCTACTCTAAATATTAAAAATCATAGGAGGAGTGAACCATCCTCATATGGTTGCAGCATATAGCAGGATAGGCTTGATTTTTGCTGATGATGGCATGTGTGGGTGACTTTACGCTACCATATCTTATAATTACATTTTCCTGAAGTTAATCTTGGAATGAGGGATACCTCATCCTATGCATATGTAACAACTTGCTTAAGGGCATAAAAGTCAGTGGAGAAGGAATTCTTCCAGTTTGATTTTTCAATGTGTATTTTATTGTTTTTCATTATAATAAAAGACCAGTTAATTGATTACGTTGTATGCCACAGGAGTGGTTAATGTATAGATAATCAAAATGGTGCATAAATACATTCATCAAAATGAGGATATAAATTATGCCAGAAAATCAGTTGATTTCAATGTAATGTAATGTAATGTAAAAAGGATTTGTATAGCGCTGCGTTCACCGGACGGTTCCTTGGCGCTGATCACCAACCCAGGAGGAGGCAAAGAGGGAAGAGAGAAGAACTTTATGTATAGACACCGCGGAAAAGGTGAGTTTTTAGGAGAGAGCGAAAGTGAGGATAGGAAGAGGAGAGTCTGAGGTCTAAAGGTAGGGAGTTCCAGAGTGAGGGGGCCAAGAAGGAGAATCTAAGACCTCCGTGCTTTTTACGCCTGTACCTAGGTGTCTGGAGGAGGGCGTGATGGGAGGAACGGAGGTGTCTGGGGGGGGCGTACGGATGAAGAAGAGAGGAGATGAAAGAGGGGCCGATACCGGCCAGGGATTTATGGGTTAGGCAGCCAAGTTTGAACTTACAGCGCTCCGACACAGGAAGCCAATGAAGGGCTTTGAGGAGGGGACGAACGTGGTGATGTTTTGGCTGACGATGGATAAGACGGGCGGCCTGATTCTGGATTAACTGAAGTCTCTTTATTTGATATTGTGGAATGCCTGCGTATAGGGCATTGGCGTAGTCGATCCGAGAGATGACTAGCGCCAACAGCGCCAGGGTGAGAGCTTCAGTGGTCAGGAAGTGAGCTATTTTCCGGATTTTTCTGAGCTGGTGGAAGCAGGAGGATACTGTAGCGCTGATCTGATGATTCATAGAAAGATCTTGTGAGATGTAGACCCCTAGGCTTTTTACTTTTTCAGCGGGACTAGGAGGGGGGCCAAGGGAGAGGGGCCAGAAGGTGGAGTTCCATGGATTGGCTGGCCCTCCGACAAGAACGAGCTCCGTCTTGTCGGGGTTAAGCTTAAGGTGGTGAGCGCCCATCCAGTCGCTGATATGGCAAAGGGTGGACTGGAAATCCTGGGCCGCTTCCTGCGAGTCAAGGTTGAAGATGAGCTGAATGTCATCTGCATAATTAAATGCAGTGACATTCCTGCCCCGGAGGGAGCGGATCAGGGGGGTAAGGTATAAATTAAAAAGGAGTGGAGACAAAGACGAGCCCTGCGGGACTCCGCAGGTGAGTTTCATCCTGTCCGCCGAGAATTGGGAAATTCGAACAGATTGGTGGCGGTTCGTCAAAAAGGAACAAACCCAATCAAGGGCCGTCCCTCCAATACCAGCCTCCTTGACACGGCATTACAATTCGATTCAATTCAATAGCATTACAAATGTTAAGAACAGCTACCTAAAGCCAGTAGGTCTGTGTACAATGAGCATTGAGAAATCAACAACCATCTTAATATAAATAGTGGATATTTGAAATTATGCGAAACTTGCCCATTGAAAGGCATTAATATATTTATAAATTGCTGAATTGTATAAGTGGAATTAAAATGGATCGGAATCCCATGTGGGCGTGAGTCTGAATTGAGCAAATCTAATTCTAGTAATAGCAAGTAGGCAGATGTGATACACAATAGTATACTAGGCCTAATTAGCGTAAATTCGTGAACCTTGTATTACATTTTTAAATTGCGCTAATCATGGAAAAATGTACTCCAAATGCGCCTTTCAGCGGTATAATTTACCACAAATGCATGGGAACAACTGAACATGAGTATCTGTTGTTTGCAGTGCTTTTGTTTTTGCATTCTTTCCATTACGCAAAGCCCATCCTATTTCACGTCTTAAATTGAAGCAAAGCTGCATTTAGCGCTACAATACAGTACATAAAAAGATAGACATTTCCCATCATTTTATGTGCAGAGCTCTCTGCCATGAGTGTGGAGTATCCACCCTGGTAAATGTACTATCAATATACATTTTTGTGAATACTGAAAAAGAGTAAATGTACACAAAATTGTAAGTCTACCTTTGTGAATCGGGTCCAATGTATTTACCATATAATTAGATTTGTACTTGGCTGTCTCCAGTGGATATATTTATAATTCTTGAGAACTGCTCTCCAAAACTAGAAGCCATGTCGCCTATTACTAAAGTTTGTTTTTTGTCAAGTAAATGTGACTTGCTTCTAATGTCTTCTAGAATTTTCAAAAACAACTCACATACTCAAGAAAAAAAGATGTGTTAATAGGACCCCAGATTCCAGGCAAAGAGTGACACAATGACTTTGGTATATGGGATTATGGTGCAGGTTGCAGGCAATTGGTTGAAGAATAAACACTGCTTAGAGTGGTTTACACTCCGATATGCTACCTAATTGCAGACCTACAAAAGTGCCATGTGTTTTCAGGATTTTATGCTAGATTCAAGTGGTCAAAATATTGTGTAGCTTCAGTCTGTGCTTCATTTTTTGGCAGTTCTAAATGAGTAGAACTAGCAAAGTGTAATCTGCAATCACTTTGTAAAGCCAATCAATCTCTTTTTCTTATGTAATAGAATAATGATATTTCTGATGTTGTTAATGTTGTGTTGAAATGTGTTGACTGGCACTTTTGAGTTGAAAAGAAGAGGGAGACTGGCAGAGTCTATCTAAACATGATGCACAGATTGATAGTCACACATTAGAGCTGTGTGGCATCTCTTTGAAGAACAATGAAGAAGTTATAGAACTGTAGCTGGGTTAAAAAATGCTTCTCTTGACTTTCTTAAGAAGAAAAACATTTGTTAAGTGCCTGGGGAAATACTTGAGCTCAGATGTGACCGAAACCTGTGACTCTAACGTGGGCACTCTGCTGGAGAGCCTGGAGCGGAGTGTGCACAAGTGGTTGTGATTCCCAATGTCCCTGATGGGGAGCGTAACTATCGGTAAGGTGATCATGCTCCCTGGAGTCGTATTTGTGCTACAACACATGCCGATGCGTATACCAGAATCCTGATTTCGCAGGCCAGACAAATTGCTCAGGTTGCTATATGGGGACAAGGAAGGGCACGGATTAGGTTGGAGGTCCTGAAACTACATTGGGATGGAGGAGGTGCACAGGCACCAACTTATAGGGCTCATTTGCAACACACAGTATCATGGTTCCAAGGGGTGGAGTACTGACCCTGTGGCTGGAATCCTTATGCAATTGGTACACCCTCAGGAACTGTTGGCGTCTTTTGTTCCACAGAAGAAAAGAGCTACCATCCCTTTGCAGGTCAGGACCCTGCTGGATGCATGGGGGCAGGCCTCTAAAAGATATGGAGATGAGTATGTATACATGCAGCAATTGATTTCTTGGCGCACAGGGATTAGTCCTATGGTGCCTATAGTCTTAAAACGCAGAGAAGAGGGAGATATTCCACAAAAAATAGGAGAGCTCTATGAAGATAGATGGATGGTTAGTTATACAAACTTCTGTGCTAGATGGGGGGTGGCTGGCAACTGCATTCTGGTATATGTTGGACTAGCTGCGGCTATTAGTAAGGCCTAGGTAAGGTTGCCGCATGAGCCGGAGACGCATGTATTGAAACAAACACTACCCGATATGGGACAAAATTATCACATGGATATATGCAATATTGTTACCACGTACAGCTTTCCCTATGGAAACATTGATGCTACAGTGGGAGGTGATCTGGAGCCGGAGTTGAGGGCATGCGTTTGAATATCCATATTGGGTAATTGCAGAAAAGTTACATGCATTGTGTGCCAGAAGCTAATTAATTATAAATGTGTTCATAGAAACTATGTCACACCACAGTGGTTACATAGATTACAACCTTTCAAGCCAGAACAATGTCCCATGCAGGGTAGAGGTAGGGACCTATATACATATGTGGTGGACATGACCAGGAGTGGGGGGTTTATGGAGTGAGGTAGGTAGGGTACTGGGGAAGTGACCAAGTTGGCAATCCAGCCGACAATTCGTCTGTGTTTGCTGTGTCTGGTGACTCATGCTAAACACACTAAATGACAGTGAAAGGGCTGGAGCTGGGATTGGTAGTGTCCAAGAAATGCATAGCTTTGAGGTGGATGGCAACTGACTTCCCACCCGAAAACAATGGATGTGGGAATTTGGGAGAGGGATATATGCTGAATGCGGGTTATGAAACAGGTTGGTGTACAGCGGGATGGGCCAGGGGGGCCAGGGGGGCCAGGTGGAATGGGACATGATAGAGGATCACTTGCAGCAGGAAATGGAGGGCCCTGCCATCAGTGGCGGCTCCCCGCAAAGGCGGATGACCATCACGCCAATGCCTTGCAGCAGTAAATGAAAGAAAAAGAAATGATAATATCTTGATGTTATCAAAATTATATTTGCTCCTTCCTGATGCAGCATCTAAGGGTAGGGACGGGGCGGCTCTGCTCACAGAGCAGAACAGGGGAGGAGTGGTAAGTACACTGAAATGCGCATGATGCTTTGGCCGGTCGTCTCCGGCCGACCAGTCATGCTCACACAGGCTACATTACAGCCTGGTTGGAAAATATGCCCAGGCCTCCTGTCCCCATCTCAGCACCGAATTACGGCATTGCGATTGGTTTAGGAGAGCCAATCACAATGCTGCATTGCAGCGTTGTGATTGGCTCAGGGGAGCCTGGTTGCTTCCTGGTCGGCCGACGGAGGAGAGACGCCTTGGGAGGCGAGCAGCGAGGAGGTAAGTCTATTTTTTTGTTTTTTCACACCCTCTTACCCATCGTCCCCCGCCCTGCCACCCAAGATCCATGCCAACCACCACAGTCTGCAGTGGAACAGGATACAGAACCAGCAGATGGTCGATCAAATAGTGTGGCAATGGAAATGTTGGGGTGCACGGTGCTTATATGTCGGATTTCCCTGTTACCTGTACTGCCCGGATGCTATTTACAAAAAGATGACGAATATGATTGCTATGGCATGCTCCTTTGTTGGCGCTATAATGTTGTGTTGTTGCTGAAACCAATAAAAAATATTGAGTTTTTCATTTTTTTTTAAGTAGAAAAAAAATAAGGTATCCTCAGATGCATTTCTAAAGTACCGGTCTGTCTCATGGATTTTCTCTATAAGAAGTTTTATTAGCTGGAGACTTTTAAAAAAAATCACATGCCTCCATGATGATTGCAGAAAAAAAATGTTCATGCACTATAAACATCCATGCTTGCTGGAGCCCAAGAAGGAGATAATTAGCAAATTCCAAAAATAAATATCCAGCTCATTTCCAAAAGGACAAAATAGAAAAGAAGCATAAGTCAAATCGAGTTAAGTTAGTAATCTTTATTCGATCTTGTAAAATCATCTCATAAACGATTTGCACATTGTTGATTTCACAGTAAAATAAAGTAAAAGAAAACACAATAAATATGCCCAATAGTTAAAAAGGCATATTAAAAACATATTAAAAGTATTCCACAGTGCAGTATCATTCTTAAAATGCTACACCAAAAAAAGAAGCAGCATTGACTTAATCACTTAAGTCAAGTACAATAAAAATCAAGACATAATGTGCAGTAGTGAGCGGCGTACCATCAGTTAAAATAACATTCTATTCCTCTGGGCTAAGATATATTAAAAAAAACAACCGACTGAGTGGCAGGTATCATATTCATCAAGTTGCTGGAGAAAAGCAAAGCTGCTTTGCACTGGTGAAGTTATACCTGCGCAACAAAGGCAATACCAATCTCCTAGTATAGGGTAAATAGTAATTGCAGAAAAAAACGAAGTATAATAGCGACTGAGTTGATCACTCATCACATGGACAAATACAAATACCTTCAGTAGAATATTGCCCTAATGGAAAACAGAGCAACTACCGGATCGTGCTTTGTCTAAGTCGGGACAATAGTGTTCACATATACACATTCAGCACAAGGAGTAAATAAGGCACGATCCCAGCTGTCATCTGAATTACACAATACCACCTCCATGGGCCCCGTAGAGGCCTGCCTGGGCTTAGAGAAACATTCCTGAACTCAGGTTTTGTGTTTTTTTGTGGTAATATCTCGATTCAAAACAGATATTCACAACTCAAGGCCAGAGTAGTGTCTCTGATGTACACTAACTCATTCCATGTTTTCAAGTTTTCCCCTCGCACTCTGCTCGCACAGCAGACGCCTTGCTCCTCGCTGCCTGCCTGCCTCGATACCTGCTGCCTGCCTGCCCTGATACAGCGCATTGCACAGAATACAGCGCTTGGTATCGTTTTGATTGCATTTTAGTTGTAGTGTATTTACCATTGCATAGCGGCTGTTTTTAAAGTGCATGTGAAGCGTTATTGAATATTTTTGAAGCAACTATACCTTAACTCGAACTCCGGCTGTGCCCCAGTTTCGATTCAGTTACCAGACGTCCATTTTGTTGTGTATTTACTTGTGCCCGTGTCTCCTCCCTGCTCCCGCCTCCCAGCTGACCCTCCCACGCTCCGCCCCCTCCACTCCCTATATTAGTCAGATGAATCAACGCGCAGCGTCCACGCGCTGCGGCTGTGCCGAAGGTAAGCCAAAGGTAAGCCCGTCTACGCCCGTCCGCGCCTGGACCGCGCCCAGCGCCGGTCCCCCTGGTCCCCGCTACACCCAACCCACTAGAGTCACTTATGATGCCGCTACTCTCCTCGCCCTCAACCCCGGACGCACACCACAATGCTGCGAGGCCACCCCAGGACGTACCCACGGCCCATTCGCCTGCCTCTCCTGCAAGTTCAACTGCTTAGGACCCTCACCAAATCAACTTCCTCCATACACAGCTCCAACTCTAACCACCTGAAGTGCTTCCTGCTGAACAACCGCTCGGTCCACAGACACGCAACTGAACTCTGGGACCTACTCGACACTGCGTCACCGGACATCGCCTTCCTTACAGAAACATGGATGAACACATCATCAGCACCCGACATCGCCATAGCCATACCGAACGCTTACAAGATTATCCGAAAAGACCGTACTAATCAAACAGGAGGAGGCATCGCCATCATCCATAGGAACACCATCAAAATTACGACAAGCTCCGACGATAATCTTGCAACCGCCGAACATCTCCACTTCCAGATCCACACCGACCCTAGGACCACACTTAGAGGTACCCTCATCTACAGGCCTCCAGGAACCCGCACTCAATTCAGCGATGACATCACTGACTTCGTGAGCCCACATGCCCTCGCCACCGAGAACTACATTCTCTTAGGAGACCTCAACTACCACCTTGAAAACAAACATGACAGCAACACCTCCACCCTTCTGGACAACCTGGCCAATCTCGGACTCACACAACTTGTTAACACCCCCACCCATCTAGCCGGACACACGCTCGACCCTATCTTCACCTCCAGCAAGCACATTTCCTTCGATCGCACCACAGCTCTCCATTGGACGGACCACAGTTGTGTTCACTTCAGCTACAAAACCACCTTGACCCACTACCACCCACAACCTATTCCCCGGAGAAACTGGAACAAAATCACCTCCGACCAACTCCTCACATCACTCAACCAAAACCCTCCCACCCCCTCATTGGACCCAAATCAAGCGGCCACCAATCTCAAGCAATGGATCACCCACAGTGCCGGCGAATTAGCACCACTGAAAAAGCAGAAGATTAAATAAGGCAGCAAAAAGGCTCCCTGGTTCAACGATGACCTTAAAAAATCCAAGAAGCTATGCCGCACCATGGAGAAAACATGGAGAAAAACCCAACCACCGACAACATGGCCACCCTCAAGGCAGCCACCCGCAAACACCACCAACTGATTCGATCCACCAGGAAATCAGCATTCAAGGATCGTCTAGACAACAACACCCACAACAGCAAGGAACTTTTCAACATCGTCAAGGAATTCACCAACCCCACTGCAGCATCTAATGACATCACTCCCTCCCAAGACCTCTGCGATGCGTTATCCTCCTTCTTCTACAACAAAATCGCCGACATTCACAACAGCTTCATGAACACTCCCAGCGATCAACCCTCCCCACCCCCCTCAGATCCCACACCGCCAACTAACAACCTCAGCGCCTGGAACCCAATCACTACTGAAGACACCATCCGCCTAATGAACTCAATCCACTCTGGCTCACCAACCGACCCCTGCCCCCACCACATCTTCAACAAAGCTGACTCCATCATCGCACCCCATCTCCGTGATGTCATCAACTGCTCGTTCAACTCTGCCACCTTCCCAGAAAGCTGGAAACACGCCGAACTCAGCGCCCTCTTGAAAAAACCCACAGCAGACCCCTCTGAACTTAAAAACTACCGACCCATATCCCTCCTCCGTTTCCCCGCCAAAGTTATTGAGAAAGCCGTCAACAGCCAGCTCGCCGCCTTCCTTGAATCCAACTACTCCCTCGATCCCTCTCAATCCAGATTTCAAGCCAAACACAGCACCGAAACCGCCCTCATCGCAGCGACAGATGACATCCGAACACTACTGGATAACGGAGAAACAGCAGCCCTCATTCTACTCGACCTCTCCGCCGCTTTCGACACAGTCTGCCACAGCACCCTTATACAACGCCTCAGCAACATCGGCATACAAGGAAAAGCCTTGAGCTGGATCATCTCATTCCTCGCCGGGAGAACTCAAAGAGTCCGACTTCCCCCATTCAACTCAGAGGCCACTGAAGTCATCTGTGGAGTACCACAAGGATCATCACTCAGTCCCACCCTCTTCAACGTTTACATGAGCCCACTCGCATCCATCGCACACCAACACAACCTCAACATCATCTCTTACGCCGACGACACCCAGTTAATCCTTTCCCTCACCAAAGACCCTAACACCGCCAAAACCAATCTTCACGAAGGCATGAAAGAAGTAGCCGAATGGATGAAACATAGTCGCCTAAAACTCAACTCAGACAAAACGGAGGTGCTCATTCATGGATCTTCCCCCTCTGCCTGGGACGACTCTTGGTGGCCTTCCGCCCTGGGCATAGCACCCACACCCACAGACCACGCACGTAACCTTGGCTTCATCCTAGACTCCTCTCTCTCGATGTCCAGACAAGTCAACGCAGTCTCATCCTCCTGCTTCAACGTACTTCGCATCCTCAAAAAGATATTCCGCTGGATCCCCCTCGAGACTAGAAAGACTGTCACCCACGCATTGGTCACGAGTCGACTGGATTATGGTAACACACTATACGCCGGAATCACAGCAAAATTACAGAAAAAACTCCAACGCATCCAAAACGCATCAGCGAGACTCATATTGGACATCCCTCGCCAAGATCACATCACCGGACACCTAAAAGACCTCCACTGGCTTCCCGTCAACAAGAGAATTACGTTCCGTCTGCTCACCCACGCACACAAGGCACTCTACAATCTAGGACCCGAATGCCTCAATACTCGACTGTCCTTCTACACACCCACCCGTCAACTAAGATCGTCAAATCAAGCCCTCGCCGCAGTCCCGCGCATTCGAAAATCCACCATGGGTGGCAGATCCTTCTCCTTTCTAGCTGCCAAGACCTGGAACTCACTCCCCACCCACCTCCGCCTTCCTCAAAACCACATCTCCTTCAGAAAAGAACTTAAAACCTGGCTATTCGACAAATAATGAACCCCTTCCCCAAGCGCCTTGAGACCCTATGTGTGAGTAGTGTGCTATACAAATGTCCGAACTTGAACTTGAAGTGAGACAGTCTCTAATAACAGACCGGTGAAGCTCAGCTTCCTTCTTCCCATATTGAGTACCAAAGAACTAGAGGAGCTACATTAATAAGGTCTAGGACATACTCCAAACCTAATTCCTTTTGCAGAGAAAAATGTGGTTAAAGGGTGGAACCCCCAGCAGGCACCGACAGAATCTATTCTCCTCCACTTCGATCACCCCAGCATCTCTATAGCCCCAAATCCCCATTCCATATGTTGCAGTAGGGAGGCATTTCCTAAATTTCCAAGATCAGGGCAACCAGTTTCCTTCCAATACAAGTAGCAAATGAGAAGGTGAGCGTGTGAGAAATTAATGAATCTATTTCTAAGGCAAGAAGACCCTGTCCAATTTCCTTCCTCCTATGCATAGTGTGCAGGTTTTAGTGTTTCTAGGATTGCCAATCTCTGTGAATGTTTTTGTGAGGTTGGTCTCCAAGTCAAGTCTCTTCATGAGTGTCACAAATCTTGAAATTAGGATCTTTAGGTCATTAGCCGTTCTAGCGAGAAGTACAGCGTCATCCACATATGGTAAAGTGGGTACAGCCTTTTTCCTAACACCCGGTACATCCGCCTTGCAGACACCAGCATCATTTCCAAATCGTTAATATAAAATAAAAATAGGATGGGAACAAGTACACAACCATGACATACCCCTCAATTGACTTTAAAAGGTGGGGTACACTTGTCTGCATTTCCAAACCTAATAGAGGCTTAGAGAACCAGGTAAAGTAGACTTAAAAAGAATACCAGACCCACAGCAAGACCCATCAACTCAAGAATAACCCATAATTTTGACCTATTGACACAATTGAAAGCATTCGATAGGTCCATAAATGCCAGGTGGATGGGATTGCCCTTTGCATATTTATACAGAGCCATGATTAGATGTGAAATAAGGCTTTCCTCAATTGTCCCAAGACCCTTCCTAAATCCATACTGTACCTGGGAAAGAATATTATTCTCATTTATCCAGGAAAGAAGTTGTTCCAAAGATAACTCCTCCAATTATTTTAGTTGTGGAGTCAACAAGGGATATCGGGAGGTAGCACCTTGGGTCTCTGGCATTACCCTTTTAATAAATGAGGACAATGATTGACAAATCCAATGAAGGCGGGACCCTTTCCTGACAGACAGAGTTTAATACAGTAGTAAGCACAGGAGTCCAAAACCTAGGTTCCTCTTTAAACAAGTTGAGAAGGACTCCATCTGGACCATGAGACTTATTACAAGGACTATTGTGAATAGCTTTAAGAACTCCTTGTTCCCTGAAAGAGAGACCATTGCATACTGAGCGGTCTATTGGGCCCCCTTCTGGAGCCACAAAATTAGAGGAGTAAACAGCAGAGAAATGTTCTATCAAGGCCTCAGGAGTAATATGAACAGAAACCTTATCTAGGATTGGCACAGGGATAAACCTCCCTGAACCACCTTCCAGAATGCCTGGGAATCTTTCTTCTGGTACGCAACAACAATAGCCTCCCATTCCACATCCTTAATTGCTGATTTCTTTTTTTTCAATGCCAGGGCATATGCCTTTCTGTAGGCTAAAACAACACTCTGACCTCTGGGGGTTTGTTTTAGGGCCCTACACAGGCTAACATTTGCCACTCCACGTTTTTGTCAAACAAGAATTTCTTGTGAGGGAAGGCTCTACCCAAGCGTCTAGTCAGTATAACTATAATGCATAATAACGTTTGGCAAAACAGCTTAATACAGAAGAAGGACCTTGAGTGTCTGAAATACAAAAAATCAACAGAGACATGCTGCTGGCAATCTTATTCAGAACTAATTTCATGTCAGCAGAACGCCAAACCAACCTCCGGCCAGTGTCCCTGGTGGTTAACAGCTGGCTGCTCTCAGTAGTTGTGTACTTATGCCTCATGGGTGCCACAATCTGTCCGGATCAGGAGTTATGATCACTATATACTAAGGCCAATAACTCACCCCTTGATCATACAGGACAAACGAACGAAGGATTTAACTGACGTCCCCTGGTATCCATAACATTGGGTTCAGCTTCCCTTGCAATAGGGTCCAAAATTGCTGGTGATAAAGAAGGCAAAGTGCCCAACTTAGCATTGAAGTCACCTCTCCAGATTAGATTAAAGGGTCTGCCGGCCTGTTCCTAGTTCTTGACTAGGGAACCAATCAGTGAGAACAGTTCCTGAAAGTTTGAAGTAACCTTGGTTTTAACATTATTATAATAACAATTCACCATATAGAGCCTGAATTTACTTCCCCCAGCAAAGGTTAAAAGCCTGAATCACATCCATTTCTGACACAATAGGTGAAATTTTACAACCAATGTTGACTTTGAACCAAGCCGCCAAACCCCTTTTAGGATGACCCAGGGTGGAAAGGCAATGCAAGGAGGTTAAAACACGTATACCCCTCAAATATGACCCCGTTCACTTCCCACGTTTCCTGCCTAAAATCAATATCATGATCTTTGATAGTGGATTTTCAAAACACAATTAGAATTTTTGAGGCTAGGGCTGCAACATTCCAGCTAAGGAAGTTTATGTTGGAGCTACTCTCAACCTCTAGGCCACCAGACGCATCCACCTTTGGGAAAGTATATGAGGTTCTAGATTAGGGTCCACATACATCAAACCAGATGTTACAGACAATGGAAGAGTCGTTGTGGGAGCCATGTGAGTATATACCCAGGAACCTCCAGTTGCCACACTATCATCAACACAAACACTCAGTCGACTTAGATGGCAATGATTCGTTTACAAGCCTGAGAGGGCTGCAAACCTGTTTTGAAGAGGGAGTGATGGATGCAGCCTATTAGGAGTTTGGTTACGGGGTTGGTTTCCAGCAAACCTAGACATATCTGGGACCAAATGCCTATAAAAAAGCCCAGTGGCAAAATCCTAATTGGGCTTGACTTTACCCATTACACCAAGGAGCTTTAGGGGATTACAGGAACAGGTCGTCCCCCTCTCTGAATATTCGCCACAACACAGGACCTGTTCCTTAAGGTGCTATAATTGTACCTAGTCGAACCCTCCTATATTCCTTTCAGGATTGGGCAATAGCCTGCCTTTTCAGGCTATTTAATTTTTTGGAGCAGGTTCACCACGTTCAAAATAATCACTAAAAGTGATGATGAGAACCTAGGCGGCAGGCGAGTACATTCCTGCAGAGCCTCCATGGTGTTACTCCCGTGAGGCGACACCACTCTTTTCTACACTATTTTTTGCGTTCCAGCCTTCTCCTCTGCCTTCCACTTCACTCTAGTCTGTTAGCAGGGTGTATTGAGATTTATAGAGGTATAAGGATAAACTGTGCACTCTCTGTTTTTGAACTTTTAATGATTATCTTGACTTTACCCAACCGGCTCTAGCTGTTGCCAGGATTTCGCCCGAAACCAAATGGTTGTGGACATAGATAACTATGGTGTCTCCTAAAAATTGCTTTCCCAAGCATCCAATGTCCTCCACCCATCATGCAAATTGAATTTATTTATAAAATTCCCATTTCCACTCACATTAGTGATCAACCAATGGATTATTTTGTTCATAAGAGTCCTTGTAGATTCTGATCTGTCAACTGGAAGGTTGGGTATGTTGGCTAGCACGATGACATGAGGACAAGATGCTGAGTCCACTCATAGATGTTTACTTTTGCCTGGTTTAGGAGAAAAAGATAAAAGAGTCCGATCACCTTCCCTCTGAGGCAATAAAAGCTGACCTGTTCCTGTGACCATAACCGAAGGCGAATTGATGTCATTGATTCTGCCCCTAATGTTTCAGGCTGGATGTTACATGACTGATGGTACAAGGAATATGTGATATATCAAGGACCCCCTGGTAAGGATAAAGTTCCTGGGTCAGGGAAATTAGTTCAATGCGAAAGTATCAACCCAGGCCAAATTACAAGACAAACACTGGCTATTTAAAGACAAAAATTCTGCAAAAATTTTTTATGAACTATAACACAAAAAAATATACTGTTGTAAAAAGGTTTTTTTAAATTATATTGATAAAAATAGATTCAACACATACATCATGTATACAAGATAAATTGATACAATAAAAAAGTTTTTTTGTTAATGATAAAAATGAAACATTTGTTTTAAAAAAGGCTCGAGAGAGTTCTATATATTGTATTAGCGTGGCTGTAGTCTGTCAACGCGTTTCGACACGTCGTAGTGTCTTCCTCAGGACAATATTTTTTGCAGCCAAATTTTCTAAAAAGAACAAAACATCTTTAGCTTTTCTCAATATATCGTACATTGTGTTATAGTGCATTATTCTCTTATATTTTATATAAAAAATGAACTTTTTCTTTAATTTCAGGTATTCTTTTTTTTTTAGCCAGGTACAAAAGTCAGATCAATGATTTCTCCTCTGAAGATAGCCAAAAGAGCGTTCCTGACAGGAGTCTAAGAACCCAATCCCTATAGTTAAGCTTGGCATCAGAAAGCGATTATACATATATCTAAAACATTTTTTCAATACATCTGATAAAGGCAGTTAAGCACATGTTTAGTTGGTAAATAACGTGTAGATGCAGATAGTAACATTTTAAGGCTTTCCATCATAATCAGGCTTTCTATCATGTTCAAATGCAAATAGTCATATTTTTGGATTTTTACAACATACTTAAAAAAGAGAGAGAGAAAAAAGTAATAGAAAGAAGTAAAGTTGTTAGAGGTATAAAACCATGTTTCTATTTCTTGTGACTGGTGTATCTCCTAAGGATGGTCTGCTTACGAGTTTACATATTCCCTAATATCTATTGTAAAAACATTCTACATTTATTAATTTGTAAAATATTATTAATAGAAACTACCTATTTTGTATCTGCTTCCGGTAGATACTTTTTCCGTTCAGTATAAATGTAAAAAGTAACTCACCATTATATATAGGATGAACTCAAAATTACTTAGATAGCTGTAATTTCTGCGATATCAGGTTAAAAAACAGTCGATATTCATCAAGCCTGAAAGGTCATAGTGAAAAAACAATTGGATATTATTTGTTTACTCATGATTGTTCTTTTTTTCCAATCGCTTGTTAATACATATTAGTATCATGATCCTAACTTTCATTGACTACTTTGTTTCCATATTCTTTTTTTATTACAACCAGTTATCCTTTGCTCTATTACTTTTTATTTTATCACCTAATGAGATTGGAAGCATTTTTTACCGGGAGTGGCTTCTTATATGCCATTCAGTCTTCACAATAACCACGAAGAATGAGGCACCTTAAAAGACTCTTTGTTTCCGTATGTGAAATCTACAAAAACAAAATTGTATCTGTAGCTATTCCATCATGTCGCTATATACTACTCCAAAGTGGAATTCCTAATTTGCATAAACGCGATGTAATATTTGCATATTCACGCGTTACCTTTTTTTGAAGATTTCACTGCTCACTTCTCATTCTTCGTTTCAGAGATATATAACCACTTTTTTCTTTTAAAACCAAAGTTCTATAATAGAAGAAATATTGGAACATGGAGTCAGGGTTTAGAAAAAACATTATCAAATAGAGTTTTGAAGATTAAATTCTTGGTTTCTTACCGACACGAATGATGTTTTAGCTTTGAGGTCGTGTAAAATGCTGATACTGGAGGAAACGCTCAGGACGTCATGATAAGTCTGGATGTTACCCCTTACACCTAGACCATAAAAACCGATGTTTACAGTCTTTTAGTTTAAAGATATTTATTTAAATAGTTTTGCGTGGAAAAAAGCAGGGGGTCTTCTTACCTTTTGGAATTACGCTATAGATATACAAATGATGATTTTCTATTGTTGATTTTATAGTGTGAGACTACAGCAGATTAGCTGAGTCTATCTTTTGGCGTATGGCTGGTAGGGGACACTCTTTATAAGCTTCAAGATGTGAAGACTTTAAGATGCGAAGACGTTCCCAAAGCGAGGGTTTTGGGAAATCTAAGAGAGTAAGACAACAACAAATTAACATTGTCTTAGTATTCTAAAGTTTTAAGGAAAGAGAAAAAGAAATATTCTCTCTTTCTGTTTGTTATTTTTATAGCGTTTCCCCGGTCTTAGTGCGCTTACCTCTAAGGATTCTCCTGCTCTAGTACTTCTGGCGTCTGCTGGCTGGTTCAAAAAGCAAAGGGATTTGTAAGCCACTTCTCCATTGGTATTTATACAGAAGTGTTGTGATGTCATAATTTCAAAGCCCTGCCCCTATTTAAAGGTGAAGCGTTTGTATAGTTAACCTATTCCCTCACATCGTGTTTGGATTTATAGTATGCTTATATTTATTGTTTACAAACCAATACATAGATTTCTCATACTCATGGTTTACAGACAAAAAATATTGCTTTAGATTTATACACAATTTACATTTTTAATCTGCATTGTATTCATGTAGAATATATTATATCTACATTTATTCTCTTATGTTTCTTTTGTCTTGCTTACAAGTTCCTGTCTATGATTTAGACTTGCTACACAGTTGTTACACTTTAGACTTGCTATACAGTTATTTATTTTTTAAGTTATGGCATTTTCCCGGGGCAAATCTTGGTTCAAACCATGTTCAAATGTGCCAAGGGTAAAGATCCAAAATACATCCCTCTTTTTCCTTATTTTTTCGCCTCTTTTGTCGTTTGGTATATGAATCTTTTCTAGAATACGCCACTTCAGTTCCTCGGGGCGTGTCTATGTTCCACAAAATGATTTACCAGTGGCGCTGTCAGTTTCCTAGTTTTAATTGCTGATCTGTGTTCAGTTAGTCGGGTCTTCACGGCTCTTGCTGTCTCTCCTACATATCTCAGATTACAAGGGCATGTAATTAAATAGACAATATTTTGCGTGTTGCATGTCCACAATTCTTTAGCTTTGATTTTAATGTTGTTAAATGTCATGACTTCTCCAGTGAGAATACTGTTGCATGACTTGCAAGAGCCGCAGCGGGAGGTGCCTTTTACTGCATTTGTACTTTCAAAAGACCCCTGTAGGAAAGGTGGGTTCTCTGTTTTTTTAGAAAAACGAGAGCGGACAATTTGGTCCTTCAAATTTTTATTTCGCCTATGTGCATACATCGGTTTAGCTATCTTTTGTTGGTTGTTGTTTAAGTTCAGTAAATGCCAGTTTGAATTGATTATTTGTCTGACAGTTGAGTCTAATGTTGAGTGTTTGGTTACACATACTAATTTGGGGTCTGTTTTCTGTTTTTGTGAATTAAGAAGTGCATCTCGGTCATAGAACCTGGCTCTTTTGTAGGCCTCTCTGACCAAGCGACGAGGGTATCCTCTGTGGAGGAATTTTTGTTTCATGGTTTCAGATTGAATATCGAAATCTCTAAGGTTGGTGCAGTTGCGCCTGACCCTTAGGAACTGCGAAAAGGGGATACTGTCTTTTTGACATCTTGGATGGTAGCTTTTAAAGTGCAGTAGAGTATTTCTTGCGTTGGGTTTTGTATATAGGTCCACTTCTAAGAGGCCTTCGTTGTTTCTGATGTAGATGTCTAAAAACTCCACTTTTGTTCTACTAGTGTGGGCAGTGAATCGGAGATTCTCATCCGCCTGATTCAGCCACAGGAGGAATTCTTTTAAAGTCTGTTCCCCATTGGTCCATACAAAAAAGATATCATCTATGTATCGGTACCAATGGGAAACAGACTCAAAAAAAGGAGCCACCTCATTGAAGATGTTCTTGGTCTCAAACAGAATCATATATATATATTCGCTATTGAGGGAGCCATGGAGGCTCCCATACTGACTCCCTTTATTTGCAGGAACAGTTGTTCCCCAAATTCAAAGAAGTTTTCCTTCAATACCAGTGTCAGGCATTCTTTGATAAAATTATTGGAGCAAGGGATCTGATGTTTATCAATCAACCACATTGTTGCTTCAATGGCTCCTGCTTGTGGGATGTTGCTATAAAGCGACTCAGTATCTAGAGTAACTAGAATGTCCCTATGTTCATTGAAATGTAAGCTCTCAATTTTCTTTATAATATCGCCTGTATCTTTAACATATGATGGTGAAAGTGAGATGTAAGGGCGAAGTATGTTATCTAAATATTTGGAGATTGCTTCAAGGGGCGTGCCTATTGTTGATACAATCGGACGGTAGGGGGGGTCTTCTTGATTTTTATGGATTTTCGGTAATCCATAGATACCTTTTTGTCTGATGAATTTAAGAATTCAAATTCCTTCTTAATAATGATCCCTGCAGCATGAGCTTTAGTTGTTATTTTGTTAATAGTTCTCACTATTCTTTCTTAGGGTTCAGTCTGATTTTTTTATAAAAAATAGGGTCATCTAGCATCTTCATCATGTTGGTTTCGTAAATGATGCTGTCGATCAAGACTATACCACCTCCCTTGTCGCTACTTTTTACAGTGACTGTTTTGACATTCTTAAGCCTAATCAAGATAAATTGTATCAATTTATCTTGTATACATGATGTATGTGTTTAATCTATTTTTATCAATATAATTTAAAAAAAACTTTTTACAACAGTATTTTTTTTGTGTTATAGTTCATAAAAAATTTTTGCATAATTTTTGTCTTTAAATAGCCAGTGTTTGTCTTGTAATTTGGCCTGGGTTGATACTTTCGCATTGATGGTACAAGGTTCAGCAAAGGATTGACTGTAACAGCTGGGGGTGTATGTGGCTTCTGAGGGCAGACAAGGCCCTACTTTCCTACCTTAGTCAATGGCAACAAGCCAATCGTAGGGTGGGCATAGTTTGTCATCCAGCAACTCAATTAGACGCACACTCCTGCTATCCCAAGGAGCAGCCAATGAAGGAGACACTCCTCAGTGCATCCATCCTACGAGTCCTACAAGTTACTGGATTAACACTGGGCTCCGCCAACTTCGATTTCTGGATCTTTTTCCTACACTTGGCCGTTGGACCTAGGTAAGAATCTGGGTCTGGAGGGCAGACGTGGGTCACGATTCCATGATTTGTCTCGTCCCCGCCTATGAAACTAGCACAGCACAAGCAGATCCCTTGCCAAAGATACTAGCGCTAGGGCTTTCCCTCACAGATGGATTTAACTGGGTGGCTGTGTGTACCTTAGCGGTAGAAGGCTCGTCACTACATGAGGGGACGGTATGAGTGGCCTTAGACTGTGGTAATGAGTCAAATTCCACAGTGGTGAGTGAGAGTCGACGCTCAGCTAATTTAATTTCATGAAAAATTAGGTCCTTCGCCTTAGTCAAACAGCTTTCGATTGTGGTGTGTGTGTGCGTTTGAAGGGCTTTAGAAGACCCAGGGGCAGCTTCCCGCTTATCCATGTCGACCACAAATAAACCTCAAACAGCAAGTTAAGCAAAGAAATGTTTACAAACTCACAGTATCTTGCCAGATAACAAACCTCCAGGCATCGAAATCTGAAGATAAAGGAGCCAAGAGAATGGGCCCAGCCCAGTCTCTGCCAGTCTATGATGGGCTAAAATGGTCCGGTCTTGGCCTGTTCTTTGCCCGGCCCATGCCGGGGCACACCCCATGCTGCGGGTAGTATCCAACACTTTTGAGCACAACTGTGTGACTGCCCCCTCCTACAATCACAGGGTCGGCTGGGGGACGTAGTACCACCCAAGCAGGACCACGAGAAATATCACAAGCAGTGCAGGCATAGCAGGCAAACATCCTGCCTGTTTAGCATTCCACAAAACAAAGGCAGATGCAAGGATTGCATAATCAAAAGAGGGTAGATCTTGATTTCATAAGGTGAAAACTTACAAAAGGATATAGTCTCCTTAGTCAACTCTCTTTTTGTGAATAGTAGATATGCAAACATTTTTGAAGCATGGTCATTGGAAGGCATTGATGTGTGGCATTAAAGCAGTGCACAGCAATATTATCTGGGGTGCAAGAGAAAATTAATGTACTTGAGCAGCAGTAGTCCCCTTTTTAATTTTTTATGAAGCTTTAATTTCCAAGAACTCACTGATTTTGCTGGGGAAAGAAACTAATGCCTCGGCATAAATATCCTTTACCTTTATCATGCCCGGGCTTGCATTTGTTACAGCTGCAGTTTGCGTTTATAAAAAACAGAAGAGTTGCGAGCAGGAATTGCTATCAATAGTAATGGGACACTGCTTGAAGGCCCTACACATTGTCATAAAATTCAGTGGGAAGTTGGTGTTTTTCTTTTTGTCTCCTAGGGCATACATCATTATTTATATAATCTGCATTACAATCATTCAGTCTCAAATCTGTGAGGAGCACACTAAAGTTCTGCCTCCTGCATGTATGTCTCAATTCTCAAATGGTCACTGTGTGCATGTGGAAGGCCAGGCCAGGGCCTTTCCTAGGATATGTGGGCCCCGGGCAGAATAGGAACATGCGCAGCCCCTATACAGTAACATGGTTAAAAAAGCATTATTAATCCTAATAAAATAGGTACATAGATATTTAATTGCTATTAAGTAGGTTAAAAGAAGATTAAATGTAGTTTAAATGAATTAAACTTGGTTATTGTTCTATTGAATGGAATGAATGGAAATTATATGCTAACGGGTCATTCTGATTCTGGCACTAAGAGATGTCCAAAAGAGAGGTGAAACTTTACTAATGTGGAGAAAAGACAATTTGTGTGTGTTTCCAAAAGACTGGAGTTACACCATAGTTCAAGAGGGCGATAGTTCTAGTCCTACATAGGTAGAAAGGAGAAGGATTTGCCTCCAATCAGGGCCATCTAAATTTTAGGATGGCACAGGAGGTTGGTTTGCACTGAGTATGGGGTTCCGGACTGAAGGTAAGGTGTGCTGTAAAAAGATAGATCCTTTTTAATGCAGCGCAAAACAACAAATGGATAGTGCCTTGCAGATAGAGGGTTTCATACCAAAAACCCAGCAGACAGCATAAAGGTGAGAAGAAATGGCATAACTATCCAGCCATCTCAGATGAGGAGCCTAGCACGGTTCTGAAGGATTTGAAGGGTACTGAATTCAAGAAGGCAGGAAGCCCAAGAAAAAAGGCATTCGCTTAATCTAGTGAGAAGATAATTGACGTTACAACAGCCTCATGGTAATGAGAGGGCAGAAAAGGAATGATTTTCTGTTGCTTATGGATGTAGTAAAGGCATGTGGATGAAAAATAGTTATTATATTCTGAAAACAAGAGAAGATGCGGGAAAATGAATCCAAGATTTTCTTTACTGACTCTGCCCATGTTGGCAATTGACGTACTTCCACCAGCCACCAAAGAGAAAACCATATGGTATGAGATCCTTTAAAAATGAGAACCCTTGATTTGTCACTATAAGGTTTTGAATAATTTGTCTTCCTGCTAGCATGCACATACCAACATATTCTTCGACAGAGACCTGATTGCCACTGAGGGAAACCATGTTTGGGTATCAATATGTGCAAGATATCAGCAAGAAACCAGAAATATAACACAACAACTGACATACACCTAAAACAGCTCGGAGTATTGGTTTTGTCAATGGTTGTTAGCTGTTTTAGCTAAATGAGTAACAATAAATTATTTTACTTTCACATTGTTTTTTTAACCAATAAGTAGCTCCTTCACACACATTTGCATAGAATCACAACTAGAATGCAGGACCATTGCTCATTGTGCTCCGCAGAGAGGCCATATTTTGAATGATCATATAATCTGAACACCTTTTTGACCCACAGACATAAACATTGTGAAATCTGTACTGCCTGCAGCCTCAGCTCCACAGTGCTCAACTGTAGCCTGTTATAAAAACTTGGAGGCTACTCAGCACAATGGGTGCATCATCCAAGAGTAATATGCTGTGAAATGAAACACAGAAACACACATGCTGGAAATAGTTAGCACTCTTGGGGAATGCAATATTAAGTAAAGCAGGGTCAAAATCACTGCCATGGATTAAAATAACAGCAGGAATGCTGGAATTATGCGGCAGGAGAGAGCTGAATTATGTGGCAGGGTGAGTAAATTATGCGACAAGAAAAGGCAAATTATGCAGCATAATGTGGAACATTTTTAAAGAGTATTTCTTCATTTTGTTGCCCTTTTTATACTTGGTAACACTGTTTGGGGATTGGTTGCACCCATTAGTACCAATTTAACACCCACATTTAGCAGTGGGAACAAAACATTGACTATTCCAGCTTTTCAAAGGGCCTTTCCACATGCAGCAAGATGTGTCGCTGCATTTTTAGTAACTTTTTGAATCATTTGAGACAGAAAGCAATTTTGTTGTTAAAATATGTAGATTATGCAGCAGATGATGGATTATGTGGCAAATGTGGAAAATGCATAATTATGCAGAATTCAACGCCACTGCATAATCGCATAATTCCAGTTTATTATCAATAAAAATCAACAGTAAAAACCGGCTCACCTGACAATAAAGCAGGTCAACAACTAGCCAAAAAATGGCCTACATGCTGACCTGACAGCAGGGCTTTAAGTGGGATGACAAAACTGGGGGGCTCTTTCAAATGGGCATGGCTTATGTATTTAAGGGCGTGGCTTAAAAACATGTCAGCTATACATCTGTGCATAGCATAGTGTGCCGCCAGACTGGTATTTTGCTGCTTCTTTCATTGCATTCACATATATCATACAACAAGTAACATTATACTGACAACAAGCCAGGACTATTGGCTTTGCCAGTGACTATTAGTTGCATAAGATGAATAAGCAACATCTATGGCTTCCTTGCATATAATATTGAAAATGTTTTGGTTCTAAAACGATGAAACTGAAAGAACTATACCGAGTCTGGTTGAAGTAACAATAAAGGCAGTGAAGGCCCGCGCTGCTGCATAGTTAAGTTTTGTTTTTTCACTCTGAGGGTGAGGGCAAAAATGGAGAGCGGCCCGTCTCATCACCTGCTTTTCAGAACTTTTCATTGTGCAGACACTTGATCAATGTATTTGTAGGAAAGCTCAAGGACATGAATATAGGGCCCCTTTTCAATGTCCATTTTAATTTACTACCAGGTCCAAGACCCAAGTGACCCAGCACACTTTGAACTCTGCTCCATTCACTTTTACACACAGATTCTGCTCCTTTGCGTGCACCTCTTGTCTGGCTGCCGTGCTTACACCTATCTGCTCCCCCCCCACTTTATTCCGTTTGTCTTGCCCCTTTAATTCGCCTCTCTGCTCCCTTTCCACTTGTCCTTGGTGAGCAGCTTCCACTGTGATGCACCGCCATCGCCACTCTATCCTTTGCTGTGCCCTTGCAGGATATTTAGCCTTTTATTCCTACAGGGGCTACTTCACAGGTAAGGGCACTTAAATGACCTGTCCAATTGCTATCACCAGTATGCAGATGCAGCCATTAGGCCAACAGAGAGGGCCAGTAGGGGAGATTGATAACAAAAAGAAAAATATAAACTCTTAGGGGGCCCCCATACTGCCCATGCCTAGTGCCGGCCCCGGGCCAGGCTGGAAGCACCAGTGATGCACAGCCTGTCGCTGGCTATCGATCTCATCTTCAAAGCTTCTGTCCAGTAGAAGGAATGAGTGAAGCCCCATGGGTGGAGGTATTGGCTCCATGATTCAGAATATTTCTTTTAAAATTTCTTCAGTCCGGGTATATTCCCATTTACAGACAAGCATGTTGGATTTGTGCGACCATATGTGCCATCTATTCCAATTTGAGTATAATCGACAGGGTGACAATGTATAGAACCTATGAACAATTAATGTTGGGACATTTGATCCACGTGACTCCCCCCCCCCCCTCCGGTCTGTATAGTATGCATGCAATGCAGGTTACAAGGAAAGGGTGCCATGCCATACCACAAAGTTTGTGGATACAAGGGTGTATCCCACTGGTCCTCCCGGCAAGACGGTCTCTCATCACTCTTGGCTTCTAGCTTCATAACATAAACATCCCACACCAGGCCCGGTTCTAGCGGGTGGGCCGGGTGGGCCAGGCCCACCCAAAAATGAGCCTGGCCCACCCAAACAGGAGCTTTGGCCCTCGCAGTGAGGGCTTGAAGGCATGCAACGCACACGTCGTGTGTGTCAGTCCGGACTGAGACAGCTTCCCAGGATCAAACACACACAGACAGTTACACAGACAGTTTTAGAGATTATCGAAGCCGCATCCAGTACTTCACAGGTCTTTAAAAGATCATTTACATGTTAACGAGGCTGTATTGTGTTTTCACCCCTTCATCTGCACATGGCAAAGGCCACACATCCTTTCTTTGACAAAGGTAACCTTTGCCTACTGTTGTGCTGCGTGGATATTTCTTTTTATAAAAGAAGTTTGTTTATTCCTATTCACCTTTCCTGACCCCTGCAGCTGCTTATCACACCAGGCTGTGACACAAAGTTTGCCTAACAGAGTAGTAGGTAAGAGAATGTGTTACTACATTTTTTTTCTTTTTAAAATCTGCGCAGGACACATACTTTGTGAGTGCTCCATTTAAACAGTTTTTATCATTATCATGGCCGATGCAGGACAACAATAAGACAATACAAAATGCCCAGATAACGCTGGTGATTAATCATCCAGGTGGAGAGCAATCATTTTTCTGTTGGCAGTTTTTAAATGAAGATGAACTGTATTTTATGTGGATAGCTCAGTGGTTTACTGCCTTTGTCACAGAGATCCTTGTGTTACTTGCAGTTCAGAAGTTCGATCCTAACATAGGACAGTGACCAATGAACTGTCACCAAAGAGCTGCATACAAACATGAATGGTATAGTTAGAACTTTGCTTTTTTGTTTTGTGATATAGTTAGAACTTCCTCAGTCTTTCATTATTCTAATTTTGTTAAAATGAGTATGTTTGGGCAGGTATACATTTTTATCTGTAAAGCTGACCCCCATGGAATACTCTTTAAATCCTACGGTTGTGTTTCCCCAGACCAAACCCTCTTAAAATATACTGCCCACCAGTATGGATGACATGTGATTCCTACACCTTGTAATCCTCATTGGCTAATGTGACATTCCCTGTAGACTGATTTACATACTTGTATGATTGATTGTCTCTGTATAATGTGTGCGTGGTGTAAAGTACTGACACACACTACACTGATATGAGTATCGCTATACAACAAATGAAATGCATATGAGCGAGGGGCTACGTAAAGATGAGGGGCACTGTTGGAGGGTGGCAGTGATGGAATCCGAGGAAGAGGTCATGGGGTGGAGGGTGGTGCTAGGGAGAGATGAGGGGCACTGGTAGAGGGTGGTAGTGAGGGAGTCTGAGGAGGAGGTCATGATGGGGATGAGCTACAGAGAGAGGAGGGGCACTGGTGGAGGGTGGTAGTGAGGGAATCCGAGGAGGAGGTCATGAGGGGGAGGGGCTATGGGGAGATGAGGGGCACTTGTGGCATATGGCAGTGAGGGAATCCGAGGAGGAGGTCAATAGGGGGGTCATGGAGGGATGAGGGGCACTGTTGGAAGGTGGTAGTTACGGTATTTACGGAGAAAAGGTTATTGGTTCAGTGCCAAAAAAGACTTTCGCATCAGAGCTGAGCCGGCTCTGTCATGGCCTTTCTGTTTTTGTTTATTTAATTAGCAGTCGGGTCATAAGGGCTACTTGGGAACATACTTTAAAGTGTGTGCTAATTATATTTACTGCTATATTCAATGTTTTAAGTTTGAAGGTGATTTTACTAATGTTTTTACCAGAAAAAATGAAAGTGGAGCCCAATGGTGCCTGATAGGGGCTGGGTCCCAAGATCAGCTGTGAGATAAGGTGCACAGGAGAGGAGTAGTGGATAATCAAGTCTGTAAGGGAGTGCGTTGCAGAGCCCGTGGTTAGGTGGAGGTAGTAATGAAGAGGGATTCTCCCTGAAGGCTCGCACAGAGGGAGCCCGAGTGTCACTTGCCTGATACTCCCATCTCAGAAACATCCTCTTCCCATCAAAGGAACATTACATGGAAAAAACACTTTTTGAGAGTGATAATATTTAGAAAGAGATTTGGAAAAGAGTGCCTTTTACTAGGCCTTGCAAGACTAAGAAGAGATAAAGGAGGGCCTTGAAGCAGGTCTGCCTAGCCATATAGGCGACAAATCCAGCCCGCAGTGGCCCACCCAAATGCACCCTTGGCCCACCCAAATAAAAATTCCTGGAGCTTGGCCTGTCCCACACAGTGACTGCCGGACCCCTCCCGCAGTGCACGCGGGCCATGGGGATGGCATCCAGCTCGGCCCTGGCCCATTCAAAAGCTCTCCCATCCCGCGCCCATGGCAGGTGCCCATATCCATGTACAGATGAAGGATTTCGCTCCTAATTTCAATCTTTAAGACAGACATGCATTTTGTAAACCAAACTCTAAAGCTAGGCCGAGAAAATGTAGATGCATCTCACGGATTTGCCACCTCAGCATGGCAGCTTCCTTCAACATATCCTATATAAGGTCAAAACTCACACAGGAGAAAGCAGCCTGTGGCGAGCAGAGAACCTGACACATTTTTCTCTGATTTAAAGACAGAGCAATGCAACCTGCCAAGTGTAGTCACTCCATACACTCCTCAAGGAAAAGAACAATTCCAAAAGTACACTTTCAAAAATGTTTTCTTATTTGCTCATAGTGAAAAAGCGCAAAATTCTCACGTGCAAAAAAACGTGGATGTGTGGCAACAACTTAAAAGCCAACATTTTGCCGACATGTGTGGACTTTGACAAGGTCACATGACCAAGTCTCAGGTTTGTATTTATACGAGCATAGACAGTCAAACACCGGTGCCATCTATTAAGTGTAAGTGAAGGAAGAAGGTCCATATAAATGCATTTTGCGATATTGAACTCCCCCAAACATGAAGCATTAAGGATACTTACAAATGACGTGGCCTACCAATCAAATTGGCATATGACAAATACTAACCATAAATGGCCTATCAAAAAGTAGGCATATGAACAGATCGCTCCAATTTTCTACGAATTAACAAGTGCATCAGAATAAAAAACCGAGCAAATCCATATAATAGAATTATGGGATAAGATTTTAAAAATGTAATACTAAGGCGAGTTTGGCTTCACACCTGCTGGCAGGCAAATTATTTTGTGTGACGGCAGAATATTTCTATGAATGTAGCCATGCACAATATGTGCTCTTGTACCACAGCTATCTGCTCGGATTGCAAATAAGCTTTAGGAATAGAATCTCACATGTCATTATATTTATTTAAAGCACAGAAAAGGTGATTAGAGGAATACTTGATATTAGTCTAACTACTGGCAGCGGCGTGGGGGTAGCATTCCAAATTGATAATTTTTCTCCCCCTCCAAAATGAACACAATCAACCTAAGATCGGTTTCGGGCTTGGGCTCAGGTTGATGTCCTACTCCAAGCAATTGCCAGTGGTTAAGCTGCTTGCAAGCATTCCTCCGACCACCTTTCGTGTGATTAATGTAACGCCAGAAGTGGTCAAGGGTACGTCCAGATGTGTTTCCTTTGCTCACTGCTCCATAGGGCCCAAACTATACATTACTGACGAGGTTTCGCAAGACTTGAACTGGCCTGGGATTGCTTCTGTTCCTTTATGGAGGGACCTCACCAGGCAGTTCTGGATGGACCGTTCCCATATCAGCAGGGCCAGTACTGATCTGCATAAGGCAGGCCTTTGTCAATAGTGGGAAAATGGGTAGAATTTGATGGTTTGGAATGCTATCGTGATCAATTGCCAGTGGTTAAAACAAATGTTACAGGGACGTTATAGTTAGGCTGACATTTCACTCACAAAACCAGAGAAATTCATCCAAAATAGTTAGCTGCGTTAAATATAACCTGCGCCCCCGCAATGCACTGTTTATGACCTCACAAATTACATAACTTATGACATAGTCAGTGACATCACTGGTGACATCACTGATGACATCTCAAATGACATCACTGATGTGATGACATCTCAAATGGCATCAGTGATGACATCGTGTTTTTAAAAAGTTTATAAGTGTTAAATATATATACCTAGGTGTCTTGGGGAATCAATGGATGTATGATTGACTGTTTGGATGACTGAGTGGGTGTGTGACTAACTCTATATATGAGTGATTAGGTGTCTCAGTGAAAGTATGAATGAGTGACTGGTTGTGTGAATGTATCTGTCAGTTGATATCTAAGTGGGTGTATGCGTGTTTTAGTGGGTATGTGAATAGCTATATGGGTGATTTATTGGTTGACTATCTCTATTGGTGTCTGTGTGTGTGGGTGAGGAGGTGTGTGAATGCCTGTATGGATGAGTGAGATGGTGAATCCATGCCTGTATGGGTAGTGAGTGCATGTGTGAGAAGCTGTATGGGTGAGTGAGTGACTGCATGGCTGTTTAGGTGATTGAGTGCTTGTGTCAGTATGGGTCAGTAACTGTGTATGTGAAAGGCAGACTAGGTGATTGAGTTGGTAGATGAATGACTGTATTGTTAGACCTGGCATCTTTGGCTTGGTTTTCCCCTATCTTTTTACCTCTACCTCCTGTATTTTTGATGCTGTGCTGGATTTCGTTTTTGCTGCTTTAGATGCTTTGGACAATCTGCCACTGCTGATCAGTGCCAGGGTGTAAGTGCTCACTATGTAAATTGTTATTATGATTGGATATACATGATTGGCATATTTGTATCACCATGAAGTCCCTAGTAAAGTGCACTGAGTGTGCCAGGGCTGGTGATGACAAATGCTACTAGTGGGCCTGCAGCACTGATTGTGCCACCCACATGAGTAGCACCAAAATGGTGTCTCAGGCCTGCCACCGCAGTGCCTGTGTGCAGTCTGTGAACTGCCATGTCCTGCTGGTCAGTGTCCCCACTGACCAGGCCTAACCCTTCCCTTTTTGTGCACATTAGTCACCCCTATGGAAGGCCCAAGGTACCCCCCTGGGCAGGGTGCAGTGTATGTGAAAGGTAGAGCATGTACTGGTGCAGGTGACATGCTCTGGTAGTGAATGGCAGCCATTTACGTTTTTCACTATTGTAAGGCTATCTTGCTCCATAGATTAACATGGGGGATGCTGGCTACAATGGCTACCAGCATTTCTTCCCATAGGAACAAGATAGGACATAAGAGTCTAGTGTCCCTGAGCTCAGAATTTAATAACACATCTTTTAGGAAAGGTTGTTTTTAAATCCTGTGTTTGAGAATAGCACTTTTAGAAAGTTGCTGTTCTCTTGTCTGACCCTTCTGTGTGCCTTGGCCTGTTTGTGTATTGAATGTCTGGTTTGAGAGTGACAGGGGCTGGGGATTCCCCAGGAGGCTGGCTGAGTCAGCCCTAGGCTGAATGACTGCATCTGCAACCTGAGTGGTGGGAGGAGTTGGCACCTGGGCCTGAATAGGGCTGTGCCTGCCTTCCCCAATGCTGGCTCCACCTCCTGCTAGGCGGCTGACGACCCTGCCCCTCACTCTGAAAGGAAAGGAGAAGCCAGGCAAACAAAGTGCTCAAGGAACACCCAGAACTGGTTCAGACCGGGCTCAGGGCCCACTTGAACAAAGAGAACAAAGACTTTTAGGGGTATAAGTACAGGACCCCCGACAACAGAAAATTAGATCATCCTGGAATCAAGAAGGAACCTCTGCCAAGGAGAAAGCTGAAACTGAAGAAGGAAGATTGTCCAGCTGTTGCTCTGCTGGATTGCCCTGCTGTTGCTTTTCTGCCAAGGAGAGGGGAAGGACTTTGCTTTGTTCTGTGTCCCCTTGCTTGAAGGAATCTCCAAGGGCCTGAGAAGAGCTGGTTCCCTGTTCTGAAGTCCCAGGAACAAAAGGACTTCACCCCCAGCTTCCCTTGAGCTCTACTGAGAGAGTTCTGTCCTTCCTGGAGTGCTTGGCCCATGTGTGGTGCCTCTGGAAGTTGCACCTGTGTTGGGAAGCTGGGAACTAAGCTTGAGAGACTTTGCTACAGAAAAGTTATCGCATCGCTCGCTTCGGAGTGCATCCCCGACAGTGCGAGGAAATTCCTGCCGCTACAAAGGTCGAGATCATCGCAGCGCCTGTTGCCGCTGTCAGAGCCGTCGCATCCTTCGCTTGCGGGACGCACCCGATCGGTGCGGGAAGTCTAACATCGCTGCAAGTGTCGTCGCAGAGCCTGTCGTCGCTGGGTGAGATCGCCGCACCGCCTGCTTGCGGACCACATCACGTCGCTGCGAGAGTCATCGCCGAAAGCCATCGCATCGAGGAGCTGCGAGAGAGAAGATCACCGCTGGTCCACGCATCGTCGCCCCGGAGATCGTCGCAACTCCAAAAGATCGTCGCATCGTGCCTGTGAAAGAGCAAACTTCCTACGGAACCTACGCACCGGAATCCAGACAAGTGGCCTTCCTCCCCATACAGACCGGATTCGTCGCAACACGCCCGCTGCTGCAGCCTCCCCAGGGTCTCAGGAGCAACACATCGCTTGTTTTCCACCGCACCAGCTTCTGCTTTTGGAACTTTGTCGCAACTTGTTGATCTATGAATTAGTGAGTGGCTGTGTAAGTACTGATATGGCTCTGTCAATGGGTTTGTGAATGGCTGTGTGGAAGTGGCAGTGAGTGTTTAACAGATTCTACAGGGGTGTGATTGGGTCTGTCAAAGATGATGTGGTTGATGTCATCACTGATGTAATCATCGATGTCATTTGAGATGTCATCAGTGATGTCACTGACCATGTCATGAGTGATGTAATATGTGCAGTCATAAGCAGTGCATTGCGGAGGTGCAGGTTATAGTTAACTCAGCTAACTATAATGGCTGAATTTCTCTGTTTTTTTACGAGTGAAATGTCCCTGTAGCCTTTGTTTTATTTAGTGAATTTCTAAGATTTTTAAAATTCTGTTTGCTAACTTTAACGTCCCTGTAACCTTTGTGTTTTTTAGTGAATGTGCAAGGTTTTTTAACTTGCAGTCACGCTTGCAGAGTGGTGAAAAGGGGGGCTGGGCCGCCGCCCGGCTCTCAGGAAATCTGCTGTGTAGGGCTTACAGGAGATACCAGGAGGGCTTCTCTGCCCCAAAGGTCCCTCAGGAGAAAAGAGGACTTCATCTGCCAACCAGTAGTGTGCCAGGAGGCATGTTTGCAGAGTGGCAGAGAAAGGGGAGAGTGGACTCCAAAGACCTCTTAGCAATCCCAATGTGTGGGACTTACTGGAGGTAACAAGAGTGGTAGTTGGACCCCAAGGACGTCCTTGGGGGCCAACTACCCCATCTATTACCTCCACTAAGTCTCACACAGCAGGATTGCTGAGTTTTGATAGCAGGCCACACTCCTTTCTCCACCACTTTGCAAATGCACCTCCTGGCGCACTACTGCTGGGAGATTAAGTCCATTTAAGTCCTAAGGTCCTCAGGACGCAAGGGGATCTCATTGCCCCTCCAGCAGTGCTTTCAGAGGTGTGTTTGCAGAGTGGTGGAAAAGGGGTGTGGCCTCCGACCACCTCTCAACAGTTCCACTGTGTGGGGCTTACTAGAGGTAACAGGCGGGCTAGTTGTCCCCTAAGGACCCTCAGGATCAAGCTAGACTTCATCCCCAACCAAGAGCACACCAGGAGGTTTGTTTGGAGAGTAGTAGAGAAAGGGGGCAGGGCCTCTGGCGAGTTGCCGGCTTTGTATCTTCTTTTATTTTAGGAAGGGGGCTGTGTTCCCCCTTCCCTTGACCGATTGGGCCACGAAGACTTATTCCCCGGGCTTCACCCATTTTTTTTATTATTAAAATATAAAGGGATAGAGGCTGCGCGGCCCCCCTCTAGAGACCGATTTAGGACCCAGGGACTAGGCCTCTGTTTATATATATTTTTTTAAAGGGGAGGTAGGCCATGCGGGCACCCTCTTGAGGCCGATTTCTCCCCTTGGGACCCCTTCCCCATGGCCCACCCAATTAAAAAAATATTATGTTCAAGGATGGGGGGCCAAGCAGCCCAAATCTCTAAATCTCAAGATAAGGAGAAGCACTCTATTATCATGTATAGAACAAACTTTACAGAGTTTTATCCAAGGGTGCAGTCTCCACAGAAGTGTGTTAGCGTCACACTCTTCAAAGTACAATAGAACTAACAGGGATCACCCTGCATGTAGTGTGCACTGTTCCTAGTGAGGACTGTATCTCTATGTTTTTATATTCCCAAATGAAAAACTTAAACAGTTTCTAATCAAAAACTACTTGTATAGCTTCAAAAATGGTAAGATAAGAAATTCAGTATACACAACACAAGTTGTCATATATTCCATAATACAATTCCTGATTGTATCAAAATAATAATACATTCTTAAATGGACATATTCATCTTTGATCATATGCAATAACAAAAATCGATAGATCGTTGTTACATTCACATATCCACCTGTACATTTCTACTAAATAATTTACATATCCATTGAATCAGACGATTCTTTTCGCCCAATGCATTTCGGAACACTTAGGTTCCTTCCTCAGGGGCAATAATCTAGTCACAAAAGGAGGTCAAAAACCAGCTTGACAACAGTACTGCCACTCCTGTAGGATTCGATTAATCCAACTTATAAACTGCTAGGTCGAACAAGACGGTGACTTCAACACATCCGAAGATTCTATAGAGATAGTGTGTTGAGCATAGTGTGTAAACCTTTAGTTGCTAAACAACGTTCCCGCTCCTTAACTTTTATGGTGACCTTCCAATCTACAATTATACGGCTAAAGGCTTCCGCTCCTGGGTGCTCTGCTTTTCGAAAATGACCAAGCAGCCCCCCACTCCTAGGCCATTTTCAGCCCTGGGGACCCCATTCCCTGGGCCTGGCCATTCCTTTTTTCAAAGAAATAAAAGGGAGGGGGCCGCAGCCCCCCTCCAAGGCCATTTTCTGCCCCGGGGCATGGCCAGCTGGTCAGGGATTGCGGGAGAGCCTGAAGGCCCCTGTGGTCCTGGCCAGCTTGCTCCTCTTGCGGGAGCTGGCATTGCTTTTTAACACCAGAGAGATGCTAAAATGCAGCTCACTGGGAGTAAAAAGCAAAGTATATATATATTTATAGGTATTCATTTATTTATGTATTTGTTCATTTTCTCATTAACTTACGTCAATATCATTTATATCTTGATGCGTAATATCTTTAGCTGTTTTCTGGATTTTTAGCATTTTTTTGGTTTGTATTGTTTTCTAAAGATATACGTCAGGAGAAATGATGTATCACATACCCTTTTTCCATTCTGAAGTCCCCAATTACAAGTAGACTTTGCAGTGTGACACACATATTATGGTCCACGCATAAAACTGTGAGGGTTCCACACTTCAGATCTCCTTTTGATGCATTGCACTTCATATCTAGTAATTATATTATACGTAATACAATCACATATATTCAATTTTATTCACACTGCATACCTGTATGTCATAATTCCAGAGGCCTGTACAATTATTATTTACTAGCAAAAATCTAGAACCCCTCAAGAACAAGCTACGTAAATACATGTCATATATTTATTCATATAAATTATTACATGTTTCCCCTTTCAACAAAATGAGACTCAACTGTGCTCCTAGGTTAAGGAACAATCGTTTTTCCAAGTCTATGAATCAAATAGCTTCATTGTAATAAATGCAAAGGCAAATCTTAATTTTCTGATGTGCCATCATTTTTAAGAATGTGAGCCAAATTAGTTAAGATCTTCTTGTAATTAATTGATATCTGTTTGCCATGTGGAAATGCTGGAGAAGAGAGGAATTAGATAAAGTAAGCCATCTTTGAGTCGAGAAAATGATAGATCTGCGGGTTTCTTGTCTCTGAACTATTTCCTCTGAGCTGTGCCCGGAAGAACGTAGCATAAGTTGGTCTGCTCATTAAAAAAAAGGAGAACAGTATGGGAACCTTACGGAAACAGGATGCCTCTCTGGGCCCTGACCCAATACAGTTGGCTGTCCACAAACCAGTGCTTAATTTGTGCTGGTGTTTTGCGGTGCTCAGCACTTTTTAAACCGGCACATATATTTGACAGTCCACCATATGGTGGCACTGTCTGTCTATTTTTTTTAGCAAAGCACACCTGAAACAGTTTATAACAATTGAATACATATTAAAAAATAAATACCCTGTCACACAGGCCATTCTCACAACCTGGGTGACCTGTCATTTTTATTGGGTGAGATGGAATCCTCAAAGTTGTGACATTTGATGGAGTGTTGCCATGAATGCCACTGGCATTTGCCAGTTGTGTCAGGAACTATGGGCGGTGCAGTCTTCAGTGGGTTCACACTAAATACCTTGGGGCCCTGGCACATATTTTCTGCACAAATTAAGCACTGACCCAAATTCTCTCACAGCCCTGTATTTCTTTGACAAACATACCACCTGCCCCCACTCATACTCCTAAAATGTAAACTTTTTATGCTATCTCACTGACACTTAGTTGGTAGTCAGAGCCATGACTGGAAGTGTGGGGGGGGGTAACCATATGTGCATTGCTACCGCATCCAGCAAATGAGACCGACCTTCAGATACAAAGTACGATGCCTAGGCAAACTTTCCCTCTTTTAATGTGGGATGTACAGTGTAGTGCATAATGTAGAGTCGGAAAAGTTAAGAGAAATAAAAGACTTTCTCCTTTTTACGCCTGCCTCAAAGGGGTATTATTTTAGGGTGCAAAACACTGGACTATTGTTAGTAGAAAGGGTTTCGTTTGTAAAACCATGGGTGGTTGCATAGGAATGCCCAGGTAGCACCCAAGAGAGCCCCCCCTTAATGCAAAGCAGATGAAAGCGCTGCTTTGCCTTACTTTCAGGTATATTTCCAGCGCAAAATACATTTTGTGCAGGAAAGTACATTCCATATAAACATTTGAGCCAATTTGAGTCACTCTTGTGATGAACACCTACCACAACATGTTAGTAAATCTGCCCTCTACAATGTAATAAATCCAAACTACTTTTAAGTCTGATTTGAACACAAACTCCAGTTTGCACCAGAAGTGGGATTTACCGGCCCCTTAAGAACGAAGTTCCTGGAAGCACGAGTAAGAGTAAGAGAGCATTTGTAAACCTCATTTAAGAAGCTGTGTTCAGGATGAAACTCCAAGGTATGCCTCCATCCATCACTCTGACTTTTACAACTTATGCATTTTTTTAGCATTTGAAGTTTTGATGCAGTGGTGTTGCAATAATAATTTATCACAGTAATTTGTAATGTATAACCTGTTTCACAACCATGTCATTTTCGAATCCTAATAACACATTTCATATGGCAATATTTAATAAATGACAGCCCTATGCTTTTTAGTTGAAAAGCTCTGAAAAGCAGTAACCGTAGCTGGTTTCGCTTGGCGATCTTCTGTCCTTTTGCATTAATGCACCTGAAGTCTCTTCTTTTTCAAGGAAAATACCAGTTTTTTTGTAAAGAACATTTTGCACTTGTTCTAAGAACATAATTACTCCACCCCCTGTACCCAACAAGACTGAACTCATTAAATGATAGATTCAAGGAAACGTATGATTCGTAATTTGTTTTCTGGTTCAGTCTTTGATGTTTTCTTTATAGCAGGGATAAAAATAAATCTACATTTAATGCAAGAAGTTCCAGGTACCTCATCCACGTTGGAGTACGAGTGGAATGCCCCCAGTGCAAAGCCTTCCTCCCTTTGAAATCCTTATGGGGGCTAGATCTTGTGGACAGGAGGCTGCATTCTCTTCTTTTCTTTTGCCATCTCCTAGAACCCAACCTCAAATGAGGTGTTCTGTGGTTTCATCAAAGGTTGCTGCACCTTTTTGTTAATCCCCAGAACAGCCTAGACATCAACTTACATTCCTATAGGGCAGAGAAGTGGGATTTTGTTAAGCCTGCATTGGGTGTTGCAATTTGTTAGAAGTTGCCATTGGCTCAGTGGGCTGCATTTGTAAACCATGGAATTTCATGGAAAGTTACATGGGGCTTTATGTAGCACCTTGTGGTAATCATTCTACTGTTCTGTGGCCCCCCATTTGCAGTCTCTGTTATCCACCACATCTCTCCAGCCACTCCTACTGGGGAACATCCTTATCGACGCGAATGTTACCCCGCACTAAAGTTACGACCCGTCTTTTACAACGCAAGTCGTAACCACGACTTGCGCTGGAGGGCGCTCAAGGACAAGGAATAGTAGATTTACTATTCCAACACCTTCCCTACTGTACGTAGGCTGGTGTTGGAATAGTAAACTTAACTATTCTAAGTCCAGCACCCCTACAGCGCAAGTCGTGGTAACGACTTGCGTTGTAAAAAACACCTTGTAAAGGTACGCGTGGTAATACCATGCATTGTACCGTCGTACATCCCTCCTACTCCTTCAGTGAATGAAGTAGTTCCTCTGCCATATGCTGCCCCTCCCCAAAGCTGCCTTCCATCTGGTATCAACACACTCATACTTTTGGCTTTGCCAGTGCCTGTTGAATTGAATCACCAACATTGGCAAAGCCAAAACTTTCCAAATCGGCCACTGTACATGGATGCAAGGGTGCCCACGTTTTTGCAGGGTTTTCCCGCACGTACGTTATCTGTCCCATTGCCTGCTCTCAGCTGGTGAGAGGTGCCAAATGTTCCACTTTCATCTGCTCATGCTAGCAGTCTGACGGGCAGGGCTGTCTTAATAGGATTATACACCCCCAGGCAAAGCAGTGCACTGTGCCCTGCCTACATAACCACTCACAGGGATAAAAATGTTTAAGGGAAAATTTGTGTTCAATTCTGGCCTGCATGGGGCTTATGGAACCCCCGGGCAACTGCCCAGGGTGCCCATGTGTTAAGACGGTAATGCTGACGGGTCACCTTCAGCGGGTGTCAGCACCTAACTCTTTCTGTCCTACATGAGCTGTGAAAGAGGTGTCTGTCTGGCTGTGAGGGAGGAGCTGAGAACTCCAGCACAATGTAGCTTTAGGGCCCTGGTCACTTTTAGAGATGCTAATAGATAGGGAATGTGAGCTCCTACTGTTAAACTACCCTTATTGTGTGAATAAAAAGCATGATGATGACCCATGCTGGGATTATGCATTTGGTGTAAATATGTTCCATTACTCCTTCTTCAAAGTGCATATGTATTGTCAGATCATGGGACAAAGTCCCAGGGGGGTGTGATTTACCCAAAATGAATACAGTTGGAGACTTCCAATTATAATGCTGTACTGCTTGCTCCAAAGTCTGTTGCTTTAGCACAATATTACATTTTGATGAATAGACCATGAGATATGAGGTGTAATAAAATCTAACGGCCAGAACAGTAATGTAAAAACTAACTTTCCAAATGCATGCTACTAATAAATAATTAGTATATGTGAGTAATACAGATACCATATGCATATTCAGAATGAGACAAGCAACACAGAGTGAAAGGCTTAATGATCTGAGTACCTAATTGGACAAGACTATGTAATCAATGTACAGTTACTTTTTGTCTGTTTCCTTCCCCCGCCTCCTTTTTTTCTCTACTCAAAGTTATAGGTATCATCATAACCTATAACAACGTCACAATCTAAGTCAATGTACTTTATGACAAAGATAGGTTAGTAACTTAACTTACCAACAAACTATCGGTCCAATTTTCTACCGCTCTTTCTCAGTCCGGAAGAAAGCCCACAGATCTGTTGAGACAGTGAAGGGCTGAAACATGTCGGCCAATGATCTTTGACCTAAATTTTGTGCAGTGGAACACCAACACATCCCCTATAGCACCCACTATTGTTTTTAATCTTACCCCTCCTTGATCCATAAAACACTTTTTACAGGAAAGGAGTTATTTTAAACTTCACACATTTTTCAGCAATTTATCACGACCACGGAGCCAGATGGTCTCTCTCCAGGAGGAGGAAAGTTGACTGTCTGGAGAACGGGAAACTCAGGCAGAAAAGGACCCATTGATGAAAGCACTCACCTAACTACCTCAAGTGGAGAACCAAGATTTACCGCTTTTAACCAGTTAAATAAATGAGGGCCTTTGATATTGCATTCATAGACCCTGGCATCCTTAAAAACATGATTCACCCCCTCTTGATTTTACTAAGTGATTGGTTATTGCAATAAATAAAACCTATTTCCACATAGTTCTTATTAGCACAATCAAGTTTCACAGTAAGTATTTTTTTACTGGATGGCTTAGTACAGATGACTCTGTTGAAGGATGAAAATGTGTAAAAGAGGTAAGGGAGATTCAGCCACTGTGTAGTATGGTTCAAAATAAAGTCCAAAAGGAGAAATGATTGTCTGTTATTTTGTGGCCACCTCAACAGCAATTGTTCCTATGACGTTAGGAAGCATAGATAGCTGGACTAACACACTGATATTAAAACCATTGACTTTGAGGAGACACAGATATGTGCAAATAGGTCATTACTCTGTTGACCTATCTTGTTTCCTTGCACCAGAGATGTGCGAAATTCGTATAATTTGGTTTTGCATATTTACATGAAATTTTGGGCAAATTGCCCGAAATTTAAGAAAAGTAAATCTGACATTTAGTGTTATATTTTAGCATAAAATGCACCCTTGCGTCAATTTTTGACACGATGCATTTTGATCTAAATACCGTTTGCAGCAAACACCACTGCAAACACCAATGCCTCAAACAATAGCTGCTCGTTTTCTGGTATTTCACATTGTTCCCTTGATTCTGCACTAGAATTTTAACTTGCTCAGCATTGTAATTATGCAACATGGCATAATGGAGTAATTTTGGGAATTACAAATTCCCAAAATTATGTAAATTACACGGGCGTAATGTCAATTTCACCTGTGCCTACTTGATACCAGGTCATCAGAGAGGGAGGATGGTGTCTCTGATGATAATCGTCAGCCCTGTTTCTAGGAGGAATTATTATTTGCCCCCATTAGCACTTCAAGAGGGATCAACTTGTTTCCAGCATTCATATATTTGCCTCTTGCTAACTGTCACAGACAAGAGGAGTAAAGGGCACCGAATATGCCCTTTCCCTGAGCACCACTTTGTCTAGGGTCAGCACTGCAGATGATTTGGGTGATGCTTCACCAACATTCCACTAATGGCAACAAGACAAAGCAAAATAAATCCACAGAGCAAAGAATGCGGAATAGAGAGAGAGCATGTTTGAACAGTATAAACAAAGATTCCTGCCTTGTACTGATTTGAGTTAATCTTCTCTTGGGAATAGTGCACTTGGAGCCTTTTTTTGATGATTGACTGTTCTGTCAACATATTGACCTACCTGACACAGCTGTAAGTAATCTCATTGATGTCAAAGGTCAGAAAGTGGCCAGACTCAATCGAAGACTAGCACTAGGATGGAAATCGGAGAGATCTCTCTCCCAACCTGGAATTACAGGCACTAGTTAGGCAGTTGGGAAGGGGCTACTCTGTGGTATATGTAAGTTCCTACACACAGGGGCAGATTTACAATTACTGGCGCATCCCTGCATATCAGCAGGGATGCGCCAGTAATTGTGCGCCGCAGCTCCGCCACCCTGGATGCGCCGTATTTACAATGCGGCGCACCATGGGGCAAAAACGGCACAGATGCGTCACGCATCTGTGCCTTAAAAGCGGCGCATTGCTGGAGCTCCAGCAATGCTCTGGGGGGCTCTATCTTCACAATGCTGCGTCAATCCTTACGCCTGCTTCAAGCAGGCGCAGGGTTTTGAAGCAGCATGGGCCCAAAAGTGACTGAGTGAAATCTTGTAGATCTCACTCAGCCACTGTTGGGAGGCGTTCCTGTGCCTGAACGCCTCCCCCTGCGATAGAACGCCTCCTTCTGGCGCAGGGCTTTACAACGTGACGCATCTCCCAGATGCGTCATGTTGTAAATACCCCGCACCATGGCGCATCGTTTGCGCCGCGGCTGCGTCACAAAAGTGACGCAACGGCGGCATTAAAGAGGCGCAAGGGGCTTGTAAATCTGCCCCTTAGTGTTCATGTACGTCTCTCTAAACCTTGGCATTATTGCGTATTTAAATAAATAAATAAATAAAACATGGACAGTGAAAAGCTACTCTAATCGATTCAATGTGTCATTTTCAGTAAGGTAAGGTTTTTGCTGCTCACCGCTAGGCCTGATGTGCGAAAAATGCATTTTGGGTACAGACTGAAAGTACTTTGTAATCAATCATTGGAATCAGGGTCAGTGCCTTGTAGTTGGAAGAAGGCCATGGTCAAGCCTTTGCTAAAAAAAGCATCAGAGGTCCCATCGATTTTAAGCAATTTCAGGCCAAATTCTCTCCTGCCATTTCTGGCAAATGTCTTGGAACGTTATGTTAACAAGACTTTATCTTCCTACTTGGAATCTCACTGCCTGCTTGAGGAGGAACAGTTTGGTTTTAGACCGGGCCATGGCAAAGAGACGACTTTAGTGACTGCATTGGATGAGTTACGTATGAGGCCAGATAGTGGTCAGTCTACTGTCTTTGTTATGTTGGGTCAGTCGGTCACTTTTGATACGGTCAACCACCACACCCTGTTGACAAGATTGGCAAATTGGGTGTTGGTGGGACCGTATGAGATGGATAAAATCCTATTGGCAAGATTGCTGCCAGGCAGTGGAGTTACCCCCTACCAAACAACCTTTGGATTTATCAGACACGGGGTGTCTCTGGGCTCAGCACATAGCCCGGTGCTGTTTAATGTTTATATGCAGCCATTCATTTCCTTGATCAAGATGCTTGCTATCTCTGTGGTTAATTATGCAGATGATATGCAGCTGATTCTATCTTTTAACATTAAGCAGCCAGAGGCTGTAAAAGCTTTCCAGACCTGTTTAGGGGATTTTGTACATTGGATGAGTGCTAATTCTATGAAATTAAACAGGGAGAAGACAGAATTTCTATGCTACTCGACTAATAAGATTGTGGCGCCTCCACCAATGAATTTCTGTCCATTTCCTACTGAAAATGTGTACTGCTTTTCAGAAACAGTTCGCAAACGTGGAGTCATTGTAGACAACTGCTTTTCTTTGGAGAAACATGTGGCTGGGGTATTCTTTGCATTGCTACGAGGATTGAGAAAACTGTTCTCTGTTCTACCTGACCAGGCCAAAGCTTTAATTGTGCCGAGCTACCTGATCAAGAGACTGCACAAAGTGCAGGTGGTAGTAGCAAAATTGACTTTGACTACATCATGGAGGTCCTCGGCAACCAAGGCTCAAGGGGACCCTCACTGGATCCCTGTGGAGCAGAGGATCTTCTTTAAGGCAATGGGTTTTGTGTTTCGGGCCTCCAGAATAAGGGCCCTATACCTCTGCACCGTAGATTGGAACGATATGCCCCAGGAAGATCCCTGAGTTCTGCAACTGTCAAGCTCGATGAAGGAACACAGGTTTTGGATGTCTCGACAAGGGGCTTGTGCCTTCTCAGTGAGTGCCGTCCAGCTGTGGAATAAGCTGCCATCTGAAGTGAGGGCTCTGAAGGATTTGCAAAAATTTAGGAGAGCTCTGAAGACCTGGTTGTTTCACAGATAATGGATTACCGTATCACAACACTGTCCTGATATTTTGCCTTGGTCCCTCTGTAAATAAATTTGCTGCGACAGCACCAGGATACCAATTTGGTCACAGTTGCTCTATAAATAATTTAAATAAATAAATAATAATAATCCAAAATCTGAGATCACACATGTGTAGATTGTGCTATAGGAGCACATTTTGCGAATAAAATGTGCTGTGGCTCCTGGTGCAAATTGGGTACATACGAAGGCCTTCAGGATGTACTAAGATGTGCCTGTAGTATCCATCCCATTCCCTGAAAGCATTTCTGCTTATCACTGGTCACTTAGAGAGGAATGTGTAGTGCATAGTTGGAACAGAAATGCCCCATGCATGTTACCTTCCTGCATGGCAAGCCCCTATACTCCACTACAGATCTAAGTTTAAGTTAGAGAGTATTTGGTGGTATAAATGTAGTTAAGGGCATTTACATGCAAGAGCCCATTATGATATTTAGAGGGTTTTGTCTCGGAAAAATAATTACAATAAATGTCAACGGGTCAATGATGACATGGGGGTTTGGCTGGAATTGCCAGTTTTCATCAACAGTGCACCAACATATAGGCAGAAGCACTTTTGGTTAAAATCGGTGGCCTGTATGTGGAAAGTCATAAATATCACAATTGTGCTGTGGCAACTGATAAAGAGCTTCTGCATGCAGCTTTCATCTTGGTTGAGCTACTTTGTGGTCTTCCTGCAAACTTCTAAAATGAGACCCTAAATCTTGATGAGAGTCTTCATCAATTTTGTTCAGTAATCTGAAGCGCACAGCACTATAAGTCTCACCAATGGCACTCCTGCGTTTGGAAGGAGTACTAATGCATGATTCCACTCTTCTTTTTAGAGTCTGGCTTGGCAGCACAGCTGTTGCCAGACAATTGCTTGAGAATCATCAGTAGAGGGCATTAGATCCCCCTATATGGTAGGAGGCAGGTATTTTGATCAGACAGAAGTTGTGAGCTTGCCCTCCACACAGCTGTGATCATTTTGTATATTTATCCAGCTGCCTGAGCTCGAACGTTGAGGGGCACACACAGGACATTGTAATGCTATTAAGGTGTCTTAGATAACCAGATAATTTATGTTGTTGTTCTCTGGCAGCAGCACAGATGGGAGGAGTTCAGTCATTAACTTGCATTAATGTTTAGGCCTGGCTTCACAGTGCAACTGTGACCTGACCTTATAACTTACACCAATATTATTCTAAAGTTCTTTACTTCCACACAAATACATATCCATTCCCATGCTAAATACTTGTAATGCTTCACATTACTATATAATATTCCTTTAAAGCCAGACCTGTTGGCATTGCCAATGCTTCTTATATGTATGCTAACCTCATTGGAAGTCTTATTTTGCTTTGCAATATTAAACTTATGGCCATCATTATTATAGGTCCGGTATTCCTGATACTGCCCAAAGAGAATATGACCCTGAATTGGGAATACTAGTAAAGCACTCATTTTTCATTTGTTTTCCTGCACAATAGTGTGCAAGGTAACTTGAAATTGAGAATACCACTTCAGGTGAAGGGGATATATTGGGTGCAGTTTTCCCAGTCCAATAAAGGCCTACTTCTAATGAATTTACAGTAGCTTATAAGTAGATTGTGACTCTTGGATCATTAAAGGCATATTTTATAAGGAAAATTACGAGATAAAACCTGTTAATACAAATCTGCTGTGCTTACCTTTGCCTCCTTGCTTTTACTCGGGTAACCCAAGCCTTTAGAATTTTCTAGTGGTTTGGAGTAGGGTGAAATGCTGAGCATTGACATCCACGGCCCAATGTGGTTGACCAAACGACATTCCAGTCATTGTAAAACAGCAGCACATTTGGGGTTCCAGGTTTGGAATATGGAATTATGATATTTATACGAGCACAAGAACTTAAAATATTGTGAAGCTTGTATTATCCTTGATGAAAGCGTAATTTCTTTTTATTTAAATATGTGTAGTAAACTGGTCCATACATTCAGGTAATGATGTAGCCGAGACAGATGTAGTAGAGTTAAGTAGTAGGTTTAGTCAGTCCATATAGATAACAGGAAGTAGAGATCTAGAACAAGCAGCCCCACCAGGAGCAGCCTCCTAGCTGCTCAGCCCGTCTCCCAACTGACAACACTCACACAAGGAACCCAAGCATTCCATTATTGTCAATCACACCAACATTCTAATCGGAACACTCACACTGGCTGAACAGCTAGATGGAGAGGAATAAAGGAACATATGTACAAACCTGAGGATACTACATTATCCTCTTCCTCTCAAAATGAAAAAACAAAAGAGAAAATAACAATGAAGAGAAAAACCATACACAGTTTAAATATACAATCGTAGCAATATATCTGTACTCAGGGATGAGGGTGACACCACATCGCGAGAGGGAAAACAGACAAACAAGAAAAGAAAGAAGGAAGAAAGAGATAGAAAACACTAACACTATCCTCCTCCTTTAATAGTGAACAATAAAATGATGAAAAGAGTGAAGGAAAAACACAAACAACAAGTGAGGATGACCTAACTTGAAGAGGAAGTCCTCAGAAAAAGAGACAGTGGTGAAAGGAAAAGAAACCCTAAACGCCACCCCTCAGGTGAGGGACTGAGTGAATATGGGTCTAACCAATGACAAAAATAAGTGAAGGTGTAACATGGGACAGAAACCCAAGAACACACGCAGCACGAGATGGTGCAGCACAATGTGGCGAACGCACACATAAAGTCAAGGTGAAGCACAGGGTGACTTACACACACAAGACAGCGTAAGAGTACAAGGTGATGCTCGGGACGGCTTACACACAAGACAGAGTGAGCCATTGAACAACTACACACACAAGAGAACGTGATGCACAGGGCGACTTACACAAGACTATGAAAAGTGAGGCTCGGAGGGGCTTACACACTGGACACAAGAGAAAGTGAAGCGCAGGAGGTAAACAACCTTTACAACGCAACTTTTACCACGCAGTGCCTTTACAAAGCAACTTTTACAATGCAAACCATTACAACGCATTGCGCTGGGGGGGCGCTCTAGGATAGGGAATAGGTTTAATGTACTATCCAACACCTTCCCTACTATCCACGGGGACTGGAGTTGGAATAGTAAATTAAACAATTCACTATCCAGCGCCTAAAAGCACTATGCGTTGTAATGGTATGCGTTGTAAAAACCGTGTTGTAAAAGCATGCGATGTAAAAGCATGCGTTGTAATGTCATACATCCAGCGCAGGGTGACTTACATACACAATTGACATACAACAAAGTGTCCAACAAACATAGAGAAGGGATTATCACCATATAACCCAGGCTCTAGGGTTAACAGCAGGATGAATGGTGAAATGACCATGAAATGTGGAGAAGGGATTATCACCCTATAACCCAAGAATGAGGGTTAACAGCAAAAAAACCATGGATTTGACACTTGAAATAGGGCTGACTCTCATCTCAAGCTTGACAAGGGAAAACCCCTTGACACAAATTGTGAATGAAGGGACATGGGACTAACACCCATTCCGATCCCTAGGTAGGGATAACAAATCTGAAACAAGGGGACATGGGACTGAGAACCTACTCCCATCCATAGGCAGGGTTACAAAATATGAAACAAGGAGACATGGGACTGAGAACCCACTCCCATTCCTTAAACAGGGATACAAGAACTGTAATGAAAACATGCATGAAACACATCACTGTAGTACAGTCATGAGGGTGAGAGAACCCAACATAAGAAATATGATACCATTGTAAATATGACATGTCTGAGAGCACACACTCCTATCTTAAATTGATTGAAACCATAACCATATGGTAAATACATTAAGTCAATAAACATGCATGTTAATTAACCTTAGTCATAGGTGTGCCTGTCACCGGGATGAATAGACAGGCTTGCAAAATTTCTTGATGAAAATCCAGAAGAAAGAACTCTGCCAAAATTCAATGCCAACCGAAGAACATAAGTGCTTGAAAGTAACAAGGGACTTGGCAGCATAACAAAGTATACTTTGCAGCTGATCATAATGCTGGGCACCAGACATCATGCCCACCGAAAATGAAAACGAGCCAGGGCACTAAGACAACAAAAGAAACTCACTACGAAGAACGTAGGCACAGTTCAGTGACAGGAAGAGAAAGGCATACTTCCCAAACGTTGAAGCTGAAGAGAGTCTGGTGTAGAATATCCGGTTTCCTAAAAAGAAGAATACTTTGCCCAAAGGTGCGCACTGAAGATAAAGGCCAGTGTCGAATGTCCGGTGACTTGGGTTGACTGCCTGAACGATGAATTGAAGAAGCGGACACTTGAGGAACAGATTCTCACGTTGCGACTCTGCACAACAAATGAACAATGGTTGGCAGGTTGCTGTAGGGCATCATCGGCAGACACTAACATGCAAGGTAAAATGTCTGAATCCGCCAACTCCAATATGGCGGGATGCCCAGGAGACACATGCCGGGTGACTTACGGCGCTCTCCTGCTTCAAAACGCACATATGCAGCTCCGAACACCAGAAGAGCTCAAGACGTCATGGAAGCTTGATGAGAGACTCCGCGCGGCATTGATCACAGTAAGTTGCACAAGCCAATTTGAATTCTTAAACGATGCACAACCATCTTGGCAACTGACACCGCAACCAACTTCAAAACATTTAATTGTGTCATTAAATCTCTCTATGGTCACAGTGCAAGTGACCTCTTCATCTTGCAGAAACTCTGTGAGAAAAACACACAGTCAGTGGCACAAGTGACTCTCAAATAGGTTCAGCGATATCACGAGGGAGCATATGAAATTAGTTAGAAATCCAACATGCAAAGTAGTTCAGAGTCAATAAACATCGCACTTGTTCCAAACACAGGCCGTCACCAATTACCTTGTTTACAGAGGCACATAGTCCATTATTAGTGGGAGCCTTGACGTTGGTTGTTGCACCGTGTACCTTCTTTGAGAAGTTGGTTGTTCTGACAAACCCAGACAGCTTTGATGTTGAATTTCTGGTTGTTGAAGACACAGAGATGACATGACAGCACGCCTGGCCTAGGGCTGTCCGGTATTGTGGACACAGGTAGGGCTACAGTGCGTGCCTCGCGAGGTTCCTTAATCTTCATATACTTGTTGCTTGTTCCACAATAGTTACTGATGAGTTCCAACTCCTGTCAGATGGCACGTTGAATGCAGGTAAGTCTCCTCAAGATTGTCGCCAAAAATGTGTAGTAAGCTGGTCCATACATTCAGGTAATGATATAGCCGAGACAGATGTAGTAGAGTTAAGTAGTAGGTTTATTCAGTCCATAAGTAGATAACAGGAAGTAGAGATGTGGAACAAGCAGCCCCACCAGGAGCAGCCTCCTAACTCCTCAGCCCGTCTCGAAACTGACAACACTCACACAAGGAACCCAAGCATTCCATTCATGTCAATCAGACCAATATTCTAACCGGAACACTCACACTGTCCCGTTATATTCCAGGCCGTGCCTTAAGATCCTCCGACCTGGAACTTGCTGTTGTTCCCCAGTTTAAGCATTGCCGGGCCGGCGGCCGCTCCTTTCAAGTGCGTGCCGCCGCGTTATGGAATTCCCTTCCCTTTGAGATTCGTGCACTTGGGGATTTGCTCTCCTTCCGGCGGGCTGTAAAAACCTTTTTGTTTCCTTAGTTCCCTTGTTCTTTCTCCTCTGCCCTGTTGTGTTGTGTTGCTACCTGGCGGGCGCCAGGACGCTCCTTTGCTGGAGCATCTGTGCGCCTAATAAATACGTTTAACATAACATAACACTGGCTGAGCAGCTAGATGGAGAGGAGTAAAGGAACACATGTACAAACCTGAGGATACTACAATATGTTAACTTGTTACTTCTTGTGTCAGGCAGTGTCATACCAGTGCTAAATTTGGATGGATTTTCTAATCTGGAATAAAAAGTCGTTGAACCGAAAAATATGAGAAGGCATTAAAATAAAGTTTGTTATGTTTGCAAACACAAATTCAGTTTTTAGCTGACTTAAGTGAAGCCGCGTTTGGACAATACCGCAAACGTTAACGAAAAAAGACAAGCTTTGAATGCTCATTGGTCAATGGCATGTCTCTAAGGCATCTGTAGAGTGTGGGGATATTAGCACTCTGTAATTGATTAGTGCATGATAGAAAGTACTACACTGGAACAGCGTAATAAATGACCCAGCGCACATCTTGCTTTTGGCGACAGCCAGGCTCTATATGAATCACTTGAAGGTTATGCTATTTATTAATATATTTATGTTCTTTTATATCCACTCCTCTCTTGTTTGTTGCTCAGTAAAGCCCTGGAGCATGACAACAGTAATTGATTTTTACATTAGGTTGTTCTGTCTTAGAGAAGTATCCCCTTTTTACCAGTACATTGCTTCTGTTCAATTACAACTACCTCTAAGCTGCCAGACACCATTAAATTGCTGCAGAACCTTTTCACCAATTCATCACCCTCTGGCTACAATCTTATTTCAGAGAGTTGAGTGTATTTGCATAATTAGCAGTCTGAGTGGGTAACTAAATGTCCGTGTATTTTGAGACAATGTACCTATTTTACAATTTGTCATACATTTCTTATCATACAAAGGGCTTCCTTCAGGCTCCCTTTTAAAAAATGGTTGTGTGAAATAAGTAATCCAGGCGAATTTCATCATCAGACCAGCCATTGAAGTACCTTAAGAATTGTTCTCTACACATTTATCTAATAATTTAAACCTTAATATGACAGTGTATGAAGTACTTTTGTGGCGTCACACTGCAGTTTATTTTTAGCTACATGGTACACTATAAGGATACTGCAAATAATCAAACAATTGTATGAACTTATAGAGGCATGAGACCAAGCGCATTTATAAGTTTGCTGACTTGAAACATGTTTTTTAATGTAGGCTTGGGGGTATTTTATTTCTTATAATGTGTAGAAGCTGCAGCTGGCATACGGACTCAAGTTTTTGGTGTTTATGGGCCAGCTTTAATCAGTCTTGATCATCCAGTGAACTGCACTTTGCAGTCTGTGATTTACAGACCTACATCAATAACGATAGAGGGAAATCCAAAACTACAACTTGAAAAATGCAAAGGATGTTGTTTTAAAGGGCAAGGAGCGAGAGGCATTTGCTGTCACCCAATCCCCCAAAAATATTTGTATTGAGAGATACTGTGATTATTATTATTTAGTACTGATAAACATAAATACAATACGACTTTTAGCACATAAAGGCCTCTGGTATGTGTCCTGCGGAGCTTGTAGAGCTGCAATACCACACATAGCATTTTAGATACAGAGGATATTATATTAGTAATTCTGCTTAGTGACATTACAGTGGAATTACAAGCAATCCCCTATAGAATGCAAATTAAGTGAAGAAATTAATGTTACTGCAGCATGACGAGGACTACAGCCTGGGTCTTTGCAAAGGAACCATTTGAGGATAGCATAGAGTCTGCACCATCAGTCAGTACATCCACCTTCTTGGGTAACCTTGGGGCATCACACAACGACTGGCCAAAGTTACCTGCACATGATGATAAAACATGGCATGAAACGGCTACTCTGTCACAGTATTTTCAACAATACCACTTCCGCAAGTGTGGATGCACTGTAGAGCTTCCACACTCTAGGAAACGGCACCACTACATTTTACTACAGCCTATGAACACACTTATATACGCTTAGGGAGTGATTACAAGTTCCTCGTAACATTCTAACACATGTGTAAACTCCTGTTTGCGCATGGGCCGGAATTCCGAGTTTTGAAGGTATTTAACACATCCAATAATCATTGGATGCATTAAATAACCAAACCTTCATTAAATTTCAGCAGGTCAAACTAGCCAAAATTTAATAGGGCAAAACATACTATATTTACTTTATCATGCGGATTGTCGTGCGTTAAACATCAAAATCCACGTTATTCCCCATGAACTCATAATAGGTGTTATTTCTCGCTCCTGATAAGTAATGTACCCCATGGTATCGTTCTTAGGAGCGATAAATAATGCTTTGACTCGTAACCAGGCCCTCAGTGTCCTAACAAAAAGCAACTGATGTTTTGTTGTGTACAAAAGAATCTATCGCCTCAACCATCTTTAATGGTAAGGGCAGTTAGAGTAAAACCGTATTACACATTAGATATTAGCCGCATTCATACAGTAAAGAACAGTAAAAAGAAAGTCATATCTTTATGGTATTTTCTACATCATTTTAGGGCTCCAGTACAATTAAGTACTGGCTGCTTTTTGAGACCTATTAAACGGGAAACAATCAATTGCAATTAAATAAACCTTTCTGTGTGTGCTTTCTCCACAGAACCGCTGCTTTTATTACTTACAACTGGCGTTTCATAACTAAATTAAAGTGTTCACCATTTGCCCTAGGGCATTGCAATTAATATGGGATCACTGAATGATGGCGGCACAAGCAATTCCACAAAACACTACAGCAGCTCAGAACCTAAATTACATTTATCGTCGTTATTCAGTATCAAAGAAAAATCGCTTGCAGTGCCATTGATGACATTATAGTTCTGGTGCAGTGAAAAAAAGCACGACATAAGTGCCACTGCTGCATAACAAGACATGCTGGTTGTTTCAGTATATTTTATTATTCACAGAGATGGACAGGTCTTCAGTGGGAACCAAAAGCAGCGGGCCCTAGAGAAACTGGACCAGTCCCACATTCCACTGAGGAAGCAAGTGAGCTGCAGTGCTTGGGGTGGCATGTTGGGGGTTCCCACCCAAAAACAGTTTGGTAGAATTAAGGCAAAACTGTAGATTTTATCTTGCAACTTTGTAAACTTTTTTTAGTTTATACGTAGGGCTCCCAGTTTTTCATTCTTACATATAAATACAGACAGAAAACTATTTCTTTTCCCGTCTGTATTTATTTTTAAATACAGATAAATACGGAAAATAGGCCTTCTTATGTTGATTTTTTTCTACTGTCAAACATGATGGCCAGGTCAGTAGCTGTACAGATTGATAGGTGGGTGAGATGAAAAAAGACAATAGATTTCTAAATTAAGCTTAATTAAGTGCGCGATCTACAGTTATTTATGCTATTCTTCAATGCAAGTGTTTTCAGATAACGCTATTGCACTGTATACTGAGGAAACCATTAGGACATTCAAATGCAAGTATACATTTATCGTTCAAATAAATGTGGTAAAATATCCATTGCAACTTCATTTATACAGGAAACACAACATAAAAAATGGATAAATACAGAAAAAACGAGCAAAAAATAAATATGGATATATACAGACGGAAATGTTAAAACAAATAAGTACCATGAAGCCAGGAGCTCTATTTATGATTCTGGTGCTTAGCCCAGAGGGCTATGAAAGATTCAACTTACACATTACCCTTAGGGTATTAACTTTACAGCCTTACGTCTACAATGTAGAATGATTTATTGGTTTGCAGATACTTACATACTATGCAAGAATGTAAAGTACGCACTTGCAACCTAATGTGTCCTCAATGTGTAAATAAGACGTTCCTATTGTCCCACAGTCTGTGAAGGACAGAAAGCAATGCTAATTGACTTGCACACTGTCCCAGGTTGTACAGTCCCATCTCAATTCACGTGTTCTGTTGCTTTTCTCCTTCTCCTTCTCCTTCTCCTTCTCCTTCTCCTCATGCTGCCCTCTCTTTAGGAGGGTCAGTGGGGGTAAAGGAGATTAGGCAGTGATTAATTGGTGCTTATGGTTGCCATGGGGCCATCAGCATCTATTTCTTGGGACCTGCACTCATTGTTCCACATCAAACATGTAGGATGAGCAAGAGAGTGAAAAACAAACAAATCTGATAGATGGAGGAAGAGAAAGATGGAAACTGTCAGAAAGAGACCAAGCAGGAACCTTCACGAGTGAAATAAAAGAGAAGGGAGTGTCTAGTGGATTAAAAAGGTAGGATGTGGATTTAAGACTACCAGCCTTGGTATTCGGCACACCAATATTTAATTTCACTGGCAGCTGGCTTCTGAGCAGAGATTCTGGTCCTTGGAACTATTGCTTTTATAATTTAAGCACAGAAATATTTAAACAAATGGGGTTGCTGGGAGGATAAATAAATAACTCTCTCCACAGTGTCCTTTCATTTCTCTGGTCCGGTCATTTATTAAACAATCCCCCAGCCACTACATTTCCCTTAATTCTCACTCTTTAGTGGACTTGAGGAAAGATGAAGGGCCGTTGGAATATTGAGTACCCAATGAGCAGGATCCAGGAAAGAATGGAGGCTGGTTTACTGTGAATTTAGTGCTTAAAATCTATGTTGCTCCTTGTCTCTCATGTTCTCTATTTAAAAGCATTGTGGGAAATCCAAAGGGTGGCCCGCCTCAAAAATTTCTATTTGCATTGTCAGTCAATCTGGGCATGATAAAGGAGTATTAAAGTTGTTAACAAGACATTCAGGTCCAGATTCATGGATACAGTTGGTAGTTGATTGGTAGTAGCCAAGTGGTGTTTTGGGGGTCTCTGGTTGGCACAGGTAGGTACTTGTGACAAATAGGGACCCTCGTCTCTAGTCAGGATAAGGGCATTATACACCTAAAATAACCCTGCTCACCCCCTTGGTAGCTTGGCATGAGCAGACAGGCTTTATCTCAGAGGCGTTGTGTTAAGCATTTGTGACCACATACAGTAACCCAGTGACAACACTACAAATGGACACCACACAGGTTTTATATAAAAAATAAGTATACTTTATATACAGTTACCACAAGACCATAAACAACAAAAATACACAATACTGTTACTTAAAGATGGCATATTTTAGCTTAGTTGAGTTCAGTTCTTAGATGCAGCACTTTGCGTCAATGTACCTTAGGTTGCGTTCCGCTTCCACGACAGGCAATGTCGCAGCGAGGGAAATGCGGCAGAGTTCAAGTACAAAGAAATAAAGATGTGAAGATCTTCCAGATGCGGCACGCTTCTCCGGGGATGCGAGAAGTTCTCAGTTCAATGCGTGGACTGCAGCAGCGACACCCTTGTTCCACGATAGGATGGCAGCAGATCCACTTGCGACACTCTTTTCCCATGATGCGTGAAGCTTCCGCACGGTGCGACAACTGCAGCGGCGACATCCATGATGTGACGGCAGCAGCTCCGATGGCGGAGCGCTTCTCGGGGATGCGAGGTGCTTTTCTTCGATGCGGTGCAGTGCGACAGTTCCAGAGGCGACACCCTCCTTCGGAGTTGCGACAGCAGGCTCAGCGATGGCGACACACTCCGACCTTGTTGCGAGATTCTTCTCCTGATGCGGTGCAGTGCAACAGCAACAGCGGCGATACCCTTCTTTGGAGTTGTGACGGCAGCAGCAGCGACAGCGACACACTTCCTCTTCGTTGCGGCACGCTTCTCTCTGATGCGGTGCAATGCGACAGTCCCAGCGGCGACACCCTCCTTCGGAGTTGCGACGGCAGGCACAGCGACGGCGACACGCTTCTTCTTGTTGAGTCTCGCTTCCAGTTCCTTGCGACACGCCGTTCCTCAGAAGGCCCAAAACAGCAGCAGGCACTTCCAAAGAACTCTGAGGAGCTGGGGATTGAAGTCTGTTGTCCCTGAGACTTCAGCATTAGGCAAGCTCTTTTCCAAACCCTTGGAGATCCTTCGCAAGTTGAAAGCAAATTACACAAAGTTCCTTCTCCTTCCTTTGGCAGTAAGGCAACCACTGCATGCCAATCCCCCAAGCAGCACTTCAGCTTGGGAATAGTCTCTCCTAAGTTTCTTCAGGTTCCTCTCCTCAGTAAAGGTTTCTTCTTGTAGTCCAAAAGTGATCTAATTTCATGGTATCAGGGTCCCAATATTTATACCCCAAAATCCTTTGTTCTCTGAGGGGAGAGGGGCCTTTGCCCAGTCCAAACCAGTTCTGAAGCCCTCTGTTTACCAGACTTCTCCTTTCCTTTAAAAGTGCAGGGCAGGCACATCAGACGCCCCACAGGAGGTGGAGCCAGCATTGTGGAAGGCAAGTACATTCCTGGAGCACTTTATTTACAGGACTCCTTATCTTCTTTCAGTGTGCAGGCCAGAGACATCAGCCACTCCCCAGGAGGTGGAGCCAGCATTGTGGAAGGCAGGCACAGCCCTATTCAAGGTTCAGGTGCAACTCCTCCCTCCCATCTAGATGCAGATCTCTCTATTCACCATTGGGCTGACTCATCCTGTCTCTAGGAATCCCCCGGCCCTGTCACTCACAAAACCAGACAAAGGAATACACAGCCTAGCAGAGGCAGGCTTGAAAGGTTAGGCAAGCAAATACCTACGTTCTAAAAGTGGTATTTGCAGACACAGAATGTTAAAACCAACTTCACTAAAAGATGTATTTTATCATCCTGAGTTCGGCATACTAAACTCGAATTTCTACCATTTTCTCCGAGACAGTTAGGATTATAGACATGTAATAATTTCACAGCCCATTCTGGCCTATAGAGAACAGGTAGCCTTGCAATAGCGAAAAATGAAAATGGCTGTAATTCACCATTAGGACATGACACACACACCAGGGCTTGTTCTACCTTATACTTACAATGCAGCCTGCCCTTGGGCCTACCATAGGGGTGACTGATAGGAAGAAAAGGGAAGGTTTAGGGACTGGCAACTGGGTGCACTTGCCCAGTCAGCATGACAGTACCAGACTGCACACAGGCTCTGCAATGGCAGACCTTAGACACATTTTACAAGGCTGCTTCTGTGGGTGGCACAACCAGTGCTGCAGGCCCACCAGCAGCATTTTGATTTACCCGCCCTGGGCACACTCAGTGCCCTAGACTAGGGTCTGACAAGTAAACCAACTAGCCAAACATGGAACCACTGATTAATACGTCAATTTACAATAGGGAGCACTTGCACTGTGGCACTGAATAGCAGTGGCACTGTGGTATATAAATAAATAATACCGGATCTAGGTTTTACTAGGCATAGCAATAACAGATAGCTCAATAAATAAGAGTCAAGATTCGAGGTAGTAGGAGTTTTGCAGGTTTAATACAGCATAAGGACAGGAACAGGACAACCTGCATAGGAATAGGATGGCAGGGCCCAGCAGCTGCTGGGGCTGGATCTGGGATGAGCGCGCTCGGAAGGATAACTTTTTAATAACAGTACATGAGCATATATACATAACGCAAACACATAGCATTACATCGCAATAGGCGTAGCAGTGGGAGGAGCAATAGGCGTGACGCGTAGCAGTCGCGAAAGATAAGGGTGAAAGTAGGTGTAACAGAGGCGTATACATAGACATGTGATGCAAACGTAACAGAATATGTCATGAATGGGGCGGAAACCATGGAGGGGGCTACCTGAGGAGCCGGGACCTCTAACCTGATGGTGCGCGCAAACTGGCAATGACGTATCACTAGGAGAAACTGGGGGCTTCGAACTCTGTGCTAGGAGCAGAGACTGAAGTCTGGAGAGTCAGGGCGACATGTACCTAAGCAGTATCTAGTATCTGATGTTTAGAGAACATGTTGATATGAACTGAGAGTCAGGAGGGGAGAGGCTAACGGACTCTAAGACTGGAGCATGCATTATTCTATATGTAGTGCGTGATGAAGAATATGAAATGACCATTAAATGCAGTATTTCTCTTACATGGAGACGTAAGGGCTAGACAATGACGGAAACTATTGATGCAGTTCAGTAGCTTTAGGAATGCAGAGAAGGAGGACTGAACTGATAACTGGAATCATAACATACTCTTGGCAGACTCAGAGGCGGAGCCAGGCTGAGCCGGGCACTGCGAGGAAGGAAGTAAGTGAAGGGTCGAGGATACAGGTGGGGGCTGTATCGCTCCTCAGCGAGGATTCGGGAGACAGGAGACAGGAGCTGAATCCGGTGTCCAGGCCCTTCTGAGGCCTAGAAACGGGGACTTTACAATGGAATAACGTGCACACTGAGAAACGTGGCAACGTAACTTTACATAGGCCTGATATTCGTAGCATTCACGAGAACTGGAAACTGACATACTAGAGGTGGACGCAACTGTAATTGCGTCTTTAATCGAACATAGGGAATACATATGCATATTAATCATGCACAGATAACTTATGATGGAGGACTCGTAGGGACACAGAACATGGCAAAATTTACTTTTCCACATTCCCTCCTTGTCACTACGTTTCCATCAGGAAACATCAATATTCATGATACCATCTATCATTTCATACAGTATCATTTGCTCGTCTCGAATTATCCTGGAACGGGATCTAGAACGAGGCTTGGGACTAGGAATACAGGAGGTAGCACAAATGCCGCAAATCGCAGGGCCACATTGTATACAGAGGCAGCAGCTGAATATGATCGCTACTGCAATACCTAGAAAGGACAAGACTTTCCATCCCCAGGCGGAAATTATATTCCAGAACCAACCGGACCATGTCCAGGTGCCTGGATCTTGGTGTAACAGATGGGCAATTTTATGGAGTCTGGTTATAGCTGAATAAACAGACGGCGCGTTATTTGGAATGAAAATGCAGCAACTAGATCCGATGACTCTACAGGCCCCGCCCCTATCGGCCAATATGACGTCAAGGACGAGACGATTCTGTAAAACGACAAATCTCATAGCAGATTGCTCTTCGGTTAAGTTACCTAGAGCAGAGGCAGTCTCATTGACTACAGCTTCAAGGGTTCTGGTTAACCTACGGATTAGCTTACTATTCTGGATAGGTCCTATAAATAAGAAGAAACCTCTATTGAAATCTGTATACTGTTCTAGAGCAGTTTCAGTATAATCGACAATGGGGGACTCCCTTCTATGTCTAATGTGTACTAGATGTGTATTTCTATGATAATCAGATGGGGCTAGGAAAACTGGTGGCAGTAGGAAGGCAATGTAACAGGTTCCCTCCCAATCGAGGGGCAGACGAATATATTCAGTTTGACCACAAATAAAATAAGAATGGCGTGAAGCTTTGAAAATAGATTTCCCACTGTCACTATACTTGACAATAGTAGTACAATCGCTATGTCCTACATGTACGGAACCATTATTTCGGACACATAATTCGCCTTTGACTGGTAGTACTGAAATAGCAGGTAAATCTGGAGTGGAATCAGACTGAACATTCAGGACCATGAAATTCGAAGAATAATTACCTAAATTATACACTTCATTTTCTAGATCTAACCCGGTTCTGTGGGGGAGACCTTGCTTGTCTGGAAAACATGTACTGTTAAGAAAAGACATATCTGTTGAGGATGACGTTAACGTGGACCATGCTCCACACGAACCATTATGCGAAAATGGATAAGGAAAGAGTGGCAGAACTCCCTTCGGTGTCTGGAAAGGGGGGAGTCGACCACACACCCAACAATTTGTGGCATTGCTGGTCTGGTGTGAATAATGTAACATGCGGATGAAAGAATTATTTCGCATAGCGAGGCGGTAAGAGAGTTCATGAGGAGGCAGATCACTAAACGTGTGTTCTACCGTAACATTAGAAGACGTATTTACATGAGAAACTGGAAAATACAGGTAAAACGCATAACTGGTGCAGGAAATCATAATACTGAGAAATAATATGAAACATAGAAAAACGATACATCGGATTGAGTTTTGACTAACTCTCTCACTATGGGGGTCTATTTTATACATGTCAGAAACAGTCTAACCGTTTCACCTAGGGGAGGACTTAGACAATCAAACTGGCTGACTTATTTTACTAGACCGGAGTTTGAGTTTATACTCCTGTTGCGGAGTTTTCTCTAACGGGGAGGGTGCAGTATCATTGTTCTTTGCGGGACAGTCCTTGAGAATAGTACTTTGGCAATCCTTCAAATCCTGGGAAATGTTCTTTGAGACGGGTTTCAGTCCATAAAATTTCTTTACGTGCGAAAGGTGCACCCAGCCTTTGCGTCCCTCCAACTTCACGGCTGTACGGGTGGCGAGGAGGACCTGTCGGGGCTCCTTCCAGCGAGGCTCTAGCGGACTTGAGCGGTCAAAATTCCGGACAAGGACCATGGATCCTGGAACGATTTCATGCGGTGCCACCTCGGTATTGTCTGGAAATGCGGCGGCAACCTGTGAACGACAAGAGTTGAGGGCAGACATCAAGGAAGCTAGGTAATCTGTCAGCATATTACTTGAAACATCGGTAATACTTCGGGGTCTGGGTGTACCCCACATGTTAGGGGGGCGGCCGAATACGACCTCATACGGGGACAGACCTGATCTGGAATGTGCGACCATGCGCATATAAAATAGAGCAACTGGCAGAGCTACTAGCCAGTCTACACCTTTCTCTTGACAAACTTTTGCGATACGGATTTTCAAAGTCTGGTTATGTCTCTCTACGAGACCGGCTGCTTCAGGATGGCGTACACAATGGAACTTCCACTGGTACCCTAACAAAAGGGAAACATGTTTCATTAACTCTGAGGAGAATGGCTGGCCGTTATCAGAATATACGACCCTAGGGAGTCCATAACGGGGGAAGAACTCACGAACCAACTGCTTGGCAGTGGTCGCGGCTGTGTAATCTGGAACTGGATATGCTTCTGTCCACCTGGACAAAGCGCATACAACTACAAGGACATACTTGAAACCTCGACATCGCTCCATCTGAATATAATCCATCTGGAGGACTTCAAAAGGGTGGTCAGGGGGTTGGAATCCACCTTGTTCCACCGGGACACTTTTACCTGGATTAAACTGGCAACATATCATACAGGTACGGACTTCTGCTTGGCTGCAGCTCGTAAATGCTTGTTGAACCAAATGTTCTGGATACTGTCTAACATGGCTTTTTCTCCTAAATGTGCTGGACTATGTGCGGTATTGATAATGACTTGAACCATAGAGTCGGGGAGAAACCATGTGGCTCTACCCTTCGTTAACCATCCTTGATCTGTCTGGACCCCTCCTTGTTCGGACCATTTCTTGATTTCATCGAGAGTAGCATGTAACTGGATATCTATGACATCTTGAGTAGGGTCCTTAACTGTCATACATGTAGTCGGATCTGGAGTGTGTGTCGGTGTCTTATTTACTGGAATGTCTGGTGTCTGAGCTGTAAGCTTGGCTGTGCGATCTGCTAGATCATTACCCTGGGAAGTGGTGTCAGTAACTTTCGTATGTGCTTTACATTTCATGATAGCAATGGACGACGGTAAATGTATGGCATCTAACAGAGCTTGAATAAGGAGACCATGCTGAATCTTGGTTCCATGAGACGTCATGAAACCTCTCTCCTGCCAGAGCACTCCAAAGTCGTGTACAACTCCAAATGCGTAACGTGAATCGGTGTAAATATTAACTTTCAAGTTCTTGGCGTGTATGCAGGCTTGAGTCAGAGCAACTAGCTCTGCTGCTTGAGCGGACAGGGTGTCAATACGGTGTGTCTCAATAACTTCAGTGTCAGTAGTCACTGCATACGCGGCTACTAGTTCTCCTGTACTTGTTCTCATACATGAACCATCCACATAAAGTGTCAGGTCTGGATCTGGAAATGGAATATCTGTCAAATCTTGTCTTGGCTTTGTCGTGATGTTAACTATTTCCACACAGTCGTGTGTGACAGAATTCGAAGTAACTGATGGTAACAGTGTAGCAGGATTTAAGACGTTGCAGCGTCTGATTTCTATGTGTGGCTGAAACAGTGTCAATTCATAACCTGTTAAACGTGCAATTGTCAAGTGCTGAGTTTGTGTTCGGTTTAAAAGAACTTCCACGGAGTGTGGAACTTGTACTGTCAGGGAGTGTCCTAATACTATGGAATCACTTTGTCTGATAGCTAGTGCTGTGGCTGCAACTGACTTGAGGCACGCAGGCAGAGCCTGGGCTACAGGATCTAATGTGCTCGAAAAATAAGCACAGGGCTTGTATTGTTCTGCTTGATCTTGTGTGAGAACAGATAATGCTGTACCTTCGCGTTCAGTGACGAAAAGTGTAAAAGGCTTACTGTAGTTCGGTGTTGCTAGAACTGGAGCTTGACATAGGACTTTCTTTAACTCATTGAAACTGAGTGTATGTTCAGATGTCCAAGGGAGGACAGTCGATACGGCTGCCTCCTGTGTCGTTAACTGTATCAGTGGCTTGGCTAGAAATGCATACTGAGGAATCCATTGTCTGCAATAAGAAGTAAGGCCAATAAAAGCACGTACCTCCTTCTGGGTCTTGGGCTGAGGAAGACTCGCTATTAATTGAATACGGTCAGGTGTCAACTGCCTACCCCTCTTGGACAGTAAGTGTCCTAAGTAGACCACTTGCTGGACACAGAATTGAAGCTTCGAAGGGGACACCTTGTGTCCCATCTCGGCTAGGAAATACAGAACTGTGAGGGATGTTCGCTCGCAAGCACGTTCAGAACGGGCTGTGATCAGTAGATCATCGACATACTGGAGCAGGGCAGTGTCAGTTGGCATGTGAATGTTGTCTAGTTGTCTCTTAAGTGCTTGACTGTAAATACTAGGACTTTCTGTGAAACCTTGAGGAGCTCGTGTGAACATATAGCTCCTTCCATTTAAACAAAATCCGAAAAGGAACTGGCTGTCTGGATGAATGGGAACACTGAAAAACGCGTTCTTGAGGTCAATTACAGTAAAGAACGTGGCTTCGGAATCGATGGCTGTCAATAGGGAAGAGATGTCTGGGACAACTGGGTACTGAGGAATAATACATTTATTAAGCTCTCGTAGGTCAATCACTAATCGATATACTGGGGGTGCATTTGGATCAGTACGTTTCATGACTGGAATGATCGGAGAATTGCATACATTGGAGTCAGTTTCTACAACCACTCCTTGAGCGATGAGCTCGTCAATAATTTTGGATAAGGCTGTTACAGCCTCAGGTGGCAATCTGTACTGTCTGATTCGTGGTAACACTACACCTGGCTTGAGAGTCACACGATGGGGTGAGATTTGCATATAACCAACATCAGTTGGACCTTGCGCCCATAGATGCTGCGGAACATTGGACAATCTGGGATCAAAATCTCGTAATACATAGTGACCCTTAAAGTCACGCAGGAACAATCGTATTCCCTCTGGGGAACAGCATATAACTGCACCTAACTCTTTCAGTGTTTTAATACCTAATAGATTTTCTGGACATGACTTAGTAAGTAACAGATCAGTAGTGCGGGACAATGGACCTACTTCTAGAGTAACTGGCTTTGATATCTCATTTACGATAGGTTTTCCTGAAAATCCAAGGGAAACATTTCTTGAGCCTGAGAGCGGAGCCCCTGGAACTTCGGCGTGGCTAATTGTGGTCCTACTTGCCCCTGTATCAATCAAAAACTTTCTATCTTTCCCTAGTACTTGACTGTGAACATAGGGACCTTCTTGATCTACAGGTATCTCGATGAGAGGCAAGCCTACCTCCCTCTCTAGGCTGTTTCATGAATATGGCTGATACTCTGGATACTCAGACTGTGCATACTGGTACATCTGCTGTGTAACGTGCTGTGTTGCAGCGATGGGCTGCGGTGCTGTAACTGTCTGTGGTGCATTCTGTGGCTGAGGAATCTGTGAAACTTGTTCTTGTCTAGGCGGACGTGGTCTTTCTTTAGTCTTACCAGTAGCTATGTTGTGTTTCAGAACTGCACACTCGTTTATAAAATGACCTGGCTGTTTACAATAATTGCAGTTCCCTTTAACGGAAGCTGCAGGATGACTGGCTTGATTCGGACCCCTCTTCTGACTGTCTTGAGGAACAGATTGTGCAACTAGTACTTTCATTTTCGTGTCTTTCATACGTTTTCTCTCGTGTTCTTGCTCTTCTCTAATTCTATTCTGGTGGTATTGGAGCATCTGTAACATCTGGGACGGGGTATTAGCTTGCCAGGTACTTTCGACTTTCAAAACTCGATTTTTAATTTGTGGGCTTGAATTCTCGACTAATTTAGTAACAAAAAGATGAGGGTATGACTCACTACTTGTCTTGAGGCCACTGTTGATGCTAAAACATTTCTCAAATCTGGAATAATAATCACTAATATCTTCGTCTTGTTTCTGTTTACAGGCTGAGATTGCATCCCAGTCTTCTTTTCTAGTTGTCAATAATCTAGGTAAAACTTGTATTAATAATTCTGGTAATTCTTTACATTTCGCTCCAAGACCGGTACCTGGTACTCGTGCCTTATCTTCGGCTTCTAGAACTGCCCAATCGATCTTTTTCTCTCCCACCTCCCATTCTTTTTCCTTGAGCTTTTCATACACCCCTGCGGGCAACAGAACCTTTAACATTTTAATTATATCTGGATACGTGTATTCTCCCATACGGAGTATGTCTTTTAATTCTCGATGGAACCCTGCTGGATCTTTATCATGACAGGGGATTAATTTTTTCATCTCTAGGAGTTCCATCTTTGTAATCGGAGTGTAAACAAACACTCGTTCTAGTTCGCCACCCGTTCCTCTAACTGGGTGGACTTCTCGTAACGGATTCTGTCTCTCCATGTAAAATGGTTTATTTTCTGGGGGTGAGACATGAACAAAATGCGGGTTCAAAAACGTTCTATATTTGTGACGCTGTTCTAGAATGACACTAATTAAATCGGTACCTAAACCTTTCCATCTATACTGGAGTAACTCGTTCAGGATATCATGTAACGGGCCTGGATCAGAGTGCTGACCCTCATACAATGTAATGAGGTGCTGAATCATATACATACCCGCCAGTCGTTGCTCGGCTGGGGGCATTTTCAGAAACATTTGTGCCACTATTTCGTCTGGAAAAGTGGTAGAGTCAGTAGTCCATCGGACTGCTGATCGGGCTAGTTCTTGTTCATGCATAGTACTTAACTCACTATAACCGATTCGTGATTTCAGAATGTGATCGGTAGCTTGAAACACTTGTTCTAGAGAACCTTGTTCTGGTGCTGGATGATGAAAAATAGACTTGTGTTCTAGGCGTAAATGGCGATCTGGAAATCTAGATTTTCCTACATACGCTATTCTGTCGGGATTCTCGTCCTCTACCTCTTCTGTAGAAGAGTCATTTTCTTTCTCGCTTACTTGTGCTGCTTTACGTTGATCGTGTAACCTTATTATTTCTTTACGGATTTTCTTGTACATACTTTCCATAGCACTGATGGTCCTGTGCTTACCCTCGGCTATATTATCACTCCACTTTGTCAGGGTTCTCATTTCGGCTTGATCTTTGGTCGGATAATCTTGTTCTCGTATTAGACAATTAATCAGAAACTTTAATAGCATGAGCTGGACTTCAGCTTTTCTTTGAGACATGACTTCGCCAATGCTTTCTGGATCATCCCCTGTACGGATGAAACGATATATTCTGTCTAGATCTTCTTTCATATCTGGTAGGGTGACTAGATACTCGGCCACCTTTCTTACACGTAATGAATATAAAACCATATTATCCTCGCCTGGGACTGGATCATAGCCGCATTCATTAAGGGCTTTTCTTATTTCTGCTACAGACTGATGTCTGGGCGTACGCTGTGACGCTTGTGCATGTAATTCGGCTGACGTTAAATGCTTGTGTGGCGGCGGGGTTTGAGGAGGACCTCCTCCTGCGGCCCCTAAACTAGAATCGTCGACTGATCCTCTTCGTCCTGGCAGAGTGGGAAATGGAAATGCAGGCTGGACTTGTATGGCGGGCTGGACCGGGGGTACCGTAACAGGTACTCCGGTGTCTGGAGGAGCGGGAAGTGCCTGATTTACAGGGACTGGCGGAGCGCGAACAGGATTTGCATATTCTGGGACTGTGTCGTCCAAATAGGACGAAATGAAAATATCAGCTGCGGTCTGTTTGTGACGTAGCTTGGTCGGAACTAATGGTGGCGGGAAATTACTGGATGCCTCTGGGGTCGCTTTTGGCAAGCCCTCGGCAAGAAGAGGATACATACCCTTAATAAGGGCATGCCTCTGTCTGTCTGACTGTTCGGTTTTAACTCGTTCACCAATCTCGATTAATTCCTTTTCTTGTGCTCGTTCTAAGGATTCTCTACTTAATTCTGACTTTCTGATTTCTTTTTCGGTTCTTTTATGAGATTCTTTGCGCCATAACTCGATGGCATCTTTCTGTGACTGTCTGGCTTTCTTTTTCCATAATGCTTCTTCTACTCGCATGATGCACTCGGCATCCCATGTACCCGATACGGGCCATCTATACTTTTCTTCTAACTGTTTGGTATACTCTACCCATAAATCTAGATATAATATGGCACTTATGCCATGCTTCTGATACATAAAATGACCTGGACTGTCCCTAGGCGGGACAGGAACTGCTGCTTCCAGCAGACCTTTTCTAGTTCTCAACTGACGCAGTTTTGAAAAGAGCGGCATGACTGAACTATAATCTGGACACAATACGATACACAATAAACACGATAACTACTTCACACTCATTCCACGACATCAAGATACATGAAGAACATTCAGAATAACAGTTCGAACAGAATACTACCTGGAATACGGAAAACAGAATACATGAATTCTCTCGAGAACAGAACTGACTGGAACAGAAACTAGATGCACTGCTGAAACAGTACGAAACTTACCGGTCTCATACAGAGACACGTCAGGACCCGCATCCACCGAAGTGGACACTTCGTTTGTGGGTCTGTGTACCACCAACCCACGGACCAGAGTCAATCAGATTGACCCTGTCTAGATACTACCCCAGTAACGGTACTCACCGGGCAGCAAGAACGGAAGGCCTCGGACTGGACTGGACTGCTTCGACGTCGGACGGACGAACTTCGGACTTCTGTTACGGGTGGGCCTCCGGATACCTCGGACCTTGGACTCTCGGCTTGGGCTCTGGTCGGGACTCGCCGCGTTCCTCCACCGCCTCGTCTGGATGCTGGACCGCCTCCTCCGTCTCCTCCGTGGGCCTGAGGGATACTTGGAGCAGAAATATCTGTACGTGCACGGTATGGTTCCGTCACGGCTGCAGAGGGTCAGGGGGCCGGCGTGGCTTCACCGGCGCGTGGGGAAAGGGCAAGTCCCTGTTCGGGCGCCATTATGTGGTATATAAATAAATAATACCGGATCTAGGTTTTACTAGGCATAGCAATAACAGATAGCTCAATAAATAAGAGTCAAGATTCGAGGTAGTAGGAGTTTTGCAGGTTTAATACAGCATAAGGACAGGAACAGGACAACCTGCATAGGAATAGGATGGCAGGGCCCAGCAGCTGCTGGGGCTGGATCTGGGATGAGCGCGCTCGGAAGGATAACTTTTTAATAACAGTACATGAGCATATATACATAACGCAAACACATAGCATTACATCGCAATAGGCGTAGCAGTGGGAGGAGCAATAGGCGTGACGCGTAGCAGTCGCGAAAGATAAGGGTGAAAGTAGGTGTAACAGAGGCGTATACATAGACATGTGATGCAAACGTAACAGAATATGTCATGAATGGGGCGGAAACCATGGAGGGGGCTACCTGAGGAGCCGGGACCTCTAACCTGATGGTGCGCGCAAACTGGCAATGACGTATCACTAGGAGAAACTGGGGGCTTCGAACTCTGTGCTAGGAGCAGAGACTGAAGTCTGGAGAGTCAGGGCGACATGTACCTAAGCAGTATCTAGTATCTGATGTTTAGAGAACATGTTGATATGAACTGAGAGTCAGGAGGGGAGAGGCTAACGGACTCTAAGACTGGAGCATGCATTATTCTATATGTAGTGCGTGATGAAGAATATGAAATGACCATTAAATGCAGTATTTCTCTTACATGGAGACGTAAGGGCTAGACAATGACGGAAACTATTGATGCAGTTCAGTAGCTTTAGGAATGCAGAGAAGGAGGACTGAACTGATAACTGGAATCATAACATACTCTTGGCAGACTCAGAGGCGGAGCCAGGCTGAGCCGGGCACTGCGAGGCAGGAAGTAAGTGAAGGGTCGAGGATACAGGTGGGGGCTGTATCGCTCCTCAGCGAGGATTCAGGAGACAGGAGACAGGAGCTGAATCCGGTGTCCAGGCCCTTCTGAGGCCTAGAAACGGGGACTTTACAATGGAATAACGTGCACACTGAGAAACGTGGCAACGTAACTTTACATAGGCCTGATATTCGTAGCATTCACGAGAACTGGAAACTGACATACTAGAGGTGGACGCAACTGTAATTGCGTCTTTAATCGAACATAGGGAATACATATGCATATTAATCATGCACAGATAACTTATGATGGAGGACTCGTAGGGACACAGAACATGGCAAAATTTACTTTTCCACAGCACAGTGCCCAAAGCATCTAAGACCAGCAAAAACACATGCGGCAACAGCAAAAATGGAAGGGAGACCCACGCCAGGTCCAACAGTTTTCATATCTGTTCTTCATAATTGTAGCAATTTTCAATGCAAAATAAGCCTTGTGGAAACAAACACAGCAAGCCTAGACAAGCTGGTTTGATGGCTATTTTGTATTTTTATTTTTGTATCAAGTAGAGGTCACACAAATAAAAAGGAGACAAAAAAGAAAACATATGGTCACATATTTCCAAGAAAAGTTTACATTAAAAAAGTAAATAACCATTACATATAATTCTAATAGATCAGTATGTGTGCTTACTAGCAGGCAGGTGTATTTAGAACAGGTACAGTAACCCATTCTAGTTTTTGCTACACATCAGGGGAAAATGTAATTCCTACTGGCACAATGAAAGGGTACTTTTGTTTATGAGCTTTTTTCAAAACACACAAACTGATGAGAGGAGTGCTAAGTCTAACCATTGGCAATCACTCCGGGCAGCATTCTAATCCATCCTTCTTTTACCCACCATGCCACATCAGACTAGACCTATCCATATGTAAATCAGTCTTCTTGATCCTACTCTAGTAGGAACACGCCAGCCCGAGCCACCAATCCAGGTCCTCTCTGAACCAGGACACAAGAAACATAAGCCTGATTTTGTCCTGATTGGGCCTCTTTAGTTGGGTGTAGCTTGGTTAGTGGCACAGTGAGCAAGGGACCCATATCTGGGCATACCCTTGGCCACTTTGGACATTACATCAAACATACAAAAGTGATGGCTCCAATAGAAACAGTCCAAGCAAACTGCTAAGACATGTCCTTTTTAACCAGAAAAACAAGCAACACAAGCCTCGTTTTGGCCTGATTGGTCCTCTTTAGTCGGCATAGGTTGATTCTTATGACACAGACAACAAAGGATGCAGGCCTGGGCATACCCTTACCATTACATGAAACACAAAAAAGTTAATTGGTGGAATGTTTACAATACGTCTAACCACTGACTATCGCTCAGGGTAGCATTCCAGCCCATCACTCTTTTGCCCATCATGTCAACTCAGATTAGACCCATCCATATGCATATCATTGTTGGTTCTGCTCCAATAAAAACAGTCTAGCATGACTATCAAGCCAGGCCCTCTCATAACCGGAACAAAAGCAACCCAAGAATGGTTTCGACTGATTGAAAGCAGGGATCAGTACTTACTGGAGGTGATGCATTACTCCAATTCCGAGTTAGGCTTTCCAGAAGATGGCATAACATGCAGATTTCTGTGATTCTTTCCAGTATTTAGCAGGCATTTCCCACCAGTAAATATCAGGAGGTTTGGCCTGCTGATACCTACCTGGAGAAAACTTCCATTGGTTCAGGATTTTTCGCACTCCACTCTTGCCCCTTGCCATGATCATAGTATTCAATTACCTGCACCCCCTTCTGTTTTGTGTACATAGACTCATCAAGAGGCCTAGAAGGGAAGAGCAAGTGATTGTTGGTTTCTGAGTTTGTCATGATCGGAACCAGAGAGTCTTGGGTCCTGCCCATTTACTATTCCTAAATTATGTAGCAGCCTTTGACTTCCCTATCCTCCCTTCAGATGCAATGTGGGACATACATTCCAGCCACGACTTGATAACCCCTTAGAAAATAGGGGTTAGGCCATTATTACCCAGCCCATCTCCACCTCTCACCTACTTTTGTCTGCCCATGTTTAAATGAGATGGCGTCTCTGCCTGGCTCATATATAAATCAAGCAGGTGCACTGCCCCATGGTCCAGAAGCCAGAAAGTTGACCATTGAACCAATTATGGATAATAAATATCGCAAAAGGTGATATCTGAAATTATATGTCTGGCCCGTGGCGAGATAGCAGACAATTACTTTCAATATATATCTTTTTTCAAAGTGGTACCTGCACAGTTGTACCAAACACACTAATAAGTATTGAGATTAATAGAATTGTAAACCTTTAGGCCAATTATGCAAGAGAATTTGTGCATCTTTAGAAATATGGTTGTGCAAACATCACAAACAACGATTGACATTAGATGCGCACCCATAAGGTATGCATCAGCAAAGGAGAAAACAAAAATATATGTAAATAATGATCTGTAGGTGTTGGTTGCCTTCTCAAACCATAATATGTGAGTTATTTACTATTTATTGTACTACCATTGCTCATTCTCACATGCAGTGTGGGGTGCTATGTTATGTGTATTTGTAAAGCGCACTATCACCCGCAAGGGTATCCTTGCTCGGAGTCCTAGTTGTGCAAGCGCGGGGAACAGCCATTACAACGCAGTTTTTACCACCGGTTGCTATTACATCGCATGCGTTACAATGCATGCGATGTTACAAAGCGTGCTAAAAACAACACATACCATTATATCGCATATGCTTTTACACCTATGCGATGTAATGGCTATCCACGTCATTGTGAGGTAACTGAGGCTGTTTCCTCACAACAACGTGGACCTCTGACGACGCAGGAAGCAGGAACCGGGAGCAGAGACAGTGACGCTAGAACCACGAGGAAAAAGGTAAGACTGATGGTGCTCGTCGAGGGGGTATTGTGTTAGGGTAGGGTACTGTAGTAGTGTTTTAGGGTTTAGGGTAGTGTAGGGGTGGGAGTAGTGTGGGTAGTGTTGTAGTGTAGTAGTGTTATAGGGTTTAGGATAATGTAGGGGTGGGAGTAGTGTGGGTAGTGTAGTAGTGTTTTAGGGTTTAGGATAGTGTAGGGGTTGGAGTAGTGTGGGTAGTGTTGTAGTGTAGTAGTGTTTTAGGGTTTAGGGTAGTGTAGGGGTGGGAGTAGTGTGGGTAGTGTTGTAGTGTAGTAGTATTTTAAGGTTTAGTGTAGTGGTGGGAGTAGTGCGGGTAGTGTTGTAGTGTAGTAGTGTTTAGGGTAGTGTAGGGGTGGGAGTAGTGAGGGTATTGTTGTAGTGTAGTAGTGTTTTAGGGTTTAGGGTAGCATAGGGGTGGGAGTAGTGTGGGTAGTGTTGTAGTGTAGTAGTGTTTTCGGCTTTAGGTTAGTGTAGGGGTGGGAGTTGTGTGGGTAGTGTTGTAGTGTCGTAGTGTTTTAGGGTTAGGGGTAGTGTGGGGGTGGGAGTAGTGTGGGTAGTGTTGTAGTGTAGTAGTGTTTTAGGGTTAAGGGTAGTGTAGGGGTGGGAATAGTGTGGGTAGTGTTGTAGTGTAGTAGTGTTTTAGGGTTTAGGGTAGTGTAGGGGTGGGAGTAGTGTGGATAGTGTTGCAGTGTTTTAGGGTTTAGGGTAGTGTAGGGGTGGGAGTAGTGTGGGTAGTGTTGTAGTGTAGTGGTGTTTTAGGGTTAAGGGTAGTGTAGGGGTGGGAGTAGTGCGTTGTGTAGGGGTAGGGTTGTCACTTACCTTGCAAACTTTATCCACGAGTATAGCTTTACCACGCATTTGTTTGTGTTGTAATGGCAGGCGTGGTAAAGGCATACTCGTAGCAACAGTATGCGATGTAATGGCATGTCGTTGTCATTGACTTCGCGTAGTAATACCTGTGTTGTAATGGCACGCGTGGTATTAGTATGCGATCTAATGACATACATCCGCAAGCGCTAACCTAGAAGGCAGAAGTGAAAGCATGCATAAAATCAGTGCCTGAATAAATCCTGTGGAGGCCCATAGGTTGTCAAAATTTGAGTCCCCCCTTGCAAATTACTTCCTAATACCCAATGGACCGGTTTTGTTTTTACATACAGACAGATGCCAGAAGATAAGCTTTTAAGAGTCAAACTGCTATGTGAGTCTGGTGTCTCTGGTTTATATACTTTAAGTTGTTAAAAGGTACATTACATTAATACAGTATTTTATCAACAGAGTCTTTAACATGAAGTTTTCGTTTATTTAAGGTGATAATGTTTTTATATCTTTTGGAAACAATATTTAGGAAAGCTTGATTGCAATTTTCTTTCAAGACCAAATCAACACTATTTTGATCCATTATCATGGGCCCCTAACAGGAGTTGGGCCTATAGGCCTGTGCCTACTTTGCCTATTTGGTAATCCGGAACTCATAAAATAGGGGTTAGTCCAGTGCCTCCTTGTGCAGCACAATATTCATCAGTACACATTTTAGACTTGGGCCTAAGGGAAATCCTTAATGTTCATCCTGAGGATTCTGCATTATGCCTCTCTGCATAGCCATTAGGGTGGTAATTCTGCAGTACCTCTTAGCCTGCCTGCTCACATTTCAAATATGCCTATTTAGGTTTGGCTTTAGGGAATGGTTCTGGCTACATACAATAATATCAACACCTAATGAATACAGTACTTTGGGAACAATTGAGGGGTGCACTCCCAAGTTTATATAGCGTCAATAAAGAAGCTCGCTCAGTGTCTTTGTTGCAAAAATATATCAATCTTTATTTTAAACAATCCATGAGATTTGTGCAAAACGTCAGCCAATGCGTTTCGTTCAAAAGGTTAAACTTCGTCAGGGCAATTGTGGCGGAAGGTGTATATGTCAAGTATGGTGCTAGTGAAAGGGGGTTCTGCTGGCCCAAACTCCAAGTGTGCTTGCTCTGGTAGCTGCATACGATCTATGGGCCTCCTAGATGAGGGCCAATGCTGTATTCCTGCAGTCTCCTAGGAAGGCGTCTCGGCTCACGGAACAGCACCTAATGAATACAGTAAGTGCTGTGGTATGAGAAGAGAACCTTCTGGCTTTGAAAAATCTATTTAACCCCTTGCATGCTGATGACGGCTGGGAGCCATCATGGCACACAGTGCTCGTGTGCTGATGACGGCTCCCAGCCGTCATGACCGCACCCGTGATCGGAATGTGCCGCACAGGCGCAGAATCGCGGCCGCGCCCAAGGGGTTAAGTGTCATGCTTCTGGAAAGGATTTGGCCTCTTACAGTGTTATTCATATAACATCTGCTGTTTTCATTGGTGACCCACTGGTAGGATTAGATTTAGGATGTGACCGTTTTGAAGGCAGACAGTTACTGTAACTTGTTATCTTCCTGCTTACCAATAAACGTCCATGCTAGTGGTTCAAAGTGATCCATTTTAAACCAAGTCTGCAGCCGAGAGCCCTGTCCCTTTACAAAGATATATTGCATGCTACCTCTTGTCTATAATGAAAAGGAAACTCAGGCGTTGGCTAATGGAAAACTGTTCACTAGTTTATCAGAGTAAAAGTATAAACAACAATGCATGCACGGGTACATCGTACCAAAAAGATTTACTTCCTCTAAAAGTGAAAATAAAAATAAAAAGAACGGTAAGAAAGGAAAGGAAACAATAAGAATAATATAACAATAGGTAAACTAATAAAGTAAGCAAAATCAGAAACTCAGATAAATAAGAAATGTAGGTTGTTGTATTTTTCATCCATAGATCGATTTACACAGCTGCTAAGTGGCCTGTCATGTGTGAACGGTTCACCTTTCCCTTGTCAGATGAGTCAAACAAGACCTTTAACATGGTTTCTTATAAATACTGCTCACATGTTTCTTGATAGACCCCTTTTAAGGTAACTTCATTTGAAAACACAAAGCCCCATCTGGTCTGCCCATTTCCTTCTCTTCTGTTACACAGACTGCATATGGTTTAAGGCTTCACCTTTGCATTTTCAGTACTACTGTCCCTATGTTTATTTTTTATAAATATACTTTTTTTAAATTAATTTTCCTAGCTCTCCTTGGAGTGGTGTCGACCCAGATATGTGTCCTATCATCCAGGAATCATCATTGACTCCTCAGATCTTTACCAATCAATTAATGTGGCATTCCAGCTTGGACTGTTATGCATCACATAGGAATCCCCAATACATTATAAGAGTTGCACCCACCACTTAGTAATCTTGAGAGCATAGTCAGATTTGGTACATAATTCTATTACCTAGTTGATGACATTTCTCCAATCCGAGAACACAGATTAAATGACCAATGACACACCGCTCTTTCTCCACCTTGAAATTGATTTCAAATGGCGTCGAACCTATGACTTTGACGACCGCCGCAACTATATCCTCCAGAGGACAAACTATCTCTCCGCCATCAAATCGGCCAAAAGAGCGTTCTACGTTAAAGCCATCAAAGAAGCTAGCCAAAAACAAAAAACTTTATTCACGATAGTAAAGACCTTCACTCACCCCAAAACTCTCCAACCCGAAATCCCCCCATCCCAAGAGCTATGCGACAAGATCTCGGAATACTTTGATGAAAAAATTACCTCCATTCAAAAGAACTTCCCCCCTCCTCAAACCCCCTATGGACTCCCCAATCCCGATCAACCTTGCTCGACAACTGGCAGGCTTAAAAACTTCACCCCGGTCACCCTGGCCCAAACCAGAGCTGCCATTCTTTCTTGCAAATCCGGCTCCCCTTCCGACCCCTGCCCCCCCAAGATTCTCCACCAAATCATTGATGAGATAAACCCTATCGTCAATGACATTATCAACCTGTCTCTCAGTTCTGGATCTGTTCCTCGCATATGGAAAAAAGGTGTAGTCAAACCGCTTATGAAAAAAGCTAATAAATCCCCAGTGGACTTGACCAACCTCCGTCCTATCACCCTTCTCCCTGCTCTGGGAAAAATAACAGAACAGTTAGTCCATAAAGAACTTAAATCCTTTCTGGAAACTTATAACCTACTTCATCCTCACCAATCCGGGTTTCGGCCCAAACATTCAACCGAAACTGCCTTAATTGAACTAACCAACACCATCAAAACGTTGCAAGATCAAAGGAAGAAGGCCATTCTGATCCTTCTTGACCTCACGGCAGCGTTCGACACCATATCCCATTCCATTCTGATCAATAGATTAATGGACATCGGCATCTCTGATTCCGCCCTATCCTGGATTAGATCTTTTCTCAGCGACAGGTCCCAAACTGTTGCCTTGGGCCCCTATCAATCTAAAGAGAAAACGGTCTCCTCCGGAGTCCCCCAAGGGTCCATCCTAAGTCCCCTCTTTTTTATTATTTACCGCATCCCTCTCCTCACCCTGATTGAATCATTCGGCATAACTGTCACCTCATACGCCGATGATACTCAGTTGATCATCCCCCTAGACGACAACTCCAACAATGCAGAGCTCAATCTTAAACATTGCCTAACTGCTGTATTCCAATGGATGGACTCCAACCACCTCCGTTGTAACTCAAATAAAACAGAGATCCTCCCCATCGGAAAGAACGCCTCTTTCTGTCCTGCCCTCTGGTGGCCTGATAATTCTGCTGCCCCCCCCCCAGACCGTCTCTACCGCTAGAAATCTCGGGGTACTTTTTGACTCTGACCTTTCATTTGACCATCATGCCACGACTGTGGCCGGCAGATGTTTCGGCATAATCAAATCCCTCAGAAAGTTTTTTGACTTTCTTCCCCTAGATTCTAGAAAAACGGTAACAGTAGCCCTCTTTCTTTCGCGCGTTGACTACTGCAACGGCCTCCTGGCAGGGACCAAGAAGTCCACCCTCGCCAAACTCCAAAGTGTTCTACACACTGCCGCCCGTCTTGTCTTAAAACTACCTCGCAAATCCTCAATCTCTACAGCTCTAAATACCTTACATTGGCTTCCCCTGCACACGAGAATACTTTTTAAGATTCTCATTGTTGCCTTCCGGGCCTTCAACAAAACAGGTCCTGTTTACCTTACTAGACGTTTCCCACACTACAACCCAAGTCGCTCCCTCCGCTCTGCCCAAGAAAATCTCATGGCCCCTTCCAGGTTTAACTTGAAGTCCAAAGGAGGTAAAACCCTAAGCTCCCTGGCTATCAAAGCCTGGAACAGCATGCCCAGACACCTAAGACATCAGACACTCGAGAAGCCTTTTAGAAAACTTCTTAAAACATGGATTTTCAATCTCTCCGACGAGTGGACCAAAGCTTCCATTTAGCCTCCCCCCTACCACTCTACGACCTGGCCTCAAGGACTACTCAGCGCCATGATGCTCCTTCCGGAGCGAACGCCGCGCTCTATAAATACCCCCCCAAATACCCCCAAATTGTCTATAAAGGGTATTACCATTGCCACTTTAAAATCAGGTACAAAGGGTGTATGCATCCGATTTTAAATTTTGTGTTACACACAAATAGTGCATGGCCAAACTTAGGTAACACTTGGAGTAAATTGCACCGCTAAAGCAGTGTGGTTGGTTGAATGCCATGTGTCAACGCTGGTCTCTAAAACTGTTATTTCCCTCATCCACACCAAGAGACAAAACTCAGACAGAATTATTATGGGAAAAGGACTTTGACACCTCCTGGAATGTTGACGTCTGGGATAAAATTTGCCTTAAACTTAGGAAATCCTCCAGGGCTGCAAACACGACACAAACGCTCTTCTTTATCTATAATAGACTTCTATTCTCCCCTCTTACCCTCCACTCATTCCACTCTGATGTTTCACATGAATGTTGGTCCTGCTCGGCCCAACATGCTGATTTTCACCATTTACTCTTTAATTGTAAATTTGTTCGCCCTTTTTGGGAAAAGGTATGAACTCAACTAAACTTGATTTTCCAGTCCAGTCATCCCTTTCCTACATTGCATATTTTTTAGGTAGCTTATCTTCCATCTGGGAACATTCTGATTTTAACGTTAAAATAATTGACCTCCTAATAGCAGTAGCCTTCCAGCAAATAACGAGAAACTGGAAGGATTTCACTAAGCTTTCATATCAAGCATGGTGGTATGCGGTCTGTTATAATCATAGGCTAGACACTACATTTGTATATCCATCACATTTGGCATCCAAGCATTCTGATTTATGGGCTCCAGTCATTTTATTAATTGACGCTAGTGCTAAATGCTCTACTACCCCTAGACCTCTGCAGCAAGAAGTTACTAAACCTCCATGACTTCCTTAGTGTTAATTTATATTTCTATTTATACCTTCTTTTGTACAATATAGCTTATGTTATCATTATTTTTGACTATATTTGCATTTCTTATTTGTTATGTTCATATTCTGTTTATTTTCTAAACCCACTTGATACATTGTATATGAGCCTACTGACTTCGTTGTTTTTTATATTCTGCACATTGTTGTAATTCTTTTGTGCTAATAAACCTCTTCTGAACTTAACAAAATGTTATTTCATGGTATTCTTTATTACATGGGAATCATTTCTGAATCAGCTGCAAAAACTAACATGAGGCCATATAGCAATGGCATTTCCCAACTGTGTTTTTCACAGCATGTGTAATGAGGGCTTAATTGAACATGATAATTACATCCTCCCAGCAACCTTCTGGGGTAATTTCTCTAAGTTCAGCTTTGTTTTACCATATGCACATCAAAGGGGATGAATCTCATTTCTAACCCAAGTCATGCCAGGATTTTGTTTAGCACACTCTGTTGCAGGAAATGAAGGACTTTAAACCTTCCTTGACTCAGAACACGCTTACCAGCCTTTTTGATTTTGTGGTGTTTTACTCTTTGATCTCTAGCTGCTGACATTGGATAAATGCTGATGGAATAGCAGCAAAGTAACAAAATGAATAATGTTTAAGGTTCTGCATTGTAGCCACCATCCTAACAATCACTAGGGCCAGAGTTACCGTTAGTTGCAAGTCGTTTCACCTTGATGAGATTTGACGCAGAACTGTACAGACGTGAGTCCCTTGCTCACTTTGCCACTGGATTCAAGCAAGCCGGGCTGAAGACGGCTGGAATGCCAGAAACCGGTCCTCGGAAGCTCGTTTCCGGTCCAGGGAAGACATGGCTTGGCAGTTCGGGTTGGACTGTTCCCATGAGGCACAGGGTCAGACTGATTTGCATATAGCCATGTCTGAACTGGGGTGGCAGAGTGGGCTAAAGAACGGTGATGGATTAAACCCAGATCTTTTGACTGCGTGATAGTGTTTGATTGATTCAGATGCTCCGTCCATCACCACCCCCTTTTGTACCGCAGAACTGTACTACGTCATACTGTGCGCATGTACTCTGCTCAGACGAGAGAGTCGAGAAACCATTTACTTCCTCTGTTCATTTGTTTTCCTTCTACTGTTGCTTGGAAGTTAGGCTGCATGATTATTAATCAGAATCCAAATGGCCATTTTAATACTGTAGTGTTACTCTGCAGTCTAAGGGGCTGATTTCAGAGCTGAGTGGGCTGCCTTGGCCTTCCCATGAAGCCCTCAAGGTCTGATTCTAGTTGCAGTTTCCCGCAGTGTGGGACTCATTTGAAAATGTTTGCCAGTGCTGATTTGAGTTTCCATCTGGCTCTGGTAGTAAGTGTGGGACTGTGTGTGTGCCATTAAGAGTGTGCGTGTGAGGCCCTGATGGTTATCAGGTGTGCATGAGGGCCTGCATTGTTAATCTGTGTGATTAGGTACCTACATGTCTGATGGTCAGTTTGCATGTGTGTATGTTGGTATGGGGAGCCTTTTGGTGTCTGTATACTTGTCATTCTGCATAGGCATATTTTACTGTAGATATACTGCTTTATCTACATATCAGCATTTATGTGGGATCTGTTTCAGTGCATGCATTGAAACTGCGCGGCTCTGTGTGCATGCGCCGCAGAAGAGCCAAACGTTTTGACTTTGTCAGTTCTTGTTGGAATATGAACCCCATGAAGACACCTGCTGTGTAGTACAGTTCGGTCTCTTAGCAACTTTAGATAATCCGAACAGTTGTTTTTGTGAACTTTTCCCTGTATCTGCATCTTTTTGGGTCCCACGTGCAATATAAAGTACCTATTAAAGATAACACCTGAAAAGACAAAAAGAGGGGCCAGAACGTATAAAAAAAAAATAGAGTTTAACAGGTTGAACAAATGGCAGCTTCATTGGCCCATGAACAACTGAAATTTGGAAAGAACTTCTTGACAGCGAGATAAAATGTTATTATTTAGTATGCTTCAGTTTTAGTCACTTGTATATTGGACTAGTCATATTCCAAGGTAGACAGGTTATTTAATAACTTTTTACTCGCCTCGGTGTTCTTTAACCCAGTCACATGGTGTGCTTGCTGGGGGTTAAATACCTCAAGTTGCATCCTGAGCCATGCATGCGTATTTGTCCGACAACATTCCTTAAACAGAACACTGCTGCCAAACGCATATTCTTTAAAACAAAATAAAGGAATGCGCCGTCCTGGCGTCTGTTGAAGAAGTGCTCTGTTTCTCTCTCTCTCTTCCCGTGTGCTGGTTTTATTTATTTAGTATTTTATTTTACTTATTTTATTTATGCGTTTTTATATGGCGCGAACCTTACCCGACGGTGTTAGAGCGCTTTACATTTGAACCAGTTACATTACATAAGGACTTCAGAGTACATGGATTGCATAAAAGATATAAACAGATGAACTCTGAATTCACATATGAATGGTAGTGAGAACGTATGTCTACTACACATACTAGTCGTTAGAGTTACATATATACAAGTTGAAAATTCACACAAGGTTACATTGTAAGAAAAGCTGAAGCGGTTAGGGTTGGACAAATATGTATTACATATTTACACAAGTTGTGTGCACACTGCTGCTGGCTGGGACACCAGGCTAGGAAAAGCTGAAATAGGAGGAGGAGCTGCATCACCCCTGGCTCCACCCTCTGAGGTGTAACTATAGTGTATGCCAACAACTAGAGAGACAGTGTCTCGAAGAACACTCTCCAACCCCTAATAATATTATGTTACAACAACATGAGAGTGCCTATTGGGATACACAAAAGAGCACAAGTGACAATATCCCTACTTAACAAAAAAACCAGTGATGTGATATTAACTAGTGTAAATTAAATAAGGTCAGGGAGGCCAGGAAAAAAATAAATAAGAAAAATATTTATTTCTTAAAAGAACCCTCACTCACCCTAGTGGTGACATGCTTCATCATGGGGTTTCCGCAGGAGGGACCGACTGCCCCCCCTGCGTGCTACGACGCCTGCAATTGCAGCGGAGCAGGAAAATTGTAAAAAAAAAATTCTTGTGAGGCAAAGTGTATTGGTGATAAATGTGCGTGTTTAAAAGGTCACGGCTAAGCCCGAAATAAACTTTATTAGTGGACCAGCCGGTCGCAAATAAAAACAGTGGGGACACGCAAAGGTTTAGTAATAGAACCACAATGTCCAAGTGTCAGTAGGTCAACATGTTTCTGCTGTGTATTGCTATTATTGCTCAGCTTTCTTCAGGACCAGTGTAAAAAAATAGTCCCCGGGGGTCCACACTCGCTAAGGCGTGTCCACTCCGTGGAGACTAATGTGAAAACGGACAAAAAAGGGAAAACAGATTTGTTCCTTATACAACTCACGGTTTGTCCGTAGTCAATCCTCCTGCAATTTGCCTGGAGAAAACACCTGTGAAACAATGCACACAAATATAAATATACTACATATTTATAACGATTAGCCTCCCTGTGGTCAGGACCTCAACAGTTACGTAGTTTGTCATCCCAACTTAGATGATAATGACTCGAGCTCATTTCAAAGCGAGTCCTCTATGTTTTCAACCATGCTTACATTAAGATAATGTAGAGAGAAACAAACTTATTGTACATTGCCAGCCATTAGCCTTAAATATATGATGGCGATTTGCATATGTAATTTAACAAGGTATCGCCTGAACAACAACAAAATCAATGGAACCCCGTCATAAAACCGGGACCCGTGCCCTTAGGTAAGAGCCAGAGAACCCGTGGAGACACAAATCTCGTAAACTCAATAAAAAGGAGCTAACTCACATCACCCGTAGTACAGGTTTGCCACATGGACTGGCAGTGCGACGGATTCTTCACGCTGTGCTCTTACTAGTCAGGGAAGAGTCAAAAGTAAAAACGAGTGAAAAAAAGGGGGGGCGGTCATGAATACATCAAAACCCTGCCCCTCTTCGGAACTCATTCGGCTGTAATATAAACTTACTTCAGGCTCAGCGACTCGCCGCCAGTAACCTAGTGTTCAGGTCACTGCAGTCCGGATCTTACCACCGCTGTACACGCCGTCAGTTCTTAACAAGACATCGCAGGTCACGTACATCCGGCCGAATCACGTGACTGACGATTCCGTTAAACGAAACCCAGTGTTAAATGTCAAATCGCCAGTGTACATTTATCCTGGGCAATCTTAGCAAGAGGACTCTAGAACCAATCTTATATCCGATAATTGCAAAATAAAATAAACGTAAATTCTGATCAGAACCCATCGTGCATGGGACTCGTGTGGCTACACTTCAATACTCACTTCCGGTTCGCGGGGAGCTAGCGCTAGAACGCCTACCTCTGTCAGTTGAAAAAACTTTATTAAGCTAGGTCCACACAGGCAATCTGTTGGTGCGCCCATGCCTCAGTGGACTGTTTAGCCTCCGAGGGGCACACAATCAAATCTAAGGGCCAAATTAAGTCACAACGTCAGATTACAATAAAGAAATATCTCAGCATGAAATTTATATCATGTCGCTCCCAATAGAAGCGTATTCCACCAGTCAGTGAAAAATCGGTTATGACGATAAATATTTGGCTCTGTCTCTACCATCCTCGGTCACCTAATATCATGATAGTGGTAAATAGTACCATACTTTTCCACAATTTCGTTAACATCAAACCAGAGGCTGTAATATTAATCCAACGTTAAGAGCCAATCATACCTGACCCTACTAAGAAAAGCCCCTCGATCGTGAACGATCTGGCCACAAAGTGACAGAGAGTCCCACGTTACAGGATGATCTTCAGGGACAAAAACGTGGTATTACAATGTGGTTAATCGAAAAAAGGGGGGCCATTATTTTAAAATGCTGCCCCATGGAATGTCATCATTAAGACCCCCAATGTGCGTCGACAGACGATGTATCCATCTCTGTTCCTTTTCAAACAGTCTTTTTTCCGTACCACACTGTACATGTTCAACCACAGTCCAGCTGATCTGATCTGGGGAATGTCTGTTCTCTGCAAAGTGTGTGGTCATTTTGGTATTGTTCTTACAACATCTTATGCTACTCCTGTGCTCGCAGATACAGAGTTTGACCATCCTCTTGGTCATCCCCACGTATCTGAGACCACATGGGCAGGTTATCAGATACACCACGTTACCAAGGAATCTTTAAGACTCCTGGCTCTCTTATAAGAAAACAGAGGTTTCTCCCATTTCAGGTTGTTAGATGTCAAGATCCTCCAATGCTTTTTAATGCTGCGACTCACCATATTAGACGCTGCATTAAAGGTGGTAACACAGGTCAGGGGGACATTGTCGGTGGTATTCTTAGGGAGGTCTTCTAAAAGGGACTCACGGTTCTGATTGCGAGCCTTTTTGTAGCTCTTTGTGAGTCGCAGCATTAAAAAGCATTGGAGGATCTTGACATCTAACAACCTGAAATGGGAGAAACCTCTGTTTTCTTATAAGAGAGCCAGGAGTCTTAAAGATTCCTTGGTAAACACTCGCCCTCAGAAGTTACCAACAAATCCCAGAAGTGTTCTAAATGCTTGGGTTTTACCACCTGTATTGGGTCATTACCCATGCGGGAGTTGTAGTGTGTGCCCTTTCACTACTAGTTCCAAAACACTGGACCTGGAGCCTAGTAAAGTTTGGGAGCAAAGAATTCACACCAATTGTAACACGAGCAACATGGTGTATCTGATAACCTGCCCATGTGGTCTCAGATACGTGGGGATGACCAAGAGGATGGTCGAACTCCGTATCTGCGAGCACAGGAGTAGCATAAGATGTGGTAAGAACAACACCAAAATGACCACACACTTTGCAGAGAACAGACATTCCCCAGATCAGATCAGCTGGACTGTGATTGAACATGTACAGTGTGGTACGGAAAAAAGACTGTTTGAAAAGGAACAGAGATGGATACATCGTCTGTCGACGCACATTGGGGGTCTTAATGATGACATTCCATGGGGCAGCATTTTAAAATAATGGTCCCCCTTTTTCCGATTAACCACATTGTAATACCACGTTTTTGTTCCTGTAACGTGGGAATCTCTGTCACTTTGTGGCCAGATCGTTCACGATCGAGGGGCTTTTCTTAGTAGGGTCAGGTATGATTGGCTCTTAACGTTGGATTAATATTACAGCCTCTGGTTTGATGTTAACGAAATTGTGGAAAAGTATGGTACTATTTACCACTATGATGATATTAGGTGACCGAGGATGGTAGAGACAGAGCCAAATATTTATCGTCATAACCGATTTTTCACTGACTGGTGGAATACGCTTCTATTGGGAGCGACATGATATACATTTCATGCTGAGATATTTCTTTATTGTAATCTGACGTTGTGACATAATTTGGCCCTTAGATTTGATTGTGTGCCCCTCGGAGGCTAAACAGTCCACTGAGGCATGGGCGCACCCACAGATTGCCTGTGTGGACCTAGCTTAATAAAGTTTTTTCAACTGACGGAGGTAGGCGTTCTAGCGCTAGCTCCCCGCGAACCGGAAGTGAGTATTGAAGTGTAGCCACACGAGTCCCATGCACGATGGGTTCTGATCAGAATTTACGTTTATTTTATTTTGAAATTATCGGACATAAGATTGGTTCTTGAGTCCTCTTGCTAAGATTGCCCAGGATAAATGTACACTGGCGATTTGACATTTAACACTGGGTTTCGTTTAACGGAATCGTCAGTCACGTGATTCGGCCGGATATACGTGACCTGCGATGTCTTGTTAAGAACTGACGGCGTGTACAGCGCTGGTAAGATCCGGACTGCAGTGACCTGAACACTAGGTTACTGGCGGCGAGTCGCTGAGCCTGAAGTAAGTTTATATTACAGCCGAATAAGTTCCGAAGAGGGGCAGGGTTTTGATGTATTCATGACCGCCCCCCCCCCCCATTTTTTATCTCTCGTTTTTACTTTTGACTCTTCCCTAACTAGTAAGAGCACAGCGTGAAGAATCCGCCGCACTGCCAGTCCATGTGGCGAACCTGTACTTCGGGTGATGTGAGTTAGCTCCTTTTTATTGAGTTTACGAGATTTGTGTCTCCACGGGTTCTCTGGCTCTTACCTAAGGGCACGGGTCCCGGTTTTATGACGGGGTTCCATTGATCTTGTTGTTGTTCAGGCGATACCTTGTTAAATTACATATGCAAATCGCCATCATATATTTAAGGCTAATGGCTGGCAATGTACAATAAGTTTGTTTCTCTCTACATTATCTTAATGTAAGCATGGTTGAAAACATAGAGGACTCGCTTTGAAATGAGCTCGAGTCATTATCATCTAAGTTGGGATGACAAACTACGTAACTGTTGAGGTCCTGACCACAGGGAGGCTAATCGTTATAAATATGTAGTATATTTATAGTTGTGTGCATTGTTTCACAGGTGTTTTCTCCAGGCTAATTGCAGGAGGATTGACTACGGACAAACCGTGAGTTGTATAAGGAACAAATCTGTTTTCCCTTTTTTGTCCGTTTTCACATTAGTCTCCACGGAGTGGACACGCCTTAGCGAGTGTGGACCCCCGGGAACAATTTTTTTACACTGGTCCTGAAGAAAGCTGAGCAATAATAGCAATACACAGCAGAAACATGTTGACCTACTGACACTTGGACATTGTGGTTCTATTACTAAACCATTGCGTGTCCCCCCTGTTTTATATGCGACCGGCTGGTCCACTAATAAAGTTTATTTCGGGCTTAGCCGTGACCTTTTAAACACGCACATTTATCACCAATACACTTTGCCTCACAAGAATTGTTTTTTTACAATTTTCCTGCTCAGCTGCAATTGCAGGCGTCGTAGCACGCAGGGGGGGCAGTCGGTCCCTCCTGCGGGAACCCCATGATGAAGCATGTCACCACTAGGGTGAGTGAGGGTTCTTTTAAGAAATAAATATTTTTCTTATTTATTTTTTTCCTGGCCTCCCTGACCTTATTTAATTTACACTAGTTAATATCACATCACTGGTTTTTTTGTTAAGTAGGGATATTGTCACTTGTGCTCTTTTGTGTATCCCAATAGGCACTCTCGTGTTGTTGTAACGTGTAACTATAGTGATCACAAGCACAGATAGCGTCAGGGGCATAGCGTGTCATCAGTGCAGTGGCATCCGGCCCCAGGGGACAGGGGGATCCAACACCCCCCCAGTGATAACTGTCTCGTGCCACCCAGCAGGGGGCAGCAGGAACCACTTTCCTTGCCTCCATTAGAGCCCAGGGCACCCTTCCTGTGCAGCGGGGTAACAGCTATGTGGTCCGCAGAGGAGTGGTGGTAGGGAAAGAATCATATCAGTATATTATGTGTGAGTTATGGCAGTGAGATGCAGTGGAGCACATGAGCAGGCAGGCAGCCAGGAAACCATTAGGATGCCAGCCATGCATTGTGATTTATGAGTTACTTATCATAATCTTGCTGTGAATGTACGTCAGTATTAATGTAGCAATTCTACGACTGTTAATCAAGCCTTATGTTTACACGGAACGTGTTTTTTATTGCAATTTCTTTCTTTTCACTTCAGTTTAAGTACATTAAAGTATCACATTTGGCATCTTGCTATCATAAGTTATAAGCCCTTCACCATTCCACGATTCTAGAAACTTCAATAAGGTTCTTGAGCTCCACATCCATGTTTGCGTTTATTTACCCTTTACATTGCTGGAATATTTAGGGCTAACTTCATCTAAATGTATTTAAAATATATTATGTATACTTAAATCAGCGGCATAATGATGTCGTTGAGTAGTTTATGATGTTGCTTTGCATCACATTTCATTTTATAACTGTTTCCGGCTTTTTTAAGTTTGAAATGTTTTTTCCCCCTTTTTAATTGATTCACTAACACCTGTGGTCGGATTACTTGACAGGTCGCTAGGATATGCTCAGTGGTGGGTAAAAAGATGAAAGAGAAGCTGCAGCATTTCATGCTCCAAGATATGCTGCAACTTGTTTTTCAGTAAATCATGGCAAAATGCAGACCTGTTCAGAGCATTTCATCATGGTTCTTCCGTTCAGTGTAGTGTACTTTCAGGTGTTTGTGTCTACTCCTACCTAAATGACCATTCATGCAGCACACTGCCAACATTTCTACCAAACTGAATAATTTTGAAGACTGAAACTTTGGTTTGACTCAAACAGATCCTTTCTTTTGGATATTTACTGCAACCACCCAATATTTAACTAAAATGCAACAAAATAGAAACGTGAACTTGAGGTCACAAAAGCACCTCTGAAAAATGTTTAAAAAAGGATGAAATACACAGTACTACGTTTTTAGCGTTTAAACATGCGACTTGCGTGGTGTGTGCAACAACATTAACCCACAACATTATTATGATATACGTTTTTAGATTTCTCGAATATGAAAATAATCTATCAACAATAACATACCATTACATTATTAAAATATAGGAATCGAAATGCATACTTTAAAAATAACATAAACAACTCCATAATAATATTAAAATCTCAATCAACTAATGGCACTGAAAGATACCACTGCTGCCTAGGCAACTCTCTTTGTGACTGGATGCCAAGGCATTGCCTCAAATTGAATTCGGACAAAACCGAAGTATAAGCTGTGGTAACTTCCAACCAAGTTGAGATGGACTATGGTGGCAAGCTGAAATCAGAGAGCTACCAAAACCGGTAGAAAAGGCAAAGAACCTCAAGGTTCTGATTAACAGTAAACTTACCTTCAACCAACAAACCAATGCCACAGTTTCAGCTTGGTTTTACCGTAGGAACCTGAAGAAGGTCCTGCCCCCCTCCCCCACCCCCCGATTCCAGGAGGACGATGGTAACTACATCAGTACTATCGAAATTAGACTATGGTAATGGCCTCTATCTTGAGTTACAGAAACAACATCTGAAAAAAAACTTCAGATGGTGCAAAACACAGCTGCCAGACTTTTATTGAACTTACCAAAGTATCAATCAGTTGCGGAAGACATTCGGAAACTTCATTGGCTGCCAGTGGCACAACGTACTATGTTGAAAGCACTTTGCTTAGCCTATCGAGCCCTGAATAATATAGGACCGGTATCTCTGGAAAGTCTTTTCTCCTGGTACCACCCGGGTATGACAGTTAAGGTCCTCCAATGCCAGGTTGATGTTGGTTCCAAGGATTCGAGCTGGGGAGGTCGAAGCATAGGCCATGGCATGGCTAAACTATGGAATATGCTCCCAGTGGAACTGAGAGCCGCCAACTCCCATGCCTCTTTTAGAAAAATCCTTAAAACTAGGTTATTTTAAAATGAATTTATTCTCTTAGCACTTCCACTGGGCTTACTTTCAGGTTCAGCGCCAAGACACCGCCAAGTATTTGTGCGCTGTAAAAGTTATATTAATATAACATAACATAACCCTAGTTCCATCAAACTTTCTAATGCTATTTGCAGAGACCTTATTTCAGTGTTTGATGACTGGCGTAAAATAAGTATTTTGTGCAACTATTGTGGACGGACACAGAATCAGTAAATGGGCTAAGTCATGTGGCACTGGGATTGAAGATCAATTATCTAAGCCTTTAAATTGTAATAAATCAATACATACCAAGGCAAAACCATAACAGATGTCGAGTCAGTTTGGGATAAAGATTATATAACAAGTAATCAGCTACTCCAAATATAATGTGATGGTTCAAACCAATCACCAGCTATTGATGAACTATGAGCTAGTTCAATAAAAAGAGTTTTAAAAAAATAAAAAAAACATTTCACCAGCATTTTACAAACAGATCTGTGTAGCAGGTGTGCTTGCAGTATTATATCCTGAACTATCTTACCTGTAGCTCACCGTTTAGAATCTTGTAACAGTAACCTCAGCCTATCACTCTGCTACCAGTAAATAAAGGACCCCTAAAATAAATAATGTAAAAAACAGAAAAGGGTGCTGTAAAGAGGCATGACGTTCCAAGTATGGAGGAATTAACCTGTATATAGTATAACTTGCTTTAAACAAAGGTGTCAACCAGTGTGGCATGTGGACTTTGCCCTATTTGCAAGGATGGCGGTGTCTCATGGGCACTAGTGGTGCTCCTATTTCTAACAAGAGTGTGAATGTGACAAACAGAAAGAGGGGGAAGGCATCCGGGTATGGGAAATGGTCTTGGTGACAACATGGCACTGGAAAATACATGAAACCACTTATACAACACCCATTATGCATTCCATCTCTATGCACTTTCTCACTGTCCACAGGAAGTCAAATGACATTTAGGAAAGCGAGAAAAATATGGATTCATGATCAATTTCCTGATTGTCTTTGTGTTGTCGTTTGTGTCAAGAACCCTCTGGCAGACATTATACTTTAAAGCCCTGACACACATTCACAGCCGAAAGGAGAGTAGTCATACAAGGATCACCCACTGATTGCAGTCAAGATTCAAATGACACAAACTGTCATTTGTGGGTGCTACATGCAATAGGTGGCTGGCCACGAGGCAGCACAATCTATCTTCCATTGTGGGTTTCTCTGGAAGGATGAATGCCTCTCCATGCACCAAGAGAGAGACTTTGCTAGTCACTTGTTTAAAAAGATGGACAAGCGAAAAACTAGTCTGGTTGACTACCTCCTCCATGATTTGTTTCTGTACCTTTTCTTGTTCTGTGAGTGCTCCACATTGGGTGTAATAAAGGGCACATGCAGCATTAACCTTCATCATCTGCTCCATTATTGTGTGAGTTACCTGGGACCTTGAGTGGGGGACTCACACATATGGCTCAAAGATGCACTAAGTTATGTGCAAATATATTTGTTTCTGAAATGATGCCTTTTTAAAGATGCAAAGGACCTTACTCTTTGTTTGTCTGTGTTGCTGCCTTGTTACTGATTGAGTATTATGACTGTAAGTTGCAGGACTTGGAGGTTTCATATCCTTCGGCCTCCCGTGGACCTGGCTGTCACCATACATTGGATGAGTTTGATTTTTCATGAGGCTGGCCTAGACAGACAGACGGAATGAACCTTTGTGTAACTTAATTGCCTCTCCATCCTTCAAATAAGGCACTGGGATCTGACATGACACGTTCTCACTGGGCCTCAGCCAAAGCCTTCAGAACTCCTGTTGCAGTACAATATTTAATTAATACCTGTCTGTCACAATCCCTTTTACTTACAAGAACAAATATACATATGTGGCAGACCTACAGTATTCCATGCAGTACTAGGCAAACCCAAATCAAAATCTCCCACTGCTGCCCAATCCTCATGTCAACACCTCCTGTTCAAACACTAAGACCGCTAAGTACAGGTCTGTTGAGGCCTTTCTGTGTTGACGTACCAGGGCTAGACGAGTACAGTTAAACTTTCAGGTCGATCACCTATTCCAACACTGAGCATCTAGAATTACTGTAAAGCTACTTGAGTGTTTGCTTTGACAGACCATACTTAGGAAACAAGGAAATAACTTCATATAACATTCTGAGTCACTGAAGGTATAACAGCAGATTAGATTAGGTTGTTCCTAAAACCAAACTGTAAATCATGCTTTCTTGGGATTTGTGATTGATGAAACCAGTAGGCATTGTAGAAAAACCTTCACACAAAAGGCCATGATGGTTCAGAAAACATTGTTTTCAGAGAGAAGCAAATAATGGTGGTTTGCACAATTGGACACCACATACACAGAAACTGGCATATGAGCATCTAACGTGACTAGCACATGTAACAAGAATTGAATGTAAATGCTCCGTATCTCCTATATTTTTAAAATAAATCGTAGGAGTATCGTAGGAGTATCAAACACCATTCATTTTTTTATGTCACACACTGAGCTTGCTTGCATAGCAAGTTCTTGCCTTTTTTGATGCATGTAGCCTTGGATGCAGTGTACAGACACCTTTCATTGACACACACAGATACATGAAATTAGAGGGAACATTGGTGGCATGCTTTGCAACAGGAGAAGGAACCCTCTGGAATATGTATTTACAATGTATTTTTTTCATCCTGAAGAAAACACTAAGGGCCCAATTCACAAACGTAAACTTAGACTTAAGTCTAAGTTTACTACTTTTTGGTATTCACAAAGGTAAGTTACTACTAGTATTTTTACTACTAGTAAATTTACTGGTAATAAAGTTACTACTAGTAAGTTAACTAGTAGCACAGTTACTAGCAGCAACTTACCTTTGTGAATACTAAAAAGTAGCAAACTTGGACTTAAGTGTGTGTTTACTACGTTTGGTAACTTGTTACTTGTATCTTTATTATAAAAAAACTTGCTACTAGTAAAGTTACTAGCGGTAAAGTTACTGCTAGTAACGTTACTAGTAGAAAAGTTAATAGTAGTAAATTAGCTTTGCGAATACCAAAAATGAGTAAACTTACACTTAAGTCTAAGTTTACGTTTGTGAATCAGGCCAAACATTTGTTGAATGTATAGCTTTATTGGACAATAGTTATTTGAATCTTACTTTTACACTTGAATGACTCATGCTGTAAAATGAATGGAATCTGCAGTTCTCCGATTGAATCCATGCATTCCATGTTGAAAAATATATGCCCATCTGTTATCTTCTCACTCTATTCCTGTGATTTGGGAATGCTTCCCTTTTGACCAATCTGCAGGACAGTTTGAATTCAAAGTCTGAGTTGGATACACTAAGGATCTGCAAGATTACTTGCAGATTGCCAAGTGGCACAAAATGTTTTAGCAAATCAAAAATAATTTCATATGTCAGCCTCAACACTGCAGAATCACAATCTCTCACTTTGTAATACTTGTGATTGTTCAACCTTCCAAGCTAAAATTCATTATTACATGGCAGCCATTTGAAGTATGTAATTGTGCACAAAGAAGAGAATATAGCTCACTCTAATTCCATCGAAATAGGTAGGGAATAGATTTATAGGAGTGTGCTAACTATATTCATACTTCAATCCTGCCTGTAATACGTGCGTTACGTTTCTAAAATTAAATCATCCTTTCCATTAAATACCCTCTAGCCCCTGCCTCTGATCTTCAGTCGCCTGTAAATCTGCTCCACTGACATACAGGGATGATGTTTTTGTTAAAGGTCCCTCACAGGGTTCAGAAAGCGCAGTTAATAATTATTTTGAGGAGTTTTAATAACCGCTCACAGCCCATTTAAATGCAGCCTTTGCCTGGAGAAATGGGCATTTTAGAGACTTTTTAAACAACTCCCGGTGGAGCTGTTGAACGTTGCCCTCTGGGCGAAGGTCTTCACATAAAACAAGAAACACTGCCGAAGCAATTTCAATCACCTGCTTTCTACAGACACAGTAAAACGTCCATTGATAGACAAGTGATTTCTGCTGGGAACAGATTATGTTAGAGCTTCTGTTATGTAAATATATTGGATTTCCCTTTTAAAGGCACACATGGGACCAGAAGCTGCAATTACTCCTCGGAAAAGATATATCAACTTGTTAAATGAAAAGCATAGTATTACATATAATATAATAACATCCAACTGGATTTATTTTTCTGAGACGCATATATTTTAGATCTAGTTATACGCATTGTCACAAACAATAACAATGCTTATTTTCTTAGCATGCGCGACAAAAGCAGGGTATTTTGCGCTCTACGAAAATGTGTCTCACATATTTCATTGTGCAAGTCATCCTGAAACATTTAACTAGAGATGCAAATCCTGTGAAGTATTCAAAAGCAGGACTATTAAGGTGTAGCATACAAGAGTCCGAGCTATCTATATGTTGCCTTCCATAGCTCTCTTTTTTTATCAGTAATTTTAAAATGGTATTTTTGCAACATATACTGCTAAATTATGTGATTAAGGTCTTCATGCTGTAAAAACAGTTTCAATCGGGTCGGGGACAATCGATATTTGCCCGGCGGTATTGCCTCTGTGACCCTCTAGTTATTTAAATCAATGAAGAGGCAGGCGCTGGAGACTGGAAAGCAGGAAACAAGGTTTTTTTATTCTCTCCGGAGGAGAACACAACGAAACGGACAGAAGGTATCGTTCTGAGGTGCTCTAACTGTATTTCTGAGGCCTGGCCTCTTATATCCACATTTATGACTTTATTGCAGATTACACATACATGTTTAAAGCTTTGATGTGCGGAAAAGACATTCTCGGAACTCCCCTTTGGGCCCGTTCCCACACACATTTACAGTTAAAGTCCCCACCCTAGTCACAACAGGTGATGAGCATCGCGCAGCTGGATAATCCGCCGATTCACGGAATGTGGGGAGTCTGATCGGATCTCATGGTGGGGGGGGGGGGGGGGGGGGCTTTGATCTACCCGGGGATTCTTTGATGGGGGAAGCTTTCTATTGTACGGGGAGGGGCAATGATGGTATCGGCAGAGCTGGGTGTCGGCTTGGGAACGGGGAGGACAAAGCGGGCACACGGGGGAAAAGGGGGTTTGCATCTAAGGGCCGGAGATCATGAAAGGAAGGCGGGGAGGTGTCGCGCTGGGAACAGGATGAGGGCCGGGGGCAGAGCAGCGCCGAAGAGGGGTTTATGACTCAAGGCAGGTGCAAGCAGGGGGTGGTCAGCGTGCAGGCGTAGTGAAGGCAAAGGGCTATGTCAGGGGCCAGCGGCATGCAAAAGGGTTTGTTCTGACCGGGGCATCTTAAAATGGCGAGCGCACGACAAAAGTGTGGCATCAGGGGAAGAGGCAAGATGGCGCAGATAATGTTCACCAAAACGCACTAATTTTCCACAGTCCCTCCTTTAACATATTCAAGACATCTTGCTGGTTCATTTTCTACTCTGGTCTATTGTGGTGGGCATGAGAAAGAAACCGGTAGGAACCCTAGAAAAAGAGTTTGTAAACAATACATTTTGAGGTTTCTAGTTTTAGGAGGTGCACCTATTTGATAAACTTTGATAAATTTGTTCAGCAGGAAAGTCATAGGAATGAAATACAAAAACGGCGAGCAGCAAGTACATATCATAACGTGAACTGGCAGGTTAATACATATTTCAGATTCGGTTTGGAACAGGATCAATACAATGGCGGCTGGGAGAGAAATGAGGCAAAAAACGGTGATTGAGGATGTCAAATGTTCGAAGTTTTACGAGTTCTCATTGTTCTTTGTGGTCTTTCGTTGGCGCTGTTGAGCACCGGCGGTGGAGCTACAAGTCCAGCTCTGTTCTAAGTTCTGCGTTGCAGGGCACGACCCTTTCCTCGCGTTTCTGGTCGGAAAGGTCCTTTTCGCCCTGTGTCCTTTGAGGTGATTGTCAGAAAGTTCCGATGGAAGAAGAGCGTTCAAAACAGTCCATAGGGTAGGTCAGAGGAAAAAGGGGGATGGAGCAAGGCCAAATTAGGAACAAACTAGGGGAACGAGAGACTTCAAATAGGCGGGCGTGTGACGGAATTCAGAGAGCGGGGACTTGTCGACAGGCACTGGACGTCGAGCAGGGGCATCAGGTCGACCCTTTCTTTTCACGCTGTCGAAAACAGTGCCTCGTCCTGCAGCTCTTTTCAGTCGTGGTCTCGCCTTGGCTAATGTCGCAGGTGTCCCTTAGTCTGCAGTCAGGCCTCGTGCTCCCACATCCGGTCCTTCTCTCCTCCAACGGCAGTACCCTTAAACAAGTTTGAAAAGACAGTCTTTTAGAAAAATTTGCGGATGAAGATAATCAAAAAAGTCTATTTCTCTCCCAGCTCCAGGCAAAGAATGAAAATGTCCGTTATTTTTAACGTTCACAACTGGCATATGAATGACCGGTGGCGGACCTGCTGGATTTACTATGACTTTCCTTCATAATCATTTATTACAGGCATGACAGTTCATCTGATGGTATCCCACCTTCGGGAGACAAATCTGGCAAAGATATGCCGTTCTCTAGAGTTTCACATTTACAAAAGGGTACAGTGAGTCGTCAACATGGTACTACACAGGTATTTTGCTGAGAGACGAACATGGCTAAACATTTCCTTTCTATCGGTGCATCCTGTTTTTCAACTACTGCGGGGTTCATTTTGACGATTTCTTTACCTTGGTCTAGTCTGTTAACCTTGTAAAACATCATTCTGGGTCCTACGTAACCTTTTACAGCCCGGTTACTTAACTAGGAAGGACAGGGGTTTTATGGGAAACAACCAGGGACATAGACAGGGGAGGTAACGGGGGTGATCGTTTTTCTGGTTTGGGTATTGCGGCGTTTCGGGGAGGGGAGGGTCGCGTATTCTGAGGTCCTTGTTTTATACTATAGGAGCCGTTGACATGTAGTTCCCTTATTTCGGGCCAGATTAGGGAACCTCTGTCGTCTTACCTGTCCTTTCCCTTACGGCCCAACCTGGGTTCATTGACTTCTAGCGGAAAAGGAGAGGTAATGACGTGGCCTCAGGGTGATTGTATTTAAAGACAAACGTTTGTGCAAATACTGACGGTATTTGAAGCCAATTAGGTGGTGTGCTAGGGGTGGCAATCTGCCAATTTCGGGGCTAACCACTCGGGGGAGTGGTAGTGCAAAAATAGAGAGAGAGAGAGAGAGAGAGAGAGAGAGAGAGAGAGAGAGAGAGAGAGAGAGAGAGTGCAACGGCAGGCTAAATAGTGCACGTGCAACGGAGAGGGCGGCAGTGCATTCAAGAAAGGCTATTTAGTGCATTACACAGTAAAGGGTATTCACGAGTCCACGGTAGAATCTTGTAATCATGCAGTTTGAGCATTAGACAGGGTAGAGGGGACGTGCTTTGAGAAAAGGAAAGAAGAAAAAAGGAGGTACCATTTTGTCGCACTTTCTCGCATTCTCGGTCCTTTGATCAGTTGGGTCAACGCCTCAGTCACACACACACACACATTCCCTCACAGTTTCGCATCATACGTGACATGGGTTCATTCTTCCGGTCTGGTTTAAGGGTGGTCACTTTTTATCAGGTTGTGCTAATTTTTCGGGCTTGTTCGATACGTGAGTAGTTTGCAGGCGTGTTTGGGCACCACCCTGCGGCGCTAGTCCGTTTCGTGTATTTAGACATGGCAAGGTCTCAGATCTTCGCCACACCTCGGCTGTAATTTCTGACGTAACCTGCAGAGGGAGGAAAAGAGGGGGGGGTGGGGGAGACAGCATTCGCGCGCATTCAAATACATGGATTCATAAGTCCTTTACTTACCTCTTACTCGTCTTTTCCTCCTTGGGGCAGGGTCCCCGGGGATATGGTTTTCGGAGTCGGGGGGGGGTAGTGTGTTCATGTAGGGCGTGTGCGGGGAAACATAAAAAGGAAACCAGAGGGGCCTAGTGCGAGGTCTCTAGTCAAAGGATATATCTCACTATCGGGATCCTTAAACCTCTTTCAACGCCGGGGCGTTCTAAAGTTCTTCGGTTCTTGGGTCCCTGCTACTTTGGAACGTTGTGCTTTACAATATTTACATTATTTCATTTTACCCTCCTTTTACATTCCCTTGTTTACACCATTCGTTTTACCCATCCTTGGAAGTCACGGTCTTCCTCTACGCGAAAGTTCATGAGTCAGTCGCGTACTTTTAAGACGGAGTGTCGTGTTGTCGATCCGATCCGTCCTCCAGGGCTGGGCAACCATCTTCCTTTAACCTTAAAGAGAGAGCAGAGTAGGGTGCACAGAAAAAGAACTTTCCTACCCATCCCATATTGTTTTAAAATAAAGCATGCAATACCCGTCCATAGTTTCAAAGACTTTATTTTGCAAATTCATTTCAGCATATGGTTTAGGAGGGTGTGGTCGTACTTGGTCGGTCGTGGCAATGGCTAAAGTGCGTACAGTGGGGGGGGTGTCGTTGGCAACAGTAAAAACATCGGAAAGTTTTACTCATTCATTTGTGAGAGACTAAAACGTCTATTAATTGGCTGGGGGTTCGGGGGCATATATTTTCATAATTTAGAAACATAATCATAACAGTTGTAATCAGATTTCCTATATGCATACCGTACGTATGCATCGTAAATGAGGTTTACATTAGTTATAAAAATATAATACATTGTATATTCGTAATCAACATTTGTAACGGGGATCTTTTCATACTGTTCGTCGAGTGAGCTCTCCTTGTCTTTTCTAGCCAAGTGTACAAAGGATCACAAAAATCTCAGAACATCAAGTTTATATTAGTGCGAAGGAACACCACGAGGTGTTCGTAAGTTCCGATTGATACCAGCGCCATTTTGGGCGGGGCCGGCACAGTCCGGAAGCAGCATCAGGGGGAAATGTTTCCATTACTGGCAGTTTGGACCAGAGTCCTTTTCGGCAGTTCTAGAATTCACGCTAACAGAAGGTGTGGCAATGTCATGTTTGTTTCGTTGGCGATCGAAGCAGCCGTCCCTTACCGGGAACCTGCAGAGGCCGAAGGCTCCGCCGGGGACCTTTGTATGATCTTCAAGGCTGCGGAGATGCTGTCGGAGATGGGGGCTCGTGCTCCATGGGACAAATGTTCGAGTTGTATGGCTGGCCAAAGTTACTCTAGTGGCCGGGGCCCGCCTTCGAGCGGATCCAGACGCCATTTTGAGGCCCTACAGGGGCCACTCTCGTCGAGTTTGCAAGAATGGAAGAGACCCTTCGGAGTGAAAGGAAGAGGTCCCTGTTTTGTGAGAGCGGGACGTTCAGCTGGGGTGCAGCTGTGATGCCCTCACCTGGGGGGGGGGGGCAAGGGAGACTCGTTCACATCGTCTCCTTCTCCCGGTGCACTCCATGCCGCTCCTTTTCATCGCCCCGCATGAAGGCCTCTCCACATCCGGTGTTCCCCGAGTGCCACCATTGTACGTTCGGTGCTGCGCAAATACTGGGGTGCCACCATTGTGTGTTCGGTGCTGCGCAAGTACTGGGGTGCCACCATGGTGTGTCCGGTGCTGTGGAAGTATGGGCACCATCGCCTGGCTGGGGGTGTTCGGCGCCGGCTGGGGGCTGGGAAACCTCCTACCGGTGGAGGTGGGAGAGGCTCGTCCGCGTCGCCTCTCCCTCCCAGCCCAACTTGGACAGATTGTTGTGGAGGTACGTGCAGGACATCCCGCCGTCCAGGACTGCTACGGCTGCGACGGAAGAGAAAAGGAAGAGGTGCCTCGTTCTCCTTTTGACATGTGGCGGGACTACCTTAGTCTTTCCAGGCCCGTTGCGGCCGGCCAAGGAGACATGTGGCGGGACTACCTGCAAATGCCCAGGCTGCGGGCTCCTGCCTCTCCTCCGGCTCCCCCATACGTTAAGATTTCCTGACCAAGAGTTGGCGGCGGGGCTCGCCTTATATGGGTTGCCGTTGGTTGGGCGTAGCCGTAACCCTGCCCTACTTTGGAAGGTTCCAGAATGGGGGGGGGGCGAATGTTCTGTTTGACTTCCATTTTCTACAGTTTATCGTTATTATTCCTTGTTTGTTGTGTTAAATTAAAAGTTCAAGTTTATTAATGTTCTACGGATTTTGTTTTATCGTTTCTTTCTTTCCAGGTTGCTTTTATGCTAAGTTTCTGCTAACAGGGGTCGAGTAACACGGAAACACGTGTAGAGGGGTGACGCAGATTTGTACATTACATACACACGAACTCAGACGGGGGACAGTACAAGTACGACATACAAAGACCCAAGACAAATATAAAAACAGTTATTGGTCATAATTATCTCTTTCCGTCTGTGAATTTTAAACGAGGCTGGGTTCCCGTCTTGACATTGGCCGACCTAGGAGAACTTGATCATGCCGTTGAGATTTTCCTGGCGAAATCTGTGCCATCGGGCATAATCAAACGTGGTAGTTCTGTCTGGTCCGTCTATGTAAGTCGGGTTCTTCTCTGTCTCGCGCCTTTTCTCGTACTGTCGGTCTGTCGTTCTTGTTGGCCCTTTGCCTTTACTCACGCTCAGTAGAGTCGGGCATTGGGCTTTCCAGTGTCCGACATACCTACAAAAAGCGCATTGGTCTGACCCTAAGTCTGGTCGTCCTTTGTATAGTGTCGGGGGATAAGTTGTGGGTAGCGGTGTCCTGGGGTTGTCCTGTCGGTATATTTCCCTACTTGGTTTATCCTCGTCTTTTCTCTGTCGTTTCGTAGCCTCTCTGCGCCACATACCGAGACTGTCGAGCATAATTGGCGTCGTCTTATTATTTCGAAGGGCTATTTCTAACGTTTCTATTTTATCAAGGTCAAAGGATCCTGCCAGTGGCCACTGTTTGTCTTGGCTATCTTCGGTATACCTGTGCCATAATTTATTATAAGCTATGGTGACTAACCCATAGTTTATGAACATGTCCTTATTAGGGGTGCCTTCTAGTGGAGCCATATGGTCCACCTCTAACACCCGGTCCGGGCTAAACAGGCTATTTATCAATGGGGAGAAGACAGACATGACGGCTCGTAACGAGGGACTAAAAAGTCAGCACTGCCTATCTTATCACTAGGTGCAAAGACTAGACAGAATATTTCTATTCTACGTTGTTTGCAGGCAGTGAATACCTCATGGAACCAAAAAAACCAAAAGACCAACAAAATAACAATGGGGAGAATGAGTAGGACCGCAAAGATCTGCGTTACCTACCCTTTTCACTATCTGCAAAAAGGATGGTCTCTTCCCTGCTTGCAGACAGAGAATCTCCAGGAAACAATAGTTTGTGAACAACAGTTCAGTTTCAAGCAATTATTGAGTGGGGGAGAAAAAGAACAAGCACGGCTGCTACCCTACTTATCCTCCACTGCTTGCAAAGGGAGAGAGAGCCTGTTGCTTCTCCGTTTGTAGACAGTGAATCTCTAAATAAAAATAAACAAGGCAATACTAGTATTTTTGACAATCAAGCGATCAAAACAAATTCTTTCGCAATTTGTCGTGGCAACACGACCTTACCCGGACCATGTGGACAGTTTCTTGTCTTCCGAATCCAGCGCCCGATCGTCCTCTTTTTCTCGTATTTCTCACGGCACTCCTGATGGTTCCCAGTCAGGACCGTAGATCACTCGAGAGAGGTCTGTTCGGAACTAGTGAAGTTCGGATGATCGGCTGCCAGACGAGGGTCTATTGGGCAAGAGCTCTCCCGATCGTTGCAGTCGTTCACTCTGTCGTCGGGACCTCTCCCACTGGATCCACGAGTCGCTGATGGGCCCCACGCTTGGGACGCCAATTGTAAAAACAGTTTCAATCGGGTCGGGGACAATCGATATTTGCCCGGCGGTATTGCCTCTGTGACCCTCTAGTTATTTAAATCAATGAAGAGGCAGGCGCTGGAGACTGGAAAGCAGGAAACAAGGTTTTTTTATTCTCTCCGGAGGAGAACACAACGAAACGGACAGAAGGTATCGTTCTGAGGTGCTCTAACTGTATTTCTGAGGCCTGGCCTCTTATATCCACATTTATGACTTTATTGCAGATTACACATACATGTTTAAAGCTTTGATGTGCGGAAAAGACATTCTCGGAACTCCCCTTTGGGCCCGTTCCCACACACATTTACAGTTAAAGTCCCCACCCTAGTCACAACAGGTGATGAGCATCGCGCAGCTGGATAATCCGCCGATTCACGGAATGTGGGGAGTCTGATCGGATCTCATGGTGGGGGGGGGGGGGGGCTTTGATCTACCCGGGGATTCTTTGATGGGGGAAGCTTTCTATTATACGGGGAGGGGCAATGATGGTATCGGCAGAGCTGGGTGTCGGCTTGGGAACGGGGAGGACAAAGCGGGCACACGGGGGAAAAGGGGGTTTGCATCTAAGGGCCGGAGATCATGAAAGGAAGGCGGGGAGGTGTCGCGCTGGGAACAGGATGAGGGCCGGGGGCAGAGCAGCGCCGAAGAGGGGTTTATGACTCAAGGCAGGTGCAAGCAGGGGGTGGTCAGCGTGCAGGCGTAGTGAAGGCAAAGGGCTATGTCAGGGGCCAGCGGCATGCAAAAGGGTTTGTTCTGACCGGGGCATCTTAAAATGGCGAGCGCACGACAAAAGTGTGGCATCAGGGGAAGAGGCAAGATGGCGCAGATAATGTTCACCAAAACGCACTAATTTTCCACAATGCCATTTGATATTTATTGGTCAAGAAAAGGTTATTAAGTATATTGTGCTATTCACACAACAGTGTAGTGTTTGTAAAATATATAAAATAACATTAAAAATCGGCAAGGAGATTCTGGGAGGAAGGGCGGTTGATAATTTTTCTTGTGCGGATTGGAATCGGGCAGGAAAAAGAAATGCCAGAAGGCTCACCCAGGGTAACAAGGGCCTTTGGGCTTCTTCGTCTGATGGACGTGGCCCAGCTGGTGAGAGGTTTACTACGGCAGAGCGAGCTGGGGCTTCATCTTGTGCTTACCCCACCGTTAAATGAATAGGGGCTAACACATTTCTAAACAAAACATATCTTGTGATAGGTATAAATGTCGAAACATTAAAGTCAAACACAGAAACGTTGATGGGACCCAATAAAGGTTAAACTGGTCTTGGGTTGCTTGTGTTCACGAAGTACATGGCCCGGCAGTTTCGGCTGGACTATTCTTAGTGGAGCAGGGGCGAGACTGATTTCTGTATGAAAAGGGTTCCAACTGAGGGGATATGGTGGGCAAGTAACAATTGGTTAGAATCTTACCTTGTACAATTGCCACTGGTTAGACTATTTGAAGCCTTTCTCCCATCACTTTGTGTGGGCTTAAACATTAAAGTCACCATTCATGGATTTCGTGCAACATTTACCAGACTAACTCGGCAGCTAAAAGTGTAATTCTTCCTTTATTTGCAGAATGGAAACCAAAGTAATACCTCCTCCTTTTGATGATGATCAATCACTTGATTGTTTCACAAATATTAAATAGGAAAATATTGCATGTCCTGTCCTACTTTCTCATTTAAGACTTTGCTTGATAAAAGAATAACAGTCATGTTTTATAGTGCATCTGCCACATTCATTGAATATTCAAGTGCGCACTACAGGGAGAAAACAACTGGTTGTTATCTCTACAAGCTCATTAGAAGGTATCCTTGTATCATACCAGACAGAATCACTTTCAAATTCCAACAACTAACAAATTGATTGACGTGCATCTATGACACCGTCCTTATGAAGACCCATTGAAATAACCGCCCACTCTCCCGAACTAAGGGGCCGATTATGATGGCGGACGGACCTGAGTCCGTCCGCCACCATAGAGTAGGAGGGACCGTCCGCAGGGGCTGCCGCGGTCCCTCCGTGCAGATTAGGATGTGACCGCCAGGGTGGCGGTCACATCCTCAATCTTTAACATTGCGGCGGGTGCAGCTTCAAGCTGCACCCGCCGCAATGTTAAAAATGCATACATTGCATTTGTATGCAGAAAGCGGCAGGCACCGCGCGGTGCCTGCCGATTACTGCATACAAATGCAGGGGGGTACCATAGGTACCCCCCATGTGCACCCCCCACTCCCCCTTCACCCAGGGGGCCCGCAACGGGCCCCCGCAGTGAAGCTCCGTATGCTTTTCTATGGCGGAAAACACGCTGTGGAAAAGCATTTCTTTTTGGGCATCCTAATATGGCTGACGGTGTCTGAGAGACACCGTCACCATATTAGTGCTTTTCTGCCGCGGTTGTAAGCCAACCGCGGCGGAAAAGCTGCGGACGGAAACCAGGACCCACCAGCCATCCTAATGTGGCGGTGGGTCTTTGGTGGGTCCGCTGCGGTTTTTCCGTATCCTCCGGGCCGGCGGTGGCTTCCGCCGACCCGGAGGATGCGGAAAAACCGCTATCCTAATCTACCCCTATATGTCACACAGTTTAAGTAGCCATTAATATTTTGATTGCACTCAAGTTGTTTGGATAATTTCTGTCTCATTTGCTCACAACTCAGGAGCACTGCATCATTACTCTTCACTCTTCACCTTAACTTTGAGAGCAAATCTTCTAAATAGTCCTGGGTAAAATTAAAAATATGCAAGAGAAATTTGTGTAATTTTGGGAATTTTGCAATATACTTGATAAGCTAAATTCCCAAAATTATGCTATCACACCAATTTGCAGAAATATGAGCCATTCATGGTATAAATGAACCACAAAATATACTTTTTGCAGTAACACACACAAACAACAGAATGCAAGGGGCGGTTGCATGGAGTGCTGTGCTTAAATGCATTCTCGATGGGATACATCTGAAGTTATCTGTACATACCATTGTATTTTTATACAAGTTACATAATTTAACATTCATGGTAACTACTAAGTGCTATAGATGAAAGGAAATCTAATAGCAAAACTTTAGGCATCTCATAAAAGCTGGGTCAAAATTCCCCTGAAGCGGGCTACATATCATGTCTTGAACATTTTACAATATGCACCATGAGATAGCAAGATTAGTAAATGATGATCATTTATAAAATAGGACTCCTAACATTCATAACATTGGGTTACTGATTATTTGATCTCCAAACATTTCTTTTCTGCCAGTGAAGACAAGACATCCAGTTTAACTTGTCTAGCGTAGGTTGTAAACCAAGAATTCCTCTGCTTATAGCTCACGTAGAGTTTCCTTTGTCTCGTTGACTACTTCACCTCTGTTTCGTACCATGTAACTGATTCTTTCTACTGTGGCCAGTTTCAGAGCTCCAATCTTAAATAATCACTGTTCTTACAATCTTCCAGTGTCTATCTTATGATGACTTACTTTCCTTCTGGGTGCCATTTTAGATAATGAACAAAGTACTTTTGCAAATGTCGTCTAACATTTTGATTCTCATAAACATCTCTTTCCACTACTCATCAACTATTGGCCATTAAAGGAAGAGATAATTAAGTGAACATTTGTCATTACTGCATTCCCCAAATTATTTTGTATTAGTTTTAACTTATGCATAGTGAAAGGTTCCAATAGTATCTAAAAGAAATGCTTTGCTGCCTGAGTGGAGGTAACATGTTGACTTTCACTTCTGGTTTGTCGCTTAAAATCCCCAGCAACATACAATTTAGGTCCCTAACTCACATTCTTAATCAGTGCTCCCCTTCTCAAATAAATATGTTATTCCATGTTATACACCCTCGAGGCACTTATACCACTTCCTGTACGAAAAGTTTGTTAAATAATGTAATATTCTTTGCTTGTTCAGTAGATCTAAAAAGAAGTAAAGCAGTTTCCAGTACCTTTCACAAGGTTAAATTATTCCAGATCACTTGAGATCGGCAGATTATATTTGATTTTGAGGTTCCCAAAAACACAACCTTTCTGGAACAAATTACTTGATCTATACTCAGTACACACTTTTCTCACCCGTACCTTTATGTAGCCTTGTTAGCCAAAACAGCAATATATGTATTGCTCCTAATACACAACGTTGGAAATGTCCATTTCTTTTCTTACTTTCTGATCAGTGTTCTGGTATGAAAGCAGATGATCCGTCCACTCTGTTGACTTTATCTAGCACATTATCCTGAACCAACAGTTATACATTTTTTTTTATTTTTTTTTTTAAAACAATTTTTATTGCAGAATCGGTAGAGTACAGTCGTAAATACAATCTCGCCCAAAACCATTTCACGTCGATCTTAGTCACGAACATTAGTGTACACAGCCATTCAGCCCACATCCCGGAGGCAGGGCGGCGATGTCACGGAAGCAGTTCGAAAGTAAGTGAAAGCACATCACAACTATCTATACATGGCATCTGTCTGTTTTGGGCTTGTACCAAAGGTCTGCTTTTTTCTATCTACTCAACCCCTAACCCCAACAAATAACTGTCCCCTTTCGATCACTGGAAAGAATGATGAACCAACCCCGAACTCCTTGCCGCATTCTAAGGATCTCAGCCAGCTGCCTCTCATTCCGCTGTTTTCCCTCGGCCCATTCATAGCAGGCAACATCATTCCTCCAGCAATAACCTCCCACCCTCCATTCCCACCCACTCGCCGGTCTCTCGCTGGTGTTAGCTGTGTCCAGGAGCAAATCTCGTCATTCAGGAGCTGAGGGAGCAACATTCATACAACCATGCACCACCCGGAGCTCTCTAGCAGTTTTACGGTCCCTGATCCCCCTCTCTTGCTTGGCATCCTCGCAGGGCGACCACTAGGCCCTCCCATGCTCGCGCTGCCTCTAAACCCCTTTCATCAGCCTTGCGGGTCGCTTGCCGGAGCCGAACCATACTTTCGCTTCCGGCCCATTTCTCAAATTCCGTCGCCCAGCGCTTACTCGACGGGCCCTCCGCCGACTTCCAGTGCCAGGTGATCTCTCTCTGGCCCAGAATAAGCCCCAGATCTATAAATTTGCTGGTGACCTTCGTTCTTTTGGTGTGTGGGAACCAGAGCAGCAAACAGACCGCTTTGTCATAAGTCAGCTGTCTATCCGTCACTCCGTTCAGGAGCTCTCCTACTTCCGTCCAATACTGGCCCACTTTCTGACAATCCCACAGCATGTGGTCCAGCTCCGCTCCTACATAGGAGCACCTGGGGCAAGCCGCGTCCTGTACAAGGAAGTGCCTTTGCACCTTGCCAGGCGTCAGGTAAGCCCTATGCAACACGAAGTAGTGTACTTGTTGGAAACGCGCATTCCTACTCCCCTTTCAGGGTCTCCTCAAGATTTGACCCCAGGTAACCTCAGGTATGGGTTTTCCTACACTTTGCTCCCATTTCCCCTTCAATGCTGCCAGTGGTGTGAGGCCTTCATGTAGCATTCGGGAATGTAAGCACGTTACCGCTTTGAAGGTCCCCGCCGACATCACCACGTATTGGCATGCCATCGTGGTTGTTGGCTCTGTAATCCCCATCTTCCAGTGTTTTTTGATTGCCGCGGTCACAGCCATGTAAAGCAGGAAACTTCCAGCCAGTATCCCAAATTGGCTCTGCACCTCCTGGAAGGGGAGCAGTGCCCCATCGGCGTACAAATCGCCCACCATATGGAGCCCATTTTCTTCCCATTCCAAAAGGGGTGACCAGTCACCGCCATGTGGCAAGGCCGTTAGCATGCCCAGGGGTATTTCTGGCGCATATGGATGCACCACTCCCGCCCTCTTTTGACTCCTATTCCAGCACAACCTCAACGTTCTTTCCTCGAGCGTCAATCGCCCTACCTCAAGATGTTGTTGCAGGACAATATATGATAGTATATGCCTCTGTATCCCCCTACCTCGATAATGTTCAGGGCCCCTGAATTCCCTGGCCACGTGTTGGGTAAGGATCTGCAACTGCGCCGCCAGATAATACAATTCGAAATCCGGCACTGCCATTCCCCCTTCCAGTTTCGGCCGACGAAGTGTATCCAGCGCCACTCTTCTCCTCCCGCTCCCCCATATGAACCCTATGGTAAGGGTTCGGAGGTCCTTAAAGAATCTGGGTGGAATCCAGATCGGCAACGTCCTAAAGTAATACAAGAGGCGCGGCAGGGCCACCATCTTGAGCAGTGCCACTCTGCCGACCACCGACAGCGGGAGCGTGGCCCAAAACGCTACCGAACCTCTCAGGGCTCTTATACAGCGTCCGATGTTACCCTCCAGCAAGTCCCCCGCCTCTCGGTAGATCCTGACACCTAAGTAGGTGAAACAGGATTCCTCCCAGATCACCCCCGCAGGTAGCTGTGGCTTCGGCGAGTTCGCTCTCAGCGGAAACACACAAGTTTTGCGCCATTTCACACCCAGTCCCGATACCATTCCAAACGCGTCTAGCATATCCACCGTTCTACTCAATGCCCCCGCCGTGTCCTCCAGGAACAACAAGAGATCATCCGCATAAAGCGAGATATAGTGGTGCTCGCCTGGGCAGGCAATCCCCCCATATGCCGCTTCCGTCCTGGCGTAAAGTGCCAAAGGTTCGATCGCCAGCCCGAACAGGAGCGGGGACAAAGAACACCCCTGGCGCGTGCCCCGCTGTACTGGGTACGCCCTCGATATCACTGAGCCTACCCTCACCCTGGCTCTAGCCGAGGAGTACAATACTTTTGTCCAGCGCCGGAATCCAGTTCCTATACCAAATCTCTCCAGCACCGTATCTAGGTAAGCCCATTCCAAGCTGTCGAATGCCTTTTCAATGTCGACAGACAGCACCGCCGGCCACTCGTCCGGATCCAACTCGTTCCCCAAGACACGTATCAAATGGCGGATATTAGCCGATGTGTTCCGGGTGGGGATAAAACCCGCTTGATCCTCGTGGACCAGTGTCGTCATATATGGCAGCAATCTTGTGGCCAATATGCGGCTCAAGATTTTGTAATCCGCCGTCAACATGGATAGCGGTCTGTATGCGGCCACGTCTGCGCCATCCTTTCCCGGCTTCAGCAGTGGCACCACCAAGGCCTCCCGCATTGAGCTGGGCAGGCAGCCCCGCTCCAGTGCCTCATTATATACTACCGACAGCCTGGGCGCCAAGATATCCACAAACTCGGCATAGAATTCGATCGGAAGGCCGTCCACTCCAGGAGTCTTCCTCCTCGCCATTTGTTTAATTGCTCCCCTAATTTCAGCCAGCGTGATCGCGGCGCCCAGGACCTCAGCATCTGCATCTCCCAGCTGCGGGAACTGGAGCTCCGCCAGATAGCTCTCCGCATGGTCCGTCCCCACCACCAACCTGCTCCGGTACAGGGTCTCGTAATACTCCGCAAAACGCGATAAGATCGCCATCTGGGAGTAGACCGTGCCTCCAGATTCCGTTTTCAGGTGCAGGATCGAGCACCCCCTCGGGTCTGGGTTCGCCAACCTCGCTAACAACGCGCCTACTTTGTCTCCTTCTGCATGGACCCTTGCCGTGTACTGCCTGTAATCGTAACAACGAAGCCTCTCAGTTTCCACCGCAACCAGCTCTTTAGCCGCTAGCAGCTGCGTCTGCAACGCTCCCTGTTCCGGTCTTTGCTGTTCTAACGTCCTCAGTACCTCCTCTGCCTTCAGTACCTCCTCCGCCTTCAGTACCTCCTCCAGTAATACTTTCCTGACCCCGCTATGTTTGCTAATACATAAGCCTCTTGTAACCACCTTAAAGGCGTCCCACTCAAGCCCTCTAGTAGAGGCCGACCCTTCATTGGTTTGGAAGTACATCTCAACACCCTCCTGAACCTCAGTCCGGAAAACCTGATCTTCCAGCGCTTCCGGAGTTAACCGCCAGGCAGGAACCGCTGATCGTATTCGCTGCCATTGGAGAGAGAGCAACTGGGGATTATGATCCGATATGGTGCGGGAAAGGTATTCAGTACTGGACGCTACGGCAGCCGTAATAGGATCACATAGGAACGTATCAATCCGAACATGCAGTTCATGGAGCGCAGAGAAGAAGGAGTAATCTCTATCCTCCGGGTGCTGCCCACGCCATACATCCACCAGCCCCCATTCATTCTGCCAGTCATTCCTTCGCCGTGCCACTCTGCGTACCAGGGATTCTGCCAATGGTGGGTGGGACCTATCCAGGGCGGTATCCGTAATAGAGTTGAAATCACCCCCCAGTATTAATGGCCCCAATAAGTATTGCGCTAGCGCGCCCGAGAGTGCATCAAAGAATAAAGGCTGTTCTGTATTGGGCGCGTAAATACTGCAAAGCGCTATCTCCCTGCCATACAGTCTCCCCTGCACTCCCACATACCTACCCTCTGGGTCAATCACCTGGTTCGTAACCTGGAATGGAATACCCGCCCTCACCCAGATCAGTACCCCTCTGGCATACGCCGAATACGTTGTTCCAAAGACCTGCCCCCTCCAACGTCTCTGCAGTGCCAAACATTCCGTTTTATTCAGATGGGTCTCCTGTAGCATTGCAATCTGAATCCCACGTCTCACCAAATACGCATGCACTTTGTATCTCCGGGATATAGTATGTAACCCCCGCACATTCCAGGTGATGCATTTCAGTTCAGGTAATGTTCCCATTGTTATTGTCCTGCATTGTTCCCCCCTCCGCTTCCCCCCAGCCCACACCAGCATCCGACATACCCCCCCTCCCAACACCCCTTAGAACACCCAACGCCCAGAACCCCAGAACAGGAACCAACAGTTGTACCTCAGTCCCCATCCAAACCACAATAACCACACAAACACTCCTACCCTGTGGTAGCCACCACAGGTCGCCTTAAGGGCAATAGGTGCGTGGCAGCGCACCGACAGGCGGCAGCTCTGGCCTACGTCCCCGGCTCCTTGATCCCACCCCTTAGCTTGTAGTAAGAACATCCATTAGAGGATCATCCCATGTACCCGCCCCACCTACAAACGATTCCAGTACATACTGCACCTCAGGGACAGTGTAGGTCACAAATCGTCCGCCGTATGGGGGGTCACCTCCGGTCCCACAGTGCTGTCAACATCGGAGAATTCAGTCCCTGATTGTCCTTTGTCATCCTCCGACGCCGACCTTCGGGCCAGTTCCTCCGTTTGCGATCGTGTGATCGCCGCTCTCGCCTCCAGTGCACCCTGTTTGTCCGCCGCCATCTGAGCCAGCAAGAGGGCCTGTTGAGTCTTGTGTCGTTTGCGGAGACGCTGTGATTGGCGAACTCTCGGCGGTTTCGGGCGATAATCATCAACTGTCCGTCTGCGATCAGTTCCCGCTCTGTATGATTCCAACCAAGTCCAGGCCTCCGCAGGCGTCATAAAAAACTGCGTCGTGCCGTCCAGGATAATCCGCAATTTAGCAGGAAACAGTAGTGAGTACTGTATTCCCTCGGTTCTGAGCTCCCTTTTGACCGCAAGAAACGATGCCCTGAGTCGCTGGACGTCTTGAGTGTAATCCGGGAAGACTGTCACCGAGCTGTTCTCCACTTTGAAGGGTCCCAGGGATCGCGCATTTTGAATCAACAGGTCTCTGTCCTTATAATGGAGGAGACGTGCAACCACAGGCCTGGGGGGGCTTCCCAATGACGGTGGTCTGGCCGGAACCCTGTGCGCCCTCTCTAGTGTGAAAAAGGGGGACAGTCCTTCCGGAGCTACTTGAGTTCGAAACCAGTTCTCCAGGTATGCGACCATGTCCGCCCCCTCGATTTTCTCCGGCAGGCCAACGACTCTGACATTGTTGCGCTTGTTCCTGCTTTCTGCGTCCTCCGCCCTCTTTTCCAGTGCTGCCAGCCGTTGCAGCGCACCCTCCAACTTTCGTTCCACGGTCACCACCGCTGGTTTCAGATCTTTCACCGTCAGTTCAGTGTCCTTCACCCGATCCACCAGCTTCGAGTGGTCAGCCTTGAGGAGGCCCAGCCCCGTAGCAACCTGCGCAATATCATTATGCAGGGATTCTTTCGTCGCAGTTATGGCCTCAAGTATCTGATCCAGACGCCTGCCCAACCTCAATTCCGTCTCCGAGCCCCCCATCGCTTCCTCGCCTTCCTGGGTGGGAAGCTGCATCGCCGCACCCCCTCCTGCTGCTCCCGGCTTCATCACGCGAGCCGCGCCAGGCCTCGAATCCCGCCACAAGGTCTGTGGGCCTGGGCCTCTGGTCCCAGGTCGCAGAATCCGCCGCCGCCCCCTGCGTTCACTGGGCAGCACCAACCGTCTTCAGGCCGACATTTCCCAGGTGCCTCGGCCCCCCCTGACGACTACTCCGCTCCTGCCTGACCCTGTAGCCGCTCGTCAGTGGCAGACGCGCATACAGCCCAGTGGACCACAGGGGCCCTCAGGTCGTTCATAGGGTTTCCGTCCTCGCCCCACCAGCGGGCCTTGCGAATCGCCGGGTCCCGGTCCACATGCGCTGACGTTGCTCAGCTTGCAAGCCAGCCGCCCTCAGTCCCCGCCACCAGCCACAGCACTTTATGTGGGGGCCCGGGCTCTCCGGTACCCCTCGAGTGTCCTCCGCGTCCTCAACCAGCAAAGGGGCGGTCCCTGCATGCCCAGCTACAGCCGTGCTCCATTCGCCCCCCCCCGCAATCCCGGGAGCAGCCGCGGTGGGGGCCCTCCTATTCCAGTCTACCCCTGATTCAGCCCCGCTCCGCTTCTCACCCGGATCCCGATCCTCAGCCCGGTGTCATCAGTGCGGTTCGCCGCCCGTCTCGGCGGCCGCCATCTTAGTGCTCCCAGTCGCTCTCGCCAGGCTCCGACCGGCAGCAGCAATCTCCACTGTGCTCCCTCAGATGGTGTTGGTCGCGGTACACATCCGCCGCCGACCCAATGCGGACCTGCCTCGTTCTGCCGCTTCCCGTGGGTGCCTCCTCCCCAGCGGGGTCCTCAAGCCGATAGCTCCGCCATCTTGCCTCCCCCACCGCAGGTCGCCCGTCCCCGCAGCAACGCTGATGTCTCCGCCCTCAGGGCTCCGTCAGCCGAACCACTGAGCTCGGTCCGCTCAGGTGGGGTTCCGGTGTACTTTCCACGTTTGTGGTCCGCTAATGACCCCGATTTGCAGGAGAAATTGGGGATCGAGCCCGGAGCTATCGGCTCACGCCGCCTGCTCCATCGGCGCTCAAGCCACGCCCTCGAACCAACAGTTATACATGTTATATTCCACATACATCTTTCCACATTATGACCAATGCTTGTACTTGTAATTATTTTTTCCGGGTAAAACAGCAGAACAATACTTTGGGCACATTAAGATGGATGTTACTAAACATGTCCAGATGTTTAGGAAGTATTTAGATTTTTATAACAAATATTGCTCTCTAAATGCCTAGATTAGGGCCCAACGTCTAATCATATCGCCTCTGATTTGAATGAGTTAATGCTTAATTTTCTGGAAATGTTTTATTATTAAAGGTCAAGTAAGACTTTTCTTTGTTATATGGAACTTTTTATTATTTTATTATCATTATTTTAATGATGAGTAAGGACTTTAATTGGTGAGTAAACATATGAGCCTTAACCCATCCAATTAGGAGCAGTAAAATATTGGAAGATGTTAAGAACGTTTAAAAGATTTTAAAAAATACGTTGAGGGGCACAATAATTTAATTTGTTAGGTCACTAACTGAAGTGACTTGGTAATCTTTTCCATTAAAAATGGAAACATGAAATGTTGCTGACAGTTCCTGGTAAAGATGAAAAATGTATTCTAGGAAGAGCTAGTTTAGGCAGGACAAATATTACGATCACTAACATTGACATACCAAATGTCAGACTTCCAGAAAATGAATAAAAATCTGTTAATATCCTTGAAAAGCTTTGAATATCTAATGAGAATGCAGTTAAAATGTATTTTAATTTAGAACCTAGTCCTATCTTGGATAAACATTTCACTTTAATGAACAATAATAAGAGTGATCAAGCAGCATTAGACACAATCCAGAGAGACTTCAAATTAAAGGATATTTGTGGCTACAAAATCCACAGAGTAAAGAGTTTTTATTTACTATTCATGAGTTCATAATTCATTCTGCAAAATAATTTCCATCCTGGGGGCATATTAGGACCCGCCCGCCATCCCAACGCAAAAAGGGACCGCCATAAGGGCGGGGGTCCCGTGGGGGACATTAGGATGCGCCCGCCACAGTGGCGGGTGCATCCAGCATTCCTGTCATTGTGGCGGGTGGTGCAGTCAGCACTGCCCGTCACAATGCCAGGAAAGCATGCTGTGCACCTCAATGCACAACATGGCAGGCACCACGCGGTGCCTGCCATGTTGTGCATGGAACTGCTGGGGGGTACCATAAGTACCCCCCATGTGCCCCTCTTACCCCCCAGAATCCAATTTTAAAAACTGCCTGCCTTTTCGTGGGGCAACGTCCCCGCCCTCATAGTAATATGGATGGCGGTGTCTACCAGACACCGCCACCATATGAACTGCTTTTCCGCCCGGTAGGCAATCGGGCGGATTGCCTGCCGGTGGAAAACCGGCGGACGGTCTTCCCGTCCACCGTGGTCCCCCCCGCCATGGTAATGTGGCGGGGGAAATTAGAGGCGGCTGGTGGTTTTTGGCGGGCGGATCTCCACCGCCATACGGGCGGTGGAGATCCGCCCGTTATCATAATGGGCCCCTTAGTGTCTAATTCAGAACTATTAAAAACTGTGTTAGCACATGTGGACAAAATAAATTTATCTGAGAAAGTATGAATCAAGCAAAGCTTCACAGGCTTGATTATGAAAACTAAAAGAATCCACCTGCATGGTGTGATACTTGCATTCTTCTCAGGTCAGAAATCTTGATTCCAGACTCACACTAGAAAGTGTTGTCCCTTGAAGTTCTCTCAAATGAATGTCTATCTGGGCCATCGGCACGGTGCTGATGCCCGTTTACTTGACTAACAATAGATCTTGACACTTATACCCAAATAATATCGTTTTTTCTCTCCCTCCATTGGATATGAACTAAATAGGGCACAGCACGCTCTAAAATGTACTACAATAAGTTTATCGAATGAATGCATCAAAATTGGCAATCGAAAATGTGAGCAAACCTTTAGTGCAAAAAAGTGATAATGGCACCGTGTTCCCCAATTTAGGAAATGAGGTGCGTCACATGAATATATTTCACAAACCTAGAGACATAAATCATACTTTTTAAAAAAAATGTCAGTGCAAGAAATATGATATTAGATCATTAGCATAAACTGATAAACAACTTGGGATTGGGAGTTACAGGTCCAAAGGAAATTGCTAAGATTATTTATTTGTGCAAATTTTGGGTTACAGTGAAAATGCACTTACTATCCTACACATAGTATGTGAATACAGAAGAATATCACTAGGTTCATTGGGCATAGGATCGCCACTTCCATGTAATTACAGAAAATATTTCCAGTCCTGCTCGTTTGTATGACAGCTTAAAGCATTCTGTGTTGTAGTCTTGCATTGATTCCATTGAACTAACTAGACTAACTCACCAGAAATCAATGACTTGAAGGTGAAAAGTTCAGGAACAAAGACAGTGCCTGTATTGAACTGGAGTCACGCAAATTGAGCATGGCCCTGTATATTCTAATACATTTGCTAATTGATATTCTAGTTCTTTGATGCCTTTTACTGTCTAGGATACCACATATATCCAGTTACATACTTGGTGTTTGCCTTTTTCCTGTAGACTGCTTCCAGTCATGGGTGTTCCCTCAAAAATGTAACCATACCTGAGTAGTTATCTCAAACACAATGCAATCAAATGTATTTACCTCATGTCTCAGCTAAGGTGATGCAATGCAGATGCTAGGTTAGGACCAGAGACTGATGATAGACCCGCTGGCATGTTTTCTTTATTTGCTTATATATATTTCTTTCTTTTGCCTTGTTTTTGAGAGTTAAAAAACCCTGTATTAATTGTCCCTCTGTATGTAGATTGTACTGTACCAATGGGGTTAAACCTGTGTCTGTGACACTATACCTCGTCATATGGTATTGAACTGAGCATTCAAAGATTTTAAGAAAATATGAGTCTATATCTGATCTTATGGCAATACTTTGGGCATACGAGACAACCCCTAGTCACATGATGCTGTATCCTGCTATAAGTGATGATATTTAAGGCTCTACTATGGCATTCAAAGTAATACTTGGATATAAGACTATAATAGCATGCAAGGCCATCTCATGTACATGAGGCTATACTTAGAAATACTTGTGTGTATCTTGCTATACAAATGTTTATCATGCCCTGGCTATATCTGTTCCAATGAGTCTGTAACTGCATACACGACTCTAGAACTGTTCACGTGAGTGTATTCCTACCCAAATATCCAGTAAACGTTCCTACAATTGATGGAGTGAGATAGAAAACAAAATTTTGTTTAAACTCGCAAAGTCACATTTCCATAACATGAATAAAATTATTAATGATTTGTGATATGTCGTGCTAATACAACCTAGATTAAACTTTACACGTGGGGGGACTAACATGTGTGCTCATAAACGTGCATAAATGTTGCATCTTTTTGTTCGTGCAAAATAATAAAATAATTTATTGTTTTCGTTTTTTTGTCATTACTAACTGCTGCATACTTAAAATAAGCATGTGCTTGTTTTGCTTTTTCTTGTCTGTGTGATGTCATTTCTACTATTCTAGGTGCATATGGGTCTCATTGAAAAACGGAGACTGGTAAATATAAACGCTGCTTTATTTGTTTGCAATGGCTAGGTAACATTTTGATTAATCGGGTGGGCTAATTATTTAGTAAACCATGGGGTGGATACAGAATATACTTTATTTCTTACATTAATACTTTTCTTGTGTTTGTTTTATACTAGAAATCATAAGTTGCCTGCTTTGAGGCCTAGCTATTTGAGCCGCAAAATAAAAGCTGATCTGTAATTCTGCAGAAAGTCACGAGACGCCCATTCTGAATTAAAACGTTTATTGAAGCTGCATTCACAAAGCAAAAACTGATGAGCTGACATCATTCTGTCGGACATGGCCAAGGTCGAAAGTGAACTTTTTGTCAGTCCTTAACTTGGCATCCGCGGAAGTTGTGCTGTAAAACTATGGAAGCTGCGAGGATGACTTATTACAAAGTTGCAGTAGCAGGAAGCCTTTGGCTTCACGTGGAAGAGACAATGGTCTTTGTAAGACATGAGTTTGTGGAACTTTTTAAGAATCGGGTGACATGTCACTTGTCACTCTCAGCCAATGGGACGTCGAGTATTTCTGAAAACTTTCCTTTGCTAGTTTAGTTAGCGTAGAAAGGTATAAAAAGTCATGCCCTTAGGGTTGGGCTGGCTGCTGCTTTCTGACTTTCCGATGAGGGTGATGTGCTGCTGAACTTTGCGTGGAGCACGTAAGAATTCTCAAAGAACTTTACTTTAATTTCTGTCTATTTAGCTCAGTTAGGGAAATAGGTTTTAGAATTGCTAAACTTTATATAATTTCTTTAAACTGATTCAATTGCTTAAATTGCATTTTTCTCAATTTCCTTACCATCATGCTTGCTTTATTGCAAATAAATTTCATTTATAAAACTTACAACTTATATACTATAATTTAGAAAATAAAATCTTACTTTTGACAAACAAGCTGGTCTTGGTTATTTAGAAGTATAGGTTACCTTTAAGCTAGATCATGTCGCCTATGGTGGTCGTTTAAATGGTTGGGTTTTATTCTAATGACAATATTCTTTCTGCAAATGTATAAAATGTTTATAGTTTGTAAATAATGTATATATAGATTTATTTGACCACCTGATTCAGTAGGCCCAAAATATATCAGGTTCATAAATGGGTCCATGTATAGTTTAGAATTTTGTTTATAGTTTATGAAATTGGGTAGCGTAGTTTATGATATATTTTCTATAGCCCGCTGGATCAATTATCTGGTAGCAGAAATTGATGGTTGCTAAGGGGTAACCAAGGTAACATGTTGGTTGCTAAGGATTGCGTCATGGTATACAAATAGGATTAATGTTTTAACACTTGTTAAGTTCGTTTTTCGTGCCTATCTGTAAGCTATACCGGTATAGATTGTGTGGCGAGAAATTAGTCACGCAAGCCATCTGTTCGTTTGTAGTGATATCGCCGAGTATCACAAGAGGTATCGCCGTGTACCATAGTGTTGTCGCCGAGCAGCACAGTTTTAGGGCTAGGTCTGATTCTTGTATAGTGAGGATTTTCTAAGAAATCAAAGCAGCATGAGAATAGGGACAAAGCGCCTTCCATAAAACTCACTGTGATGAGAGTATTAGTTATATCCGAGCTTGAGTGAAGGGTAAAATTTAACGTCGGTGCATGATTATCTATAAACAGGTTAGAGTCCTGTACGGGTACATGTTTCATATCTATAAACAGGTGAGAGCCCTGTACGGATAACGTCGTTATTTTGCTAACGGTGCATGATTTCTATAAACAGGTGAGAGTCCTGTACGGATTTCGTGTGTGTTTGAATTTAGGGAAATTTCCGTGTAAAAGTGCGAGTTTGAGTTGTATTTTATGTTCAAGTGGAACTCTTAGAACTTTCACTTCGCGGTGGGTTCAGAGCAAAGCGAGTTCATAAATATACGTGTTAGAAGGGTGGGGTAAGGTTACTCTACTGACAATTGAATATTATCCTTAGTGTGAATAGCGCCGTCTATTCCGAAGTGTGGATACTTGAGTGTATGTAAACTATCCTAATTAGTGAAACGAACAGATGTTGTCTTTATAAGTCATTGTTAAGAATTAATTTACACTGAAAAGTGTTCTTAAAATGGCGCTGTGAAAAGATTTTGTGAAGGAGGGGTAAGCGCCAGGAGTGAGAAGCGAGAAACCGCAGCTGCTGTGTACGTCACAGAGCCGCGTTGGGATTGGGTGACCTACGTCACAAGCTGTATTCTGATTGGCTCCTGAGTCTCTGACGGCCTGTGAGCTGATTGGTCCTTCAGAAATTCTCCAAATTTATTGGTTGAGCAGGAAACTGACGTAGCTCAACCGCCATTGGCTTGTTAGTGTGTTTCGCGCACGGATTGGTTGTTTTGCGGAACATCCCGGAAATAATTTACGAACGATTTTGTGAATTAAATTTAACTTTTAAAAATGAGTTATCATTTTAAACATGTTGAGAAAAAGACAACATTATTTCAGAAATTTAAGAATTTATTTTCACCTGACAAGAAAATCGAAACGCGAGGTGGTAAACTACTTCATAAGTATAAAACACCTGCAGCGTACATGGAAGGTGAATACGGATATCATACTGTCTTATGGTTCGACAGTTGGAAACGTTATACTAAAAACGATGGTGTTTTGGCTTGGCCTGATGATGGTTCATTTAATGTAAGAGTTTTAAGAAACTTACGAGAGAAAATGAATGCTCTTGTTCCAAAACCGAGACCAACTCAATTTGAAGCTTTAGTTGAGTGGGAAGATGAGATGTATCAGTTACAAAGAGAAGCTAGTGGAATTAAAAGACCTTCTAAAAATCCATCATGGAAAAGAGAAACTCATGAAGATAGATTACGAATGTGGAGACAGGGAAACATGAGTGAAGGATTGTATTTAATTCAAGAAATGGTAATGGGTTCTCCTACAGGGAAATCTATGGAAAGTGAATCTGAGGATGCAATTATGGAAGAAATATATACAACTGCTAGAAATAAACAGCCGAATCAGCCTTTGAGACCTCCTAGATCATGGTCTACTCCGGTGGTTTCTACTGAAACTTCACCGAGTGCACCTCCAATTAATGAAGCTCCTAAACTTTATCCAAATAATTGTGAAATCACTGAAACTCCTAGAAGGCCAGAATTTGAGAATGCTCGAAATGAGGGTAGACATTTTTCAATGACTCCAAGAGCAAGGGAACCTCCAAAAGATTATACAAGAGAGACAAGAAATGTTGAGGATGATGATTATAATGAATACTTAAGGTCTAAAGAAGAATTAATCAAAAGAATGACAAAAGGCATGGAAGCTGTTACAGTTCCAGTAACAATAGGTCCTGTTCAGCCTGTATTTGATCAAAGAAATACAAACAAAACTGGATTAACTATTCCTTTAAATACAGAAATTCAAAAGCCTGCTGAAAAATCTTATTCAGAATTGACAGAATTAAACACTTCTAGATCGAGAATGCCTGATTTAACCTTTAATGAGGATTTATCTCCAAAAACACCAATGGGTGCTATGTCAGATGTAGGAAGTCCTGAAGTCAGGGTAACTACACCAAAGCTTGATGTGGCCAAATTAAAAGCGAATATAGAAGAATTAATAATTGGAACAATTGGCCCAGATAGTTTAAATTACTATCGGGATGATGAACTATTATTCATTTGCAAAAGTATTCAATGGAAAACGAAAAATAAATATGATCAATTAGAGGATCTAGCTGCAGAACTTGAAATCGATGTGAGTAAACAAAAGAATTTTGCAAAACATTATAGATTAGATTTCTCAGAAAGCGACATTGAGAGTTTGAACTCAATGGGAAGAATAGTTCACATTAAAGATTTAATTGTCTATATCAAAAAGCTAGGAGAACTGAACAAATGGAGAGTGAAATGGACTAAAAGGAAGGAAGATGAAAGATTAGAAAGAATGTCAAAACAATTTCCAATGAGAGAAGTTGCAGGTGGAGGATATGTTCATGTCCCATGGTCAAGACAGGACATTCTATTATTTACAAATGACTTTCCTAAATTAAGAGAGAAACCTGTTGAGTGGTACAGGCAAGTCGATAGATTTATCAAAGTGTCAAAAGTTCTGTGGATTGATTTGGATGGATTTTTTGACATTGTTGTTCCATCTGATCTTTGGACAGAATGTAAAATATCTATTAGTTGGCCAAAAACAGAACCTGAGCGAATCAAAGAAACAGGTGCCCCAAATCCACTTGTAATGGATTTTTATGAGAAAGTAATTGTTTGGATGAAAAACAAAATTCCACCCAAAGAAGTTGATTGGGTTAAAATAGAAAGAACAGAGCAGGAAACAAAAGAATCAGTTCATTCTTTTTATGAAAGATTACTGTTAATCTTTAAACAATACAGTGGTTATGAAAAATTAGATGAGAAAGACATGAGTCATTTTATCTATAGATTTGTTTATGGACTAAAACCTGAAATTGGAGAAATGATCAGAACTAGTATTGTCGGATGGCAAGCACTATCTATAGATGATATTCTGAGAAAAGCAAAATATTGTAGCGATGAATTAGAAGTAAAACAGAAGAAGCTAAAGGAGAAAGCCATGTGGGCACAGGTAAAGGTAGCTGAGCAACAGATTGCCAGCATGGGAAATAAGAACACTAATTTTGTTCAAACTGGAAATACGAACCAGATACAAGGAAAGTTTAAAGGTAATAATTTCCAAAAGAAATTTAGCCCAAAGATAGAAGAGCTGAAACAAAGATTACCTTGTTTTAATTGTGGCGAAATTGGACATTGGAGGGACGAGTGTCCTCATCCTCCTAGAAACTTAAAGAATCCCTTATTGAATCCACAGATGCAGAATGGTGTTAACGTGCAGCAACAGCTACAGATGCAACAGGGGTTAAATGAATTTAATATTCAGCGACAATTACAACAACAGCAACAACAACAGGTGAATAATCGTCAGGACCAGTTGCCACAACCACCTTTTCCGAATTGTGGGGGAGTTCAAAAATATAATCCAAACGTGGGATTTCAGGGATGTGAACAGGTAATAAAACCACAAAAACAGCAAAAGCAGCAAAGGGTTCAAATGCAAAATGCTTCACAACAATTTTTATTAACAGAAAGCCAAGACAGTGATTCTGATGATTATTGCTGACGGTGCCCGAGAGAGGAGGAAGAGTGTGTTGTTGGAGCCACTCTTGAGGTTGACCAGTCTGGTCCTTTTGTAAACGGGAAAGTTAATGATGTAGACATCACTTTTCTAGTGGACACTGGTGCTACCCGTTCTACTGTTAGATCAGTGGAAATTGAAAACCTACCTCTCTCTGGGGATACCATCCAAGTTGTCGGAGTAAGTAATCAGCAAATTAAAACAGACTTAACTGATCCAGTACCAGTTGAAATTGGAAATTACAGAGACAAACACAGATTTGTGGTTTGTAATAGTAGTCCAGTAAATCTATTAGGTAGGGACATCCTATGTAAAATGAATTGCAGAATATATTGTTCTCCTGAAGGAGTTGAGTTACAAACAATGGAGGAAGATGGTTTGTACAGAATGACAATGATGATGATGGAAGCAGAAGAAACAAAATTGTTTCCTGCATTTGAAGAAAAAGATTTACCTGAAGAGCTAAAAGAAACAGTGAAATCTGAAATATGGGATTTTACTGGGAATGAGATGGGTCTGATGAAAAACGTAGATCCTGTTAAAATTGCATTAAAGCAGGGAATAGAATTTCCAAACACTCCACAATATAAAATGAAAACAGAGACAATTGAAGGTATTACACCTGTAATTGAAAAATTAATCAAGCAAGGTGTATTGAAAGAAATGAAGAGTAGCTCTTGTAATTCACCAATTATGGGAGTTAAAAAGGCTAACGGAACATTTAGAATCGTACAAGATTTGAGAAAGGTTAATCAAATTGTTATTCCATGTTGTCCTGTGGTTCCAAATCCAGCAGTGATTCTATTTCAGATTCCATATGATGCTGAATGGTACACAGTCATTGACCTTTGCAATGCATTCTTTACTGTTCCTCTACACCCAGACAGTTATGAAATCTTTGCTTTCAGATTCCAAGGTAAGACCCTTGGATGGACAAGAATCCCTCAGGGCTATACAGAAAGTCCTTCAATCTTTAACGAACTGTTAAAAAGATCATTAGAAAATTTAGACTTACCAGGTAGGTCTACGTTGGTGCAGTATATTGATGATTTGTTAATAGCTGCAAAGACAAGAGAAAATTGTGTAACAGACACAATAATTCTGTTAAATCGCCTTGCAGAAGAAGGACATAAAGTGTCCCCAGCAAAACTACAGTTTTGTAAACAGGAAGTGAAATATCTTGGTCACAGAATTGCAAAAGGAAAAAGACAAGTAACAATAGAGAGAATAAAAATGATTCAAGCAATGTTACCGCCAAGAACACAAAGACAGGTCAGAATGTTCCTGGGAATGGTAGGTTACTGTCGACAATGGATAAGTGGATTTTCAGTAATTGCGAAACCACTACAAAGACTGACCAAATCAGATGTAAAAGATCCAATTATTCTCAATGATGTGGAGATGGAATCTTTTGAAAACTTGAAAAAGAGCTTATGCCAAGCTCCTGCTTTGGGTATGCCAAATTATGAGAAAGATTTTGAACTGTATTGCAGTGAGAGAGAAGGATGTGCATTATCTGTGTTAATTCAAAGACATGGGAACCTAAAGAAACCTATTGCATATTTCTCTGCAGTTCTTGATCCAATTGCAAAAGCATTACCAGGTTGTTTAAAAGCAGTTGCAGCTACAAGTATCAGTCTTGAACAAAGTGAAGGAATCATTATGGGATTTCCTGTAAAAGTTTTTGTGCCTCATTCAGTTGAAATATTACTGACAAGAGGTAAGACTCAGCATTTAACAAGTAGCAGATTGACAAAGTATGAGAAAATCATACTAGGAGCAGATAATGTTTCGATTTCAAGATGTTTGAATCTGAATCCTTCTACATTACTGCCTGATTCTGAAATTGTTGATGACATCGAGACAGAACATGAATGTTTAGATGTCATGGAATTCTGCACAAAACCAAGAAAAGACATCAAAGACAGACCTTTGCCTGAATCGGATTTTGTCTACTTTGTAGATGGCTCATGCTTAAGATCCGAAGGTGGTGTCTTGAAAGCTTCATACTCAGTTTGTACAGTCGAAGATGTTGAAGAAGCATCATGTCTTGAAGGAGTTCGTTCAGCACAAGTGGCTGAATTGATTGCTTTAATTCGTGCATGTGAAATATCAAAAGATATAAGAGTTACCATCATTACTGATAGTCAGTATGGGTACGGAGTTGTGCATGATTATGGACAACTCTGGTCACAGAGAGGATACATGACATCAACAGGGTCACCAATTAAAAATGCAGTTTTCATTAGAAGATTAATTGAAGCAATACAATTGCCAAAAGAAATTGCCATAGTCAAGTGTGCAGCGCACACCAGAGGAACTGATTATATTTCCAAAGGAAATGCCTTCGCAGATGAAACAGCAAAGTACTGCGCAAGGAAAAATTATTCTTACAATCGGAATAGAAGTACAGAAACTGATTCAAATTCATTAATGCTAACAACTGTTGTAGAAACATGGAATGAGATTAGAGATTTACAAAACGAAGCAGATGATGAAGAAAAAGACCAGTGGTTAAGATCAGATTGTAGACAACGTGATGAAGATGGAGTGTGGGTTTACAAAGATGGCAGAGTAGTTTTACCAAATTGCATGATTTCTGACATGGCCAGATTATATCATGGTCCTGCACATTTAGGAAGAGATTCTATGGTCAGACTGTTTAAAGAAACATGGTTCAATACCAAGTTTAGAACCATTGCAGAATCTTTTTGTCAAAGGTGTTTATCATGCCAACAAATGAATCCAAACAGAAAATCAGTGGTGGGGACAGGAATAATTGGTCGAGAGGGTGGTCCCTTTACCAGGTTACAAATAGATTTCATTGAAATGCCCTTACACAACTGTTTGAAATATGTACTTGTAATTGTATGCTTGTTCTCAAGGTGGGTAGAGGCTTTTCCTACACGACATTGTGATTCAATTACAGTAGCAAAACTAATGCTCAGAGAAATCATCCCAAGGTATGGTTTTCCAGTAACTATTGAGAGTGATGGAGGAAGTCATTTTGATAACAAACTGTTGAAGTTAATTTGCGAAGCTATGAGTATTGAGCAGAAAATACACTGTGCATACAGACCAGAGGCATCAGGTGTAGTTGAACAAATAAATGGAACTATCAAAAACAGAATTGGGAAAATGTGTCTAGAGACAGGAGTGAAGTGGACTGATGCTCTTCCACTTGTTTTGATGTCAATAAGAAGTACACCAGATAAAAAGACAGGTTTGAGTCCTCATGAAATTTTGATGGGAAGAGTTATGAGGCAAGCTTTTGTACCTGTAGGTAAACTGTTGAGCATAAATGACAGTGCAATTTTGGATTACTGTAAAAGGTTATCTGATATGGTAACTTCTGTATCTAATCAGGTGGGAACTGAAGCACAATCAAATGACAAAGTTTTGACACATGATCTGAGACCTGGAGACTGGGTCAGAACGAAAGTACATCGGAGGAGGAATTGTCTATCTCCTAGATGGCAGAAACCTAGGCAGGTAATCTTGATCACTACTAATGCTGTAAAGTGCAGAGGATTGAAGCGCTGGATTCATCCAAGTCATACTATTCCAATACCAACTCCTGAGAATTCTGATGTTGAAAGTGATACCACAGATGACTCTGATTCTGAAGCAGAAGACAGAACTGAAGGTGAAATAATTCCAGATTCTGAAGATCGACAAGAAAGTCGACATCTGGAAACTGTGCCAGTAAATGGAAATCTGACAAGAAAAGACTTAGAAATAATTGAAATAGATTCTGAAGGTGAAGAGAATCTGTTAAAAGGAAAGATAACTGAGGATTCGGTTGTCTATATTGAAGACAAAGAAGCTGAACCAAAAGAAGTTTCAGACCAGGAGAGTATCGAAAGGCAGAGAACAAGCTCTGAAGTAAGGAACAAAAATCCGAAATCTGGGAAGCTAGAGGTAATTGAGGAAGAGGAGGAGAACGAATTACCGAGTACCAGTGATGGAAGACAAAGTGAAGTTCCTGAAGGAGTGAAATTGCCGTATAGAGAAGTTCCTGAGTCAATTGAAATTTCAGACTACGAAACTGAGGAAAGTGACGTGGAAGGTGGAAGTGAAAACGGAAAGAAAAGGACTTGGAAGTCAGAATCAAATAATTCTGAACCAAAGAAAAAGTACGTGAGAAAAGCAGACTTCTGGCCTGGTGGAAGGTTGAGAGTGAGATTAATCAAAAAGCCAATAGAACAAGTTGAAGAAATCAGTAGTCAAAAGAGTCCTGGAAAAGAGGTTGGAGTTGGAAGGAAAATAGAAGTGATATCGAGAAAAGGGAAGAGAATAATTAGACCAAACCAAAAATACAAGTCTCCTGAGTGGACTTACTTAGTAATTCCACCTGTTATAGACATATATGATAGTAGTGAAGAAGAAAACGAAATCCAAGAAATTAGTGACAATGATTGAAGTACAAAATTATTAAATTGGCATAAGGCTGAAGAAATCCTGTTAGTTGACACAAGGTCGAAGAAAAACTGTCTAGTAGAAGAAAACTTATGTATGACATAAGGTCGAAGAAATCTTGTTTAGGGTTATAAAAGAAAAATATATTTTAAAAGGGGGGTGTATATAAATTTTAAAATTTATTTTATTTTTATTTTTATTTTTGAGGCTAAAACTAATCTAAAAATGCCTTACATAAAGGAGAGCACTTCAAAATGCTCTGTTTTTAAAAGATGCTGTAAGATGACTCTGGTGTGTCTGCTCATTTTAGTTCTGCTCTGGTTGGTACTAGCTGTGATCATACCTTTAGAAATGAATAGAGAATTACACAAAGTTAACATAACAAGCAAAGCTCTAGTTAGCCAAACTAAACATAGTGCATCTGCAAAGGTTATTGATCATCAGCCTAACATTCATCAAGATAAATCAATAGGTGATTTTTCAAGTAATACTTTCACAAAGCTTTTGAGTGAATATGTAAAGGTAATGGATGCAAAGGATTGTTATGTATGCGTTAAGTTACCCGCTTCTGTTTCTGAGGGAGTAACATATAATATGCTTCCTCTCACTTATGCTGTTACATGTAGTGTATTAACTAGTTTATTTTATCAAACTGGTCGTTTAGAATATTACTATTCAAATTATGATGAGATTTTTGCTAATGTCAAGATTGATAATGCTTTAAATAAGCATAAGAAAGCTAAACAATTGAGAGAATATTTCCTTGTTACTAATGAACTCACTTATGAGTATGCTTATAAGAATAATCTAACATGTAAATTAAGTGCTGAAGGAAAGAAATTTCTGAATATGGTTGAGGAGAGAAGAGCAATTTATAAGAGAAATGAATTAGTCAAGCAGACTAAGTCATCATTCTGGCAAAAAGAGGATGAGAAACTAAATGGCAAAATGCTTGAAAATATTGCAATTCACATAGACAAACCTGTTAGTGGAAAGCTTTGCATTAGAAGAGATAACACACTTTTTGATAATTATTTTGTAGGTGCAAGCAACTGTGAAGATACTTATCAGATTATGGGAGGTTGGGGATTTAAAGGTGGAAAGGATCCTATCTTTCCTGGAATTTATTTTGTTTGTGGTGACAAAGCCTACTACAACCTTCCAGACCATTGGTATGGAACTTGTTATGTGGGAATTGTTTTTCCTAAAGTGTTTCATGTTGACAGAGATTCAGAAGGGTTATTTAAAATCCATAATTATGTAAATAGAGCTAAAAGAGAAACTTTTACTGAAGTTCTGGGAGATATTTTTCAAGCTGTAATACCTTTTGTTGGTATAACCCTAAATGCAGGGAGAATCAGAAAATTGTCCACTATAGTTGATAGATTATCAACTGACACTGCTGATGGATTTCAATTAGTGAATGTTGAAGTTATTGCAATTAGATCCATGGTAATTCAAGACCGTCTTGCTTTAGACATACTCTTAGCAAAAGAGGGAGGAGTCTGTGGCATTTTACATGTCCAACATTGCTGTACATATATACCGGATGAAAGTAAAAATATTGAAATGTATATTAAGAATATTACACAAATGCATTCTGAAATAATTCCTTTAGAAGAAGAAGATTTTACTGGGAAACTTTCAAATAGGTTTCAAGCAATTAAAAACTGGTTTCATAATATCGGAAGTTCAATTCTTGGCAAGATTCTGGCACCTTTGATTATAATTATATTCATTTTTATTTTGACTAAAGTAGGTTGTTTGTTACATAAAAGAAAGAAGCATTTGAGAGAAAAGAAGAGAATTTATAAACTCAGAAAAGAAGAGGAAAGGGAGATTGAGTTGCAGGAGTTACATAGAGAGCGTCATGTTAATTGCAAGGATTATGCTGAAACAGACTTTTAGGTTTACTAATACAATGAATTTGAATCGATTTCTTATAAATTAAATTTACAAAAATTTTGAGTGCTGGTGTGGTGATTTGTTAATCACCAGATGAGGGAGTTGATGGAGTGAGATAGAAAACAAAATTTTGTTTAAACTCGCAAAGTCACATTTCCATAACATGAATAAAATTATTAATGATTTGTGATATGTCGTGCTAATACAACCTAGATTAAACTTTACACGTGGGGGGACTAACATGTGTGCTCATAAACGTGCATAAATGTTGCATCTTTTTGTTCGTGCAAAATAATAAAATAATTTATTGTTTTCGTTTTTTTGTCATTACTAACTGCTGCATACTTAAAATAAGCATGTGCTTGTTTTGCTTTTTCTTGTCTGTGTGATGTCATTTCTACTATTCTAGGTGCATATGGGTCTCATTGAAAAACGGAGACTGGTAAATATAAACGCTGCTTTATTTGTTTGCAATGGCTAGGTAACATTTTGATTAATCGGGTGGGCTAATTATTTAGTAAACCATGGGGTGGATACAGAATATACTTTATTTCTTACATTAATACTTTTCTTGTGTTTGTTTTATACTAGAAATCATAAGTTGCCTGCTTTGAGGCCTAGCTATTTGAGCCGCAAAATAAAAGCTGATCTGTAATTCTGCAGAAAGTCACGAGACGCCCATTCTGAATTAAAACGTTTATTGAAGCTGCATTCACAAAGCAAAAACTGATGAGCTGACATCATTCTGTCGGACATGGCCAAGGTCGAAAGTGAACTTTTTGTCAGTCCTTAACTTGGCATCCGCGGAAGTTGTGCTGTAAAACTATGGAAGCTGCGAGGATGACTTATTACAAAGTTGCAGTAGCAGGAAGCCTTTGGCTTCACGTGGAAGAGACAATGGTCTTTGTAAGACATGAGTTTGTGGAACTTTTTAAGAATCGGGTGACATGTCACTTGTCACTCTCAGCCAATGGGACGTCGAGTATTTCTGAAAACTTTCCTTTGCTAGTTTAGTTAGCGTAGAAAGGTATAAAAAGTCATGCCCTTAGGGTTGGGCTGGCTGCTGCTTTCTGACTTTCCGATGAGGGTGATGTGCTGCTGAACTTTGCGTGGAGCACGTAAGAATTCTCAAAGAACTTTACTTTAATTTCTGTCTATTTAGCTCAGTTAGGGAAATAGGTTTTAGAATTGCTAAACTTTATATAATTTCTTTAAACTGATTCAATTGCTTAAATTGCATTTTTCTCAATTTCCTTACCATCATGCTTGCTTTATTGCAAATAAATTTCATTTATAAAACTTACAACTTATATACTATAATTTAGAAAATAAAATCTTACTTTTGACAAACAAGCTGGTCTTGGTTATTTAGAAGTATAGGTTACCTTTAAGCTAGATCATGTCGCCTATGGTGGTCGTTTAAATGGTTGGGTTTTATTCTAATGACAATATTCTTTCTGCAAATGTATAAAATGTTTATAGTTTGTAAATAATGTATATATAGATTTATTTGACCACCTGATTCAGTAGGCCCAAAATATATCAGGTTCATAAATGGGTCCATGTATAGTTTAGAATTTTGTTTATAGTTTATGAAATTGGGTAGCGTAGTTTATGATATATTTTCTATAGCCCGCTGGATCACAATCTAGTAAGATGAGCATTCATTTTTTAACCGCATCTATGCTGATGATGGAACCGCTCCGTCATCAGCCGCGGTGGCGCTGTGCTGATCACGGAGCGGTTCCGTCATGGCCCGCCCGACGTGCCTGCGGGGCGCGTTCTATTGAGCGGGCGGGTCCATGATGGAACCGCTCCGTCATCAGCACAGCTCACCCGAGGCTGGTGACGGACCGGTTCCGTCACCAGCGTGTGAGCGCCGCGCGGCCCCCCCGCCCCCTTAGCGCTGCGGCGGAATAGCAGCTGCAGCGAAGGGGTTATAGACCTAGGACAGAGAAATCCCTATGAGATTTGTACTGTACACACTTGCACTGAGAAACTCAGGGGCAGTCCCATTGATAGACTGGTATAGCACACAAATGGCTTTCAGGATGATTCTTACAAAAAAAGCCGCCAGTGCAGGTGCATAAGTAAAGCTAAAGCTGTGGACATTCTGAAGCACCAAACAAAGATTTAGCTTTGGGTCTTGGATCTTGTGGATGTGGGACAAAAGTCTTTTCATTAGGGCTGTATCCAGAGAACTGACTTAGTCAAAGGGAGCGCCTACTAGGGCTTTGATTGCCAAAGCATGCAGTTGCAGAGTTAAGCAGGGCAACCTATTCTCAGTAATCTGAGTATGAGGAAGCATGTTTATTAGGAAATGTAAGAGTTGTACAAGAGGTGCAAGTAAGAGATGAGACTAAACGTTAAATCATAAGTTGTCTACAGCTTTCAGATGTTTGGAGCACCATCTAAACGGATCCAGACAGAAGGGAATGATGATTAGACCCTCCTGTCCTCCTCTGTTTATCACAATTTATTTTGTCAGTGATATCCAATCAAGCCATTGTCTTCCCTCATGCAATCTTTGTCAACAACAACAGCAGCAGAAAAGCTTCTTGCAGTTGGAAACCAGTTACAGTTCATTAGAAAATCGTAATATTCTGCTCCATTGTGCAAGATCAACATTATATTTACAATCTTAGTGTAAACGAAAGCCACATGCAAAATATAAACAATCCGTATCAAATCAAATGAGCACGAGCAATTTATGCCAGCAACATTTACTGATGAAATCAGTAGTTGACAAAGCAGGGAGGCCGATATGGCTTAATACATTATTAGAACATGACACATATCAAAATGTGTAAATGTGAATTACAATAGCAAACTTTATTCCTATCATCTGGTAATACAAAACTTAAAAAATTACCATAATCAATTAGCCCAATCATAGCACTGGATTATATGAGAAGGGGAGAGAGTATTCCATGTGGATTATTTCTGATGTCACAGATCTGTTGCCAAACAGTGAGAAGCTTTATATTAAGGAAGGATAAGTCAAGCCAACATGATAGGAATTCAAGCAAACCACGGCCACAATACTCAATTTGTGTTAGTATATGCTGGCTTTGAGCACTGGCACTCATGTTTGGTGAATGGGACTTATATTTTAACCTCAGACTCTGACCCAGAGTAAGAAAGAGAGATGTCAGAAAAGAAACAAATAAGAAGGAAAAAGGGTTGGAAATCAAAAACAAAGAGAGAAAGCAGGGCTAAAAGTGCCTGCAAGAGTAAGACAAGGGGACAGGAAGTGCAGTGTGGTCGACGAAGGAGGCAATAGATGAAATCAAGTATAGGCAGCCCTGACATTTGATAGTTCTAGAAGCTGTTTCCTAAGAAATAGCTTTGGCACCTATGCTTAATTTATGCTTCGTCTATTGTTTACAAATTACACATCGAAAAATCATGTAACTAATCTAAATGTTCACATAAGAACAGAGAGTATCCTCCAGCCAACATTTGCACAACCTGATGTGACATTTTTGCATGTGAATAATTGACTGCTGAAAGACAATCAGAAGCCAGGTTCTGTTCATTTTAATATTATGAAAAGGAAAAAAGGCAAATCAGTATGACTAGATCCTTTTCACTGAAAGCAAGCGGACACTTATGATAGGACAGGGCCAGACAACTAGCAGCAATTCTGTCAACATATTTCTCACCAATAACATATCCTGTATGCAATCTTGATTTATTTGGAATAGGCCCAATTAGAATAAGATTAAGGGGTGCCATTTATAATTTGCAATGAGGGATTTTCCCCTGGGATTAAGCACTGCTCTTGCCTCATCAAACTAGTGTTTCACTAGCACTACTGGGACCTAGGAAAACAATGGGTTTCTGATGGCAGAACCTCAGCTGGCTCCACTCCTGGAAGCCTCTGACCTGGTGGCGTTTCTGCCACAGTGCACAGAGATTGTCTCCCTGCTTCATTTAGATTGCAGTAACCTTCATTTGATTTTGCTGGCAATCATTGCTCAGTTAGGCTCAAGCACATTGAGGTCATTGATTTTTGTTTTTCAAGAATAAACTCCTGACTTGGGAACTATTCCTTGAAAAATAGAAAACTTTCTTCCCTGTTGTGTTTCATGATCAAGCAGGTAAATCCTGGGCGACGTTTGATATAACTAGTCTGGGCGATCTATATAACGATAAAGGGCTCAAGATATTTAAAGAATTACAGTTAGTTTATAAACTCCCGGATCATTTTCTGTTTAAATATATGCAGATTAAAGACTATTTTACGTCCAATGTGGGAGCAAATTAAATGAAACAATCAGATATCTGGGATTGCATTCATGGGGGGGAAGTCTAAATCTATTATTGGCTTAATGTATGCTCATTTACATAGCTTTAGGCCGGATGGTAGTGAAAAACTGGCGGAACCCTGGACACAAACATTGGGAACAATTGTTACACCGAGAATGATCGAACAGGTTTTATCTAATGTTAAGGACTCGGTTCACTGTGTCAGTTTGCAGCTCCAGCAATTATGCACTACTTGTATGTTATATTATACCCCGGCTAGAATAGCTAAATGGGCCCAGGGAAAAAAAACGGGGGATAAGGTAAATTGCCCAAAATGCGGGCTATAAGCAGCCAATTTGAAACATATGTTTATGGAATGCCCAAAATTAAGGAGATATTAGAATAAAATTGAACAAATATTTCATTCTAAACTAGGACTGGATCAACCGCTTACAGATCTTGAAACTATGTTGGGATATAAAGATGCCAGGCAGGCTATTGCCGGGTGTGGATCTCTGATACACCTCCTGTGGCAGAAGATTGGTGGGCGATTATTAGGGATATTTATGGTTTAGAAGCAGCCCTAGCAAAGGCAAGGGGAATCAGATCATTGTTCAAGCTAGAGAAGCTATGGGGATCATTGGCTTTGGATGGAATGTAGTAATCTGATTTGTCTACAAATGTAGTAATATGCCCTCCTAAAAACCTCCTTGTACACATAATGTTACTTTAAGGTTTTCTACTTTGTTCAATGTATTTTTATCTTAACATTCTATATATTTATGTATATTATTTAGCTTTAATGTATATTAATGTGACTTTTTGTTTGATGTTTAAAATTATACTAATGCCTAATTTATGTATATTGTATGAAATATGCCCTTTATGATGATAAATAAAAATTTTAAATAAATTAAAAAGATAAATAGAAAACTTTGCAAAGCAGTCATTTCAAACACGATGCTGCTTGGCAGAACTTCATTGCCTTCAGTGAAGCTGCCACACTGGTAGCTCTACTGAAGGCGATGACAAACCCACCACTGTGAGAGGATCTTTAAACAAATCTTGCAGTGCTCCACCAGGGAGCAGAAACCATATCTTCTGGTGATCTGGAAGGCCACCATGCTGGCTGCCATAATCTAAATCGTGTCCTTAGGGCCATATGTATCATCATCACCATTTGCGATTTCTAAATAGCGATTTTTAAGGAATCGCTATTTAGAAATCGCAAAATGGTATGTATGTAGAAAATCGCTTTCTTTAGCGATTTTAAATCATTCCTTATTTGCGAATTCGCAATTTGCGAATTCACTAATAAGGAATCATTTCCCATTCATTCCTATGGGCCAGGAGGCCCATAGGAATGATTGTGAAATGCATTTCATTTTGCGATGCGCAATTTGCTAATCGCAAAATGAGATTGATTTCAAGGGTGCAGGAGTGTCTCAAGGACACCCTGTTGCACCCCTGAAATCAGCATGTGTGTGCATATGGCGCACATACATGCCCTATGGGCATGTATGTGCGTCACATGCCACATTAAAAAATGTCAATTTGTGCATTTTGAAAAGAAATTGCAAATTACCACCAATTGAAAGTTGGTGGTAAATTGCGATTTCTTAAGCTAAATTCGCTATAGAAAAATGCTTCATACATAGCATTTAAGGAATCGCAAAAATGCGATTCCATATTTTGCTAATTTTTCATTCATTTCAAAATCGGAAAAAAGGCTGTTTGCGATTCGCTAAGGCCGAAATTCTGCGAATTTCGGCCTTAACGAATCGCAAAAGGCTTGATACAGTTAATTAGGTGAGTGCCAATATTACTCAAACCCCACGATGGCAAAATGGGTCCAAATATCTCAATGAGAATGCAACAAGGCAGTACTTTTCTCTTGAAAGTATATCCTACGTTCCCGGGGTTGAAAAAAATGCTGAGTCTCTGGACCACAACCTGTCTCGAAATAAAAGAGGTTTTAAAAGTGGGAAGATGCACAATGCAGCAACCATGCAGCTCAGCTCTCCATTCAATGTTGGTGGTCAAAGAAAGTAGAGAAATAGGTGAGGAATAAAAACTGGCTTTAAAGGAAAGAAAGGATTTAAGATTCCAGTGCCCCAACGATCTGCTCCAGAAAATGATCTTGATATTGTTTTGATAGACGGGATTGGCAGGCACAACTCACGTGCTATTTGTTCAGCAAGAGGACAGAGGTGCAAAACATAATATTTACTTTTCTTGAGTTGTTCACTCCATTTCTATGGCCTCAGCAATCAAATTGTGATATGTTATTGACATGGGATTTGTGATCAATCAATCAATCAATCAGGTCATTTGTAGAGCGCACTACTCACCCGTAGGGTCTCAAGGCGCTGGGGGGGGGGGGGTGCCGCTACTGCTCGAACAGCCAGGTCTTGAGCTTCTTCCTGAAGGAGAGGTGGTCTTGGGTCAGGCGCAGGTTGGTCGGAAGTGAGTTCCAGGTCTTGGCGGCCAGGTGGGAGAAGGATCTTCCTCCTGCTGTCGCTCTTCGGATGCGGGGGACGGCGGCGAGGGCGTGGTTGGTTGATCTGAGGAGGCGCTTGGGAGTGTAGAAGTTGATCCGGTTGTTGAGGTAGCTCGGGCCTTGGTCGTGTAGGGCTTTGTGTGCGTGGGTGAGGAGTCGGAAGGTGATTCTCTTGTTGACCGGGAGCCAGTGCAGGTCTCTCAGGTGTCCGGAGATGTGGCTGCGTCGGGGGATGATCGCATAACCTCTTAGTACATTAGGCCCCAAATTATTGCATTGGAAATTATGAGACAATAAATATAAAAATGTGTTCAGTTCATTCTCTTTATTGATAGTCAAAACTAGGTTGTCGCATACTACAAGAGGGAAACTGGTTAGAGCCAATTCAAACACAATAAGTCGGGATAGTTAGTTAAAGTCTCATAAAAATTAGAGAGTCAACAAGCACCCCTGGCCTACACATCCAGCAATACTACATTAATTATGGCCTTATTTAGAGCTTGGAGGGCGGGGTGCGTCATAAACATTGCAGATATTTTATCCCATGATAATTATAATACAGCGGCCGAAACATAAAACACATTATGACAGAGTATTCCATCTTCCAAACTCTAAATAAGGCCTTTTGACAGCTCCTTTTTGATGTTGGGCTGGCCTAGTTTCATCCCTTTTCTTGTAAATACAAAGGGTGTCGTTTAAAGCTGAGAGCTAAATTGATGATAAGTGGGATTTAACTTCAGGATGTAATTTTATTTTTGGTGAAAAATATTAAGAATAAAACGCAGAAATTATTTGTCCCTGTTTTGTCTGTTTATGCACACCATTTTACCACCATTACACTGTAGATAACTAGAAGTTCTATACCAAAATAAGAGAGCACAGTTTGTGCTCAATTTGTAATAGTTACAAAGTAAAATAACAACATTGCCACACACAAATCATTTGAACACATATTTACCATGTCTAACGAGGTCCAGAGTGTTGACAAGCCTCTAATGATGGACCTAATCAAAGAACAAATTACCTTTATTTAGAACTACATACTCCCATAATGATGACAAAAGAATGATTTAATGATCCAGGCACTCCATTGGTGTAGGTTAGAAACCTGCACATCCACACATCACTATCTGCACATTGGGCCTTGCCTGAACTCATTGATTGAATACCTTTCCTCTTAGATTTTCAACAGCAAAAAAGGGGAATTTAGCAAGTTCCTTATTAGGATTATGGGCCAAATTAATTGGTAATGGATAGCAATTTTACTTGTATCACATCTTATTATTATTGGCTGTATCTCTCCTTTAAAATGGAATTGAATGAAGTGGAAGTACCAGTATCATAGCTGCTGGAATTACCATGAGGTGATTGCTGTCACAAGGGAAATCTGTGGTAACTGCAAAATTGTGCAGTGAAACCCCGAAACCGGTCCTAGGATGCTTGATTCTGGTTCAGAGAAGACATGGCTTGGCAGTTGGAATGGAATGTTCCCATTAGGCACAGGGTCACGACTGATTTGGATATGGCCATGTCTGAACTGGGGTGGCTTGGTGAGCAAAATAATGATGGATTAAACCCAGATCTGTGACTAGGGGTGAATGTTTTGCCAATGTGCAACATTCCATCCATCATTTTGTGTGTTTTGCTGTAAGCCAAATATACACATTCATACCAATACTATATTACCTCAGAATGAGGGTCTAAGTTTACTGGTGTATATGAAGGAGTGGTCAGCAAGAGGACCTGTGAAGCAAGTTTCCAAAGCACTGATAGTTCTTGCATAACATAGCGTGACGCAACATGTCTCGCGTATTTTGTTAAAATGTAATTTTCTGTTCTGCACATACATATCCTACTTTACATGTGAATAATTGTTAATGGAATTTAAGTATATTCAGTAGCAACGTTTTGGTGCGCAAAACATTATATTGCATCCATCCATGGCTTTTAATCTGTGTAGCTTCCTGTGCAGTTTCCCCAGAAAGTTTAGTTACACATCAGAAACACTTCCATACGTTGATGTTATTGTTTCCACCTCACTCACCCTCTTAATTGAAGATAGACAAAGCAGACCATGTGCACTTTCAAGAAAAACATAGGTCAGAGGAGGTACAAAAAGGATGTGGAAACAAGTGTTCAGTGTGGAATACATGGAGGGTGATGCAAGCATAAAATTCAGTTGTAAGGCATTCGGTTATACCTGAAGAAAGGCAACACTAGCATCAAAGTGGTGAATGAGGTGATCAAAGAGCTGGCTACCACTCTGCCATTGCTGTGCTGACACCTGAGTTATACATACTGTTTCACTGTCTGCACATTGCGCAGACGCCAAAGTTGCAGATAGAGGTGCTTACTCTGACATTCATTAGCTACATGTCCATCATGTCCATCTGCATCAGCTACATGCTATTGTACACTAGAGGATCTGTACACTATATTTGCAGTGATGGAACCTGAATAATACCCAATGGCCAAGATTTAATCAAGCATTCCACCCGAGATGCCCGTGAGTGCGACGGGTATGCCCAAACATTGGTCCCGTGCTCACTATGTCATATGACTTAAACTCAGCCTTTCTGATGATATCCAAGTAGACCAAAACCCGTCTGTGGTTGCTTGTGTGCCTTACTAGTCAAAATCTAGCTTGTGATTTTAAGCAGAACTGTTTTCATGGGCACAGGACCAGCACAAATGCGCATTAGCTGGACTCTGTACGGAGTGGCATAATTGGAAAAACAAGGGACTGAAATGTAGACTGAGTTATTACCAGTGGCTGACATTAGTTTAAGCATTCGTTACTTTTTTGTTTCTATGTTGTAACATGAAGCACAACCTTTGGGCACACTTTTATTTTTACAGTGAAAAGTATGTAAAACATCATGTAACATCATGCATCAAGCAATATACTTAGAATATTAATGCAAAGGAACCATCCTGGTGCCAATGATGTGCGGCTGCAGCAGATATAAAAATAATAATATTTAGTTGTTGAGTGAAGTTTAGAGACTAGAACTGAAATTTCATGTCAGTAATTTCAATATTTTGTAATAGCAACATCAAGGTTTACTGACTTACAGTAAAATGTGAAGCCTTCCAGATGGGTAGCCCCCTACGCCTGCCAAATTGCAACATGAAATGTGGATAATCAACAGTAAAGGAGATAACATTCAGCATTCCTAACTATTGATGCAATGATGCAACCTTGCTTCTCAACTGAAGAGGTTGGCCATACAATGTTCCACTTGCCAATACCAATATAATTTTTAGCAGTGGCTATAGCAATGTATGACTAAGTCACTTGCTGTCACCAAGTGGTAGGACCCACAGGTAGTCAATCAGTGCATCTAAATCTGCTGATGTTCCCCAGCAAATGAAGACCTCTCAGGCTGTTTGAATTTGACCAAACTCCAGAGATGAGGAACAGCTGTTGTTGAAAAAAACGGAAACGCCTCAAGTCCCTGACAGACATACCTCAGGGGATTATGTGTGACTGAGCACAGCAAGGTGAAGCACTTACCCAAGAAGTGCTAGTCATAAAGGTAGAATCAGAGGAATGACTGACCGGAAGCAGTTAGAGGACGTCAGAAAGTGGCAGATAACTAAACAGTTCATCCAAACTCGCAGGAAAAGTTGTATATATACACCTGTAGGCTTGCCCTACTCATGTGTGTACCACCTTTGGAAATTCCTAAACATTCTCAAACCTTTGTATGCCTGGTACGCTACAGCATTCAAATCATATGTAACATACTACTGGAAATGTCTTGTGGCATTTGCTATTTCCTCAATGTGCAAATATGCCCTGGGTATAACCCTGTATTGACAAAATACCACCTGCTATGTAAATGCAAATGTTTTCTTTCTTTATTCTCCAGAATGGAAGAATTTTCCCTGTGGAGAAATCCTTTCCTTTTCCCCTTTACCATATTCGGTGGTATCCAATTCCCTTTCCCACCCTAGAACAGAGTTATTCCAGCCTTATTCATTGGAGTAAATCACTAACCATTTCTAGGGTGCGAAGGAGACTGGGAGGAGTTTATGAATTTCAACAAACATAAAAGATTGGCACTCCTTACAAGCTTTTGGCTGTTCACAAAATCTCCAAGCCCAAAAACTCCAACTACCCAAACCATTGTGTGGGATTTACTACTACATGGCTGTACAACAGTCGTGGGGTGCAATTATGCAGTGGTGAAGCCATTTATGTTGCCATGTATCCATTTGTGGATTCCTGACAGGTGTAAAGACAGCCATTTGCAGCGGTAAACACAGGTTTATGGATGGCAATGACTTTGGCAATTGGATCAAATGGGTCTTATTTAAAGTTGGGTGAAGTGCAAAAATGTCTGGTAAAATGGATAAATGTAGAGGAGAAACTACTGGTTAAATTTCCTCCACTGTATTAGTATTCATCCGTGGATTCATCTCCAAATTAAGCACTTCCTCTTGAAATCTGATAATTTTTTATTATCACGTAACTCTAAGTGAGCCCTACGATTTATAGCTCTAATACAACATCAATAATTCCCAAAGCTTTAACTCTAGATATGAGGCTGCATTGGGCAAGCAATGCTTTATACAGATATATGGACTATATCTGGGTATATCTGGGTATATGAGACGGCTTCTGGGCATGTAGTGGTAGCCTCATATGAAGTTGTTTTGCATGTTAAGGCAACGTATGAAGATATAATAGGCTTGACTTTATGCTTATTGCCTGAAGCTGAGCGTTGCGTGACATGTTGGTCAGCATCTGGAATATCATTTCTGTACCAGGATATATGAGGCAGAACTTGATGTTTGATAAATTCCATTGATTTGTGCCAGAAATATCATGACATCAACCTGTTTGAAATTTGCTAGATAATTAAAATAGATTTTTGACTTCTTCTATTACAGTGTGTTTAACTTCTGTGATGCCATTCTTCATGCTAAAAGGATTTGTTATGTAAAACAAGGAGATGATGGACGGAGCGCTGAAACTTTTCAGAAAGTCACCCCCAGTCACAGATCTGGGTTGCATCCATCATCGTTCTTTAGCTCACTTTACCACCCCAGTTCAGACACAGCCATATGCAAATCAGTCTTGACCCTATTCCTCATGGGAATAGTCCAGCCCAAACTGGCAAGCCAGCTCTTCCCTGGACCGGAGACAAGCCTCCTGGGACCGGTTATGGGGTAACACCCTTTATCAGCCAGGCTAACCTGAATCCAGTGACAAAGTGAGCAAGGGACCCATGTCTGGGCATACCCTGCCAACTCAGGGCAAACAAAGCAACCGGCTTGGCTGATGAGGGGTGGTACCCTGAAACCGGTCCCAGAATGCTTGTTTCCAGTCCAGGGAAGACCTGGCTTGACAGTTCGAAATGGACTGTTCCCATGAGGTACAGGGCCAAGACTGATTTGCATATGGCTGGGTCTGAACTGGGGTGGCGAAGTGAGCTAAAGATCGGTGATGGTTTCAACCCAGATCCGTTACTGGGGGGGAGTGTCTGAAAATTTCAGAGCTTCGTCCATCATCTCCTTTTGTTTGCTTCAAAAGGTTTTGCTATGCCATGAGTGCCAAAAGGCTTCTGATTAAATTTGCCTTCCTCTTGTCAATTTAGCGAAACTGTCATAATCTTTGAAATATTTTTACCTGCCCCAGTTACAATGAACTGTAACACTTGTGGAATTGTTTCTGACTTTGCTAGTTTAATTATTGAAAGCAGATTTTAGAGTGCAGTAGTTAAAACGTATATGATATACTAATTTTTGTCAAAACAGAGCCATATTCGAATTTTGTACACATGTTTTTACTTAGATGTCTAAAATACCCCCGTGACCGTATTAGGAGGCGATTTAGGGGAGAACTCATTCGTAAGAAGATTCATATATGAACCAGATTAAAATAGCTGCCTCCAGAAGACGAAGAGGATTACGTTAAGGTATAACAAATTGGAAATGAAATCACTACAAAAAAGATGCCAAAATTAACTGGTATCCACATGTTAAAAAGAATAAGACTTGGGCCCAGTTGTGAAAGAATAAAGGATCTCCATTCAGTGATTACACCACATTGAGCACAAAGCAAAACATATATTTCAGTTTAAGTAGCGCTGTCTATGAAAAACATTAGAAAATTCTGAAATAGCACCGATGTAATAGAGTTACAAGTAACAAGGCGAGCCACGGTCTTTTCTAAAGTAAGACGTAATTAAGACATCTTAAAATGTTCCAAGTTTATGTTCTAAAAGCCGAAGTGTTCTCTAAAGTATCTGCAAATTTGTTTAATCAGTATGCAAATTTTGCAGAAGCTCAAGCAATGCCTATCTTCAATAAGCACTGCATAAAGCCTATAATTCTTGAAACCAGAATTTGAACATCAGCTTAGTGCATCTTTTGTTACCATGACACCAATATGTGAGACAAACTGCATGACAAGCATCTACTATGGATGTTAGACAGCAGAGCTCTTCTGCCTCCACTAGGAACCTTCTGACTCCAATGGATTTTAGTAATTTTAGCAACTGAGTGGGAACGTCAGACATGATTTGAAAATAAAAGTTTGAAATGCTATGAAAATGTTACCTGGGTGCAGGGCTCAGGGTCGAAATAATCAAGAAAAGACGAACCTTTCAAACTCCCCCTCTCCCACCCCACACTTTCATTATAATAAATTATGACATATCTCATGACCACTATTTACAGGAAGGACCATGACACAGCCTTTCAGCATCCCATGTTGATGTGGTCCAGCTATGCATCCATTGGCAATTACATTTTTGATGGGACATTGGGGCATTCAAGTTGTATTCAACACTTCTGTGTACTTCAGGCCTCACAAAGGAGGGTGCTCTATAATTTCCACGGCAATCTAAAACATTTAGGCTGCATATTGAAGTGGTTCCTGGTTTTTGGAGCATTGTTTTGAATGTTCTTATTATAAAACCGCATATGCTGATATGCCAGATTTAAGTTAATCAAATAAAAATTGCGTTGAGTAAGTTTGACGAAGTTGGATCTTGTGGCTTAGATTTAACGTAACATGGTACTTTTGAAGTACAAATGGAGAAGCATAATAGAGTTGTGGATATCAGAAAGCAAAACATCCTATTGTGAATGGATCATCATGCTAAACATGTGGACACTCAGTAGTGGTAGTAGAAGGATAAAATATGTAGTATACAAAAAAGGGCTGAGCAGCAGAAGAAAACCTCTAAAACCAGAGGTCGCGGTTTAAGACTGGAACAATATTTTAATAATATTCCTTCAAGTGAGAACTTGTAAACACGATCAAATCAAATTCTCACACTAGAAAAGGAAAAAAAAAACAGACACGGCAAATGGGAAAGACCTATGGAAGGACTTGTGCTGCAACAAGGTACTTAAAAGACTGCAAACACTTTGGTGGTCCCCCACTGGAATCAGAGCTTCCAGGCTCTTTATTTAGTGTGCCTACACATTAACTGCAAAAGGGTAGCGTTTATCATCACGGGAGAGAACTCTTGGATGAAGAAATATTGTATGTGCTGTGATAATCAGTGATGTACTCTTTTTATGACCACACAGGCCATTTAAAGAGCAGTGTGTAGGCGAAATGCGTGCTGTTCTCACCATTCTAGAATCTCCAGAAATCTGTTTGTGTGTTAGAACTTTGCAATGAGGAAGTGCAAATAGGAATTGCACCCTTCTTCTGACAGGCTTTTTACTCCACCAAAGGTAGGGTGATAGAGAGCACAGCACATTACACTAAATGGGGCCACAAAAGCTTTCAAATTGGCCCTCGTGGAGGAGATCTGGCTCCTCTGAAACCTGGGTTGAACAAGCATTGTGGGGCATATTATCAAGGACCGGTGTTAAAATTATCGGCAGGAAACTGCCGATAAAACGGCGATAATGGGCTTGATAATACGCCCTTGTTAATTCCCATAGAAGCCCATGTTCTGGTGTTAACATGGGCTTTTATGGGAATTAACAAGGGCTTATTATCAAGCCCATTATCGCCGTTTTATCGGCAGTTTCCTGCCGATAAAACTGCGATAATTTTAACACCGGTCCTTGATAATATGCCCCATAGTCTTAAAGCAGTGACAGGGGCAGCTGCTGTAATCTGTGCTCTGCCAAAGATGTATTCTGATGCACAAACAGGTAGCATTCTACGTCTGAAGAATGAGGGTTACAAAAACATGTTAGCTGTGCTACAGACATAGTCATGCTTCGAATGTCCATTAAGCAAGGCAGTAGTGGTCAGTGCATTGGGCAGTTTTGAACATTCCCTGATGATGTATTCCTTCTAAAGAATGGGATTAAACTGATCTATTTAAAGGGGCAATTTTGAGCTGTACAAATGATGGTGGTGGTTTAAACATGCTTTGGGTTCGTTACAAATGGGGGTGGGGTCGCACACTACTCACACACCAGCGGTGTCGCCCCTAAGGACTCTGGTCAATGTAGTAAAGTGTGAAACGAGCATTTTTAGGTCTGGCTACAGCAATGTGAATACTAACCTCAGCTTGTAAATGCTCTATCTTAGTGATACTTCACCTTTTCGGACATTTGTGGACCCCACTTAATTATTACTGGAATCCGGTGACCCCCACTGAAACATTAATGGAACCTGGGATTCCCCTCTGAGTCTTTACTGGAAGCCAGGGACCCCAGCTTAAGCATTTTCACATATTTAAACTTTGAAACAATACACATAAATACAGAAACAACCATTCATCCAACAAATATGCAAATAAGAAAATATTTTATTTTATTCACAAACAGAAAATCTAAATTTTCATTTTTAATGGAAAGGATGGGGCTTTTCTAAATTGAACTGAGGACACCCATCGTCCATGCTATTTTCTGTTTGATGCATTTGAACTGTTCCCAAGAATCAAACTTGGGGCACTAGCTTAATTTTTAGTCTCCATTTTCAAATTCATGTACACTTATGCAACGTTTACATTTTCAGGGATATAGTTAGCTTCTTTATTTATATACATTTAATTAATATGTTAATATTATTTAATTTTCTTAGCAGTCGCAGACCCATGTATGCGTCACGAACACCCAGGGATCAGCTGACCACATGTTAAGAGCCCCTGCTCTATCTAGAGTTTTACGCTAATTTAGAGCGCCATTACTGCATGTACTTTGATATTTTTCCTATTTACATTAACCATCAGAAATAATTGAATGGTCTGTTTCCCTTCAGTGAGGTTAAGGACTACAGAGGCTGAATAGGCAAAATAATAGCTCTTCTCCCTTGTGTTGAACTCTCAATGATTCATGCTATTAAAGTGGAATATGTTGTACAAATAAGTGGGCAATAATCCCCCCAAATGTGGAAAACGTATCTTATGGCACTAAATGTATCCACAACTGGTTCCCTTCACTGCAATAGGAATCCTGTCTAGTGTCCCAACACAAAGGTTGCACGCAAATCCCCATTCCTAACCGATAAAATGAATCCTGAAAAAATAACATTCCAAAATGCAACATTCCAGTGCTGGGAGAAACGTTTTCTTAGGAATTTATCAAACAAAAGTAGGATGTTTTCTCCTTTGCAGTTACTGTCACTCCCTCTGCCGATGATCGGACTATAGTCCATTGAAAATATTAAATGAAGCCTAGCTAACATGTTTCTATAATTACTATATCTCTGAATAGAGCAGTCAATACATTTCACTTTGTAATAAAAATGACAACCTTTCATTTTCACTGATCTATTGAAGAGAAATGGAAAGTGTTTTTTGTCTAGACGAGCAAATTGATAAATACACTCTGTTCTAGCTTCACAAATGCTTTGTGCTCGCACGATGCAAAGCAGCAATGGATCAGCCTTTATGCACAACAGCTATTTTGTGTTGAAAGTTGAGCCTCGCACTGTGGCCAAAAACCTTTGGGGGACCCTCCTGTTAATGTTTGAAATGAGGGGGCCTGTCTGGGGTGCTCCAGTGCAAACAAAGGAAAGTCATAGCTTTGAAAATAGAGAGATCTGGCTTTGCCCCAAATCCTGATGCCTAGAAAAATCACTCACAAGCAACAGGGCTGGAGGGAGCTGTATGGTAGAGCTGTATGTCGCCAGATGCTCCTACATGAAACATATGCTTTCGATACAGCAGGAACCTTCCAAGTCTAATCCTTGTGCTGTTGTCGGCACCTAGAAACTGGAAAGTGTTGATCTAGTAGAAACGGTGGCCTAGACACTTTGAGCAGCAATGCGATAGATGGCATACAAAGTGCACACTCCCCCCAACACATTTTTAAGCTCCTCTCAAATTAAACACCTGAGACTTGTTTGATTTTCCGCAGTGTGCATATTTTATTAAGATAAATTCACTGGCCAATTACTTCATAGGCCTCCATTTCTTTATTTAAAATTCTCAAAATAATTTTCACATCACAGTATTCAGATACTCACACTTATATACATATTTACTCTTTAGAGCCCGTTCTTCCAATGGGCTTTTGGTTGACCTTCGGGTTGTGCCAGCAGGCCACAACCAAGTTAGCCTGCTCTCCTTAAGTGAACCACCTTCCGGTCAACAGAGCCGCAGGTAAATAATCTGCCACCACTTGTGGCAACCAGCGGCTTCCAGGGTAGGGCTAGAGAAACCAGGGCCACCAGCAGGTCAGCCCCAACTCTCCCGCCAGCCCGGAGCCCATGATGATTTTAAAAACTCTTCTGTGGTAAAAAACTGGCACTGACCAAAGAAGTTCCTGTGATACTCTTGTCCAGGACCCCGCCACAGGGCGAGGCGCTTACTGGCGGACTCGACCTCCCCCCCTGCACTCAAGAACTTCGGAAATGGCCCCTAAAACTGTTTGTATAAAAATTTCAGTGCCCGCCTCTGATAGGTGCACCCCGTCCGCCGCATACAGCTCCGGCCTGGACGTTTGTATTAGCTTGTGACGAATGGTTCGAATGCTAGACTTCTGAAGTATTTCGGACACTGACTGGTTCAATCTTTTGACTGACTTATACACTGCCTTCGTTGGCGCGCCCCGCGACCATGTCTGCCTCGGAATGACTTCAGACCATAGTAACCTGGCCTCTGGTAAAATATTTCTGACTGCTTCTAGCGTAGTAAACAAAAACTCTTTCACCCCCCTCCTTCCCGCCGGGATCATGTCGTTGCCCCCACAATGCAACACGAATACATCGGGAGGGGGCATGCCTCTGTCCAAGGCCGTCCTCAAATCGTTCGGGACGTCAGCTAAGTGTTGACCACCTACTCCCACCCAATGGTGGTCCCATCCTTGCGCCTCGTGCGCCTTTCTCTCGAGCGCTTTCTTGAACATCAGCCCCGCCCTGCGAATAAAGGAGTGGCAGCACCAACATACTTGGGTTCTTTGGGAAGTAGTACCTAGGGTAAATATTGAAAGAAATGATCAGAACCGGCTTTGACGATGGGAAGGGGGGGTTATGAAGGGTGACTATTATACTAATTGCGGGCGCACATCACGTTCATAGCATGCTGACTTCCAACGTCCTAATCTCATAATCGTCTGTTCCGGCAGCCCCAGGCCTGCGGCTGTAGTTGCTGCTCCGATACGGAAGGAATGGGATGTGAAGTCGGCCGGGTCAACACCCATCCTTGACAAGGTCAGTTTAACTACCCTTGTGAACTGGAATCTGGTGAGGGGTAGGCCATTCTGATGGAGCAACACTCTGTCATCACCCCCTTGAGCCCTAGTTTGCATGAACTCCCTCGTCAGCCTAACCGGGCAGTAAGACTCCCCCGCCACTCTGCCTAATTGTAGCCAAGTCCCCTTGCCTAAGGGATCTGTTTTTGACCTTCGAACCCTGACTCTCAGTACATCTTCTGACCCGATTAGGTCTTCACACCTTATGCCCCCCTCCCTATCCGCCTTAGAGGCCGGGAGCAACTCAGAGATCCTGAATGCTCCACAAAAGGCTAACACATACGCTACTCTAAATAGCTGAGTTTCGTAAGGGGAGAAACAAATCAAAGGCAGGGTCTCCAGGATCTTCACCAACCTACTCATGTCTATGGGCCTTCTCGAATCCTTCACCCCTGGAGTTAACCGTTCCCAACCCTTCACTGCTCTTCTCACTCTCTGATCCTTCGTTGGGTCTGCTACCCCCTTTAAGCCCGCATAGAATGCCAACGCTGACAGCTGTCTCTTCATCAATGCCTCAGATTTTCCAATTCCTCTCTGGTGTACTATAAAGCCTAATACGCTCAGGGGTACAAATGCATCCACTAGACCCGCCCCCTTTAAGTATGTCTGATAACATTCCCACGACCTCTGATACATACTCTTAGTCTTTGGGGCCAGGGATGCTGTTATCAACTCGGAGGCTGTGGGGCACCAAACTTCCATAGCCCCGCTGGGAAGGCTGTCATTCTCCTCTCTGCTTGTGGCCAATGTGTGCGGAATTCTGTCAACTTAAAACGAGACAAGGCGTCAGCAGCTTGATTCTCAATCCCAGGCACATGTCTTGCAGTGAAATGTACATTGTGACTCAGACATTGCAACACTAACTCTTTCAGTAGGCGCAGTACCCATGTGCAGGTTGCTCTCTGGTTATTGATCACCATCACCACTGACATGCTGTCTGACCAGAATACAATGTGTCTGTTTGCGAGCACATCTCCCCACAAGTGTAACGCCACAACTATGGGAAACAGTTCCAGGAAAGTAACATTGCGTGTCAGACCCTGCTGTGCCCAGTCTTCTGGCCAATACTGCATGCACCACCTGGGGCCCAATATTGCCCCGAAGCCAACACTCCCTACCGCATCTGTGAACAATTCAAGCTCTGCATTTGAAGTGCACGGTGTCCGCCATAACACCGAGCCATTGAAGTTCTCTAAGAAGCACTTCCAAGTAACCAAGTCCTTCCTCACATCAGCTGACAGCCTAACTCTATGGTGTTTTGCGCGAAGCCCCGACATTGACCTTGCTATACTCCTGGAGAACGCCCTGCCCATTGGTATGACCCTCAAGGCGAAGTTCAGTTGCCCTACCAAGACTTGTAACTGGTGTAATGTAACTTTCTTTGACTTAAGGCAGTTATCAATAGCAGCCTTGAAGGCAGCCACTTTTGCCGTGGGTAATCTGCAAACGCCTTCTCTGGTATCGATTTCAATGCCTAGGAATGTCAGGCATGTAGTCGGGCCTTCTGTTTTTCTGCTGCTAATGGTACCCCCAGGGCTTCAGCCAACTGCTGGAAGCCCAGCAGGGCCTTCCTGCATGACTGTGAACCCTTAGGACCAAGAAATAGAAAGTCGTCTAAGTAGTGTACAACTGCGTGGGATTTGTCTGAGGTCAGGAATTGTTCCACCGCCCATTCTAAAAACCTGGCAAACGTCTCAAATACTGCACAAGCGATAGAGCATCCCATGGGCATGCACAGATCAATGAAATAATTCTCTTTGAAGGTGAAGCCCAAGTACTTGGTATCTTCCGGGTGAACAGGGAGGAGCCTAAACGCGGCCTCAATATCCGATTTTGCCATTAAGGCCCCTTCGCCCAAGGCCTGCAGTTTTTCAATTGCTGTGTCAAACGTTGTATAACGCACTGTGCAGAGATCTGGATCCAGCTTGTCATTAACGGATAACCCTGGGGGGCTTGATAGATTATGTATCAGGCGGAATTTCCCTTTCTCTTTTTTAGGAACTAACCCCAGGGGTGAACAGACCAGATCAGGTTTTGGAGGGTGTTTGAATGGACCCGCTACACGCCCCAAGGCAACTTCTTTCATTATCTTATTTTGCGCTGCTTCCATGTTCTGGAGCACCGAACTCTGATTGCATGGCAGGACACTGGTGGGGGCAGCTGAAGACGGGGTACGGAAACCAATCGTAAAGCCATTATGTAGAAACTGAGCCTCCTCTAGTTTGTCATATTTGCTGAGGAGGTGTGTCAAAACATGTCTTTTAATGGGAGTTGGCAGGCCTGTCGGACGCTTTATGTGGCCTCCCTTTTGGAGTGGCGTGGGCCGGCTGCTCTTTTGGATTTCCAGATTTCTTGAAGCATCTGATTTCTGGGTGAGACGGGCCCCCACAGTAGGAACAGCAATGTTTAAACTTGCACGAGGCCCCCCTGGTGCATTCATTTTTGTTAAACAGCCAGCAGGCCTGTTTTTTATCTCCAGCCCCCCTGTCACTCCGTAAGGACTGACTCTGAGCAGGGGAACTGGTCTTGGGCATCGATGGGGAAGAATAAAAAACTGTGTGCCATAGATTGATCTCACGTTGATCCCATGCTATCCCTGGGTGTACTGCTTTCATCTGTCTGAACATGTTATCGTATTTTAACCATCCCGCGCCTGGGAACTCGGAGGCCGGCCCATGAATCAAGGATATATAACTGATCATCTGAGGGCCCAACCCGGGGTATTTCTCCAACATAATTGCGGCATAAATGGCAAATCCCATGATCCAATTCTTTATGGACCAATCAACCCATACCTTTTTCTGCTTGTACTCGCCCTCCTTACCTCCTCTTGCTTTACCCGGAACAACCCCTGCATTAATAAGATCGAACACATCAACATAATCACCCTTTAGTATCTTTTCCTTGACGTCTGCGGGTACATGCCAAGTGATCCCCGTGGATGGCGATAAGGTCAAGGATGCGGAACTGTACATTAAAGGGCTGTACGCTAAGGTCGGCTGATCCGCCATCTGCACCCCGGTCCCACCTTGCATATGAATACTGGATGGCTCTGCCATATTTACGGCGGTGTTAACTGTTGGCGCCTGGGGTACACTCCCCACATTCGGGAAGGCGCCCATCAGTATAGGTCCCCCACTTCCCGGGTATGCTGTGGTGGGTATCATCGTGCTAACAGGACCATTACTGATTGCCTGACCATGTGAATTAGTTAACAGCATCCCTGGTAATTGCGCCACTCCTCCAGATTGCACCCAAACTTGTGCCACTCCGCTACCCGGTTGCGCAACCACTGGCTGCAAGGGAGCCTGACAGCAGGGCGCCTCCGCATTAGCGACGGACGCCACTCCTGTTTGCGCCGCATTAGAAATATCATGGTTTCCTTCAAGAGCGCCATTGTCCTTATTCGTGCTCGGGCTCAAGTCTATTGTCTCTAGCACCTCCTTCTCACCTGGGGATGCTGGTTGGGGCTCAGCTGCCCTAGGCCGCTTCTCTTTCGACGCCTCTTTAAATCTTTCCGGTGTACGCCGCGTTCGCTTGCCTCTCCCTCTTTCCTCATGTGCGTTCGCGTCCGCTCTAGCCCCTTCTCTCATTGTCTTTTATGCCCAATCCACGCCTTTTTCTTTCGTAAACTCCAGCAGCTCTGTAAGCACGAGGTAGTCATCTCTTTTGGCTGGGGCCACTTTGCCCTTCGCTGGCCGTTTTGGCGGCATTCTGCGCTTAAAAGAGAAAATGTGTTAATACCACTTAATTGACATACGTGCATCGGGGTTAACCACCAACTTGAAAAACCTGTACCCATCTCTCCTTACAAAGACTTTAGCCCCCCAAGACTCCGCTATCGCGCTATCGCGCTATCGCGCTATCGCTGTTATTTTCCTAGATGACCGAGGATGTATGGCCTACAAAATTAATTGATAATCTTTTGCAGGAAATTGAGGAAAAGGTGATTTTGTAGTTTAGCGAAGTGATTAACATTTTGCCTGATGATGCCAAAGCATACAATATATATTTCCCCCTGGTCCCGCCGGGACCTCCGGGGGCACGGGCATATGCTGATCACCATTTAATATTTGAGCAATGTCCAATTCCCACCAGATGACGTGCAACAATTTTTTAGAAACAGAACCTATAATAAAAACAGGTGTCAATATTTATAAGCGTACTCTCGGCGAGGCCTATGTGCATAATGTGTATAGTGTGCAGTCCGAATGCTAGAGACTTAAATATTTAAACTTGACTGCGCCGCTGGCCATGAGGGGGCGCTGTTACCGACACGACTAGGATTGAGCACAATGCTTTCCAAAAGACACGACTAAAGGTTACCGCTACATTTTAAGAAGATGCGTGCCTAGAGCTTCGCCCATCGTGAGAGCGATACTGTTTTGATATTGCCGATAGCACGGCAGCTCCTCAGCCTGCCTAATCCCGCTGCGTGCCCTGCCCCTCTCCCTCGTGGTAAACGCTCCAGTTTCAAAGAAAAAGAAGGGGTGGGGGTTAGGGATATGCGCTGCACCCGATTACACGGCATCTCACCATCCTGCCGATCCTTCCGCCCTTATTTCGCAGCAAGCCCTGCCCCCTTGCCATCACGTTAAGCGCTAAACTTTCTAAGAAAGGAAGCGGGCGCATCTCTCCCGATCGCACGGCCACTCGCGATGATGACACAATTGCCATCTAGATCCTGAAGCATACCCCCGACCCCTACCAACGTCGGATCGGCTCCCCGGCCTCCCGGGCTCACTACCAGCTCACACACGCGACAGGCATACCCTGCCCCCCACATTCACCGATCGACAACTCGCGCTCCATGTAGGCGCTCACGCCGAAATAACTCACACAACAACACATCCACAGCCACACTGCGAAGGCCCACTCACCTGCTCCAAAAAGTCGGACAGACCCTCGCGAACCAACACAAACGCGACGATCCTGCTGGGACTTCCTTCTGCGACGTCCGACTCCTGGGCGGTCAGCAGACAAAGAGGGGGTCGTAAAGCTGGACGCTGGCTTTTCAAGCCTCGCGCCCTCCTAAGAGCTTCCGGGGCACCCATGACGTACTTCCTGTTTGGCCCTTCACTTTCACTTCCGGGTCGAATGACCCGGAAGTGATTCCCTGACTAGGCGGCCCTTTTGCTGCCACTAACGGCGCCACGCCCCAAAGGGGGGTGACGCCCTGCAGTGTTAGCACCCATTGGTCAGTCAGACTTAGAGCAAGTGCTGCCAAAGATGTCAAGTTGCACTTTTTGTCTTGAATATTATGCACCATTGAACTTGGGTAAATTTGTTAATCAGGGTAATCTGCCTGATGTTGAGTGCATGAATATTTCTTGAATATTTATTATACTTGCTGATAAAATGAACAAGGATTATGAAAGAACATGCGTAAAAATTGAACTAAGAACTTGCTGTGCATTGCACAGTGCTCCATAGCAAGTTTGAAAGCCCTTAAAAATATGTTCTTTGAAATGATCACCTTATTCAATTTCTCCCACCAAACAGGCCCGCCTACACGATGAACATATTTTGCATACTTTCATTGCCTCACTGAATCATTATGGTAATGAAATGGCCGCCTCCTACTTCAAAGCAATCCGTTACTTTACTATCACGCAGAAATAGCTTGTCAAACTTAGCTTCACCGCTATAATGGCAATAACAACATGAAAGAAGCAGTATTTTTTAAAAGGCCTCTCCTCTCTTCTCTTGCTATTTTGGGTTTAGTTTTTGTATCGTCTTGTTGCTCTGATAAAGCAGTCTTCTTTTCCTTGTTTTTGACTTGCATTGGCGGATTTTGCTTCCTTGGCAGTATTAAGAATTTGCAAAGAGATCTTCATTGAGCTAATAAGTTTACCAAGGGCAGATAGTGCATGCCTGTAGTTTACTGCTGTATTGCCTCTGGCTCAACTATATAGATCACCTGCCATGGAGGCCTGTATCTATTGATTACCTAGGAGTCGCCTGTTGGTTGTGTGCTTCCTTTTAGAGTACATTTCATAACATATACCATGGCTCCTTGAAATGCAATGCATTCCGGGTCAGTTGCTCCTCACTCACTCACTCTCAACCAAGAGCTCTAATGTTGATGTTCAGCTGTCCCTTACACCCCAGTTGTTGAGCACCGGACAGTCCACGAACATGTGAGATAAGTCTGCCGCTAAGCAGCGGCATTTCGGACAGTGTGATTTATCAGGGGCTCCAGACAATGCCCATTTGAGATGCGATAAGGCATAGAATAGAGCATCCAAATAGTTCTAAATTGCTGTAGCTTGAGACTAACAGAAATCCCTGACAGGTCTAATACTGAAAGGCCCTTCTGTACTTCTGTAGCTGTACTTTCAGATGTAAGAAGCCTGCTCCATCTTAACGCTATTTGCGAGCTATCATCTTTAGCGTATGAGATAAACTTCTGCTAAAATGCACTTATATAGATTTTGACCGAGGTCTGATATATACCGGTGAGGATTTCAGATGTTTCTTGGTCAATATTTAAATTATGACCATACAGTAAATAATCCCTCACCTGTAAATAATTTAAAAAGAAGTGCTGCGGGAGCCCATAAGCTTCCTGTAATGAAGCAAAAGTCCAAATCCCCTGGCAGTTATACAAGTATCCCAAGTTACATACCCCCAAATGTGCCCATGCTTTCCCAAAATTATCCTGGAACACATCCAGAAAAATTGGTTTGCCCCATAGCGGAGTATGGAGGTGAAATATAGGTAAAGAATACTTTGTACAAATTTCATGACAAATATGTGCTATATCCCTGTCTATCTTGAATCTAACCCTCTTAAAGTAGTTAGAATCTGTCAGCTTAGAAGTGTATATCTAATATCAGTGCCAAGTGCTAATTGATATGCAAGTGAAAACAGCCCGACTTCACACCCAGCCAGTAAGCTCTGAATACATCCTGCAAACGGTGCCCAGTAATACAATTTAAAATCCAGTAAGTTATTTGTATGACAGTTTTAAAAAGTGGATAGCATGTCTAGCCCTCCTATAACCCCATATAAAGCTGCCATTCACACCCTCTAAGCGTTTGAAATAAGCATCCAGGACATGGAGAGGAATAGATCTAAATAAATAGAGGAATGTATGCAGAATGTTCATTTTGATAATATTACATCGCCCCATAATGATAAGAGGAAGCTGATGTCATTACCGTAATTTAGCAGTTATCGCTTTCAGGAGAGGCTCATTGATAAGCGTGATAATGTCCTCCACAAAGCTGTTCAACCTCATGCTTAAGTATGATGATGTGTCAGTCACCCCTGATATTGCGGAATGTGGTTGAAAATTAAGAATTATTCATGTTTTAGATAAGTTCAACCTGTATCCAGAGAAGGCACCAAATTGATCTGCCTTTTTTTATATAAACGCCAAAGTAGCCAGCAGATTAGCGGCAGAACTGCAATATCATCAGCGTAAGCGGGTTATTTTAAGCTTGGCACCATTTAATTTAACTGGCAGAATACCTTTATTCTGCAGAAGGTGTCTTATACATGGCTCTATATAGAGGGCAAATAATAGCAGGGAGAAGGGACATCCCTGATGTCTCCTCTATGTATTGCGCATAGAGGAGAAGAATTGCCACCCACCGAAACCTTAACCACAGGGGTCTTATATACCATCTGAACCAGTACTATAAACTGACATCTGAGCCCGAATGCTCCAAAAGTCAGGCAGAGTGAATCCCAAGTGACCCCATCAAAAGCCTTCTTGGCATCTAACATTATCATGCCGATCCGGTCTTTAGTTTTCCCTGCACCATCGAACGCTGCTAGTGCAGTCTTAATGTGAGACTTAGTATCTCTGCCAGAGACAAATCCATGCTGTAGATCTGACACCAGATTATGCAAGACGGGAGCCAGACATGTTGCCAAAATTTTAGAGAAAATATAGGGCGATATGAACCCCATGTCCTCAGATGATTTATCCTTTTTAAGAAACACTGCAATATCAGACACTCCCCAAGAGACAGGAGCAGCACCTATACACCCCACAAATCGACAAATTCTGGTACTAGAATATCCCTAAACACTTCGAGGGGAATTGCAATCTCCCCCTCGGCTTTCCCTGAGGGCAGAGCACTGATAGCTGCTTCAATCTCACCCTGGAAGTGTGGATTCCTGCTGTGGATCAAGCAGAGGTAGGTAACTCCCCTACAATAGTGCATGGTGGTAGAGTAATCAGGGCTATCTGGGCTACAATAGATCTCTTGATAAAAATATGTGTGAACTGCTTAGCTATAGATTGAGATTGTGTATATACCACCTCGCCATCGCCTGACAGTAGTATTCTATATAACCAGTGTAGGAAGGTGGAATCCGACTATATGGTTACCCCCACTTTTTTCATGGTGTTTTGCTGGTTTTCGACTTAGTTGGACTGGGACCCTGCTATTCACGACCCCAGTCTATCTGCTTTCTCTATAAAATGGACTCCATGTACTTTAGTACATACCAGATTGGTTACTGGGTCACCCTTGTGAGCCCCTGTATAGTGTACCATAGGTACCCAGTGCATAGGTGCACCCTAGGCCTTCCAGGGGCTGCAGCATGTATTGTGCCACCGCTGGTTTGCCTTACAAACAGACACCACAGGTCTGTTCACATAGCCTGGGTAAGGTGGTGTAAAAACCCCTTAATTAAATATAGTATACCTATATCTATATATACATATAGACACGTATACACCTATATGTCACTCCTATGGCAGACCTTAACAATCCTGGAGGCACAGTGCTTGGTTTTATGTGAGAGGGTACCCTAGCATGAGCTGAGCCCCTCTGCAGCTTTCGGAACCATCTTCTTATAGCTTTTCTATGATAAAGCCATACCATATACTCTTAAGTGCATTATAATCCTCGCGGTTAATGCTAACTTTGGTTTGGCTTTATCAAAACATGTCGTGTAAGGTGTCAAACACTTTGGAATACTACCCCCCACCAGTTCTGGCAGCGGGGTAGCATTCCACCCTTCTAGAGGGAGAAGGCATGTAGTTACTGGTTTACCCGGTTAAAGTTAAACAGAGCCTCAGCATCACAAAATGGATGCTGCTGCCACATACACAAGTCTGCCTTCCTGCTGCTGGACGAAACTCCGGCAGGGGAGGCCTGGACAATAGGTTTCCTGTCCAGGGAGGTGCTGGCACCTTCCCAGACAGGCTTTAGTGTATTGGGGCAGGGAGGGCTGCAATCAGTGAATGCTTTCCAGACACTGCCTGGGGCACACAAGGTGCTCCATGCATTTCCCTGTTCAAACCAGTTGCTGGGGCACTCTGCCTCAGCTCTGGCACGAAACTGGACAAAGGGAAAGGAGTGTAACCACCCCCTTCCCAGGTCCACCCATAGGAGGGACCTTAAAGGTAGTCCAGCCCCTAAACTTAGTACAAGTATAGGAACCCAGTCCCTAGGACTTTAGATTACCCTGAACGAAACTCTGAAACATATATCCTGGACCTTCGACATTCCATTTCGACTGGAAGATGGAAGATATCTCCCTTGTGGTCAAGGAGTGACCACCCTGTTCAAACAGGCACCAACAGCAACTTTGCCAGTCTGCATTTTTGAGGCTCCTGCTGGATCCCCGAATAATCTGCGACACAAGACACAGACTTCCGTACATCTCTGACCCCAACCTTCTCTCACAGCAAAGCTGAGACCCGTGGCGGACACGAGAGATGTGGGACCGGAACTCCCGGACATCCTGCATTTTGCAAGCTGCACCTACTGTAAGAGGTATCTCGAAGTTGTGCATTGGGGTGCTTGAAGCCCCAGACCCAAGCACCATTTGAACTGAAGGTCAGAGGCCCCCACTCCATGAGTGTTCGGTGGGCCCCACTTTTGCATTTCAGCTTGATGCATGTTTGCAGTTCCTTCCCTGTTGGCTAGTGAGCCCCCCGAAGACTTTTCTTTAAATCTAACTTATTTTCCTGGTTGCTCCAGGCTTGCTCCAACTTCCCTGCAAAGAATATGTTCCTCAGACCTTGCTGGTCTGCACCAAAGCCAATCTTGACATTGTGTGTGGGTTGCGTTTGCCAAGGCTTGTTGAGTCCAATCCAAATACCAACAAAGCAGTCTACTAGATCCTTTGTGGGACAACTTGAATCCAGCTCCTGGTTGTCATCGATGCCTCTTGGTCCTCGTGGCTGAAAAGACAAGCTCTACCTTCTCACCTGATATCCCCCGACATCTGGTGGCATCTTCCTATCACCGCCCTGGTCACTGGCTAGTGACCCAGACTCTATCCCTTCTGCTTTCAGGTTCTACAGATCTTGGATCCACCCTTGGATCCACCTGGACACTTTTCCTCTGGTCGCCTGCAGCACTTCTTTGCAGATCTCCATTGAAATCGACGACGAAACCCGACACCAAAAGAGACCTATGCACCCGGCTTCCGTGGGAGAGGTAACACGAGTACTCTGGTAGTCTCGAGGGTATTGGCCCTCCTAGTGTCTAAGTCCAAAAGGGTTCTATCGTAGTTTATTTAGAAGTGTCCTTAAATTGTAAATTTGCAACTTGTTCGTTTTCCATGGAAAGTCAATGGTAACCTGCAGGTGTGTTTAGTCACTTCACGCGGCCCCCGTGGGCCTCCTACTTCCTAACCTTTGGTTGTTTAGAGTAGCCCCAGCAATTCCACAGGCCCCAGGCCTGCTTTCTAATTCTCATGGGGTTTTTATACCACTGTTTTAGTATATGGTTTGTGAGGCCCATAGGGCAAAATGTATAATGTGCAACTTATTGTATGCTAATTAAGTAACTTATATTGTACTTTTACCTCTGACCTCACAAAGAGTGCAGAGGGGTTGTGTGTAGAATAAATACATATATATTTGATATATACCTTGTGTGGTGTGCTTTCATTTGGTAATCAAGGGATTATCATTAGTAAAACAACTCGCTTAATTCGCTCTCTGAAGTCTTAGCCTGAAGACTGCTCATCACTGCTAGCCCTAGGATAGCTTTCTATAAGATTGACTTTACAACCACCATCTATAAGGGGCGATTAGACTGGTGCAAGGTGCCCACTAGAACTAGTGGACATCATATGCCAGGCTAACTTCTCACAACCAGTGCCTGTAAATTTAATGCAACTAGTGGGCCTGCAGCGCAGCTTGCACCACTCACAGAAGTAGCCTTTCAAACCTGTCTCGGGCCTCTACCACAATAGGGCCTGCTTGCGCTGTTTCCTGTCACATTGACTTGGCATTTAAAGTGCTGGAAAAATCTGAACCTCCCCATTTACTAAACATAGGTCACCCCTAAGGTAGGCCCTAGGTAGCCCTATGGTCATGGTCCTGTGCAGGTAAAAGGTAGGACATGTACCTTTATTGTGTGACATGTCCTGGTAGTGACAAGTAGCCTATTTTGTTTCTCACTACTGTGAGGCTGCTCCTCTCATAGGTTTGCATTGGGAATTTCCTGATATGTGTTTCAGTGGTAATTTCTAATCTGGCAGGAGAAGCGTTGCCATGTGTGGAATCTTTGGAATAGTAGTGATTAATCCTGCTTATTGGTGAAAGTGGATTTTTTATTACTATTTTTGAAATTCCACTTTAAGAAATGGGCATTTCTTTGTGCTTATGACTCTTTGTGCTATGCAGCCTGACTCCAATCAACATCTGGTTTAGACTGACAGGGGTCTGTTTTGAAACTGAGCTGTGCCCTGCATATCCTGATGGGTCTTCCTGTGCTAGAGTGGTGGTAGGAGTTGTCACCTGCCGCTGAATAGGGCTGTGACTGCCTTTCACAATGCTGTCTCCGCTCCACTGAAGTGTGTCTGGAGCCAGGGTTGAGGATTGAATGGAGATGTTGTGTGCTTCTTAAGTTATATTGAAGTTACCTGCACATCAAAGACATTATGAGTATATGTACAGAAGCACTGACTCCATGATCTTAGACACTGCTTGGACTTTTAACCAGACACTGCTGGCTCTACATGCTGCACCTGGCCGGGGGACTGTTGTGCTGGCAGGAGGAACCACCATTTGCACTGCCTGCTTTGTTGAGTGACCTGCTGGTCTGCAGGAGAGACTACTACTTTGCACTGCCTAATATGCTGGCCTGCTCTTTGGTTCCCTGATGGTGTGCCCCCGAGCGCTCTCCCAGGAGCTCAGCACGTGGTGGGTGGTGCGGTCTGCTTCTGGCTTCTGCTTCCTTTCCTGGTGACAGGCACATGTGGGGTACTTCCTTTGTGAGGGTCAGTAACTTACTTGAAAGTACAGTATGTGGTGAGTGCCTTGTCTGCCTCAGAGCGGCCCTATTTGGAAGCGCACACTCCTTAGTGCCCCGGGGCATAAGCAGGCATCCACTTTGGTGCGCTCACAGTTCCACGATCTTTTCCTGGATGAGGGGAGGGCTATGTATATTTCCCCTCTTATGGCCCTCCAGTGAGAGGGGCCGCTATGCACAATGTTTGGGGGAAGTGTCATTCTAGGATCCCAGGTCTGCTCCAAGAAGCAACAGCCTCAGGCCATTTGAAATCCCCCTTGGGGGGCCTCATCAGTGGGGAAGTCTCTTCGCTGGAAAAAATCTCTCCTGTGATGCCTGCTATGGTCGTACAGAGCGAGAGGGTCGTCCGGGTCATGAGGGCCACACTAAATCCATCTGGTGCCTGTGGGGGGAGTCAGTCCCCATCAGAAGAAGTGCATAGAGCGAATCAGGCTCTGGGGTAATCCTGTCTCCGTCCTGCACCCTCTCGCGGGTGGGTCTATGTCAGCAGGCTTGATCAGTGGTTCAAAAGGCCCTGGAGGGCTCTGGACCCCCTTGCAATTGTAGAATGGCATTAGTTGGGGTGAGTGTAGGATTTTGCCACATGGCCCAGTGTTGTAGGAGATGGCTGTGGTCAGCAGCTGCTCTGCGGGATCGCAGGCTGCTGCCTTGCTCAGTGTTCATGTGGGAGGAACCCATTATATCTCCCCACTGAAATTGTGCTTTGTGGGTGTCCCCCCACTGTCTGGGCACCTTTCTGAGTGGCCCGGTAGACCACGTTGGTGAACTTTGTAGTGCGACCTCGACGGATGCCCCCGATGACCAGGAGAAACTTACCACATCTGCCCTTGCTGCAAATTACCGTAATACACCGAGTAGGATCACAGGTTTTCTTGTAGCCTATGGGTTATAACTGCATAACTTGCCAAGTATTTACAGGTGATGTTTTTTGGGATCTATGTGTTTCTCTCCCTAACCTAACTGCTACCTTTCATGCCCTGATATTATGGTTCATGTCGTTTTATACCTTGCAATGATAGGATAACGAGTATCATTTCAGGACCTGCATAATATGTACAGTGATCGTGTTGGGTGTTTTCATGATGTGTGCAACCTATCAATATTTACTTCATCTCACTAACTGTGATGTTATGACAATTGCCTAGTTGGCAAAGTGATTTATGATTTATGTGGTTTGGTCTATGTGTTATATACAATATAGGAGATATTTTATATACTCCTGTGCGGAGTCACTTTTGTGGTGCATTTATTGTGTCACTGGTGTGTATATTGCACATTCGCCTTATACATTGCCTGTGGGATAAACCTGACTGCTCTGCCAAGCCACCAACGGGGTAAACGGGGGTTATCTTGGGTGTGTAACTCCTTTACCCTGACTAGAGTGGTAGGTTCTGTCTGGATTAAGTGCATACCCTAGCCAAGTAGAAACCCCATTTCTTACACTTAGGCAGTACGACTTAAGTCAGCATAGAATCACTCTTGGAAATCACGCATGGTCCCAAAAAGCTTCCCACATATGCTGCTTTGCAATTTAACACTCTTCCAAGCAAGCAGGCCCCTACCCCCATGGTGTAGCATGTTTCCAGTAAATTACTATGCATCTGTGCCTCAACAGGGTTATGAAGCACTATATAAATGCAATTACAAAGAACAGACCATCTCACCACCTTGAGGAGGATGGCTTTCACTGCCATCAAAATTTAGTATGCTGCTAAATGTAGTACACAAAGCAAATAACTAAGTTATCTGCATGCTCAAAACCTGAAACAGTGCTTCAGACTACAAGCACCTTTCTTCTTAGGGTGTTCTTGCTAGTGGACATTCTAAGTATATAAAGGGATACATCTAAGCGAGGAAGAATTAATGACCTGTTAAAACATCTTAGCGGTTATGTGGAGACATTGCAGTGTATAGTGCCTCATCCCAGAAGGAGAGTACACTTTAAAAATTACTCTCCTCTTCTTTCCAGGCCGCTCCTATACTGGATTTTACATCAGATCACAGATCTAGCATGAATGTGGAGTCTCTTCGGCTTGAAGAATCTGCATTACGTTTTAGTGTAATATTTTGACGTTTATGTGAAGCACAAGTCGACAAGGAAATAAATGAAATGCGAGCACTTTCTGACATTGTACATTGGTTCCTTGTCTTCTGTCACTGGCTGAGCAGAAGGAAACTGAAGACAGGTGTTTGTAGTGCATTTGCTGGAGACGCAACAGTCATGCTTCAGTGACTCGACAATGTAGGTATGCCTCATATAATATAATATCCCCATCTATCTAATTGAGTCGCTTCCATTTTTAATATCTCATATCTCAACTGTACGACTATACAAGATTCTCCTCTTAGATGGCACATTTCTGAAAAATATGCATGACAAAAACAAGTTTAAATAAAATTGAGGTTCTTTATTTATTCTGCAGTATTATTTAAAGCTCCTTCAATTTGAGGCATTGGCGCAGAGTGCTAGCAGCTACATGGACAGCAGGCTTGCAAGCAAACATCAGCTTAGTTTGAAAAGTATTCATTCAACACATTGGTGAAAACAAGGACTGTTTCATAATGTCAACTCAGGGAAGCAATTGCGTCTTTGTGTACCCGAGCTCTGCTGTCAGAAAAGCATGCATTAATCTCAGATATATTTTGAGCTAATGCATGAGCTAAAGATGCCAAAAAAGAGCGCACAGGTCCTTTCTATGCAGGCATAGTGCAGAAACCGGCGTGAGGGTATGGCCCCAAATGTTAAATAGAACCGTGATCTCCACATACCACAGAGGAGCCTTGTAGCCTTTCTCCAGGATGCAGACTGCGCTATGCGTCATCACAGCCAAGGAAATCATTGGGGGTGTGGGAAGGGTGAAGGAGAGAGAGGAGGCACAAAAAACAGTCCTTTGCAGTTTCCAAAATAAGCACCAGGAGAGATAACAAAAAAACCTGCAGTATGAGATCACCGGCTCTGCAGCTGAGGTGGCTTTGAGCACAGTGCTGTGCTACAGCGGGGGCTGCTAAGTTGATTGATACTAGACTAGGAGCGGGGAAAATGTAATAGCTAACATTAAGCAGCTAGAAATAAGGGTGAACGAGGACATCTAGCTTGTCTTAGCCGTGTACTTACCAGCCAATGCACCTTGCCGGAGGGCACGGCTACTGCACGTGGAATGCTATCTTGCAATATATAATCCATCCATGTGCCCTTTCAGTTCTCCAACTGTTCGTTGCAACAATAGGGTCATTCTTCCGCTACTTGTGATTCATAGTACTGCACTGCAACGTGCTAGAACTATGACATATAACTAGCCTACAAACCATTTTAAGGATTTCATTAGTGAAACTCCTGCAATCTAAAATATAGTATTTTACATTTCCCATGATTACAGGACTTGCGAAATACTAGGATGTGGGATTTACCTCACTGAATTGATTCAATTAACATTTTGTGGGCACTGGCATCTCTAGAGGGTGGTCAGATGGAATACATGACCAACTCTATTCGTCCTGCCCTCCCCCCCCCTTGTGCCCCACTATTACAGCTGCACAAAGTGCCAAGAGACAAGAGAAAAACACAGACACTGCACCTTGCCACACAATGAATTTGTCCAATTACCTTTTATTCCAAAGAAGAGCTGTTTGTTTAAAATGCTTATATCTGATTTTGAATGTATATATATATATATATATATATATATATATATATATATATATATATATATATATATATATATATATATTACCTACTGGCGGTCGCCAGTAGGTATATATAGTTAGGATTTTTTCTCTATGGGATTTTTGAAAATTCTATGTCTAATAACTTTGGCGTTTGTGGACGGAATTGGCTGAAATTTTCAGGAAAATGGCACATTTTGTTTCTGAGCAGCCCCTGAAAATTGGGGGGGGGGGTTCGTCCAGGGGGGGTCGAGAAAAAAGGGGGGTCCCAAAACGTGTTTTTAACATTGAGTTTTCCATAGGGCGGTTGGCCTCACTTTTAGCCCGAACGGCTGAATGGATTTGCACGAAACTTGGCAAAATTGTAGGGACTGGTAGCCCGATGTGCCTTTTGTAGGTCTCAATATATGTGCTACAGTGGATTTTGAGAAATTAACGTTTAAAAAAAGATATATATCTGTAACAGCGGACCGGGCAGCGCTCCAGTTCGCGTACTTTTCGCGCAACGGAGCTTTGTGAAGCGAAGCTGATTGGTTCTCCGGCGTCTGTAAACATTCCAAACAGTCCGTAGCGGCCGCCATCTTGTCTCTCGGTAGGATCGAGAGACAAGAGGAGGCCAAAGCGAAGGGGCAAATGACCATAAGGGGGCATAGTAGATTCTCCCTGACCTCTTAGGTTTGATGTACCATTTTGCCAAGTTTGGTATAATTCCGTTCAGCCATTCAGGCTGTAGACGTATCTAAATGTCATCATCATCATCAAAAACTTTATTCGATTCAAACAAGAACCATAAAAGTCAAAATGTACATTTTAAATACATGAATTAAATTTCATTTAAAAACAATTAAAAAGATATACCATTATTTTAGTGATAGAAAACATTTGGTTAATAAAATCACAGTTTTGGCCCATAACTTTTCAATCATATTCGGTTAAAATAATCATGATTTCCAAATACCCATATTACATTGAGATCTAAGACAACAAAGTCAAAAACAACAATATACATGGGCTACAGACAAGTTCATGGGAACAAATTTAACCATACCGTTTCCTAATCGAAAGTGACACACGTATAAAATTTAGCATTGCACAGCAAACATCAGATGTGGACAGAGATAGCAAATGGTCATAACCCTCTTTATAGTGGCATGGTTGCTTTTCCTTAAGGATCGGCTTAATAAACCTAATTCTCGGATCCTTGTATAGGGGGCAGAAGAGAACAAGATGCATAGTACTTTGGCTTATTCTGTTGTTACAGGGACAGGGGGGCAGTCTCTCACACCAACTCCCCTGTTTAGGAAACGCAAAAAGAAAGTGCAAAATGTGTAACCTAAACCTCGTCAAATAGAATCGCCATTGTACATGATTTGTAAAGGTTAAATAAAACTGATGCTGTAAAGTAACCTTAAAAGCGTGAGTACTAACCAAGGAATGCACAAGCGAGGATTTCCAATAACTTGTTTTTATAACAGATTTAATATCTCCCCGAATATTTTCGGGGTTATCAAAAATGTCACCCAGGCCTATTTTATGGAGTGTTACATTAACATAGCATAACCACGGGATCTTATTCATGTTCATCAATTGTAAACAATCCCGGAGGATGTCTCTAGACAGCTGTAAATCCTCTGATAGCCATATTTTACCCCATAATAATAGGGGGGAAAGATGAATGGTATCACTCACATGACTCAGACCTATCTCCTCGTGGGCAAATTTATTTGAAGAACTTCTTGGGATAGCCAGTACCCGCTTTAGAAATTTGTTCTCCATGGTTTGTATTGTGTCAGGGCTTTCAATTCCCCAAACCCCTGCCCCATAGGTAGCTACCGACAAACATTTTGCTATATACAAAGTTTTTAGATGCTTGACAGGTTTTTGACCCAACTTCCCACAGAAGCGGAACAAACCTTCAATTGAGCGACTAGCACTCTGGACTCGAGTTTTCATTAAAGGGGCCCAACTTAGTTTGTTGTTGAAAAGGTTTCCCAGATAGTTAAAATTTTCCACCTTTTCAATGATGTCATTATTTACTGCAAACTTTCTGGTTTTTGTGCTCTTTGGGCCACAGACCATGGCAAAAGATTTGGTAAAATTTACCTTCAGGTCTAGATCCAACATAAAATTATGGAAAGCATCAAGACAGCACTGCATACTGTTTCCTGTAAGTGTCATTAATACCGTATCATCGGCATAGGAGAGCATTGGTATGCTCCTCCCATTAACCTTTGGAAAATCATGGCAGTGGTCCAACAGATATTTTTCCAGCCCATTAGTATAAACTAGGAACAAAAAGGGGGCTAAAATACATCCCTGACGGACGCCCTCAGTCGAGGGAATGGATTTAGTTTTCTCTCCCCCTGGCCCGAACCTTATGGCTACAGTGGTTGCTGCATGAAGTCTACGAAGCAAGTGAACCAAGGGTTCCTCGAAACCCATGGCCTCCATCATTTTCCACAACTTGCTTCGACAGACAGTGTCAAATGCACTGGAGAGATCCATGAAGGCAAGATGGATGGAAGAATTCATTGCCTTCACGTATTTCCCTATAATCAGAGACAGGTTCAGGCACTGTTCAACAGTGCCTTTGCCTTTTCTGAACCCGTATTGGGAATCCACAATAAGGCCCACCGAGTCTGCCCAGGTTTCTAATCTGGCTAATATGACCCTGCCCAATATTTTACATGATGCATCGATAAGTGAGATTGGGCGATAGCACCGAGGATCAGATCTGTTGCCCTTCTTAAAAATCGGCACCACTACTGCCTCCTTCCATGAAGTTGGAATACGGCAAATGACAACTGCTCTAAATACGTTTAGCAAAAGAGGAGCCCAAATCTTAATGTTATGCTTAAAAAAGTCCAATGGGACTAGGTCAGGACCTGGAGCTTTTAGTGATATGCCTTTCAATAAAGCATCTTCCACTTCTTGCAAGGAAAGTGATAAACTTAGGGACAAAGAGGATTCAGAAACCACCAAATCCCTAGAGTCTCCTATTGGGGGTTTGCTGAGTGAAATTCTATGTGGATTAAAAATATCCCCGAAGTGTGATTCCCATGTTTCACATGCGATCTGCATCACCATGTTGTCCTTGCCATTGCTTATAAAAAGGGGACGATTAATCACTTCCCAGAAAAGCCTATTGTCTTTCAATTCTGAGGCCTTTTCTAGATTTTCCTAAGCTCTATTTTTAAGATCCAGCTTCCTTGTTCTAATGGCTTCTTTATAGGCCAATCTAGACACCCTAACCAATTCTATATTCCTAGGTTTTTGTTTTAATGCCACTTTCAGGGATTTATGTGCTGCCGAGCATGCAGCATCAAACCACCTGGGCCCTAACCTTTTATTTCTCCCAATTGGTTTTGTAAGCCGTTCGGCTACATGCCCACATAGTGACTCAAAATTCCCTATAACCTTTTCGGGGTTAGCTGTCGATGATAAACATGCGTCATATTCTTGGCTGTGTCCATGTATTATTTCATCCTCAAGACCTGCTGCGTCTATTTTGCCCCATTTAAGAGTGATACCTTGGTTTCTGTTATACTTTATTGGTTGTTCCCAGACAGAGTGTTTGGGTTTAACAGGACACAGGAGGGATACGATCAAAGGGTTATGGTCACTGGCAGTGTTAACAACTACCTCCAGTTTGTCCACATAGTGAGAGTACCCACTGGAGATAATTGCAAAATCAATGAAACTTGTTATACCTCTACTTCCCTGGAAGGTTGGTATTGGAGCCAAATCTGGACCGACCCAGGGTTCTACTATGAATAAATCATTTAAAATAATGATATTATTTAAGGCATCTCCCTGGGGTGTGTGTTTAAAGTGAGTCAAGGGAAAGTCATAAGAGTCTCTTAAACCACACACCTTCGTGTCCCCATGGGTGCATAACGAGCAGTTAAAATCACCCACCCAGATGACAAAGAGTAGTGGTTGCTCGTGACGTGCCCTGGCTATGGCTTCCTCCAACTTCAACATAACAGTTATCTCATTGTTATCAAAGATATTATAATACCAATTAATTAGTAACAATGGTTCAGGGAACAAATTCACCACCATCAACACCTGAAACCATGGGGTGTCAACTATCTTAATGATTACAGGTTTACACAGTTTCAACGAAATTGCTGTCATTAAACCACCCTTGGCCCTACCCGCCTGTGAAGGTACCGCTAGTGTGTTAAGGGCACAAAAGCCCTCAATATTCTGCGCAGAACGGCTCCATGTTTCCTGGAGGCACAAAATGTCACAGACACCCACAAAATCTAACCATGCCTCATCCTCCAATCTTGAGGCAAGCCCAGCAATATTCCATGAAATTAGGCACATCCTTGATTCGCTTTGGTTCTTTCTGACTGACTCAGGTGATATTTCCGGGATTTGCACTAAAGTAGTTGTGCTTGATGCACTTTCTATATTAATACCAGCCTCCGGAGCATGGGGGTTAGAAGCGCGATCGTCACCCATGGGAGCGTTCTCCCATAAGTTATCGTTACAACTTTCCCCCTCCTCCCTTTGGCTGGGCTCTCCTACTATCAGGGCATTACCAGGGGAATTTTGTGATGGTCAGTCTTGCTCATCCATGCCCACAAGTGGATCAAAGCGGTTTCTCAAAGGAATATTATTTGGAAACCACCCAGCCACCTCCTGTGGGTAACCAAGCATGTTAGTGTTAGGTGCACCTTGCCACCAGTTAGGCTGGCTATAGCCATCAGGCCTATTTGTTGTCCGTCTAATATTATGGACAATAGTCCATGGATTTTCCTTAACATAGTGATCTCTTGGGGGGTAAAAAAAGGTAAGGGGTCTCAGGACTATTGTGTGATTAGCTTCATACGAAGACCGTGCACATAGGTGCTGTGCTGTGTGAGGATCAGCAAAAGTAACAACTATACAGTCACCTACCAGGGACTTAGGTGTAGGACCTATCCAGGGCACTCTTCTAACCATTAATACACTGCTTCTATGTTGAACAGGAAGCTGAGTATTAGAATTAAGCCAATAAATGACTTTGTTTCTCAATGAATGCTGGTTCTCCTGGGAGTGCTGGTCCAGCTCGGGAACTCCGGCTAATATAATGACATAAGGCCCCGCTTCTGGTGGAAGGTCAATAAAACCTCCACGAAAGTTGGGACGATTAGATGGCCGTTGAGAATTATAATTTTGCCTTGGGGGATTTTGTGCCGCAACTCGTGCGTTTGAGTTCTGCCTATGGGCCGGGTTAGGCAGAGGACATAATTTTGGTGCAGCAGAACTAGGAATCGAGTCAGTCTGATTTACAATGGTAGTCGTGCGGGGCTTCGGTGTGGGTTTTACTATTGGAGATGGCATAGAAATATTTTGAGGTAATTGTGGAGGTAATGGTAAGGATACTGGTTCTTTTACCTGAGGGGCTAATTTAATTTCGCTGGGATTTTTAGCTTCCATATCTTTCAAGCTCAAGGTAGCCAGGGTAACTATCGTCCTGTCCATTTCTAACAGATTGTTCTCTATGCGAGAAAGCCTCAATTCCAAAGGGGTTAATAGTTGTTTTAACGTTGCCCAGACCGTTTTTAGGAATTCTTCATCTCCCCTTCTATCACTTAAAGATCCACACACCTGCCCAACTTGATCATTCGTTCTATTTGTCTCTGGGGAGGCAACCATGATACTAACATCCGCTGAGATATTTAGATCTGGAGCGGCAGTCCCACCCAGAATTGATGGGTCGGTTTTCGTGTTAACATCTTTTGACCCCAAAGAACCTAGAGCCCTTCTACTATTGAAAAATTGAGATCTAGCAATTTTCACCTTTTTCTTCGCATGTATGGCCCTAGCAATACATTTCTTTTTATAAATTGCTGCTTTCCTAGCCCTACCTAAATTCGTTGTTTGGTCAATTTTAGTTTTAGGGGGATACAAAGTGCCAGACATGCAAGTTGATGTGACGAAATCCTTAAATGGTTCCGATAGGGTGGGTAAAGGGATCGAAGGGGAAGTTAGAGAAGGAGTAGAAGGAGCTGGGTGGATGGCAGCCGTGATCAGCAAAGGCTGAGGACCTGCTATATGCTCAGGGGTACGTGCAGAGGCAATATTCCCCATGGAGGATTTTCTGGTACTAGCTAGGTGCTCTGATAGCCTTCGTGCGGCTTCGAGATCTAATGAGACCCTATGCTGCATTTTGTTAATTTCCTCATCTATGGCTAAATTAGTTTTGACAAGGAAATCGTCCAATGTCCGATTGGAGTTACTGGCGGCCATAAGGGTTTTACTCCGACTGCCCCGTGAGCACATTATACAGATTAATAAAAACCCAATAAATAATTAAATATTTAAGAAGTAGACACCAATAAGAACTGTATAATGCACCAACCAAGGGGCGTGGCCCAGCCCAGTCCTCGTAGTCCTCGAACGGCCCAGTCTTTGCCCTGTCTTCGCCCGGGCTGCGTCCCGCGCTGCGGGAGAGCAAGCAGTGTTTATAGTGTTTAAGAAAGGGCGTGGGGGCGGAGCTCCAGGGAGAGCGGACCGGAAGCTGACCACGGTCTAGCAGGGACACCTGGGTAAGGTAGTCCCTGCACGCTCGCAGCCCTGGGGTTCCAAAGTTCACCAAAGTCACCCCCACCGAGGGCGGGCAGAGTCAGCACCAGCAAGAGATCCCTCTGCGAAGCGGCACCCGCGGAGCGGGTGCGGCGAGCAGCACAGCAGGAAGCGGCAGGAAACAAACAGAAAGGTGAGCGCTGGTCCACGAGTGCGCTTAACAGCAAACGATGTGTCCCAAAGGTCAGGAGCAAGCCCAGGTGGTTTTAACTGACTTCTGATGGGCGGGGGGCGGAGCTCCAGGGAGAGCGGACCGGAAGCTGACCACGGTCTAGCAGGGACACCTGGGTAAGGTAGTCCCTGCACGCTCGCAGCCCTGGGGTTCCAAAGTTCACCAAAGTCACCCCCACCGAGGGCGGGCAGAGTCAGCACCAGCAAGAGATCCCTCTGCGAAGCGGCACCCGCGGAGCGGGTGCGGCGAGCAGCACAGCAGGAAGCGGCAGGAAACAAACAGAAAGGTGAGCGCTGGTCCACGAGTGCGCTTAACAGCAAACGATGTGTCCCAAAGGTCAGGAGCAAGCCCAGGTGGTTTTAACTGACTTCTGATGGGCGGGGGGCGGAGCTCCAGGGAGAGCGGACCGGAAGCTGACCACGGTCTAGCAGGGACACCTGGGTAAGGTAGTCCCTGCACGCTCGCAGCCCTGGGGTTCCAAAGTTCACCAAAGTCACCCCCACCGAGGGCGGGCAGAGTCAGCACCAGCAAGAGATCCCTCTGCGAAGCGGCACCCGCGGAGCGGGTGCGGCGAGCAGCACAGCAGGAAGCGGCAGGAAACAAACAGAAAGGTGAGCGCTGGTCCACGAGTGCGCTTAACAGCAAACGATGTGTCCCAAAGGTCAGGAGCAAGCCCAGGTGGTTTTAACTGACTTCTGATGGGCGGGGGGCGGAGCTCCAGGGAGAGCGGACCGGAAGCTGACCACGGTCTAGCAGGGACACCTGGGTAAGGTAGTCCCTGCACGCTCGCAGCCCTGGGGTTCCAAAGTTCACCAAAGTCACCCCCACCGAGGGCGGGCAGAGTCAGCACCAGCAAGAGATCCCTCTGCGAAGCGGCACCCGCGGAGCGGGTGTGGCGAGCAGCACAGCAGGAAGCGGCAGGAAACAAACAGAAAGGTGAGCGCTGGTCCACGAGTGCGCTTAACAGCAAACGATGTATCTAAATGTCAATAATCGAACGGCTGAATGGATTTGCACGAAACTTGGCAAAATATTAGGGACTGGTAGCCCGATGTGCCTTTGCTAGGTCTCAATATATGTGCTCCAGTGGATTTTGAGAAATTAACGTTCAAAAAAAGATATATATCTGTAACAGCGCTCCGCTTCGCGTACTTTTCGCGTTACGGAGCTTTGCGAAGCTGATTGGTTCTCCGGCGTCTGTCAACATTACAAACAGTCCGTAGCGGCCGCCATCTTGTCTCTCGGTAGGATCGAGAGACAAGAGGAGGCCAAAGCGAAGGGGCAAATGACCATAAGGGGGCATAGTAGATCCTTCCTGACCTCTTAGGTTTGATGTACCATTTTGCCAAGTTTGGTGTAATTCCGTTCAGCCATTCAGGCTGTAGACGTATGTAAATGTCCTATGGAAAATTGCATGGGGAAAACACATTTGAAAGTGTTGAAATTTAGAACCAATTAAAATGTTACTTTGGTTTTGTATTTGTGTGTGATGAAAGTTAATTGGTTATGTATATATCTCAAATGAGAGGAAACCACAGCCATTTTGTGATACTACTGTCTGAGGTACATTTGTGAGGAATTTTTGGTGGTGAATTTCTGGTGTTTGATTTACACAGTACTAACACTTCTCCTACTTTTAAAAAGGTGAGTTGTTAATTTGTAAGGGGAACTATGTTGTACACTTGAAGATAATTTGAAAAATGTTTTCTGTTATTTATTTGCAGTCCTTCTGTTATACTAAATACTTGATAAAGTTAGTTTTATGTTATGTATTACTAAAAACGATAAATGAAAGTGATTATTTTTTTCTGCAATTTACAGCAAGCAATTTCAAAATAAAATGGCTCACAATGAAGAGACCGAGGCAATTTCTTTTGCATTGTCCACTACATTGATTGAAATTGAGAGCACCAATAATGAAATATTGTCACAAGGAGGAGATGACTTGTATGATTTCATTAGATTGATTGAAATTGACAGCACCAATAATGAAATATTGTCACAAGGAGGAGATGACTTGAATGATTCCACTACATTGATTGAAATTGAGAGCACCAATAATGAAATATTGTCACGAGGAGATGACTTGAATGATTCCACTACATTGATTGAAATTGGCAGCACCAATAATGAAATATTGTCACAAGGAGATGACTTGAATGATTCCACTACATTGATTGAAATTGACAGCACCAATAATGAAATATTGTCACAAGGAGGAGATGACTTGAATGATTTTTTTGATCAATCTGTTGATGGCGAATTTATCGAATGTTTGGAGACCATAGAGTTACAAGAATCATCATTGCAGACTTTTAATGAGGAGATTCCAGATGAGATGATTGAAGAGGAAATTGCTGATGAGGACATGTTACTAGTTCTTTCAAATTTAGAAAATTCTGAAGAATAAATTTATATTTAGAAATCAAAAATTGTTTGAGACATTATTCATTTTTATTTTTAATTTATGAGGTTGTAGCGAAGTAATTGTAGTATAAAATGAGACTTATAGTATAGAGTGCAACATTTTTATGTTACATGGTAAGTTTACTCATATTTACTTCCCTTCTCCCACTATATTATCTCCAATGTGTATTTGACATCTCTTCTTCATCTCCGGCCTCCTTTCTCTCACTGTGTGTCTCTGATGCATCTTATCGCTGCTATTTTGTGTAATTACAGAAGAGAGTAAAATAAAATAGTTCGGAACGTGAAAAGGGGGCAAAGTAGAGTACCCCTCACCCCCTAGGCCTTCTCAGGCGGTCCCAAAAGGATCAGTTTCTGCTTTCCTGAGAGATTATGGTATGAGTTCCATATACCACAATAATTTGCATTACAACATGCAAGATATATATCTCCTATTACCAACTTTTGGAGATATTCGCGCTAAGCGCGAATATCTCCAAAAAGTAACACCTGCCCTGAGCAGTTCTTAGCCATGTTATCCAATGGGAGGTGGATAACATGGCTAAGAGCATTAGCTCGGTAATGCATGAATATCGCTGACTTTTTAGTGATATTCATGCATTGCGGCCGTTTTTTATCGCATTTGCGATAAACCTTGATAATAGCACGGTTTATCTTCGATAATTTCTGACGATGCTTAGCAGTAAAAAATTTGTTGGTAAGCATCGTTAGCGATAAATATCGCTTAACTTTGGTAATATGCACCAACGTCTGTTAACGTTCGATTCGAAGGAAATGAGGAAGTGTTGAAAAACATTGTTTGCGCCATCTTGCCTTTTTTGAAATGCCACACTTTTGTCGTGCACGGCAGCCATTTTAGATGCCTTGACCAGACCCACTCTCTGCACGCTGTCGATTCGTAGCATGGCTCCCCACCCTCGCAAGCATCTTCCCCAGGCACTGGTCACCCCCGCTCTCTGTCTTATGCATGGGCAATAAACCTCCCCCCATCTGCGCTGCTCTTCCCTGAAAATCACACTCTGTGCCCGCCCGACACCTCCCTTTCGCCCTATTCACTACCGCACCCTCTGACACTCCTCTTCCTCTGTGTCCGAGTGTCCAGGCTATCAGCTAGCCCTGCAGATGTAGTTTATGGCTCCAGCTGTAAAGAATCACCCCTCTTCAAAGGAGTTATAGTAGATCAAGGCCCACACCCGATGAGATCCATCACACCACACGTGTTCCTACTATCTGAAAACCATCCTGTATTGTGATTGGGGAGGGGACCGAGCCTGAAGCGGAAGATTCTAGGAATGACTCTTTGTACATCAAAGTTTTTACAATTATGTGTCACATTAAAAATATATAGCACTCCAACAAAGTAGTAGGAATATAAAACTTTAATAACATATAAATATATACAACAAAACAAAAACAGTAAAAACATTTAAACAACGAAGAGACCGTGGCAATTTCTTTTGAATTCCTGATGAGGACATGTTACTAGTTCTTTCAAATTATGAAAATTCAGAAGATGTTGCCTGGGGGTGGGTCGTCAGTAGCAGTCTGTTGTGCGAATAGTTCCAAGGCAACAGAACGCGCTGAAATCTAGATGGCACGAAAGTGATGTCTAGTAAGTTGCCGCCCAGCAAATAACGGCGTGGGGCGCCGCGGGGGTGAGTGAGTCCAGTAGGCACCACAGCTATTCTTACCGGCATTGCAGAATTACTGCTGGGGACAATGCCTGTGCTGTAGCAGGGTCACAGCAGAAACAAAAAGGATTCTGTTGAAGATGTTGTTGGTTTTCAATTTGAAAACAGTTCTGGTGTCAACTGATATGGTAATGTAGTGGTTAATGTTTTGTTTTCTCTAGAAAATGTAAAAGAGGGGGAGGCAGTCCAAAGTTCCGTTAAAAGGGCAAAGGAAAGGATCGGTGGTTTGAACTATCACTTCAAAAGGGGAGGGGGTGCAACAATTTTTCCTACCGGGTCACACTGTGCTTTCACCGGAACTGAGGTCTGCAGGATTCTAGTAATTCAAAGTGAGGCTGGCGCCAGCATGGGAGCGCCGACGTCCCGCGGATACTGTTTCGTCACTCCACGGGCGATCATGGCAGTCATTCCCCATCGGGGGTCGGAGACTCCCGCGGCTCCTGTAGAATCTTCAAGGTCATGGAGGACTACGGTGGTGGAGTCAACCAGTGACCGGGCCATTTCTTCATGCTGGGCCCGCTCTTGCCAGGTCGATCGCCATTTTGAGAGTTCGGCAGCTACCGGCGATCGCGGGGTCACATGAGCGGACGGGCTCCACCCTGCCGGGCGAGACGTTGCAGCATCGCCACAGTGGACGAACCCTTTTCGGGGCGCCTGGAGCGCTGAGGGTGCAGCTGGGAAGCCTTCACCTGAGGAGGCGGGAGAGGCCTGTTCGCACCGTCTCTCCCTCCCAGTGCACCCCACGGCGCCCCGCTTGACATTTGTTATGGCCGGTGGCGATGAGGACGGGGGGGGGGTCGGATGCATGTGCAAGACATCCCCCCCCAGTGTTGTCAAAGCCATTTTTGAAGAAAGAAGTGGTGCCTGGCGTGTTGCCGCTGCTATTACGAAGGAGAAAAGAAAAAATGTCCCGTCCGTCTTTGGGCCGGGCTTCCGGTGGATGTCGGCCGGACGCCCCTGGCTCTGGCCCCATGAACGGGTTCCTTGGTTTATCGGCTGCAGCCGGATCCCGTCGGCCTCGGCCCCCCGACCGTTGGTGGCCGGACCGGAAGAGCATGTGGCGGGACTACCTGAAACTCTCAAGGGCCACCGCGGCCGGACTGGGAGAGAGAGGGGAGGGTCGAGGAGACATTCCCCCCCCTGCAACTCTTCAGCGTTGTAAAGGCAATCCCCTGGCCGGGTCCCGCTGGCCTCGGCCTCTCCTCCGGCTACACCCTACGTTAGGATCTCCTGGCCGAGGCGTGGCAGCAGGACCCGCCTTATATGGGCTGCTCCCGGCTGGGCGTAGCCGCAACCCTGCCCCACCTTGGAAGTTTCCAGAGTGGGGGCGGATGTTCTACTGACTTGCATTTTCCCTAGTCTATCGATTTTTTTGGCGTGGCAGGCGGTGGGACAGCGAGGGGTGATTTGGTTTCTCTTACTGTTTTTCTGGTCTCTCACCACTGGCATATTTCTAACGTTTTCTTGTTTCTAGGACATTAATAGGTTTTATCATTACGTTATGTTATCGTTTCTTTGTTCGTTGTTTAATAAAAGTTCATGTTCATCAGTGGCCTACTGATTTTCGTTTTCCTATTCTTTTCTTTCCAGGTTGTTTCATGCTAAAGTTTCTGTTAACAGGATACAGTGATCACTTCGTTATTATTGCATATGTCCTTTTCACTAGGGGTGCTCTCTGGTCGGGCCAGATGACGTATCTCTAGTAAATGGTCCGGGTGAAACAGGTGCATCAATCAGTGGGGAGTAGATAGGCATGACAGATTACAACGGGGGAGAAAGGTCCGCATTACGTACCCTTTCACTATTTGCAAAGATTTTCCTACGTATATTTGCAAACAGGGAATACCTCCAAAAAGAACCAATTCCCAAACAGTCAGTTGTTTGGGGAAACAATCAATCAATGAGGAACGAAATAGGCACGACGTGTTAAAGGTTTGCGTTACCTACCCTTCACTATCTGCAAAGGGAGAGAGAATATTCCTATTCTTCCTCGTTTGCAGGCAGAGAAGATTCTTAAGAGAACCAACTTCGAACAATTCAATGGTCGATTCAAACAATCAACAAGGGGTACTGTGAACACAAATGAACGCCGCTTATGTACATACACATTGGTATTATCAACAGGTTGTTCCTAATGTTTCTATTTTAGGGAGGTCAAAAAGAGACCCCATTAGTGGCCTACTGATTTTGCTCGATTCCTTTTGTTTTTTACACGATTTTTCGCTATCTGCAAAGACTAAACAGAGTATTGCGACTCTGTGCTTGTTTGTAAATAGAGAATGAACCAAAGAGAACAATCAATCAAATGGAGAGAGAAGCAGGCACGACGGATTACAACGGGGGCAAAGGCCTGCGTTAACTACCCTTCACTATCTGCAAAGAGAGAGTACTCCTAATAGAAATGAGGGGTGGGGGGCAGCATTCAAAGCAGATCAGTGTGCATAAACACGAAAATGTTTTTACTTACCACGTACTTGACATTCGACAGCTTATGATATTTGCTATTAAAAAACCATTGAAATTCACTGAAAAAACCATAGGTTATAGACCATATATAGTTAGGAATTAGCATTTACAAAACCTTGAAAATTCACTGAAAAAACCATAGGTTATAGACCATATATAGTTAGGAATTAGCATTTAAAAAACCTTATTTTACTCACACAAAACCATTGAAATTCCATATATAGTTAGTTGCACTAACTATATATCGCGCACCCGCAATCCACTGCTGATCATGTCACATATTACATCATTCATGACATGGTCAGTGACATCACTGATGACATCACTGATGACATCTCAAATGACATCACTGATGACATCACTGATGACGTCTCATTTGACATCATTCTTGTGCTAATACGATAAACCTCTTCAGACTCTAATATAACCTTAGATACACTCAGTGTATACAGACACTCACACACTGCCACTCATCCATGGAGTTACTCACACACCCAGTCAGTCATGCAAAGAAACAATCTCACCTCCATTTCTTCAACTATACAGTTATACACACCTTACTTATTGAAACATATACTAACACATATTTACTCTCTTATACAATCCCTGATACAAGTTCACAATGATCGATACAACCACTCACTCATTCAGTGGCTCTCATGCACAGTTATTTATATATGCCAACTCTCACATGTACTGTGTTTTACATATGTACTTACTATGACATGTAGCATTGAGATATCCATTCACTCATCAATACACTCATGCACACAGTCAACTGCCCATGTAGCTGTTTCCACATGCACTCTTGAACTCATACACCTAGTGAATAAACTGCTCACACATCTATGCACAGAGTCACACACCTTCCAGCCACCCCCACACAAACTCAATCTCCCATAGAAATACTTGGGCAACCAATTAATAACACATATAGCCTCTCGTATAGCTAATGATCAACACAAGCAGCAGTTTACATCACAACAGACATAATGATGCACAAATTAAGACAGTTTAGTCACTAACCCATGCATTCAGTGAGACACATTTAATCTCATACAGTCAGTCACGCACCTACTAAATCCTTCATCCAGACACTTATACATCCACTCATTCTTCAATATGTAAGACATATTTTAACTTTACAGAAACATACAGTCACTGGATGTTGTCATCAGTGATGTCATCAGTGATGTCATTTGAGATGTCATCAGTGATGTCATCAGTGATGTCACTGACCATGTCATGAATGATGTAATATGTGACATGATCAGCAGTGGATTGCGGGTGCGCGATATATAGTTAGTGCAACTAACTATATATGGAATTTCAATGGTTTTGTGTGAGTAAAATAAGGTTTTTTAAATGCTAATTCCTAACTATATATGGTCTATAACCTATGGTTTTTTCAGTGAATTTTCAAGGTTTTGTAAATGCTAATTCCTAACTATATATGGTCTATAACCTATGGTTTTTTCAGTGAATATATATATGAAGAAGAAATCCCAACCCGTCAATGGACGACAGGCTACAGCAGGGTGCAAACCTCAGAACGCCACATCAAACGGCCAAAAAAGCTCACAAACGATCCAACTCAAGTGAGTATGCAGGAAAAACGTTTATTACACAATGACGCGTTTCGCTCCGCAGGGGAGCTTGTTCACATACAAGCACTCAGAAAAAAATGAAGGTATTTATACACAACACAGGGAGGGGCTTAATTGGGGGAACACGCCCAAACAAAAAAATAGAAGAATAGTGCAAAAAATACTATTTTAAAATTGCAACGGCATGACAGTGAAATACGAACATGAAAGATGAAAGTGGCAAAATAAACAATTAATAACAATATGTAAATAGGTATAAATACAGAAATCTGACACGTAGTAGTAAAAAAACACATCGAAATGAATGACATTGGCAAAAATAGCTCAAAACAGACTTGTAAATAATCAAATGCTGAAATAAAAGCACCACAACAAGCAACGAGCAAGTATAATGGCATAGTGCCAGAATCTGTGTTGAGTGCCAAAAAAATATACCAGAAGGAGCAAATATAAGCCAACAACATTGAATGAACCACACGTGTCAGGAACATCAAGACATAGTGCCTGAATGAAATTAACCACATTACTGTTAAGAAATAGAAGACTGCCACATCAGCTAAAAGAAACAACAATAATATGAGTCATGTGATGCAAAAGAAGTGCTGAACATAAGATACATGTATAAAAAATAATCCTAAAGTGGATATGAAAAAATAGAAATGAAAACAAAGGGCCCAACCGAAAAATATGTTAAGTGATAAAAAGAAGTCCAGAGAAAAACAAGGGAAATTTACTACGAGGCAAAAGGATAGGGACTGAAATGAGCAAGGGTTAAACTAACACCGATGCTAAGTAAGAGAATTCCATAGATCCGATGCAAAAAGCATCAGAGCAGATAAACACAAATAGACCAAGACCACTAGATGCCGCAATTTCTTGAACAGGAATAAATGAAAAAAACAATGTAATCACAGTCTAGGAAAGGGGCAGATAAGAACCAAGACCAGAACCAAATACAGAACAAAATTAGAGGAAACTTTTCAAATCTTCCGTCAGATTTAAACCGTTTGGGGCCTTAGTGTCGAGCGACATGATAAGCTGGGATTCACGTTGTCTCAGTAGTTTTTCGCGGTCACCGCCGCGGCTCGGTTGGGGTACCGAACATAGAACAGTATATTGTAGGTCTTTCAATTTTTTCTCATGAATTGCCTCAAAATGTCTGGCCACAGGGTAATTACTGTCACTGTTTACAATAGCTCTAATATGTTGGAGTATTCTTTGATGAACAGGCAGCTTAGTGCTACCTATGTACTCCAAGTTGCATGTACATTTGAGCTTGTAAACAACAAACTCAGATCTGCAAGTTAGATATTCGTTAATCCGGATGGGTACATCGCTGAACGCAGTGACATAATGAGTGGTGTTAGTGGCAAAATTGCAGGCACGACAAGATGTGTATTTGAAAAAGCCCATTTTGTTAATTTTACTGATTTATGTGGATTTTCAGGTGCTGCTCTATCCAGAGCATCACGCATGGAAGGCGCACGTCTGAATGTAATTGTAGGTGTTTCAGGTAACAGTGGGCCAAGAATAGAGTCAGTCAGAATAATAGGCCATTCAGTACCAATGATGCGCCTAATCTTACGCTCTTGTGAGCAAAAAGTAGTGATCAATCTGACTGTACAGTGGGTGGTATCCTGTGTGTTGTTAGTGCTAGCAGTGATGGAGTCGCTAGATGTGAGAAGTGAAACACGATCCACTGATAAAGCTTTAACTAAAGCTTGATCAAGAATGGTTCTGGAATAGCCTCTTTTTATGAAGCGCTGTCTAGATTCCTCAAGGCATGTGGTTAAAGAGTCATGATCACTGCAGATTCTGTGAATTCTGATGAATTCGCCATAAGGAATGCTGCGAATGGTATGTGTCGGGTGAGAACTGCGCGCATGTAAGATAGCATTGCCTGCAGTGCTCTTACGATGCAGTTTGGTCTCGAGTTCGTTGTCTTTAACAAATAGATGCACATCAAGGAATTCTGCTTCATTAACACTTACATTGGCAGTGAATTTCAGATTGAGAGAGTTGGTGTTACAGTCAGCTACAAATGAAAGGGTTTCCTCCTGTGTACCTTTCCAAATGATGCACATCAATGTAGCGCCAATAATGCGCGATGTGAGATGACCAGTGTGCGTGTGTGGTTCTGAGCTCGCGTTCCTCCCACCAACCCACATGAAGACATGAGTAGCTGGGGGAAAAACACCAGCCCATCGCCACACCACGCAATTGATGATAGGTGTTATTCTGGAAACGGAAAAAATTGGAGGTTAGGCACAATCTGATCATTGCAATAAGCATAGAGTTGTGTTCTCTGAAGCATATAGCACGTGTATTCAGATAGTATTGACATGCATTGATACCATATATATATATATATATGCGTGTGTGTGCTTATATATCAATATCTACATATAGAAATCTATTATGCAAGATGTAAACATTTTAAGCAGATGTGTGCGTGTGTGTGTGCATGTGCTTGTACATATATAGTCTTTATAGATGGCCCCACAAATTTTATCTGTGGCTCAGTCTCTGCCCCCCACACCTGAAATTCACTTCTAGAGATGCCACAGGTTGTAACATATTGCCTGGGGGCATTAAATACATCCTATCCTGAGTTTTGCAATGAACATAACATGGGCAATAATACATGGAATTCACGTTTACCAGATCGATTTCTGCAAGAACCACATTTTATGTGCATATTTTCCTTCCCTCTGGGTGTTCTATGTAGATTGCATTTCATTAGTCCAATCTGGAAGTTACAGCAGGTTGTATGGCAGTTTTTCTATACTTTAGTGGATTATAGGAAATATCTTCTTCAGGAGCTTCATACAAAACAAGTGGAAGTTATTTTAGAAATATGTTCTTGAAGAAGAATTTGGATTCAAAGATGACTCCTAGATTTGTTACAGCCACGGTGCAGGGACCACCATGTTGAATTCCAAATGGTGGGATTGTCAAAAGTAGACATTTCCATTTTGGCTCCATTTAGTCTTAGTGAGCTTGATTTCATCCATGTAGATCATACACATTTTTTTTAACTCTTTTTATTGAAAAACAAAGGAAGACATTACAAAAAGAAAACAAATCTCAGGTGAACACCTCCAGTTACAACACACGGGGCCGTAAGGCAAAATACAGAATCAAGTACAACAACATTTAATACAGGGATCATGGGGAGTCCTCTGCCTCTGGGATCGATCTCGGCTCTAGGTGGTTCACAGGTCTCTCCTCGATAACTATTCCATGCACCCCATGTCTTCCCCCATTTCTTTGGGCATCCCCTGGCCACGTATACTGCTTTTTCCCTAACCATGCACCAGTCAAGATCCTCCGCCCATTTATTGACTCGGGGAGGTAGTGTGGCTCCCAAGAGCTGAGCTATATTTTGCTTAGCTACCATATATGCCAGCGTCACCCACTGTTTCTGATACGCATTCAGATCTGTAGGCTCCCACACGTTCAACAGACACCTCCGGGCTTCCGGTCGTACCTCCACTCCCATAACCTCCCCCAGCTCATCATGAATCTTCGTCCAATAAAACTGTATCTCAACACAATGCCAGAGAGTATGCATTAAGGTGCCCGTTTCCCCACACTTTCTCCTACACTCTCCGTTCTCAGCCCGCCCCATTCGTAACAAACGAGGTCCAGCTACATAGGATCTATGTAATATCTTCAACTGCACCAGTCGGAGCCGCATCTGGATGGCGAGTACCTTCGGAGAGGAAGTCGCCTCCGTCCAGTCCTCATCGTCCAGTTCTAAACCGTCCGCAGTCCATTGGGCTCTGACCCGCACCAATGGGTTCTCCATGTTGTTGACCAATTTCCTGTATATCAAGGAGATGGTTTTCTCTGGAATAGGTCCGTCCAGCACTAGGTCCTCGAGAGGCGAGGCCTCCGGGAGAACTATACCCCTGGGGATGTGAGTGGTGAGGGCATGTCTCACTTGCCGATATCGATAATATTAATTATCGTGTAAACTATACAGCTTTTGGAGGGAGTCGAAGGTATGCACCGTGTCTTTCCCCCACACATCTTTTATCTGGGCAATTCCGATTAAATCCCACCTATCGAACGATCATACACATTTTAAAGGTCGCCTGAATAGAGATTTCGGGCCATATGTACGTTTTTGGGAGTTTGTAAACTTCCCAATTGAAAGAATTAGGACGTTTGCAATCGCATAAAAACATTTTTTATAAAACATTTTTTTTATTGAAAACAAGGCATGATCAATGACATCACGGTATACATACATTGGCAATTTAGTTACGCTTCAAAAGGTACTTAAGACTTAGCGGCCACAAAACAGTACTTTCAGTCCCCATTTAGACACATTCAGGACCCATTTACAATATCTACTCTCGATCTTGGAGGTTCACAAATCTCTCCTCTCTGAATGTTCCATTGACCCCAGACTTGCGACCATTTATTCGGGCAGAATAAAAGTATTTTTAAATGTACAAAGGCTAAATTGCAATTCGGTATTAGGAAAGGGCGTGTTTAGCGTTCCTTTCAAATACTGATTCGCAGTTGGTGGACCTGGCCCTTTTTGCAGGGTTATCTTCAAACATTTTGCATTGCTCTGCCTATTTCTCTGATCTTCTTTTTTTTGGCTTAAGGACTCTGGGGTCTTTAACACTGTTGATCAGTGCTAAAGTGCATCTGCTCTCTCCTCTAAACATGGTAATGATTGGTTTACATCTGTTTGGCATATTTAATTAACAATGTAAGTCTCTTGTACAGAGGTATACCATATACCCAGGCCCTGTAAATTAAATGCTACTAGTGGGCCTGCAGCACTGCTTGTCCCACCCACAGAAGTAGTCTTTCAAGCCTATCTTATGCCTGCCACTGCAAGGGCTGCGTGCACAGTTTACTGCCACTTTGACTTGGTATTTAAAACTATTTGCCAAGCCTTAAACTCCCCTTTTACTACATGTATGTCACCCCTAAGTTAGGCCCTATGTAGCCCTATGGGCGAGGTGCAGTGTAAGAAAAGGGTAGGACATGTGCCTTTTTGTGTGGCATGTCCTGGTAGTGATGGCCTATTTTGTTTCTCACTCCTGTGAGGCCTATTCCTCAAATAGGTTAGCATTGGAAATTCCCTCATATATATATATATTTAAGTTGTGATTTCTGATCTGAAAGGAGTAGTGTTTCTATGTTTGGTATATTTAGAATGGTAGTGATGAATCCTGCTTATTGGCGTAGTTGGATTTTACATTGCTATTTTAGAAATGTCACTCTTAGAAAGTGGGCATTCTCTGTGCTTATGAGTGTATGTGCTTTGCAGCCTGACTCCAATCCACGTTCGTGCATACTTTCCAGACAGCCACCACACAGGAAGGGTTGAGTGTGACGTTTACATCTGCATTCATCTGCATTCTGATGGTCTCTCTGGGCTGGGAGAGGTCTGTAGCCAGGGTTGGGATGAAAGGCATTGTTGCGCACTTCTTTAGAGTTCTTTTGAAGTCACCCCTTGAACAAAGACATTTTTTAGTATAAGTACAAAGGCTCTGACCCCATGATTTTAGATATTGCGTGGGACTTGTAACCAGGTGCTACTTGCTCTATATGCTGCACATTGCCAAGGGACTGCTGTGCTGCCAGGAGGAACTGCCATTTGGACTCCCTGCTTTGTTGTGTTGGCCTGCTGCCAGTTGGGCGGTTGGAAAGCCTGCTACCTAGCAACCTGCCTTATGTGCTGGCCTGCAGCCTGCTCCCTGCTTGTTCCCCACCAAGAGTTTTCTCCAAGGGCTTGTCGGCTTTCCCCATGTTGCTGGAAGTCTCAGGGCCAAAAAAGCTCCCCTGACTACCTCTGCCATAGGACTCTTCAGTACAGCAATTCATAACCATCTGGTGGGGTACTGAAGTACTCCGCTTTGAAGGGAGTGCAGTGTTCTGTTTCAGCCTTTGCACCATTTTTCCTTGTGTGAGTGCTCCTTTTTTAAATCAGTGTGGTCGAAGTGCTTTACTTTGCTCCAAAAATCTGAGCAGTGAGTGCATGGAGAGTAAGTCAGGTTTTTCTCACTGCGGGGCAGATCAAAATCCACTTGTCTTGCTGCCTGCTGCGCCGGCATGTGGGGGTAGCCAGGAGAGGCTGTGACTGGAGGAGCTAGGCCGTTCCCTGAAGCTGCACTATTGCCAAAGCGAAAAGACGAGCAGGGTTGCAACTGATCCCCACAAGCTGGCACAATCCTGCTTGGCTCAGAGTTGCCCTTTGTGGAAGCAGAGGGGATCCCCAGCATCCCGAGGACTGCCCTCCACACAGCAGCTACTGTTTCCTTCCCCGTCCAGTGGCATAGGGCTTTACGGGCAGCCCGGAGAGATGAAGGAAGGTCTCCCACACCCGCAGTACAACCATGTGGGAGAGCGGGCCAGATAAATAGATGAGGAGGCTGTATATAGTGTGCCAGTCGGTGACTTTATTGACAGTCTTAGGTATGGAGCTAGAGGGATTTAGTATTTCCTCAGTGTCCTCAAATCTTGACTCTCTCTCAGGGGAAGCGTCGTCTTCTGTAGTCCCCTCGTCGGTCTGGTCTTCTCCTCAGTCAGGGCTTCTCCCACGGAGGCTCATTAGAGTGAAAGAAAGAAGGAGCAGTCAGTCCTCTTTACTATAATATGCCCATAGGCTAGGGCGTTCCCGTCACCTTACACCGTTGTGGATGAATCACACTTCTAGGGAGGAATGGGGTACTCGTGGGGAAGGGGTTTTATTGTGGCTAAAGGAAACAGGTGGTAGGAATAGGGTAAGGCTTTACACTAGGAATATGTTTACTATCACAGGCGAAGGTCACTCCTGACGTGCGGATAGTGTAGTAGGTCGTGCAATAGAAAAAAACACTAGTGGCCGTACTGACCCGTCGATCTCTTAACCACCCCCCTCCCTTTTCACCGTTCTCCAGCCTCCTCCTGTGGGATCCACCAGTCTTCACACCAAGTCTCGCTTTCTTCACTGTAGCTGATTGGCTCCTTTTCTCCTCCCCCATGCAATGTCTTCTGGGGTAACTGCCTCCTTCTCCGGTGACGTCACGCGGAACCGTTTCCTGTGTGGTCAGAATACGGATGGGTGTGTTTATCCTCCTGGAGATCGTCACGGGTGTCAATGCCATCGGGGTCCTAGCTCCTGGAGGTAAGTGACCTCTATCCCGATGTACCGGCCAGAGACGTGCCCCGTTCGGTCTCCCTTCACAAGCCACAAATCCAAACCCCTGTGATTACAGCAGCTGCACTTTGCAATCTCGAATGCGGGAGACCGAGCAGGGTCTCCCCACTGATTATGCAGTTTCTGCCTCCTACCATTTAGTGGATGAAACATCCTTGGAGGCACTTTTTCTGCAATTCATCAGTACACGCGGCTCCAACACACTTTGTCAAATTACCAGAACCTGTGTAGTAGGCGCGCAAGTGCTCTAGCACCCTACTTCATTTTTCTAAAGCGCTTGTCAGCTAGACCATAGTGACTACCATAACCCTGCCACTAGCAGAGCAGGGGTTATGGTGTCTAGGTGTATTTACTGTACGATGTTGGGGAGAGGAGTTGGCCTAATGGCTAGGGCTGTCGACCTCAAATCTGGGGAACCGGGTTCGAGTCTCGGCAATGACGCTGAACCTCCTGTGATTCTGGGAAAATCACTTCATCTCCCCGTGCCTAACAAAAATTAAACGTGTCCTCATGTAATGCAACTGGTGCTATGTAAAGTACTCTGATACCCGATTCGGGTCAAGTTTGCTCGATATAAAAACTCTGTAAAATAAATAAATACAAATTTTGCTTTTCTGCTGCACCCCATATGTTTTGGCCACTATTTAGTGGTCCATGTAGTGATGGTGATTTAGGTGTTTTGTTCCTAATCAAACTTCTGCATTTCATGCCCTGATGTTTTCTAATGTATGTCCTTTTCATTCTTGCATTGACAGGATTACGAGTACTATCTCAGGATTTGCATTGTATGCACAGTATTTCTATTGCATGCCATTTTGGTCTATGTCCTTTCCAATATATACTATATTTTCATATAATTCTATGTGGAGTGTCTTTTTTTTGTGTATTCATTGTGTTTTTGTGTGTGTGCTGCGCAAATGCTTTACACATTGCCTCTGATAATAAACCTATTTGCTTTGTGCCAAGCTACCAGAGGGTGAGCACAGGTTATCTTTGGTGTGTAATTTACTTACCCTGACTAGAGCGGTGGGTTCTGCCTGTCTTAGGTTCATACCCTAGCTAACCAGAAACCCCAATTCTAGCAGCAATGGTATGTATTAATGTTTTGTGGCCGAATTGCATCACAAAACATAAACGTTTTACCAACCACTGAAAAAGTAGTGGTAACCATTCGCAAATGGGAGGTGGTGCCCATGGGATACTTCCCCATTGAGAATTAAAATTATGTATATTTGTGAAGAGCAGGCAGTGGTCTAATGGACCACTGCCTAATCTTAAAAAAATAACTGAAAAGTTTCATTTTTTGTCTTTGAAATGCGTCTCATTTTCCTTTAAGGAAAACAGGCTGCATTTAATAAACTTTTTTATTAAAAATCAATCATAGACATGGTGGTCTGCTGCATCGTTCCTATGATGTATAAAATTATTAATGGGTCATTAACTGCAACCTACCTCATTAACATTTATGAGGTAGGGCGATTTGCGACCCACTAGGATCCGCTAATTAAAAGTACTAAGGTTACTTACTTTGGAAATTGCGATTCAGTAAGAATTGCAATTTGGAAATCACAATTCCTAAATGTGTACATTTGGCCTAAGAGTTTGACAGATGGGACAATTTTATGGGACAATATTATGCCACAAATGTGGCGATTGTTCCTTCCACCATATTACAAGTGAATTATAGCCTATGACACTTGTAATATGGTGGACAAGAAGTTGGTCATGTTTTTACAGAGTTCACATTCACCACCTTATAACATAGCCCTTAAGTCTCCCTCCAATTGAACTAGAGATTTTGTATCAGCAGCTTAAGAGTAAAATGTCAAACCAAAAGAGCGGTGTTGGAAACAGCCTTTTTGCAGGGTTATTCCTAGTTTTTTTTGCTTCATCCTCCTATTTTTCCTGAACTGTTTTTGTTGGCTTTAGGACTTTGGGGACTTCACCACTGCTAATCAGCTCTAAAGTGCATATGCTCTCTGTGCAAATTATGATTATGATTGGTTATCCATGACTGGCATATTTTATTCACTGTTAAGTCCTTACTAAAGTGCACTGAGTGTGGCAGGGCCTTTAAATCAAATGCTACCAGTGGGCCGACAGCACTCATTATGCCACCCACATGAGTACCCTGTAAAGGTAACTCAGACCTACAACTGCAGTGTCTGCACGTGCAATTTTCAACTGCCATGTCGACCAGGTAAGTGCAGCCACTTGCCAGGCCCTAACCTTCCTATTTCTTACAGGTAAGACACTCCTCATGTAGGCCCAAGGTACCCCCATGGGCAGGGTGCAGTGTGTGTGAAAGGTAGGATATATGCTGGTGTGTTTTACATGTCCTGATAGTGAAATACTGCCAATTTTGTTTTTTACTATTGAAAGGCTATCTGTCCCATAGGTTAAAATGGGAGTTATTTTGCATCATCTTACAAGTATAACTTTCCATTGGGGCAAGATGGAGAAACATAGTTTAGGCTCTCTGAACTCAGAATTTAATAACACATACTTTTAGGGAGATGGTTTTTAAATTGTGTGTTTGATAATGCCACCTTTAGAAAGTAGGCATTTTCTTAATTAACCATTCTGTGTGCCTCTGCTGGTTTGTGTATTGACTGGTTTTTGAGTAGCTGGGGATGTGCTTTCACTGTAGACATCCATGGGGGGGCGGGGGGGTTGGTGTGTGTCCTGTCTTTGCTGGGTGACTCAGAGCTGAGCTGAATATACCTTGGCTGCATTTAGAGTGGTGGGAGGAGTTTCACTCACACATGAATAGGCATTGTCTCCTCTGCACAATGCAGGCTCCACCTCCTGTAGTGATGCCGCACTAGAGAGGACAGAACTGGTAGGACTGGGCTCAGAGACCCTTGCCACAAAGAGAACAAAGACAACATGGGGTATAAGTAGTGGACTTTAAACCCCAAAGAATTAGATAACTTCTAGACTCAAGAGGAACCTTTTTCCAAGGAGAAGAGCTTGAGAGCTGTAAAGAGGAGTACTGCCCCTTTGTTGTGTGCTTTGCTGGGTTGGCCTGCAGTTGCTGCTTCTGCCAAGGAAGAGGACAACGACTGGCACATGCTGGCACATGCTGAGAACCTGCTTGAAGAAGAATCTCCAAGGGATTGTATGTGTTGTCCTGTCCTTTCTTTACCACCAGCTCACTTGAAAACTTGTGCTGGGAGATATGACCTGCCAGGAGGTGCCAATTCCAGTTTTGGTCCTCTGGAAGTTGTTACTGCTGTTGGGAGCTGGAAGAAACGCAAAAGAAGCTAGAAAAACAACTCTTGCGCCGCCAGTGATGCGGCCAGTGACTACTGAGGCCAGGGGCACCGCTCGTGAAGTGCACGACGCACCGCCTCACCTGCACCGCAACTCTGACGCCCTTCGATGCCGGCTGACACCTGAAGTGCCACACCCTTATATTTAATTGGGGATATATTGTACAAGTGTTACTGATATATTAAAATATTTTGCTTGCAGAGAAAAAAAGTGACATCTAATCAGAGCACAGTGAATGTCACTCATTTTCCCTGCTCATTTCCATCATGCCAGGCGTGGCAGAAATAAGCTGCATACATTTAGACTGACCACCATACGCAGAAAGAGAACTCCCATGCAAATAAGGACTGTTTCTCTTTTTTTCTGAGAAAATAAACTCCAGCACTGATTTTTTATGTTATCACTAAAACAAAGTTTCATGAGTGGGCGCTTTAAAGCTGGGGCCTATTCGGAAATGTTTAGTGCCATGATCCCCACCAGGAAGGCAGGGATTTCTCAACAGGGCAGAAGGCCCTCTGCTAGTGTGGCTCAAACCATGGCCTTTCCAATCCTGGAGGGCCAGCAGGCCATTACACATCAAGCCTTAAATATTAGTACGGGAAGGTGAAACGGACAACAGAGGCCCCAGCTACAGCCTAAACTACTCTTCTATTTGAGCTGGAAAGCCTTGTCCCTGCTCTGCTATCGGCCCACGACTCAGAGGCCAATGTAAGTGCGTGCTTGGAGGTCTAAGCGAGGCTTGTCATATTCATTGAAGATAATGACTATAGATCATCAAGTAAAAACGTTCCAACCTTTTTCTGTAAAAATAAAATGAGAATATTCCGCTTGCTTGACGTGGCTGAGGAATAAACACTCCCATTTCTATTTCAAAGAATGTCTTTGATGTGCTAATGCGTTATAGGTTGAAGCGTCTTTAGCTAAGTGGTTCTTTGGTCTGAGTTCATTCGGGGTTTTATGCCACAAGCAGCCGCAGCTGCCAACCCGACACCTGCTTAACATGGACTGTGCGTTCGCACGCGGCAACAGACCTGCTCTCCTGAGTGCGTTAAATATTAAACTTCATTCGTGAAAGCGGGATTTCAGGTAGACTCTCACGCACGCATCGTCTTACCGCTCACCAGTTTTTGAGGCATCCATGACTAAACAGTGTGTGTGCTCTTCTGAATGTTTGTTCATATAGATTTCACATTTACTTCATTTTTTTAAATTGCATGTTTTGTGACGTATAATGAGTGAAGTGATGCCGTGGAGGGCGTTGCCAGGATTCGCTGTTCCAGAGATAACACAAGGGAGCAGTGCACAGCCTTCCTTTCTTTGCCTGTCAGCACTGCAGTGACCCCGACACAATTGCCCGACATGATCCGGTAGGGAAAGTAAGATTGACAGTTCTAGGAAACGCATTCGAATTATGATAGGCAAAGTGCCCTGCTCAATTAGCATGGGCACTTTAAATGCAATGATTAATATGCAGGCAATGATGCATATGGTTTTTAGCCACGCAGAGCCTAATTAAATATATGGAGCGCTCCTCCTTTTATGCTACACGAGACTGAATAACAGGTGCAGTCACAAACATCCGGGGTTGCTAGACAACATTATCAGTCACTTCATGTGCGTGGCTCTGGTTGCCGTGGTTGTGGTGAGGAGGACCTTTCAGACTGGGGTAGGGCGGAGGGCCTAGGTGAGAAATGATAGGCTAGAGGAGCTGTCCATCACCTGTATTCTGCTTCGTGCAGCTGATTCAGAATACATTTGCTGGCACGTGGCATGTGTTGTGATCAGCTGTACATATTTATACTAGCCATCATCTGTCACAAGCTAGCTTCCAGCGTGCATAGTGCTGCCAACTTCATTAGTATGAATGAGGCACAAGCAAGCAGTGTGCCCCCGATGCCTATACAGGGGTGCTGTGGCAGTTTATAAAATCTAATAATATTAACAGATTAATAAGGTGTAGCAAAATGTCAAAATTGAAATTATAAAACGTAATGTAAATGTTAAGGAATTTGAAATTGGAGGCTAAAAAGTTAGTGTTCTCAGATTGATTCATGGGAGCAGTGCAAGTGCATCAAACGAAAAATAATATGGACGATAAATGGCCTTAATTGAGTTTAGAAAAACTCCAACCTTCCCATTAAAATTGTATTTTTATTTTTTATATATTTCTTTGTTCATATTTCTACATTTGTGTATTTGTTTGATGAATGCTTGTTTCTGTAAATTTTTGGGGCAATTTTATCAAGAATTCAGGCCTCGCAGTAGGCCACCTTGCTGCACTGCATGAAAAGGAAAGGGCAGAAATACTTCATATCTAGCATGGTGCTCTTTGCTTGCACTGGCGCACAACTTGCTGACTAGTGCTAATGCAGGCACCCTTGCACTATTATGCAAGGGTGTCGGTGTTGTAGGCAGGAAGGGGAACCTCCCTCGACAAATACAATCCAACAACAAGGAGAACTTAACATATTTCTACTGGTTGGCCCTCACCTTGCTGCATTCCCACGCCTACCAGTAATGGTAAATCTGGGAATGAGCCACCATCCATGGGTCATATATGGGAACACCCACGCATCACCTATGTAACGCCTCGCTAGGGTAGAGTGATGCAATGCAGCGATTTGCAGTGTGTTACTCTAGATTTACCAAGGCACTTTTGGCCACGCGAGGTGGCATTGCATGGCTTGATAAATCTGACTCTGTTGTTGCGTCACCATCGCACCCTATTGTGTGATGCAAGAGTAAAGCAACAACAATGATAAATATGCCCATCTGTGTATTGTATTGTTTTGAGGTTCAAATAATCGATAATGCTTATGCTGGGGGTCACAGGGTTCCAATAATGATTTAGTGGGGGTCCCTAGTTTCCAGTAATGATTAAGTAGAGGTTCACAGAAGTAAAAAAGGTTAATGACCACTGCACTAGTTTTTACATGGGTGGTAGGTTACGTTGTTCTTGCTGTTCTGTATGTGTTATGATTGTGTCACTGAGGTAATGGAATGCGGTTGTTTGGATAGTGGTGCTCCAGGCGTGGATTACCTGTATATATATTACAAATTGGTGAGTATAACTTTTATAACAATGTGTATGTCTTTTCTTTCTTTGTCCTGCATTAGAACTCATTATTTGTTTTAATGTATTTCAATACAGATTTTAAGCTTGCTTTAGTTTCTGGCTCACTCTGTGGCTCTTTAACCCCTTCAGCGCGGCGCGAATTTTCGCGCTGTGCTGAAGGTTCTAATGAGCCAACGGGCTCATGACGGAAAGGTCCCGTCATGAGCACAGCTCAACCGACGCTCATGACGGAACCGTTCCATCATGAGCGTCGAAGGGGCTAAAGTTGAGTTATGGAAGGGGATTTTATAGGGAAGATCGCTTTTCATTAGACAACATTAAAGCCTATATATTAATCCAAGTGGGGCAGCAAGAGCAGGGCTGAGGGGCAGCTTGTCTTGTTAGTAACAAAGGGCCAAGGAGTTGCATTACTGCCTATCTATACCACACATGCAGTGCTGTTTACTGCAACGACACACACACTGTACTTAACAAGTGTAATGCATGCTGCATTTTGTAAATTACACCGTCAGCAGCAGCGGGCAGGAACCAGTTTCAACCCTTTAAAAGTTCGACAAACGTCACCGACCACATGCCCTCACCAACAAGAGCACCAAGTCTATTTATTGAGTAGCAGAATATATATTCTTTGTATAATAGCTGTTTTAATAGAGTGAGCGATACTCCAGGAGTGTCAGAGCACTTCACAAAGTAAATTTTGTTACAATGTAGGAATGATGCACATACAACAACAACAATTGCATAAATGCTCCAATACTGTAAGATAAATATAAAAACACATATCTATACATTGTCCGAAGTACAGTGGGAGACTATAAACATATATATGATGTATAAGAAACATCATAAGAATGGGAGGCCTAATGTAGCAATGGGTTTTATCTAATATGTGACTATAGGGAAATATGTTGATAAATAAGTGCTAAAGTTCTGTTCTTGGGTAAAGTGGTAGGTACTGTCTCTCAACAAATCAGTTCCAGTAGTGATGCCTGAATAAATTACATTTGTTTTTTTAAACAACCCTTGTATTGGGTTGTCTGGATTTCAGGCTGAATGAAGTTCTAGGTTTTTGCAGTACTGCCTGTGAAAGATTTAGAGCCGGACCGCAAAACCTTGGCGGAGGTGTGGTGGCAGTAAGGGACCGCTGCACCAGTGGCTAGTATTACGACTATGGTAGTTGGACCATTATGAGATCGCCGCAACCAATGATGAACCAGGATCCCCAGCGGTGGCTTGGGAATCTTGAGGTGGCAACATGGCACCACCAAGCATGTTACGAGTTTCCTCACGACTGCAATTTCATGGCAGTGAGCCCACCATGAAAATTCTGGTGGTGAGGAAACAAATGGGGCCACATTCCCCCCTGGTGCCTCAGGCCCCGGGGATGCATGAAAGGGCACATGGCGTGCCCCCCTCTGTGCATGCACCCCCTTTCCTGCACAACATGGATTTGACTGTCCATGCCATGCAGGAATTGGCTTTGACATTCCCATTGCTGTACCTTTTTGAAATGCACCGCTGTAGGAACGCCAAAGGACCACCCACTAGACTCCAAAATTACTTGTTATCTGGGGGTGGCCAGTGGCCCTGTTGGCGGTTCTGGAGCAGGGAGGCGGCCCACTCCAGGACTGCCAAACTTGTATTTGGGCCCTTAGTACCCAATTCGCAAAACTAACAAACTTTTGAGTAATTTATTCCTTTGAGTAAGTTTATACTTTTTGCTTATTCACAAAATCTGAGTCTAAGGGCTTGATTATGAGTTTGGTGGTGTGACTGCCAGTCTGCCATGATGGTGGGACCAAGTACTCTGCAGAGCAGCTGGCCTCCCCACCTGCTGTTTTGGGAGTTTCCCGTAGAGCTGGTGGTTTTGCAGTGGAGGAGACATGAGGGCGATATGTTTCGTCACTGGAAACCAGCCGGATGCAAATGCTGTCAAAACTAAAGTGCTCCCAGAATGCAGCTCCTGCCACACATTTAAGTATAGTGCCACTGCTGAGCATCTGTATGGCAGTGACTCTCATGCAAGCGAGTGTTGGTTCACATAATGGACATGCATGCGCCAGATTGTGAGATCAGCCAGTCGGGCATAATTTAAAAAAAATATATATATTTTGCAGTTTGATATAGCTCAAACCTGACATGAAGGCAGTAGAACGCTTTATATGTGCAACAGTGACTGTACACAAGGGCACAATCACCCTTAGCTCAATATCTGGCATCATTTATTGCCTTTCCGCCGACTCCTGCATGATGGTGTACCTGCGAGGAAAAGGTCAGCGGAAAGGTAGGTCATGATTAGCCCAGCAGGAAGCTTTGCAGGAGCCCCTCCATGGGCCGCCTCTGCCTCACCTTCTTTAATCTAAATACATGGGGCAGACTTCCTTTTCTTGATCTCACCTTCTGCCACTGCAGGAGCAGAAGTATCGGCAGTGGCAGCAGTCTTGAGGCTGCATTACCGCACACATCGTAATCGGGCAGTCAGACTACAGAGGAGGCGATGGGAGGACCGCTGAAAATGCAGCGGCGGGACATATCCTGCCGTCATCACAATCAGGCCCCAAATTACTACTAAAAATATTGCAATTCCAACATCAAACATGGCCAACCACTGATACTGCAACATACTCCTATAGAAAATAATGGATGTAGGGAATTATCATAAAACCTCATAGGAAATAATGGTAAAAATGTAAATAAAGAAGAGGTAATGTAAACAGAATTTACAAAAGTATATATTTATTATGTAATTATAAAATATTTACATTAATATAACATTTTATTCAGTAGGAGTTTATTAATTATAATTACATTTTATACATTTCCATTAATTAAATATTGACATATTTCAAATAAACATATATTTAATATTTATTTTCAACATATTTTTAATTTCTTTAATTTGCCTATACTTTATCATAGGTAGGCTCTGCAGTCGAAGTGGAGAGTTCTGGCTGTCAGAATAAGGGCATCACACAGCCCATCAACCAACATTTTAGTGACTTCAGAGGAACCACCATAGTGGAGACTCCTCTGAATTCACAGTGATCACTGCTGGGCCGGTGATGGCCTCTAAATTCTGTGAGAGGTGATCTAGCCTTTGTAGCAATGGAAAGTGCTCCTCCAAATTGTCTAATGATAAATCAGGCCCTTAGTCTCTGAGGAGTACTAAGCTGAAGTGGTAAGGCCTATGTCTTTACCATCGGGAAAGTCCTAGCTTTTTTTATTTTCTCCACAAAGAATAATGGAAAATCATCATCCATTTCCTTACCATTGTTGATCAGTAGAGAAGTCAAGGAATTGGTGGCCTTTATGATATTTGGAAATAGTTTTGTAGACTGCTTTCTGGTTAGCTCTGTTTGTATTCAGAACAAATAGGATTTTGCAATAAGACTTTGGTCCTGATTCTGAGTTTGGTGGTCGTGGACTGCCAAACCCAGGGTGGCACAGCGGTGGCAGTGTGCACCGGTGGTCCGACTGCCGTATTATGACTATGGAAGTTGGACCTTGGGAACGCCGCAACCGCGTGGTTCTGCAATCCCTCTACGCTAGTACGGAAGTCTGACCCAGCAATATGTTGGCGGTATGCTGTGGTTCCACCAAGCATATTCGGAGTTCCTACACAGCCACAGTTTCCTGACAGTGAGCCCCCTATGAAAACAGTGGCAGTGAGGAACTAAGGGGGCCCTACAGGAGCCCCGGTTGCCTCATGGCCATGGGGGTGCATGCAGGGGGGCATATGATGTTCTCCCCTGTATGCATGCACCCTCTGTTTCTGCATGGCGTGGACATCAGTCCATGCCATGCAGGAATGGGCTTCGGCGCTCCTTTGGCACTACAGTGCTAAGGTTCACCAATGAGCCTTTGTACTGCACCGCTGTAGGACCGCCAAAGAACCACCGGCCAGACCACAAGGAAACAAATAATCTGGCAGGTGGTCAGCAGTCAAGTTTGGCAGTGTGGGAGTGGGGCAGTGGCATGCTGCCCTGCTCCCTCACTACCAAACTCGTAATCAGGCCCTTTGATTTTTTTTCAATCCTGCATCCCTATTTGTTTCCTCTGTGAAGTCTGGTGAGCTGACCTGCGGATCTCGTAATCGACCTTGGCCTTTGCTGGGAAGTTGATAAATGTAGAGTTTGCAATCATCCAATAATTTCTGAACAATGTTGCCCCTGTCCAAGATGGTATTTCTTCCCAGATGTCTATATGCCGGGCAAAACTCTCTGTGTCCATTGCCACAGAATACGTTAGAGGTGTTTAATAGCCTTCTGGTCACATTGGTGTGGGCTGAGAAGAGTTATTGCGGGGTGCTAGACACCGTTATATTGGACTAGGAAAATGGTGAGTCGGGGCTCCCTGATATTAAACTTCACTATTATGCAATCCATGTACAATATGCAGCAAAATGGGCAGTGGACACAGACAACTGGGATAAGAAACTCTTACGAGAGACATACGCTGATGTTCCCTTGCTGAAAATATTGATGAAAGGATACAGAATGGGTAGAGAGTACCCATATCTGATTCAACAAAGAGCCCAGATCTGGGAAAGAATAAGCACTAGAATCGTTGGATGTCCTCCCTTTTCCAGGTACCTTGAGAAGTGGGTGATTAAACAATTCAAGGCCATCAGTATCAACATGCCATATACTTAGTGGAGGGTGGGATGGTGTAAATTATTAGGTGACTTGTACCCCAGGGGTATGGTTTATCTCCTTGCACGAGGTATAGGAGATTTTCTCGGTGGGAAGGGCCAATATCTACAGTATGCAAAGCTTGCATAGACCGCCAGAGAGATCTGTATTGAATTCCCGGTGGCACACCTCTGCACTGAGGACCTGCAAGTGATACTGGAAATTGGAAAAGGGTGCACATTTGGTATACTGTATGTACAAACCCTCAAGACGGAGAGACCCAAGAAAGAACTACTTGCTAGAAGGGAGTGGAGAGATGATCTAGGTGGGTAGCCCACAGATTGTCGGTGTGTGGCTTAACATAGAGGGTATCCGCTAATGTGATGTTTAAACTCATTCCTTTCAATTACTTACAGCATATCCACCCCACCCTGATTACATTTAGCAGAATCTACACAGGCCGATCTGTGGATTGCTTATGATGCTGTTGGGGGCGGGGGGTACCTTTCTGCAGCTGGAATAGGACTGTGACTAAGTTTTGTCCCACTGGTAGGAAGTAGTTGCTCATTTCCAGGGTGTGACTGGAATTGCTCTTGATCTTGCTCCTTTACAGTGTCTGTTGGGAATCATAAGTAAGCCCAAATACAAGAAGATGCAATTCAACTTGCTTCACTTTTCATTGATTTTGGTGAAGCAGCAAGTGACTATGGGTTGTCATCTTTATTTTGTGGGTCATCCTTGTAGACACTCGCTATTCAATGGAAACCTAAGGTGTTGTCAGCCTCATCGTTAAAGAAGGAGTCATCCTGTCTTCTGGCAACCCTGGATAGAGAAAACTATGTGACCCTTGCACCCTTCCCTTGACAGCCAGGTTGGTGCAGAATGGCACCTGTAAAAGATGCCTCCCATTCTTCAGAGACAGTTGCATGACAGAATATCGACCACAAAAACATTGTGTCACAGAAATATCATTGTCAAATACCGGCCACCAATATATCGTCTTTTCATACATACAGTAAAAACTGCAAGAATATCGACCACAAAATATTGTTGTCCAAAATATTGACATCAGTTTGGTAAGTACAAGTATAATATGTATATGTAATAAACATTACTGCAATTTGTAAAAATATGAATCAAAAGAAATTACGTTAAAAAAAGACATTTTGATAATTTGACACATACCAAAATATAACATTAATTTAAAAGATGTGTTATGTATTTTTTTTTATTAGTTTTAATTTTGAAATAATTCTAGGAATTTAAGAAAGGTTATTTTTAACTAGAAATTAAGATCAATGCTTTCTAAAAATAAATGAAAGTAAAATTGTAAATGTAATTTTTGAATGAAAATATAATATTAATTTGTTAAATGATAAACCCAATATAAACAATTATAACTCAATAATAACAAATAAAATATTTTATAATTATTAAACGATTGAAAATTCATTTTAAAAGTAAGTAACAAAAACTAATACTTTTAGATTCTAAAATACTTCAAAAAAAGGACATAACTTAAAAAAGAAAAACATAATAAAAAAGCTTGTTGGTTAGCCAGCTACTATGATTCAGAGGTGCGTGTGGTCTATTGTTAAGCACTGTGTGCCTTCTTGTTTGGATTATTCATTGTGGTCCAGACTGCGCCAGCCCAACTGTCCGGCAAATACTCACACAAATGCTAGACACTGTCCACTTCCTTTCCAAAAATGTTTTGAACCTTAAAAACAGTGATAAAATACAAGCTCACACAGAATAAATAAGGGTCCCCTAACATTCATTTGACATAGCAAGTGATTGTAACGGTAGCATGCATACAACTAATCACAGAACAAAAGAAACAAAACTTTGACAAGCCTTGGGAAACCCCAAGTGGATACACACCAGAGCTGAGCGTAACATGTGTTGGATGTAAGGAAACCTAACTGCAAGACTATACATGTAAATGATGGAAACATTAGCTGTAGGGACCAGAACAACAATTAGTCAACACAATCAACAAAATAAGCAAATGTATAATTATATAGTTGGAAAGATGGAATTCAGTGTACACATAATTATCATCTGCAAACAAGCAACATGTAAAGGTACCCTTTTAATTGGAAGAGAGCTCCCTATAGCACAGTACTAACACTGATGATCTACGAGTCTATGGAACTGAAAATATCTTATAAAAGCAATCAGGTAAAAAATAAACCTGCAACAGCTGAGGTGCATTTTGGCTGCATACTTTTGTTGAGGCTTCCCCGGCATAAATCCATCGCGGGAGAAATTCGAAAGCTGCATTGGCTGCCAGTTGTACAGAGAATCAAATTCAAGGCACTCTGTGTGGCCTTTAAAGCCTTGACACACAAGGGTCCGTTGTTTTTGCAGGAACTCTTTACGTGGTACGAGCCAGGTAGATCACTCTGGTCCTCTGGTGCTAATCTTCTAACTGTGCTGAAGATTTGGACTTTGTACTCGGGAGGTCGGAGTTTTCACTATGGCACTTCCAAGTTGTGGAATCTGTTGCCACTTGAGATTAGGAAGGCTAGCTCTCTCCTGAGCTTTAGGAAATACCTGAAAGCTTGGTTGTTTCAGTGAGAGGATTCGGTCGGGGTTCTGCCCTTGGTTTTTTTAGCGCCGAGACACCATTTTTGGTATTTGAGTGCTTTATAAATGTTATTATCATTATCATCATTATCATTATCATTATCATAAATTACCACTGCAAGTGCACAATTATTTACCCCAATTATATCATAATGAATCTGTTATCAGCCAGTCCCGGAGCTTGCATTTTTCCTACTTGACCTGAGCATGCTCAATAACAATCATCTATTTTCAGTTTTTTGGGCAAAAAGTGTCATATCGTACTGTAATTTTTAGTTCCATATTGGATTTGCCATAATGGTCCAGTACTTAAACATTCAAACATCAGGAGCCTGTAAATGAAAATAGACTGCAGGACATGCTATAACAATCATGCCAACGCCACAGTAGCACACAGTGGCAGAGGTGCAGGTTGTGCATTGGGTATTGCTGTCAGACCCATTTTGGATAAGAGAAAGGCGCTTGAGCCTCTTCCGGGGCATTTGTATGCAGTATGTCAGCAGAAGTCATCCACAGGGTACACCATCTGTAAACATTTGCAACATTTGCTTGGGGCCATTCATAGTGCAAACCAGTAACTCTTCACGTTTCTGGTGGCTGTCCCTTAAAGGAATGCAGGCCTATGCAGTTGTTACCCAAAATCTTCTTCACAATTTGACAGTACACATAATTATTTTCGCTTTAGTAGAAGTGTTTTCTGGGTGCACAAGAAACAGTCGCAAGCAAAAATGGCAAAAAAAAGATGTTTCTGTTTTGATATCAATTACATCAAATCAAAGAAAAGCAGCTGTCTTCTGGCACATCATTTAGGTCTAGCTGAAAAGACTAAATAACCTAATATGGTTGACTGTAGTTAGGCCATTTTAGTCATAATTTGGGGCTAGATGGACGAGCATTAGTAATAGCAATTATCATATAGTGTTTTTTTGAGAATCACTATTTGGTAATCGCTATTACTGATGTACTAAAGTAAAATCTGGCCCTAATTTCCAAATCATCTATTCCTAGTGGGTCACAGATAGATGTCCCTCATGAATATTAATTAGGGATGTTGCAATTTGTGACTCACTAGGATTTGCTGCCATCACAGAGATGAAGGCCTGCTGGGATCAGCAGAGTGCCATGTCTCTGATTGCTTTTAAATAAATCAATATACATTTTTAAATGCAGCCTTAAGGTAATGGGGATGTATTTAAAAATATAAAATGAAATGTTTAATTTTTATTTTTTAGGAGTTGGCAGTGGTTCATGGGAACATTGCCTGCTTCAATTTTTTTTTAAACATTATCAAAGAGGGAGCGGTCCCATTTGAGAATGGGCTACCGCCAATATGGGGCGAATACGGAATTTGGTTCTTATCGACCGTGTTGGAGCCCTTCCGACCGACTCGGTTGGTTTACAATCCCCCCATACCGATTAGGATGTTTGCGGTCGGAAGGTAAAGCGCGCAGTCATTCCGAATCGGTTCCAACCAGCTCTCAGAGGATTCGTGTTGGTTGGAAAGGCATCGTATAGCCCTATGGACAGCGTTTCCGACCTCGGGATTACGATGTTGATTTCCAACAGCCTTTCCTTGTCGGCCTGTCTGACTTGAAAAGGCTCTTGGAAAATGACTTTCGGGCCACTGGCAGGGCCCCATAGCACCCGCGGCCTACACTTGATGACCAAAGGGGGTGCCTAAGTGAACCTCCTGTAAAGTTCTAAACTGTGTGGCAGGCACCGTGAGGTGCTCACAACAGGGTGCAGGGTTTTACACCCCCCCCCCCATTTCCCCATAGGAGCCTGTGTTACGGAAGGTTTTCCGGCAGAACACAAGCTCCTATAGGAAACAATGGGAATCCGACCGAACAGGGTTTGGTTGCGTCGTAATCGGGCGGAACAACCGACCGCGAGTCGGTTGCTCCTGATTCCTAGTCGGTGTCAGGTGGAAAGTTTCTGCCCAATATCGTAATCTGCTCCAAAGTGTGAATTTTTGTGACGCATTTCGGCTGCAAAACATTAGTACATACCATTCAGATTCCCTATTTGGAAGGGATGCCCAGAACATGTCCCTTCTAAATAACAATTCTGTTTTCGTTCACAAACCTCAACTGCGATCTGGTAACAGGGTATTGAATCTATATTTAGTGTTTGTACATTAGAAAAAGTATGTTTGAGGTCACAAACAGCTCGATTCTGTGAATGGGGATGTTTGCGACAACAGAAATGATTTGTACATCTAGCCTTTGGGTATTCTTGATTGCAAAGAGTCACTGAAAGTTGTTATTAGAATTTCTATGTTAGAATTCAATTATGTGGATACGTTAAACTAAAGGAGTATATTTTTTTATTTGATTGCTTTTGATCTATATCAAATAGCATTAGAAAGATCCCTCTTCTTTGTTGCGAAGCCACATTTAAATGGTGTAGTACTTATAGGGGCAGATGCGCTCAACGAAGAAACTAAAGTGAGAATCTAAAAAAAGACAATGTTATTAAAAACAAATGAAAAATCACCGGTATGGGAAAATAAATACAGGAATTGCAAGACAGTCAGATGTGAACACTTCAGTTTCTCATCCTTTGCCCTCTGATAGTTGCTGAGTGTCGTTCTGCAAACTGTGCAGGCGCACATACAGGATGTCTGGTGCCACACATAATTTTTGCACAACTGTTCAAAGGTGTGTGCTTGATGATTAGTATAGACTATGGATTGCAAGCATACCCTTCCAGTAAAAATCCTATTCCTAGATAATTTCTATAATATTCCACAAATTGGATGTGGGTTGTATAGCACACATGCAATGTACGGAATATTTGGGGAAATTAAAGCATTTATCCAACTATGTACCGACTTCAAGGAGGGATTAATTATTGAAGAAGAGCCCAGTGTGACTACTTTGGAAGATTAGGCTTTGTGTAAAAAACTATGGGGCTTGCTCTGATCTGCCAAAGTACCACCCATGTAAAGACCCTTGGTGCAAAGTGGCACAAGGCGAAAGTAAATTCCCTTTCAAAACTTTGTGCTACTTTGATGACTTTGCTTGAGTGCTTGACTTTGCTGCAGCCCACAGTCTTGAGAAATCTGCCTCATAAACTGCAGAGGCGTGGTTTGATTTCAATAAAACTAAATCAAATCAGAATGTCCCCTCTCCTTCTAATCAGAGTCAAATCATTTGAACGAAGCCTAGAAGCCTAAATAATCCAGTATGAGTCACAGAGTATTTCGGTGCCAAAATAGCTATCCATAACTATATCCTTTTCTCTTTCTGTTTGCTACTCCTTATTTTGCTTCCTCTTTTTTCTCTTTCTGGGGTTCTCTCCTCCCTTTTTTCTTTCGGTAATTAAAGAGGGTTTGATTTTTAATATTGCCCCTATCACATTTGAGCTTGGAAAAATTATTTTTAGGGATTTAAGTCACAAGACACTTTGTGCACTAAACTCTAACTCCCCCTATTATAAGACCTATTATAAATTGCAAATAGGAGGTAGTGTGAAAAAGGCGCCACCCTTCTACTTGGAAGTTGCAATGGAACTATCAATGCCTAAACCATTGACAGATACCGACACTTCAAAGGGCGTTGTATATGACTGCCAAAGTAGCTACCTCTTTGGGAATTGTGTCTGGCAGCCTTGGGTGAGCAGACAGTAAGTCGAGGGAACACAACCAGTTCCACCACATGTGTCTCCGAATGGAAAGCATTTGTTCTAAAGCATCAAATGTCCCTTTAATGGATGGTTCCTTCTTAGCAAAGGTTCACTGTTCCTTGCATTCCTCCATCCCTGCATTTGCAGTTATTCACAATGTCGCAAATTGCAATATGCCTAATTGATATTCATTAGGCAGATCATTTAGCAACCACCTGCAAATGTACAGCTTGTACAGTGACATAGTAGTACTTCAGCTGCATTGCAAATTGCATACCCCTTCACAAACAAGTCGGGTTGCAAATTGCATATTTTGGTTTGCAAATGGGCCTTTGTACAATGATTTTTTTTATATTTGTGACAGCCTGTAAAAAGTAGTATAGTAGATAATTTACTGTATGCAAATTGTTACCAGTGCTAACATTAGCATTGGTGAGAGAAAGGTGATGCAATAAAGAGCCTGTCTATGCAAAATACAATGAACCCCCAAAACGAAAATATTTGTGGTGTATTCACATACATTTATGAGATTGCTTCCCACATATGAAACACTACTTTTGCAAAAGGCGCAGTCAATGAATTTTATGGTGGAAAAGGAAGAGATAACAACCTCCTATTCTAAGTGGGTGAGCGGGAATGGATTTTTCCACAGTAAAAATATTTTCTTCATGGAGAAAATAGCAAAACAAGGCAGGACTATGATGAGGAACTGGTGTATTCATGCTACTCTGTGACTAGCACATATTTGTATGCATATCCCCAAGGACCTTTTTGATCGTTTAACATTTTTGAAATCTATGCAAATCATGGAAGCAATTCTACAAAAATAGATTTCGACTTACAAAAAATTATTCACGATTCTTAATCCTTTATAGTTTTCTAAATGTAGGTGGACTTCAAAGCAAGGAAGTACAGATGTATATGAAGCATATATTGGTTTTTCAACAGTTGCTTGGGCTTGAAATACCCCTGAGTACACTGAAATGATATATCCCTGGCAAAAATACCGGTGGGAAATATAACAAATAATTAACAAGTCACTTCGTTCCAGATATTGGTCTCTTAAGTGAATTTTAGATACACGTTTACCAAGCAAGGAATGGTGGGTGTGCGGGGGTGTGGAAGAAACATTTTCTTTTCTTTAAAGCATTATGCACTCACTAAGTTTTTGTCAACCACTAGTACTACTCGGCATTTCAAAACTAATTAAATGTATCGCTATAAATGACCTGTAATAAAAAATAGCGCTCCATATTACAGAAAAACACTTTAACAATGGACTTAATTCTACACTACTGACCTGAAAATGTTATAAAGCTAAAATCTAATCACTATAAACTGAAACTGAATGATTGCAGCTACTGTTCATATTCATTTGATTCCTACATGCACTGCCTAAACACTGAAAGTGATGAATCATTTGTTCATTGGTTTAGTAATATACACCCCCAGAAAAATACGTTTAAATATGGGACTGAGCAGCACACATCATGTCCCACTGAATGGTGCTTTAATGAATTGTAATAAATATGTGATTATTCTATTATCTTTATCTTACATCAAATTATCTTATACCGTAATTACTAAGCACAGAAGCAAGTTAGACAAGGTGTTCACAAATATCCGTGCACACTAGAACTACCAGCCTAGATGTGAATTCTCCACTGAACCATTACATAAAAAATAATGAAAATAATGTGGTCATGTGTCTAGGGATTGGTGCCATATTAAGATGCCATGCATTTCCTTGGAAGGTTGCCGGTTTTCAGTCTCTTTTATTACTGCTGCCATGTAGCCATGAAAGCTGCCATCACCATGATGGAGGAGTAGTCCCACTTTCTGTGACCCTACCCATACATATTTGCACATGTCCCCTCCGTTTCAGTGCTAGTTCAAACATGTACAATTACTCTCACTCAGGCCCCAATTGGCTCACTCTTGCAGTCTAGCTACTCAGACCTACAGTACCTCTGGAACTGACCATTAAGCTACATTGGTTGTTAGAAATGGGGTTTGTGGTTGGCTAGGGGATGTACCTAAGCCAGGTATAACCCACCACTCTGGGCAGGGTAAGGGAGTCACACACACAATATAACCCCTGCTCACCCCCTTGGAAGCTTGGCAGCGCAGTCATGCTTATCTCAAAGGCAATATGCAAAAGCGTTTGTGCAACACCCACCCACCGGTGGCACACTAGGCACACCACAAAAAGAGACTCCACGCAAGGTTATATAAAAATATCCTTTGTATTATACATAAACCTCTTTAGACCATAATCTCATGAATCATTTTTATAACTAGGCAATTGTCATGACTTCACATCGATCATAAATCACTATGCCAACTAGGCAATTGTCATAACAGCATAGGTAGTGCAATAGGGTAAATACTCATAGATTGCACATGTTATAAAAACCACCATCCCTTCACACATAAGGCGATCCCTGCAGTAATGCCTGTTATCCTGATAAATGCAAGGTAAAATGACATACATTCATAATTCAGCACATATCCTGTGACAGTTAATGGATAAACACATGAATCACACTTATTACATTTAATACATAGCGCACAGCACCACTGTGCTCCTATTATGCTTTATACAGTAATCTAGACACCAAGTGCAGGGTATAGCAGCAACTGCATGGCTATTAGCTGTAATATGGTAATAGCCTAAGACGTAGGTTTCAGGGCACTTGCCCACCTATAACCGTAAACATGATACTATCTGGCAGTTCCACTAACAGCGTTCCACAGCGGAGGTCCGGCCACAGGCTCGTCCGACAATGGCCACTGCAGAATCAGTGCCCCGGCCAAGGTATGTGCTGGGAAAGCAAAGGGGAAAGGGGGGCTACGCGGGAGACCTCGACTGGTCCCTCCAATCCCCTTTCACTTGCAGCTGCCCATGAGCCAGCTGCGCAGCTGTTACCAATATCAGTCAATCTGGCCCCAGGTGCAGAGGGCGGTCACTTGCCCTGAGCTCTCACAGGGCTTCCGGTAGTCCTAAAATGTCAGTAGGCCTCCCTCAATGGGGGACCCGCGTTGCTTACCACCTGGCCAATGCTTGCAGGTGTGGACAGTCAAGTCGGGCAGAAGGCCCCAACACAGGAAACCACTGACCAGCTAAGAGGAGCACTGTGCTCTCTCTCGTTTTTCTCATAGGTGGGCAGCTTCTCTCCCGAAGACGGCTCACAGCGCCTACAATTCTCGGGGACAATCTCACTTCCTTCACGGTGGTGGAGCCCTGCTAGGGGGGTTCTTGAAAAGCAACAACCCAGCAGTGAACAAGGATGCAGCCATAAATGATGGGGCCAGAGCGAGGTGCTCTGCAGGCGCTTCTTGGGCTCAATCGCTCCTCCACAGTGTCAGCCCATTAGGAATCGCAAATATATCCGAGACACATTAGTATATTTCATTTTGCAAGTCTGTAATTGCGAATCATGAAAAATCGCAATTAGAGACTTGCAAAATGAACTGGTCATACATCTGGCCCTTAGGGCCCTATTTAGCCCCTAATCGGCATCACACCTTCCTACAAAGGGAGCAGAGCTCATGACCTTTGCCACTTTAGTGGAGGGCAGCCCACCATATTTGGAGTTCATCTTCCTACCTAGCAGGAATCCTAACGCTGTCAAGGTATTCTCCACAAGAACCACTCTTTTCACATCAGTGAAGTTTGCTTAAAGGGTGCAATGTTTAAAACAGCTGCTTGGCAAACTTTTTTGTTTTCAAGAAAAAAACACCCAAAGAGATTGATTGTTTCTTAGAAACAAAAAAGTAATGGCCCTAACATTCAGAGAGCATTTTCCTAGTGCCTGGGGACCATTAATCAGTTACCTACCATTGTTCATGGTGGACAAGAGCAGAGAAAATAAGTGCTTGTCTTTAAATAGGGTGGGATGACCATCATTCTCACCCAGCAGTCCTGTGATGGATGGGCTACCGAGTCAAAGGTTACCACCAGCAGAGCAAGCAGAGACTCTTACAGCAGTTACCCAGCAGATTCCCCGACTCTAAGTAGAGCTGGAAAATTGCAGGTTTAGTCGGGTGGGAGGAACACAATCCTCCAACACTGCAAGATTAAATAAGCCCCTAAATGCCTGATCTTTTTAAATAAATGAAAGTGACAGGTGCAAACTTTGGTTACTTTACTGATAAGTGTGTAAAGGGAGAGTTTATTTTCTAGTGAGATGGATGGGGCAGAAAATGTTTACCTTGTGTATATGATGGAATGAGTGAGGGGTCAAATTTATTTTTGTGTCTGGGCATGATTAATAAGAACTTTTTTGTGGGTTTGTCAATAAAACGTGGTTAGAGGTCTGTGTTTGTAGATTTTTCATGAAGGAGCTGCAATGAGTATAACATTGATTGATAGTGTTTTCAAGTAGAGTTGAGTGTCATCTGTGTATTAATGTATGAAGATACTCTCAACTTTCAGCAGAGAACTCACTTCCTCAAAGTGTAAGTTGAAAATGCAGGTGCTAGGGTTAAAGGTAAGAGATAATGCATGAAAACAGTGAATTTCCTCAGGTCCCTTTTGCAATCTTTACCAGCTGAATACTATTTGACAGACAAGATGTAACCCATCTTCCAGCCTAATCTTGAAAGTCTGTGCAGGCTTCCTGATTGGATATTAGCCTATGGTGATTAGTTGTATCAGATGCAACTAAGTGGTCAAGGAATTACAGCTCTTCTTCATTTAGAACTCACTGACTGTTGTCTAGAAACTTTAGAGTGGTTGTAGCAATGATGCAAACAGTACAAAGCCATATTGACAGTTCGCTCCTTATTGATAAAAGAAACTCATTATTTGGAAACAGATTTTTCTATCAGTTTTCCAAGCCATAGTAAATTAGACATCAATATAAAGTTGAGGAGTATGATTCAGCCAATGTGTGCCTTTTTAGAATGGGTGTAAATTTGCTGTAGTTGAACATTTGTAGGAAGGTTCCTTGGGGTTGTGACGCACTAACTGTAGAGCACCAAACATATTCAATTATGTAAAAGCCTTTTTTGTATGTGTCAGGCATGTTTTTTAGTAAACAGTTGATGGGTTTGAGATGGTTTTTGATTTTGAAGAGTTTATGTTTGTTGAAAATAATTGGTCTCAAGTGTAATTGGTATTTCATCTGTAGTCTAGTTGGAGGTTCAATTTCCTCAAATGCATCAATGTTTTTTAGCAAAGGAAGAGAGAAACTCAGTATATTTAACGATTGATTAAGGTATCATGTGTCCCCAAGGAGGCAAGGGATTTGCATGAATGTAGTTAAATAGTGTAACACAATTTTCTTTTTGAAAATAAAAAATAAAATGCTTCCTCACCATTGGAGTCCTCTCCCATGGCGAGGAGACCACTTAGCAGTTTTTCCTGCCCCTTACTGCCAGGGTTTTCCTAGCAGTGACTGACAGTGAAAATTGACCTCTTATTCCTCCCCTCTAAATTAGGTCAGCGGAATTAGAGGTCTGCCACTGATGGCCCTTAATCCACAGGGCAGTCAGAGGGGGTTAATGATGGTGGAGACGGTGTAGTCTTCGATGTGATTAAACCAAAGATCTGGCCACATCTCAATACATCGGGCAGGCCGTTATGTTGATGGTAAGCATACTCAGGGGCGTAACACAGGCACCCACAGCCCCCACGGTGCGGGGGCCCCACGGTCCAGGGGACCCCCTCAGCTCTGCACTCTGGCCAGAGAGTTCCTGATTGAGCCTGGAGGGGGCCCCTCTTCGTACCATGAAGGGAGGCCCCCTCAATTTTCGTTATGCGAGTGAGCATACTCTGTTGCTGATGCCATGGAGTCTGCTTACTGACAACATATAAACTGAGTCTTAAGTTCTGCTATAGATGCTGAAAGAAGTCTTGGACCTAATTTCATTGGTGAGGATGGATTAATTTCTGCAAAGCAGAACAGCTAGTTTAACGTTCCAGGGGGTAGGGAGTAAACTCCTATGATACAGCTTATTCTTTGTCTCCAGCTAAGCGGTACATTCTGTCCGAGAGACCAGGACCCTGTCGGGAGCGTGTAGTTCATGTGTTAAACCGGTTCATGTTTTAAAAGTGAGGATTTTGGTCCGAAAGCCATCCAGTCGGGAGTAAAGCTTGAACCTCTGTGCACATGTCAGTTGCTGTAATATGAAGAAAAAATGTATGCAGCAAAGCATTGGCCCAGATGCAACATTTCTAAAATGAAGCCTAACATTCTTGTCATTTCAGCCAAAGTCAGAAAACAAAATTCTGTGCAGCTTGTACTGGCTTCTGAAAAAGGAATTTTGTTTAACAACACCAGTCTTCAAACTCTGTGGTGGCCCACGTAGGCGGTGTGAATGGATGTTGAGGATGATGTGATGCTCTAGCCAGGAGAAGGCATTAGTCTATTCTTGGTGACCACAGACAAACTTTGCACTATATAACCAATCCATGATTTGGTGAATGTCAATAAGGGTTACATTGCAATCTCTAACTGGCAAGCAGTAATGACTTTTATCACAATATCTTAGCGGGTTTGTGATACTAAACCTAAAAGAGGAAGAAAACGGACATTTTTCTACTGGGCTCCATTTTTCAAGGATTGTCTATCTAACTTAGACTTGCAAGATTATATACCATGGTATGGCCTAATGAAAGAAAAATATATTATCCATTCTGAATCCATGGCCATTTGTCAATAACCAGTACATTACATTCATTTCATATAGGCCTGTAGTTTGACTCAGTTTTCCTCTCAATATTCTGAGGTGACTTTTTGTTGTATGAAGAGTTGTACAACCTTCTTTCCACCTCCCAAAAATGTTTGGCAGTTTGGAATAGCCAGACCAAATTATGTTGTGTGAAGAAGCTGCTGCATCAAAAACTATGAAGCCTAAAGTTATAGATGGGTTCAGTTCACAAATCACTGAGGACCTCAGACGCAATGATATACCAAGGTGTTTCTCCAGTATAAATATGGTGACTTGTCAATAAGGTACGCTCCAAACCAGTGGTTATGACTAGCAAGCAAATCACACTTGATTACTAATGTCACTAGGATTAAAGCATACAGACAGGCACATATTTTAGCTTTGGTTGAACCCAAGTTTTTTTATTTATTCTCAAACTACCTATAATAAACGTATTGTATCATTATAGTGACCTTTCAGCAACTTTGCAGCTTCTCCTCATTCTATTCCTTTCACAAGTTTTTCCTTGTTGCCTTTCATAAATTCATGACTTACCTAGAGTCAGTGCTTTTGGAAATACTGTTAAGAAGCCTAACAGTGCAGAAAAGAAATGAAATGCCATAACACAACATTATCTTGGATTATTACTCTAACATAATGCAATCAAGTTTTAGTAAGAAGTAGTTTTGTCCATTGAGTTTCTTGTTTCATGGGGATTTCAGTGTTCTTCTTGTAATTTAATTTTGATAGAAGAATTATTTGTTCAATCTAACTTCAAATACTTGGACCTCTTTGCCCTTTATTATAATAATGTCTTTAATTTTAATTATGTACTTCAGCTATTAAAAATTGAAAAGTCACTTTTGAAAAAGTCAGTGCTGAATGCCAGTTTGTTCCAACAACATAGCCTTACAGTTCCCCGCCAAGGGCTATACTGGTTGTTAGAGCCCCTGAACCCAAGTTGTAGGCCCGAGACTCAGGCTGAGGCCTATAACCATGGTCGAAGAAACTTAATAACCGATATAACCAGAGGCAGTAATGATATAAGGCTCCTAGAACATTCTACCCATTAAAGATAACATGTTCTAGCTTCAAAATAGAGCCAAACTGTCTGTAAGACAAACATTGGAATGTTGGAGCTTCAGGCTTATACCAGCCATTATAAACCCTGAACCACTTCATTGTCTTCAATGGAGCTCTCAACATTCCAATGTTCTAGGGCTATACCAACATTTTCGGCTCCGGCCTTTAACAAGGGAGTGGGACTTTAATGGCCGGTATAGCCCAGCTACAAAGGGCTATAAGGCTATTAGAACATTCTGCCACCTGGGGGCAGAATGTTCTAACAAATAAAACAAAGGCCTCTCGGAGCTCAAGGGTTTTTAAATCCCCTCAGGCTCTGACAGGCCTTTATTCACAGCAACAGCTGTGAACAAAATCAACATTGGAATGTTGCTCTGCAGGTATTTACTGGTCCATAGAAGCACGGAGCCATCCAATGTATTTAATGTAGTGCTCCACATTCCAATGTTTTAAAATATTTAGTTTCAATATTGTCAATTTTTTTGATAATCAGAATGTGAGACTGCATTCTAAATAAAGTTTAACTAGATGGAAATGTTTCTCTTGTTTCAAACCAATTGTGTTTAATTTTCAGTGTAGTATTTGGAAAGTACTTGTGACTGTGTATTGAACAACATTTGCATTGTGGTGAAGGATGTGGTTGATTATATGAACAGTATGCACCAAACTATGGCTCAGAGTTGCTAGTGATAACACAATAAAATCTGACTTGAATGACGTGTGGACTCAGACACCTGGACTCAAGCTAGCAGAGCAAGGCAGTCTTAAGGTCTTTCCTTAAAAACATAAGCTTCTCTACCTGTATATGTTTAATAGAATGTAAGTTCCATTCCCTTGTCCACAACTAACAAAAGGTGACCACTTTGGTGAGCCCAGTGATTACAGGGTGCACCTAAAATTTGATGGCTCCCTGACACCAATGCAAATATTTGGACATACTACTGGAAATGATTTGCCCGGTCCTATCCATAAAAAATGTCTCTTGTGGGCAAGGCATAGAGACTTATATTGTATCCAATGTTTCACGTTCTGTCCAATCTATGATATCCTTGTTTATCAACAATCATTGATACCCTTGCAAAAGTACTTCAGATAGAACCTATGGCGAGTGTGCTGGACTGCACCAAGGCACGGTGAGGTGAATTACAAGGTTGGACTGACCATTATCTCAATCTGACAATCAGTGTAGCGGCTGTCTACATTGAAAGGCTCCTTCCATTATAGTTCATAGCTACTTCCTCCATGTGTGTGCATTCCTCTTTGTTTGCTTCCATAATATTTTTAATGTGTTAAGAAAGCTTCTGTACTGCAACTCTCTCTTTCATTTCCCTTAAATGCATCTCTGCACAGCTCAGGTTCACTGTCTTCACTTCACTTCACTGATAGAGAGACATCCAGTTGGCCAGAAATCCAGTCTGGCTCTGTCACGTTTTTCCATTACAGAGGTAGTGTGAAAACGTCCGATGCACTGCTACAATGTTTGGGGATGTTGCTAATGTTGTCGACTAGTGTTCCTAGGTGCGATAGAGCCCTTGTTCTAAAAATATAACATTTGGCTATGCATACTGAAAAGGTACTTCTTGGGTGTAGCTAAACAAGGTTTCTTGCTATACTTGTTTAATGAAAAAGGGAAATTAGAATTGGTTCATAATATAGTCCTGGGTGTAAAAGTGGATAAAATTAAGATGTGTCAGCCCAGTGGTGAATAGACAGATCTGCATCTAGAGGAGAGGGAGGAGTTGCACCTGTGACCTGAATAGGGTTGTGCCTTCCCTCCACAATGCTGGCTCTACCTCCTGTGGTGCATCTGATGTCTCTGCCCTGCACTGTGAAAGGAGAGAAGGAGTCATGTCAACAGAGTGCTCCAGGGCTGTGCCTTTCCTCCACAATGCTGGCTCCACCTCTTGTGGAGTGTCAAACCCCCATCTCCCCAGAGTTCTTTGGAAGTGCCTGCTGCCGTTTTGGGCCTTCTGAGGGACTGCGAGTCGCAAGGAGCTGGAAGCCCGACTCAAGAGGGAGAAGCATGTCGCTGTTGCTGCCATCGCAACATGGATGTCGCCGCTGTAGCTGATGCATTGCACCGCATCTCAAGAAATGTCCCGCAACCCCGAAGAAGCGTGTTGCCGTCGCAGCCGCTGCCGTCGCATCGTGGATTTCACCGCTGTAGCTGACACATTGCACTGCATCAAGAGAAGCGTCTCACAACGAGGAAGAAGCATGTCGCTGTCGCAGCCGCTGCTGTCGCAACATTGAGTAACGATGTCGCCGCTGTAGTTATCGCATTACACCGCATCGCAAGAAGCGTCTCGCATCCACGGAGAAGAGTGGCGCCTTCGGAGCTGCTATCGTCGCATCACTGAACAAGGGTGTCACCGCTGCAGTTGTTCCATTGAGCGGATGCGTCTTGCACAATTGGAGAAGAGTGTCGCCGCCAAAGCCGCTGTCGTCGCATCACTGAACAAGGGTGTCGCAGCTGCAGCTGACGCATCGAGCCGAGACTTCCTGCAACATAGGAGAAGCGTGCCGCATCAGGAAGAACTTGACGTCTTTATTTCTTTGCACCGGATTTTTGCTGCATTTGCATCTTTGCAACACTTTCGTTGCCCTGCATGTCGAATCTTAGGGTACATTGACTCAAAGTGTCGCATTTTAAGACCTAAAGAGAACTAAGCTAAAACTACCATTTTAAGTACAGTATTGTGGATTTTTTTTTGTTTGTGGTCTTGTGATAAGTCTATATAAAGAATACTTATTTTTGATGAGACCCCCAAATCTAACAGAGAGGCTGTTAGGTTGTTTGGGTGTTGATTGTGACTGTCCTTGTGTATCATGCAAACTAAGCTACATTTTATTCTGGCTTCTAGAGTAAGCCACTAAAGTTGATTTAATAGTGGCAGTATGCAGTCAAACCCTTTGATTCCAGATATCATCCTAATTGCTGGATGTAGAATGGCTTCATCAGCGTTAATGATGAGCTTGGTACACCTGCTAGAGCAGAGTTGTCTTACTCCAAGTGAAACAGAAAAAGAGTGCAGAAGGCACTAGGATGAAGCTGGTGTTGACATTTTCTTAAGAAGTGAAGAAATAATGTTGCATCTCTAATAGTGTGAGTGATCTTTGACTCATAAACAAGGCCAATGGGCATCAACCACAATCCCAGTGATTTAACCTAATTTACTGGAGTAAGTGGGAGTAATCAACGTTGAGCTATCCAGTCCATTTTGAATTTGGACTCATGAAGAAGTATAATGAGGACCAATTCGGTTTTTGGCGATTTATCTCTAGGAAGTTCACTGGCTTCCAGTTGTGGAGATTTGTTAGACAATTTTGTGTAGTGCTAATGTCTTTAGGTGAAGTTATTTTTAGGTACAGGTGGGTATCATCTTCATTCAGATGAATCACAATCCCCTTCCTCCTTCATGAGTCACAGTGGCTCCATATCTAAGGTGAACATCAGAAGCATAATGATAGGTTCCTGAGGGATCTCACTAAGTCACAGGGATAGGGCAGAGGTGTTGTTGCCCATCCTGACCAGTTATTTTTGGTTAGTCTGAAATAAGGAAAACCATTCATGAATCCTAATGTATGCAGAAAATGCTGCAAGTGTCCACGTGTATTGCCTTTAAAGGTTCCCAAAGTCAAGTTCTCATTATGTGTTAAAGGTGATTATTAAAACAATTGTGGTGAAAGCGATTGACATGATGACATTTGATGTGATGTGCATTTTCGGGGGATAAATTAAATATTCAATTAAAATAACAATTTCCAATGTATATTGGCCCTTTGTTAACATTTAACATTTGGAATGTCCATTTGTTGTAGCTAAAATATCATCCAATAATAATATTGCAATATGCAAATTAGTGTCTGAGATGTATTCTCTATAATATGTTTTAGTTAATATGCATGAACTTGACAAGTAGTCCTTGAAACCTACAGAACACACATCATACCACGTTTTTTGACTACTTGCAGGTATATATGCAGATCACATATGAAATATGTTTAGAGGATCACATTTTGGTGTCAGCAGGTGAATGTAACAAGTGTGGCACGGTCACCGAGTGAAAGTCATCTGTGACCTCTGCTTTCATTAAGCACACGTTTCAAATATGTATCTCCAAGTCGCAGTGTTTCTGAAACGATGATTTGCCTTTTCCTAAATTAATTTGTGTAGTTTGTCCTGAAATGCACTCACTGAGCTTGTTCTGTCTTTCTGTTCATATGCCAGTTAAGGGCTTTACATTTTTTGTACCAGTACAGTACCAGGCATTTTGTTGGCCAAATCCTAGCTAACCTTTTCCCGCAATCTTCTGATTGAAAGCGCAAATAATCCCGAGTGTTCAATCAAGAAAATAGGAAAAGAAATGGACACTGGTATTAATGAGAGCAAAACGGTTTAGCGTAGCCACGTGCTGCTCTGTAAATATAGACTCGTTTGATAAGCCAATTAATTGTTTTAATTAAATGATAGTAATTTCCAGGGCATGCCATCAGTATTATATCTAGATCTCAATTTTTATTTCTCTAATCTCATTAAAGTAAACTGCTGGTGCTTGAAACCCCAAGATACACTGCAGCCACACTTCCTGCTGTTGCATTGCCTGATTCGGAGTCTGGATGATTTCAGTATATTTCTGACACAGCTAGACCTAATCAGTGCAACAAATCGCTTTTTCATTGTGGAGATACTTAACCATTTTTTTTAATTCACCTTTTAAATTGTTTGCTAAAATATGTCCTAATGTGAAAAAACAGTAAACCATTGTCTGACAAAGACAGTACGTTTGACCTTAAATTATTTTTCCATTTGCATGAGCCTGTGGTGTTTAGTGCTATCTGTTGTGAGCATTTCTGTCTGGCTGTCGAATTTCTGCCATGACTAGGGTAGACTTTGAGCTAAATATTAGAGAACAATGTCTATGTTGGTGTGGTCAATGTGTTTGTGTTTTGTGTGTGTGTCTGTGTGTGCTTGTCTGTGGAGGTGTGAGTGTAGATGTGTGTGTGTTTGAAAGAAAACCATCGCTGTGCGAAATGGAAAAGTATGCTAGTGAATGAAACCATCTACACTAGAACACAAAGTCAGCTCTATCATGACTCATAATATACTCAAAGTTGCATGAAATAGACCAAATTGCGCACTCTTCAAAATATTGCCTTTTTTGGTCAAGGGAAAGTGTTAAGGGGGTAAGTGAAAAGCTTGAGGGTCAAATGAGGTGAAGTTTCTGTAAAAGAGAGTACATTATTTTGGATCAAGATATTTTGGACTTTCTTTATTTCTCCTTCCTTAAGGTTTTTAGTGAATAGGTGGTAATTGTAAAATTATACTTGTCTTGGAGCTCTGAGCGACTTGGAAGGAACACTTATAGTAGATGTGATGTAGGCTTTGGTGAGAAAATGTACAGGAGCCTGAGGACCACGTTATGGGTGGAAGACAGGGTATGGTCGCAGGGGAACTTAAAGGGATTTGCTGTGAGGAGCCAAGAACATTAGAGTGTAATGTAAGGAGAAGCCTAGGATGTTGATGTGGCAGACTGCAGTGTGCCTTGAGTGAGTGCTGAGGGTATACATCTTGCAGCATCAAGTTCCTGTGTTGCTGTGAATTAAGTGTAGACAAGCTAATTTTTATTATTTTGGTGGAGGTTTATTGTTCCTCAACACTCCCTGTTTTTCTTTACATTGTTTTATATAAAAATGATGATATGATACAGCCGCGGGCCGTGGAGGGAGTTACGGTGGGGCAGGGAGGCGGGGAGGGGGAGGGGCAGGGTGGAGGGTGCTAAAGACCGGCATATGGATAATTGCAGGTAAGTAAACAATTTAATTAATAAAACGAATTTCGTAGCTCGCACTGCATCGCATTTTGCGATGCAAGGCGCACTACCAAATTCGTTTTATTAATTACATTGTTTACTTACCTGCAATTATCCATATGCCGGTTTTTAGCACCCTCCACCCTGCCCCTCCCCCTCCCCACCTCCCTGCCATCCCGTAACTCCCTCCACGGCCTGCGGCTGATATGATAGTACTAGTCACAGATAGAAAGCAAACTCTCTTAAGTACAAAACCTTTACACAGCCAACAAACAGTAAGAGGCTTGAGTAGTATCATCATACACTGACAGTTAAAGCACACCTAAATGTATTAATGTAACAAGGCACATCAGAGTCATATATGTAGATATAGACATAGGCCAGTCCACAAGACACAAAGACAAGCTGGTATGGGGGAAGCTATTTCAACTCGTCCTATTTTTAACACTTTGGGACAATAACTATGATTATCAATTCACAACACATCTTACACCATGGCTAGAACTGTGATGGGGTGAGGATGATTCTAAAATGAACTGAAAATTAACAGCTCTTGTGCAGCATTCCTATTCATAGCTACACCTTCAATTGCCATTTGCCCACCTGATCCTTAATAGATGGTGCCATAACTGAAGATCTACTATTGGGCAACAAGAAGTATAATGCTGTTCCATTGACCGTCTAACTAAAATGAGACACAAAAGACTGAGATGGTGAAAAACCTGGACTTTTTTGTCTCTGAAATGTCAGTCAACCTTTAAAAATATGAAGTGATTAAACCACTAATTCTCAGGTGAAGAATGGTGATGGTGAAGCTGGACTACTACAATTTTATTTATACCTCTTTATAGGAGCCAAATACAACTTTCTATAATTCAGAAAAACATGAAAAGAGCTTCATGTTTCCCATTCCATAACATCAGACTAGTACAGCTCTGTTTTTAATCTGCTAATGTTTACCAAACTTTTTGTAGGATAGAATTAAGTAGAAATTAGGTGACCAAAACATCATCAGCCTGATTCATCAAAGACCCGTTTTGCGAGTCTATAATAGCGATTCATAAGGAATCGCTATTACAGACTCGCAAAACGGGATTCATGTAGAAATCGCAAAAAGAATTGTGATTCCTACACATTCCTTATTTGCGAATAGCAAATTGCTAATCGCAAATAAGGAATAACTCCCCATGCATTCCTATGGGCCTTTGGCCCATAGGAATGAATGGGGAGTATTCCTTATTTGCGATTAGCAATTAGCTAATCGCAAATAAGATAGCGATTTAAAGGGTGCCAGGGGTGTCCAAAGGACACCCTGTAGCACCCCTTAAATGCAAATTGAAACAGGTGTTGCGCACACACATGTCCAAAGGACATGTGTGTGTGCAACATGCAACTTAGAAAAATGCTTTTAAAAGCATTTTTCTAAGTTTTCGCTATTTACCACGAGGTTTGACCTCGCGGTAAATAGCGGGCCGAAATTGCGAATTCGCAATTTTTAAATGGATGATGAATTGCATTTAAGGAATCTCAAATAGAGATTCCTTAAATGTAATTCCTCGCAAAATAGCGAAATCGCTATTACCGATTTTTGCATTTGGGATGATGAATCCCAAATGCAAAAATAGCGCTCGCATAGGGCCAGATTCTCAGAATCTGGCCCTTTGCGAGCCGATTTCGGCTTGATGAATCAGGCTGCATGTTCCTAAATATTGTTTACAAAAATATAATCTCCCCAGAGTTATTAATAGACAATCTACGCCCAATGGAGCGAATTTATGTAAGCAACATTTGGGACACACTATATCTGTCAGATATTTTGTTTTTGCTAACAATATTTTTACATACAGCCTTCTAGCAGGAGCATCAGGAATCTGCTCCCTTTTAAAAGTCTAAAATGATTGAGGAGCCAATCACCAGTTGTGAGAGGTCACTTGGGAAAAAGGAAACAGGATACCCAGCACTCCCATCATCAGCCAACGACCCATTCAGAAGAGGCAAATACTAGTGACCACAGTTGCAGACCCATACTTCCTCTTGACTGACCTCTGTGTGTGTGTATGCTTTGACAGTCATGGGACAACACTGACACTCTCCCGATCCTTTCATCTAAGCCAGATTCATAGCTGATCTTTCAATGTGATTGGCGCATTGCTGCCAACATCATAAAACATTTTAAAATCCAAAGTACCCTTCACCAGCCCTTTTTATTTAGACAACCCATGTACCAATTGACTAAGAAACAGCTTGGATGGGTGAATTCAGAATTGTCTGGAAGCTAGGGAACTGCTACTTCACAAACTAATAAATAAATATATCAAAAATGTGATCAATAGATACTTTACACTGGGAAACCCTAGTAGCACTGGTGGCCAGTGGCCTCCCTTCAGGTCCATATATACTGAGATATAATTCACCTATCTGACCCCAAAGAAATTCTTGCCCAAAAAACATAATTTTCCTATAAGCAAATGCATGATGTGCAACTTCTGAGAAATAAAACCCCCTGGGCATCCTTCCAGGCCCTCCCATATTAGAATATGTTCTCCTCTTTGTAACTTCCAATAAGGTGTATGGCATTTAGCCATTATACATAGAAAACTGCACCTCAACAACCATTACAGCTCTGTATACAGTGCTGAGATTGACACCCAGACCTTCCGTCGAAATACTTTGATAGTTGGTACTTACTACAGCTGTTTGCCTGAGTTCTATTTTTTGTCAAATTTTGTTTTAAAAAATTCCTTAAATTCACTAAAACGAAACAACATTAACCCCTTTGTTGTATGAAGTGAAAACCTATTAGTTAATAAATATATAAATACCTGCAAAATAGGAAGAAAATATTAAATCACGCCAAAATCAACATGCTTGGGCATATGTGTAAAAATCCCTGTCAAGGTCTAAAAATGGTCCTCAAATGCCATTAAAGATCAGTGTCAGGTATTTATTTTCTATAGTGAAACCTTTACAGACCATACACTGTAAGAAAGGGATGCACACCTCTTGTACCAGTTTTTTCTTTTTTTTATCGTCTACTTAATCACTCGGATTATCGGGCCAATGGGGAGAAGGCAGGAAGTGGTAGGCTCTTTAAAAAGTGGGAGGGAGAATGGTGAAACCGTGATCGGTTACGATGAGGACGTCAGGCTTTTTAAAACTTTCACAAAGGTACGTAAATCACTGGGATTGAGGCTGTAATGTAAAGCAATCTGACAGCATGGGGAGGTATGAGTTAACGTTTTCTACGGGGTAGAAGGAGTGCAATTAAATTATAATGAACAGTTGTAAGTGGTAGTAAAACGGAGAGTTTGTGAAAACACGCAGTGATTTAAACATTCTCGATAGGAGGGGAGGTTATCTAGTAAAGAGCAATTGATGACGGTCACGGTGGAAGAAGGGGTAGAGATCAGCAAATAAAGAGATTGATGACACTCTCACTAGAAGGGGGAGGAATGTAGAAAATAGGGAGGGGGAGGATGATGTTAAGTGATTGGAGTGTTGTATGTGCATAATAAGGATTTTATCCTGTAAATGTGGCATAACGGATAGATTTTTTATTGTACCTCTTGTTGCACGAGTATTCATAATAAGCACATACAGTAATTATGATGTTGTTTGTTATTTATAGTGACCCCTGAAGAAGGGCGCGAGGCGGCCCAAAATGCATTGGGTTTTTACACAATAAAATCTGCTTGTGATGAATCATGCACTATTCATATTCTTACAAGAGGTCCGGATGGCCACAGTTAGAATATAAGAAACTTGAAAAATGGCAATAAATAAATTCCGCCGGTGGATTCATAAAAAAGATGAAAAGAAGTGAAAAGAAGATTATGTAGTGGTTTAAAAGAGAGTATTCTGATTACAGAATGGAACATTTGAAAGAAAAAAAGCATGTCAAAATGGCGAAATTGAGCTGTGTGACTGTTTTTTTGGGGCAAGATGATGTCCCATTCCTCAGTGCTACCTTTACAGACCAGTCAGGTTCACCATCTGTCAAAAATCACAAAAAGGGGAAAGAAGTAGAAAATGAAATACTAAAAACACAGTCAGAAAGGGAGAAAACAGGAAACTACAAAGTTGAAATAAAGATCACTGGTAGTGGACTAAGGTCTTATGAAGTGGATTGCTGACTATGCAGCCATGGTATTTGGTGCACTGACATTTAATACAGCAGAGCTTTGGGCACCAGCACTCATTCTTTTACAAATAAAGTACTGATTATATACATGTTCAATTTCAATATTGCTAGAGTTCCTGAGTGAAGAGCTAGATCTAGTGTCTACAACCAGTTGATTGCAAGCTACCTGTAGCTCACAGGCAGCTTCAGAGTAGCTCACAGTCTCCAGCTCTTTTTTTTAAATAAGCACAGTTTCACATTTTCATTTTAAAGTTAAGTTGTTAATTTTGCATTATTAGCAACAGGCTGCACATACTCAGGCCTGATAATGAGCAGTGCTATGTCAAATTTATGACCAGTCTAGAAAGAGGTGAAGAACTGAAGCACTGAGATGTAAATGTAAAAAAAAGTCCTTGTCAACTCAATATTGGAGCTGAGAACAAAATTATGTTTGTGAATGCTTTTAAATGGGGGGGGGAAATATGAATAAAAAGTTTCCTTAATTATTAAGTAAACTCTTCATTTTAATTTTGTTTTATTTCAAAGTGTCAGACAGAAGGGCTTTTGCTCCCAGTAGCCTGTAGATAGTGTGTCATATTTATAACAGAAAAATACAGTAATTTGTTGAACCGTAAGAATTTAAAAGAGAAGAAAAATATTTCTATTAAACATTAAGGGCACGATTACGAGTTTAGGTGGTTTAAGGGTGGCCGGTCGTCCTCCGCCGCGCCCCTCACTGCTGAGACTCTCTGCCACCCGCCTGCCAGATTACAAGTTATTTGTAGTCTGGTGGGCGGAGAGGCGTTCCCAGGGTGGTGCCTCTTTCAAAGGCCACAGTGGGAACACTAAATAAACAAGGAGAATCCAACCCGTAGGTAGAGTGAAGTGTTCAACGAATGTTGGAGCACTTAGTGTTGTGTTAAATACCCCTCACACACCAACAGGCGCCTTGGTGTCATGCTTCATCATCGGGGTCTTCGCACCCCTCTAACGGGATGCGGCGTGCTGCGACCTACGACTACGCGGGAGCACTTATAGTATTTGACTATGTGTGGTGCATGTGTGTGGGGTGTATTTATAAGTGAGTGGTGGGACGTGGTGAAGGATTAAAAAGTACCTGGCACATGAGTATAAGGGAAAAAAATGTATTCTAACTCTGGCTGGTACTATTAAAAAGGGTGCAGTGTGAGGTCAAATCTGTAGTATTAATGAACAGGACCTCTGGTGTGCGTCGACATGTTTCGGAGTCAAGCTCCTTCTTCAGGACGGGGGCACAACTTCCCACCTTACTCACGTATTTCTAGATAATATCAAGAATATTTTATAAAAAAGTGAAATATAAAGCTAAATGTGCCTACAGCGGTCTCCTACAAGCTCAATGACTTATAAAGCTTGCTTGCTCACCACCCCTTGTTGTAAATATTTTTGTCCACCCTAAGCGTGGAAGGGTATACTCAGACATGAGTCCCTTGCTCATTGCACCATCAGGATTCAAGCAAGCCGGGCCGAAGACGGCTGTAATGCCAGAAACCGGTCCCCGGAAGCTTGTTTCCTTCCCAGTGTAAGAATTGGCTTTTGTAGTCTGGTCTGCCCTGTTCCCATGATGCACTGGGCCAGGGACAGACTAATTTGCATACAGCCAGGTTCTGAAACTGGGATGATGCAATGAGCTAAAAAACGGTGTTGGATCTAGCCCAGATCTCTTGACTGGGTGAGAGTATTCTGCTTAATTCAGAGACTCTGTCCCTCACCACCCCTTGTTGTAAATATATATATGCTTGCTTCATGAGCAACTAGGAACGTCTGGGGTGTTTGTTGCTTGATTTGCAATTGACTAGGGACATAGTAATCACCGTCTTCCCCCATACGCTGCTCCGCTGAAGTAAGTCATTGAGCTTGTAGGAGACCGCTGTAGGCACATTTAGCTTTATATTTCACTTTTTTATAAAATATTCTTGATATTATCTAGAAATACGTGAGTAAGGTGGGAAGTTGTGCCCCCGTCCTGAAGAAGGAGCTTGACTCCGAAACATGTCGACGCACACCACAGGTCCTGTTCATTAATACTACAGATTTGACCTCACACTGCACCCTTTTTAATAGAACCAGCCAGAGTTAGAATAATTTTTTTTCCCTTATACTCATGTGCCAGGTACTTTTTAATCCTTCACCACGTCCCACCACTCACTTATAAATACACCCCACACACATGCACCACACATAGTCAAATACTATAAGTGCTCCCGCGTAGTCGTAGGTCGCAGCACGCCGCATCCCGTTAGAGGGGTGCGAAGACCCCGATGATGAAGCATGACACCAAGGGGCCTGTTGGTGTGTGAGGGGTATTTAACACAACACTAAGTGCTCCAACATTCGTTGAACACTTCACTCTACCTACGGGTTGGATTTTCCTTGTTTATTTAATATTCCTGTGGAGCAAGAATCCAGTCCCCTTTGCTCTACCTCCCCCGTTTGTTTTTTGCACAGTGGGAACACCTCACAAGGTTCCTGCACCACATGGACTAAAAAATCCATGCCATGCAGGAGCTGTTGTGCATGCACACAGGAGGGACATGTTATGCCCACCTGTGTGCATACACAAGCAGAGGAGGCACGGTTTCCTCTCCACCAGGGTTGACATGGAGGAGGAACCTCCATGTCTCCACCGGCGGGGAGGAAACTGGTAATATGCTTGACAGGACCACAGCAGTCCCACCAAGCATTTTAGGGCCTCTGACCACCACGCCACCTCCAGGGAACTGCGCCGTTCCCTGGTGGCATTGGAGGTCCCAGGGTGGTCTGACCTCCCAACTCGTAATGAGGCTGGTGGACAGCCACGCTACCACAAGCCTGGTGGTCCTCCGACCACCAGACTCGCAATCAGGCCCTAAGTAGTAACGCCTTTCTCCACTTTCAATGAAGCCAGTTCCATGTTAACGTTTAAAGAAGCTTGCTTCTTCACTTTAAATTCCTCCCATTTAAACAAATAGCTGTATTTTTCTGTCATAAATATGGCACCATTTCTACAGACCACTGGGAGCAAGATGCCTGGTGTTTGTAAATGTGACACCTAGGGCCCTATTACGAGTCTGGCGGTCCGAGGACTACCAGACTCATGGTGGTGTGGCGGTGCTGGATCCAGCCACCGATGCACTGACAGTCCGACCGCCCAATTTCAATTCGGGCTGTCAGACTGGCCTAAGACCCCCCATTCCACCAGAGGATGGCTGTTCAGGCACAGGCATAGGAGAGGTGGTCAGAGGCCGAAATATGCTTGACGGGACCGCCATGATCCTTCCAAGCATATTACAAGTTTACTCTCCGCCAGGCTTATCATGGCGAGAGGAAACAAAGGGGGACCTACAGGGCCCCCCTGTGACATTAAATATATATGGATGCACACAGCGGGGCATAACATGTGCCCCCTGTGTGCATGCAAATAGGTTCCTGCACGGCATTGACTTTCGAGTTCATGCCGTGCTGGAACCTTGTCAGGCGTTCCTATTGCAGTGCCTTCTAAAAGGCACTGCCCCCTTTGCAAGGGCACCGCAGGTGGAACCACCATGACGCCCACCCACCAGACCACTCTAAAGTAGTAATCAGGTGGGCGAACGGTGAGGACCTTCAGCGGAGAGGTGATGCAGGGGTTTGCACTGCCACACCACCACTCTTCTGAAAGGTCATAACTAGGCCCATAGAGATATACAAACATTAAAATTATACGTTTTATGACTATATAAACAAAGTTAAGACTTTACTTTAAGTTTCTCCCATTTCAAAGTGCCACCTTTACACACAATCGGCATCTTGCTTCTAGTGGCTGGTAGACATAGTACCATTTTAATAACTGAAAAATACAGCCATTATTTTAAGCGGGAGGAATATAACGTGCAAGTTTATGAGTTAAGCTGTCTACATTTCATCTATATTTGGAGCATGTTGTTTGTTTTAATTTTATATTAGTAATTTTAATGCTTCATTCCATGCAGTGAAATGAGTTCCAAATTGATTATTGTGTCTTGAATTGGGTTTGGAATATAAATTGGAACAATGATGAATAAGTTAGTGTTTGGACAAAATATCGAGTTGTAACTATTTGGAGACAGAAATATTGGAAATAAGATATCGTGGTACATAAAAATAGGGATACATAAATATCGTGATACATAGATTACGTGATGCAACAATATTGGTTTGTGAGGTAAGCAATATCGTTTTAAATAATATTGACGTTTTTAATATCATTGTCAGTAGTAATTTATTGTGTTTTAGTATATATGTATTAATTTTTAAGTGACTATTGTTTATATAAATGTTATTTTTAAGAAACATATAGCATGTTATTTTAAGTGATTTAGAATTTTTATATAATTTTGAATAGTAATCTATAGAGTCGGGGTGGGTTGTTGGGTTTGGTGGGAGATAGGGTGGAAAGTTAATTATGTAATAATTAACCAGCAATTAATTGTTAATTATTATTTAATTGACTATTAATGATGTGATTTATGAAATATTTATTATACTTTTATTTTAGTTGTGGTTTGTGCTATGCTTCTAGGGGTTTAGGGTGGTCAGTTAATTAAGGAATAATTACTTAAGGAATAATTACTTAAGAAGGAATTCTTTTTTGCTACTTAATTATTCATTTGATTTTAATTATGTAATGTATGAAATACGTATTTATTTTTCTTATATTCATGTTGCAGAATGCTAGTTTTGTTGGGGTATCTCATGGGAAGTTAATTAGAAAATAATTAATTAACTATTAATTAAGACTTGTAAATTAATTATTTAATGTTAATTATGTAAAATATGGACTACCTATTTTTTCAATTATATTTTAGTTGTGGGATGCGAAGTTCATAGAGGTATGGGGTGAGAAACTAATTAGATAACAATTAACTATTAACTAGTATGTGTAAGCTAATTATTGAGTTGAATTTTAAATATGTAAATTATGGCATATTTATTTCAGTGGTATTTTAGTTGGGGGCTGCTAGGTTTGTTGGGGGCTAGGATGGGAAGTTAATTAAGTAATACTTGAATAACAATTATTTATTTATTGATAATTATTGAATAGTAATTATGGAAATGTATTAATTGTTTTTAATATTTCTAATACATATATATATTTATTTTTTCATGGTAAATAATCCTTTTTATATAAAGAATTTTCATTCGTTAAAGCTTGCTCTCTCCCAAGAGGCTACCAGACAGTAAAGCATTATTGATGAAATTAACTAAAGGTACACTCTGAAATACTTGAAACTAGAGGGTTCTTTGGGGGTTGGCCTCAGGACAACTTTTCAACATCATAAGAGTAGACTCTAATTAGTTGTGATCTGTATGATTACGAAATGGGAAAGTTAAAAATTTACAAATTTATGGTGATGCTTCATGATTAGTAGCTTAGGCCCATATTATGAGTCTGGCGGTTCAAGGACGTCCAAACTCAAGGTGGCGGTCTCCTGACCACCCTATTACAACTAGGGCGGTCGGGTCACCGTGGGTCCACCCCAATCATCGCAACCGCCAGAGAACTGCCGTTCCCTAGCGGTTGCGCTGTGCTCCTGAGTCCTCAATATGCTTAGCGGGACCGCCACGGACCCTCCAAGGATATTACGAGTTACCTCTCAGCCAAGGTTTTCATGATGGTGAGCCCACCATGAAAACCGTGGCAGAGAGGAAACAAAGCCTCACGCCATGTGAATGCACACAGGGGGTCATTTGTTGTGCCCCGCGTGGGCATTCATCCCAATACTTGCACTGCATGGACTGCAGCAGTCCATGCCATGCAGGCAGTGTCTTTGACATTCCCACTGCAGTGCCTATTTCATAGGCACCGCCCTGGAATGCCAAAGAATCACCCGCCAGACAAGGAGAAACTCCTGATCTGGCGGGCAGTTCAGTTTTGGGAAACCTCATAAAGACAACACAATAGTGGGTAATTTTGAGATTGAGTAGGCCCACAGGATTACCATCAGCGTATGTCACATAGTTGGACAGACGTTTCACCAGGATTGTTGTCTGTGTGTGAATGTGTTGCCTGTGGGAGAGAGTTTTAATTGGTGGGATTGATTGTTTGATGATTTGTTTTGGGGTCATATGCATGAACTTATAGAATGATTTTCTATGTCTTTCTGTGTATGTTACCTGTAAATAATATGAATTTGTTTATGTGAAACATGAAATGTTTTCTATCAACTTGAATGTATTTCCACATATTGATACTTGAAAATAATTGTACATGTATGCACTGACTGAAGTCTCGAACAAAAAATCGTAAAATTGTATACCAATATGAGAAAATGTCAAATATACACAAAACGAAAACATCTTTTAATAAAAATCAATGATTTTTGGATAACTTGGAATGGAAAGACTTATTGCTGTAGAACAGCTCGGTTGTTGAGCCTGTAGCAAGACACTAGTAAAAGGAAATAGGTCAGACAAGATTTTCAGTAAAAGTATTATTGTCCTTTTTCCCCCTTACTCTTGGACCTTAAAGTATCACTAGGGGTTACCCCATTCTTCGATATTTATATATCGGGCGGGCAGTTCCTACATGGGTTTGGCAGTGCGCGAGCTGGCCGGTCCCGCTTCTGCACCGCCAAACTCATAATAAGGTCCTAAGACTTGAAATATAGTGGTATACAGGAAATGTAAAGTGCTGAAGTACAGTGGTTGAAGAAAACAAAGAGTTGCTAAATATACTCATCCATGAGGTTATTTCCTTTGCCTGAAATTCTGGATTCCATTAAACATGCTGTCAGGGCAAGTACTTGTATCTATTTGTTACCAGTGGCTAGAGGCCAGAATTAAATTTCACAGGTTTAAATATTATAGAGGCAGGAAGCTCTCTTGTGTGTCATTACCTTTTCAAGTGAGTCTAACATTATCTCTAAATTGGTGGATGGTATGTGGTATACTCTATTGCTAAGTCAGAATGGGATTCTGTGTGATAATCTGCTTCAGTTACTTTTCATCAGAAAAATATTTTTTTTTAAAAGTGAGGGTTGCCAGCCAGGATGAGGAGAGTTTTTAGTTCCATGTTTTTAATGGCTAATCTACCCAGGTATATAAAAGAGAAACTGTGAGTGCAATAGAAAAAATAGAATTAGTGCCCCTTACTATAATACGTCATTGACAAAACGGACAACTGGCCTGCAGCGCTGTAGTCATGTCATATAGAGCAGCCGCGGCCCGTGGAGGGAGTTGGGGTGGGGCAGGCAGGCGGGGCGGGGGAGGGGGAGGGGCCGGGTGGGGGGTGATAAACACCGGAATATGGATGATTGCAGGTAAGTAAACAATTAAATTAATAAAACAAATTTCGTAGCGCGCCCTGCATTGCATTTTGCCGCGGCTGATATAGAGTTTATATGAAAGACGTTCTACAATTTCACAGTTGTGCAACAAGTTCATAGTAGCAGCAGGACTAGCAGTTTGAAGAAATAATGGTCTAAAGTTACGAGTAGGTGCTAATACATTTTCAATTAAGTGTATTAATAGTCATCTAGGTGTGAACTTGTGTTTGAGAGCACGCTGCAAGAAACTTGATTTTTCTATGCACATAAAAATGTACTTGACTTAAAAAAGGTGTGGTATGATGCCTCAGACCAATATGAAACAAACAAGAAACGACTCCTTTTGAGTGATAGATATGCTACCCTCCCGGCTGAGTTGTGTGCTATACAAATAAACATAACATAAAAGAGTATAATATAAGCCCATATACATTTCTTCTGTTGTTCATAGCGACAGATACATTTGAACTCTGATCAAAAGTTATTTGTGTCTGTGCTGCAGGTTTCACCAGACACTGTTGTTTGAAAGACCCGAGGCAGCATTAATGCCTCGAAATTGGAGCAGAAGTGCTTGCAAGATCTTATTACTGTTTCATTGATCATTAACTGGTTATGGATCAGTATCCCGTACAGAAACTATGAGCATTTATGACTTCAATAAGTGAAGTTTTAACCCAAATTCTCCTATCTCAACGTACCTAGATTCGTACTGCTATCAATTTCAAGAGGGACTCGCCAGGGTATGCAAATTAAACTAATTCCGAGTCTTTGATTTTCTAGGAGTTAAGGTTTTTCTATGTATGTTTACATTCTTAAAGACTGGAAACACGTTGTTCATTAATATCAACCACGACTTAAACATTTTTTGGGAAGAATCATCCACTAATTTGCATATCTTTGTCTCCTAGGTTGCTAAGGATACACTGCAGGAAAGACAGGGTAAGAACCATCTTATCTACAACTTTACCTATGTTTAAATACTTCTGAGATTTGATAATTTCTTGATGCCCGTTCTGTGCCATTTAAGGATGTCTTTTACAATTGACACTTACTCAGAATTGAATTGAGGGTTGACAGCTTTATTTTGGTACATGCAACCAATGTAGTGTAAGTAAATATGTATTAGCTAGTGGACAGAATGTCCAAATGTGGATATTTTTTAAAATTATAAATGTAAAGTATTTGTTAATGCCTCAGCGCCTCATAAAGGTATGGGTTTCTTCCCATGAAAAATGGTTTGTAGTATGGATAAGTGGAAACAACTGTGCAGATGGTGAAGCACCTGGGAATATTTTGCGCTGCAGATGAGTATTATTAAATAGACATGAAAATCTTTAAAAATGTTATGTTTCCCTGGAACATGTCTAGGACTTTTTTTGAAAACGTCAGCAATATCTGCAATATGCAGTTGTAAATCATATAAACCTTCACACGAAGCATATGCAACTTGTTTCCATTAATCTGACTCCTAAGCACTTCGGATTTATGAAATCATGACATAATTATACAATGGTGTTTTGCCATGGCCATAGATGGAGTTCAAAATGTGTTTTCATGACATAAACCACAGCCTTTTCAATTTGCCCATCTATAAATACTTCCTAAATGACACTTCTTTCAATTTAGTGTGATGAATGCGGCCTGGCATCAGATCAGGAATAAAGAAGAAACACACAAATATTCTCCCTGTTTATTGTGATGTTCAATATATGTTATGTAAATTGTATTTTCTTGTGGTTGGACGTATGATACAAAGTATACCAGACAACTTAGACAGACGTGTGCACAGGTCTGTAGCAATCCTTAGGACCTTTGGTCTTTAACGCAGGGGGTTCAGAGATAACCCCCTCCTGTCAGCACCGCCCCACGACAACGAGAACCAAACTCACGTACACTTGTCGCAGGTGCCATCCACTACCACCTATTTCCAAAACCCTGTCTCTCTGTGTTCTGACGATCAACAGTTTGGTGTTCATAACGTTGAACTGAAATGAGGCAATTCTATTATAGTTTTGCATTGAGTTGGGCCTGTTTATTTCACCATTCAAATATGTAGTCTTTTCAGATCAACTCTGTATCATGCCTTTTGTTTCAGAGGATCAGATTTTGTAATTCCGGACAACCTGTCTGTCATCATTGCTTATGTCAGATAACTGTAATCGTGAGATGGTTTCCCTTGTTGCCAACTTTCTTAAAAATGCCTTCTTCTCCATGCAATTATTTAATTCAGTCGTTTGTCTTTATGTGCTTTTGTATTGTTGGCCTCAGTTGTAATATGTAACACCTACATTTAATTGTTTTAGTGGTTGTTTTCTGTTAATGATCTTAGCTAAGATTAAAGAGGGGCATTATTTTAAATTCGTGCATTTATTTCTCAACTTTCTGATAATAAATTAGATGAGAGATGTTGCAGCTTTTCATGGTTTTGTGAGTACTCAATTAATTAGATGACTATGTTTTCTGCTCTGAAAAAACTAATTGGTTTCATGAACACTTCATACGTTATTTAACCCTTACATAGAAAGCACGAGGCATACCCGCACTGGTTTATCATCAGCTAGCTGAAATCTTCTCGCTCACACTACTAGGGCATTATCTCATGAAATTAAATTCCCAAGTAACCTATGCTTCATCATTTGTGTCTAATGTTTGTACAGGAAGGAAAGATACATGCCAGGGTTTCAGGGCAGCCATATCACAATCTTAATGGTACTCATGTGCAAAATCAGTGCATCTTCAAAATTTGTCATACATCTGGTCCTCCTTCATTAAGTCAAGGCATCTTTGCACTAAACCCCTCACAGAACATATTGTCAATATTGATATCTATCTTGTCTGTAAAACGGGTCCCAGTCTGGGATTGTGCTGTACTGGAGTCTGATATCAGAGAGTGTAGTGTATCTTTTGAATGATAATTATTGAAATCTTCCCTTTACCCTATGGCCTCTCAGTTTAAACAGAAATATTTATGATCTAACCTTGCTCTGATTGGTCCATTTAAATTTAAAGCAAATGCCAACATTTTGGTATATATTCATGTGGCGATTCTTTATACCTCAGCAATGACCACTGAGAATTTTCTGTTCTGTCCATTATATTTAAATTATTGATTTAAAATCATTTAAGAATATCCTATTTGTAAAAGAATGCAGTTTTTCTCATACTACCTATTTTCTCAATTATACATTTTCAACCAATCTGTATCTTACACGATGAGTATCCATATAATTAATATCATTAGGTGCTTATTGTCAAATAGAAATGTATATTTCATGCACTTATTTTTCACATTCAATGTTGATAATTGTTACATCTTGGCAATATGCTGCTTATATCAGCATAGCTGTTGCAAGTATGCTGTACATTTTGTCCTGCTTTACTGATAAATGTGATAAGCTTAGAAACATAATATCTATCATGATTGACTTATTTTTAATATTACGGGTTTGTATAGACATTGTGGTAGTCTTTATAGTCTTCACTCTTCCTACCCTGTACAGAGATTTCACACGTTAGAGTGAACTGTGAATATTTTTGAGCAATTTGTAATTGTACTTGTATCTTTGAATTGTTTTCCGAATTTATCTTTCAAGTAAATTAAAATGAGTTAATACTGTCAATTAATGTTATCCATTAGAAATATCTAATGAGATATAGAGGTATTTGATCGTTTCTATATCCTCTGTATGAATGTTATGTTAAACATTTCAATTATTTAACCGTGATCTGATCACATAATAAAATTAAGTTGGGTCTTAAATTGTACATATGAATATTGTACATCAGTCGACATCACACATCAGGGCAAAGGCTTGCCTGTCTTTTGTTTCATTAGTCAAAGCCTCTCCCATTATTTTACAACTTTGACTGGAATGTTCTGAGCAATGGCTTTTTTTTCAGACATGATGATTTAAGAGTGCATGGACATCATGCACTGTAAATAAGGTGGAAAGGACATTGGTTGCTTGTTGTTGGATGTTTGCAAAAGTGGTAGCTGTGCTGTGGATATTCTACCTCTTTCAAAGTGTATGTCTAAAATTATACTGCTTATAGAATCTGAAAAGACATCAGATGTATGCGATTCTTTCACAACAGCTTAGTTCTAAACATTCATAACCACATTTTGGCCGACATTATTGGAGAGATTGCTAATGCATATTACATACTTGATTAAAGCTGACCAGTTGGTATTTGTTCTAGTTCAGTCTATGTAGTCCAGTTCACACATGTTGTATCACACCTTACCCTAATTTGAAAGCTATGTCTTTGTTTCTTAAGACAGAGAGACCATTGAGATGGAATTTGCTTCTCAATCAAAGGTTTGTGGAGTGCAGCTACTCACCCGGAAGGGTCTCAAGGGGAGGGGAGGGGCATGCTGCTCCTAAGCCCTCGTGGAGGATCATCAGAAGGCTACCATTGCCCATCAGGGTGCGTGCAGTGCCGGAAGCTCACTGTGATTTGTCGACAAGCCAGGTCTTGAGGGGCTTCAGGAACTTGGAGAGAGTTGGTGTCTGGCAGAGGTGGAGTGGAAGGGAGTTCCATGCTTTGGCCGCTAGTAGAGAGAAGGAGCAACCTCCTGTTCTGGTCTTCTTGAATCATGGTATTGTGGCGAGGGACTGTTGAGCTAAGCGGAGGGATCTTTGGGGTGTGTGGAACGAGAGGGGTGGTTCATGAAGGCAGGGCCGGTGTTGTGGAGGGCCTTGTGGGCGTGGGTGTGAAGCTTGAAGGTTATTCTCTTTCCAACGAGTAGGGAGCGCAGTGCCCGCAGGTGTTGGCTGATGTGGCATTGGCGCAGAAGGTTAAGGACTAGTCTGGCGGCTGCGTTTTGATGTTCTGGAGTTTGTGGTTGAGGTTCTTGTTGATCCCTGCGTAGAGTGCTTTGCCGTAGTCCAGTCTGCTGCTGATGAGGGCGTGGGTGATGGTTTTTCTGTGTTTGAGGAGGAACCACTTGAAGGTTTTACGTAGGAGACAGAGGGTGTGAAAGCACGAAGTGGTGACGGCATTGTTCTGGTGGTCCATTTTGAGTTTGGAGTCCAGGATGATTCTGAGGTTACGTGAGTGGTCTGTGGGTGAGGGTAGGTCCCCGAGGACGGGGGGCCACCAGGTGTCATTGCAGGTGTCGGGATGTGGGCCTATGATGAGTACTTTGGTTGTAGGCAGATGTTCTTCATCCATCTGGTGACTGCTCCCCTTCCTTATTGAATGTTGTGTTTCGAGACATTGGGTTTGTTGGATAGTTAGAGGATAAGTTGTGTGCTGTCTATGTAAGATATGATGTTGAGTCCGTGTGCTCTGATGATGGAAGCGAGAGGGACCAGGTAGACATTGAACAGGGTGGGGCTGATGGAGGATCCTTGGGGAACTCTGCAGGTTGTTGGTGTGGGCTTCAAGATGAAGGGGGGAGTCTGACCCGCTGCGTTCTGCCGGAGAGGAATAGGCGGATCCAGTTGAGGGCTTTGATCCGGATTCCTGCATAGTGGAGTCTGTTTGCCAGGGTGTGGTGTGAGACTGTGTTCAAGGCCACGGAGAGGTCCTGCAGGATGAGGGCCACAGTCTCTCCTCTGTCGAGGAGGGAGTGGATGTCGTCTGTTGCGGCGATGAGGGCGTTCTCTGTGCTGTGGTTCTTGCTGAAGCCTGATTGGGAGGAGTCGAGGATGTTGTTCTTGTCGATGAAGGAGACGAGTTGGCTGTTGACAGCTTTTTCAATGACTTTCGCTGGGTAGGGAAGGAGGGAGATTGGTCTGAAGTTCTTGAGGTCGGTGGGGTCTGCCGAGGGTTTCTTTAGGAGAGGGTTGATCTAAGCGTGTTTCAAGTCATCAGGAAAGGAGGTGATCTCGAAGGATCTGTTGATGATTCTTTGTAGCTCCTGCGATGATGTATGCGGTTCTGCGGTAGATGTGGTGGGGACAGGGTCATTGGGGGCCCCAGAGTGGGAGGTCCTCAAGGTCTTTAGGGTGTCTTTGAGATGCTGATGGCGGTCCAGCTGTCCTGTGTCAGCTGTGTGGAGCAGGGAGCGAAGGTTTTGGGTTTCTCGTGGAGGATGTTTAGTCAAAGTTGTCATAGGTGAGGGTTCTGCTAGTGTGCTGCCTCGTGCCGAGAGATCTCCCTGAGGATGATTCGCTGCGCTATATAAATGTCAAATAAATAAGAATGTTTTAGATTTTGTGGTAGAAGAAGGCACTGAGTTTGTTGCAGAGGTCCTGGGAGGGTGGGATTTCGGTGGACTTGCTGTTGGGTTGGGCACACGCTTTGATGATCCTGAAGAGTTCCTTGATGTTGTGTGCTTGGACGGAGATTCTGTCCTGGAGTGCTTTCTTCTTTGAGTGTCTGGTTAGTTTGTGGTGGGCAGTGGTGGCTGTTTTGTAGTTGTCGAGGTTCACTTGGCTTTTGGAGCTTCTCCATAGTTTCTTGAGATGTCTCCAGGTACGTCTGAATTCCCAGAGTTCGGTGGAGAACCAGCTGGCCTTTTTGGCACGAGGGTTGGATGATTTCTTGAGGGGGGCAATGGTGTTTGCGCAGTCGGTGATCTATTTGTGTAGGGTACGGGCGGCGGTGGTGGGGTCATTGTCTGAGTCGGCAGGAGCGGAGCTACTGACGGTGGCGATGAGGTGCTCATCGGAGAACTTGTTCCATTCCTGCATTGGAGCTGGGGGGGTGTCTGTCGGGGGTATTCGCTCTGTAGGTGAAGTGGCTGCAGCAGTGGTCCATCCATGGGAGTTTGGAGGTGTAGCTGAAAGAGATGGTGTTTCCTGCAGTGAAGATATGGTCGCGGGTGTGTCCTGCTGAGTGCGTTGGTCCTGGTACAATCAAATTGAGTCCGATGACGTGGAGGTTTTCCAGCTGGGAGATGGAGTGGGGGTCTTAGAGGCTGTCGAAGTGGAAGTTGAGGTCACCAGCGAAATTTAGTTGGTGGTGGTGATGGCATGCAGGGTGATTATGTTGGTTATGGGGTCGGAGAAAGGTGTGTGGTAGATGAGGGTGCCATGTAGGGTGGTGGTCGGATTGACCTGCATCTTGAAGTGTAGGAGTTCCATGAGGTCCTTAAGCCCATCGGTGTAGGTGCTACGGCGGAGGTTGGCCTTGTGGGCGACGGCGATACCGCCTCTGGGGTGGTTTAGGCAATCCTTCCGGGTGATTTTGTATCTTTCGGGGAATGGCGATCCCAATGTCAGGTCCCGAGGCAGCACTTGTCCAGGTTTCGGTAAGGAAAGTGACATCGGGAGAGGTGCTGTCGAGGAGCTCCCAGATTTCCGTGGCATGTCTGTGGAGGGAGCAGACATTGATGAGGATGCATTGCAGGGTTTGGGCTGTGTTGGGGTTGTTCGTGATCAGCGGAGGTGGGTCCTAGGTTTTGGCGATGTTGAAGGAGTGGCAGCAGTTTCAGCAGGGGAAAGGCCCATGGGTGTCGAGAGGTGAGGAGAGCTTGCAGTTGTTGTTTTTGCTGTCATTGAGTGTATGGAGAGCCATTGAACTGTAGTATTGGTAGGTCGCAGGACCAGGGTTCCTGGTGCTGGTCACTGTCGGGTTGCGGACGGGAGCAGACGGGCTTGCCTTTGGCACAACTTCGGCACGCCTGCTGTGTGCGTCCGCTGCATGGCTGTGCAGCAGCCTCCATTAAGTAGAGGTCGGGGAGGGCAGGACAGCTGGGAGGTGGGAACAGGGATAAACACAGGAGCGGTAGGGGCCGTGGGGGCAACAGTGGCGGGAAGCGGCAAAAGGGGGGAGGAAGTCAGTAAGGAGATGGACTGGAAAAAACTGAAAGAAAAATAAAATGCCAAGAAAGAAAAACTAAGGCAAGGACTAGGCAAGAGCAGTCAAAACCAGGGGCGAGAACCGCGGTCTGTCAGGAAGAATTCAGAGCCAGAGCACAGCCTGAGCTATGGAGCTGTGCACTGGGGGAGCAGAAACCCAAGGGGTTTAGCTCAACTCAGCGCACAGCAGCCTTTATTAAGTAGAGGTTGGGAGAGGGCGGGACAGCTGGGAGGCGGGAACGGGGATAAACACAGGAGGAGGAGGAGCCGCGGGGGCAGCAGTGACGGGAAGCGGCAGAAGAGGGGAGGAAGTCAGTAAGGAGACTAACTGAAAAAACTGAAATAAAAATAAAATAGCAGGAAAGAAAAACTATGGCAAGCAGCTGGCAAGGAATAGGCAAGAGCACTCCAGTCGCGAAAACTGCGGTCTGTCGGGCAGAATGCAGAGGCAGAGTACTGCCTGAGCTATGGAGCTGTGCGCTGGTAGAGCAGGAACCCAGGTTCTAAAGGGCACTTGAAGTGTCTGATTTAGGCCTGTTCTGTTGTTGTGTTAGGTTAGTGATTCTAGTCCAACCTACTCGTAAGGAGCATCCTGGCACTGAGAGCTAAGAAGTTCATTGAACAACACTAAATCTAAATCATTGTTAAGCAAGAAAGCAAGGTTTTAAGAGACTTTATAAAAGGTAGATGTGACAAAATCTCTGTTAGGGTGTGCAGTAACATGTTCCAGTGTTTCCCTGTCTTATAGCTGAAAGCTCTGGATCCGGAAAGTGATTTCTTGAACATTGGGATCATTAGATTATGATTGATGGCTGAGTGAAGCAATTAGGCATATATCTTGGACATTTTTCTGCAGGTACTCTGGCCCACTATTGTGGACTACCTAATTGAACTTCCTCAACAAGCAAACAATGTAATAGTGATCTCTCTCTACATGATATGGAGGGTCCATGGAAATTAAAGAACATAGGCAGTATAACAAGCCTTGAAAATGGAAATGTTTGAATGTAATCAAGCAATTAGGAACAGGGGCTTCTCCTGTACCATAGCAAAGTTTAGAGTCAAGAAACACAACAATGATTAAAAAAAACATTTTATGCAATTGCCAGAATCATAAAAAATGAGAAGGCAAGTGGTCATGTGTGAAACCTGCATCAATTGTAATCCAAATATGCCATTAGATGGGCAATAGTGATATTTCATAAGGACTCAAATCTAACAGAGAACTCTTTGTAGAAATCAAAACATTGTGATTTATTTAATAAATTTTTTAGATCTGCAGGATTATGTGGCCTTTGAAAGAACTGTTTTTATTGCATTTCTGGTTATCTTTGAATTCCTCATCAAATTAACAGAAAATAAGAAGCAAGGGGCAGTATGGCTAACCGGGGGCATTACCTTCATGAGCATTCACTCATTGCATGTTTAATTAATAAACAGTACAGCAGGACTTGAGAAAGTTGAATAAGGCTACAAAGACATTGATGGACTACAAGTCCCAGTCAATATCAGCAACAAAAGTAGCAATGATTACATGCTCTGATACATTGAGCTAAGAAACTTGTGGCCACCAGTTGATTTACATGCGGCTTAATGTAAACACACAGGGCCTGATTCAGAGGTCTATTTGATCATTGAATGATAGGGTTCACAATACTGGATGGGCGCTGACCATTACTGCTGTGCACTGTGAGCTGCATTCTTTGTCACTACTTCCATACTTACACACAAAAACTCACAAGTCAGTGAATAGGTGCTTTTGATGAAAACAACTAGGCCTGCTTATTTGACACTTAGCGCATGCCCCACAACTTTCAAATCGGAAAGCTAGTTACGATTTAAAGCTCTCAAATAATTAAAACAAATGATTTGAACCCAATGAAGCAAGATATGTTTCGTGAATGCAGCACTATTAGAAACTGGATTCCTGGTTGGCTGAGGTATGCACCCAGACCAGGCATGAACCACCACTTTAGTCAGTTTAAGCTAGATACACACTAAAAGATAACCTGTGCTCACCCTATGGTAGGTTGGCACAGAGCACTCAGGCTTATCTAAAGAGGCAATGTGTAAAGCATTTGTGTCACACACACACAGCAACGCAATGAATACATCACAAACAAGACTCCACACAGGTTTACAAAATAGAGAATATGTATCTGAGTAAAACAAGACCAAAACTACAAAACGCTAAGCAGTAGAAGCTATATTAAATGCTCAGTAGTTACTTGTGGTCAAAAGGTTACTTGAGGTCGTGAGGGAGTGATGCAAATCCAAAGTTCAGAATGACCATAATGGAGGGCAGGCCGGCTACAGGACCCACGCAGGGCCGGCTGAGAAAGTGCCTAAGATATTGCAAAGTGTCGATACTGAGGGCACGATGCGTCGATCTTTTCCACGCATTCCGGTTGCTGTGTCGTCGTTGAACTTTGCTGAGGTGAAGGCAATGTGTCACTGTTAAGCCATGCAGAGCGTTGTCGTTGGGCCAAGCAGGCTGTACAACTACTGTCATCGAACAGCGTCTGCACTGGCATTGAAGGCTATGCATCGGTTCCGATTGGCACAAAGGCCTCCACCTCCAACAGAGTGCATCAGTCCCTGAGTTCCTAAAGGACCTCAAGACCTGGCTCTTCGATGGAACTCAGTGATCCTCCTGGATCTGCAGAACCCCGCCGCCCCCAGCACCTAGAGAGCCGTTTCAGGTGAGTAGCCTGCGCTATACAAGCCCATGATTGATTGATTGATTGATTGAGTGATTGATGTGTCGGATGTGGAACAAACGGCTGCAGAAACCACTTCTGAGGCTCAAAACCTGGAGATGGCACCTCAGGCAAGGGTAGGACTCATAGATGGCAGAGTCCAGCAGCACCAGCAGAATTGCAGGTAGTCTTTTGTTTACCTGAGTCTTCTGAAAACAGGAGGCAAGCCAGAAAGCCCTTGCAGATCACTTGGAGGGAAGGCACAGTCCAGCTCTCCTTCAGCAGAGTCAGGGAGCAGCAGGCAGCAGGGCAACAAGCAGACAAGCAGTCCTTACAGAGAAGCAGTTCACTTGAGTCATTTAAGCAGCAATGTAGTCCTTCTGACAGAAGTTCAGTTTAAGATCCAGAAGTGTCTGATTTAGCTGTTCAGATACCCATTACTTATACCCAAAAGTGCCTTTGTTATAGGAGGTGACTTCAAAGCAGCTCTCTGAAGTGCACACGAATTCCTTTCAACTCAGTCCTGTCTGCCAGGCTATCTGTGGGGGGGGGGGGGTGAATCAGTGCTTTGTGTGTGGACAGGACACTATCTATTGAAGTGTAAGTGTCAGCCCATCCTATTCCTCCCTGACAGGTAAGACCCATCAGAATACAGATGAGTGCTCAGATTGAAAATGAGCCTCACCCTCCTGTGTATGTGGCTGTCTAGAGGAAATGCACAAAGTGTAGCTGTCACCCAGCTCAGACATGTATTCGAGATAGGCTGTCAGGCACATAGAGCAAAAAGTGCAGAGAAATGTCCACTTTCTACCAGTGGCTTTTCTAAAACAGTAATGTTAAATCCAACTTCAAGAGTAAGTAGGATTGTTATGTTATGTTACAAATATTTCTAGAGGGTACGTTCACCAATCAGTTTCATGGCGCTAAGGTAACTGAAACATAGCATGGATTTATCATTAACATTCCAAAGATATGAAACAAGAAAAAACGATTCCTCTTTGAGCAGGAATTACAGCTTAAAAGAGCATTAAGGAATTCCCAATGCTGGTCTATTAGAGGGGTAGGCTTCACAGTAGTGAAAAATGAAATAAGCTGTTTGTCGCTACCAGGACATCCAAACATTAAAGTACATGTCTTACTTTTTATGTGCATAGCACCCTACCCTGATGGTGACTTAGGGCCTACCTTAGCGGTGCCTTATATGTAATAAAAGGGGAGTTTAAGGCCTGGCAGGTAGTTTTAAATGCCAAGTCAAAGTGGCACTAAACTGTACACAGGCACTGCACTGGCAGGTCTGAGGCCGGTTTAAAAGGCTACTTCTATGGGTGGTACAATCAGTGATGCAGCCACTATGTAGCCTTTGAGGAACAGGCCCTGGGTAAATGGTATACCACCGTACAAGGGACTTACCAGTACATCAAATATGACAATCAGGTATACACCAATGTCATCATGTTTAGGGGAGAAGCACATGCACTTTAGCACTGGATAGCAGTGGTAAAGTGCTCAGAGTCCTAAGGCCAATAAAAAGAATCAGTAAATACAAGAGGCAAAAGACAAAATGTCTGGGGAAAGACCGCCCTAGGGATGGCAGGACTAACAAGCCCTGAAAGCATTGATATGCCCTTCCAGGTTAGTAATAATTAAGTGCCAAGGTTTGAATACCAAATTAAACCATGTGATTGCATTTACTGAATGTGTGTACCTGTGAACACAAAACTACAATGTAGTCAATTCAAAGGGAGACACATTTATAGTTTGTGAATGTAAAGCATGCATAGATACTAAACACGGCTATTTATTATTGTTGCCTGTCTTACACAGTGTTTTCAGGCACTATTTGTTCACTTTGAAATTACTTCAACAGTTAAGTGCTTATTTTGTGATGTTCTATAGTGCTTTGGTATATAAGGTTACTGTATGTGTGAAGCTATTACCGAAGAGTAATCGCTCTCACATATACCTGGAAACTTTTGTGCAGCAGCACTTTAAATAGGGCTTTCTGATTCAAATGTAATTTATTTTGTAGCTGGTGCAACCGGTCAGAAATCATGCAATGTTCAGAGCGTCAAATTTTGTTTTGGGCTGTTTTCTCTCCAAATTTAATGGACTACTTATATTCTTGAGCAGCTTAGCAGGATAATTTGTATTCCCAGCTTATTTACTTTCTTGAAAGTATTTAGGGTTGGGAACAGTATAGTTTGGCAGGGGCGGAAAATGAAATAACTCTTTGGTTATAAAACATCCTAACTAAAACTCCATGTATAAACATAACTAGATACATGAATGCATCTTTCTTCATAGTGTGTTGTGGAATGTCTTATTTCTCACTGCTCATATAATGATCACATCACAGCATCGTGCCTTTAGTATTATTGGCATTGTTAAAGTAGTGTTGTCTCTTTATTTTTCAGCTGAATCAGGCCTTGTTTAAATTGGTTTCATGCATGAAACGCCCTTTTTTACTGGGTATTGTTTACAAGCCTTACAAGCCAGAGATTGCATGTGTGGTCTACAGAGTCTATATTTGGAATAAAACTTCTTGGGTTTTCAGGAGAAAATTAGATTGTTCCAAGCTCTAACTTTGTGCAATATGTTATAGGAGTCAGAAATAGATGGATATTGGCTTGAATGTTTGTAGATGACATCACTCAAATTCATTTGAGCTCCATTATAGCCAGAGTGCACCAAGATGTGGCAGACGGGGACATTTCTAGACCTAGGGCCTAATCTGATGCTGGGGAGAGCTGGAGCCCTGTGGTAGACTGGGCATGCTGACACCAGGCCAATTCACCAGCTCATTTAGAGATGTGGGAACTGCAGCATCTCAGCTGGGTCTGCTAATTGAAAACCTATTAGATACAGGAAACAAGGCGAACCCACTGCGCCCCTTGTTGTAAACAGATGAGTCAGACAGGGATGCGTGTTAGCTCCAACTCTGTTTTGTTAATATATTAACCCACAGGTAGACTTGTTGAATAAAGAGAAGGACACTGATGCCCCGAAGATTGCACTTTACAAAGTACCGGCAATGATGTTTGCTGACGACACTCTCTTGCTCTCCAAGTCACCAATAGCCATTCAGAGGATTCTTGTTAGCTTTGGTGCTTTTTGTACTAGGAGAGGGTTGGAGATTTATATCTAGAAAACGAAATATATCTTCTTCAACCCAATAAGCACAACACGCCTTAATTCTTCTCTGAATGGTATCCCGCTTGAGATGGTATCCGTGTTTGAATATCTAGTGGTTACCCAAATATAAAAACCTATGACCCGCGGGCTGACAGGTCAGTGTGGTGAAAGGCTGATTGGGGCTGGCATTCCAATGCTTATGTTTCATACCCTGGAACCACCATACAAGACATGCAGGACTATGACAGAAAGATGAACAATGACCCGCATGCACAGGGACAAAGATCCATATCTATTAGAGCCATTGATTTGTGTTCTTTTACAGAAATGAACCCCTGCTTTGGTTGTTTCTTTCCAAAATTAAATATTATAATCTTACAGACTCCATTTTATGGTGGCCATTATGTATTTTAATTTTAACAAAAGTGCTCCTACGGTATCGACAGAAACACTTTCACTGAAACAATCCCGTCAAGCTTTAGGGTGGACCCGCCAGGTTGGCTGCAGTGAGGGCCTTCAACGCACAGATGGGGCCGCATAGTACTATCCATGCAGGTATACATGACTGACTTAAAAACTAAAGAAGCTCCAAGGTGACTATGCTTGCTTCTTTTACGTGAAGAGTGACAGAGCTATATACACAGTGTCCTTCCTTGTCTTCTTGAAGGAAGTGAAGGTTGTATGTATCTTTTGTTCCACATGCATTGTTCAGACCCTAGGCCTACCTATGCTGCGACAGACATTCTCTTCAGCCAGTGAGTCTCACTTTATTTCAGAAATCACGAACTTAAAAGTGTAGAGTTTAACTAATAGATAAACAACAATGTACAGCAGAAAATCGGAGCTACAAATGACAACTTTGTTCGAAATAGGGCATTTTAATCTTGTTAGTGTGGAGGACCAGCAACGGTCCAAGCATTCTAATGTAATCCTGGGCTGTGTCTTGCCTCACATGATAAAGTTAAAATAATGACCCTTTATTTTCTTTTTTATGCTAGGTCCATTTTAGGAGTTGGGGAGTAATTTTAGTCTTATCTGGCGGAATAATGGGCAAGCTTTACTGTGAGACTAAGCTTCCCCAGTTGCCCATATCTTCCCCTATGCCCCCAACCTCAATAGACAGGATGCTCCAGAGGGCTATTGGAATAGTTACGTCTGAAATTGAGTTGATTGAGCCGCGTCTATCTTTAACACCTGACATTTTTTGCCCGTTGACCGAGTCATCCCCCCCTCAAGTTGCACCCTCTGTATCTACTTCTAGGCTTACTGACTTATTGCCTGGATCCACTGAGCCCTCTCCCCTCCCACCCCAAGTGCTACCAGCAAAGCGAGTTACACACAAAGGTGGAAAAAATACCAATTTCATCAAAAAGGGAAAGTGTAAGCCTAGAATTGATGTGGGTGCTAAAAGGAAGACACGTGACAAACCTGTACCTGGGGGGTTCTAATCTGGTTGACATAGGGGACGTGCCAGGAGCCTCTTTTATCCCACGGGCAGTTTCTGACTGCCCATCTTGGGCGAGGACCCTGTCAGTGGAACTGCAATTACAACTCAGAGCCATCATAGAGGAAGAGCTCGCCCATCTATTTATTCACCCAGGTATAGGGACATTGTCAGTGAACAAAAGACAAACTAACATCACCGAACCTACTAACCAAGCTTCAGGGTGAAGATAGATGGTGGCTCACAGACTGACAAGATAGATCAAGCCCCGGTGGGTAAGCACAGACACCCGAGTGAGGGAGGTCCCAGTATAATAGATGTACACAGTTATGAGCCAGTAGAAACTTCTGCATCCCGGCAAGTAAGCCCAGGCAGCCAGAATCGAGTCAGGAGACCTTCTGGTGGTCTTGGGATACACACCACTCTTGAGTGAGCACAAAAATTCTCTTCTCAAATGGTGGGCCCTAATGCAAAGATGCCCATACACTCAAAGCCAAGAGTTGAGAGGCTTGCAGCGGACTGTATGGTGGACTCCGTGAGAGGCCCCGGTGAGGCGATTCTTCCGACCATTGTCTTACCCCCAGCCTCCCTTCCATATGTCATTATATTGACTGGAGTACCCGTTATCTGGGCTGGCCAGAGGGAGACCCAGTGGGACTTAAGGAGTAAGTGCCTCTTTTGGTTGGCCACACACAGGCAATTCTCCTATGACCGAGCAGGTGACATTCCAATGGTCTGGAGAGTTGGCTGGGTGGGCTCGCGGCCAAAGTTACTATAAGGGAACTGTATTGTTATTAACTTTAATAATTCGAGAATGCACATGCCCTGGCTGGCAATAACCCAAGTGCCCAAGCTCCATCCACAGGGATTAGGGCCCATACCCTGGATTATTTTTACTCCCATAGCTCTAATTGGACCACCAACCATAGTGTCCCCGTAAAGTGGCCCATTGATCATTCTATAGTGGCTTCTCATCCCAAACCTCTCATTTTTAACATCCCGGTGGCAAACAGGTTTGTCCCCCTTGAGGAAGTGGACTGACTCATGCAGCAAGGTGGACATGTCCTGAGTAGTGTGACTCAGGGACTAGGTGATGACCCAAGGGGTCTCAATAGTGGACAGCTGACTGGGCTTTGTGGAGTGGCTCGGGGGAAGCACCGTTGGTTTCTTTGAGTTACCACCAGCAGGGAAACTCTTTCTTGATGGCCTATGACTCTCCATCATCTGGTGTACTTAGTGGTGGTTCTTTTACAAACGTGTTGAAAATAGTCCCCCGGGCCCACCAGGTGGCTACTGCTGGTTCTTTTTTTACTGGCTATCGTGTCCCAGGAGAGCACCTCAATCCCGATCATAAGCTGTGGAGTCTATCCTGGAAAATCAACGGAATGAACAGAAAATTGTACTGCCTCGATTGGGGGTGCTTTGTAGACAGCCATAACATGTGTATGTTCCAGGAAACTTTGGCTAGGGACTACTTCTTGAGAATGGGGTACGCAATTTTCAATGTACCAACTACAAAGGGGAATAGGGGCAGGCCCTCTGGGGGCCTTAGTACCTGGGTTGCCTCACATCTAGATTGTACAGCAGACCAGCTCAACACCATGTCTACTGACATTCAGTGCACCTTACTTACCTTCACTCCCAGTCTTAAAATTGCTCTTATCAACATTTATTCACATCCTGTAAGTGTCTGCCAGGAATCTCAGACACTTGAACACTTGAACACTTTTATCGGTACTGTCCCTTCGGACGAGAGGTTGGTTATAGGGGGGGACTTTAATTGCCAATACGAGCCCATTCTCCCACCTACTGAAGTTTTTCGCAGTGCTCAGGACTGGCTCTGGTTAATCCCCGACCCTCAAATTCAAACAATAAAGGCCTGGACACATATAGCTCTCCAGAATAATGCTGTGACCCTAACACATTCTCTGAGGGCCTGTAATGGCCGCACCAAGTCAGACAGACCAGGAAAGTCAACCTTTAATAGGATTGGTCATACCTCCCTGTTGGGTATATATTTTAGTTGAAACTAGATCATGGCAGTGGGTAGTTGACTTCTTTTTCCTTTCTGGACAAGATAGCGACCATGATGCCCTGATATTGGATTTATCCCTAGCCGAATTTAATAATCCCTCAGGTAGCTCTCACCGAGTACGCAATAATCTCATTCTCGCCAATAATATAAGAAGAATTAGTTGGGGGTCTTTTAAGCAGTCACCAGATAAGATGGCTGCATTGCTCTCCTTAATAATAATGCCTTTACAGGAATTGGGGGTTTGTCGGGGACCTGGACTTGCCACACACTATCAATAGAATTGAGGCACTGCACTTAGAACTAACATCTAGCTTGGCCAATGTCTTCCATCCCTTGACCCATTACAAACCTAAAGAGGATATTAAACTAACTTGGTTTAATGATACTTGCTGCAAGGCTAAGAGAGCCCTTTTAGATTCAACCAGGAGCAATAACAGGACCCTGATCAAACAAATGAGGGCCAGCTACCAAGATACCATAAAACAAGCTAAGTCGACCTGGGAACTAGACAGATGGAGGCTCTTAATGTAGCCCTTACTAAAAGAGAAATGAGGTTGTTTTGGTCACTATTATGCTCAGGCTGTAATGGCGGCCAGCCAGCATTTGAACCCAATATTGCAGTGGCCGCCTGGAAGTCTCACTTCCAATTCCTATATTCTACGGATGTGGGCCCCGATTCCTGTGTCAATAGCCCTTTTTTAACACGAGGGATTGTTTTTGAAGAGGATCAAGGGATTACTCCAGTGGAGGTCCTCAATGAAATTAGGAAGCTTCCCACCAGAAAAGCACTGGGACTAGAAAAGATCCCAGGTAACTTGTTTAGGGCAGAACCAAATATATGGGGACCCTACCAATTTTTAATGCCATCTTTAGAGGCACGGTGATATCAGACACCTGGCTGGGGGCGGAAATTTACCCTGTCTATAAAAAGGGTTCACCCCTCTCACTGACCAACTATAGGCTGATCAGTCTGATCGATGTCACGCAGAAACTGGTTGCTAGGATCCTCCTTGATTGCCTTCATGAGTGGATGGAGGAGATAGAAGTCCTTGGTCCCTACCAAGCTGGTTTTAGAAAAAACACCTCCACCATTGATCAAATACTAAGGCTACAGCTATTATACTGGAAGACGTTATCGATAGAGGGTGGCAGCCTCTATGTGATATTTGTTGACCTAAAAATGGCCTTTGATTTCGTACCTAGAGATAAACTGTTGGAGATATTGCAACAGCTGGGGATCCCACCCTATTTCTTGACCTTGATCATGAGACTGCATCCGGGTAACTATGCCCAAGTGAGATACAGGAAATGTGGGGAATTAACCCCATGCTTCCCAGTTAATAGAGGTGTAAGGCAGAGCTGCGTGCTCACTCCAACCCTCTTTTGCCTATTCATTAACGCTCTGGTTGCCCAACTTAATGAGGTAGCTGAAAACAACGCCCCCAAGGTGTTGCACATCAAAGTGCCTGCAATGTTGTTTGCGGACGACACCTTGCTTCTTTTTAAGTCACCCATGGGCATTCAGAGAGTCCTTGATGGTTTTGTAACATTCTGTACAGCAAGCGGGTTGGAGATTAACACGCTAAAAACCAAATATATGGTGTTTAACCCACTCCAAACCTCCCTCCCCAACCCCTCTCTAAATGGTATCATGCTAGAGAGAGTGACCGTTTTTGATTATCTGGGTGTAACACTGTCTGAAAACTTTGGCTGGGGCCCTCAAATCACCAAAGCTAGCCTCAAACTGTCCTAGACAGTGGGGGGAGTATTAAAAACCTACAGAAACCCCTTTTGTAAACCAGCTGCTTCGGTGGCTGAGATATATAAAGTTTCAATTAGGAGTGCCATAATGTACGGGGGGAGTTATGGGGCCATTGTCCTACTGGTGGTCTGTCCAAAAGTGAGAACAACTTCATGAGACAGTTATTGTGTCTCCCAATTAGCACCCCCCTCATTCCATTTCGTATGGACTTGGGTATTAGACCCATAGCTGAGGAGTTAGGGCTTTGCTCCTTAACTTTTTAGTGGAGACTGTGGGCGCCTCAGGAGCTTGCTGCTTGCCAGCTAGAATTTAAGGCAATTTTGGGTCTTTTGAAGGTGGGCAACTATGTGTGGCTCGTACATATTAGAGATACATGCTACAAGTTAGGTCTCCCAACTCTATACACCCATCCATAGACAGTATGCCTGATTACCCCTCGTATAGTTCTAGTTAGAGCATATATGTCGTACAAGCTAGACGCGACTCAGGGGAACTCTCAGATTGGTCATCTAACATCTCAAAGCTGACTATGTTTTGGAGTACTTTATGGAGGCCATACAACCGATCCTGGCAAGGAAACCTTACTTCCAGTTTAGACTAGGGACCTTGCCGTTGCGTGCCTTCACTAATAAATGGTCAAAAGTTCCACCCCTGGAGTTTCCTGCCTGCAACCATGCCGAGGAGACTGATGTACACATTTTCCTTTTTTGCCCTGGGTATAAAGTTGCCAGACGGTGCTGGTTAGCTCCTTTATGTAGAAATATGGGGTGTAGGCAGTTTGCCGAGGCTTTTAGAATATTGCAGATGGACACCCATCCACCCACTGTTTTGCAGTCTCCCGCTTTTTGTACTTTATGTGGCACAAGCAGAGGACCTGGACAAAAGCAGTTGTGCTTGCATTACCTTTATTCCGCCTTCTGATGATCACATTTTACTCATTATAATTAGTTTTTATTTCCCAATTGACTTTTTTATCATTCATTCTAAACACCTTTCTATTCTAGAGATCACTATGCTAGATGAAACCCATTTCGGCAATGTTTCTTGACATGGGATAATTCTTGGATTTTGACCAGTTGTTTTTTAATTCTATTTGTTATTTTTTTTCTACGATGAATTTTAAATAGGCTTTTAATGTACTTTTGTTTTACTATATGACTATTTATTGGTCTTGCATTTACTTCTGTGCCATTGTATTGTTCACTTTTATGGTCTATATTGACGGAAATAAAGTTTGTTGGATGGATAAAGTGTGCAGAGGTAAAACTAATCCATCAACCTACATCAGTTTACTGTAATTTCCTCTTATCCTCTTATTATTTCAATGTTCAGTTGTAATAAAATTCAGACGAAAAGAGTTTCAGTCATTGCAGAAACATCCGAAAATAGCAAAGTGCATATGGTTTGTGAAATTAATAAAACATGACCACGTGATTTTTTTTATGTAACAGATCTGTTTTAGAGAAACAAAACTAGGAATGTGGCACATCTCATCTTTAAATATTTAGAGGCTGCTATGGCACAAAGTATCACGGTATTTGGCCATAGTCCAAGATACCCTCTCCCATCTGTTGTTAATTATCACAGACATTACATAGCCAGCTCTGTTGGCATGATTTATTTAGAAATCCAAAATACACTGCTTCCTTTCGAGTATTGTAATAAAAGTGATAGAATAGAAATGTCGTTAAGCATAGAGAACGTAGTGTGAACATTTTATTTCCTGGTGAAATCAGGTTATTGGGATCCAAATACTCACTAGATCAGTGTTTCTCACACTGGCGCGAGACGATGTTTGATTGGTCACAAAAGTCAAAGCAAACTGTATTTACCTTGTTACATTTGCTGCACTTGACTTCCGCTGCTAATTTCTTAACATGGGGACTAGTGTTTACAAACTCCTCTCACTTTAGAGTCAGAGAAAGAAAAGTAATGTGAATTAAGTGACAACATTTCCAGGGTACATGAAGCTTAAAAGGAAAGGCTGTCCTATGTCATTTTTTTCCTACCACACAACATAATGTAAATGATACAAGTGAACGCTGTACATTTAGCCGTTAAGGGAGCAAAAATGAAGCACTTTTTCGAAATTTTGAATTGTGATGGAAAAAAGATTTGGATAGGATAGGAACTAATCAAGGAACTTTACTTGGTGATGTACAAAATAATAAATATTGACTAAAACCCTATTTCCTATTTTTGTGCAATATAGTTTGATTAGTAAAACTGTACGTCTGTGTAAATTAAGTGACCATGTCAATGGAAATTGTGCTGTCGGTAAATAACAATGCACTTTAGTTACACTAAAAAAATCACCCTCCTCAAATTCATTAAAGATAGGTGGGCCGCAATAGTTTGCTGTAATAAAAAGCGGGCAGTGATTTTAAAGAATTTTGGAAGCATTGCACTACATGGAAACAGAATACAATTGGAACTAAGTGGCTGATTAGGATAACGGTGGGGCTGCTAACGACAGCCCATCACAAGCAGTCCCACCTCCATCTGAACCATCTTATCCGCCCACCATATTTGAAAGGCGGGCGGAATCCGACAGGCTCCTTGAGCCCGCTGGTGCGGCAGAGGGGGTTGTATTCCCTAGAATGGCGTCGGTGCCTGCCAGGCACTGCTGTAGGGATTATAATGTCCCTTTCCGCATGTCTCTTCATAGTGGTTAACCCATGAAAAGGCAGGTGGAAAGGGACTTTGGGGGCCGCCTTCCCCCCGGCCTTCTGATATGGGCACTGGGGGGGCACATATGGTGCCCCCTACAGAGCCCTGCACCATGTGGCAGGCACCGCATGGTGCCTGCCATGCAGTGCAGGGATATGTCAGGTGTCCCTATTTTGAATTGCGGCAGGTGCTGCAGCCAGCAGCACCCACTGCAATGCAAAGTATAGGCATTTTGACCGCCGTGGTGGCGGTTGCATCATAATGCCTATGTCGGGCCGCCAACAGCCTATCGGGCGGCCCCGGTTCTGATAGGGTGAAGGGTGGAGGGCGGCGGTAAGTCTGCCCGCCATCCTAATCAGCCCCTTAGTATTGCAATATTGTATTATGATTGCAAATAGCCTCCTGTTTTAATCAAATATTGATTACATGGCGAAGTGCTGATCAAAATCAAGTGATAAAGCAGTGGCATTGATATTTTGGCAACAATCTGGGATTGTTTTTCTGATACGCACCCATATAAGTGGACTGATATGAGTACTTTGTTACTTCTTTCAACAGGCTGCCCCCAGAGTTTCTTATATATGGTGTGTTATAAATTGGGTTTCTGGTTGGCAAAGGTATACACCCAAACCATGCAAAACCCACCACTATATTCAGGGTAAGTTAGATACAAAAAGATAACCTTTACTCACCCTCTGGTAGCTTGGTACAGAGCAGTCAGACTTATCTAAAGAGGCAAGGTGTAAAGTATTTGTGCAACACAATGATTACAGTATCACAATAAAAACACCACAAAAAGACTCCATACCAGTTAAAAATTAAAAAGAATATTTATCTGGCTTGAATAAAACCAAAATGACAAAGATCCAACTGGTACTTGTCATGATATAGGCATTTAAGACATGTATGCAAATCAATACTTGTGGAACCGCCTGTACTCATCCATTCAAGTATTTTTGGTAGGTTCCTTGGGATTACAAAGATCTCCACTGGGGATCGACAGAATGAATGAATGAATGAATATTACATTTATAAAGTGCTAAGTTAGCCCAAGTGCATCAAGGCGCTACAGAGGAGTGATGTGCAACTGAATAAAATGCTCATACTGAAGTCTGTGTAAAGAGCCAGGTTTTCAAGGCCTTGCGGAAAAGAGAGTGTGACCCAAGACCAGATAAAACATCAGGCAGAGAGTTCAACAACCTAGCAGCGGCAGTGGAAAAGGCCCTGCCTCCCCATCTAACCTTTTTATACCTGGGGACTACTAGCCAATTCTTGCTAGCAGACCTAAGCTGCTTGGTCGGGGCATAGAGTTGGAACATCACTTTAATGGCATCAGAGCCAAGGCCATAGTAGGCATTATGGGTAAGGCATAGAGTCTTTAAGAGAATCCTTCGATCCAGAGGTAGCCAGTGCAATGAGATGGGGAAGCCGAAACCGAGTGGTACATTGGCACATCCATCACCAGCCTCGCAGCATCATTCTGCATTAACTGTAACCGTCACACCAAGCCCTTGTTAATGCCCAGATAGAAGGGATTACAATAATCAAGTCTGGTCATTATCAAGGAAATCACTGCCTACTTTCGTGATGCAAACGAAAGGAACTGGGAGATTTTTCTACGAAGCCTGATTAACCCAAAACAGGTGGACACTGTTCTGCTAATCTGAAGGTTTAGGGACAAAGATGTGCCCAATATAACCCCCTGATTTTTCCCATGGGATACAGGGGATGGGCATCTGCCCAAGGTATCAGGCCACCAGTCATTTGACCAGATGTCATGTTGGTTACCGAAAATCAAAATTTCGTTTTTTTCCACATTCAGTTTAAGATAGTTTTCCACCATCCAGGATGAGAATGCCTCCATGCAGTTTTTCAAATTTGTGGCAGATTCCCTAATGCTGTTGGTAATGGACACCATAATTTGTGTGTCGTCAGCATAGGACAACACCTCAAATCCAAAAGATCTCACAACCTTAGCCAATGGGGCAACGTAGATATTAAAAAGTGTTGGGCTTAGGGAGGAGCCCTGTGGAACTCAACATATCAAAGGGTTTGAAGCTGAGTAATATTGGCCCATATTCACTATCTGTGCCTGCTCATTAAGGAAGGATATATTCAAAGAAAGTGGGTGACCCAATAAACACTTGCGAGCTTGGGCTAATGTATGATAAAAATAAATGTGCCTGCAAGGGGATTTGTTTGTTAGAAACTAATCACAGATTGTAGACCTGTATTTCTTGTTGTAAGTTATGGTCTATCCAACCTAATTGGCATCTGTTTGTAATTCTTTGTGTCACAGTATTTAGGACTTGAAAATTAATCACAACCAATATAAAAAAGAAAAGAAAGAAGAGCTACACGGGAAATATGTTTCATAGAAAAATAATTATCTTTATATTTATAAAGTTAGGGTACTGTTCAGCATTAAAAAACAACGAACGAGAATAGCAGAATCTCGCATGATTACGCCGTTTCGGAGGAAAGACGACTGGCTACAGAGATAGAGAAGTGTCCATTCTATTTTCTTACCAAAAAGGAGCATAAATATCCTTCAACCCAAAGCTTGCGTGATTCAGAAAATACCAGGTTCTTTTTCGTGAAGACTGTGGCAGAAACTCACATTTTTAATACATCAATTCAAGAACTCAAAAAGAACTGCCCAGGGGGTCTCTTCTTTATTTTTAAGATTGGTTGTCCTGAAGATGGTCTTAAGGAGTCAACAAATATAAGACTGAAACGTCGACTTTTCTGTCAATATCTTCTTTGTTCTGATTGATTTTGAACAGCGGCATCTCTTTTTGTAGGACCATAGGAGCCGCTGATGAAAAATTTGTAATAGATTGGACTTGGATACAGATGGATTAATGGAGTGATTCATTTAATTCCTGTTCATTTGTAAGGTTTTGTACAATTGTTTTTTAATGCTGAACAGTACCCTAACTTTATAAATATAAAGATAATAATTTTTCTATGAAACATATTTCCCGTGTAGCTCTTCTTTCTTTTCTTTTTTATATTGGTTGTGATTAATTTTCGAGTCCTAAATACTGTGACACAAAGAATTATAAACAGATGCCAATTAGGTTGGATAGACCATAACTTACAACAAGAAATACAGGTCTACAATCTGTGATTAGTTTCTAACAAACAAATCCCCTTGCAGGCACATGTGTTTTTATCATTAAGGAAGGAGGCAAGAAGCCCAAGGGCTGTGCCCCCAATCCCTATCTCCTTGAGGCGCTTCACCAGCCTCAAAGGAAACAGGGTATCAAAAGCTGTGGTAAGGTCAAGAAGAACCAGCAGGGAGGTATACCCTGCGTCAACCTGGACCCGAATGTTGTCAAAAACCGCCGTTAACGCTGACTCAGTGTTATGATGGCTTCTAACGCCATGCTGTGAGCCATCAAGCAGCTGGTAGTCCAGTAAATAGGAGCTAAGGTGTGAATTCAAATGTCTTTCCATAATCTTGGCTGAGACCGGTAGCAGGGAAATGGGGCAATAGTTTTTTGATTTCGTAGGGGCCAGAGAAGGCGTTTTTGAAGCGGTTTGACCACAGCGTTTTTCCAAGGGGTGGGATGTTTCCCCTCTGAAATAGCCATATTTAGTACTGAGGTGAGGTGGGGGACAATGACTTCACTTCCTATTTTTAAAACCTTTAGGGGGCAAGCATCCAAGGAAGACCCAGAGGTGATTCCTTCTAACAGGCGAGCCGTCATTTCAAGTGATGAACTCCTTACATGTTGGAGCGGGTAGTAAATATTGCTCCACAACCCCTTAGAATGGTTCTGATTGTAAAAAAGGGACGCAAACCCAATGTACACATGAGAGACCTCTCTAGTTCCCTTGCAACCGTGAACTTGCAATTTCAGCCACCTGTGAAAGTGCAGTGTGGCGACAATGGTCAACAGTACTTTCCTACAAGACATGCAGGAGTGATGGCTCTGCATCACCAGAGGTCTCGTCAAGCTAGAAGGAGCTGTGGCATTGGCCTCACGGGACTGTCCTTGGTGGTCCGTTGACCAAATGACACTTAGCGGCGTTCTCCTTTGAGACTATAAGCGTGTAGTCCACATTGGCATGCAGCATTTGCTCAGCAGATGCGCTGACCACGGAAGACATTCTGGTTGCTCTGGCAACACATGGGCAGGGGAGCTGTGCTGCAAAAGGGCTTCCCTTGATGCCACGTGCCTCTTCAGTGGCAGAGCCAGTGACTGCAGGCGGTGCACAGGGAAGTCATGCGTACAGGTAACAAAGCAACTGAGAACGGAGGTGTGTGCACTGGGTGCAAGCAAGCACAGAGCGCAGGGCTCACCTGCAGCTCAGGGCACGTGCTGGCCAGGAATATTGGAAGAACTGATTCTTAAGAGGTATCCACTGCTATGTGGATGTCGGGGAAGATTTTGATGGCCCTGAGACTTCAAAAAACAGAGGGCAAGCCACAAGAACCTTGGAGTTTTTGTGTCAAAGGTGAAGGAGGGCAGGTTCAATCCTCCCTCACTGCAAGAGGCAGCAGGCAGAAGGCCAACACAGCAGAGCAAGCTGCAAGGTAGCAGTTCCTCTAATTAGCACAGCAATCAGTAGGCAGCAGGGCAACACAGCAAAGCAAGTAGCAAAGTGGTAGTACCTCCTGTCAGCACAGCTCCTCTTCATTACAGAGTCTCCTCATGACTCAAAAGTGAACTGAATTTGGGGTGTCAAGGGTCCAGTACTTATATCCAAATATAATGTTGAAGTGGGGGAAATATCAAAGAGGTATTTGAAGATCACACGGTCTCTGCCTTTCTGCCCTTGCTCCACACACACTACACAGCTCTTTGTGTGGGGACAGGCACAGCCCTATTTTGGTGGAAGTGTTAGCTCTTCCCTCCCAATTTACCTCAGGAAGGTCCATCAGCCTGGTGTTGGGCAACCAGGATGCAAAAGAGTTACACCCCAGCTCCCTTTGTGTTACTTGTGTAGACGGAATGCATAAAGCCCAGCTATCACCCTAAACCAGACGTGTATTTAGAGACAGGCAGAGGCACAGATTGGTTAAAGTAAAAAAATACCAACTTGCAAAACGTTGCATTTTCAGATCTGCAATTTAAAAAACAACTTTACTAAAAGATGTGCCCTTGGAGCTTTTGGGTTAAAGGTGATGGAGTGCAGGGTCAATCCTCCCTCACTGCAAGAGGCAGCAGGTCAACACAGCAGAGGAAGCTGCAAGATGGCAGTCGCTCCGGGCAGCACAGCAATCAGTAGCAGCAGGCCAACACAGCAAAGCAAATAGCAAAGTGGCAGTCCCTCCTGTCAGCACAGCTCCTCTTCATCACAGAGTCTCCTCATGACTCAAAGGTGAACTGAATTTGGGGTGGCAGGGGTCCAGTACTTATATCCAAATATACTTTTGAAGTGGGGGAAATATCAAAGAGGTATTTGCAAAAAGTAGGATTTTCAGACCTGCAATTTAAAAACCAACTTTACTAAAAGATGTGTTTTTAAATTGTGAGCCCAGAGACACCAAACTCCAATTTTCCATCTGCTCCCAACAGGAATATACGCTTAAACAATGTTTTAAGGCAATCCCAAGTTAACCAATGGGCGGACAGGTTTGCAGTACTGAGAAACACTTTTAGCTGTTTTTCATTGACAGGAAATGTGAATTTCACAAGTACATGTCCTGCCTTTTAAATAAACTGAACCCTGCCCATAGGACTACTTAGTGCCTACCTTAGGGATGTCTTACATGTAATAGCTAACTTGCCAGGTCAAAACGGCAGTTTAAAACTGAACACACAGGCTCTGCAGTGGCAGGTTTGAGTCATGTTTAAATGGCTACTGAATGGGTGGCTCAATCAGTGCTACAGGTCCACTAGTAGCATTTCATTTAGAGACCCTGGTCACATATAGAGCACTTTACTAGGGACTTCTAAGCAAATTAAATATGCCAATTGTGGATAAGCCAATGTTACCATGTTTAAGGTTCAGAGCATATGCACTAAAGTGCCAAGAATCCTAAAGCCAGCAAAAATGAAGTCAGTAAACCAGAGGTCGAAAACCCATAAGCAGTGATATAGGCCATTTCCATATTGGAACTCATCACCATTACATGGCCTGTAGTTCATGGTTAGTTTGTAGGTCCTTCTTTCAAATTGGCAGCGGCTCTTCCACTGACATTATGCTATGTTTGTACCCTCTCCTTGTGTGTATGTCCTTTCTATCTTGGGACCTACAGATCCCAGTTTTGTTGCAGTATCTTTCCTCGAAATAATATCGAAGGGACAGGTACCTTTGAATATATTTCCCTTTTATAAATGTCACTGATCATCTGGGCACCAAAAGGTTGAAAAGGATTATAGGTTTGTTTCATGGATTCCTTACTATGTATACATACCAAATGTATCTTTCTATGGATTCTTGTTTGCATCAGTAGGATGGAGTGATCGTTCTTAATTCCCTTGGCAGTGATTTGTTTGCTGATACTTAGAGCAGGGTTGGATTAGCTCCTTGCTCTTGATTGGACGGCTTTTTGACTCAGTTCCCACTCCAGAATCAATGGCTTCCTACCACTTTCTTTTGTTTGTCCCACACGGGAGCATTTCAGTCTCACAGTGTTATGATAGGATTGTGGTGTTCTTCTATTGCTGATGTTAGGGAACTCTTTTTCCTTTCATTTTTAGCAACCTATGGGAGCGCATGTCTTTCCTCTTTTTTCCTGCTGTACGCCATCTCCATTCATTCCCCATCTGCCGCTTTTTCCTCCTCAGGACTCTAGGCGGCTCATCCTTTTAAACCAACCGGAGTTCACATTTTACCAGTCAGCAGCTTTATCTCTGGTTACAACCAAGGCCTACTGGATGCGCTAATGCATGTTTTCCTTATTGTAAATCAGTGTAATCACATTCGGCTACAGATGCTTTCACTCTCATATGGTCATGTGCTGTGCTGGGTAGTATCGAAATTTGGGCTGGAACGGTTTGTGGCATCTGCGAAGGTGTCACGTATTTGTAAACTTTGGAAAACTTCACATGTAGGTGAAACTTTTTCCAGCATTTTTTAAAGCGGAGTAAAACCCTGAAGAACCAATTCTTGTGATAAGATTCAAGCCCTAAAAGTGAGTTTTTGATGAGATTTTGTCATGCAAAGCCTACTTTCAAAGTCGCAAATGTATTTTTGCAACTTTAACAAACTTCGCATTGCTCACAAAATGTTGAAAAAAAATCACAGAGTGTGATGAGGAAACAGTTTTCAGTATCAGATCACTTCATTCCAAGTGTAGAAAAATGTATTGGTATCTTAGAAAGTAGTTGGATCACTGCTTGTTCCTCACAAGTGCCCATGGGCCTGATCAAACTCTCCGGGGCATATTTACAAGCCCCTTGCGCCACGCTTACACCGCTGTTGCGTCACGTAAGGCGGCGTAAACGTGGTGCATCCCTGCGAGGCATTTACAACGTGACGCATCTATGGAGATGCGTCACGGTGTAAGGCCCTGCGCCACATGAAACCTGCGTCAGGTTTCATGTGGGCGTGTCCACACAGGGGGTGGCGTTCCGTCGCAGGAACGCCCGTGAAAAGTGACTCAGTGAAATCTACAAGATTCACTTTCCCAACGCTGATGCGTCAAAACCCTGCGCCTGCTTGAAGCAGGCGAAAGGCTTGACTCACCATGTTAGAAATAGGGCAAGTTGGAACAGTGCTGGAGTTGCGTGCCGCTCGCAACACAACTTCAGCACTGCGCCAACTTTACGCCTAAGATGCGACACGCATCTGTTTATTCCTGAGTCATGGTGCGCCGCATTGTAAATGCGATACAAAAGGGAATGATGGACGGAGCGTTTGAGCAAATCAAACACTCACCCCCAGTCAACTGATCTGGGTTTAATCCATCACCATTCTTTAGCTCACTCGGCCACCCCAGTTCAGACATGGCCATATGCAAATCAGTCTGACCCTGTGCCTCATGGGAACAGTCCAGCCCGAACTGCCAAGCCATGTCTTCCCTGGACCGGAAACAAGCATCCTGGGACCGGTTTCGGATTCATAATCCTCATCAGCCAGGCTATCTTGAATCCAGTGGCCAAGTGAGCAAGGGACTCACGTCTGAGCATACCCTGCCACACTTAGGGCGAACAAAGCGATACAAAAGGGGATGATGGACGGAGCGTTTGAGCAAATCAAACACTCATCCCCAGTCAACTGATCTGGGTTTAATCCATCACCATTCTTTAGCTCACTCGGCCAACCCAGTTCAGACATGGCCATATGCAAATCAGTCTGACCCTGTGCCTCATGGGAACAGTCCAGCCCGAACTGCCAAGCCATGTCTTCCCTGGACCGGAAACAAGCATCCTGGGACCGGTTTCGGATTCATAATCCTCATCAGCCAGGCTATCTTGAATCTAGTGGCCAAGTGAGCAAGGGACTCACGTCTGAGCATACCCTGCCACACTTAGGGCGAACAAAGCGATACAAAAGGGAATGATGGACGGAGCGTTTGAGCAAATCAAACACTCACCCCCAGTCAACTGATCTGGGTTTAATCCATCACCATTCTTAAGCTCACTCGGCCACCCCAGTTCAGACATGGCCATATGCAAATCAGTCTGACCCTGTGCCTCATGGGAACAGTCCAGCCCGAACTGCCAAGCCATGTCTTCCCTGGACCGGAAACAAGCATCCTGGGACCGGTTTCGGATTCATAATCCTCATCAGCCAGGCTATCTTGAATCCAGTGGCCAAGTGAGCAAGGGACTCACGTCTGAGCATACCCTGCCACACTTAGGGCGAACAAAGCGATACAAAAGGGGATGATGGACGGAGCGTTTGAGCAAATCAAACACTCACCCCCAGTCAACTGATCTGGGTTTAATCCATCACCATTCTTTAGCTCACTCGGCCACCCCAGTTCAGACATGGCCATCTGCAAATCAGTCTGACCCTGTGCCTCATGGGAACAGTCCAGCCCGAACTGCCAAGCCATGTCTTCCCTGGACCGGAAACAAGCATCCTGGGACCGGTTTCGGATTCATAATCCTCATCAGCCAGGCTATCTTGAATCCAGTGGCCAAGTGAGCAAGGGACTCACGTCTGAGCATATCCTGCCACAATTAGGGCGAACAAAGTGATACAAAAGGGGATGATGGACGGAGCGTTTGAGCAAATCAAACACTCACCCCCAGTCAACTGATCTGGGTTTAATCCATCACCATTCTTTAGCTCACTCAGCCACCCCAGTTCAGACATGGCCATATGCAAATCAGTCTGACCCTGTGCCTCATGGGAACAGTCCAGCCCGAACTGCCAAGCCATGTCTTCCCTGGACCGGAAACAAGCATCCTGGGGCCGGTTTCGGATTCATAATCCTCATCAGCCAGACTATCTGGAATTCAGTGGCCAAGTGAGCAAGGGACTCACGTCTGAGCATACCCTGCCACACTTAGGGCGAACAAAGCGATACAAAAGGGGATGATGGACGGAGCGTTTGAGCAAATCAAACTTTCACCCCCAGTCAACTGATCTGGGTTTAATCCATCACCATTCTTTAGCTCACTCGGCCACCCCAGTTCAGACATGGCCATATGCAAATCAGTCTGACCCTGTGCCTCATGGGAACAGTCCAGCCCGAACTGCCAAGCCATGTCTTCCCTGGACCGGAAACAAGCATCCTGGGACCGGTTTCGGATTCATAATCCTCATCAGTCAGGCTATCTTGAATCCAGTGGCCAAGTGAGCAAGGGACTCACGTCTGAGCATACCCTGCCACACTTAGGGCGAACAAAGCGATACAAAAGGGGATGATGGACGGAGCGTTTGAGCAAATCAAACACTCACCCCCAGTCAACTGATCTGGGTTTAATCCATCACCATTCTTTAGCTCACTCGGCCAACCCAGTTCAGACATGGCCATATGCAAATCAGTCTGACCCTGTGCTTCATGGGAACAGTCCAGCCCGAACTGCCAAGCCATGTCTTCCCTGGACCGGAAACAAGCATCCTGGGACCGGTTTCGGATTCATAATCCTCGTCAGCCAGGCTATCTTGAATCTAGTGGCCAAGTGAGCAAGGGACTCACGTCTGAGCATACCCTGCCACACTTAGGGCGAACAAAGCGATACAAAAGGGGATGATGGACGGAGCGTTTGAGCAAATCAAACACTCACCCCCAGTCAACTGATCTGGGTTTAATCCATCACCATTCTTTAGCTAACTCGGCCACCCCAGTTCAGACATGGCCATATGCAAATCAGTCTGACCCTGTGCCTCATGGGAACAGTCTAGCCCGAACTGCCAAGCCATGTCTTCCCTGGACCGGAAACAAGCATCCTGGGACCGGTTTCGGATTCATAATCCTCATCAGCCAGGCTATCTTGAATCCAGTGGCCAAGTGAGCAAGGGACTCACGTCTGAGCATACCCTGCCACACTTAGGGCGAACAAAGCGATACAAAAGGGGATGATGGACGGAGCGTTTGAGCAAATCAAACACTCACCCCCAGTCAACGGATCTAGGTTTAATCCATCACCATTCTTTAGATCACTCGGCCACCCCAGTTCAGACATGGCCATATGCAAATCAGTCTGACCCTGTGTCTCATGGGAACAGTCCAGCCCGAACTGCCAAGCCATGTCTTCCCTGGACCGGAAACAAGCATCCTGGGACCGGTTTCGGATTCATAATCCTCATCAGCCAGGCTATCTTGAATCCAGTGGCCAAGTGAGCAAGGGACTCACGTCTGAGCATACCCTGCCACACTTAGGGTGAACAAAGCGATACAAAAGGGGATGATGGATGGAGCGTTTGAGCAAATCAAACACTCACCCCCAGTCAACTGATCTGGGTTTAATCCATCACCATTCTTTAGCTCACTCGGCCACCCCAGTTCAGACATGGCCATATGCAAATCAGTCTGACCCTGTGCCTCATGGGAACAGTCCAGCCCGAACTGCCAAGCCATGTCTTCCCTGGACCGGAAACAAGCATCCTGGGACCGGTTTCGGATTCCTAATCCTCATCAGCCAGGCTATCTTGAATCCAGTGGCCAAGTGAGCAAGGGACTCACGTCTGAGCATACCCTGCCACACTTAGGGCGAACAAAGCGATACAAAAGGGGATGATGGACGGAGCGTTTGAGCAAATCAAACACTCACCCCCAGTCAACTGATCTGGGTTTAATCCGTCACCATTCTTTAGCTCACTCGGCCACCCCAGTTCAGACATGGCCATATGCAAATCAGTCTGACCCTGTGCCTCATGGGAACAGTCCAGCCCGAACTGCCAAGCCATGTCTTCCCTGGACCGGAAACAAGCATCCTGGGACCGGTTTCGGATTCATAATCCTCATCAGCCAGGCTATCTTGAATCCAGTGGCCAAGTGAGCAAGGGACTCACGTCTGAGCATATCCTGCCACAATTAGGGCGAACAAAGTGATACAAAAGGGGATGATGGACGGAGCGTTTGAGCAAATCAAACACTCACCCCCAGTCAACTGATCTGGGTTTAATCCATCACCATTCTTTAGCTCACTCGGCCACCCCAGTTCAGACATGGCCATATGCAAATCAGTCTGACCCTGTGCCTCATGGGAACAGTCCAGCCCGAACTGCCAAGCCATGTCTTCCCTGGACCGGAAACAAGCATCCTGGGGCCGGTTTCGGATTCATAATCCTCATCAGCCAGACTATCTGGAATTCAGTGGCCAAGTGAGCAAGGGACTCACGTCTGAGCATACCCTGCCACACTTAGGGCGAACAAAGCGATACAAAAGGGGATGATGGACGAAGCGTTTGAGCAAATCAAACACTCAACCCCAGTCAACTGATCTGGGTTTAATCCATCACCATTCTTTAGCTCACTCGGCCACCCCAGTTCAGACATGGCCATATGCAAATCAGTCTGACCCTGTGCCTCATGGGAACAGTCCAGCCCGAACTGCCAAGCCATGTCTTCCCTGGACCGGAAACAAGCATCCTGGGACCGGTTTCGGATTCATAATCCTCATCAGCCAGGCTATCTTGAATCCAGTGGCCAAGTGAGCAAGGGACTCACGTCTGATCATACCCTGCCACACTTAGGGCGAACAAAGCGATACAAAAGGGGATGATGGATGGAGCGTTTGAGCAAATCAAACACTCACCCCCAGTCAACTGATCTGGGTTTAATCCATCACCATTCTTTAGCAAACTCGGCCAACCCAGTTCAGACATGACCATATGCAAATCAGTCTGACCCTGTGCCTCATGGGAACAGTCCAGCCCGAACTGCCAAGCCATGTCTTCCCTGGACCGGAAACAAGCATCCTGGGACCGGTTTCGGATTCATAATCCTCATCAGCCAGGCTATCTTGAATCCAGTGGCCAAGTGAGCAAGGGACTCACGTCTGAGCATACCCTGCCACACTTAGGGCGAACAAAGCGATACAAAAGGGGATGATGGACGGAGCGTTTGAGCAAATCAAACACTCACCCCCAGTCAACTGATCTGGGTTTAATCCATCACCATTCTTTAGCTCACTTGGCCACCCCAGTTCAGACATGGCCATATGCAAATCAGTCTGACCCTGTGCCTCATGGGAACAGTCCAGCCCGAACTGCCAAGCCATGTCTTCCCTGGACCGGAAACAAGCATCCTGGGACCGGTTTCGGATTCATAATCCTCATCAGCCAGGCTATCTTGAATCCAGTGGCCAAGTGAGCAAGGGACTCACGTCTGAGCATACCCTGCCACACTTAGGGCGAACAAAGCGATACAAAAGGGGGTGATGGACGGAGCGTTTGAGCAAATCAAACACTCACCCCCAGTCAACTGATCTGGGTTTAATCCATCACCATTCTTTAGCTCACTCGGCCACCCCAGTTCAGACATTGCCATATGCAAATCAGTCTGACCCTGTGCCTCATGGGAACAGTCCAGCCCGAACTGCCAAGCCATGTCTTCCCTGGACCGAAAACAAGCATCCTGGGATCGGTTTCGGATTCATAATCCTCATCAGCCAGGCTATCTTGAATCCAGTGGCCAAGTGAGCAAGGGACTCACGTCTGACCATACCCTGCCACACTTAGGGCGAACAAAGCGATACAAAAGGGGATGATGGACGGAGCGTTTGAGCAAATCAAACACTCACCCCCAGTCAACTGATCTGGGTTTAATCCATCACCATTCTTTAGCTCACTCGGCCACCCCACTTCAGACATGGCCATATGCAAATCAGTCTGACCCTGTGCCTCATGGGAACAGTCCAGCCCAAACTGCCAAGCCATGTCTTCCCTGGACCGGAAACAAGCATCCTGGGACCGGTTTCGGATTCATAATCCTCATCAGTCAGGCTATCTTGAATCCAGTGGCCAAGTGAGCAAGGGACTCACGTCTGAGCATACCCTGCCACACTTAGGGCGAACAAAGCGAGGCACAGGGTCAGACTGATTTGCATATAGCCATGTCTGAACTGGGGTGGCAGAGTGGGCTAAAGAAAGGTGATGGATTAAACCCAGATCTTTTGACTGGGTGTGAGTATTTGATTGGTTCAGATGCTCCGTCCATTACCACCCCCTTTTGCACCGCTTTTGGCCGCCATAAGTGTGGCAGGGTATGCTCAGACGTGTGTCCCTTGCTCACTTTGCCACTGGATTCACGCAAGCTGGGCTGAAGACGGCTGTAATGCCAGAAACTGGTCCTCGGAAGCTTGTTTCCGGTCCAGGGAAAGCATGGCTTGGCAGTTCGGGTTGGACTGTTCCCATGAGGCACAGGGTCAGACTGATTTGCATATAGCCATGTCTGAACTGGGGTGGCAGAGTGGTCTAAAGAAAGGTGATGGATTAAACACAGATCTTTTGACTGTGTGTGAGTGTTTGATTGGTTTAGATGCTCCGTCCATTACCACCCCCTTTTGCACCGCTTTTGGCCGCCATAAGTGTGGCAGGGTATGCTCAGACGTGAGTCCCTTGCTCACTTTGCCACTGGATTCAAGCAACTTGGGCTGAAGACGGCTGTAATGCCAGAAACCGGTCCTCGGAAGCTTGTTTCCGGTCCAGGGAAGGCATGGCTTGGCAGTTCGGGCTGGACTGTTCCCATGAGGCACAGGGTCAGACTGATTTGCATATAGCCATGTCTGAACTGGGGTGGCAGAGTGGGCTAAAGAAAGGTGATGGATTAAACCCAGATCTTTTGACTGGGTGTGAGTGTTTGATTGGTTCAGATGCTCCATCCATTACCACCCCCTTTTGCACCGCATTGTAAATGCGGCGCATCATGGGTGGCGCAAGGATAAACTTGCGTGTTGTATCTTTCCTGGCGCATCTCTGCTGATTTGCAGAGATGCGCCAGGCAACGTAAATATGCCCCTCCTTATCTATAGACTTTAGTGCCTACAGATTAAACTTTCATCTAGGAAATGTGTACAGGTATCTTGGATTATTTATATATAGTCATTGCCGTAGAGCTACTCGCAGAGGAAGCGGGGTTCCAAGACGATGGACATGAGGGTGACTCTAAGAAGGTGGTGAATAGCAAATAAAAAGCTTAACATTGTGCATATTCCCAAAATTTCACACCACATTTGAAATCTCGACACTTACTACCAAAAACGCCAGTGTGTAGATGTGCAAATTGGGTATGAAAAATACTCAAACACTCCAGTATTGTAGAGAGATGTATGGGATCGGAGTCCCTCATACTCCCAAGGGGAGAAAAAAAAAGAAAAATAAAGACCAATAATAAATAACGACTATGTCATCCTAATTATGCAGTTTGCATAGAGTTAGTGATAATGAGCACAATGATATCTGTGGTCAATAGCGGGCAATTTAAAGATGTTGTGAGCTTTAAAATATTGACTACTTTTGGCAACAGAGTGTTTTGAGTTTAAAAGTGAAATTCTGATTCTCTCCTACTATCCACATGGAACATTTAAACTCTTTAGTATTTATTTTTTTTGCTATGGTTTGGCATCAAAAAAGCTTTAGCTCAGGAACCATAACCTATGTTGATATTTCTATTTCGGGGGCATGTCATGACTAAATTTGCTTCTCACTACCATATTACAGATTTGATGAGTGATGCCAGTCCTCAATCGAAGCAGTTTTTTGAAAAGCATTCACATTGAAAATGATTGACCTGCTGGAACTGGGTCCTTTAAATCATAAATGAAGTCAAGTAAGGGTGTATACATTTATTAGAAACTCTCAAATCACTGAAGGGATTACCCACAATATAGAAAAGTTATTCACAGGGCATTGTTAATTACTTTAAGTGAGAATTTTTATTTTATTAAAACATTTACTCTGTGCAATAATTCTGGAACACTAAGTGAGTAAATGTGCAATGTATTTAATAAGAGGTTTGACACAGGGAATATAATTCCATACGGGCTCTATTCTGCAGTGCTTTGTGACAATTTGCCAGTGTGTACATACATTTTGAAATATCTATTGTACCATGAGAGCAGTGGTCTCGCTTTCTTTTTTTATCAAGAAGAGCCTTAGGTTCCCGCCACCATGGCGGGAGGTACGGAGGTACGGAGTCTGTTAGCTCCAATTATAGGGTGCATCGTATGCACATGCTCGCGCGCGCACACAAACACGCAGACACACAGTTGTGGTATCCCCTGAAATTTCGGCTGCAGGGCTTTTCTGGCACACTCAAATCTGTATTCTGGCTACTCAAATCTGTATTCTTGACTCTCGAATATACCTCCTTGTCCCTTTCTTGAGGGGCTTTTGGGGGGGTGGGATTGTGAAGCATTCCCTGAGGGTAGTGGACATGTAATTCTCCATCATGACTGTAGCATTAGTTCTTGCATGTAAGGCCCTCCATACATATGAGGGAATGTTAGAAAATGGCACAGTTTAAAATTCAACACAAGACACATTAAGTATTACAGCCATGGCCATTATAGCCTAATAATGTACGCCTGACGTGCCAAACCCATAAAAATCAGCCATTTTGGTGCAATGCTGCTTCCTTTGCCACAAGCACGTATTGTATAAAATGTCATGGAAATACACGTTTCATATTATAAAACTATTGATAGAATACCATGATTTTTTGCTATATGAAAAGAAGGCAGCTTAAAGGCTGAATACCCCCACAATAAGTTTAAAAGTTAAAGTCCCTGATAGTTCATTTAATATAAACTTATGGCTTGATGCCATCCAACTAACCGAGCTTGGAAGTGCTTTGTAATGAGAAGTTAACATAACACCAAAGCGTTTTAGCATTAACACAAGTGCATTTAGAGGTCAGCAACTCAAAGGTTGCCATTATTCAACCTGACTTAGAAGCACAAACTCTGAGACAGGAAGTCGCCTTGTAAAAGAGAAGAAGAAAAACCGCTGGCTCACAAGCAAGTGAGAGGTATACCGCTGCTGCTGCCTTTTTCTTTGATTCAAACATCATACGTTTTTATCATTACCACTGCTGGAGTGGGGATTTTGTTTAAATTAAGAATCTCGATTCAGCACCATCAGGGCTAGTACCCGCTTTTCTCTCGAGTCGCTCCAGGTCCCTTGAATCTCTGAAATGTTTTTTTTCTGAAATGGGTTTTTGAGAAGATTGAGAGCTGTACATCTCATAAATTATAATCACAGTCATTAATCTTATTTCAGTCAATAATGTGAGTTTGTTATGAGTTAAAGGGTTTTATTAATCAAATCTTTAAGTAATTCATCTTTATTGTAAGTCACAAGCTAATTAATATCAATCTTGATCATCAATATATGAGCAGAAATAAAAAAAATCAATATTAGTTAATCAGAATATAATGCATTAAGTGCGTTCCATAAAGGAAAGAATCCATATTTTAGGAAATAGGGTGAAAATGATGTTAGTCAGAACCCAAAAGTTTTCCAGTTCGAGAGAGTGAGAAAGATAAAAAAAACGGCTTAGCATCAAAAGTCAGCGATAATATTAAAAAATCAATAAAAGCAGAAGTTCTCTTAAAGAGAGGTTCTAGAAACTCAGTGGAGTCTCAGACGAACATGGCATAGGGGTCTGGGTAAATGGAAAACGGTCTAGATAAATGTGAAAGAGTGGCAACCTACTCTAGGAGCACACATTAATATAGACAAAACATTTTATCAATGCTGCAGCTTGTGGTGTTCTTCCTCAGTCAGCCAATCATCTTGTGATACTCTCTTGGGAACAGGATCACTCATCGTCCTCGCACAGAAAACCATAATGACTTCTACATAGCAGCTCCAGGGTTCTAATCATTTCTTACCATCGAGCTGTTTTGTCTACAGTGTATTATATTTTCTCTTTCAAAACTACTTTACCATCAGGACACTGATAACAAAAAAGGGGTTGGGGATTGGCCATAGGTCATCCAAGATTAAAAAATCCATCCATTTTCTAAATATGTTAACACAAAGCCATAGCCCCACTGCCAGGTTTTGAGAGAATAGTGCCTATGGCGTTAGTTACTCCTCGATATCTACCATTCTAAATGTAAAAAAGTATGCATTTTTAGCAGCAAACAATGTATAAGAGGAAACATTTGCAGCATTAAATGAAAACATTTAAGCAACTATTATTTAATATGAATAAACACATGTTCATGGAAATGTCAAAAATACATTTTATACAAATTAAGCAGGGGCGGCTCCTCCCCTACGGCGGAGGAGTGTCGCCTCACTGCTTGTCACAGTGAGAGAAGCCAAAATATAAAATGGTAATAACCTTAAGTTATTACCATTTTATGTTTGCTTTGCGGGCGGGCGGTTGGATATTTCTGCTCTGCTCTCCAAGCAGGGCTGGGGAGGAGTTGTTTGCCCACTCCTGAGTGCGCAAAGACTGTTTGGTCAGCCCTCTCGGGCCATCCAAACTCTCCCCTTCTCCATGCAGGCTACATGCCCATCCCACTAGCCCCTGGCTGGGTGCCGTCCCAACCAATCACAATGCTGCATTACTGCGCTATGATTGGCTTAGGGGAGGGAGCTTGTCTGCCTGCTTCCTGTTCCTGTAAGAGGCAGGAGAGTAGGAGGAGAAAAGATGAGGGACCCAGCGGAAAGGTAGTTTAAATTTTTTTTAATGAAGTTCCTTCTCCCCCTGTTACCCCTACTCCCTGCATGACCCCCCCGCGCCCTTCCCCCCCCCACCCTACTGACATTAAGGACTTTTTTAGTCATGTCAGCTTGTCAGGGACTCCTTGCTTCCGCTAATGTGGCCTAATATGAGTAAATATGGTTGCCCACTACAAGTTTAAATGCATTTCATTTTCATTAAAGACTACACATTACTTTCTGCACATTAGAAACTGTTATTTTCTCAGATATTATTAAAATGCTATCCCAACACAAATGTAAAATGGGAATACTTGTGCCTTTCTCTGTTCAAATCCAAGGACTTGCTTTTACATATGCTACAAAAGTAGTCGTTAACGTGGTTGGTATGGCATTTCGAGTTTTTTATATTAATTTTGCAAACACTTCTTATGCTATGAATTGGTATTATTGCAGTCATTGTTACTATTTCCAGGGGAGAATGAGTTTTCTTCAACAATGTTAAGTTTAAGCAGAATCACATTTAAATTCTTTCTGTATGATATCTCGTTGCCATTGTGTAGATAAACATGCTTTACCCGTAACTGAATAACACCCAGGCTCTAGAGAGGCGCACCCTGGTGCCGGATAAGCAGGGGTGTTGGCTTGTTTTAAAGGGTGTGTCAACTTATCCTTTGGTCTTCCATCCTCACGGGAGAAGATGTGGAGCGAAGGCCAGCTTGATCTTATTTTCCCAGCATTGTTAGATTACTGGTCCTGCATTTAGTGATAATTCACGAAATGTGCAGCTCAAGCTATTGACAGAACTGCATATTCAGCAAGACATCAGAAGCACAAAACTGCATCAGAATGGATTCTTACAGATCACCTTCACCATAGACAAAAGAGGCAACCACAAAGCTCTGAGCTGGAAAGCATTTTGATGCATTATTTTTATCATATAAATCTTAGCTTATGTTGATATGTAATACATACGAAACATGTCCTGTACAAAAGATTTATAGTTATGTTTATTTTATTGTGGCATTTTGACATTAGAAGATAATGGCACTACTCACTTATAAAAACTTTTTTAAAGTGAGTAGTTATGCAACTTCACCAGTTACTAGTCACGTTGTGCTGCAGTGATGGACAGGAGAATTAAAAAAAAAGTCTCATCCAGAGTTGCTTGAGCAGGCAGAACTGAAAACGCAGTTTAGCAGTGCCTGTTCTTAAATATTCAGGCATAACTCACACCTTAGCCTACCGCAACAATTACCTACTAATAGGAAAAGCTTTTTCAATCTTGCCCGTTGTTTTCAATTTAAACTGCACTTTCATCCACCTGTTATTGCGTGATGATGGTCTAATGGCTTTATGAAATTCAGGATTTTTCTAGCCACTGTGTTGATAAATGTGTCTCTTTCACTAACTGTCTCTATCTAAAGCTAGGCCAATTCAGTTCAGAGATTCCCACTTAATGGAATTGTTATGTCATTCAACCATTCCTAAACGTGAACGATCGTAGATTAAACTCTTTACTCATGCGTGGTAATCTGAAAATAGTAAAATGAGATTTCAGAACAGTGAGCAATCGCCTGCCCTGAGAAACAGACTGTTAACTATTTGCGAGGGTCCCTTGTCATTTTGCTCACTCAGGAACAGCTCCAAGACCTTTCCTCAATCAGAAACATTGATAGGGGAAGGACATTTACCTCGTGAAAGTCTCCCTAGAGAGCCAGCCAATGTGGCTAGGTCACCAGCCAATGTGGCTAGGTCACCAGCCATGGCCTGCACTCGCTCCTCTGAATGTGGTAAACCCCTTACTGTGCACAGCCTTCAGGCATGCACTGCGCGGTATCACTGCAGGCTTACACGGCGGCCAGGCCTTTCTGCCCCCGCTGCATACAGCCAACATATTGCCCAAGGACAAGTGCAGCAATAGTGTTTTAAATACTTTTTTTTTTTTTTGCAGATTTCACAAACATGGTGCTAGATTTGTGAACCCACAAAAGGTAAATGGAGAAAAAGCTCGCTTGTTCAATAGTGTGCCTTTATTTTATGAATTGGATTCATAACTCCTCTGTAGATTTGTGATTTTGTGGTGGATCTGCAAATTAACATTATAGATATCTCTAAAACTTAACCCCTTCATGGCCAATTGGAGCAACATTTTAAACAGTAATTCCTGAAAAAATACAGCACGTGAAACACTAAAAGCACAGCCCTTTAGTAAAGTTCTAGCTATGTGCCAAACTTGTACTTAACATTGTATTTCCCATCATGTGATCATAGAAAACATAAACAGTCTCATTCTGATCTATCTCAACCATCATGATAGTCATTATTGGATAGACTTCATCAATATTTAGGAAACACATTACTGCCCAATTCATATGAATTAAAAAAATGTATCAACAGTTAATTTTCAGATGTGGACAGTTCTAAGAGGCCTCGGTCAAAATCATAAATAGTCAGAAAGTACCAACATGCAAGGAGGTGCTGTCATATTCACCCAGAACCAGTACTGTTTGGCCAAAAGTGAAATAAAGTAACGAGGCATGTATATTGTTCTAGAAAGGTAATTTCACAAATATTAAATTTCAGCTAATATAAATACTTTGAAAAATAAACCTACACTCAGCTTCATTTTTAGAATAATATATTCTCCGTAATCAGTAAGCATTAAAAAGCAAATATATTTGACAATAAATATGAATAAAACGTTTCTTGGTCATAAAACCCTACAGTCCACAACATATATGTTTTCTGATGTATTCAGCAGTTTTTTCCAGCCTTATTTAGTCAATCCTATATACACTATATTGACCCAGTGAGCACACCAAACATGGTTTATTACTATGCAATACATACTTAAATCAATTTAATTTTGCTTAAAACGTGTGCCGGGTGCTTAATTTGTAAAAAAAACAAGTGCCAGGGCTCTCGTCAGGAGGCCACTGTAGCTTGCACCACACATTGCCCCTGTAATGCTGCCAATGATAGTAACAACACAGCTGCTAACTTTCACACTCTCACAAGTGTGACAATTGCTATAGCATTTGGACAGGCTCCAAATGCTATAAGAACAGCTTGGACGGCAGGTAATAGTAATTTATAATGTATATACAATTAATAATTGACTGTTGTTGTGGACATTTCAGACACCACCACCTTGTGGCAGACTGACATAAGTGCCGGTGTTGACAATTAAGTGCCGGTGCTGAGCACCGGAAACCACCAGCTCAAATTAAGCACTGCTTGTGCCTCACACTATATGTGGATTTAAGTGAATTTCATTTTCCTAACAGTCTGTACCTTCCACTGTGTGCACAGGTAACTGAACTTTATTTTGCTTCCAACTTTCACTTTGCACTGGCTGTAAATTTCATTTAACAAATTTTGTCAACAACTTATGAGAAGCATGTTTAAATTAACTTAATTTTGCTTTAAACCTGTGCTTCCCTTTCAGTGTATATTTAAATCTCCCTTATTTTGCCCACAACTTGTGCCTCACAATGTGTGTACATTTATTTAAATGTACTTAATTTTTCAACAATTTGTGCCTGATTAAACCCACTTCACTTAAAACGTGTTCAGTGCACATTGAAATCAGCTTTAGTTTGTTACAGATTGTGCCATGCATTGGCTGAATATTTCAGTCCACCCATTTTGTCAACCACTTGTGTCTTACATTGCATGCACATTAAAATTAATTTCATTTTTGCAACAAAAAAGTGAGCTTCACTCTTTGCTCATATTTAAATCAACTTAATTTTGCAAACATATCGTGCCTACCACTTTCAATCAATCAATCAGGGATTTATAAAGCGAGGCAAATTAACCGTGAGTGTCTCAAGGTGCTGGAGTAGCTAATTTCTTCGTGGTGATATGTGCATTCGAACAGCCAGGTCTTGAGTTCTTCCCTGAACTCCTGAAGTGAGGGGGCGGTACTGAGGTGCGGGGAAAGGTTGTTCAAAGCCTTGGCTGCCAGGTGTGAGAAGGAGCATCCCCCGCTGTTGCTTTAATGGACCAGGGTGGTGTCTGTGAGGAGGAGGGAGGCAGATTGTAGGTGTCTGGTCAGTTTGTGGAAAGTCATGCATTTGCTGATGTATGCTGGTCCCTCGTGTGCTTTGGTCAGTGTCTTTAACATGCATCCCTTCTTGATTGGGAGCCAGTGTAGTTTTTTGAGGTGTGGTGTGACATGGGTCCATTTGGGGAGGTCAAGGATAGGTGTTGCAGCTGAGCTTTGTATTGTTTGTAGTCTCTTCAGGAGACCTGCACTGTTTCCTACGTAGAGTGTGTTCCCATAATCCAGACTGCTGGTGACGAGGGCCAGCATGATGGTCCTTCTGTGTTGACTGGGAGCCACCTGAAGATCTTGCAGAGCATGGGTAGGGTGTGAAAGCAGGCAGATGAGACTGTGTTTATCTGTTTCTTCATGGAGAACTTGCTGTCCGGGAGGATGCCTAGGTTGCGGGTGTGGTCTGTCGGGGGTGGGAAGGGCTGAGCTCATCAGGTCACCCTTTGTTGTTCCATGGTGATGTTTTGTTCCCAAAAATTAGGACTTTCGACTTGTCCGTGTTTAGCTTGAGACAGCTGTACTTCATCCAGTTGGCGACATTCATCATGCAACTGTACAAGTTGGCTCTAGTGGTGGAAGGGTCTTCTGACAGTGAGAGGATGAGCTGGGTGTTGTCGGCGTCGGAGATTATGTTGAGTTTGTGCAATTTGACAGTGTTGGCCAATGGGGTCATATACGTGTAGGAGAGGGTGGGACTTAGGGATGATCGTTTGGGGACACAGCAGATGACCTTCTTGGGTTCCGAGGTGTAAGTTGGGAGATGGATCCTCTGTTTTCTTCCAATGAGGTAAGAAGCGATCCAATAAGGTTGTCTCACTTTATACCGATTTGGTGGAGTCTTGTGATCAAGATGTGACAGAAGGATTAGGGCTGTCCTTTTGCCATGGTCCAGGAGGGCCCTCATGTCGTTGGTGGTTGCGATCAGGACTATCTAAGTGTTGTGGTTGGCTCAGAATCCAGATTGAAGGGATCCAGGAGATTGTTGTGTTCCAGGTGTTCAGTAGGCTGCTGGTTGGTTGCCTTCTTGAGAACCTTCAATGGAAAGGAGAGCAGGGAGATTGGCTGGTAGTTCTTCAGTTCTGCTGGGTTGGCAGATGGTTTCTCCAGGAGGGGCCTACCTTCAGCTTGTTTCCAGTCCTCAGGGAAGGAGGCTGAAGTGATGAAGATGTCCAGGACAATCATCTTGCTTCCTAAATTGAAGATGTGGTGGGGACAGGGGTCCATGGGTGCTTCAGAGTGCACTGAGTTCATGATGGATACACTACATATGTATCTAAATCTATTTCCTTGTGTACACCTCATGCTTCTGTCCTAGCTGAAAGTAATGTAAGACGGGAGAACCTCCCTTCATCATGTTGTCTCTTTTTTACCCAGAAATGCCATTCTCTACTACTAGTGAAAATGTATGTTGCCTGAGGGAAACTCTAGAAGGGCAGGAGGATATTATTATGGGTAGAACTAGAAAGATAAGAGTCTCCAGTCTAAAACAAAAAGTATAGGGTCTGACGGAGTGTTGATCACTCTAGACAGACAATGTATGTGCTGAAAAGATATTAGCCTCTCACCCTCACCTGTGCAGGGTGGCAGTATGACTTTGTTGTGTACTACGACCTGACCAGTGCTTGCCTGACTGATTGATGCTCATCTGCCTTTGAGAGCCTTGAGCAGCATGAGAGGAGCTCGGGATGTGAATGCCTGCACAAAATGTTGTCCTTTTTGGGCTTAACCAGAATAGGGTAAATCAGGGCCTTCACAGATTGTGTAGTTACTGCTCAAGGTGTCAGGTTATTAAACTCTTCTACTTCTTTCCTCGTTCATGGGGTGTGTCGGTACAACTGTAGGCAGTATGTTTGCTTTCTGAAAAGGTGGATGGCTCCTGTTCAAGTCACTAACTCCCAGTCCCATTTGGCAAAATTGTAATTAGTAGGTAACATCACGGCCATGTAGATTTTGCTGAAAGGATTATTGGGTCTTTTTTATTGGTGTGCCCGAATTTGCTCTCCTGTTTTGCAAAACTCCTCCATCGTCCGCTGGGCACTGAGCACCAAAAAAGATGAGAGAACCTTTCTGGTCACTCATCCACAACACCAAAACACTTCCAACATTATATCACAATAAACAAAACACTCTGCCAACCATTTCCCCACAGTGTTGTATGTTGCCTGTCTCAAAATGTGCTTTAGTGGCCCACATAGGATAAGGAAGGACTGTATAACTGGTACACTCTACAGTACAGTACAACATAATACAGATAAAAGGGGGTTAAACAGGCTTCTTCCAAGGTGACAATGTGCTCTACTTGTGGAAGCAGCTAGAGTACAGAGGCTTTCTTCTATGGGTAAGACCAGTAACAAAATAAAATCAATGCAATTAAATGCAGTATTGAAAATTAATTAAAGGAAACTTGCTACTAGATATTGAAATGTTGTACTGTGCAATATTTTCTTATCTGCCATACCTCTCAGAAATCAACTAATCCATTCGTCTTAATTTATATCATAGATCACAGAAAAAAACATACCAAGTGACTACACGTATGTTTAGAAAATGTCAAAACGTTTTCAAATATGTTTTCAAGAACTAAAAGACTCTAGTGAAGAGAACCTTTCAAAGGATCCCTGAAAAGGCATTATCTAGTTTTGCTGGCATGATAGTTTGGCTCTCCTGCATGTTGGTTGACAAAACTGATTCTAGTAGAACTGATTGGCAAGATCTCCCGATGAAGTCATAGTCTTCCAGAGACTTGGTTAAACATGCACTGATTGTTCCTCCATCTAAACATCTTCTGGTGGATCTTAGGCCCTCAATACATAAGAAATATTTCCATCTGAGCAGGCTGGTGTTTCTATCCACTGGCTGGTAATGCTTCAGGAGACAGTGATTGCACTGTGGAAAAGTAAATTTTGCCATGTTCTGTGTCCCTACGTGTTCCCCATCCTATGTTATGTGTGCATGATTAATATGCATGTGTATCCCCCATGTTTGATTAAAGACGCAATTACAGTTGTGTCCATCCCTAGTATGCCAGTTTCCAGTTCTCGTGAATACTACGAATATCAGGCCTATGTAAAGTTACGTTGCCACGTTTCTCAGTGTGCACGTTATTTCATTGTAAAGTCCCCGTTTCTAGGCCTCAAAAGGGCCCGGACACCAGATTCAACTCCTGTCTCCTGAGCCCTCGCTGAGGAGCGATACAGCCCCCACCTGTGTTCCTGACCCTTCACTTACTTCCTGCCTCACAGTGCCCGGTTCAGCCTGGCTCTGCCTGCTAGTCTGCCAAGAGTATGTTATGATTCTAGTTATCAGTCCAGCCCTCCTTCTCTGCATTCCTAAACTACTGAATCGCATCAATAGTTTCCGTCATCGTCTAGCCCTTACGTCTCCATGTAAGAGAAATACTGTATTTATGGTCATTTAATATTCTTCATCACGCACTACATGTAGAATAATGCATGCACCAGTCTTAGTGTCTGTTAGCCTTTACCCCGATAACTTTTGGATTCTATCAACATGTTCTCTAAACATCAGATACTAGATAGTGTTTAGGTACATGTCGCCCTGACTCTCCAGACTTCAGTCTCTGCTCCTAGCGCAGAAGTCATAGCCCCCAGCTTCTCCTAGTAACACGTCATTGTCAGTTTGCGCGCACCATTAGGTTAGAGGTCCCGGCTCCTTAGGTAGCCCCCTCCATGTTTCCGCCCCATTTATGACATATTCTGTTACGTTTACATCACATGTCTATGTATACGCCTCCTGTTACACCCACTTTCACCCTTATTTTTCGCGACTGCTATTGACCACACCCACTGCTCCGCCTATTGTATGTATTGCAATGCAACTGTTTTAATATATATGCTTGTACTCTGTTATTAAAATGACCCCCCCAGTCCAATCCTGTCCCAGGCAGCGCTGCCATCCCATTCCTGTGCAGGTTGTCCTGTTCCTGTCCTTTATGCTGTATTAAACCTGCAAACTCCTACTACCTCGAATCTTGACTCTTATTTATTGAGCTATCTGTTATTGCTATGTCCAGTCAAACCTAGATCCGGTATTATTTATTTATATACCACATAATGGCGCCCGAACAGGGACTTGCCCTTTCCCCACGCGCCGGTGAAGCCACGTATGCCCCCTGACCCTCTGCAGCCGTGACGGAACCATACCGGCCACGTGCAGATATTTCTGCTTCAAGTATCCCTCAGGCCCACGGAGGAGACGGAGGTTGCGGTCCAGCATCCAGACGAGGCGGTGGAGGAACGCGGCGAGTCCCGACCAGAGCCCAAGCCGAGAGTCCAAGGTCCGAGGTATCCGGAGGCCCACCCGTAACAGAAGTCCGAAGTCCGTCTGTCCGGCGTCAAAGCAGTCCAGTCCAGTCCGAGGACTTCCGTTCTTGCTGCCCGGTGAGTACCGTTGCTGGGGTAGTATCTAGACAGGGTCAATCTAATTGTCTCTGGTCCGTGGGGTTTGGTGGTACACAGATCCCAAAACGAAGTGTCCACTTCGGTGGATGCGGGTCCTGACGTGTCTCTTTATGAGACCGGTAAGTTTCGTACTGTTTCAGCAGTGCATCTAGTTTCTGTTCTAGCCAGTTCTGTTCTCGAGAAGATTCATGTATTCTGTTTTCCGTATTCCAGGTAGTATTCTGTTCGAACTGTTATTTTAAATGTTCTTCATGTATTTTAATGTCGTGGTATGAAAGTGGTGTACTTATCGTGTCCATTGTGTATTGTATTGTGTCTAGATTACAGTTCAGTCATGCCGTTATTTTCCAGACTACGTCAGTTAAAAACTAGAAAAGGTCTGTTAGAAGAAGCAGTTCCTGTCCCGCCTAGGGACAGTCCAGGTCATTTTATGTATCAGAAGCATGGCATAAGTGCCATATTGTATCTAGATGTATGGGTAGAGTATACCAAACAGTTAGAAGAAAAGTATAGATGGCCCGTATCGGGTACATGGGATGCCGAGTGCATCATGCGAGTAGAAGAAGCATTATGGAAAAAGAAAGCCAGACAGTCACAGAAAGATGCCATCGAGTTATGGCGCAAAGAATCTCATAAAAGAACCGAAAAAGAAATCAGAAAGTCAGAATTAAGTAGAGAATCCTTAGAACGAGCCCACGAAAGGGAATTAATCGAGATAGGTGAACGAGTCAAAACCGAACAGTCAGACAGACAGAGAAATGCCCTCATTAAGGGTATGTATCCTCTTCTTGCCGAGGGCTTGCCAAAAGCGACCCCGGAGGCATCCAGTAATTTTCCGCCACCATTAGTTCCGACCAAGCTACGTCACAAACCGACCGCAGCTGATATTTTCATCTCGTCCTACTTGGACGACACGGTTCCGGAATATGCAAATCCTGTTCCGTCAGTCCCTGTAAATCATGCAATTCCTGCTCCTCCAGACACCGGAGTACCTGCCACGGTACCCCCGGTCCAGCCTACATTACAATTTCCCACTCTGCCAGCACGAAGAGTATCAGTCGACGATTCCAGTATAGGGGCCGCAGGAGGAGGTCCTCCTGGTACCCCGCCACCACACCAACGTGTAACATTAGTCGAGTTACATGAAAGTGCGTTACAGCGTACGCCCAAATATAAGTCCGTTGCAGATATCCGACGAGCTCTTACTGAATGCCGCTATGATCCAGTTGCAGGTGATGATAGCACAGTTATATATTCCATCCGTGTAAGACGGGTGACCGGGTATTTGGACACCCTACCGAATATGAAAGAAGATCTAGACAGAATATATTGTTTCATCCGTACAGGGGATGATCCAGAAAGTATTGGCGAAGCCATGTCCCAAAGGAAAGCTGAGATCCAACTCATGCTATTAAAGTTTCTGATTAATTGTTTAATAAGAGAACAAGATTACCCGTCCAAAGATCCGGCCGAAATGAGAATCCTGACAAGGTGGAGTGATAATATAGCCGAGGGTAAACACAGAACTATCAGTAGTATAGAGAGTATGTACAAGAGAATTCGTAAGGAAATAATAAAGTTACACGAACAACGTAAAGCAGCACAAGTAAGCGAGAAAGAGAATGACTCTTCTACTGAAGAGGTAGACAACGAGAATCCCGCCAGAATAGCGTATGTAGGAAAATCTAGATTTCCAGACCGCCATTTACGCCTAGAACGCAAGAAAACTGTTCATCTTCCAGCACCAGAACAAGGTTCTCTAGAACAAGTATTTCAAGCTACCGATCACATTCTGAAATCACGAATCGGTTATAGTGAGTTAAGTACTATGCATGAACAAGAACTAGTCTGATCAGCAGTCCGATGGACTACTGATTCTACCACTTTTCCAGATGAAATAGTGGCACACATGTTTCTGAAATTGCCCCCAGCCGAGCAGCGACTGGTGGGTATGTATATGATCCAGCACCTCATCACATTGTATGAGGGTCAACATTCTGATCCAGGTCCGTTACATGATGTCCTGAACGAGTTACTCCAGTATAGATGGAAAGGTTTAGGTACCGATTTAATTAGTGTCATTTTAGAACAGCGTCACAAATATAGTATGTTTCTGAACCCGCATTTTGTTCATGTTTCACCTCCAGAAAGTAAACCGTTTTACATAGATAGACAGAATCCGTTACGAGAAGTACACCCAGTCAGGACAGCAGATGGTGAAATGCAAAGAGTGTTTGTTTACACTCCGATTACAAAGATGGAACTCTTAGAGATGAAGAAATTAATTCCCTGTCATGACAAAGATCCAGCAGGGTTCCACCGAGAATTAAAAGACATGCTCCGTATGGGAGAATACACGTATTCAGATATTATTAAAATGCTAAAGGTCCTGTTGCCCGCAGGGGTATACGAGAAACTCAAGGAAAAGGAATGGGAGGTGGGAGAGAAAAAGATCGATTGGGCAGTTCTAGAAGCTGAAGATAAGATACGAGTACCAGGTACCGGTCTTGGAGAGAAATGTAAAGAATTACCAGAATTATTAATACAAGTTTTGCCCAGATTATTAGCCACTAAAAAGGAAGACTGGGATGCAATCTCAGCCTGTAAACAGAAACAAGACGAAGACACTAGTGATTTTTATTCTAGATTTGAGAAATGCTTTATTATAAACAGTGGCTTGAAGACGAGTAGCGAGTCATACCCTCATCTTTTTGTTACTAAATTAGTCGAGAATTCAAGTCCACAAGTTAAGAATCGAGTTTTGAAAGTCGAAAGTACATGGCAAGCTAGTACCCCGTCCCAGATGTTACAGATGCTCCAATATCACCAGAATAGAATCAGAGAAGAGCAAGAACACGAGAGAAAACGTATGAAAGACACGAAAATGAAAGTACTAGTTGCACAATCTGTTCCTCAAGACAGTCAGAAGAGGGGTCCGACTCAAGCCAGTCATCCTGCAGCTCCCGTTAAAGGGACATGCAATTATTGTAAACAGCCAGGTCATTTCATAAACGAGTGTGCAGTCCTGAAACACAATATAGCTACTGGTAAGACTAAAGAAAGACCGCGTCCGCCTAGACAAGAACAAGTTTCACAGACTTCTCAGCCACAGAATGCACAACAGACAGTTCCAGCACCGCAGCCTATTGCTGCAACACAGCATGTTACACAGCAGATGTACCAGTATGCACAGTCTGAGTATCCAGAGTATCAGCCATATTCATGAAACAGCCTAGAGAGGGAGGTAGGCTTGCCTCTCATCGAGATTCCTGTAGATCAAGAAGGTCCCTATGTTCACAGTCAAGTACTAGGGAAAGACAGAAAGTTTCTGATTGATACAGGGGCAAGTAGGACCACCATCAGTCACGCCGAAGTTCCAGGGGCTCCGCTCTCAGGCTCTAGAAATGTTTCCCTTGGATTTTCAGGAAAGCCTATTGTAAACGAGATATCTAAGCCAGTTACTCTAGAAGTAGGTCCATTGTCCCGCACTACTGATCTGTTACTTACGAAGTCATGTCCAGAAAATCTGTTAGGTATTAGAACACTGAAAGAATTAGGTGCAGTTATTTGCTGTTCCCCCGAGGGAATACGACTGTTTCTACGTGACTTCAAGGGTCACTATGTATTACGAGATTTTGATCCGAGATTGTCTAATGTTCCGCAGCATCTATGGGCGCAAGGTCCAACTGATGTAGGTCTTATGCAAATCACACCCCATCGTGTGACTCTCAAGCCAGGTGTAGTGTTACCACGAATCAGACAGTACAGATTGCCACCTGAGGCTGTAACAGCCTTATCCAAAATTATTGACGAGCTCATCGCTCAAGGAGTAGTTGTAGAAACTGACTCCAATGTATGTAATTCTCCGATCATTCCAGTCATGAAACGTACTGATCCAAATGCACCCCCAGTATATCGATTAGTGATTGACCTTCGAGAACTCAATAAATGTATTATTCCCCAGTACCCAGTTGTCCCCGATATCTCTTCCCTATTGACAGCCATTGATTCCGAAGCCTCATTTTTTACAGTCATAGACCTCAAGAACGCGTTTTTCAGTGTCCCCATTCATCCAGACAGCCAGTTTCTTTTCGGATTTTGTTTAAATGGAAGGAGCTATATGTTCACACGAGCTCCTCAAGGTTTCACAGAAAGTCCTAGTATTTACAGTCAAGCACTTAAGAGACAACTAGACAACATTCACATGCCAACTAACACTGCCCTGCTCCAGTATGTCGATGATCTACTGATCACAGCCCGTTCTGAACGTGCTTGCGAGGGAGCATCACTTACAGTCTTGTATTTCCTTGCCGAGATGGGGCACAAGGTGTCCCCTTCGAAGCTTCAATTCTGTGTCCAGCAAGTGATCTACTTAGGCCACTTACTGTCCAAGTGGGGTAGGCAGCTGACATCAGACCGTATCCAGTTAATAGCGAGTCTTCCTCAGCCCAAGACACAGAAGGAGGTACGTGCTTTTATCGGCCTTACTTCTTACTGCAGACAATGGATTCCTCAGTATGCATTTCTAGCTAAACCACTGATACAGTTAACGACACAGGAGGCAGCCGTATCGACTGTCCTCCCTTGGACATCTGAACATACACTTAGTTTCAATGAGTTAAAGAAAGCTTTATGCCAAGCTCCAGTTCTAGCTACACCGAACTACAGTAAGCCTTTTACACTTTTCGTCACAGAACGCGAAGGTACAGCATTATCTGTTCTCACACAAGATCAAGCAGGACAATACAAGCCCTGTGCTTATTTTTCGAGCACACTAGATCCTGTAGCCCAGGCTCTGCCTGCGTGCCTCAAGTCAGTTGCAGCCACAGCACTAGCTATCAGACAAAGTGATTCCATAGTATTAGGACATTCCTTGACAGTACAAGTTCCACACTCCGTGGAAGTTCTTTTAAATCAAACACAGACTCAGCACTTGACAATTGCACGTTTAACAGGTTATGAACTGACACTGTTCCAGCCACACATAGAAATCAGACGCTGCAACGTTCTAAATCCTGCTACACTATTACCGTCAGTTAATTCGAATCCAGCCACACACGACTGTGTGGAAGTAGTTAATATTATGACAAAGCCAAGACAAGATCTGACAGATATTCCATTACCAGATCCCGACCTGACACTTTATGTGGATGGTTCATGTATGAGAACAAGTACAGGAGAACTAGTAGCCGCGTATGCAGTGACTACTGACACTGAAGTTATAGAAACACACCGTATTGACACCCTGTCTGCTCAAGCAGCAGAGCTAGTTGCTCTGACACAAGCCTGCATACACGCCAAGAACCTGAAAGTTAATGTTTATACAGATTCACGCTACGCATTCGGAGTCGTACACGACTTTGGAGTACTCTGGCAGGAGAGAGGTTTCATGACTTCTCATGGAACCAAGATTCAGCATGGTCTCCTTATTCAAGCTCTGTTAGATGCCATACACTTACCGACATCTATTGCTATCATGAAGTGCAAGGCACATACGAAAGTTACTGACATTATTTCTCAAGGTAATGATCTAGCAGATCGCACAGCCAAGCTTACAGCACAGACTCCAGACATTTCAGTTAATCCAACACAGACACATACTCCAGCTCCGACTACCTGTATGACAGTTAAGGACCCTACTCAAGATGTCATAGATATCCAGTTACATGCTACTCCCGAAGAAATCAAGAAATGGTCCGAACAAGGAGGGGTCCAGACAGATCAGGGATGGGTAACGAAGGGTAGAGCCACATGGTTTCTCCCCGACTCTATGGTTCAAGTCATTATCAATACCGCACATAGTCCAGCACATTTAGGAGAAAAAGCTATGTTAGACAGTATCCAGAACATTTGGTTCAATAAGCATTTACGAGCTGCAGCCAAGCAGAAAGTCCGTACCTGTATGATATGTTGCCAGTTTAATCCAGGTAAAAGTGTCCCGGTGGAACAAGGTGGATTCCAGCCCCCTGACCACCCTTTTGAAGTCCTCCAGATGGATTATATTCAGATGGAGCGATGTCGAGGTTTCAAGTATGTCCTTGTAGTTGTATGCGCTTTGTCCAGGTGGACAGAGGCATATCCAGTTCCAGGTTACACAGCCGCGACCACTGCCAAGCAGTTGGTTCGTGAGTTCTTTCCCCGTTATGGACTCCCTAGAGTCGTATATTCTGATAACGGCCAGCCATTCTCATCTGAGCTCATGAAACACATCTCCCTGTTGTTAGGGTACCAGTGGAAGTTCCATTGTGTACGCCATCCTGAAGCAGCCGGTCTCGTAGAGAGACATAACCAGACCCTGAAAATCCGCATTGCCAAAATATGTAAAGAGAAAGGTGTGGACTGGCTAGTAGCTCTGCCAGTCGCTCTGTTTTATATGCGCATGGTCACACATTCCAGATCAGGTCTGTCCCCGTACGAGGTCGTATTTGGCCGCCCCCTAATATGTGGGGTACACCTAGACCCCGAAGTATTACCGATGTTTCAAGTAATATGCTGACAGATTACCTAGCTTCCTTGATGTCTGCCCTACACTCTTGTCGTTCACAGGTTGCCGCCGCATTTCCAGACAATACCGAGGTGGCACCGCATGAAATCGTTCCCGGAAGTTTGGTTCTTGTGAGGAACTTTGATCGTTCAAGTCCGCTGGAGCCTCGCTGGAAGGAGCCAAAACAGGTCCTCCTGGCCACCCGTACTGCCGTCAAGCTGGAAGGCAGGAAGGGCTGGGTCCACCTGTCTCACGTGAAAAAGTTTTATGGATTAAAGACTGTTTCCAAGAACATTTCCCAGGATTTGAAAGACTGCCAAAGTACTATTCTTAAGGACTGTCCCGCAAAAGACAATGATACTAAACCCTCCCTGTTAGAGAAAACTCCGCAACAGGAGTATAAGCTAAAATTAAGGTCTAGTAAAATAAGTCAGCCAGTTTGATTGTCTAAGTCCTCCCCTAGGTGAAACGGTTAGACCGGTTTCTGACATGTATAAAATAGACCCCCATAGTGAGAGAGTTAGTCAAAACTCAATCCGATGTATCGTTTTTCTAAGTTTCATATTGTTTTTCAGCCTCATGATTACCTGCACAGGTTATGCATTTTATTTGTGTTTTCCAGTTTCTCATGTAAATAAGTCTTCTATTGTTACAGTAGAGCACACGTTTAGTGATCTGCCTCCTCATGAACTATCTTATCGTCTTGCTATGCGTAATAATTCCTTTATCCGCATGTTACATTATTCACACCAGACCAGCAATGCCACTAATTGTTGGGTGTGTGGTCGACTCCCCCCTTTCCAGACACCGAAGGGAGTTCTGCCACTCTTTCCTTATCCATTTTCACATAATGGTTCGTGTGGAGCATGGTCCACGTTAACGTCATCCTCAACAGATATGTCTTTTCTTAACAGTACATGTTTTCCAGACAAGCAAGGTCTTCCCCACAGAACAGGGTTAGATCTAGAAAATGAAGTTTATAATTTAGGTAATTATTCTTCGAATTTTATGGTCCTGAATGTTCAGTCTGATACTACTCCAGACTTACCTGCTATGTCAGTACTACCAGTCAAAGGCGAATTATGTGTCCAAAAGAATGGTTCCGTACATGTAGGACATAGTGATTGTACTACTATTGTCAAGTAAAGTGACAGTGGGAAATCCATTTTTAAAGCTTCACGTCATTCTTATTTTGTTTGTGGTCAGACCGCATATGTCCGTCTGCCCCTCGATTGGGAGGGAACCTGTTACATTGCCTTCCTACTGCCACCAGTTTTTCTAGCCCCACCTGACTACCATAGGAATTCCCACCTAGTACATATCAGACACAAGAGAGACCTCCCGATTGTCGATTATACTGAAACTGCTCTAGAGCAATACATAGATATCAATAAAGGTGTCTTCCCTTATTTAGGTACTGTTGTGAATAGTAAACTGATACGTAGATTAACCAGAACACTCGAAGCAGTAGTGATTGAGACTACTTCTGCTCTAGGTAATTTAACCGAGGAGCAATCCTTTATGAGAATTGTCGTGCTCCAGAATCGTCTCGTCCTTGACGTCATACTGGCCGATAGGGGCGGGGCATGTAGAGTCATCGGATCTAGTTGCTGCATTTTCATTCCTAATAACGCGCCGTCTGTTTATTCAGCTATAACCAGACTCCATAAAATTGCCCATATGTTACACCAAGATCCAGGCACCTGGACATGGTCCGGTAGGTTCTGGAATATGATTTCCGCCTGGGGATGGAAAGTATTGTCCTTTCTAGGTATTGCAGTAGCGATCATATTCAGTTGCTGCCTCTGTATACAATGTGGCCCTGCGATTTGCGGCATTTGTGCTACCTCTTGTATTCCTAGTCCCAAGTCCCGTTCTAAATCCCGTTCCAAGAAAATTCGAGACGAGCAAATGATACTGTATGAAATGATAGATGGTATCATGAATATTGATGTTTCCTGATGGAAACGTAGTGACAAGGAGGGAATGTGGAAAAGTAAATTTTGCCATGTTCTGTGTCCCTACGTGTTCCCCATCCTATGTTATGTGTGCATGATTAATATGCATGTGTATCCCCCATGTTTGATTAAAGACGCAATTACAGTTGTGTCCATCCCTAGTATGCCAGTTTCCAGTTCTCGTGAATACTACGAATATCAGGCCTATGTAAAGTTACGTTGCCACGTTTCTCAGTGTGCACGTTATTTCATTGTAAAGTCCCCGTTTCTAGGCCTCAAAAGGGCCCGGACACCAGATTCAACTCCTGTCTCCTGAGCCCTCGCTGAGGAGCGATACAGCCCCCACCTGTGTTCCTGACCCTTCACTTACTTCCTGCCTCACAGTGCCCGGTTCAGCCTGGCTCTGCCTGCTAGTCTGCCAAGAGTATGTTATGATTCTAGTTATCAGTCCAGCCCTCCTTCTCTGCATTCCTAAACTACTGAATCGCATCAATAGTTTCCGTCATCGTCTAGCCCTTACGTCTCCATGTAAGAGAAATACTGTATTTATGGTCATTTAATATTCTTCATCACGCACTACATGTAGAATAATGCATGCACCAGTCTTAGTGTCTGTTAGCCTTTACCCCGATAACTTTTGGATTCTATCAACATGTTCTCTAAACATCAGATACTAGATAGTGTTTAGGTACATGTCGCCCTGACTCTCCAGACTTCAGTCTCTGCTCCTAGCGCAGAAGTCATAGCCCCCAGCTTCTCCTAGTAACACGTCATTGTCAGTTTGCGCGCACCATTAGGTTAGAGGTCCCGGCTCCTTAGGTAGCCCCCTCCATGTTTCCGCCCCATTTATGACATATTCTGTTACGTTTACATCACATGTCTATGTATACGCCTCCTGTTACACCCACTTTCACCCTTATCTTTCGCGACTGCTATTGACCACACCCACTGCTCCGCCTATTGTATGTATTGCAATGCAACTGTTTTAATATATATGCTTGTACTCTGTTATTAAAATGACCCCCCCAGTCCAATCCTGTCCCAGGCAGCGCTGCCATCCCATTCCTGTGCAGGTTGTCCTGTTCCTGTCCTTTATGCTGTATTAAACCTGCAAACTCCTACTACCTCGAATCTTGACTCTTATTTATTGAGCTATCTGTTATTGCTATGTCCAGTCAAACCTAGATCCGGTATTATTTATTTATATACCACAGCACAGGAAAATGACTCTTTTAGAGTTTGGCAGGCGGCCCACCATCTGCCAGGGGGCAGAAGTAATAACCTATGCTGCACTGCGGGGCTACCACCACCTACAACATTTAGAGAGCAGGTATGTAGGGTTTCCATGCAAGTAGTTAGGAAAGTCTGGCCAATCTATCCAATGTGCTATGTACCAGACTTCAATGTAATTATTTTCCTAATGTGACAAGTGTGGCTTGGTGAGCACATGCGGATATGCTCTCACTGGAAGGCATGTGTGGCTAGTTGTGTTGTGGCATTCTTATCGTACTGGGAGCCATCCAGTGTGTACTATGAATAGCTAAAATAAGCAACCATAGGATGGGCTAGTCTTGTTGAAAAGCTAAATTAAACAACATAATGGACTAGTCTGGATGAAAAGCTTAAGTAAACCGCAATATGATAGACTAATCTGGATGAAATAATAAAGGCTGATACAGACTACATGCCAGTATCCTGAAGAAAAGGAAACGCTTATTGGAGGATCATATCAGGGATTAGTGACTGTCTTCATCAAGTGTTAGGCAAAAGTTGGTCTCTGATTTTACGTACAAAGACTTCTCACAAGCTACGTAAAAAAACTCTCACATCTTTGGCTCCCCAAAAATGTTTTAAAGTGTTTTTTCTACCTAGAGTAGGACTTTGGTTTTGCTTCCCTTTACAGGAGCACCAGTTACATTTTAAAAGGACACATTCAATTGGGGGATTAAGTGATTTGCCCAGAATCACAGGATGTTGCACCCACGCTGAGGCTCGAATGGTTTCCCAGCTCCAAAATTGGAAGCTCTGGCTGTTACGCCACATCCTCTCCACCTAATTTAGATGAATGTCTGTCCCTTCCCAAAGAAGATTCAGGTGATCCTGAATGAGCCGTCAGAATTATTTGGGGTAACCATTCATGCTGCTTTGTGAAGCTCATTACCAAAAGTGGAGCAGACCTCATCAGTCCTTACAAGAAAGTTCAACAAGATAAAAGAGTAAGAATTTTTTTCCCCACAACCAGGTAATGTGTTGGGAAAATGGCAATCCTGTCTAGATTCTATTCATTCATAGATATTTTGAAATGTGGCTAAAGGAAATTTGCATGGAGTAGCAGAAGAGCTCTGATAACATAGCAATACATGCATGCATATGCAAACACACATGCACATTCAGACACACGCAGGCACACGCCCCTTTTAAGTCTGCAAAATACCCATATCTTTGAGATGAACGTAGGCCCTAGGAAGTAAGGAAGAAGAGCCGGAAGAGGGTATGGGATCTGAATAAACTTCTAGAGACAAAAAGAAGTTCTAAAAACCTCAAAACTTTATCCCTGTGCATCATCCTTTCCCTTCATTACACTCAAAGAGTTATTTTATTCTTTGACGGATATCCATCTTTTTAGCAGAGGCGGTGGGAGCCATGTTCAATCCACTCATGCGGCAGCACTGAATCAAAATAGTTCTAAATATAGCCACATTCTTGGACTCCTGGTGATCAGCATAATTTGCATCATAGTTCAAATACTCTAGACTCAGGCAGCACAGCGTTTATAGTAGTTATCCATCAAAATGTGCATATAGTATGTTTGAAATATTCAATTGAATGCATGGTGTGAACATGACCAATTGGCTTAGTAAACCGGAAAACAAGCATTGGTAGGATTATTTTATTACCTCTCAAATGAAAGATAAAAATGGTATATAGCCAGTTCGATCAAATGTTTGAAAACCAGCAATGCCAGAGAAGAAACTATAATGAAAAGTCGAACATTTTCAATAAGGAATTCATGTTCGCATTTCCCAAGCATTACTCTGTCAAAGCTCCTAAGTGTATAGTGGTGAATTCTGAACATTTTTCTGCTTATGAATTCCTAAACATTGGCCAAAGTGAAAGTACAAATCGTCCTTCATTGTGTGAAGTGTGTTTATGTTTTGTTATGCTTCTGACTTATTGCAGAACGTCTAGCAGTTTTCATTTGGCTTCAATATCCAGCATGCTGCTGAGGGTCCAAGAGCTAGATGTGTAAAGGCCTTTTGCATTTCTTAATAGACCAAATCGCAATTTCGGTCCATTAGGAAATGCAAAACAGGGGAGATTGTAGATGGCAATGTGGTTGAGAAGGCACATGTATGCACATAATATGGGAATGCGATCACATACAAACATACTGGCGCAAAATACACCAATGCCCACATGCATCAAGCGATTTTGGAGTCGCAAACGGTGCGAATCGGAAAATTCGGCCGTTTGCTATTCCAAAATCACTTTTTGGGATGCATTAAACAATTTTTCAAAAATCGCAATTGTTTGTGATTTCTAAAAATGCGATTGCATTTAAGGAATCGCATTTTTGCGATTCCTTAAATGCAACGCATGAATGTTTAAAAAATTTCGAATTCGCAAATAGGAGGAGCAAATTAACACGAGATTGACCCTCGTGTTAATTTGCGAAATCTTTCAAAAATGCTCAAAAAAGCATTTTTGAAAGTGTCATGTTACACACACACATGTCCCTTGGACATGTGTGTGTGAAACTTGCAATTAAAAAAACATTTCAAGGGTGCAGGGGGGGTCCTTTGGACCCCCCTCAGCACCCTTGAAATGCATCAACAAATTGCGATTCGCAAGATAAAAATTGCAAAAAGTTAATGCCTTTCCATTGATTCCTATGGGCCTCTAGGCCCATGGGAATCAATGTAATGCCATTCCTTAATTGCGATTCGCAATTAAGGAATCGCAAATACAGAAAATTAAGAAATCGCAAAAACTTTTGAGATTTCTTGATGCATAGGATTTTGCAATTCCTAAATTGCGATTCCTTAATTTTCGCAATTTAGGAATCGCAAAATCCTACAATGATGCATGTGGCCGCAAATCCTTAGCGAAGTGCTCTCGCTGCACCTACGACCGGAAGCACGGAGATGTCTTCTAAATGTATGGGAGCCTACGGACCTGAATAGTTAAAACAAACAGTGGGTCACACTGGGATTAATGTTGGCAAAGAGGAATATTGCACAATTATGGGGAGCCGTACCACCGCCCAAAGTAGAGGCCTGGAAAGAAGACCTTGATTGGTGTATGTTTAGAGAAAAGACAGTCTATATAGCACAGGGCTGCCCCAGAAAGTGGTCCCAGATATGGAGCCCATGGGGCGTTTACCGCGGGAACATGTGCAACCTACAGAGAAGCGCCAATACTGATGATTTCCCTACCCCGTAATAATGCTCTTACAGTGTACCATTGCCTATGTTTGTTTGTCAATGTATCTGCTAATAGAAAGTGAAATTTGATTCCTCTGTACTGCATACTAAATGCCGATGAATATGTTTAATAAAAAGAAATATATTAAAAAAAGAAATGCAAAACAGCCTTTTCCTATGTACAGAGGACTGTAGGGAATCGCAAATAGGAATTTCCTATTTGCGATTTCTTAGCACATGTACAAGGCATTTCGTAAATGCAAAATGAGCATTTAGGAAGTGCAATTGCCATCGGCTCAAAGCCGATGGTAACCCAGTGCAATAAAAAAAAAGCAAAGCAACATGCTTTTTTAAAAATATAATAAAGGCCATACGTGCCTCCCGGGCATATGTGTGCTCTACATGTGCATCACCAGTTTTGGGGTGCATTCCGGGGACCCTTATGCCCATAGCCATACTTGGCTTAGCATTACCTAAATAGCGATTTCCCAATTGGAATTCAATATTTAGTAAATCCAAAACCACCTATTGGTACAAATGGCATGGGATTTCCTAATTGCAATGTCATAATAGTGATTCCTACTCTGTATTGGAATGTGTCGTAGTGGGTGGAAACGTTTTTCTTTCAATGACTGATCGAGTGGGAATGATGCCCATATATGTATTCAGTTTTTGCTCAACAGTATGGACCATGCTTCCACTGGTAATTGTTGTGCGTGCACAAGTATCCTGCACACATATGTTTGGTTGGAGAGGAAAAGAGGGGTTTCTATTGTATTTTGAGACTGGTGTAAATGAATGACCCAAATGCAAAAAGGCTGTGCAGTAGGAAGGTTTTGAAAAATGGGGCCTGAATCTGAGTTTGTTACTCCTTCACATACCTGAAAATAATAATGATCCACAGGTGTGTATTCTGTATATTTAGAACTTCAAACAAAGTGTATTCACTCCAGGTGGAGCAGTGTGATGCTTGTTATGTTTGTTGATTGGTATCATTGTGTTGTAAAGATGCCTGGTGGTACTTGTGGAGCATCTAGACATGTGGAGGATTTGGTAATGTCTGAATGCAGCAGGTATGTGGATTGTGACCTTCACAATCATGCGAAACATTGGGGGTGGGATGCACTCCTTCTAATCTTCACTTGTCAAAGTTTATTTCCATGGTACAAAATCTGCATGCAAACTGGTGAACAGTGCCTTGCCCATCATAATCAAGCGCCATTTGTTTCATGTGCTAGTATATTTACAGCAGTGGTCGGCGCAGTTAAGCAGGGTGGGGGAAGTCGACAGACTACGGAATAGGTCAAATGAAATAAATAAATAAAACCTATTCCGTTGTGTGTGGACTTTCCCCCTCGCTTCACCCCGCCCCGCTCCCTGCTCCATCGCCCCACCACGCTTACCTGCACCGGCCGCGACTTTATATCTATGGGGAACAGAAGAAACATCTTGAGTTCTGTTTGCTTCTTCACAATTCATACCAGTGACCCATGGGACGTTTATATCCATCTTCATTCTAACAATCCTCACTGCTTTGTTCAAAAACAAAATCTATGCACATTTTCTAGAGTCTTCATCGTGCTGTTACAGGACTCGTATTTTGTTTAGCCTGTTCAGTGTGTTGTAATATATTCACATGGCATGTATTTATTTTTAGATTTGCTGTTAGCCAAGACCTTCTGATCTCACATAAAGTATACATATTGTATACTTATTTTAGGGTCTTTCTGCCAGCTACCTTCATTCTTTTGTCTATTGCTCTGTCACTAATATTTTTCTTCCACCCACTAATGCATGCAGCATGAGTCAGTGGGTCAGCTCACTTCAGCCATTGACAAACTTCATTCTTAGCAACAGAATGTATCTCTTTTACAAGGAGCTCATCCGCACACAATGTAGTTTCCTGTAGTGCCCATGTCTGCAATGGGAATGTGTTCTTTTTAGACCAATTTTTTTTTGTATTTATAAAATATTTGTATTAATTTTTGGCGAGGGTTCTGCAGGCCCTCTACCAATAACGGTTTCTAAAAAAACATGGCAAAATAGGCTTTGTTACGCCCAAAAAGTTGGCAGCCAAAGCCAAGACCATTACCATGTCATTGCTTGTTTTTTTAGTTGCATGTGCGTGGTTGGCAGCCAAAGCCAGGACCATTACCATTGTCATTGCTTGTTTTTTTAGTTGCATGTGCGTGGTTCCATACCCTGACCGTTTTTAAAAATGTGTCCTTTTGTTGTCGAACAACACTGCACAAGCAGTGGTGTAGCAAGGTTGCAATAGACCTTAATGCACGCATGGGGAATTGGCCACCTCCACCTGGTTGAGTAGCAAACACAATGTATATTCTGGGTTTTGGGAGTCATGGGTAAAGCAGCTGGTGCCACAGCACCTCTGTATCAATACTAGGGTTTCCCATGAGCACTTTCCATGCTTAACGATAATGCTGGTATCCCACTTCATTCGTTTTGTGCATGCCTTAATTATACATACATCATCAAAATATATATATAAAGAAAAACGTTTTAAAGAAACCAGTTGAATCACTTTTTGCCATTTCTGACGTGTATACCAGGTCAGGGTACCCCCTATGCCAAAATATAATGCGAACCGTTACGCGCTGGAACATCTATGTAGATACTCATGTTTAAAAAAGTTTTCAAGAGCAGGCTTAAAAATGTGTGTGAAACTCTGAAATAATTGAGAAACATTCACAACACTTCACGAACATTTGACAAGGATTTTAAAACGGCAGTCAAAAAATTAATTTTGATTTCTTCATGGAAAGCTCAGTCAACCATACCTGTAGTTCCATCTTGCTTCTATAATTTCACACATGACTTGACATTTTAATAATGACTTTATGATTGCACAGCTGATACCTATTTTGTCAATCTGGATTGTATGAATGTATAAGCCACCTATGATGGAATTGAAGCAAGTGCCTTGCTAACCATTGCGGTCACGTAAGAGCTTATTTATGAGAGCCATGCACCATGTAACGTGGTGTTGGTGTGACGCACGATGCTCAATACAATTTATGAAGCCAAAGTCACCCTGCGCGGCTTTGAGTGGCCTCATAAATCTTCAATAGGGCAACACAGCGCAAATCGCTGCATCACCTTACTCTGTGCCAGGAGGCTTTCCATGGGTGTTGAGGTGGGTTTTCCCATGCAATACCCATGGATTTTGATGCTGCCCCTGGTTTACAAAATCATGTTAACCTGGGGAAGTGCCAAAGCCATACGTCTCTCGAGGTGAGGCGTAACGAGGAGAAATATGTTTATTTCTCCTCGTTTTTCCCTCTTTCCATGTGCGCTGATTCTGCAGCACACAAAGAAAGAGGAAAACGCCTCTTAGGAAGGGGCACCTTCCTGCACAAAAACAATCCTGCATGCAACAGAGGCCCCCTTGCATCATGGTACAAGGATGCCTACATTGGCGCAGGCTGCCAAAATGGCGCCAGCTCAGGGAGAAAGAACAGCAATGCATTGTGTTGCTTAAAAATGGTGCATTTTCACCCTTTCATTTCAGCATAGGGCAGCACAGCATGGTGACTTGCTGAGCTGTCCCATGCGAAAATCCAATAAATGAGGACCTTATTTTGCTAATGCTTCGTTGCTGGTGGTTGGTGGAGAAACTATTATCAAGCTTTGCTTAAACTGGGATTTTTCGTCACACTTACTCACTCGTGGTAAACATAATATAGAGATATTTCGTACTGGGTATACATAAAAATAATTCATGATGACAAATTGATATAAGTGCAATGGAAACTGAAATGGGTGGAATAAAAATAGCCCATATGAACCGATGTAGAAAAGAAGCTGTCTCAAACCTGTGTGTCCTTTTAGTCTAGGTTTCAGATTCCTAATTAAGGGTAAAGCACACTTTTCACAAGGGCCTGTATCACATACAGTGAGAACTGAGAGCACTAACTTTGTACTTAGTCTCTCCCACAGTTTTGGGCTGACTGGTGTCTTTTGTAGGTGAAATGCAAGAGCAGCTGTATTTTACAACCTTAGATAGTAGTAAATGGTTGCTTGCCATGGGAACTTTCATTTGGGAACTTACATTTGGAAATGTAGCAACATTTGTTGACATATCTAATGTAAAGAGCAGTATATACCACAATGACATACACGGAGCAACAATACAGCATATCACAACAAAACAGTCAAAGCAGAGCACAACGAATGCCGCACCATACAACAAAATCACATTGCAGCAACGCAGCACAAAAACACAGCAGCATAAAAAACAATAGAATATGTAACCACCCCGTGCCTGATTTGTTATCATCAGGAGGCCACTGCAAATTGCACCACACATTACCTATGCTATGCTTTCAATGATAGTAACAACACAACTACTAACCATCACACTCCTACAAGTGTGACAATTCAGACTATTTCAGGCCTCAAAGCTATAAGAATGGCTTGAGAGGCAAGTAATAGTCATTTTTAATGTATACAGAATTAATAATAAGCTGTTGTTGTGGTCATCTCTAAATTATAGCTGACAGTTCCACTTTGTGTCAGACTGTCACTAGCGCTGGAGTTGCACAATTAAGCGCCAGTGTCAATCACCGGACACCACAGGCTCAAATTAAGCACTGTAACCACCAAAACAAAATACCACACAATAGACTTGTTCTTGTCACAGATGACAACCTCCAGAATCCTGTTTCCTTAATACAGTGGTAAATGGTTTTTGTAGCAAACCCTGCCTTAGCCTACCACTGAGGACATGAAATAGCGCCAGTCAAAATGTTTTGTGACCGAGCCCTCACAGTCTAGAGTCTGGGCTGAAAACATAGGGAAGTTGGTGCAGTGATGTGTGCACGATTATGCATAGTGTTTCTTTTTTACTGTGCATGATGTGGAAACAAAACTGAGTAGACAAAGTATGATGGCCAGCAATGCTTCTGTCTGGAAGTGCAGAAATGAAAACGCTGCAGTTGCTAAGTAACAGACATTTGTTAAATAGACTCATCACATCAAAGAGAGATGTATTCTGATCCGAGGGAGTGTTTATGAATCTAAATGTCTGTTATCCTTAATGTTACCCATCTTTAGACATATTTAATATCACAGCTCAGCGTATTTGATATTTACATATATTTGTATTTCTGAAGCTCACATAGTATCATAACCTCCAGTCCAGAGTATAATCTCAAAGCCAAATATTCTCAATATTATATAACTTACATTACACTCTTAATGAATGAAAAATATGCCTGAATTTAAATAGCTATTGTTTTCTACTGACAAAGCAACACCATTTTCCACATAAGAGGATACAAGCTGTGTCAACATCTGCCAAGCTTTGTGTGTGGCTGTCATGCTGTACCTTAACTGAAGAGCCAAAGGTGAACTCACTACTCGTAGCTACTCACAGAACATCACGTGTGTTGAAAGTTAATCATTTGTACCTATACAATGCACAAGCAAGATTTAGAACAAATGGCATGACACAGATTTAATGTTGTTTTTTGTGTGCTTTCCTTGGTATTGTGAAAATCAGGCAAACTGTTATAACTGCTACTTGTTCTCAGTCCCTTTACCCTTTCTACAACCCCCCACGTGACCACCTTCCAGCCCAGTTGATTTTCTCCCAAATATCCTCGAACTCCGTGTTCACTCCGTGAGTCCTCCGCGACCTTCACGGAATATTAAGAACTTACTCTCGGAGTATTTTCAAGTAAGTTGGAGCTCCAACCTAAAACCCACGTTCTAATTAACCTCTGCAACGTCGGGCCGGCACTGTTTACAACAGACTGCTTTAATTTCTTTTCAGATTACAAGCCAATCTACTTGCTTTGACACGGATACGTAAGTGTTCCGCCCCAACTAAACTCGCGTCACCCTAAGTTTTTCCCCCGTCACCTGCCTCCCCCGAGGACTTTTCACCCCACCATTCCAAACACCCCCATCCCTTCAAATCGACACCCTGGGTTATAAGGCATACAGGTACACCTGAAATGTAAACGTATTTAATGCAATGTATTATGACGTTTTGTGTTGAATGGTAAAAGCATTTTTTTGCGTTCACAGAGCTCCTTGAAAAAGGGCATTTATTGCCCGAAATGCATTGGAGCATTTTCTTTGAAACCTGTCAGCAATGATTCTTATGATTTGAACATAACATCGGAACATATGAACTTATCAAACTTTGAAAATCAATGAAAATAAAATATTTTGAACAAATAAATTGAATGTTGAAATTCATATTGGAGTCTGTCTCTTCATGACGAACCCATCGTGGGTGCCCAATTCCAAGGATGCGTTTACTCCCTTTGTAACGCACTCAACCAAATAACTGCTATGAAGGCAGCTTGTGTTTCAGAAGGAGCGATTTCCACGCTATTGCAATTTGTCTCTCTTCCTCTGTCTCATTCAGCAGGGGCGGCTCCTTCACTGGGACGGAGGAGTGTCGCCTCACTGCTTTCTTGCAGTACGAGAAGCAGAAACATAAAATGCTCATTATTACTTCCATTTTTTTGTTTCTGCTTATTAAACTGCGAGAAATCAGAAGGGTTTGGTTGGTCCGGGTCTGCTCTAGGGCTGGGAAGGAGTGATTTTCCCACTGCTGAGGGCGCTGACTGCTTGGTCGGCCCTCAGCGCCCGCTGGAGCCGACCAATTCAGTCATGCGCACTCTGCCCTTTCTCCATGTAGGCTGCAATGCAATCTACCCCACTCCACTCCAATCTATCCCACTACACTCCAGTCTATTCCACTTCACTCCAATCTGTGCCACTCCATGCAATCCAACCCACTTTACTCACTCCACTCCAATCTACCCCACTCCACTTTATCCCAATATACCTCACTCCACTCAATCTACCCCACTCTGCTGCAATCTACCCCAATCTACTATAATAACACTCCAATCCACCCCACTGACCTGCACTCTACTACACTCTAATCTACCCCATGCCACTTCACTCCATTCTACCCCACTCCTCTCCAATCTATCCCACTCCACTCTAATCTACCCCAGTCGTCCTGCCTCCACTGCAAAGTATCCGAATCCACTCCAATCTACCCCAATCTACACCACTCCAATATACCACAATCTACCCCTCTCCACTCTAATCTACACCACTCCACTCACATCTACCCCCTCCCACCATACTTCAATTCACTCAATCTACTCCACTCTACCCCACTCTACCATCTCCATTCCACTCACCCACAATCTACCCCACTCCACCACCATCTACCCCACTCCAATCTACCCCAACTCCAGTCTACCCCAATCTACCCCTCTCCACTCTAATCTAAACCAATCTACCATAATGTACCCCAATCCCAATCTCCCCCACTACAATCTACCCCATCCTGATCCATTCCACTCCACTCTATCCCAGCCTACCACACTGCACTCCAATCTACCTCACTATACTCCAATCTAATACAATCTACCCCACTCCAATCCACCCTAATCTACCCCACTCCGATCTCCCCTAGTCCACTACAATCTACCCCACTCCACCACAATCTACACCAGTCCACACCAACTCCCCCACTCTGATCTACCCCACCATACCCCAGGATAATCTACCCCACCCCATTCCAATATACCCCAGCCACTCAAACCCACCCTAGTTTACCCAACTCCAATCCAATCAGCCCCACTCCACTCCGATCCAATCTACCACAATCTACTCCACCACAATCTACCTCCCTCCAATCTACCCCACTCTACTCCACTCCCATCTACCCCACTCCAATCTACCTCAACTCCAGTCTAACCCAATCTACCCCTCTCCACTCTAATCTAAACCAATATATCATAATGTACCCCAATCCCAATCTACCCCACTACAATCTACCCCATCCTGATCCATTCCACTCCACTCTATCCCAACCTACCACACTGCACTCCATTCTACCTCACTCTACTCCAATCTAACACAATCTACCCCACTCAAATCCACCCTAATCTACCCCACTCCGATCTCCCCTAGTCCACTACAATCTTCCCCACTCCACTACAATCTACACCAGTCCACACCAACTCCCCCACTCCGATCTACCCCACCATACCCCAGGATAATCTACCCCACCCCATTCCAATATACCCCAGTCCACTCAAACCCGCCCTAGTTTACCCAACTCCAATCCAATCAACCCCACTCCACTCCGATCCAATCTACCACAATCTACTCCACCACAATCTACCTCACTCCAATCTACCCCACTCTACTCCACCCAATATACCCCACTCCAATATACCCCACTCCACTCCAATGTAACCCACATCACCCTAATCTACCCCAATCCCCGACTTCAATCTACCACACTCCAATCTACCCCATCCCCTTCAATCCACTCCACTCCAATCTACCCCAGTCTACCACCCTCCTCTCCACACTACCCCCACTCTACCCCAACCTAGCCCACTGCACTCTATCCCAGACTACCCCACTCCCTTTTTCTATATATCACTCTCTCTTGCAGGTTACTTCAATATTGCTATATATCTTTGTCACTGTTTTCCCTTCTTTTTCTTCCTCTGTCTTCCCCCCTTTTGTGTTTTTTTCTCTCTTGCACTGGATCAACTTCTGTTGAGAAAGAATAAGTGGCAGTCTCCAAAAATGAATGCTGGTGGGCCTCACCTGTAACAGCTGGCTCAAATTAAGCACCATATCCTACCTGGCTTTACAATGATTAATTGACCCCCTTATCACAGCATGTCTCGCATTTGATTCTTCAGTTATTCTTACTAGGAGTCTGATTTTAGGTCTGGCTAAAGACAGCTCCAGATATTTAACTGATCTTTTCTCATTACTTTTTAGGAAAATGATTAACAATATACGATAAATGACACTCTAAAGGCCTAGTTTTTCCTCACTGTCAAGGTATTGTTTGTTTGGTGCATTATTCCAGCTTGTAGGGAGTGTTTGTATTACAGTGCATGAGGTGTATTGATTTCAGGAGCTGTAAAAGATTGCAGGACTATGCGATGAAAGCAGAATTCATTTGGAAAAGAAGCCTTAAACCATCAAAGCAAAATGTTGTCATGGTAACCAAAAGCTTACAAAAAGATGATTCAGATAAGCTTGTAACTGCACTTCAATACGTATCCAGTATCATTTCTAAACATTCAGGATGTGCCCAAAAAACGACTTTGAAAATGTAAAACAAACAATGTTATTAATAAAAAAGGACACCTGAGAAGCACAAAGGTGCATTTGCATATTTCTCTCCATCCTACACCATGTACATGTTTCCCCCAGTGTATTCTCAGGTGGTACTGTCTTTATTCTTTCTCGAAGTATGTCAGCTCATCATTCGTTCCACCTCTTCCTCGTTTCTATGGTTTATCCACTGCTTGTTGGTCTTGCCCCTCCTATTTTTCCTTAGTGTGTTCATTCCTCATTGGTCTCACCCCTCAATCTTTCCTCTACTGCTGCACTGTACAGTACCATGTGCACCACTCTCAATGTGACTGCCACTCACCCCACCCATCTGCTTAGGAGAAGCAAAAGCAAACATAACAGTGAGGGTTTAGGAGGCAGCTCAGTTGAAACTTAAAGTGGACATCATCTGACATATATTAATATAAATGAAAAAGAGACAATGCTTGCAAATGCATGGGAGATGTTCTTATAATGTGTGGTCTACCTTCCAACTACAGAGAACCAATATATCTGGTATATTTGTGTGTACTGGAGACTGGTTATAGGACCCCTTTCACTAAGGAAATATGGGAAAAAATCACCAATTAACTTCATTAATTGAGTGGGTGATGTACATTTAGATATCATGCCCATCTGGTGTATAGCCCTTTCAGTATTGTCTGAGCACATTCTCCTGTAGTTAATTTCCTCTTATGATGAAATACCAATCTTTTTGGTCACATGGTAAAAGGGCAATGTAGAGTTGTGATGTTATGAGTATTAGGACCCTCACGGTTCTGAGAGGACTTCATACAGGAATTACGTAAGCTGCTGGGAGGTATTAAGGTGTGGTCATTAAAATCATTGTTAGACCTGGCACCATTGGCGTGGGTCTCCCTTCCATTTTTGCTGTTGCCTCATGTATTTTTGCTGGTGTTAGATGCTCTGGGCACTGTGCCACTGCTATCCAGTGCTACAGTGCAAGTGCTCCCTATTGTAAATTGATGTATTAATCAGTGGTTCCATGTTTGGCTATTCGGTTTACTTGTCAGACCCTAGTCAAGTGCACTGAGTGTGCCCAGGGAATGTAAATCCAAATGCTGCTGGTGGGCTTGCAGCACTGGTTGTGCCACCCACAGAAGCAGCCTTGTAAAATGTATCTAAGGTCTGCCATTGCAGAGCCTGCGTGCAGTCTGGTACTGTCTTCATATCAGTCAACCCTATGGTAGGTACAACGGCAGGGTGCATTGTAAGTATAAAGTAGGACAAGCCTTGATGCGTGTGGCATGACATAATAGTGAATTACAGCCGTTTTCGTTTTTACTATTGCAAGGCTACCTGTTCTCCAGAGGCCAGAATGGGCTGTTAGATTATTACATGTTTATAATCCAACAGTTTCAGAGAACATGGTAGAAATTCGAGTTTAGTATGCCTGATCTCAGAATGATAAAATACATCTTTTAGTGAAGTTGGTTTTAACATTCTGTGTTTGCAAATACCACTTTTAGAAAGTAGGTATTTGCTTGTCTAACCTTTCAAGCCTGCCTCTGCTAGGTTGTGCATTCCTTTGTCTGGTTTTGTGAGTGACCGGGCTGGGGGATTCCAAGAGACAGGATGAGTCAGCCCAGTGGTGACTAGAGAGATCTGCATCTAGATGGGAGGAAGGAGTGGGAGGGAGGAGTGGCACCTGAACCTTGAATAAGGCTGTGCCTGCCTTCCACAATGCTGGCTCCACCTCCTGGGGGGCGGCTGATGTCTCTGCCCGCACACTGAAAGAAGAGAAGGAGTCCTGTAAACAAAGTGCTCCAGGACTGTACTTGCCTTCCACAATGCTGGCTCCACCTCCTGTGGGGCTTCTGATGTTTCTGCCCCACACTGTGAAAGGAAAGGAGAAGTTTGGTAAACAGAGTGCTTCAGAACTGGTTTGGACCGGGCAAAGGCCCCTCATAGAACACAGGATTTTGGGGTATAAATATTGAAATTAGATCCCTTTTGGACTACGAGAAGAAACCTTTACTGAGGAGAGGAACCTGAAGAAACTGAGGAGAGACTATTCCCAAGCTGAAGTGCTGCTTGGGGGATTGGCCTGCAGTGGTTGCCTTACTGCTAAAGGAAGGAGAAAGGAACTTTGTGTACTTTGCTTTCAACTTGTGAAGGATCTCCAAGGGCCTGGAAAAGAGCTTGCCTCCGGCTGAAGTCTCAGGGACAACAGACTTCAACCCCCAGCTCCCCAGAGCTCCTTGGAAGTGCCTGCTGCTGTTTTGGGCCTTCTGAGAAACTGCGTGTCGCAAGGAGCTGGAAGCGCGACTCATCGAAGAAGAAGCGTGTCGCCGTCGCTGTGCCTGCCGTCGCAACTCCGAAGGAGGGTGTGGCCGCTGGAACTGTCTGGGAGATCTTCATGTCTTTATTTCTTTGCACCTGAACTTTGCCGCATTTCCATCGCTGCGACATTACTTGTCGTGGAAGCGCAACGCAACCTAAGGTAGATTGACGCAAAGTGTCGCATCTTAAGAACTGAACTGACCTAAGCTATATCTACCATCTTAAAGTAACAGTATTGTGTATTTTTGTCGTTTATGGTCATGTGGTAAATCTTTATAAAGTATACTTATTTTTTATATAAAACATTGTGTGATGTCCATCTGTAGTGTTGTCACTGGGTTACTGTATGTGGTCACAAATGCTTTACACACTGCCTCTGAGATAAGCCTGTCTGCTTGTGCCATGCTACCAAGGGGGTGAGCAGGGGTTATTTTAGGAGTATAATCCCCTTATCCTGACTAGAGGCAAGGGTCCCTATTTGTCACAAGTACCTACCTGTGCCAACTAGAGACCCCCAAATCTAACATTGGTGATCAGCGGTGAGGATTCTGGACTTGCATTTGTGACTCATGTACAGTGACTGGTGAACAATACTTAGTGAGTGCAGACCATAACGCAACCACATACTTTTTGGTAGATTCCTTTTTGGATTTTTTCTATTTTTGAAAGATGCCTTATGCAGTTGTAGTAGAGAGAGCAGAAGCCTCTGTTGATCTTGAATGGGAAGAAGAGAAATTGGAAAGCTACAAAGTCGCACACCTTAAGTACTTCTGCAAAAAGTTCAATGTTCCCACCTCTGTGTTAAGAGTGAAGGAAGAATTCTACAAGGCTCTGAGGGCCTGGGTAGAAGCAAGGAAAACTCCTGAGATTGAGGAGGATGACCTGGCCGTTGTGCAACAGGAAGAGCCATTGGGCTTAAGAGGAAGGAAATGACCTTCCCCCGCATATAGCATTGGTTCTGGGAAAAGGAGTTGGAGGACAGAGAGAGATCATGAAGGCGTAAAATGAAGGTGACCAAGTTCAAGGTGAATAGGCAACTGGAAATAGAAAATAGGAGATTAGATATAGAGTAAAAGAAAATACAGTTCGAGCATGAAAAGGTTTTGAAGGAGTTGGAGTTTAAAACCAAAAGTTTGGAGGTTACTCCCTCTGGTGGCAGCGTACCGTCAGTATCTGTTGAGAGTAGAGTGTATATTCCCAAAGATGTGGTGAAAGAATTTTACAAAAATGATTATATTTGTTAGTGGTTCAGAGCCTATGAGGTAGCCATGTCTTTCCACCAGGTCCCTGAGAGAGATTGGGGAGCGGGGTTGTGGGGAAGGTTCCTTAGTGAGGGGCAGGACACACTGTTAGACTTGCCTTCTGAAGTCCACAATTCGTACAGCCACATGAAAGATGCATTGATGTCTAGATATTGTTTGACACCTGAACTCTATAGACAGAGGTTCCGGTAATGCAAAAAGTTAGAAACAGTACCTGGGTTGAATATGTCACTTTCTTTTGCAGAGCATTGCATGGTTGGGTGAAGGGCAGCAATGTTAATGATTTTGAAGGTCTCTTTGATTTGATTGCATGGGAGCACTTGTCTGATAATTGTTTTCCAGAGCTGTGCCAGCATCTGATAGATAGCAAGCTGACTAACCCTAGGAAGCTTGCTGAGGAGGCAGACCGCTGGGTGAGCACCCAGGTTCACAAGGGTCATGTGGGAGACTCAGCCAAACGTGGGCAGGGTCCCCAGCAGAAGAGTGGGGGGACAAGGGTAAACAGAAGGAGTTCCGCAAAGGGCCCCAAAGTAATTCCCAAGGGAACCAAGGGAAAGGTTCCCAGCCTCCCCCTGAGAAGAAGCAAGGGGCCCGACAGGTAGTCCTGTTTCCCAGGGGCCCCTGAAGTGTTACAAGTGTGGTGACCTGGGTCAAAAGGCGAATGACACCAGGTGCCGCCTGTTTGGTAAACCAGCACCCACTGGTGCTCCGCCCTGGTATACGGCTAGTGTAGCCTTGGGGGAGGAGGTTGATGTCCAAGGTGGGTGGGGTCACATACAGATGACCCTAGTTTCTTTAGGAGACTGTGAGATGGTCTCAGAAGCTCAGCTGCCCAAGAACACTAAGAAATATGGGCAGTGGGTGACCATCGATGGCCAAAAGGTGGAGGCTCTTAGAGATACAGGAGCCAGTGTGACAGCTGTCAGGTGTTACCTGGTGTCTCAAGAGCAGATTATCCCACATGCATTTTGCTGAGTTGTTACCGCCAACAACACAGAGAGTCATTGTCCAATGGCTCAGGTTCCCTTTGAGTGTGGGGGGGGTCTCTGGTACTCTCAGGTAGCTGTGAGGCCCGCCATGCCTGTTGACTGTTAGTTGGGGAACAATTTGGAGAGCTCCCCTTGGGAAAAGGTGGAGAAGACTACTCACTTGAAGATGGTTGGACTGCCTGACAGGGAATGCGTGACCACCCGGTCAATGTCAGCCAGTAGGGGTTCTCAAGAGGACCTGGAGCCTGAGAGGGAGGCCCAGGAACCGGCCTTAGAGAGAAGTGGCAGGGCGCAGGATACCGGCCCCCGAAGTTCCCATGGCCCAAGAGGAGGTAGACCCTGAGGGGGATGCCCTGGAGTCTACCGGGGAACAAGTAGCTGAACTGGGGGACCTACCTGAGCTGACCCATTGGCAGCAAAAAGGATACCCCTCCAGGGAAGAATTCTGCAAGGAGCAGAGATATTGCCCTTCTCCTGAGGGCTGTGGCAACAGGCTGCAAGCCAGGCATCAGGTGATCAGTCAGGATCACACTTGATTTACTGGGAGAATGGTCTCCTGTACAGTGAGCCTAAGGTTGCTGAACCTGGGTCAGCCCGTGTGCTGGTGGTACCCCAGAAGTTCAGAGCCGTCCTACTGGGGCTGGCTCATGATGTGCCTTTAGCAGGACATTTGGGCAGAACAAGACCTTTGAAAGGCTTGTTACCCACTTTCATTGGCCCCAAATGCGCAAGAGTTCAGACACTCATTGCAGGTCTTGTCAGACTTGCCAGGCTAGTGGAAAGAGTGGGAGGAAGCACAAGGCTCCTCTCCAGCCATTCCCTGTGGACAGTACCCCCTTTGAGCGGGTGAGGATTGTCATTGTGGGGCCACTGGACCCTGAGACAGCCATGGGCAACAGGTTCATCCTAGTCTTGGTGGACCATGCCACCCAGTACCCAGAAGCCATACCTCTGAGGACAGTGACGGCCCCCGTGGTGGGACGAGCACTGATGGGAATTTTCTCACGAGTAGGATTCCCTCGCGAGGTAGTGTCTGACCGGGGACCCAACTTAATTTCCAAGTATATGAAGTCCCTGTGGCAGGAGTGCGGTGTGACTTAGAAGTTCACCACTCCTTACCACCCCCAAGAAAACGGGTTGGTTGAAAGGTACAACCGGACCCTGAAGGGCATGATAATGGGACTTGAGGAACCCATGAGGTGTAAGTGGGACGTCCTCTTACCTTGCCTACTCTTTGCATACCGTGATGTGCTACAGAAATCTCTAGGGTTCAGTCCCTTTGAGCTTCTCTATGGACACCCAGTCAGAGGACATCTGAGACTGGTCAAAGAAGGCTGGGAGCAATCTCCCAGGAAACCTACTCAGGATGTATATAGCTACATGCTGGCCTTCAGGAACCAGACTAGGCGTTTCAGGCAACTTGCTGAGGCGAATCTGGAGGCCAGCCAGAAGGAGATGAAGCGATGGTATAAAAGAATGCCACTCTGGTAAAGCTTCAACCTGGCCAGAAAGTGTGGGTCATGGCCCAAGTGGAGCCACGCACGCTCCAGGATAAGTGGGCCGGACCATTTGAGGTTGTGGAGCGCAAGAGTCCAGTTACCTACTTGGTGGATTTTTTTTTTGTCAACTTTATTTTTGAAAATTTTTACATCGACAACCATCACCAAAAAGTGCAGTAGTGTTACACATCACGAACTCATGCATAGTACAAGCGATTAACGAGCCAGTGGTACACATTTTACAATACGGCAATAAGGCATCAACAGGAGACAATGAAATATGACAGGCAGGCATATTAGGTATCATAGCAAAGCATTGATTTTTCTAGATGACATCCAGGAGTGATTCGTCCCTGCAATAAACACTGGAGTATAAGGTGTCGGCCCCATTGAGGGTCAGAGCAGGGGTATCTTGTTGTGGGAAGTCAGCTCATGCCGGCAATTATACTCTGTCTTCCCAAGAGCGCAAGCAAAGTAATGACCATGACATTCTAGACCATTAGGTGAGAATCATAGATGTATCTAATGTGTTGGGTATCAAGAGGAGCCAGTGAGGGGGGGGCCGGGGGCTGGTGAGTTGTCGCCAGGGCTGGTAGTATTTCGGGAGAGGTAACCTCTCAGAGGGTCCCAAATATCACTTGGTCGTGAAGTAGTTGGTAATAGTTCAGAATACGTGTTTAACTGTTCCTGGCAATATGTTAGATCGTGCAACCAGTCTTTGAATTTAGGGGCCCAGCCCCTGCCCCATCGACACGCCACCCTCCGCTTTGCAACTAGAAGAGCCAGTGCAATAAATTTGCGGTGTGCCGCCTGTATGGGTTCTACGTAGCCCAATAGTGCCAGTACTGGGGAGGGAGTTATGTCAGTGTGAATCATGATGGAGAGTGCAGCCATTACCTGAACCCAGTAGAGTCGAACTGCGTCACATGTCCAGGCTAAGTGTAAGAAGTCAGCCCCGGGGGCATGGCATCTATCACAATTGTCCGTGGTGCGGAGTCGAAGTCTACACATACGGGCCGGGGTGTAATACAGTCGATGTAGGAACTTATAGTGTATGATTCTATGCCTACTGCTAGCAGAGATGCGTTCTGTCTGTTGGAGACAGAATGCCCATTGTTTGTCAGTGAGGGGCCTATCAAGCTCTAGGTCCCACTTCAGTTTGGCGGCCAAAGATGGGTAGTTGATTTGTGTATGCACTGTCCTATAAATTAACGATACCAATTTTCGAGGAACGTCAGTGTCGAGTATAAGCTGCAAAGGGGTTAAGGCGACAGGTTCATGCGGAAAGTCAGGTGTAAGTGCTCATATACCATGGCGAAGCCTAATGTAGAGGAATACGTCGAGCGGTGTAGGCTGTATCCCTTCATATAGGTGCGCCATGGAGCAAAACGTACCGTCGTGGTAGAGGCCCCCCCAAGTTGTCACATGTATCCTGTGGAGCAATTTACGGAATCCCGGTTCTTGCAGTAAGGGCATAGCAGGGTGATAGACTAGTGGCAACGCCGGGGCATACAGCATCGTCACTTCAAGCCTGGAAGCTAGTCGGGCCCATGCGGTGACCATGCTTAATATTGTCGTGGGTGTTTTGTCTCTGCCGGACACCACCGCATAGAGAGCGCCATCTATAGAGAGAGGGTGGGCCAGCCAGTGCTCAGCAGCCAGTTGGGGCATGTATCAAGGCTGGTGGAACCAGAAATAAGCATAATGGGCCTGAGCCGCTTGGTAATATAATTCGAAATCTGGTATCCCAAAACCACCTTGGGAGCTGGGTCGAATCAGGATGTCCCATTTTGGACGAGGTGATTTACCGCCCCAGACAAGTTTAATGAGTTCAGACCAGAGCTGATGGAAAAAGGATTTGCCAGGGTAAAACGGAATGTTCAAAAAGAGGTACAGTAGTTGCGGGAGGATCACCATTTTGATCAGAGTTGCTCTGCCCGCCACAGAAAGAGGCAAGGTAATCCAACGGGCGACATTATCAGTAAGCTCATCTCTATCCCTCTCTATGTGGATACCCAGGTATTTAAAATCGCCGTCGCTCCAGGCAATGGGATAATCTAGTTCAAAACACGATGTGGAAGGGGTAAGTGGAAATATGCAAGATTTACTCCAATTAATTTGGACACCCGAAAGTCTTCCAAATTGTATAAATTCCCTTAGAATAGGGTTTAGATTGTCACAAGGGTCGCGTATATACAAAGTTATACCATCAGCATACATTGATATTAATATTTGCCTTTGAAAGCAACGAAGTGCACTGTTATGATGCTGTCGTAGCCTTGCGGCTAGAGGCTCCGTGGCTATTGCGAAAAGGAGAGGTGAAAGGGGGCACCCCTGTCTGGTCCCCCTGGTGATGGGGAATGCCTCAGACAGTCTACCATTAATAAGGATTTTGGCTATAGGGCGATCATAAAGGAGCCGAATCCAGGAGATGAAAATCACTGGAAAGCCCATCCTCTCCAAGACGCTAAACACATAATCCCATTCCAGGGAATCGAATGCCTTAGTGGCATCGAGGAATACGGCTGCCATGGGTAGGTCCTCATGCACTGAGTTGAGGATTGAAAAAAAGGTACGCAAATTATGAGAAGTGGCCCTGCCGGGTACAAATCCGGATTGATTGGGGAGTATCAGAGTGGGAAGCAGAAGGCTGATATGATTAGCAATCAGTTTGGCAAGTACCTTGACATCACAATTCAGCAATGAGAATGGGCGGTAAGAGTCACATTTATTCGAAGGCTTGCCAGGCTTAAGCAGCGATGTAATGAGTGCAACTCTCATAGAGGGCGGCAGATGGCCGACCTCAAGGGCATCTTCATACACTTCACGCAACACTGGAGCCATGAAATAAATATAAGTTTTATAAAATTCTATTGGGATCCCGTCTAGGCCAGTGGCTTTTCCGGATTGCATACCCATTATTGCGTCCCTCACTTCTTCTAACTCAAAGGGCGTACTAAGGAAAGCCCGTTGGGCATCGCTAAGCCAGCCTAAAGAAATATCAGCTGCAAGACTCCTACTCTGGAGGAAGTGAACATCGTGCTGTAGTGGGAGACAAAGGAATTGAGGATTTGTGCAGTGTCACACACCACCACTCCGTCTGGGCCCTCGAGTTCTACTATCATGTTTGGCGTACGCATCATTTTAATCGTGGATGCCAAAGCCTTTCCCCGGCCTTTCGCCCTCGCCAAAACGGCGAGCAGTCCAGTATTTGCCTCTAAAATTCGATTCTCTCTCAGCCTCGGCAGTGTAGTCTGATATTTTTTCCATTATCTTCAGGAGGACCGCGTCAGAGGGAGTAGTGGCTAATACTGTTTCTAAAATTTTAAGTACATTTTCTAGGGCCAGTATCCGAGCAGCAATGGCCTTCAGAATCCCAGCACCCTTAGCTATGCAGAATCCTCGTAGTGTCACTTTGAATGCTTCCCAAATAGTTTCCACATCTCTAACCGAGACTTTATTTCTCCTGAAGAAGTCTAAACATTCATCTCGAAGTTCCTCCTGAAAGGCGGTGTCTAGCAATAGTGAGGGGTGCATCCGCCAAGCGGTGGAAGGGGGGCCTAGGTCCGCTGAGCGTAGAGTAATTTTGACTGGGGAGTGGTCTGAGTAGGTCCTCGGTAGGTGTTGTGCACGAGAAAGTGAGGTAAAGAGTTGGGATGTCAGTAATATAAAGTCAAGTCTGGCCCATGAGCGCGCTTGCGCGGTAAAGTGTGTGCCTTCTTTTATATTAACGTGGAGGCGCCTCCAGGTGTCAATAAGACTGTAGTCTGTGATTACTGCGCGCAATTCCGCACGTGCTTTAGTGTAGTGTTGTGGGGCCGGGTGTGACCTATCCAGGGTAGGATCTAGTGTCGTGTTAAAATCCCCCCCTCAAATGAGGTGGTGAGGTCCCGTCCCCACAATAGCCGCCCACAGCTCAGCAAAGAACCCTGGGTCACCTATGTTGGGGCCATAGCAGCAAACCAACGTGACCGCCACGTGTCCCAGTCTCCCCCACAGCATGCAGTATCGGCCCTGAGAGTCCACCTTGGAGCCAGCCATAACAAAGGGCGTGCCTCTTCGTACCAGAATCGCCGCACCTCGAGCGTACGTTGAATAAGACGAGAATACAGCATGGGCTGCTCATCTACTAGCAAAAGTATGAGTAGTTTGTGGTCTGAAGTGCGTTTCCTGTATAAAGGCTATGTGTATTGAATGGCGATCCAGGTAAGATAGAACTTGCCGCCGCTTCCTGGGATCCCCTAGCCCCCTAACATTCCACGTCAGTATAATTAGATCAGTGTCACCCATGAGTAGTGTGTAGCCCTATCACCTAACACATCCACTGCCAATAGCCCGTGAGTAATCACCGTAAAGGAAAGCATGACCCGCACAGCAGTGTCTATGAGTAATCTGTCGCTTGCGTGTGTAACCTGCACCACGAGAATGATGTCTCGCACACAACTCTCAAATCCAACCTTATCAATTGTAAGTGAGTTATCAGTAGGTTTCGTGAATAACAATAGAACGAAACAGCTCAACCAAACAGTCCCCCCCTCCTCACTCCCACCATACAAAAACCCCAGTAACGTGGCTTCAAGAGTCGTCAAAACATCAAGTACACTCAGTGCAGTATGATCCATTAATCCTCGTGCGCCTACCCGCCACCCTATCATCTCTCCCTGCAGGGCCTTGGACAATAATAACACAAGCATTGCAAAGAGTTTGACACAAGAATGCGCAAAGCGCCAACTCCTAATTACCCAGCAGGGTCTAGTTGCATAGGTCATACGGATAAGTGTCAAAGTGCGTGGCATACAGTCATACACGGGAAAAATAAAGCAAGTAGCTACTGTCGCAGTTTGATCGCGCCAGAACATATACTGCCAGTGGACACTTGTAGACATTGCGACCAGTAGGCCAAAACAGCTAGGTAGGCTAGCATCAAGGTTCCATTTCACTGCAAAACGAGTGCTCCCACCCGCCACCCACTGAAGCAACCCAAACTTGCCAGGAATCCCATCCCCCCCCCTCCCTTTAACAACATCTAAACATCCCAACATTTGTATCAGTGTTAAAAAACACAATGGGGTATACCCTTCGGGGTGTAGTCTAGTAGCGCACATAGCCACCCCCCACTCCTCGTTCTGTTTCCTATCCGGCCACCTGAGGCACAGCCGAGGTAGTGGGGGGGGGTGCCTGGAATACTTTACCACCATAGTCCAGCGCTCGACCAGCGACCTCAGTAGCACATAAAGCGTCCACCACCACCAGGGCCCAACAGGGGAATCCGAAACGGGCACTCAAATGGCAGCACAGGAGTCAAGTATTCAGTGTCCAGTGTCATTCATCTTCATTGGCCGAATGAAAGTCGTCTTGTCTGTCATCACCGCAATGCTTGTTCTCTGCACGTTCTCGCTTAAGTCTCTTAACAAAATCTTCCACCTGCTGAGGATTGGTAAAGAAATGTTGTTTTGCTTGATGTGTTATTCTCAATTTGGCAGGGTAGAGCAACGCATAGTCGATTTGTAGTGCCCTCAGCTTTTTCTTGACTTCTAAAAATTTACGCCGTTGTTCTTGCACTACCGGGGTGAAGTCCGGATAGATGGAGAAGTGGACCCCATCACAGGATAGTGTACAGTTGGTGCGAGCCGCCCGTAGTGCAGCATCACGGTCCCGATAATTCAGAAGGCGGGCAATGATGGGTCGCGGCGGAGTCCCGGTAGCAGGCCGAGGGCCAAGTGACCGGTGAGCCCGTTCAACAATAAATTGCTTGGAGAAGGCCTCAGGGCCAACCGCCGCGATCAGTATTTTCTCCACATAGTCCTCCATGCGTCCCGTGTTGGTAGATTCCGGAACCCCAATCACGCGGATATTATTGCAACGACTTCTGGCTTCCAACTCCTCATTCTTAGAGGCTATGAGCCGTAGCACATTGTCCATTCTCGCAATTTGAGTCGTGTGGGTGGCCGTCGTATCATCATGGTCGGATATGCGTTGCTCAGTTGCCGTAATGCGCTCCTCATGCGCATCCAGTTTGTGCACCATGGCGTCCATTCTCGATGACATCCTGTCAACTTTGTCAACTATAGAAGCGAACCCCTGCCTCATTTCATGCATCATCTGTTGAAAGTCGGAAGCGACAGGGTTGGGGTCAGTGTCCATCACAGCGACGGTTTGGGAGCTTCCCGCCTCCTGTGTGTTGCGCAGCCCCTTTTTGGTCGCAGCTGAATCGAACGACAGTTTGGGCTGCCTATTGTCCGGTTTGCCCATGGTTAGTCGTTTACAGGTATGCGAAACAGAGGATAGAGGATGTCCTCCTCAGTGGGTGAGAAGTAGGTTGAAAGCGGCGCAAAGCGAACCAGCACAGCTCCCCAGGAAGCACCTCTTCGTGAAGTGACAGTGAACGTCCGTGCAATGGGAGAGCAGCCCTATGCCAGTATCAGGTATAGCGATAGCAGGTCAAATCAGGGGTGGATCCACAGTGTAGGAAAGGTCAACAGGAGGCGAAATGATCATGATCAGCGGCCGCCTCCCCAGCGCCGAGGTCCCCCAGGTAATGCGGGAGAAAGATAGCGTCGCTAGCAGCAACCCGGGCTGAAGCTGTGAAGTTCCACCTCGCACCGGCAAGCACTCCCCACGGCACGTAGAGGGGGTAGCAATAAGGAAGGGACCTAGCAACAGCAGATTAGCGCCAAAAAACACCGGATCCAGCCAAAGCGGAAAGTCCGTGGCAAAATGGACGGCGACTCCCCAGGCCCCAGCAGGTAGAGCAGGCACGTAGAACGCTTTACGCTGCAGATTCAATGGAGCGAGGCTTCAGTAGTCCCATAAGTGCAAGCACGTCCAGCGTTCGCAACTCCCGTCGCAGAGGCGGAGGGTGCAGGATGAGCTCTCTGCCCGAGGCCGGCGGCTCCACGCCAATCCTCCGGCGCCCCGGGGCACCACAGACTGCAACTTGGGCACAAGGGGTGAACGGTACCGCAGGCAGCACCCGGATCCCCAATGATAGCTACCAGGTGTACCGCATGCAATCTTTGGGCGCTAGTGTCCAGGGAACGGAGTAGGCAAGGGTATCCACGCAGCAGTGTCCTGCAGCACCCGCTGCACGAAATGGCCGCCAGTCCCTCCGGCCGATATCGCCGAGCAGCGCAGCGTTTCCAGCACGGCAGCAGAAGCGGTGGAGCGGGATAGTGGGCGCCCAGCTCCCAGGGGCAATTGCACTACAGGACCCACTCAGGGCCGTCTTAGGGCCATATTTGCAATTAGAGTTGGTCAGGGACGCCGCGCGGATGAGTACGCTGTGGGGCCCACCTGCCTCGTGGTGCGCCGCGGTCTCTCGTAGGCTGCCAGCCCTGCCAGCGGTCACAGCAGGTCCACAGCTCCGCTCCGGACGAAACTTCCTGTCAACGTAACTTCGGATAGGAGGATGGCGGAGCATTGAAACTTTCACCGAAGCCGCAGTGAGGTACCATCCATGGGTCAGTGTGGTCAGGTCGAGTACGGGTGGTGGAAATGCTGGATAAATATCGGATTTGTAATCCAGGCAGCAGGAGCCTCACATCGGTGCGGCCATACTGCTAGTGCGCCCTCTAGCGCCCCCCTACTTGGTGGATTTGCGGTCTCCTAGGAACCCCTTGAAGGTCCTACATGTCAACCGCCTAAAGCCCCACTTAGAGAGGTTTGAAGTGGGCATGCTCTTGGCAACAGATGCTGGGATAGAGGAGGAGACTGAGCGTCTTCCTGACCTCCTGTCGGCCTCAGAGCAAGATGGGTCAGTGGATGGTGTTAACCTCTCTTCCACCCTGACCCATGAGCAACAGAATGACTGCCGCCAGTTGCTGGGACAGTTTTCTGATCTGTTCTCCCTGGTTCCTGGTGGCACATATTGGTGCGTCCATGATGTGGACACAGGAGACAGCTTACATGTGAAGCATAAAACTTACAGGGTAACTGACAGGGTGAGGGATTGCATCAAAGAGGAGGTCTCAAAGATGCTTGCACTGGGGTGATTGAGTCATCTAGCAGTACTTGGGCCAGCCCAGTGGTCTTGGTCCCGAAGGCTGCAGCGCCGGATGCCACACCCGAACTCCGGTTCTGTGTAGACTACAGAGGGCTCAATTCAGTCCCAAAGACTGATGCACACCCCATCTCCAGAGCTGATGAGCTAATTGAACAGCTAGGGGCTGCACGGTATCTCAGCATGTTTGACTTAACGTCTGGGTACTGGCAGATCGCCTTGACTGATGGGGCAAAGGAGAGGTCAGCATTCTCCACACCAGATGGGCATTTCCACTTCCGGGTTATGCCCTTTGGGATGAAGAATGCCCCTGCCACCTTTCAGAGGTTGGTCAACCAGGTGTTGGTTGGACTGGATGAGTTCAGTGTCGCCTACCTAGATGACATCACAGTGTTCAGTGCCAGTTGGGAGGGACCTCTGAGCCACCTCTGGGAAGTGTTGATGGTGCTGCGGAAGGAAGGTCTCACGATCAAGATAAGTAAGTGACAGATCGGGCAAGGTTCCGTGTTGTACTTGTTACACCAAGTTGGGAGCTGCCAGGTGGCGCCCCTACAACCCAACATTGAAACCATCCTGGCTTGGGAGCCACCCAACACCCAGACAGAGGTGAGGGCCTTCTTAGGTCTCACAGGGTATTACAGGAGGTTTGTCAAGGGGTATGGCAACATTGTTGCACCCTTGACAGAGCTGACTTCCAGGAAGCAGCCCAAGAAGGTGATATGGACTGACACCTGTCAGAAAGCTTTTGAGGCCCTGAAAGCTGCCATGCGCATGGCGCCCGTGCTCCGGGCACCCAACTTTTCAAGTGAGTTTATCGTTCAGACAGATGCTTCAGAGCATGGGGTGGGGCTGTTTTATCACAGATGAATGAGGAGGGCCTAGATCAACTTGTAGCCTTCATTAGTAGGAGGTTACAGGAACAGAGGTTGAGTGCTATTGAGTGTGAGGCATTTGCTGTGGTCTGGGCACTGAAGAAGCTGAGACCATACCTGTCTGGGACTTACTTCCGGGTTCAGACAGACCACAGGCCCCTCAGATGGTTGATGCAAATGAGGGGTTAGAATCCAAAGCTGAAAGGTGGTCTATTTCCCTACATGGTATGGACTTTACGGTGGAACACCGCCCTGGTACAGAACACGCCTACGCTGATGGTCTGTCCAGATTTTTCCGCCTTAGTGATGAGAACTCCCTGAAGTTAGGGTAGTTCTCCCCACATTTCAGCTGGAGTGGACACTGTTAGACCTGGCACCATTGGCATGGGTTTCCCTTCCATTTATGCTGTTGCCTCATGTATTTTTGTTGGTGTTAGATGCTTTGGGCACTGTGCCACTGCTATCCAGTGCCACAGTGCAAGTGCTCCCTATTGTAAATTGATGTATTAATCAGTGGTTCCATGTTTGGCTATTTGGTTTACTTGTCAGACCCTAGTCTAGTGCACTGAGTGTGCTCAGGGCATGTAAATCCAAATGCTGCTGGTGGGCTTGCAGCACTGGTTGCGCCACCCACAGAAGCAGCCTTGTACAATGTGTCTAAGGTCTGCCATTGCAGAGCCTGCGTGCAGACTGCTACTGTCATGCTGACTGGGCAAGTGCACCCACTTGCCAGTCCCTAAACCTTCCCTTTTCTTCATATCAGTTACCCCTATGGTAGGTCCAAGGGCAGGGTGAATTGTAAGTATAAGGTAGGACAAGCCCTGATGTGTGTGGCATGTCCTAATAGTGAATTACAGCCATTTTCGTTCTCACTATTGCAAGGCTACCTGTTCTCCATAGGCCAGAATGGGCTGTTAGATTATTACATTTTTATAATCCTAACTGTCTCAGAGAACATGGTAGAAATTCGAGTTTAGTATGCCTGAACTGCCACACGGCAGGCCCGAGGATGGAGCCCAGGGTGGGGGCGGCAGGCTCCCCAGGGCCCTTGGGGCCTTCAGACCTCTTATACTCAACCAAGCAGGGGCAGGCTCCCCGGGCTCGGCAGTACCCCGTCTCCGGCCCTTGGCAGAGCAGCAGGCCAGGAGACTGAGCCTGGTGCCCCTGGACCCCGTGCGTGTGCCCGGACACAGGTGAAGCCTCCCCGGGCTTGCGGGGCCCCATCCCAGGCACCACCCTACATCTTTGGCCGAGGGACAGGGCCACGGGCTGGGAGGCTGTCGTGGCCCATCCGGCTGCTGGCTAAGAACCGCTAGGCCGAGAGGGGTTCCGGAGTACCCTGTCCTTAGTAATCCAGTGGAAGGGTACCCCCCTTTCTAGTAACCTGTGTGCACCGCGAGACTGAAGGGACCCAAAGCGCAGACGTGACCGACCTCCCGGAGTCCTGGCTGGGATCGGGGAGGCATACGAGTCCTCATCGGGACTTCAAGGGCAGCACAGCATTGCGTGCGATCAGATGGCTGAAGAGAAAGGTGTGACCAGATGGCCAAACACGAAGGACGCCCATCTGCCCTCCCTCCACCTTAAAGGAAGGGCTCCTGCCTGCACTTGGAGGGCTTGGGGGCTCTGCTTCCCGGGGGCTCATCAGAGCCCTTAGCTGGGTCTTGGGCATGGGCTGGGAGGGGGGCCCCCGACGGAACTCTGAACCGGGGCTCGCAGGCACCTTGACACGCAGGCGAAGCGGGGGAGGCTTGCCATGGCCCGATCGGCCCCCGTGACGGGCACCCAGACCCTCGGCTGGCCACAGGGCATGGGTTCCCACACCCCAGGGCCTGCCGGAGCCCAGGCCCCCAAACAGGTCTCCGCTTCTGTCTGAACCGAGCCAGGCTGAGGAGGGGGCAGCCTCCATGGGCATCAGGGACCCTCGTCCCGGGCAGATGGACCCATGGCAGACCGCAGGACGGGGGCTGCCCAGGCCCCGGGCCCAGTCCCTGCTTCTCCACCCAACCAGGCCAGGGGGATCTGGGAGCCTGCCCGGGCATAAGGGACCCCTGTCCCGGGCACACGGACCATCGGCTGGCAGCAGGAGATGGGCTCCTGCACCCCGGGCCCCACTGAAGCCCAGGCCCCGGGCCCTGCTTCTGTATAGGCATGTGGCAGAGTGGAGCGGAGTTCCACAGAGTCAATGTATGCATTGTGGAACTGATCACCCTAATTGAAAAAACATAAAAGGATTTTACTATGGCAGATAAATAAAAGTGACTGTCCTGTTGGTGGGAGATGGAAGAACCCAAATAATAGTATACATGAGCTCTGGTGTTCACAAAAATCCTAGTACTGCAAACCCTATCACCATTTTCCCAGTGCTACATGAAGGTCAGCCAGAGTTGCAGGATTATTGGAGTTTCCTTTTGCCCTGATAAGGTGAGGGCTTTTTCACAATGGCGGCTGGGGAATTCAAGGACCATACCAAATTTCTGGGACCCACTGATGTGGTGCAGTCAGCTGGGGACAATTTTGTTCATAGGAACCCAAACCAAGCCAGGTGTCATTTAACAAAGATATTTCAATTCAGGATCAATACCACCCTTAAGCCTGTTCTCGCTTGGCTCTAGGAACAACATTGCACCTACCATAATCCAATAGAAGATTGTTCTCCTTTTGGTGAATGTCCTAAATGTCTTAATTTACTTCACACACATCCATATATACAATGATATATAAGCTGCTGCATATGTCACCACATCATACTTCATAGTGTGGCGCACCCAGATTGAGGGTAACACCAGCTCTAATTACCATCATGGACTGCACTGTCTTTGAGAGATAGGGTATAGCTTAACAGTCGACTTTGAAGCTGGGGAGCCCGGTGAAAGTCTGGCGGGAGGCTCAAACATCCTGTGATTCTGGGCAAATCACTTCATCTCCCCGTGCCTAAAAAATGAATTTGTCTGTCTTGAATGCAAATGGTGCTCATGTAAAGTGCTCTGATTGCTTCGGGTCGTGTTCACGCTATATAAATCTGAAAAATAAATGATATTTTGTCAGTACTGTTGGATTTTTTGGCTCCATCTGGCATCAATTCAGTTGAGTGATGTTGAAGTCAATCGCAATAGGGCAAGTGATGAGACAAGTTTAACTGCCACTCGTTCATGCAATGATACACATAAGAGCAGGGCTGGACTGGCCGTAGTGGGCACCGGGCGTTTCCCCGGTGGGTGGCCAGGGTGGGGGCCGGTTTTAGACTACACCTGAGGATTCAACGCTGGGAGGAGGAGCCGGGAGCCGAGCGGACGTGGATCGTCTCGGCTCCCGGTCCACGAGCTGCTCTAACCCGGCTCTAGGCTGCTACAGCCCTTCTTTTTGATCGCTCATTTTCCCCACCTGAAGCGGAACGAGTGGGGCATTTGCGGAGTAACAGTGATCGCTCCTGAGTTGGCGGACAAATTCGATCTCCCTGAGGTGAAGAGAGGGCGGTGGCGCTCAAAATGGCGGGCGGCACCTCGCCATGGACTCCACCGACTGCGGCCGCCGCTGGGAGGTAGGATTGCGACCTGCGCTCCCCCGGCCTGCCGAGACTTTCGCCGATTTTCGCAGCAGTTGACGGGAAATAATATTATCCAGCTTCACTTTGGCGGCGACCCCCACCGAGGGAATCCTCCCAGCGCCTGCCTGACTCCAAGAGGGCGGCCGGCGGCGACCTTCAGATGGCGATCGCCGCTTCCACTGGCTCGCCCTAACCTCTCTACGGCCGCCTGTTAATCCTGCGGCCTTCTCTCTGATTTTCTGGCCTGCCTCTCGACCTGCTGCCGGTTTGGGGCCACTGCCATTACCGGAATGCCCTGCGGTCCTGCAGCATGGGCCGGATCTCCGGATCACTCACCCCCCCCCCGCATGGCACCAGTGTTGTGAATGTGCCGTGCAAGGCTGCATTGCTCCCGGAGTCCCCCTGTCGGCCCGCCGCCGATTCCCACACATCTTCCAGGGCGGTTGAATCCACACACAACCCACCGGCTGCCGTGCCAGCGCCACACGGCCCAACGCGCGACCGCACCAACAGCGTCAACACGGCCTTCACCACCTTGCGCACCCTCACCCCCACCGAGCCGGCTGTCCGCAAGCTCTCCAAGATCGAGACGCGCCTGCGGCTGGCCTCCAGCTTCACCTCCCACCTGGGCTCCCACCTTCTCTCCTGGACTTCTTTACTTTTTGTTCTGTCCTGGCCGCCATTTTGCTGCTGATTGCGGACAGTTTTCTCTGGACTCTGACCCTCCATCCATTCCCTCGTCCTTTAACCCTTTTCCCTGTTGATGATCCTAAATTGTTTCTTCCCTTTTCTGCTTTGCCTTCTCTCCATACCCTTGCATCCCTCCCACCCTCCCTTTGTGCTGTGACTGCATCCACACTTATGGAACTCTGCTTTTTTGTATATAGAAATAACTCTAATCACTAGTATATGCAGTAGACCTTTGTACCATCTACCATTCCTATGTGACTCTTAGAGCATATCCAGTCATATCCCCTCCCTATGTATATAGAAATAACTCTAATCACTAGAATATGCAGTAGTCCGCTATGCTCTCTACCATTCCTATGTGACTCTTAGAGTATATCCAGTCTTATCCCTTCCCTATGTCTATAGAGATAACTCTAATCACTAGTATATGCAGTAGTCCGCTGTGCTCGCTACCATTCCTATGTGACTCTTAGAGTATATCCATGTGTATCCCTTCCCTATGTAGATAGAGATAACTCTAATCACTAGTATATGCAGCAGACCTTTGTACTATCTACCATTCCTATGTGACTCTTAGAGTATATCCATTTGTATCTCCTCCTTGTGTGACTTTACCTCTTGTACATTTGCAATTTTTTCTGTTTGTATCCTTTATGTAACGCATGTAATCCTAAATCCTTATGTTTTCAACTGGTTTTTATGTAAAGTGCTCTGACACCTTCGGGTAAAGTTCGCGCTATATAAAATCGCACAAATAAAAATAAAATTAAAAAAAGGCCCCTGTGGGGCCGTTTTTGTTACAGGGGGCTGGCAATATCGCCCCCCCCCCCGTAACAAAATAGGCTGAAACCGGCCCTAATAAACAGCTTGGCCACACTCCTCTCCTCCCCCCCAGTGGGGCCGGCTGAGAAAGTGGCCAGGGCTGGTTTCGATTCCCAGTCCAGCCCTGCATAAGAGTATGTAACAACTAGGTTTTGGTGATTGACTTACAAGGAGCTTTATTAAGCAGAGACACACATTGCCCTTAGTATCTTTAAACGTGGCTATTAACCTTTATATTGATAGGTGTGCCTATAAGTAAGACACAAGTAAAACAAAGTATTCTGCTCAATCAATATCTTTCCAGAACGGTTTGAATTTATTTACTAATGTCAATCCGTCATTTCCATTGGTTTTCTACTGTGCAAACACCAAAACCAATATGCTGTATAGAATGTTTTCATGAAATAGTTCAGGAGATATAAAGTTACCAACAAGATGCAGTAAGAGTATGAAAGGATGAGGAGCGGACTCACTCATGAAGATGGAACAAATCGAGTTTGTACTAAGCTGAAAAGGGACTCTGACGATTCATCGTAATCAAAGAGAACACATGGGACATGTTTAATAGTGAATTTGCACTATAAAATTTGCACTATCCAGATATGGGTAAAAAAAACAGTTAATAAGTGGAATTTAAGCAGTGTTATGACGATTTGCTATATTTTAAAACGTGTATTTTATCAATAAGTATGTTTTTATTTTACATGTGCTTTTTTTAAATATGGATTATTTTTGTGTTTACATATTGTATGATTCTGAATAAGCAAACAATAATAATTAAAATAAAACAATTAAAAAGCTGAAATGTGTTATTCATGACAGTCTTATGCACTAATGTAAATTATGTTATTTCATGTTGGTCATCAGTAGACAATGGCAAGAAAGATAGTCCAGTAAAAAATGTATTGAGATGGATAATATAGAAGTGTGCATATCTCTGATCACTGGTACAGCCAAAGCTTTCGCTTTAACAACCATCTGCGTGTTGAGCTGAATCTATTAAAATTGAAATTTATTATACACCCTGGATGTGTTGGAGACATAACATTTTACATCTGTTGATTCCACAAATTGATGATTCAAGTAGTAAAATCTGAGCAGATAAAAAGTTTAAAGATTCATACTCAGAGCATAGGATCATTTACAGAGCAATAAATATAACGGAACATTATGGAGGTTGTTGCTGAGTTAAGATGTGAAAACAAATGCGTCTTCCAAAACGATTTAAAGTAAGAGAATCTGTTCCCCTAGAAATGAAGTCTCCATATTGTATTTGGCTTGAATTAATTAATGGATGGCAAATGAAGGACGAAGACAATATGAACATATCAATATACCTTGAAACAATGGAATCATGCAGCAAACAAAATCCAAGTACTTTTCTAATGCCAGAATGCAAAACAGGACTACCGATGTTTAATTTTTTTAAGAAGTTAACCCACCATATTTCTTTCTTTCCCTGTGGCAAGCTACACAAAGGACTGTATAAAAATAGTCTGTGCATCTTTGGAATTATATCCACCGTATTCAGGAAATCAAGACATTTAGCTTCAGATGCATGTGCCAAGTCAGCAACTGTTGTATCTAATCCGAATACCTCTCTGCAGCAATGTACACTCAATACAGTGAATGCATCCAAGCGGATAAATGGATGTCAATGAAACCGTAACTAACAGACTCTTATTTCCCAAAATATTACTAAACGGTTACTGATATCTTTTTTTAGACTTTTTTTTAGGATTTCACAAACATATATGCAGCACTATATTAAATAGCTGAATAGACGTGGATTAGGGAAATCATCTTATGAGTTAAGGCGTTTTGAGCTACGAATTCCAATCATACTACAGTTTACACACTTTCTGGGTCGAAATAATCTCCCAATGGGCACCAAGTCTTTCATTGTTTTGTTGAGCATCCAATTGCCTGGCAAAGCACCTTCTCTGTGATCGCTCAGGGATCCAATCCCCTCATCCAATCAGCATGTGCAGGAGCCCTCATGGACTTCTACTGTTGTGCGATGTCCCTCTTCACTAGAAGACATCCCACTACCAGCAGGGTATAGAGTATCAAGATCCCTCTCAGTCCCACATAACACCTTGAAAGCGTAGCTTTGGTATAAGATCTACCAGTTTTCCCAATACCCAACCAGCTTCATGTCAATTTCCTGCTAGTAATGATGACTACATGAAACCAGTCCCTATTATCTGCATTGTATTTTGAGCATGCTGGAAAGCATAACTTGCTCATTTTCATTAGTCTGTTAGATGGATAGTAATACCCGTGGACATATTAGATTTGACTATGGTGAAAGTGTGTTGGAATGTCGAGCTCATATGGTGTCATTCTTGCCTTAGTCCTATTCCCATGAATTTATTGCCCTTTATTGTGTGAGGTCTCATGTCTACACAGGGGATCATGTGTTATTTTTACCTGGAGGGGATTGATTTCCAGGATTGCAGTCAGCTTGGGCTGCTGTTGAACTAGTGAGTGATGCAGTTGTAAGTATCTAGACAATTGTGAATGGTGTAAACTGTATTCTTCTCAAAGTATCTTAAATATTTTGAGGTAACCAGGATTCTATGCATCTCCCAATTTGGAGATTCCAGTCAGATACCTTTGATGTGATCCGGTAATTTTCTTCACGTACCATAACATTGTGCCACACTAAATGGGGGTCTCTTATATTAGCTTTCTGTGCCATCCAATTGACTGCAGGGCTTTTACCAACATTACAGAACAGCTTTGGCAGGTGCCAGAAGTTAATCAGGGACTTGTAAGAGATATAGATCATGTATTAGCGATCATGCTGTAAATAAATTTACGTTGGATCACCCCTATACAGTGGTGTAAGCAAAATGTGATGAGGACCCCTGTGTCCACCATATCGCACAGATATTCATTGACCTTAGCCTTAAAGGGTTTGGGGCTCCCTGAAGGGTTACCCCCCCTCCTGCTCTGCAGGGGATCTAAGAGCCTGCATTATGCCCTAGTCCCTACCACTAACACTTCAGTCATTTATTACAGGTAGTTGTGTGGCCCAATAATACAAAAAGATATATCCACCAATCCAAAGACCAGCATCATAAGTAGATTGTGTGTATTTTTCTTAAGAAAGTAGCGTCAATTTCCCCTCCCACATAAAGCTATAGGACATAGCCTTAATGGTGTCAAAAAAATCAATCTGGAATTTCTTGTGGGTAATTCTGGATCAGGTAGAAGCGTCTGAGTTGGGTCTCCCCCGAAAATTTGTGGGAAATGATCCCAGGACTTAAAGTTGCTCCACAAGTCAGTAATCAAGCTCCCAGAACAACAATGGGTCCAAAGCAATAACAACTCCCTAACTACTTAAAACTCTAGGACAATACCTACCGCTGTGAGGCCCATTATCCAATGGGATTGGAGTGTCACAGATGGAAAACAGCAGCTTTATCTCAGTTGGTCAGTAGGGCTTATGCTTCTCCAGGATCTACATTAACCTCTACGCAGTCCATTTGGAGTAAAAGAGAAAAATAATTGTTATCTGGATATAAAGCCACCCGTCCTCCAGCTCACAATCCTGCTGGATTCTCTTCACCAGGTCGTCCTCACGGATCCAAATTGCCAGGGGCTCCATCACAAGTGCAAAGAGTAGCAGGGACAGAGGGCAGCCCTTCCTAGCACCCCTTTTGGTTGGTAAGGGTGCTGATAATATCCAATTCTGCATCATTTGTGCCTAAGGATCGCTATACAAGGAGGACACAAAGGCAAGGAATGAGCATCCAAAGTTCTTCTTTTTAAAGATTTGCCATGGTTATTTATAGTTCTAAATACAAACATTCAACAGATTGAGCGATCTGCACCAAAGAGACCACTGAAAAATGTACTTTAATAATTGATTTGTATGGACTTGTACTTCAACATTGTTCTTCACTGGGAGGTAGAAAAATACACTAAACTGAATACTTTCATCGAAAGCTCATAATATCATAGCTCTTTTATGAATACCTTATATGACAATCTTAGAATTACAATTCCTAAACTTAGTCTGGTTAATGATACTATTTTGATGATAAAACTCTTTCATAGGGACAGTAAATTGAGAAGTGCACTAAGGTTTGGTGTTTTGGCACTCAATATCACAAATTGTTGGTCTTTGAAAATGATTGCTTTTGTTTGCGACCGGTAATCACATCATATTTAACCATTGGATTCTTTTATATTTTTCTGGGTTCCATTATAAGCAACAATCTGCCCAAAATTTCTCACAAATCCTTCACTGTTATGTCTAGCTAATTGACTGCATCTTTAATTTGCTTCTAAAGTAACAATAAGCTTGTATAAAGTTGTTAAAATATAACGGTTGTAGATTCTGATATGTTTAGCCTCCCCCACTCTAGCAGTCAATGATACATGTATTCGAAACAAAAACACATCATTACTGTTGAATGTGTTATTTGTAGAGGCCAAGACCAACAACAAGCAAGTGGTTAAAATGGGCAAGAATTATGTCAGTTTAGTTTTTGCTTAATTTGTAAAGACTTAAGTGTGGAGGTCAAAATATTTTATTATGATCATGTGTCAACACCGATGAACATCTGTATTGCCAAAAGACCCTCGGCTGCCTGGTCTTGATTCCTCCTCCAGACTTTTTCTACAGATCCTCTCTGTTAATCTCACTTTTGCATTTTCTTTATTCTTCTTTCTTTCTATCTTTTTTCCATTGTCACTCTTGCCTTTTGGAAAGTCTGATGATAAAACATTTTTTTGTCTTGGCCCCCAAAACTGAGTGTTCGTTCCCATCTTCAGTAACCAACAACCACCAATGAAACATTTGTACCACATTTTTACAAAAAGGAAAATAGAATATTTATGTCAGAGTAAGAATGGCATTGGAGTAGCAGCCTTCAGTGTTCACTCCATTGATTCACAACACATTGTTCCAGATGAACAATTAATAATTAACCAAATAATCCTACACTAGGCACAGTTTATATCCCTATGGCACACACAAATTCCCATTTGTATTTGTTTGTTAAGGATTGGATGTTACTCAACCTTTCTGGCTCTGTTTGCCATTTGAATGTTTATTGAGAGCGATCTGTAGTGTTGTGCAAATAAAGAATGATGGAGCTTTTTTGGTTCCTAATGGCTCCGTAGACCTGTGACATAAGCATTGGAGGGTAATGAAGTGAATGCAGGTTTAGAACGTTGAGTTCTTGCTTACACACTGTACAATAAAGTTGTGTATAGCTACTCTCCGTGTGTGGCATAGTCATTGGCGAGTAACCAGGCTGGGCAGGATGGTACAACTGGTGACGAGGATGGGATAAGTAACCTGTAGATTGACAGCACTCTCCCAAAGAGTTTGCTGTCATCCATCAAACTGCTTCTGTGTGCCACATCTGCCACAGTCCAAGTGCAGAATCAACTCTGGCACCTGTGGAGTCTCAGCGCAACGCCAGCCTGTGTAAAGCTTGTGCGAACAAATAAAGCATCAATGAAAATCTACACATCAGTGGCTGAGAATCAAATGAAAAAGCCACAAACAGTGGTACCGCGCTACTATGAAATGAATGCTATATGTCACAAGGAGTGATAATGCTTAAGGCAGATACAATCACTTCTTAAATAGCAGTGTATTGTGACAACCCAGTGTAAGTTAATCTGTAATATGATGTGCTATGAAGCAGTGATCAGTCAGGTTGTTACTAGGAGATATTTAAGTGTACAGCCAATTCAATATTATAATGTGATCTGCTTATCAAATCATTTGACTACAAAAAGACTTATCTACTTACCTAAACGAATATAAAAAGTAATCAGACCTCCTCCTGCTGTGGAGTGGCCCTAGAGAGAGGGCCACTGTTGTGCATGCAGAGTTGTCCATAAAGGAAGTGGCCCACCACCAAAAGCAGCCAAGTGAGGGCTCAGAACAATTCTACATTATAAGAAAGAGCTCCAACGGAGAGCAAGGGCGAGGCCAAAGCTCCTCCAACTGTCAAGGCTGACACTGAAGCCAGCACGTCTCAAGGATTTAGAGATGTTTGCATCAGCAAGTTCACCAAGAAGCGTTAGAGAGACCACTGTTGTCCACCAATGGTTATACCGCAGCTGCCTTCTTAAAACCGCCATCATCATTTGATGCTGCCAAAAACACAATACTGGTAGTAGATGGACTGCTTGGATAGAGACTTTTGAGGATTTCAAAGACACAACGGAAGAAACAGATGACAAAAAGATTATCAAGAATCTGAACAACATGGCTGGTGAAAGGGTGAAAGAGACCATAGAAAATTTACCACAGGATTGTGAAGTGGCATACAATCACAAATCACATCAAAGCAGCCTTGAATGTCAAGTTCAATCCAGTGTCAAATGTAGATTATGAATGCTACATCCCCAGTCAAGAACACCAGAGAGTAGGTGAAACTGTTGATGAATTTGTTGAGAGACTGGATCTCCTCCTAAAGCACTGTAAGTTCAATAAAATTAATGATGAGGTAGCTACACGTCTCAGAGTGATAGATGGGTGTCTGTCAGATTCTTTTCGATGATGAATGCTGAAGGAAACTCTGAGCTTAGAGCAAATCCTCATGGCTGGCTGCGCTGAAGAGTGTGCTAATCGACAAGTAGCTGACATGGAGGCTGGAAGTGCCCAGAGTGTGTCAGTCATTAACATGAAAAGTAAGCCAAAGCATAAATCAAAGGGACCAAAGTGATGTCTCCACAGAAAATGAAAATGTACTTCAGATGTGGATTGTCACAGACGAATTACATGTCACTTGGAAAAAGTTGCTGAAAGAGAACTTAATTAATTGCTCAAGCACGATATAATTGAATGCTTGACTACTTCAAATCCATAGGTTTCTCCCATAGTGGTAGTGCCCAAAAAAGACAGTGAAGGAGCTATAAATTTGTGCATTGACATGCGTCAGGCAACAAGGCAATTGAGAGAGAACAACATCCAGAATCACACATTGCTGATATGATAACTCAATTGAATAATGCTAAGTTTTTCTCCCAGCTTGACGGAAACAAAGGATATCACCAGTTTAAACTTGAAGAGAATTATAGGTACATTACAACATTTTCTAAACACATTGGTCTATTTCACTATAAACGACCGAGTTTGGGTGTCTCCTCTGCTGCAGAACTTTTCCAAGACATCATTCAACGTTTCATACAGCCTGTTGAAAAAGCCTTTGACTACAGTGATGCATATTAGTCTTCGGAGCTACTCAGAGAGAGCATGACAAAGCTCTCATGCAAGCATGTAATTTGCTAAATGATGGTGGTTTAACTTTGAATGCTGACAAATGTGAATTTCACAAGACAAAATTCAAATTCTTTACCCATATCTTTTCTGATGGGGTTGACCTTTGATCTAACCAAAGTGCAAGCACAATCTACTGCAAATTCCCTACAGGACATTTCTATCTTACGTTCATTCCTTGGGATGACCAGTTACTCTTTTAGATACATACAAGACTTTGCCACGATCAATGCAGTGTTACCAGAATTGATGAAAAAGAATGTGGTGTTTCAAAGGCCACATGAGTGCGACAAAGGTTTAAAGAGAATCAAGCAAGCCATCAAAAATGGCACTGAAATTACCTACTTTGATTTCAAGTTTCATACAGAGGTTGTCGTTAATGCTTGACCTGTTGGGTTGGGTGCGATTCTTGCACAGCGCAATGGACAGCCAAATGCCGGAAGGCATATCGAGGCTCACACCTGTAAAAGTTTGTCTCAAATTGAACATGCTTATGTGATTTTATGTTGTTATGTTATGAGATTTTGTTGAGCGCACAACCTGAGAAATAAATGTTAGCACTGGTGTCGGCTTTTGAATATTTCCATGTGTTCTTATATGGAAAGCCTTTCACTATAGAAAACGATCATCAAGCTCTATTAACAATATTTGGCAATTCTAAACCAAGCTGCCTCCTTATATTGAACATTGTGGTCTGAAATGACAAGAGTACATCTACACAATTGTTCACCATCTAGGGAAAGATACAAATCCTGCTGATTATTTTTCAAGAGTGCCATTATAATGCCCTGGAACCCCATCTAAGACAGCTCTACGTAAATTTCACTGTAAAATCAAGCACACCAGCTGCCATGTCATTAGACCAAACTGTCACAGCTACGAGTTAAGATAGCAACATGCTGAATTTAAAAGACAATATTACTCAGCAATCTTGGAACAAGCAATTTCGATTGCTCACCAGTGACAGTAAATACCTACAATTCAGAAATGTCAGATATTAACTCTCTGCAACTCATCTTGCGAGGTACACAAATTGTCATTCTGGAGAGTCCACGACAACAAGTAATTGAAGTAGCCCATGAGGGTCAGTGAGGAATAGCTGCCCCAAAGAGTGCTCTCCGAGACAGAGTCTGGTTTACTCATATCGAAGGGTTGAAAGAGAGTTAAAGGCCTGTCACTTATACTCTGTCTCTCTTTACACCTTAATCACCACCTGGTAAACACGTCATATTTGCCTAACCATGCTTGGGAGTAAATTGGTGTTGATTTCTTTTGTCGTCTTGAGGATGAACATCATCAAATGGTCATTGTTGATTAATACTTCTGTTTTCCACTGGTAGAAGACCTTTCATCCATCACTCATGACAAGGTTATTAAACTAATATATGGCATCTTTGCAACATAGGGTGTCCCTGTGCTCTTGAAATATGCCAATGGCCTGCCCAACATTAGTTGAGAGTCCAGAGACTTTCTCAGCCATCTCAGCATAAAGCTTCAGAAAAGTACTCCTCTTTGGCCACAGGCCAATGGCCTGGCAGAATGATTCATGAGTACTCGAAAGAAAGCTGTGCAGCATGTTGCATTAGAGAAGCTTGACCTCATGGTTGTTTTGAATACCACTCTTTAAGCTTTTAGAAACCCTTCACTCAACTACAGGGGAACGCCCTGCAACCTTAATATTTTGGAGAGCCATGATGACCAAGTTACCTCAATAAACCAACCTCAGATCAAAGACTATGACATTTGCACAAAAGAGTCTGGTGGCAAACAGAAAATGAAAATGTATGCTGACAAGCAACATCATGTGAAAGATATCACTTTCAAAAGAGGAGATTGAGTCCTAGTTCGACAATCTAGAAAATGAAAATCTGATGCTCCTTTTGAGGCTGAGCTCTTACTGTCACAACCACCAAAGGAAGCATGGTGATTGCCCAAATTCCTGGGAAGTCCCTTATGAGAAATTATTCTTACTTCAGACATGTGGCTCATCACTCATCAAACATCGATGTTACCGTAAAGACTGGGTCCAGACAGACAATTAATGATCCTGCAGCTGCTGTTGTTTCCACCTCACCTGTACCGATCACTGACACTTCGGCTGCCAGCTCCTGTTTTCCGATGACCCAATCAGTATGTGTTATCGGAGTGCTACAAAGCCTCATTGAAGATTTAGAACTGCATATGTATTTCAAATTATTTATTTACTACTATTAATTAATGTATTTATTTCTTTATTGTAAAAAGTTGTCACTTTTTATTTAACAAAGAGGCTGTGTAATTAGGAATAATGGAACTCTTTTGTTCCGCATGGACTATGACGACCTGTGACGTAAGCATTGGTTGGTAATTAAGTGAATGCAGCTTTAGAACGTTGAGTTCTTGCATTAATGCAGAAGAAAAAAGATGTGCATAACTTCTCTCCATTTGTGGTGTAGTCATTGGCTAGTATCCGGGCTGGGCAGGACTCTGTTTAGTATGCAATCCTTTGCATACTAAACAGTTTGCTACTTCATTTGGTGTTTGCTTCCCATCAGATCTCTTGAATTATTGGCTATGGTCTTTCACAATGTAGACAGATTAGGTCAAGTGTGCCTGTTCCAATTACGTCACAACATATGTTTTATCTAGTCTTGGAACTGAAGAATCAAACTGTGGTTATTGATCTGATTATTTCCATCTGCCAATGTTGCCATCTGCTTCCCAAGCTGCAAAATTGTTCTTCTGAAATACACAAACAGAAAGGATAAAATATGTGAGCAGCTTGAAGATGTTGAATGAATGGTAGTTTCATTCAGTGCTTAAAGAGAAACATAAATACAATTGGGAGCACATTGATTTTTGCAGATTCTGCTGTGTTAAAAATTGAATTGTGCAAATATATTTTGCATCAGTTTCTACACAAACAAATTGTGATTTTCATGTATAAACATTTTGTACCATCATTTTGCACCACCATCCTCTATTAGTGTTCATTGTGACTTACAATTTACATAGTGTGTTATTTTTAGACTAAAACATTTATTCAAAATGTATTTAGCTTAATTTTGAAAAATGCTATTGTACAAAACAGATTTCCTTACTTTCATAAGAGAGCAAGACAGAAAATTTCATTGGGTCCAGGGTATAGAGAAATTCTATACATTATGCTAGTTTATTTCCAGAATTTCACTGACGTTTTTAAGACATTGCAGATTATTGAATAATGTAGAATGTAAGGATGGAGTATATACCTTTACTGCACATGCTTTACATTGCACGCCATTACAACGCAGTTGTTACAACGACTGCGTTGTTACCACGCAAACCATTACATCGCAAGTCATTTCAACGACTTGCTGTAGGGGGCGCACTGGACTTAGGAATAGTACAATTTACTATTCCTACTCCAGTTTGTGAAACAGCAGAGAAGGTGTTGGATTGTAAATCCAACACCTTCCGCCCCCTACAGCAAGTCATTGTAACGACTTGCGATGTAATGATTTGCGTTGTGACAACACAGTCATTGTAACGACCGTGTTGTAATGGCATGCGATGTAAAGCATGTGATCTAAAGCTGGTTTTCTGTAAGGATGTCACATTTAGAGGTGGTTTACCTCAAACTGGGGTTGTAAGCATGGGTCTAACAGTGGATGACTTTATACCCATCTGAGAAATGTGTGTACTGTATTTTACTAAACTAAGTAGTGTTGTTCATGTGGCCTTACAGAAGGTGTCTTTAAAGTGGCAAATGTATACATGTCAACCTCTTGAAATAAAATTGTGGGTCATATGAAGTCTTTAAGAGGATAATCCTATTAAGATAAACAAAAATTCCCCACAAGTGTAGTGTGTTGAATTACTTCAAGTCCACAAATGTTATAGGATGGTGTCACAATAATTGTATGATGTAATCAATGATGTCATCAATTATATCATTTGAGATGCCATAGGTTACATATCATGAGTGATGTAATATGTGAGGACATAAGCAATGCATGGTGGGGGTGCAGTATGTAGTTACCCGAGTAATGTATAATTGGTGGATTTTAGAGGGTTTGTCTTTTTTAAATGTTTGTTTTTATCTTATTTCAAAACCTCACTATAACTTTACTTTAACCTTTATTTTTCCATTGAAAAAAATATAGATATACCCATATATATGAGTGTGTCCATATACATAAAATAAAAAATGTTGTTGTCACAAAGGCAGCAGCACTCTGAGTTGTCTCAATTTTATTTGAAATTTAAACAATTAAGACTAGCCCCCCCCCCCATTAACGTTGGCCAACACACTTGAGCAAATGTGCTCTCAAAGACCAACAACAGCGGATGTTTTCCCCAAATGGTCACCCAAATGGAGATAAGATTTTCCTGTGTGGTCACCCTGGATTTTTAAACTTTTTCTGGACCCTGTACTTTTGCTGACTTTAAACCTCTGTGTGCTTTAGCACTTCCTACCAGTAGTAAAAAACCTGTGCTCCCCCTTTGAACATGGTTGTATTGGCATACTCCTAATCAGTATATTTAGCTTGCCTCTAAATCCCCAGTATATGGTGCAAAATGTACCCACGGACAGGAAGTTAAATGACACCAATGACCTGCAGCACCTGTTTTGCATTCACCACAGTGGCAGTGCAAACATGACTTTGGGCCTCCCATTGCAGCCCTACCATATCATTGTAATAACTGCCTTATTCTCTGCCTTATTAGTCTAACATAACTCAGGGAAAGTGCTGGACAGTAAACCATAATAATTTACTATTCTAACTCCAAATCTAACGTAACTCAGGGAAAGTGCTGGACAGTAAACCATAATAATTTACTATTCTAACTCCAAATCCAACATAACTCAGGGAAAGTGCTGGACAGTAAACCATAATATTTTCCTATTCTAACTCCAAATCTAACATAACTCAGGGAAAGTGCTGGACAGTAAACCATAATAATTTACTATTCTAACTCCAAATCTAACATAACTCAGGGAAAGTGCTGGACAGTAAACCATAATATTTTACTATTCTAACTCCAAATCCAACATAACTCAGGGAAAGTGCTGGACAGTAAACCATAATAATTTACTATTCTAACTCCAAATCCAACATAACTCAGTGAAAGGGCTGGACAGTAAACCATAATAATTTACTATTCTAACTCCAAATCTAACATAACTCAGGGAAAGTCCTGGACAGTAAACCATAATAATTTACTATTCTAACTCCAAATCTAACATAACTCAGGGAAGGTGCTGGACAGTAAACCATAATAATTTACTATTCTAACTCCAAATCTAACATAACTCAGTGAAAGTGCTGGACAGTAAACCATAATAATTTACTATTCTAACTCGAAATCCAACATAACTCAGAGTAAGTGCTGGACAGTAAACCATAATAATTTACTATTCTAACTCCAAATCTAACATAACTCATGGAAAGTGCTGGACATTAAACCATAATAATGTAAGATTCTAACTCCAAATCTAACATAACTCAGGGAAAGTGCTGGACAGTAAACCATAATATTTTCTATTCTAACTCCAAATCTAACATAACTCAGGGAGAGTGCAGGACAGTAAACCATAATAATTTACTATTCTAACTCCAAATTCAACATAACTCAGAAAAAGTGCTGGACAGTAAACCATAATAATTTACTATTCTAACTCCAAATCCAACATAACTCAGGGAAAGTGCTGGACAGTAAACCATAATAATTTACTCTTCTAATTCCAAATCCAACATAACAGGGAAAGTGCTGGACAGTAAACCATAAAAATAAACTATTCTAACTCCAAATATAACATAACTCAGGGAAAGTGCTGGATAGTAAACCATAAACAATTACTATTCTAACTCCAAGACCAACATAATTCAAATAAAATGCTGGACAGTACAAATAATATTTTTTGAAATGTTTAAATTTAAAAATAACATTTTAAAATTTCGAAATTAAATAATTATTTCCTTCAAATTTTTATCAATTTACACATTTCAACACACATTTTGGTTATTACTAACAACTCTTATCCCCTATAATCCCAAAAATCCACACCTAAAATATTTACACATTTTATAATATATAATTATTTAAATTTGTAAAAAATACTTACGTTCACATTTTAAATTTTAAATTACAATTTTATTTCCATAACATTTTAAATTTATAATAAAATTTCCAAAACATTTAATAAAATAATACCCACCTTTATCCCCTATAAACCCAACGACCCACTCCTACAACATTTACAAATGTTAGAAAATATAAAATGTAAAAATATATTACATAATTTCTAATTTCAAATTTACAATTTCGAATTTAAATATTATTTTTCTTAAAAATTGTAAAATGTATAAAATGTTCGCACACATTTTAAAATTACTACCCACCCTTATCCCCTATAAAACCAACAACCCACTCCTAAATATTTACACATTTTAGAATACTTAAAAACTACTAATATATTTATTTATTTCAAATTTCAAATTTAAATTTTCGAATTTCGAAATTTTTTAAAAATAAATGTGAATTTTTAAAAAAATGTTAACACAAATTTTTAAATTTACTACCACCCTTATACCAAATATAACGAACAACCCGCTGCTAAAATATTCACACATTGTATTTAATATAACATTTTAAATATATTAATTAATTTCGAATTTCAAATTTCAAATTTTGAAATTTAATTTCTTTCATTAAAATTATGAATTAAAAAAATTATTAACACAATTTTTAAATTAATACCCACCCTTATCCCCTATATAACCAACAACCCGCTCCTAAAACATTCACACACTTAATGTAATATAAAATGTTAAAATATCTTAATTAATTTCGACTTTCAAATTTAAAATTTCGAAATTATTTTTTTTCCTTAAAATTGTAAATTTAAATAAAAATTTAACACACAATTTTTAAATTACTACCAACCCTTATCCCCTATAAAACCAAGAACCCGCTCCTAAAATATTTACTAAAAAATTATTAAAAATATTAAAAATTTACATTTATTACTCACATAAAAACATTAAAAATAAATTAAAAATTAACAGAAATAAATAAAAATAAACAAATTATAACACTAAAAACATATCGATATTATTTACATCGATATTTATATCAACTATTTTTACTACAACGATATTTAACAATGTCGATATTTCTGCTATTCTAAACAAACGATATTTACTACATCGATATTTAATTCTTCGATATTTAACACAGTCGATATTCTCACCTCGATATTTCTGCTTGTCGATATTTCCACGTCGATATTCCTGCTGTATACCAGGTGAAACAGTGTAAAAAAAAAGCCTATAACTAAGACCGTCATCTGCAGAGGAGCCGGCCTCACTTGTTCTTGCATTTTCTGGAACGTTTTGTCAATTCATCCTTTAGCTCTAGAGGGTTTGTATCTCCTGGCTAAGGTGTATGCAGCCATATTGAGAGTCTAAATTGTCTCTATCGAATTTGTGTGCCTTTCTTTCTTGGATTTCTTTTTCATGTTTCTCCAAATTCGTCTCCAATTGATCAATAGATTTTTTTTTACTTCCTTTTGATCCTTAATTGAATCCAACTCTTTTCATGTTTGAACATCCATGTTTCTTTTTATGTGTTTCACTGAGGTGCCCATCACCTTCTTGGAGCATTGAATAGTATGCTCTCATCATTCTTCCAATAATTCTTCATCCTTATCATTATATTGTGGTAAAAGTATAACACACAATCTCCGTGATGCTCTGTTACATTTAAAATCAATTATGCCATTTGCTGCCAATTGTTGGATTCAATTTTTCTTGCTTTTTCAAGTGCTTTGATGATTTAATATGATGTTCATTTAGATTTTCCTTTTTTACTCCAATGAATGATTTAATCGCTAGAGAAGACCCCTGCATATATAAATATTTAGTTAGAGTGACTTTCAGTCTGCCCTCTTCATCAATTGGTCTGCTTAAGTGTCATTCACATTTTGCTTCTGCCCACTGCAGCATGGGGCAGTAGTCCAGCCCACTTCATTTACTAGCTGGCTTGCACTGTGAATGATGGCACCCTGTATAATCACATGTACACAGTTGCAGGGGCGGCCCGTGCAGGTAAGAACGGTGGGGCGGGGTGGGGGGGACAACGAGAAAAAATCAAGTATTTATTTAATTTTCCCTCTGCGCCGTCTGTCGAATCCCCCCCACCCCGTCTCACCGCCTCCGCACTCTTACCTGCAGGGGCCGCTCCTTCACTGTTTTCTGAAAAGTAGTGTATTAGGGCTTGTGAGCCTGCCTTCTGGACCACTGCTTTATTTTTGTACTTTTGCCAACTTATTTTTGCTTATTGCATGTATGAACAAAAAATTTAAATATAAAAAAAACATGGAAAGCTTGCCAAGGCCAAATCAATTCACTTTGCCATTGCAATGTACAGTAGTACAGAAATCGCTCTCGGATCGCTGCTGGCATATTATTTAACGCCAGCATAGCATTCAGCACATTTTATATATAGTTAAACTGGTCATGTACAAACACTTGTCTTTGCTTATGGCATCTTCATGAATGTGTGTTAGACTTTAAAAAGGACACACTTCCTGACAAGTGCAAATTGTGTTCCGCACAATGCTACTTTATGCTTCAAACAATTCCAGTAGGTGTCACAAATTTGTGATAATCGGTGGAATTTTCCCTATTGTCAGAAACCTTTAGTAAATTAAATTGATGACAGGGATAATTGAGCGGGATAAATCAGTACTATTTTAATCACTTTCTGCAGATGGTGCTTGGTCACATACCCTTGAGTCGCCAGTTTAAACTCCAAACTACACATATGTTCTGCACCATTCCCTTTTCCAACAAAAAAACACAGATTGCTAAAATCTCAGATTCTGGCAAAAAGTCCTGTTTGTAAAGCGGATGCATCTGCTACTGTGTGCACGACGAGCATTGACAGGCTCTTAATGCAGCATAATCTAAACCAATTTACATGATAACGATGCTGATCTGAATTAATCTCAGCTTTTGTGATTTTGATGAATTCATCGCTTTTTGCAGTAAGATGAACAGTGTTCACATAGCAATAGCTCCCTTTGCCTAATTTGTTGAAGGATACATGCTGGTGCCCAACGCTTTCCTAAGTAAGAAGCCGGCGTCTGGCATGGGCACACAGAATATCTGGGCTACAAAGTCTGGAATCAAATAAATGCCTCTTTAATTGATTCCAAGACACTACCTTCCCCTTCATCTCACTCATGCAGGTTCTGCTTTCTCTCTTTGGGACGGTGTTTCCATCTTTCTCTTTCTCAATCTTTCTCCATTGTGTGTTTTCCCTCTTACTTTTGGGAAATGTTAGATGAGAAAAGCCCCATTGGCCCTAAAAATGAGTGCCAGTGGCCCCCACCGGCAGCCACCTAATCAAATTAAGCACTGCCATCTTTTAATAATGAAGCAAACATACTATTTGCTATGCAAAATAACTTACCATGACTGTGTCTTAGGCTTTTTTGTTCATGGGCAGTCTCGGTGAAATGGGGTTTTCTCTATGAGGATAGGGGGGGGGGCGGCATGTTAATATATCTAAAGTTGAAAGGAGGAGGAGACAAGAATGCCCTAAGAATCAGTACCACCAACCATGCTAAAACCTAACTGCTGCTGCAGTGGTACTGTTATTTGTGTAATCTTGGGGTAAAGTAGTGCTTACATTTTCTGTTGCATACCAGGGAAAGAAGCATTTGCTCAAGTGTAGGTAAGTGGGATAGAAGAGTAGTGCCTTTCCCATTGGCAGATATACAAACAAGTGTACTCTCTGAGGGATAGGTTTAAACAAAAAAAAATGTTTATACGGGCTAGAAGCCGATGCTGGTAAGTTAATCGCCAATCCATCCGAGGACTTCATTTATAATTCATCTTGTTAAATATTTATTTTTTTAGAAAAGCAAACATATCCTTAAACACATTTTGTAAAACTTTCTTGTATTATTCACTATTTTATATCGCTATTTTTAACATGCATTATTTAGTAAATATCACACACAACTTTGTTTTGTTATATATATTTATAAATATCCTTTCAAAGTTACCCCTGAAGCTTAGAGACGCCACTCCAACAGAAGGAAGTGCATCCGAACCTTTTATTCAAAAAGCAGCACACCTTTTCCTCGACCAATTATCATACCCTGACGCGTTTCGGTGAGCTTTCACCTTAATCATAGGGCGGGGCTCCAAAACAAAACATGGATCGTGCAACGCAACCATTTTTTCTCCACATGCATGCCCTCTCCAGTGAAAGGGGGATAGTGAAAGGGGAACCCAATGTACCCTTGTAGGTTTGGGCAATACAGTGAGTAAGTAAAGAGAACCTGCAAGGGATTTTGTTACAAAGATGACTTCTGATCAGTTATATGATTCAATCTAAAAGTTACACTCCAGCAGGAGATGACTTCAAAGTGTCAATGGACAACAAAGCAATAATGCAAACAAAAGAAAGAAAACACGGGGAACCTTGGATATTTTGAAAATGTCAATCTTATTTAGACATAAAGAGTTTGAGTGGGGTAAAATATTTACAGCAACATATTTATGCAAAGAAGCCAAACAAACATTGTGCTAACAATACATAAAAATAACTATTCCAAATGTAAGAATGAGAGTCACAAATTAAACAATAAAAATATGTAACTTTCAAAGGAAATAATTGCCACTTGGAAATAGATATAATGGTCGACGTTTCGGTCTGTTCCGCTTTCGTCTTCAGACCATCTTCAGGACAGTAAGTTTGATGCTGTCTGATGAACCACTCTGATGTGAGTAGGGCGCTCTCTGAATGATGTACTTTATAATTAAAATTGTGACTTGCAGCAGCAGCTGTCTAAATGGTGGTTATGAAAATACAGCCACTTAATGAAGAGCCAAAGATTTCCTTTATTCTGCAGGGGTAGCGCACTGCGTTCTGAAGCTATGCCACTGGCGTCTCACTTTTCAAAATCACCAGAGAGATTCCTCGACCAATTATCATACCCTGACGCGTTTCGGTGAGCTTTCACCTTAATCATAGGGCGGGGCTCCAAAACAAAACATGGATCGTGCAACGCAACCATTATTTTACCACATGCATGCCCTCTCCAGTGAAAGACATGCTGGGGGTTGTGGTGCCAATATTTCCCTAAGCAGGGTCCAGGTATTTGTCTGATATTTTAAAACACGCCAATGTTCAAAAAGTTTATTTTGCTATTTAAAGCCCTCCAGTGGGCTGCGATGAAAGATGTGCGGCTTCAAATTCCTTTTCCCTCTGTGCTGGAAATGGGTTACCATTCATTTGCAGCCCCTCAGACCCGAGTTCATTTATTCAGGCGGTGCATCTCCCAGGGCCGAGGCCGCCGTTTAAAACATCCTTTCAAAGTTACCCCTGAAGCTTAGAGACGCCACTCCAACAGAAGGAAGTTCATCCGAACCTTTTATTAAAAAAAAGCAGCACACCCTTTCCTCGACCAATTATCATGCCCTGACGCGTTTCGGTGAGCTTTCACCTTAATCATAGGGCGGGGCTCCAAAACAAAACATGGATCGTGCAACGCAACCATTATTTTACCACATGCATGCCCTCTCCAGTGAAAGGCATGCTGGGGGTTGCGGTGCCAATATTTCCCTAAGCAGGGTCCAGGTATTTGTCCGATATTTTAAAACACCCCAATGTTCTAAAAGTCCATTTTGCTATTTAATATATATATTTATAAATATATACATCCACAAATACACACACGTGCACATTAAAATGTCATTCAATATACATTTTTTTATACATGTTTTAGCATTCTGATTGAATGGAGCGGCCGGGGCAATTCATCCAACTATATATGCGCAGGGCGTAGCAACGCTTCACACGTCCGTCCTGAGGAAGACCCCGTCTGTAAGGGTCTGAAGAACCTACACACACAGGGGTCGAAACGTCGACACTCTATCTCTGCCAGTCTCTTTCAACAGTACTTTTTTAAATGCGAACTTGTATGTTACATGGCTACTTCTGCATAGACGTTATCAAATGTAAAAATCGTTTTGATTATAGGGCATGTAAACAGCATATGCCTGAACGTTTGATTGTGAAATTTCTATCACTATGCATACCTTACCTATATCACTACCCCACTCAAATCACTTTTTTCTCCCCCTGCTACCCCCCCCCCGGCCCCCTCCCCCCTTTCGGGCACTGTAATGAAATTGTTCTTTGTAAAAAATGTATGCCATATAACACGTACTTGACAATATGCTAACCAGTTTCAGTGTGATTAAATAACACTGGGACAATGGATTTGGTCTTGCATTAACTTTGTGTTTTAGAATATTTTTGCATGGTTTTCCGTTTCACAACTCTGATGTTCTAATTCTGGGACTACCATAATACATACTTCTAAAGAGTTGGCATGTTCTTGCCCAACAACTTGGTGCCTGCAGCCTTTAGCGTGGGTAACATGACTAGGTGCAGCTGACCTTTGTGTATTGCTCCCAGAAAATGAGACACAGGGGAATAGTTGCTGGAAGAATGAGTCTTCTGTGACTTGAAGAGGGGCCAGAGCTGTCACCTACCACTCTTGCACATCAAAAAAGGCTCTGCCTATAACACTCTGAAAGCGTTTTGACAGTAGTCTTTTGTGATCCCAGAAAAGCTGGAACCAGGACATGGAGGCAGGAAATTCCAAGCACTTTTGGAGTAGAAACCGCCAGAACCTTCTCCTACTTCAAAGTGACCCCAGGGTATAAATATTGGACTCCCTTCAGTACAGCACTGGATCTGTGGAAGACTCAAGACTGTTGTGATACTGTGCAAGATAGACTGCTACCCTACTGCCCTGCTACTTGAGTGAAAGTATTAGACCTGCATCTTGAACCCAGGACCACCGGAGTGACTCCAAGGGCTAGTTGGCTGGCTTCCTAATCAGAGCCTCAGGGACAGAGAAGGTTCCAACCACCTTGCTCCCAGCATAGAAACTCTGTCTGCTGTGAGTCCTACCTCCCCAAGTGGAGCCACCCCAGTCGGAGACCCTTGGATGTGGGTCTGAAGGTGCTCTGCCAGCCATGCTGTGGTGCTGTGGGAAGAACTAGCAAAGTACGGTGCATCTCCTCACTGCTTCGTTTCAGAATTACTGCTGTGCACTGCATCCCAGTGCAGGCTTTACATTGCAGCCCACAGTCTCCTCAGAACAACAGCTGCACAACACATTCTTGATGCAGGCCATTGCTTTGCAAGCCCCTTCTAGATTGCATCCTCAATGATGACGCAGAACACCACATCACAGCCTCTCAGCTCCTTGAAACTGCAGCTGCACGACGCATCCTCGATGTGGGATTTCACAACACTCCGCGGCCAGGATTCTAAGTATTCTTGTTCAGCAGCCCTAATTTGGTTCCTGTAGCAGGCCCACAGTTCATTGGGGTTGGCCTGAAGTTGTGACTTTGTCTTGATAGAGTGCGACCAGAAAACCACAGTGGATGCTTTGTGTTTCTATGCACTGTTTTATCTAAAACCTGGAAAATGCATAACTCCAGTCCTACTGATTGGATTTTTGTCACTTGTATCTCAAATAATTTATTAAATGTCACTCTATTTTTCTAAATTGGGATGGGATTTGTCTTGTGTTGGGTTTTCACACTATTCCTGTTTAAATGTGTAAAGACTTTGCACATTGCCTCTAAGATAAACGTGACAAGTTCTCAATGTATAAGCACAGATTAATTTGGGGTTTGCTTGTGTTTCACACTGACAAAAATTGTGGGTGCTGATTGAGTAGTGTTTTATGCCTTCAACCATTAACCCAGTTTCAGACACTTAAGTAAAGCATAAGCATTATCTGGAATGCAGTGACTTACAAGACAGTTCTGTAGAATATAGAGGACATTAGCCACTTCACACCCAAATATGTGACATTTGGCCTCTGTTGCATGCTCTTCCTGTATGGGCAGTTACAAATGCTCTCTGTAGGCTAGAGTAACTTCAATGTGTATTCTTTATTGTTTTATTTGTATACACAACTCTTGACATTCATTCTGTAACTGACAGTTGCCACTGAGTTCCACTCCTGTTCGTAGGCCTTAACATTGTAATTCACAATTAGCACTAAAGCCGTTTGTGTGTGGTCATAAAAACCAGTAGTGTAGCTATCAGTAGAGTAACAGGTGCATTGTCACAGAGGTCTAAGGGTTCCACAGAACCGTTATTAATATGCTATTTTCCTTCCCAGCCAGGGATATGGGGCCCTATTCTCCTTGTTTGCACTAGGCTGCACAGAACCTTTGCTATGCCACTGAAAAGCTGTTTTCCTTCTACTGACTTGTTATTCACATACTTTCACTTGCTTGATGGAACATTGGCTATGCTTGCCCATCATTAGTGCAGTTTCGAAAAAATGTTAAGAAAACACTTAAACCAATATCCCACTGAATGCAGAGCTTATCTGATACCTCAAGTCACTTACCTGATATAAATCTGCAGCATGTCTACATCCTTCAATAACCCATTCCAGTGGGTAACTTGCTGTCAAAGTTTCAGGAAACAACCATATCCTGATAATGCTCAATGTCAAGCGACGCGGCTAGACAACATTATACGTTGAAGCCGGAATGCTACATAGGAAGCATGGACATCTGAGAATCATTTCCCTATTGGCATTCAGCAACTTCCGTTACCAAGGAGACCCTAGTAGTCTTAGCACCCACCCACTCATTGTCTTTAATATGATTGAAATGATGACTGGCGCATGCTAAGTAATTATTTAAGAAAATATCCCTGGGGCGTCAGAAAGACTTGCTTCTGTGACACGCCGTCAGAATTTTTTCCCACGCAGACACTGACGGTTGATTGTGCCTAAAATTAGATACTGTATTGTTTTGCCACAGTGCAGTGAATGACTTTTCTGTTAGTAAACTAAGGAGCCTAATGTTTCATTTAGCAGGAAATAAATAATTGCATTGGAAAGGAAACATTAGTTATTTGTGTTCCTGCTAAATCACTAGAAATAAAGGCGTGGCTAATGCAGGGATAGCAGTAAATATACACACAAACACACATAATGATAATAAAGTGGAACCAAATGTTAACAAAGAAGAGAAAAATATGAGGGATCTGTTGCTGACATAAAGTACCCATGTGGCTTTAACTGGCTTTAGGTAGGAGCCCAGTTGGCATCAGGCCAGTAGGTCACCATCCACACAAAATGTTGAAAAGAGAATGCCTGGTGCTGATCTTCTCACACGATTTTTACCATGTTTCTTTTCTTGTGCTGCTGAAGATTGTGAAAGACACAAGGCAAATTGAATAAGGATAGAGGTTCACCTTCAGCTTCAGTCAGGACTACATTTGTGAAAAAAGTAAGTGCAGGTGCACCAGGTTTTATTATGTGTGGATCCTGCCTCTGGTGCAGCAGCATGCCTTGGTCAAGAAATACCAAGGCTGTCTAGTGTTGATTACCGCCCTCTTTCTTCCGCCACCCTGAACCTCTTGTTCCTTTTTCTTGCAGGTTGTTTTTCATCCCCATTTATCCTTTTGGTTTTCTTTTCCTCTTTTTTTCCCTTTTTGCCATCCTCTCTCTTGCTATGGGTCAAAATTTGATGATAAAAAATTACTCCTGATCCCAAAAATGGGAGCAATACTTACCAACTGTACCCCCCAACAAACATTAAACACTGGGAATGATGTGTGTTACCTGTTTGTGTTGAGGCATTAAATACAGAGCAAACCTACAAACATGTAAGCCCTGGTGTAAGCTCTGAAGGTGCCCAGTGACCACATATTAACCAAACTAGTTTTTTTCTGAAGGAGATATTTGCAATGCAGTTACTTATTTTAGGGATATGGTAACCATATATCTTTTCCCCTACACATAATGCTCAAAACATAGCAAAGAAAAATTATTTATACAACGAAGATTGCAACTAGGCATACTTTTTTATATATGAACCTGAACTTTATTAATCATACAGCATATATATTGCATGGGTCAAATAAAACACACTTCCCCGCAGTTCAAGTCAGATAACTAAACGTTATTTTTCTTAATTTCAGTAGTAATCCTAGACAATTCAGGAGACCACCCAACTAGCTTCCGATTTATGAAAACATCTTAAGAGCAGCAGAAGCTTGCCAGTCCATAGAGCGATGTATTTGGCTGTGGTCAATTTGTTGATGTTTTGGTCTTTATATTTCTGACAAGTACACAAAACCATACTCAAGACAAAGTACTGACTTTTGCAATACTGTTGACCCAAAATATCTATCAAAAAGAACATATAACAAAGAATAAAAAATAAATAATAATATAATATACAAAGATAGAGCGGAAGGAAACACGCCCAGTGAATTAAAGATGTGAACCAAGCACAGCCGCAGAGCATTATACCAATAAAACCAGTGTGCACCACATGTATGAAACCCAAAACCATTACCTGATTATTAACTATGAAGAACCTACTTACAATTGATACAGCCATAAATCAAATCTTAATAATTGAGCAGAATATTAAAGTCACTTCTCAAAATCACAAGATCTCAATTCACAAACTAATATTGATGCCTGTAAAAATACAAGTCAGAGCCAAACATGACATATCCACAAGTGATCAGTATATACAAAAGAGTGTAATCCCAGAGTTCCGTCATATGCCATATTCACAGGTAAAATGGGTGAAAACCTCATACTTTTTCTGCAAACCAAGCAATTTAAGTTAAGTCCATCAGTAATATGAAATAATGTCCACTTATACAGCCCAAAAGTAATCCTTACTTACTTTTCTGTTCTTTAGTTCTCAATGAATGCACAGACTAACCTGTACTAAAATCATGCGGCCGTTGCTCAAGACTAATTCTGAACCATGTGATCAGCTGACAAGTCTAAGTATTCACATACACAGTTGGAGCAATTGTGGCTACATATCCTTAGGTTTATAGTGCTCCAGGCATCTTTGAAGAGGCAAAGTTATATTAATTTAAAAAAAGGGCCTTTTCATATATCCCATTTTCTGTAGTAGAATGGAAAAAAGTAGCTGTATACTAATGGTAAATGTGGATTCAATTCTGTTATTATATCCCAAATTTTGTCAAAAAATAGAAAAACAAATATGGAAGACCATAAATGTCAATATGTCAATATGGCAGCAAATTACCAATAAGTTATAACTAAAGGCTCCAAACTGGCTTACTCCTTAGCATTGTGGGTAACAAGAGTACGGCAGAGTGCTCTAATAATGATTTCATTCTTTAATCAACTGAGAAAAGTTCTTAAATTACTACAAGCTGTTCAACCCAGTGAAGTAAAGAGCGACATGAAAGCTTAGGCTGTGGCTGAAGAAATGTTAAAAGCACCCCTCTGGATCATATTCTGATGGCGTGGATCTAGATTCATGGCATTGTCAAAGTCTGCCATTCAATCTGTTGATTAAAAGTGCCAGATCCATCTATTTTCTTTGTGCGTGAATAATTGATTCACACCATGATTCCTGGTTGTACCAGATACCACCTCTGGAAAAACCATGGCACTTCGGTGATATTGTGATGGATTGTCTGATAATGGTCAAGCAGAGAAGTATTTTGCACATTACCACAAATCCTTGATTAATGTTGAAGAATTCAATGTCTAACTTCATGTGTTATTTTACCAAAATATTTCAAACCACATAGGCATACACTACAATAAACAACATTTTTAGAAGCACAATTTGAAAAATGTGTTACTTGCCATTGACAAGATAACCTTTCGCAATACAGGTGCAATTGCAAGTGGCATTGGCATGGGGCTGTGCAGTTCTCCTCAATGCATGTGTGGTAATAAGTTCTCTGATTATGGTCATTTGAAAAATGCTTCAGCTGTCCTTGAGGTCTACCTGTGATAAGGTAGCGGCACTAGTGAAAAGTAATCTGCCGGGTTGTGATCCTTCCCCAGTTTATGCATGCTCTCATAGTCGTACTTTTGCAGTCTTAACTTCTACCTCGCGATGTGAGGGGGCATCTTATCCTTTGGATTTCCAAAAATTGTAAGCAATGCATAGTGATCCGCAATGACAGTGAATCATTTTCCATGAAGGAATACATGAAAACTTTTCCAGGCCCACACCACAACCAGACTCTCCTTCTCCGGTTCAGAGAATAGACGCATTCTGTTTCAGACAAGCTCGGACTGGCATAGGCCACAATGTGTCTCTGAGCATTTGGATGGCCATTGAGTTGAGCAAGGATTGCCCTTAGCCCTACCGAGCCAGCGTCAACCGTTATTTCGTATGAAACTTGAGGGTCAAAGTAGGCCATTTCAGTTGTACTCTCAATTGCATGTTTAATTTCTTTCAAACTCTGCAAACATTCCGGAGACCACTGAAACAGTAAATTTATCTTTCTCAAGTCTCTCAATGGGGCACTCACAGTAGCAAAGTTGTGAATGTATCTTGAGCAACAACTGGGCATGCCTAGAAAGGATTGCAGCATGGAAACATTCTGGGGCAGAGCGGGCAAGTGGATGACAGGGCTCGCACCTTGTCTGAATCTGGAGTATTTCCACCATCAGAAAATATTTGCACAAAGTACTTGAGTTTAGTCTTGTGAAACTAACACTTTGCAGCGTTCAAAGTGAGACATGCTTCAGCAAGTTACTGGCACACTTGGGTAAGGACTTTGTTGTATTCTTTCTGTGTTCTCCCAAAAACCAGTATGTCATCACTGTAATTGAAGGCATGTGTACAGGTTGTATTACTCAGTAAATAGCATCCTGACATATCTCAGCATACAAAGATACTCCAAAACGGAATCTCTTATATCTGAACAAACCAACATGAGTCAAAAAGGTAGTAATGGAACTGCAGATCTTCCCAACTCGAGTTGATGGTATCCTTTATCCAGGTCATGATGGGAAAACACTTTGACTCCGTTCAATTGCATGACCATTTCCACTATGTGTGGACCAGAGTGTTTCTCTCACTCAATGGCTTTGCGCACCTTTCTGCTACTGTCCTTTTTGGGTATCACTACTAAAAATGAAACCCATTGCATGGGGCCTGTAGAGCATTAAATGATGTCATGTTTGAAGAGTGCTTCCAACTTTTTCTCTACAGCTTCTTGTAAATGAAAAGCAACTCTATAGTGCCGCTGAGCAACAGGGGGCGTGTCTTCATTGATATGAAACTGTGTTTTAATTTTCTTGAGTTCTTCCAGGCCATGGAACAACAATGGGAATCAGCTCATGATCACAGACTGAGCACACAGGCTGTAGTTGATGGATATCAACCCCATGTCAGCAGTGGTGTAAAAACTGAGCAAATGGGCACTCAATGAAGTCCCTTTTAGAACATGAATGGTGGCTCACATCGATGTCTTTTTGCGTCCCACTGTCGCTGTGATTGACCGTTGGCTTTGTTATAGCTCAGAAGTGGCCAAGGTATACACCTTTGTGTCTGATGGAATGAGGCAAGGCACAGGGGATGGGCGGTTAAACTTTTCCATTGACATGTTACTAATCAACGCACCACTGTCCATGATGAAAGTTATTAGGTGATCATTCACTTTCTTTTTTTTTCAGTAGCTTTTGTGGCAGCAAATAAATAGTTAGCCGAGCATTACAGATCAGACAAATAAATAAAGATAGCATATAAACAGAACTGAACATCGCTTTACCATCGTTGACATGCGAAAACAGAATAGTCTTTTAACAATTAATCCAATTATAAACAGGGGCCCAAATTTTAAAACCAAAAGCTTTCTTTTTCATCCCCTTTAAACAATAAACAGCTTTCTCTAATTGATATATGTTTAACAATTTAGATTGCCACTGAAAAAATGAGGGAGGATCACCATCAAGCCAATGAGAGGTTATACAGTATCTAAAGATAGACATAGATATGAATAAAAAACCTTCTTCAGCCCTTGTCTGCAGCCTATCAGGATTTGATTGGATACCAAGAATTACGAGTTCGGCCGAAAGTATTACTGGTAGGTTCATAATATTATTTTAAAACTTTTGAATTTCAAAAAATAAATTGCTTTAGATTAGGGCAAAGAAAAAACATGTGAATGGAATTTGCACCAAGAAATCCACATCGGCTGCATTTATCACCTCTATTGGCTTTCCACTTCAATAATTTAGCAGGGGTATAGTATAGGTCAAATATACTCATAAAGAATTGGCTTTTTAAAGATCCATTACACAAAACTTGGTCGGACAGTGCCAGAGCATCAGATACATTAATACTCTCTATACCCAGATCCCTTTGCCATTTCGTGTTAAATAATTCAAGATTGTCTTCTACTCGGTTTATCATTGTCTGATAGATCTCCCCAATTCTATTTTGTTTCCAGCAGCATTCCAATACATCAATTTTCTTAATTTTATTAGTGTTCAATACATTTTTTGTATTTAGAAAACTACGTACTTGTAGGTATTTAAAAAAATCGGTTTTGGGAAGATTATACTGTTGCTGTAAGTATATAAATGTTACGAATTGTTCTTCCTGATAAAGGTCCCCTAGCCGGGATATATTAGAACTTTGCCAGCGCTGCATAATATGATCTGTGAATATTGTTGGCAACATCGGATTATCAAATAGTGGTGTTTAGTAGGTAAAATTGCTATTCAGACAGAATCTTTTCTTAAATTGCTTCCATGTCTGGAAAGCTGTTAGTATGACTCTAAATCTTGTTTTTTTTGTAGTAGCTTGGTTCGGTAAAGCGTACTAGACATTGTCTTACTTGAGTACCAAGAATCATTACATAAATTGATGGATATGTAAGATCATCTATAGTTGTCCCTTGAAAGATTAGAGGACTCATATACCTAAGCGAACCGCCAGATAGTATAGGCGGAAATTCGGCATTCCCCAACCTCCTCTAATCATAGGTAGGGTACACCAGTTGAGAGATCTCCTAGCTCTTTTATATCCCCATAAAAATCTTGAAATTATTCTATCTAGTTTTATGAAAAAGCTAGAGGGGAACAATAAAGGTATAGTCCGAAAAAAATAAAGAAATTTAGGAAAAAAAAGCATCTTGACAGCATTAGTACGGCCATAGAGAGAGAGATGTAGATTGTTTAACCTTTTGAGAGACCTATTAGTGGAAGCAAGTAATGGATCAAGATTAAGCCTTAGGATATCTTCTACCTTAGCGGACAGTTTCACACCTAGGTAGGGAGCCGTAGTTGATAATGTCAGGCCAACTGGTGAACCAGCTGCAGAGTGAATTATCTGTGTTTTTACAATGTTCAATTTGTAGCCGTAGTATAGGCCAAATTCACGAGCTAGTTCTATAATCTTAGGGAATGCCAAACTAATATCCGATGTGAAAATAGCAACATCGTCAGCGTAGGCTAAAATTTTATATCTTATTTGATGAATTATGACAGGGGGGATGCTGTCCTTATTTGTGAGTTTTTGCAAATATGGTTCTATGTAAAGTGCAAACAACAAGGGGGAGCAAGGACATCCTTGCCTAGACCCCCTTGTTATTGTTAATGTGGTAGAAATGTCAGTAGCCATTCGGATTACGGCTTTAGGTTTGTTATATAGAGCATTCAAGGCTGTTATAAATTCCACAGGAAAACGCTTCCAAGCCAGAACACGCCAAAGGAACCCCCAGTCGACGCTATCAACCGCCTTCTTGGCGTCCAGTAGGGCCACTCGGAATGGGGATCCCGAGGCCTGCGCCCAGTCCAAGAGAGCGATAATCCTTCTTACATGATCCGTTGTGTCTCTCTTTTTTATAAAGCCATGTGGCAATTTAGCAACAAAGTTAGGCATCAGATCATTTAATCTATTTGCTAAAATTTTAGAAAAGATTTTGCTGTCGGAGGTTATTAAGGAAATTGGTCTATATGACCCAAGGTCTATAGAGTCTTTTCCTTTTTTTTAATACAACAATTGTTGCTAATGACCATGAGGGAGGAGGCCGACCATAAAATGCTTCTTGAAAAACTTTTAGCAGCTCTGGTTTCAAGACATTACGGAATGTACGATAAAATTCCAAGGGAATATCGTCTGGGCCCATCGCTTTACCAGAGGCTAGTCCAAGAATAGCCCCTTCTATCTCTTCCCAAGTGATTGGGACGGACAAGACTGCTCTTTGATTTTCAGTGAGAGAGGATGGGCAATCCAAATTTGATAATAACTAGACGCATCGCTCCTTAAGCTAGTACCATCATTAGATTTGTTATACAGAGATTGATAAAAATCCCGAAATGCCTTCAGTATACCAGACCTAGACTCTTGGCTTACACCATTTTGAGCAGTAATTTTGATTATTTCGGTGATAGCTGTTTTCTGCCTTAGTCTTTGCGCTAGTATTCTGCCCGTCTGCTCACTAAGTTCATAGCATTCTTTTTTGAATAGTTTGTACTTCACTGCTACCTGCTCAGCCAAAAGTGAGTAGACGGCTGACCGCTCAGAGGACAAAGCTTTTTGGGCTTCCTGTATACCAGAACCAAATCTGATATTAGAGGCTAGCTTTAATTCTGCCTGCGTTACTTTGTCCAGGGCGGCCTTAAATTCAGCTGCTTTTTTTTTTTAAACGGTATTTTGAATAGCTCAGGGTCTCACCTCTTATAATCGATTTAAAGGTGTCCCAAACTGTCTGAATGGAAGCTGTATTATTATTGTTAAAAAATAATTCCTTTATAGTCATATCCATATGAGCTAGATAGTCCTAATCTAACAATAGATTTCTTTGAAATGACCATTGCCTTTTTTGAAAATAATCTTTGAGGGGAAAGTAATAATTCCAGTACGATAGGGTTATGATCAGAGATGATTTGTGGTAAAACATCTATGCTTATATTTTCAGTAAGCTTTACAGAGATGAAAAAATAATCTAAACGAACACATTTTTGGCGTGGAGCTGAAAAATGAGTAAAGCCTGGCTCCGTGGGTCTTAGCTTGTTCCACACATCTATCAATCAGTTCCCTAGTATTAATTCCCTAAGGGCTCTAAAAGTTTGGATCTTACGACCTTTATAATTCCAAGTGTTCCTGATATTACAATTAGCATCAATATTGATATTAAAATCACCACACAAAATTAAAGGTTGATTCCAATCAGCTAACTCAGAATTAATTAGGTTAAATACTTCCTTATCGTCTAAGTTTGGACTATGAATAGAACCAACAGTAAATTTAGTCCCTTCAATAACAATTTCAGATAATCCCCATCTCCCCCATTTGTCACCTACAGTTCTAACACATTTCCCAGTCCTTTGTTTAATAAGAACAGCAACTCCTCTTGTAACACCCGTTTGTTTGGAGCAGATTAGAAGCTCAAGACCCAAATTGTTCAACAAACTTCTCTTGGTCCATGGAATATGTGTCTCTTGTAGACACAGAATGTCAAATTGCAGAGATTGAATCAAATGCCGCAAAATCCCTAACTTTTTAAAATCATTCAGACCATTGATGTTTAATGAACACATTTTAATTTTTCTCCCCATTTTATAGTTGTGAAAAACACAATGAACAATAATCTTTTTAATTGATTCTTAATATTCTTATGACTTATAGAAATCCAACTAATCTGTTTTATAATGCCCGGATTAACTATTGTTGCTGCATTACACCCCACCACCCACCACCACCACCACCCCCTGATTCATGACCAGTCATCCACCCTCCTCCCCCACACATGAGGCTCAGGAACTCTCAGTTCCTGTAAAGTATGGAGTGCCACGTCCCTCCAGCTCCGCACACCATAAGAGAGAAAAGCAACAAAAAAAAGAAAATGACTCTAACAATTAAAGTTTGGGATAGTGATACTACGAACTAAATAGAAACATAATATCCTGCCTGATAGAGATCCAAGTTTTATAATGTATGTAGAAACTCCTTAGCCTTAATCTCTGATAAGAAGAATTTTGTTTGTCCTTTCCACAAGATTTTTAGCTTGGCTGGGTTCTGGAGGTAAACGGTGGCCCCTTTTTTCTGAAAATCGGGTATTGGTTGTCTAAGATGCCACCGCTGGGCCACCGTTGCCTGACAGAAATCCGGCCGCACAAAAAATGTGCATCCTTTTGCAATCGCTCTTTTCTCAGGTCTGGCTAAGGCTGAAATTTCCTCTCTGGCAAGGAAATTATTAAAACTGACAAGGATTGCCCGGGGATAATCTATCTCACCCTGACGAGGTTTCTTAATAGAAAAGGGGAAACGATGCGCTCTTTGGACTTCTTTTGCCCAGTCCCATGATTTTAAGTCAGGAAAAGCCTCATTTAAAAGTCCGATAACAAATTGTCTAGCATCAGTCCCTTCCTTCTTTTCTGGTATTCCAAGAAATCGTAAGTTATTTCTACAGGCCTGACTTTCTAGGCTTGTTAACTTGTAAGAGAGGTCATCCCTAAGGGCTTTAACATTCTCAAGTTCTTGCTTCTGGGACGTAGACTCTTCTTCCAGAGCCAGAATGCGTGCTTCAGCTTCAGTTACTCTATCAGCAGTCTCAGCAGAAATTTTAATTGCTCGACGAATAGCATTTTTCATTTTAGTACATGTGGCTTGAGTACGAAGATTTTCAGATTTACTTTCTTCCCGATACGCCATCATGGTGTTGTAGATAGTAGTTAACGTGATTTCAGTGGGGGTTTCAACAGGATTAATTCCAACTTCAGAATTAACAAAAGTCTCAGCATTTGCAGTTCCAGTTACTGCCAATGGATGATTTTCTAAAGGAATATCAGGCCTAGTTGCATAATCTGGCGCCGTATTCTCTGAGCCTTCTACAATAGGTTTGTTGAAAGTACGATTATTAGACCCCCTCTTTTTACACCTCTTAACTGTGGTAACACTTGCATTAGGTGAGACTGAGTTAGCTCTTAAGTCCCCATCACCTTCATCCTGTCCTAAGGAGCTACTCTCTGCAGTATAATTCGCCCAGTCCTTGCTGTGGGTTAGACTATCATCAGAAGTATGGTCAGACAGAGAGTAGAAGTTTTCGCCGCCTTCTTGAGAGATTAATGCCTCTTTCAACAGGTTGGAGTCGATACTCAGCTGAGTCTCAACGGTCCCTGGATACTGTGGTGAATCAATTTGGACTCCATCTCCCATACTCCCTTGCGGGCTACGAGCCCGTAAGACTTAATCAGTAATAGCTTCTGTTGTGTCTGTTATCCCTTCTGCTGCTGCAACAGTAACATTAATTACAGGCTCGGGTATATCCGCTAATGATGGAACAGAGTTTAAAGATACAATATCCTTACGCTTTGATATTTTCTTTTCAAAAAAACCATGGAGCGGAATAGTGCCTTGTATAGAATTACGTTGAGGCAGAGGGTTTTTTTCGAGCAAATCAGTATCCATACTGTTCTCGGTTCTGTCAATAATCTTAATATCTGTTGAAAGCGGAGATTCGCTTACGATATCTTTAGCCTGGGCCAGTTTTCCTTCAGGTGGCTGCTTCGTCTTAACGCTCCGGGTCTGGGGTTTTGTCTGCACGTTCGGAGGCATCTTCTTCCTTCTCCGAAACTCACCGCTCCCAGGCACAACTAAACACTGAAATCCTGTGAAAAGCCCAGAAAAACGCAACAGCGGGAAATGCTTTTGGGGTCGGAGAATGTCAAGCAGCATCCGCCGAAATCTTGAAATAATGCCAAAAAAAAGCCAGCGTCCAAACTAAACAAAACCTTCAAAGGTTTCCACGCCCACAGCCAGGTCCGGGACCCTGGGTCCTAAACTCAAGTCTGCTTCGGGTCTGCCAGGTCTACACGGTCCGATGTATCGCTGCTACATGGGTCGTGATACAGTTGTAGCTTTTTCTTCCCTCCGGTTACCGTCGGGCGAAGCCAGAATGTTAATGGGCAAATTCAGAAAGCGAATCTGATATTTAGTCAGCGATTCGGTCCGTATCCAGCATGCCTTCTCTCAGGAACGCAGAGCTGGAGTGAAGAGCTGTTCACACATCCCACGCCACAGCCGCCATCTTGCCTCCCAGTGTAGTGATCATTCACTTTCAATGTGATTTTGGGACAGTGTCTCAATGAAGCTTATCGCTTTGTTTGTTGAGCTTTCTTTAAACTCGGATCTACTTTACAGGCAGTTAACACCACATGCGCATGACGCTCTTTGATAGGTATCATCAGCGCACACTCATCTTCTTTGCTCGTAGTCAATAGTGACTTAACAGTACTTTTAAATGATGATCTTGACGACAATTGACTTTGCCTGGTTTCAACTTGTCATACCTGATGTTACTTTATGGCTTTAGGGGCGTGGTGAGAAAGGTTTTGGAATATTCTAGCGTCCATATTTTCTTGCCGTCGTGACGGACTCAAGTTTTCTTTAGTTAGGAACACAGTTATGGAATGATTCTCTTTCCCACAACCTTTGCAGAATTGTCCTATGACTGGACATTTACCTTTCTGTGGAACAGAAAAGCATAGTTTTGTTTTGCTTTGGCAACATCAACTTATATGTATCTTGTGCTTGCATTACATGCTCAGCTCTGATTCATTGAGTGCAATCCTGCTTCCATGTCAGCAGCTTGCCAGTCTGCTTGTTTTTCTGCTCTCGCAGTCATTAACATTTTCCCTAGACTGTGTGTTTATCTCAGCATGTGCCTTCTAGACAAATCTGATAGGCAGGCATCAATGACTCTGAGGTGCATGACTTCTTCGTCATTGAAGTCACAGAACTTGCGATGTTTAATGAGTTCATTAAGTCTTTTAACAAACTAATTCATTGTTTCACGAACCTTTACTAATTGACATTCAGCATTGGATTAACTTGGCCTTCAATTTTTCTTTTACCTTTTTGTATGATTTTGCTTCAGTCTGTGAAACCTTCTTTAGCACTTCTTTCACTCCATCACCTGCAAGGTTTTTCAAGTATTTGATGATTTTCTTGCCATCTTCTTCTAGCACATCTATGAAGTCATCAAATGCTTCGATCCACACTGTCCACATGGCATGGATGTTCTGTTTCTTAGAAGTTTCAAAAGGCATTGGCGGCTTTAGGAACAAGTCTGCATTGTATTTCACGATTGGGTTGGTGTGTGCTGTTCAGGCAAATGTGATGCAGGCTGGCACTGACAACTTCTGCAAACAGAAGTCGCCGGAGAAGCATAAGTTGGAGTATGCTTCAATTGTCCTTGACAGTGAGTAGGTTCTCTGTTTCTTTTACCTTGTTAAAGTTATTGTTATTTCTTGCTTTGTCTGACTAATCGCTCTGTTTTCGCAGTGCAGCATCTCTGTCAACCACCTCACCAGTGGTTTTGAACGGTGTTTTGAATATGCTCCTCTGAAGGGCTTTCAATTTCTTCTGCTGCTGTTTATGGGCAGGAGCAGTGCTTTGGCTCCACATGTGCTGGTCGCAGACCATTTTGCATCGATTGTGGGCACACATGGCATGCACAAGCAGTTTTCTGTATTGGGGCAAACTTTCAAGAAGAGCAGGCCTGTCTTCTTGGGCACGTATCCCCTACTCGTTGCCATTTGTAACATCTTCCCCAGCCCAGAAGCATGCAGATAAATTACTCCACGTGGGAGCTAGGGTCAAGTATTACTTTACTCTTCAGCATACCCTTACACTCTGTGCATTACATCATACTTTCCATTAACCACACCCTAACACCTTCCCGCACAATACGTATTTCCTGTTCAGAGTCGGCCCAGAACCACGAGGGTGCTAGGGCACATAACATCAATATGCTCAAATTCTGTCAGATTATTTTAAATAAATTGTCTACTTCTTAGGTTTCTCTCACCATAAATTCCAGACTACTTATGTTAGTAGATTTCTTAATGTTTTGTTTGGTGAGAATTCATTTGAAAGAATTAAGGGCCCCATGTGCAGATATTTGAAATAGGAAATCATAAATTGTGACTAATATTGATTTGCAATGTATGATTCCTTATTTAGAATGCACATAAAAATATTGGTAGAAGTGGTTGCAATTTGTGCACTGACTTCTACTGAATGCAGTAGTACTTTGCAAACTGACCTGTCTGCAGATAAGCTGGTTCTCAAATTGCTGGATTTTAGTGGGGCACGATTCAAGCTACTTCATTAATATGTATGAGGTAGACCTCAAATTGCAGCCCACTACAATTGGCCACAACCACAGGGATGATGGCCTACTGGGAACAACAGACTACCATATCTGTGATTGCTTTCAAATAAAGCAATCATCTTTTTAAACGCATCCCATTGTCCTCAGAAAACCCCTTCCTTTTTGCAAATGGCTTAACACCTTTTTTAAGTTGGTGGTAAAATATTTATATTTTGTGACCCAATTTTGGTAGCAAACCATTAATACATAAAATAAGGAATTGGTATGGGAAAGACGCGCCTGTGTGGTTTCCTTCCTACAAATATTTTATGATTCAGAAAAAGAATCATTAGGTGGATTTAGTGCATTCCAAAAAGTGTTTTAGCGGATGCAGACCTTCAGATTTTCCATATCTGAGCATTTACAGCCTTTAAATCACTTAATATGGCTACATTGTGTATTCCTTCCAATACAAATCTGCGTCCTAATTTGTCTTTAATTGTAATGCAAACAATTATAAGTAATGCATTGTATTTCAGAGGTCTCCACATAGACAGATATACACACAAAATATTTTTGGAGCTGTAATCCTGGGTAAAGATCTTTTGGTGCTGCACTGTCATTTAAAATGTATAGCTCAAACATTAAAAACTACAACATGATACTAAAAATATAAGCCCTTCATTCTGAGAGGGCTTTTGAGATTGATCTTGTATGAAAATACAAATTTCTGATTTTAAATTCCAGATTCCTGAGTGACCAATGCTTGCGTTATCAGTAATTTTGGTGCGAAATTACTGCACAGCAACCGCCATAGTACTTGTAATGTGGTGATAAGTACCAAGGGTTTAATGTTAGCCTTTTAAGAAAACTACTAGTAGCCATTACAACCTGCAGCCTTGCCTAGCCGACTGACATGGCTCATCATCCCTGGTGTCTCTCGACACACCTACCGCCGGGCCACCATCAGAATGAAGACTAAGAAGGGTAAAAGAGAAAAACAAGGTAACTGGACTTTTTCTTGATCTGGAACATCAAAACCGTCTTATGCCTAGTCCAGTGTATGAAAGAGTTGAAGACCCACCTCTTCAAAGAACACTACATCACAATGCAATATCAGTACCCATTAGCCAGTTACCTTTCCTCTCACTCGTTGAATTTACATCTACCTTTGACCCTGTACAACACGCTGCTCAGGGTCAGACTGGCTGTAGCTGGCACCAGGCATTTCCCCTGTGGACCGACAGGGTGGGGGCCAGTATTGAATCCCTGGGGGCTGTTGTTGTTATTGGGGGCTGGTTTTGCAGCATAGCTGCTAGATCGGCACCCTGTAACAAAAGCAGGTGCAGTGTTTTGCACCCACTCCCCTCCCTCGCAGCCGGCCAGACTCAATTGACAGGGCCAGTTTGCGTTCCCATTCCGGCCCTGACTCTGCTGCATTTTGGCTTAGTTTACGCTGTACAAATAAAGCATACATATACACATAGCCACAACTTCTTTTTATTTTCCCTTACATTAAAATGAATTTTTCTGAGATATTGAGCCTTCCTAACCGGTCTTGTCATGGTTGTCATTGTTTGATTATGCGTAGAGAGTATTTAGTGACGTCTGAGTGAACATTCCATCCCAGACCTCATGCAGGGCCAAATTTGTTGAACATGTTTGATCACAGACAGGGTTACATTAAAGGAGGTAGGATCAGAGGAAACCCAGAAATATCACATCTGTGGTTTTTCCCAGCATAATTATTCATGGTTAACCTGTGCCTGGTTTGTACGGATGTTACAGGAATACCTGATTGCAAACCCATGTTGTAATGTGCCTGTAGAAATGTTTCATTAACCAAGGGAATTTCAATTAATGGAGAGACTTAAGCACATACATCTATACTACCCAGGTTACAGTGTACAATATCCATATTGTTCAAAAGGGAAATAGCAAGCTATTAGGTGACGGGAAATCCGGGCAATGCTCTGTGGTTTCATGACTAATAGTCTTTTCCCGAAAGAAGATTAAAAGACCTTAAATTTAAATTGTTAAGTTGTGTCTACAGAAAAAGCAGAATTTAAACTCCCTAACTAGTTTAAAGGAGGCAAACTGCAGTTTAAACTCTTTCCACTCAGAATGGGAATAAATATGCCATCTTCCATGTAAACATTAAAGTCCCATGTGTCTGTAAGAACAGCTATTCAAAAGTTGGTAAAATAAACTTTTAATAACTGTTACTCTATTTTTATGTTGTCTACAGATATTAAATATCCAGCAGACTTAGTTATTGGGAACCAGTTTCAAATACACACTGCTTGTGAACAGGTTTTTTGCAAGCTCTAAAGTGCAGTTATGACTGAACAAATTACTACACTTACATGAAGCACTTCATAAGGTTATATTCCTCGGGATTCGAGGAGCTGTCCCCAGTCCCTCCCTCCACACCCTCGTCTTACGGCCTCCAAGTGCCAGCATCATCCACCATGGGTAGAATGTACAACCTCAGTGTTTCCACTTAGCATCTAAAAACCAGGATATAGAGAAACTGACAGAGGGCTAAAAGAAGCAAATTCCAAATGCGGGCTTCATTATTATTATTTTTAGTTTCTTATTACACGAAACAAATGACTCTAAAATGGTCTCTAGGTGCTGCTACATTTCTACAGGTTACGAAACAGAGAAGATTAAACCGTCTAAAGTAAAATTAGAGCGAGAGTTTAAACAACCAGGTTTTAAGAGATTTTTGAAGTGTCTAAAAATCAGCACAGACAAGTAGATGTGGCGGAAGCTGATTCCAGTGCTGAGAGATTAGCCCCAGACCTGGTAGTACGGATGCAACAAGAATGTAGCAGCAGCTTCCCACTAGACCCAAGACTTCGAGTGGGGGACTTACCATCGGGTCCGCTCACAGGCAGGGAATTATGGACCAGACAGAGATATAACCCTGCACTTTTTTATAGGCAGTCAATGAAGGCTTCTGAGAATAAGTAGTGAGTGCGATGGAGGTGGAAGATAAAAGACTAGCTGTGCTATTTTGAACCACCTGGAGTTTAGCAAATAGTCCTTTATTTCTGGTGGTCAAGGGCTTATGCCATAGTACGGGTAGCTGATTATAAGGACCTGGACTCGAGATTTTCTTGACTGAAGCGGTAGCGACTGAAATGCTTTCCTGAGAGGATGCATGATTTTTAAGCAGGAACCAGTGATGGCATTCACATGTTCTTTCATGGAAAGGTTCTTATCCACCATGATTCCTAGATTTCTCACTACCACTTTCAGAATGGGAGCTGGGCACAGACTGTGAGGCCACCAATCCTCAAGCCACACTGAGTAGGCCTTTCCAAACAGTGCAATTTCTGTTTTACTTGCATTCACTTGCAAACAGTTATGTTGCATCCACAAAGCAATTTTATTCATGCAGTCTCTGCATCTTTGGTAGACTCCGGGTTTGGTCCCTTCATTGGCAGTAAAACCTCTCCCACTTCAATGGGACCATTAGGGGACAGTGATTTGTGCTTCTCAATCACATGCTGGTATGATAAGACAACGTATTCTCTGCAACATTTTCAGGATCATGCTTTAACCCCCAAAGGAATTAGGAATTCAGTGTGGCTTTATTACCAGAAACAGCTCCACAAGTTAATTTCACTCCATGGGGTTTTACGTGTGAGTGGATAGTACTGCAGATTTTTCTATTCCCTGTACCATCCACCTCATTATCAGGGCCTTGGTGTATAGTAGCCTAGGTCAGCAACAATATGAGCGGGACTTTTTATTATCTCATACTAACACATTTTGGTCTATCTCTCACTGAATTTCTGCTTGATGTTACTGCTAAAGGCATCATCAAGGTTAATCATTGCAATACTTTATATGCAGACCTTTCGAATGTCCTGAAATTAAATAAAATGAAGATTTATAAAGTGCGACAATTACCAGAGTGTATATAAGTGCTAAGCCGACAATCAAGCATAGAGGATCCGTAAAAAAGAAAGTTATTTGCAGAAGAGACGAAGTATCATTGACTTATCAGTTACAACTACTCAGTCACGACCGGCATGAATCGTGGGAAGGTGGGCGGGGGTCGCGCGCGGGGGTGGGGGGTTAATTTAATAAAATGTAATTTAAAACATTTTTTACCTTCACTTCCAGTGCCGTAATCCTGCGTCACACCTCCTGTTCTCTGCTCACAGGAAGCAGAAGCAGGCAGCCTCCCGCTCTTCCCCTGAGCCAGTCACAACGCTGCAATGGCAGCGTTGTGATTGGCTAGGACGCCGTCCTTGCAGGCGTCTACGGAGAAGCCATTTTCTTCATGCAGGCTGCGCAGCAGTCTACATGAAGTAAATGGAGAATGCTATGACTGGTTTGGTCGGCCCTGGGATCGACCAAACAGTCTACGCCCATAACACTGGGCTAGCTACTCCTTCCTCCCAGACTCGCCCATCTGCCAGGCATACCCTCCTTCTGCTTTCGCGCAGTGTGAAAAGCAGAAATGTAAAATGGTATTTATACCATTTTACGTTTCTGCTTCTCGCACTGCGAGAAAGCAGTGGGGCGATGCTCCAACGCCCACTTGGAGAAGCCGCCAGTGAAACTACTCCAGCAAAAATCTGTCCTGATCCTTGTGATTTTTCCCCAGGATGATTCTTTGACTGCCTTATACCATGTTTTGCTGGTCAGAAAGACTTATATCGGAGGGTTCTAGCTTATTTAAACCAAATTACCACACATTGTCCCAAGTCCCACCTTGTCTTTCCCATGCACACACTCTAGGTAATACCTGTAGGAATCTGTTTGGGGAAAATATGGGCCTGTGTGACATATATGGAGAACTCATGATCAAGATTCTGGCAAAAATATTGATTATGCTAGGTACCTGAATTCGGGAGCAATTTAAAATTAGGGGCTACATTACTTTTTCAGGATTCACTATGTATGAAATTGGGCTATCAGTTGTGCTGGATGTGAGGCCTGTGCAAGCTATAGGTCCACAATTGTCTCCTTACTGGGAACCAAGTACCCCATTGTAACACTTGACCCTCTCAGGGTAACAAAGCAGAGCAGTCCAAGACCTACTCAGGCTAATGATAACTTAACCTTCTTGAATCAAATTTGACCCTTAAGGGGTCAAGAACCCTATAAACACAGTTGCCAACGCTACCTATACCAGATAGAACATCATTTCAATGCCATTTTAGATAAAGCACGACTACTGACTTTGTCAAGGGATCACCACATCAAAATATAAGGCAAACATTTTGGTTTGTCAAGGGACCACCCCATTATAATATAAGGCAGGTCTATTGGCTTTGTCAAGAGATCACCACATTATGAGAACAATAATCACAATAGGATTCACCATTAAAACCAATGGAACCCAGTAGCACATCGAAAGGCATTCCTTTTAGTAATTAAAAGCATTAAAATATTCACCAACCATCATTGTCAATACCATATTTTGAATAAAGCTTTGCAAATCAACATAACATGTGTCCTGAGTCTTTCTTTTACCACTTCATGCCATGAAAAATGCAGCCATTAATCCAGTTTCTACGAATTTCTTTACTCCCAAGCTGTAGAGCAAAAGCTGCAGCACAGAGAGTACTTTGAAAATGTGGAAAAGTATCTTGGGGTCATGAATCCTGTGACCTGGGAGACATAGGGTTTGTGGTTTTTCCTTGACTTCTCATGAGGGGCTGCTGCACTCCCTGCAGCCTCCTGCAACACTTGCCAGATATATTGGTGGTGCCCCTGACCCTCCTCAGGGTACCACAAATATTGAGAAAACACAAACAAAAGCTCTCACAGGGTATTATAGGTTGCTCCTCATCGGTAAAGGTAATGTTCAATTAATCAATCAATCAAAAAATCAAAAACAATTTATGGAAGATCTCAATAAAAAAAAAAAAGCCTAAATTCCTAAATACTCTCCCCCGCACTTCTACATTGTCAGGTTCGATACTGAAGCCTGTCCGCCCCGGTCCGACTCGGCAATTATTGCCGTAGAGCGGAGGGCGGCCAGGTAAGAACCAGGCATTATTTAATTCATACTTCCGCTAGAGCGGAGGTCAGCGCTCTAGCTGTCACCGCCCTCAGGGCTATTTAGGTTGGTCTGACCTCGGAAGCGCTGCGGTAGGGAGGTGGTGGCAGCGTCTCCTGATCCGCTGCTGCATTTGAAGGTAAACTGACTGACTGCTTGCTGTCCTGACTGCGAGGGCTGCGAGGAGTTAGGAAGGAGAACAACACGCAAGGCATTTTTAATAGTGAATATCGTGTTTTAAATACTGTTGCTGGAATTGATTTTAAAATCCACTCAGGTTGCCTAAATTCCTAAATACTCTCCCCCGCACTTCTACATTGTCAGGTTCGATACTGAAGCCTGTCCGCCCCGGTCCGACTCGGCAATTATTGCCGTAGAGCGGAGGGCGGCCAGGTAAGAACCAGGCATTATTTAATTCATACTTCCGCTAGAGCGGAGGTCAGCGCTCTAGCTGTCACCGCCCTCAGGGCTATTTAGCCACGCCCCTTCAACAAGCGCGCAGCGGTTGCGCGCAGGGGGCGCCTTCGAGCGCGCCTAAGAAGCGCCGAAGAAAAGCCCGTCTGCGCCCGTCCGCGACAGGAGGTGGCTAGGGGCTATGGAGGAACCTCTGGCCGAGATTGACTTATCTAGGCGGGTCTATTCCTCGCAGTCCTTACAACACTTACGATACAATCCGTTAACACCACATTGTAAGTTACCGCTTAATTGTCTTCCGGAAGGGCCATTCTCATGTAGGTCATGCCGAACACAATTTACAACAGAAAAACCATATTTCTGGCAGGATCCTAGGAACCCTTCTGTGGTTACAACTCAGGGAGGAAACATTTTAAATATTTTGTTGTGCAATGTTAGATCACTAGTCAAGCATTCCTTCGAGGTCTGGGATCTTATCTCCACCTATAAACCTGATCTTTGTTTTCTAACGGAGACCTGGCTTAAACCTCATTCTACCCCCGCTATTACCCTTGGTATACCGGAGGGTTATAAAATTGTCAGGCTGGATCGACCTATAAAAACTGGTGGGGGTATTGCAATTGTTTTTAAACAAGAGATCTCCATATCGGTCATTGATCAACATTTTAATCCTTCTTTTGAAATGCTGATTTTTAGGATTGGCTCCTCTCCCAAACACAGTAGGAAAGGAGCCTTGGTCTATAGGCCTCCGGGCCCTTTAAAAAATATGTCCAAGGAATTAGTGGAAGTACTGGCTCCTCATGTGTGCCACGATAAAGAATTCCTGTTACTTGGAGATTTTAATCTCCATAGTGAGGATAAAGTCAATAGTGAGACTCAGTCCTTTCTCACTGACATTTCCTTTTTAGGATTACAACAATGCAATAGTGGACCAACGCACCAAGCAGGACATACTTTGGATATGATTATATCTAACTTTCCGGGTATAAAATGTGGTGCTCCTAGACAATATCCTTGGACCGACCATTTTGTGCTTGCGTTTTCCATGCTAATGAATGATCCCCGTCCCACTCCTTGCATTCATATTCAAGCTAAACGTAGGCAGTGGCACAAAGTTAACGCTGTTAATTTTGCACACAAATACTCTTCATCTTTAATTGACGGTTCAGATGATATTGACATTGCCCTTTTAAATTGGGAGCATGCAGTTGATGCTGCAGTACAGCATATTGCTCCGATAAAAACTTTTAAACCTAGATTTGCTAGGAAACAGGAGGTCTGGTATTCAGAGGAATTACGTAATCTTAAACGCGCGGCTAGAAAGTCTGAGAGAACATGGAGAAAATCTGCCAGGGAGGAAGATAAAAACTATTATAGAGTCAACCTCAGCATCTATCATAAAGCCTTACGGCTAGCACGGAAAAACCATGTTCCTGCTCAGTTAGATGCTGCTGGCAATGATTCTAAAGTTTTATATCAAATTGTCAACACGTTCATAAAACCAACAGCTTGTGAAAGTGCTGACATGGCTTCACAACCCCTGTGTGATAGTATTTCCTGTTTTTTCTCAGATAAAATTGATGCCATTTATGATAAAATAAAAGCACTGGGTCCTGACTTAACTAGTCCAGATACTTGGACCCCTATCCTGACAGCTCCTATCAATACTTGTGCTTTTAACGAATTCCCTGAAATAGCATTGTTGGAAGTTCAGAAACTATTTTCTGATATTAAAAGTGGAAGCCCGGCAGACTTATTACCAGCCAGACTTATGGGTCCGCTGGGGAGTTTACTAGGTCCTGATGTGCAAAGACTGGTGAACCTATCACTTGTATCTGGAGTGGTCCCATTGGCCTGGAAAAAAGCCCATGTTAGACCTATTAGGAAGAATACATCCATTCCTTGGTCTAACATGTCCAACTTGAGGCCCATTTCCCTTCTACCTTTCCTAGGGAAAATCATCGAAAAGCACACCAATAAGCACCTATCTACCTACCTAGAACACTCTGGTAGTCTCGATCCCTCGCAGTCAGGTTTCAGACCTAAATTTAGTACTGAAACAGCTTTAATGTCGGTAACTGACGATCTACGGTTGTACCAGGACAGAGGTTATTCTGTTGTCCTGGTGCTACTGGATTTATCGGCAGCGTTCGATACGATTTCCCACACCATCCTGATCGAACGACTGTCTGCGAGTGGAATCGGCGGAAGGGCACTGGACTGGATCAGAAGCTTTCTCTCCAATCGCACCCAATCTGTCACCATGGGCGACTTTAAATCGGAGGAAGTTAACATTTCCAAGGGGGTTCCACAGGGCTCATGTTTGAGCCCAACGTTATTTAACACCTATGTGGCCCCCTTGGCAGGTGTTACTAGAGCTTTTGGTTTTTGTCCAGTGTCCTACGCAGACGATACGCAGCTGCTCTTCCCTTTTAAAACTCTTACCCCGGAAATTTTACAATCCTTTTCCGATGGGATGAAGGCAGTTGCAAGGTGGATGTCATCCAACTTTTTACAATGCAATGTTGGAAAGACAGAGGTGATGCTCTTTGGTGAAGGCAGGATTCAATGGTCCCCTGATTGGTGGCCCACTGATCTGGGGCCGGTCCCTGTGCCAAAAACAATAGTCAAGAACTTGGGCGTCAGATTGGAACCAGAGCTAACCATGAAGCAAAACGTTAACATCACTGTAGGATCTTGCTTCCATGTGATTGGCCTTCTTCGTAAAATCTTCCCTTTCCTCCCTGACTCTCATAGGAAAACCCTTGTTCAGGCTCTAATCATCAGTCGGCTTGACTATTGTAACGGGCTCCTGGCAGGTGCAAGTGAGGAGGTTTTGGACCGTTTGCAGGTGGTGCAAAATACGGCAGCCAGGCTGGTGCTAAATGCACCCCCTAGATCTCCCTCCAGACCGTTACTTCTTAAGCTCCACTGGTTGCCAATACGTCAACGAGTGAAGTTTAAGACTTGTTGTACTATCCATAAGGGCCTCAACCAATTGGGACCTGAGTACTTGGCGAACAAATTTATTCCTTATGTTCCCATCCGTGCCCTTAGATCCAGTGACCAATTGTTACTAAATGTTCCCAAGATCACTAAAACCAGGTTGGGTGGTAGAGCCTTATCTGTCGTGGGTCCCAAATTATGGAACTCACTTCCGTTGTCATTAAGGCAATGTAATGACCACCGTCAATTTAGAAAACATTTAAAAACATTTCTGTTTGGTTCATTTTAATTGTTTCCTTGCTCACAGTATTTTAATGATCTGCTCCTTTTTTAGTTCTGTACCGGCAGTTACAGCGCGGAGATACTCCCTTGGGAGTTTATTCAGAGCGCTATATAAGCCTATAAATAAATGTTTGTTGAGCAACTCCTGCCACTTTCTTTATTCATGCAGTGTTTTTTGTTTCTTTGGTTTTCTTTTTAAAGGCAATGCCCGGTTCCATCCAAGGTACCCACATCGGTGACAGCCCCAAGGCCCCATGGCCCTAGTCAGCTCCACGCATGCACCTATTGTGCTGTGGGGGAGCCAGCAGTCATCTGACTTCTCACCCCAGTCCATGCTGATATTCTGCGGGTGGGGTGAACATGATATGCTTCCCTGGGCTGGGGTGTCATTTGGGGCGCAAGGATGGGGTCCTGGCCCTACCGAAGCACTCACTGGGCCTCATCCTATCCGTGTGGGTAAGCATTATTTGTTGACACCAGGCCTCGTGGATGAGATCCTTGGAAAGAAAGAGACTCCAGGGAGGGGCTCCCACTCACACTCCTCTCCTCAACAGTTGATAAAGTGTTCATTCTAAAGATACCTCCAGGGAGGCCCACTCTGGGGGTATCTTCAGAAGTCATGGCCAAACCTCACGTATTCCATCACTTGTACAGAAATGTTAAAATAGGCAGTCTTTAAATGTGCATAACTCACGCCCCAATTGGAAATGTCCTTGATATCGGGCTCATGTAATACTCGATGGCGAGCCCTAGACCAACTGGAGCAGTTTCAGTAAGCCTACTGACCTCAAAAGGACACACTTTGTGGGTGCTGGTTTAAATGGCTCTTTGCACCAGTCTTCTCCTCTGATCTGCTATCCCCAGGACCCATGGTCCCCAGGCAATCTTGCACGGCACCTGGAGTACGGTGGAGCCTATGCCTTCCATCACCTGGTCCTCACAGGGCATAAGGGGGCCACCATCATTGGCCCTGGAGAGTCCCTTCTCGTCCTGGTGGCCAGCTGCAGGCAAAGTTCTTAGTCCATCAAGGGCATCAGGTGGCTTCTCCTTGAATGAATGAATTTGTACTTGTAAAGCGCACTGCTGCCCCAGCAACCGGGCGACCTGGCGCTGTACTCATACAGCTGTGGAACCCTTCCTGGCTTTTCCCTGTGAAATGTCCACTCCTGGGCACCCCCAAGGTGAAGCCAGGCATCCCAGCGCTGTTGGGGCCATTGTGGAGATTAAGCAAGCAGCTCTTTCCTCCTCTGGGTTTGGAGCCAAGATGGCTAGCTGTACAAAAGAAGGGGGATGGCCTGGCATTAGGTTCATCTTTGTGTAACAGGAAAGACCCATTTGAAATGTAATAAATCTTTCGGTACAGACCTTAGGCCATCCTGTCAAGGGAAGGCCAGCATCTGCCCAGACCCAAGCCCTTTGCCCTCTGTCTGACAGGAACCCTTATCTCACCAGAGTTAAGCCATCCAGCTGCTGGGTGACAGTTGAATGTGTGCAAGATTTAGGGGAAAAAATAAAACTTTTTAAAAGTGCCTTTGCCTAAATAAGTAGACAAAGTTCAATTTCATCATTAAATTGGACTTTCGGTAATAATAAAATGAGTACTTCAAATAATTTGAAATGAGAACAGATAACCAGTTCATAATTGGTGTTTTTGGAAGTGCAATGAAAAATCCTCACTGGCAGGATGGGAGGGTGGAGCTGGGCATAGATCCACTTACATTTGAATAGGCTTTGTCCTGCCTCCATGAATCACTGACAGAATATTGAAAACAGAAATATCATGTGGACAGAATATTGTGTCAAAAATATCAAGGACCAAAAATTCGAGAAGGTAAGTGCAAATTTGTAAGCTACAATTTACTATTCTTAGCTCCACATCTACATACCTTGAAGCTATATATACATCATCAAGGTACATATATAAAGAGCTATAGTAAAACTGTACTTACTTTCAGAAACTTACCTTCACAATTTGATTTGTTCTCAATATGCTTGACACAATATTTTGTCCTACGATATTTGTGTTCCCAATATTCTGTCTAAATACCACCTCCACAGAAAGGGCTGCATACCCCCTGTAGTCAGTCTGGAGCCAGGAGGGGGACCGCAGGATGTCTGGGAATTTCAAAGGGAAACCTCTAGAAGCTTCTCCCACCTTCGTATTAAAAAATGTACCCCAGACACCACATCTTCAGTACACTGGACCTATGGATACTCTGTCAGGAAGAAGAATTGGTGTGCTGCTCAAAGGACTGTCACTCTGATGGACTACTGCTCTAAAGGAACTGCTGCCCTTCTGTGTTGAACTGCTGCCTGATGTCCTCTTGCTTGGGTAAGAAGAACAAGACCAGCATCTGTTGAACCCAGGACATCAAAGTGCCTCCAAGGGCTAGTTGGCTGGCTTCCTGATTTAGGGACAGAAGGCTCAAAAAACGTTGAACCCAGTACCTGGACCCTGCCATATGTGAGTACTGCCCCTCCAAGTGGTGCCACCCCAGTCCTGGACCCTTGGAAGTGGTCCTGAAGTTGCTTTGCCAGCACATCTGTGGACCAAGGAGAACCAACACATCTCTTCTGCTGTGCAGCAAAAGCCTCAGCAGAACTGAGTCATCGCCTCTGTTATGAGGGTTCTCCCGACGCAAAGGGCTCCGCATGAACCTCACAGACTATATTGGAACTGCCACCCATGCAAAGCTTTCCTGACACAGGTCCTCACAATTCAAATTTCTCATCAAGGGCGTCTCTACGTGGATGTAGGTTCTTCCATCGCAGTCTTGCTGCTCCTCACAACCGATGCATAGCCTCTACTGGGCGACACATCCTTGAACCCGGACTTTGCATGACAAGCTGTCATCAATGGGAGCCTCAACAATGATGCAGGGCCTTGCATTGCAACTCCACAGCTCCACAGAACAGATGCATCTTCTTGGCTGCACAACACATTCTCAGCACAGGACCTCACAATGCTCCACAATCAGGACCTTTCAGCGGGCCTAAATGGTCCTGTAGCCGGCCTGCGCTCCATCACGGTCAGCCTGAACGTATGACTTTATCCTGGTCCGGTGCGACCAGATAGCCACAGTTGGCTCTTTGTGCTTTATGGCGCTATTTTCAACGAAATCTTTAAACCTGCATATCTCTGGTTCTACTGATTGTATTTGTGTCATTTCTTTTTATATATATTAAAATCTACTCTATTGTTCTACTTCGGTGTGGGAACCTTTTTGTGTGGTGTTTTAATTTTAATATGATTTGAAGTGTTCCGCAGATACTTTCACATTGCCTCTAAATTAAGCCTGAAGGCTATGTGCCAAGCTACCAGAGGGTCAGCACAGGCTAATTTGGGGTTTGCTTGTGACTTCATCCTGACAAGGATTGTCATTGTTGCTCGAGTAGGGTTTCATTCCCTCAACCAATACACCAATTTCTTACACACACATGTGTCTGTGAGTGATGGCAATAGTTCAAACGGTGCCCACAGACATGCAAAACATAGAGTAAGCTTTAAAAGTCTTCTCACTTTTACTTCTAGTTAATTTAAATCTACGGCAGTCCTGGACATCCTGGAGTACCCACATGTGCACAGTGTACCCATTAACTTAAATTTCAAAGAAACTTCTGCAGTGCCATGCACACAAGTGCATGTTGTTACCACGAAGGGATTTTTTTTTTCCTATACAGAACTAACCTTACATCCGCATGAGACAACCATCCCCCCCCCCACCCCCCCCCCCCACCCATCATGGAAATTGACTTACTACTGCTTTGTAGAACATTTGTGTTCATTATCAGGCTGGGCACCTATGTTCAAGCTAAATGGAATACCAACAAATCTGCTAGCCTTTTAATGCTCACCCAATCTCGAAGGGTGCTCTCCAAGGAAAAGTCACATGTGCCTCCTTCCCCTATCTCCTGTATGTGGGAATGCAGAAAATCTACTATACTCTGTAGTTTGCATGTTCATAAACTCATGTTTCAGCTGTACGGTTCAACGTACTGTGAATCTGTAAGTGAATTGTGAATCTGTAAGTGAGGGCGTAGAATTACTTTGCCGACTCAAATTCCTGACTTTTTGCACCAAGGTCAAACTTAATTGCATAAAAATATTTACATTGGAAAATGGTTTTTCGAGATGCAGTACCTTTACCCATCGTGCACTATGTCTGCCTTATTTATTCTTCGCCCTCTGAATGCCAGTTTTACACTGGTATGCATCAAGGTAAGTCGGAATGAGTTTCTGTCAACTCCCAAGTGTCTCCTTTATCACCCTGCATGCTTGTAATCTAAAATTATTCAGACTAATAACATCCCATTTCACTATGTGGAACTTCAAAGCCTTAATGCAAACAAATGCATTTGCAATAAAAAAATTGAAAAGCATTTGTATGCCTTCAGATTTAATAGGAAATTGTTCTGAATTTAGACAAAGGATCCGACGGAACAGACACTTTTATTCAAATTAGATATTTGAAGCATCATAACAGCAGCTACTGAATCAATTCAGTTAATCCTCAAGACATGGAGGAGACTGTTTTATAATGTGCAAATAGATGAACGAGGCAAATCTGGGTATGAGAGACACACTGTTCATTGCCTGTGGCAAGTACAGATGATCTAATGACGAGATTAAGCTAATGAAAGACACATAAAAGCGAAATCTCCGGGAACATTGTGTCAATGGAGCATTCCATTAGCAAGGAGAACTGGCCGACAAAAGCATTAACTACACCTAACCCTTTAATGAATAAAAAAAAAAGACATTTTGCAATCCTTGACAAAAAATGTCTGAGACAAAATAGAAACAAACCGTACATGTGCACAGAGTAAAATAGGAGTGGCATACCAGCCAACTTGAAGAACAATCTCACAGTGTGAGGAGGGGGCGGACCTTGGAGGGGGCAGGGCCTCGTGTTGAGAAGTACCTAAGAGGCACTTTTGAATCCCAACGGGCCCCCAAGTCTCCTCCTCTCAAACAAAACAAATAGCTTGCTGAGGCTCGTGCGATGTCCTGGGATGTTGTCACGCCCCTTGATGGATGTCAGCAGTTAAAAGCCTCAGAAAACGCGCTGGAAAATCACTATTTACAGTGGTTTTTAGCTCGTTTTCCCTGCCACCGTGTGATATCGGCTCTTCGCCGTGGGACCATGCGAAGGGAGCCGATTTTGTGTGTTACACTGTGTGAGTGAGCAGGTATGGATATTAATTAACAAAGGATGAAGAAGGAAAGGTTCAATATAAAAATGTGGCCTGGCTGCATCCTTTATTATTATTGTCTTAAGAACATGCCATGGGTTCAATATTTATCTGAACCTTGCATAGTAGCGGTGAAACGTGTGCATTTGACATCTGTTTAGAAGGATTCTTCTGTGACTTACTCTTGTAGCCCCTGAATTCCAGGAGTCAGTCAAGAGTATGCTAGACCTACTTCTAAAATTAAGGAGTACGTTAGGAGCAACATAAGAGGAAATCATTCTTACTGATAACATGCTCTTAGTCTATAAGCCGTACAATGTGGTTATGACACCTGAGTAAGTCAAAATGTACAACCTCCATGTTTATTCATTATCCACTCTATTTACCAGCTATATAAATGCCACACAGCCATCCAACATTTATTAGGTGGGGGAAGATTTATAGATTTGCTTAAGCTATGGTAAATATTTGTGTTTTGTTCATTTCTGTTCCCTATCTACAGAACCATGCACTTTATTATTCTGTGATACAACCGTTCACCTTAAATGATTACGGGACTGATTCCAAAATATTTTGTTGTGAAGTATTCTTCGAGTACTCCAGAAATCCAGAAGAAAATAACGAGTAAGACCAGGAGTAAGCCTAGCATTCCCCTGGTCTATTATTGACATGCATGAGTAAGTTAGGAGTACCACAAGAATAAGTCGCATTTACTCATGCACGTGGCAAGGGCTGGGTGCGGAGGGGAAAATGGTATAAGAAATTTCTTTCCCTTAGGTAGAATCACATAGTGGAAAAAGTGAGAAAAAAACTCTTCTTGTGATTTCTGGTAAACAATGGGTTAAGGGTTAAGGGTTAATATTTGTGCCTGCTGTCAGGGAACACAATACATCCAGTCCACAAAGAATTGTCTTAGATATCGTCTTGAAGTACACCTGGTTCACAACTGAATACCAGGAGTAAGCCGAGAGTAAGTTAGAAGTACTCCTAGCTTACTTCTTAAATTCAATAGACAGCCATAAGTACTACAGTAATAAGTCGCACCTATTTATCAATTAAGCCCCCATTATGAGTCTGGTGGTCCATGGACCGCCAGACTCATGGTGGCAGTCTCCCGATGGCCCTATTACAACTTGGGCAATCAGATCACCCAGGGACAGCCGAAACAGTCGCAACCGCCAGGGAATTGCCATTACCTGGTGGTTGTGCGGCAGTCCTGAGTCCGCAATAATATGCTTGGCGGGACCATGGTGGAGCATATTATGAGTTCCCTCTCTGCCATGGTTTTCATGGCGGTGAGCCCATCTTGAAAACTGTGGTGGAGAGGAAACATGTGGATGCACACAGGAGGCACATGTGCCCCCTGCATATATGCACCCCAGTACCTACATGGCATGGACTGCAGTAGTCCTTGCCGTTACTGCCTTTGACGTTCTCATTGTGGTGCCTATTTTGTAGGCACCGCCCCTAGAGCACTAAAGAACTGCCCGCCAGACCAGGAGAAAACTCCTGATCTGGTGGGTGGTTTGTACATGTGTTTGGGGGTGCTGGAGCAGGGTGGACCCACTCCAGCACCGCCAAACTTGTAATGAAACCCTAAATCTTTTTGAGTCAGGCCCTTGAAAACACAACTCTAAATAATTGCTATAAAAAATCAAATTAGCAACCAGGAAAAAGAACAGAAAGACCGGCAGTACAACAAACAAAGAGGGCAAACGTAACAATACAACACAAGCAGGCACGGCCCGTGCCGGGCGTTATACTGGGGCGGTGACGTCAGGCAGGGGAGGGTCGGAGTGGGGGGTTGTAAAATGCAGGATATGGACCATTAGAGGTAAGTACCGATAAAAATAAATAAAACGAATTTCGTTACGCACGCTGCATCGCTAAATTTGATGCAGCGTGGGCAACGAAATTAATTTTATTTATTTTTATCGGTACTTAACTCTAATGGTCCATATCCCGCATTTTACAACCCCCCACCCTGACCCTCCCCTGCCTGACGTCACCGCCCCAGTATAACGCCCGGCATGGGCCGTGCCTGAACACAAGTATTTGTTGGTGCTCCAAGGGGAGATTGGTTGGCTGCCAATTCAACCACAGCTGATCCCTGCAACAGGAGGAGTATAGTGATACAAAGATTCTCCCCTGAGCACTCAAGGTGAGTAATGTTCTGTCCAACAGAAAGGCAAAAAAGTCTTATATAATTTCTTTAGTTCCAATTCTCTATTCAGGTACTCAGTGTCCGATACTCAGCAGTATAATGTTTCTAAAACACAGCTTCCAAAAGAAGTTGATGTACAATTGAACAATTTACAGCCAACACGTGTTTTGTTGTGTGTTGTAGCACACTTAGGACTTCTTCAGGGCTGTAAACCCAAAGTAAAGACAGTTACTATCACTGTTCTTATAAAGAGACAAATTGTGCCCAATCACCAGTGTGTCATACCTTCAAGATTTCCATAATCACATGTTAGCGTGCCAAGTGAATCTGCCCATTTTCTGTAGCCCTAGCACACTCTAGTATTACAGAAGGGGTCGTAGGTTCTTGTGCAACCCCTTCTGTATAACTGATAGACCCGGCTCACATATAGCACCTGCACTATATTAAGAGGGTGTTCCAGCATTTGCATAGGTGCATGGCCCCATGCAAATGGGGGAAACACTTTGCGTCTGAGCCTGTGCCACAATATTTAAGCCGACAAAGAGGTCTTCAGAGAGCACTCTGACTGTGCACCACAAAAAGTTGGCACACAGTCAGTGTTAGAAATGGGGATCTGGTTGGCTAGGGTATGCATCTAAGCGAGGCAAAACCCACCACTGTAGTCAGGGTAAGGGAGTTACACACCCAAGACAACCCGTGCTCATCCCCCTGGTAACTTGGCAGAGCAGTCAGGCCTATCCCAGAGGCATTTGTGCAACACACACACACACCAGTGACACAACAAATACACCACAAAAGAGACTTCACACAGTAGTATATAAAAATATCCCATGTATTATATATACTACATAGACCACAATCACAATCACATAAATCACTTTGCCAATCAGGCAATTGTCATAACATCACAGTAAGTGCCATAGAGTAAATTCTTATAGGTTGCACTCATCATGAAAAAACTCCACACCATCCTTGCACATTATGCAGGCCCTAAAATGATATTCGCTATCCTATCATTGCAAGGTAAAACAACTTAAATCATAATATCAGTGTGTAAAATGCAGCAGTTAGATTGGGGAGGGAAACACATAGATCCCACTAAACATCACAAGGATCATAACACCATTACTGCGCCTATTATTCAAATCCTGACAAGACAAGGCTCAAATTAACATACACCATAACCTCAGGGCATAAAGATGCATGGGAATCAATATTCATAAACACTAAACACATATCACCAGGACATCCTCATACAGGCCAGAACCCCTGCGCTCCTAGTAGCGGGGTTACGGTACTCCTAGTGAGCTTGACTGCAAGAGAACAGATAGCTGCTGATGTCACACATAAGCCGCAGGAGCACCTGCACACCTACTACAGAAGATACAGTAGTTACAGGGGTTTCACTGAAAAAACCTGTAGTCGGGTCCTCCATGGAGGATTCACTCCATGTCACCCATCGTATTCAGGAGTGCCAATGCTCCTCCATGTGTGGCAAAATGGGGGCATGGTTCAAATGGCAAGCTCAGTGGGGACTTCTTTGGGTCCCCGCGTTCAAAGCAATCAGTGGTCTCTGCCCGCTAGTGCAGACTTTGGAGCATGTGATAGAACAGCCTTCTCAAAGTCCATGCTGGAGATAATGAGAGGCTGTACTGATGGCTTTCAGTGATTTGGCTAGAGCAGGAGATTAATTATTTTGAGAAAGTCTAGGTAGAAGTTATCTTCCTGAGGCACCTGATATTCATAAGGGGTAAGAGCTGAATTTTAAATCCTAAATATTTCTCAGAAAGGTCCATGGTTTAAGGATAAAATGATGCGGCCCTTTTCCACGTCACCTTTTTCAACTTCCACGTCATTTTTTTCAACATAGATAGGCTGCTGCCAAAATCCACATTAACAACGGAATGAAGGCAGCTGCTACCTGGATGCAAGACAGCTGCCTCAAACTCAACTCGCACAAGACCAAAGTACTCATCCTAGGACCCAACCCCTCAGCCTGGGACGGCACCTGGTGGCCCGCTGCACGAGGAAACGCTCCCACCCCTACAGACCACGCACGCAACCTTGGCCTCATAATGGACTCCCGCTCTCAATGAACCTCCAAATCAACACAGTATCCTCATCCTGTTTCCTACTTCGAATGACATTCAGATGGCTCCCCACAGAATCCAGAAAGACGGTCACCCACATACTCATCACCAGTAGACTTTACTACGGCAACCCACTCTATGTCGGCTTCACCCAGAAACAGCTCAGAACATCCAAAACACCAGTTTCCTGACTTGTCCTTAACATCCCCTGCTTCAGCCACATGATACAACACCTCTGACAACTCCAGTGGCTCCTTATCAACAAGAGAATCCCCTTCAATCTCCTCACACATGCCTACTAGGCGGTCTACGACGCAAGACCAGAATATCTGAACCACCGCCTCACTTTCCACATATCTGTCAGACAACTACGCTCCACCAAACTCGCCCTGGCCTCTGTCCCATAGATGTACATGACCAGAATCGGAGGAGATCCTTCTCCTACCTCACCACTAAGGCCTGGAACACCCTGCCCCTCCGTCTTAGGCAATCTGCGTCATTGATCCAGTTCAAGAAGGCCTCTAAGACCTGGTGCTTTGAGTGATCCTCCACACCCATATGGGTCAGCAGCCCCCTCAGTGTCTTGAGACCCTCACGGGTGAGTAGCAGCACTTTACAAACCCCTGATTGAATTATAGGTTTGCAAATTGCTTCAACATGTTGTCAAATTTTGCCGCTCTTTTAACTTTCAAGATTTTTGATGTTGGTGAATTTTTCAGCTGTTCCTAAATGAATAGTTAGTCATGAAAATAAATATATTGACAATTAGTTAATATTATCTTTGGATGATTTTGTTTGGTGTGAACTTCTCCCATACATACAGGTAAGGGGACTTCTTCCATACATAAAGGTAAGGGGAAAATCATAATAAATATAAACCTGTTCTCTTGAAAGAAGAGAAGGAAATATGGCATGCAGTCTGCTCAAAACAATTTGGGAGTGCTGAGAGGCTGGATTTGTTTTCCTAGCTCAGGTACTCCGTGTAAACTTGATTTATTTGATCAATTGATTTGTTCTGCTGAAATGACAACTGTAATTGGAAAGCATTTGGAAGGTAGCTTTAAATGACTAAGCACAAAGCAAAAAGCTATGCTGCTTGGGTTTTGTAAACCACATCATTTGCCAATTACTGTTTTACCTGACATATTTCATTTTTACATTTTTTGTTTCAAGTTTTAGCTACTGAAAGCTTTCGCTGTCTTTTGGAAGACCTATTGTTTCCAACACATTCCGTATACTAAGAATGTGCTTTGGTTCAGTACCTTACTCATGAATGGACTGGTTTCTTGTCTACCTCAAGTGTCTCAGGTGTCTGCTCTTGATTCAGTGGCTTTCCTCCCCATTCTTGTGTTTGTTCCACCCAGGAGTATTTTAGCCTCAGAGTGTTCTGATTACATGAAATGTATACTGCTGCCTGGGTGGCATTCTTTTTTTTTTTAATCTATCCGCACTCTATAGGATTGTATCTGTTTTAATTCCTCTCATTCCCTTTAAATTTACTCCCCATTTTAAAGTGTTTTATTATTAAGAATAATACTAATAATGAAAAGCCAAATAATATTAATACATATTAATAGTATTACTTTTATTATGATTGCTCTTGTTGTGTTTATTATTATTAATGTTAGTATTATAATTAGTATTATTATTATCATCATAATTTATCCGAGGTCCTGCCAGTGGTCAGTCTGTTGCATTCTATATTGTTTTCTATGTCACACTCCCCCACTACCTCTCCAATTTGATCTTGAGAAAATGTATTTACATTTATTTTTTCCCACATGCATGCAATGTTTTCTTACCTTAATTTATCTTTCTAACATGCCCGTCCACCAGGCTAGAACTGTAAGTTAAAAAAGTCGGTGTGTTGCAGCGCATGCCCCTCATGACAGACATGCGTACATGCATGACGATGCATGCATATGCGTCACTAGCTATGTTGAAAAAGGTTTTTTACAAAAGAAAATCAACTGTAAGATTGCTGACACAAATATTTGCATACAACTGACAAAAAGCATTGGAAAAACCAACATCTCAGTCTTTTAGAGTCAAGAGTTGTTGGTTTGCCAATGTTTGGGTTTGCATCGCTTGGGGGTTCTCAGTGGGAGCTGTCTCCGAGTGGAGCAGGTCTCTGTGCATTAACCCTGAGTTTCAGTTTTACTTTTCCAGTTTGATACTAGCATACACTGGTCCTCTTTCATGGTTCATTCTTTAAAAGCATGTGAGTAAAATTGGTAGCGAAACTCTGCTTATAAATTGCCTCTCCCTGACAAAGGGTAGTAATCAAAGTGTGCTTGGGTTCTAACTTTGTGCCATCAGTAATGCTGTAGATTCTAAATCTCTCATCTCTCCAGCGGGTGCATTAATCACTGGCTTTATTTTGACACTTTTATTGTTGCTCAAAAACTGCTGATTAGACAGGGAACCTTGCAGTGCTTTTAAAACTCCCCCCTGCGGACCCCCCGGGAATGTGTCACTGACCCCTAGGGGTTCACGGACCACAGTTTGGGAAACACTGCTGTAGAAAGTATCATTCGTCTTCTTCGATGAAAATGTGCTGTCATAGTGACCAAGTCTGATCTAAATAGAACCAGTTTTGAAAACAAAACAAAAAATTATAATAACCTCACACAATTAAACAGTTTCTTTAATTGCAAGTTATAATAGTCTGGACAGAGAAAGAATCATTCATGCTAGATCACTGCTGCAAATTTAGGAATACATATTCTTGCCTAATTAATACCTAACTTTTAGATGTTGCTTCTCATCAACAAACAAGGAAACAAACAAGTGATAAATGAGCGATAAATGACTATGGAAACAGCCACGGTAATATCTTAAAAGCAGCAGCGCACTTAAAGGAATGTCTCCACAGCATGGATGAACTCCTTTACCCCCCCCCCCCCCCCCAGCCTTTGAAGAAGTCGCCATGTTTTTTTTTTATACATGTGGTCGCCGGACAATGAACAGCCTCCGCCTTGGACTCTGCCTGGGATCATAATAACTCAGTGAACCAAAAGGAGAAAGAACCTTGCAGTGACCTAGACTGGCGCGGATTACAGAGGTTCAACTGCATCCGGAAATCTCATCTAACGAGGATTAGCAACGGAGTCTCCTCGCGTCGGAAAATAGATTGCTCCAGGAGAGGGTGTTTACTCACAGGAACTTCCGCTTGCCAGCCACCTCTCTTTTTATAGCAAGTCGGTTTAATATTACAAGGGTCAGACTGAGCCCTTAAGAACCGCAGCCCCTGAGTGAGGTCTGTTATCAAATGAGTTGCAGACGTCAAGTATTCCGCAGTACCTCTGCAGCAAGACCACAGACATATTCTTTGAGTAGAACCATATTTCAAAGACTCACAAAAGTATTCAGGAGCATTGCAGGTGTTACCACAAGAATACTCTTTCTTGTATTCCCACATGCCTTTGTAAACTGGCCATGCAATATCCAGCTCCTGATTAGTAAAAGTGGGAAGCAGGCACAGTCCTTTCTATTTATGCTACTTGTATATGAAGAGTTCCTGAATATTCCAATTTAAGTTTCATTCAAGATGTTTTATAACCAGTTCACAAAGGCACGGTGCAGTCCCTGAAACAGTAATAGAGGAGTACTACTTTATGTACTGTAAATGCCTCTGTGAGTTTTGGCTATTAGAATGCCAGCTGGTGAAAGCCTGAAAGATGTTACAAAAGAGTTCAATTAGTCACACCTTTTATGACCTGACAGTTTAGGAACTACGTCATTAGTGTGCATTTTTTTACATTTCTCGAGGAGAATCTGATGAGATAACGCGTGCTTATTTTAATGATAACATAATAAATATTTCATATTTTGTAAGACAGAATGTAAATTTACCAAGGATTTAAACTTTAAAATGGATCGTGTATAGCAGAGAATATATTATATTACTTGATATAACGCCCTTAGCTATCACTTTTTTAAACCCCTTTGGGTGGATGGGCTCTAACTAACTATTTAATAGGAACACAGATACAGAAACCACTTCACCTATACCTTATATTTACAAGCTATTTTCTTTTTGCATAAATCAGTCTGTGTTAACTTTTTTGTGTCAAGGTATCCTGATTCCCATTTGTTCTGATACATAGTGCTCGTGTTCTAAAAGTTTAAACTCAAGAATATATCTGCTGTTTATGACCCCAAGTCACGCAAGAAAGCCCCTTAAGAAACATTGCTGTTCCTGAGTGCCCCCTTCTAAACATGTCCTAGGCCAAAGTTGTATTTTTTAAAAGTAGGCCTCTGAAACTCTTTCATGTTTTATAAATGGCCATGCAACTAACGTGGGAGAGAAGGCCTACAGCAGGCGTTACAGCGTCATAAGAGAACGTCTGTGTTGTGCATTTTAAACTGTACAAAAAACAATTCCCAAATAAGAACGTATTTCTGTCTTTTTGAAGCCGCTGCTCACTCTGACAATACGGTATTGTCACAGCTGCATCCTCTGATGCTGTTGTACTTTCACAGGTGCACCATAAGATGACCCTGTATTGTCACCACTGCACCATCTGATGGCATTCATTTTTCACTGCTGCTTACCTCGACTATGCTAAATTTCCTCCTCTTCTCTCTCTAATAACACCATACTGCCACCTCTTCTCCCACTGGTGACATTATATTGTCACTGCTGGTCCCTTTGATGGTGCAACATTTTCAACATATCACAAAAGTATTAGAGGGTCAGAATCTCAAAGGTGATTACCAAGAACAGAGGTGGTTACCAAAAAGCCAAACAAAGAGAACTATAACAACCAAGTTAGGTTTGTATCCGGTCTCTGGCACCCATCAGTCACCACTCGGAACCGCCCTTCATCATTTGGGGCTCCGAGGACAAACACCAAACCTGTTGTTTGCTCCGACAGAGAAGGACTAGCCCTCCTGTGGGATAAGGATGGTTGATGTGAGTTAGATATATACTCACAACGTGGCTGTGGAGTACACAGATGCCGCGTTGGAGTACCGACGGTTAGAGCGGTGCTTCGCCTTTGTCCTGAGCCGCAGCCAGGTGGGGTGAGGTGTTTACTTCTTACTAATCAGTGATTTACTGAATTGGTAAGGAGTAACGGAACGAGTACACCTAGAAGGTTCAGGTGACATACAAAATTAACAATGAAATCGTTCCAGTATTTTTCTAGTATTTTTCATGTATAGAACATATTATCTCACATTTGTTTTTTTTTTTGTTTGCAGTAGCGTTAAAATTTAGGTCCTGAAGAAAGCAAGGCCACATGGCCAATAATTGCTGAAACATGTCGACCACGTTCCACGGCTAGACAGTTTATTAATTCCCCTGTCTTGGCTATTTTTTAACCTTGGTGTCAGGAGCTGTACTTTAATAAAATATATTTTTTGCTCTTCAAACCAATTTTACCCACTTTCTTTATCACTCTTGGTATTACTTATCCCTAGCACTGCACTCTTTTTTTACCCCACAGCCACTTTGTGAGTATATATCTAACTCACATCAACCATCCTTATCCCACAGGAGGGCTAGTCCTTCTCTGTCGGAGCAAACAACAGGTTTGGTGTTTGTCCTCGGAGCCCCAAATGATGAAGGGCGGTTCCGAGTGGTGACTGATGGGTGCCAGAGACCGGATACAAACCTAACTTGGTTGTTATAGTTCTCTTTGTTTGGCTTTTTGGTAACCACCTCTGTTCTTGGTAATCACCTTTGAGATTCTGACCCTCTAATACTTTTGTGATATATGTAATTGGGGCGTGTATTAAGAGCTGGTCAATAAATTGCCCTTGGGTCCCCCTTAATTATATTTGTTGTTGATGCAACATTTTCAACGGCATATTTTCACTGCAGCTTCTACTGTTAACACAGTATTCACCTCTCTTCCTCGTGGTGAGGTCGTCTTCTCACCACTGCTTCAAGGCCTTTCCACTATTTTGAAACATTTTCAGGCTCTCAATGCAGGATTGACTTCTGACAATGTTTATTTTTCATGTACTGCATGCCACCCCCATTGTCCATTTACTCTATGTCCCCATGCGGTGCTCACAGACTGTTTTTTGTGGATTGATCCGTTTACAGTGCTAAATGAAAACAAATTGCTTGTGTTACACTTTTGTTCATTTCAGAAGATTTCTTAACACAGAGATTTAGGAAATAACAAATACCAAGATGAGCTGCATCATCACCTTTCACTTTGACCTAAAAGGCCTTGTATTTCAATATTATGCAACACTGTAACTTATTTCACTGCTCATTCAATAGATTAAAATATTTGCCTTCACATTTTTTTGCTAGACCTCATGGTGGCGCTTAAAAAGAAAGAAATGCTCTTGTGGAGCCACTCTTAAAACCACAAAACATACAACAATGTGCATTTGTTCCTTTCATTAGTGAATAATGGTGCAGGGACCAAGCACACCTGTCTGATGAATAGACAAAGAAAATTCAAGGAAATGGTCAGAGGAGACGAGGACATTGGAGATAGATGCAAAGTCCATGAATGTCATGCCATTTCATTGTTGGAATGTGGGAAATTAAAGACCACTTAGTGCAGTGGCTCTTAACCTGTGGTCCGGGGACCCATGGGGGTCAATGAAGCCTACTCAAGGAGTCCAAAACTGATTAGAAAATGAAATAATGTTAATAGATTAAAAAAGAGTATATAAATAAAGAAGCAACATTTTCAGCAAATGTGAAGGAATACGAAATGAAAGGCTACAAACTAAGGGGCCGAATTGGATGGCGGACGGATTGCCACCGCCATGCAGGCAGTGGCGATCCGTCCGCTATCTGTGCCCGTCCACCACCAATTTACCTACCACCATATTACAATTGCGGGGGGACCGCGGCGGACAGAAACGCCGTCCGCCGCTTTTCCGCCCCGGTCGTCTTGCGTCCGGGACAGAAAAGAGTTCATATGGCTGGCGGTGTCCGGATGCAGATGCCTTTCCGTGGCAGCAATACCGCCACGGAAAGGCATATGGGCTTTGCTTTGAGGGCCCGTTGCGGGCCCCCTGGGTGAAGGGGGGGTAGGGGGTGCACATGGGGGGTACCTATGGTACCCCCCTGCGTTTCACAGTACAACATGGCAGGCACCGCGAGGTGCCTGTCATGTTGTGCTGTGAAACGCACAACATGCATTTTTGACCGTGGGCCGCAATGTTAAAAATGCGGGATGCACCCGCTGAGGTACCGGGTTTTAAGAGCCCGGTGGTGCCAGGGATAACACCCGAAGACCTCTGAGTTCCCCCATGTTTCGGACCACAGAAACACGGAGTCTTCTAGTCGCAGTCAGAGATCAAGTTTTATTGGCAGCTACCAAGTAACAGGTGTCCTAGAAGCACGACAAACACGGGTCATGTGTTCTCAGGAGACTGTTCGTTTTTACAGAACCAGCCTTCTCCTTATATACAGAAATAATAGCTGCAAGCAAGAATTCTTGAGTTTATGATATGGCTATACACATATTTCTACAATAATACAAAAGAGCGAAGTCATGTAGGCAAGCCCGTATTTTAGATGTCCAATTCGTGATAGATTACCTAGCCAGGCCCGGAACTCCCATCAGATATCGGTGAAGCCCCAATAAAAGAAGGCACCTCCTAGTCATAAAACTGGCCATAAACAGGAAGCGTGGACAGGTGTGTATGTGTGTAGAAAACATGATCTGTATGCGGTGAATGGTTTGTGGTATGTTGTGCATTGATGCTATCGTGTTTGGCCACTGGGCGAGGAGCTGCCCAAACAGGTTTGGCTGGAGGCAAGGGAGTCAGTTGGGACAGGTCAGGGGGAAGTCAGGGAAGGTGGACGTGTCCTTTTAGATCAAGCTCGACCTTTAACTGACTTATCATGAGGGCAAGACACAAGATGGATACCGTTTACAAAATGGAGTCTGAGGGGTCGGGGCGGAAACTACGATTCAGGGGTGTTAGCATCCCTCGATCATGACGCAAATGCATAGGAATGATGTCCTAATCATTATCGGTTCGTCGACACCAAATTCGTCATGGTACGTTGATGTTTTCGGGACACGGGTATCGGACCTCGATATCGGAACAACAGTAGGGTCCAGAATTTCAGAACCACAGACCCTACTTTTGCCCTCATATAAGGCAATAATTCATGTTAATCCGAGTCTAAATCTGTATGAAGGAATTCGTGGAGATGCTGCTGTAGCATCATTCTGTTGCTCAGTTCGTCCCTTGACACAGGCTTCCGTACACATGAGGTAGCACAGAGGCCACATAGTGCAGGAGCGCACTGTACACACAGGCAGAACATAAACAGAAGTGCTAAGATCATCCCAATGAAGATCAGTGTTTTCCATCCCCAGGTAGCGATCAGTTCCCAGAACCACCCTAGTAAGGACCAGTCCCCTTTTTCCACGTGAAGGGAACCAGATATCTCGTGTAGCTTAGAGATGGCCTGGTACACTGTCGGTGCGTTATCAGGGATGAAAATGCAACAACTGGATTGGATCACTCTACACACACCACCACGATCGGCGAGTATGATATCTAGGGCAACTCGGTTCTGAAGGGTCATAAGTCGATCCGACTGAAGTTCGGTCGTCAAATTTCCAAGGGCTCCGGCCGTTGTAATCACGGCGGATTCAACTATCCTTGATAACTGGCGAATATTCCTGCTGTTCACCATAGGCCCCCAAAATGGAAGAAAACCCTTTGCGAAGTCAGCGAATTCCTGACCCGCGGTGTCGTCTTTACTCACGACACCTCTAGCTGTCCTTGTCCGATGGTAATCTGCTCTGGCCGTGTAGGTGGGAGGCAGCAGAAATGAGATAAAGCATGTACCTGAGAAGTCAGGGGGCAACCAGGTGTAGGCTTGGTCGTGGCAGACGAAATACGTGCCTTTGGCTGCTAATAGTATAGGGGAAGTTCGGGAAGCGAACACATAGGTTTCCGTGCATATACTCTTTCCTAATTGTGCTTTGGGATCCCTGCCGATACCTTGTAAACATAAGTGACCTCGGTTGGGTACTATCCAAACTGGGCGGGATTTCTTTGCTGTCTGGCTCTTACTCAGGTAAATCCCATATTTAGTTACGTTCCATCGAGTGTACGGAGTGAGTTCATCTTTGGGAATCGTTAGATATGTGTCGAACTCTCTACTCATATTTCTTATCCCTACTATGAGTGCCTTGTTACTGGAATCACTCTCAATAGAACGGGTCGGGTATGGTTCTAGGGCGAATAGGAACATTGTCTGGAAAGCCCACAGAGAACCATAATAACTGAGAGGCAGGATGAAGTATGGGATACCCTTATCCGTTGTGTGTGGCATGAGTCCACATATCCAACAGTTCGATGTGTTCATTATGGACTGGTGTTGGTGTAGAAGTTGAATGAATGAGTTATTTACAAATTCGAGTCTTCTGGCAGACTCGTGTTCAGGTAGAGGGTGAAAGTAGTGTGGAGAGATAGTAGGAGGAGGCGGTGGCCGGGTGTCATTTGAAAAAGTAACTTGGAATACGAATAGAGTATAACCAGTCAAAAACATCGTTATGCTACACAACATTAAAATACATGTTATCAAAAACCTTCTTTTGGCCAGTACAGTGCATAATTGTCTTTCAAAGTTTGTGAGTCTGGTAGGTCTCTTTACCCTAGGAAACTCCATCCTCTAGTTGCTGCCCGCGGTGGTAGGTTGGTTCTGCCAGGGAGTGCGCTCTGTTCAGTCCGGGGTAACTCCCTTGGACCTACCAGAACCGTTGACCTAGACGTCCCCAGTTGCACTCCCCAGACTTCAACCGCGACCCTAGCAGCAGAACCGGATGGCGGTTCGAAAAAAATGAGCAAGTTTCCTGAGAGTGAGAGAGCTGAAAAATCAAAAAAATAGTTCTTGGGGGAAGGGAAATCACATTAGTTTGCTTTTTCTTAGTCTCTTTGTCTCGACCTTAGATTAAATTGTTGTTTCCCAGGTACGGTGTGGTCTTCAAACAATGTCTTAGGTTCTGAAGTGTCCAACTGCATAGACGGTGTAAAATATGATCACTCTCCTTTTCGGTACCAGTTTCTTTTAAACGTGCATCGCTGAAAGGGATGAAGCGAGGTATGGATTCTGTCTCGGAGTCGGCAATTCCTTCGTTGACCCACCGGTCGTATGGAAAGGGTAGAGGGACCCGTTTACAATGGGTCCCGTGCACCCAGTTCTTTTTGCCTTCCACCCGAACTGCTGATCTCGTGGAAAGAAGTACCAGGTATGGTCCGGTCCACCTCGGCTGTCCGTTGTTTGTGCGCTGGAAATTCCGCACCAAGACCCATGTGCCGGGTGCGATGGAGTGACCTGGATCGTCAGAGGCTGGCGGAGAGGAACTGTGAACCTGTTGGTGTAAAACACGCAATTTAGTTGTCAATTCTCACAAATAGTCAAGCAGTACGGGGTGTTCTATTTCGCTGAGTTTGTTTGGCCTTGGCACGCCCCAGACGTTGGCTGGGCGGCCAAACACTATCTCATGGGGGCTAAGTCCTAACCTGGAATGGACGGTCATTCTGGTTGACAAGAGTGCTAGGGGCAAGGCGTCAGGCCACTTAAGACCTGTACAGGCTTGGATCTTGGCTAATTTGAGCTTTAAAGTGCCATTGTAGCACTCTACTAATCTAGCTGATTGGGGGTGATTCGCAGAGTGAAACTTTTGTTGTATGCCTAAACACTCACACACTCTCTTCATCACGCGTCCTACGAATTCACTTCCATTATCACTCCAGACGATTCTAGGCATGCCAAATCTCGGGAAGAACTCTTTGACAAGGGCTTTGGCAGTTGACAAGGCAGTATTGTCCTTAAGGGGGTACGCTTCCACCCACCTGGAGAAAGCGCAAACAACAACGAGCACATACTTCAGATTGTTGCATCTCTCCATGTGAATGAAATCGAGCTGCAAAACCTCGAACGGATACGTTGGAGGTGCAAAATGACCAGCTGAGTTGGGGTTCCCCTACCGGGATTGTACTTCAAACACACCATACAATTTCTGACCACATTCTCTGCATATCTTGGGATATTGCTATTTTGCCATACTGGGGCCAATACTTTACAGATTCCTTTCGAACTGATGTGCGCAAATCCATGAGCCATTGTTACTACTGCAAGTACATATGCGTTAGGTAATAGCCATCGCTGGTGTTCTGACAATTCGACCCAACAACCATTCGCGTCTAATCTACCGTTACTTTCTCTCCATTCATTTACCTCTGTCTCAGTTGCCTCGGCTTGTATAGATTTTACGCTTTCAATGGTGTCCTCACACATTCCCACATCCGTAATCCATCTAGCGGGACCTACAACATACATCCGACTCATTGTGTTCCTTGCAGTCTCTTTTGCAACCTCGTCTGCAAATGCATTCCCGCGGCCAACATCGTCTTGAATCTTTTTGTGTGCACTGCATTTTACAATTGCAACTTGTAGTGGCAAGGTCAGTGACTCGAGGAGTTCATTAACTAACTGACCATGTTGTATCTTTGCACCATGTGACGTAAGAAATCCACGTTCACGCCACAATCTCCCAAAACTGTGAGCCACACCAAAGGCGTATTGGCTGTCAGTGTACACATTCACTCGCTTTCCTTTTGCTAACACACATGCTCTGGTAAGCGCAATTAGCTCTGCAGCTTGTGCAGAATTATGGGAAATGCGCGCGGTCTCTATAATGGTGTGTAATGTCGTTACGGCATATGCTGCAGTCGTATCACCATTCGGCAGCTTGAAACATGAACCATCAACCCATAAAGTATCGTTGCATTCAGGAAGGGGAGTGTCCTGTAAGTCTACTCTCCCTTTTGTCTCTTCATCTGTCCTAAAACAGCAGTCATGGTTATCAATCTGGTCTCCACAAATGCTACAGCGCGGGGATGCCTCCGGGTCACCAGGCGCTCTATAAATCGCTAAATAATAATAATCTTGTCAATCTTGTCTGTTTCTGTCGGAATGGGTAGTAACGTTGCGGGGTTCAGTGTATCGCACCTCTTTATGTGGATGTGACTTGCTAGCAGCGTAAGTTCGTAACTGGATAGTCGAGCGCTAGTAAGGTGTTGTGTCTTCGTCCTGTTTAGTAAAATGTCTACTGCATGCGGAACCATAACGATCAGAGTATTATTCATGACTAATCCAGCGGATTGTCGAATGCAGACAGCTGCTGCGGCGGTAGCCCTCAGACAACTTGGTAGGGCTTTAGCCACAGGGTCTAGAGTTGCCGAAAAATACGCGCATGGGCGCTGTCTGTCCCCAAAATGTTGTGTTAAAACTGATAATGCACAACCTTCCTTCTCATGGACATATAATGTAAAAGGCTTACTGTAGTTGGGGTTTCCCAACACAGGAGCCGAACACAATGCATCACGCAACTCGTGGAAACTCGTCTGACAATCTTCAGACCAGGGCATAGGATTTGGCGTGTCTTTACAGAGTAGTGCCAGCAAGGGTTTGGCTAGTAGTGAGAAATTCGGTATCCATTGTCTACAGTACGATGTAATGCCCAAGAAGGCTCGAACCTCTCTCTGTGTCCTTGGGGCACTCAGTTCTGCAATTGCCTGTATTCTTTCTGGTGTCAGTCTCCTTCCCTCCTTCGACAAGATGTGACCTAGGTAGGTTACTTCTTGTCGGCAAAATTGTAGTTTGGAGAGAGAGACTTTGTGCTTCATGTCACATAAGTTACGTAATAATGATAACGTAGCTTTCTTGCAAATCTCTTCAGTGTCTGCAGCCATCAGCAGATCGTCTACGTACTGAATCAGAGTTGAACCATTCGGTAGAATAATCGTGTCTAGTTGTGTTTTCAGGGCCTGACTGAATATGGATGGGCTTTCGCAGTAGCCTCGAGGAGCGCACTTGAAGCGGAAGCTTCGTCCTCCTAAATTGAATCCAAAAATATCTCTACTCTCCTCGGCAATCGGGATGCTGAAGAAAGCGTTCTTCAGGTCGATCACCGAGAACCAATTTGCTGAAGCTGGAACCATCGTCAATAAAGCAGTAATGTCGGGGACAACTGGAAACTGTGGGATAACTATCTTGTTCACTTCTCTGAGGTCGATCACGAACCTATACACAGGGGGCTGTGAAGGATCGGTACGCTTTAAGACCGGTAAGACTGGACTGTTACAAACATTTTCTGTTGTTTCTTCGATGACGTCCTTATCAATCAGGTCATAAACAATCGTCAATAACGCCTTTTCACATTCGCTAGATATTTTGTATTGGGGAATACGTGGCAACCTAACGTTGGCTTTCAATGTTATGAAATACGGTGCTATCTCCAAATGACCTGCGTCATTAGAACCGTTTGCCCAGAGTACATCAGGAAGACACGACAATTCTGTTGCAATATTTTCTTTTGACACATACATTGGAGAAACGACTTTCTTACCTAAAGTAAGTTGTACTCCCAACGGTGAACAGTACAGAGTCGCATACAACCTTTTTAGCAAATCCAAACCTAACAAATTTTCACCGCAACCTGTTGTCAAAATGAGGGGTGCTTCTAATTCGCACGGGCCAATAGAAAGAGATATGGGACTAGAGATCGGGTTTCTAACAGGGGCGCCAGAGAAACCTACTGAAACATTCATTTCGCCAGACAAAGGTGCGCCAGGAAGTTTCGAGTGCATGATAGAACTTTTTGTAGCACCAGTATCCAGCAGAAATGGCTCTGACACTCCTGAGGTAATTACCTTGACATAAGGTCCATTCTGATCTACTGGAACTGAAACAACTCCCTCTCTTTGTCCATGGCTGTCCTAGCAATCATTACCCTCATTTTCGTGTTCGGTGTAATAGTCGTCAGTATAGTACTGAGCTGACCTGGACGACGCATTATTCTGTTGGTCAAAGCTGTTCATCGAATTCTGAGGCGGAAAAGAAGTGGTATTCTGGGTGAAATTTCCACGGCCCCTACCTCTAGGGGCATGTTGAACACCTCTTCCCCTTACACCTGAAGCACCGCTCAAACGTCGCGCAAGAGCCGGACAATTACCTTTAAAGTGACCCTCTTCTTTGCAATACGCACATTGATTCGGGCCATAAGCAATACGCTGATGGGAAAACTCGTTTCCTTGCGCGTTTCTCGAATACTGCTGTTGTGGTTGATAATTGGGCTGACTAGTCGTACGAGGCGGATAGGCTTGCTGGAGAAGAACTTTAGTTTTTAAATCTTTTGTCTTTTTGTCGACTTTATCTAGCTCGTCTTTGCGCCTATTCTGATAGTACTGGGCTGTAGCTAAAATTTGCGCTGACGTAGAGACAGCCCAAGCACTCTCTGAATCTTTCAGTTTATTACACAGTTCAGGGATTAAATTATGTACGAATTTGTCTACAAACAATCTTTGACCACCCTCGGTAGCCATATCCTGACCACTATGATCGGTGAAAGTCTCCTCAAATCTTGTGAAAAAGTCAGACACATTCTCATCTTCTGCTTGCACGCAGATAGCTTGTCCCAGTTTACGCGTACTTCAGGCATTATCGTTTTCATGTACGCGATAATTCTACCGGGAAGTTCAGCTATTAACGGCTCAGGTTTAGAACCACCAATTTGTCTAGCATCTATAGCGGCAATGTTCGCCCATGAGTCACCTAGTTCTTGGTCATGGTTCGTATGACGTATTTTGCTCCATAGAGGATGTGGAACAACGTTCCCAGACAACATGTCTATATCCGCTAAATTCATTATACATGAGCTTGCAGTTTGTGATAACTCCTTATAATACCCAGTCAGGTTTTTACGAGGATCAGGAAGTGTCTGCTTGAGTGCTAAGACATCGGATCTTTTCCAGGGGACATGTACCCATACACGCTGGAAATGAGGCAGAATTGGTGGATTCGCATTCGCATCACCTTCCCTCCAAACCGGAGGAACCTCTCTCATGGGGTACTGTCTCGCTCTTTTCCTACCTGATGCATCGTCTTCGTGACATGATCTAGAGACGTTTCCCTTACTCCTATAAGAGAGCAATAACTCTATTGCTTTCTCAACATCTGCACCTATAATCATACCTTCATAGAACTTAAAGCGTGTACGCCATAGTTCGTTCATTGTGTATTTGGGATCATTTGTCTTCACATCTTCGCCCAGATATACACACATTTCTTCGAATACATATCTCTGAGTGGGTGCATTCCATTGACGGAAAACTTCCATAACAGACTGAACATCATATCTAACAGTATCCGTAATCCATTGGCGTGCTAGTTCATTCAGCACTTTTCTTTCCTCGTAATCAGGCAGTTGACTACGTAACTGTCTATGTTCTGTTTTAGGCGTTGTTTTAGGCGACCCAAAGAAAGGTGAAAGCAGACTAGTGACGGTACCTGTCACTCTTTGTCTAATAGAAGGAGAATCTTGCGGAGGAGCAAGTGCATCGGAAAAAACAGGCTGAGGCAAAGAAGAAGTAGAGGCAATAGCAGAGGAAGTTGAAGTAGTAGTAGACGTAGTATCATAGACAATAGCTGGAGCTGTAGGCAAAGTCGTAGAAGTAGATGGAGTATGTAGCAAAGATGGCGGCCTTTGAGAAGGCTGCGCCGGAGAAGTAGGAACCAGCTGAAGAGTAGCTGGCGTGTGTGCAAGAGCTGTGTTTCGTGCGCCGGGGCGTGGTATAGTAAAATGCTTTGGTGTTGTAGTAGCGTCTAACGCATACGGTGGAGGTGAGCTTAATAAGTGGGACATTAATGGATCTTTCTCGGATCTCTCCTCTTGATCTTGTCCCTTATTTGGTAACATCGGGTAGCATTTATCTACTCCTAGTTTCTTGCTCCTAAACATTTGTTCGCTTTCTTGCTCTTCCTCGTTATCCCTGTATGCAACGGCAGCTTGCACCATTGACATACCTCTTTTATTCCTTTTTGCTAATTTTATTTCTTTCTGTTTGGCTTCTTTGCGCCATAAGCGGAAAGAGTCATACATCGCCGGCCAGGCTTTTCTCTTAAATAATTTGACCTCTAGGTTATCTAATATTTCTGAGTCGAAACTACCATATTGGGGCCATTTTAAAACACCATCTTTGCGGGTATATTTTATCCACACTTCATTATATGTGATAGGACCTACGCCGTGCTTTACATAGAGCTCATATGTTGGAGTTCCAATCGGAGGAACCGGACAGGAATCCTCTAATCGGGAGTCCTTACTATAACCAAGACAAAACAAGTTTCCAAGTCTGCTAAAACCAGGCATCTTCGCTCACTAGTCTAGCTTCAAACTTCAAAGGATTATCTGTTACGATATTTCTCGTGAATACACAAGTCCTTCGGCTTTGGGGCTTGCAAGTACCAAATCAAAGCGTATCTCAAGGATACCAAAAACTAAGGACAAACTAAGGACTGGGAGACGCTCCACTTATACTTAACTGAAGTATTTGAAGATCGGTGACGTCGCTAGAAGACTCGTCTATTGTTTCGCTCTACCAAGGATCACTGGGTCCAAAAACAAGGCGATAGTCAGGGCAGCAGTCCTTCGTAGCCGTCGGGACGCGGGGAACCTCACAGCAAAGACCTTCGGAACCACGTCGACATACAGGGGTCGCTGAAGTGGCTGGCCGTCCTCTGGAATTTTGACACGAAGCTCCTCACGAACATCTGGCTTGGACCGTCGCCGCTTGATACCGTCCCGAGTTGGGCGCCAACTGAGGTACCGGGTTTTAAGAGCCCGGTGGTGCCAGGGGATTACACCCGAAGACCTCTGAGTTCCCCCTTGTTTCGGACCACAGAAACACGGAGTCTTCTAGTCGCAGTCAGAGATCAAGTTTTATTGGCAGCTACCAAGTAACAGGTGTCCTAGAAGCACGACAAACACGGGTCATGTGTTCTCAGGAGACTGTTCGTTTTTACAGAACCAGCCTTCTCCTTATATACAGAAATAATAGCTGCAAGCAAGAATTCTTGAGTTTATGATATGGCTATACACATATTTCTACAATAATACAAAAGAGCGAAGTCATGTAGGCAAGCCCGTATTTTAGATGTCCAATTCGTGATAGATTACCTAGCCAGGCCCGGAACTCCCATCAGATATCGGTGAAGCCCCAATAAAAGAAGGCACCTCCTAGTCATAAAACTGGCCATAAACAGGGAGCGTGGACAGGTGTGTATGTGTGTAGAAAACATGATCTGTATGCGGTGAATGGTTTGTGGTATGTTGTGCATTGATGCTATCGTGTTTGGCCACTGGGCGAGGAGCTGCCCAAACAGGTTTGGCTGGAGGCAAGGGAGTCAGTTGGGACAGGTCAGGGGGAAGTCAGGGAAGGTGGACGTGTCCTTTTAGATCAAGCTCGACCTTTAATTGACTTATCATGAGGGCAAGACACAAGATGGATACCGTTTACAAAATGGAGTCTGAGGGGTCGGGACGGAAACTACGATTCAGGGGTGTTAGCATCCCTCGATCATGACGCAAATGCATAGGAATGATGTCCTAATCATTATCGGTTCGTCGACACCAAATTCGTCATGGTACGTTGATGTTTTCGGGACACGGGTATCGGACCTCGATATCGGAACAACAGTAGGGTCCAGAATTTCAGAACCACACCGCCACTGTGGCGGGTGCATCCTAATTCAGGGCACGGTACCTCCACCCTTGTGGCAGACGGTCCCTGCCCCAGACAGGATGGCGGACGGACTTTGTCCATCCTCCATCCTAATCGACCCCTAAATTAGTATCCTCAGATTGATTCAATAGGTATTGCAAGATCATTCAGAAAAATACAGCATGGACATACGGTTAGATTGGATTGAATTTAGAAAAACTCCAAGCTGCCCATTAAAATAAAAATTGTGGTTTTTTTTTGTTAAGTATTTGTGAATTAATGAAATCACAAATGTTGTGATTAAAATCATATAAACTGCTTAGGCAGATTCTACGACTTTCATCAATGACTCAGTGGGGGTCCCAAGATTCCAATTGTTTTTCAGTGAGGGTCCCCAGGTTCCAGTAATGGTTTAATTGGGGTCCATAGAAGTTGAAAGGTTAGGCACTACTGGCTTAGTGCACTGAATAGGAGAACCAACTCAAGGTCCAAGAACTGTTTGAATAATTCAGTCAATATTCATCAGTCTCTGAAAATGCTTTAGGATTGGCTCTTATGTTGGATAACCAACCACAATATTTATTAATATGGAAGTCCTTCATCCTACAACTTGCTTTTGGGACAATAAGAGCCTAGGTTATTTTTTACTTAAAGATGAGCCAGTACTAAAGTTGAGCCAATTCTTGTTCTTCAAGTCAAATTCATAGTCTAATATAGCAAAAATGGATTGGTAGTGCTATCAAAAGTAGCGAGATTGCATGAATAAATGCCATCAGAAGTATGAGTTGTGATGATTCACATGGACATTTTGGCTGCTCACAGTAGCAGAAATCTCTCTATGAAGCACCAAGAGGAAAACGGACAGAAACATCTAATCCTGCATATAAAACCCCATAAATGTATAAATCTCTTTGTTATGAATGCTCTTGAATTACTGGGATCTCCAGTAAGGATAATTCTGGGGTGGGGAGTGACTATTTTGGAGCACGCACAATCAAGGCCAAAGTGAAGAGGAAAAGAAAAAGAGCTGAGATATATACCATAAGCAGCCATGTTTTTAGTTTCTTTTTAAAGACCAGGACATTATTTTCTTGTTTTGAAGGTATGAGGCTACATGGACGTAGTGGGCAAGGTTAAATATGACACTGGCTACAGCATTTCAGGTGCCAATCTGCACAACTATATATTAAGTATTTTTTGGCTTGTCCCATATATAGTGGTTGGCTTACCTTGTTTTGATTGCTTAGAAGTATATATTGCCTTGCCTCTGGTAGGTTTATCTAACTCATTGAACTATAGATTCGTATTACTCTCTGCTTTCTCCAACGATCTGTTTTTTAAAAGTTATGTGAATTGATTTCATGTCGGAATACTGAAATACAGTCTCCTAGAAAAAATGAAACAAGCATTGGAAATACCAGTATGTCTGGCTTAGAAGGAATGATGTATGTTCATTTGAAGCATAACAAGTAAATAGCATATACTTATTTGCGTGGAAGACAAGAACGGTAGACTATTATGGCTGTAGGTTAAAAGGTAAGACGACAGTTGACAGTCAGACCATTTCTAAAACTGCATGTAATGACTGCTCTCCTCCCATCTGTGCTGCTGCCGGATAAAGACAAACACCATGAACTATCTAGTTGCCTAAGACATTTTCACAGCATTACCATGTCATGTGTGTGCCTGTGAAAATTCAAGCTCAGCCAGCTGGATAAGTGTTGTAAATAGGATGGTGGGAGACTGAGGAGGTAAGAACACTAAGGAAGGGCTAATGACTACTGTCAGCCATATTACATGAAGAATCAATATACAACAATAAGTAAGCAAAATGATCACAGCTGGTGGAGGGCAAGCCCTTTTTTTTGTGAAAGCACACAACTTCTGCCCAATCAAAACATGTACTCTTGGTTTCCAACATGTGGGCCGCGCCTGAGCCGTTCTCTAGTGGTACTCAATTGTCTGGCTACAGCTGTGCTGTCAAGCCAGACCATAGCAATTGGTCAAGTGCCAAGAGGAAATGTAATGCGCTGCTAGAAGAAACAGTTTCCTTTGCAAAACGACAAATAGTACTTAACAAAAAATAAAGAGTAGGCAGTGTGCATATTGAAATTCGAGGACAAAAACTGTGGAATGCTTCATGCAACCAGACGCAATACTGCAACATAGTACATGTCATGAACACTTGTTCATTGGCCGTTGTTTGTGTACTAATAACTTTGTTACTGCCATTGCTGGTTGAACAGGGGTGTAGCAAGGGTACCATTGGCCCTGGTGTAAGTAAAGAAAGTGGTCCCCCATCCCACTAGTTAGGTATTAAAAGAAAAGCAGATATTGAGGTGGGCCCAGGTACCACTGCACTGGCTGCACCTCTATAGCTATACCCCTGTTGTTGATGATGTATTGCCTGTGAAGTATGCATTGTATTTAAGTTCTACCATATGACTAAACGTTGGCTGATAAATGTGTGAAATTGGCACCGTGGGACGCCACTTTACATTCGATACTTGTACTATCAAGGAAACAGATAAAGTATTTCTGGGTCCCCCATGTGCACCGAGATATGATGTTGTGTATGCTGAGGATCTGGCAAACTACATTTGAATTGTCAACACTAATGCTCCTGTAAATGAAAAAATTAGATACAAGGAAGCCACACTGAGTGAACAGCCATTGAGACTAGAAAACCTTTAGCTGCACATAGGTGAAAAATGAATATTTATCATCAAATACTTGGGGAAAAGAGAGCCCAGCAAAACTGGATTAATTATGATTCACCCTCTCAGGCAGAGACAACGATTTTAGAAAAAAAAATTGCATTCAGCACTCAGTTACATTTTTGATATATATACTAATGATGAACCGATTATCTATTTAGCTTTTTCCTAGCCAGACCTATAGACAAATGTAATTCTATTCACAAGAAGACCTTTACAGAAGTAAAGAGTCTACTGCAGCCTATGCATTGAAAAAGAAGATTTTCATATCCTTACACTTCAAAGACACACCAATCTAAATATTAGCCAAGACCCATTTTAGACATAATGCAACCAGGTATTTTGGGCTTCAAGGTACTACTTATAGGCAACTTATCTAATGTCAAAAACTAGCCTTTGATAACCTTGAAAACAGTTTTATTTGACATGTGCCTTCTGTAGTCTTGATCACAGAGGCGCACAGCTGCAATATTGGTCTCGAAGTTTTAGTTTTACAAGCACATGGGAGGTGTAAATCTTCACTATAGCCAGCTTGTGACAGCTAACTTTAATGCCAATAGTGATACTTACAAGGGTGTGGCCAAGAAGGCTGCGATGGCAGACATGGTATACTGAGGCTCCGCACACAGGCATGAAACTCACCCATCACACCGTGTCGTAACTTGCAGAGAATCGGCACTTAAGTGCATGAATGTGGGAGATGCCTGGCGATAAAGGCTGAGCCCTGATCTGATGTGGGATTCTTTGGGAAAAATGACTTCGTCTGGTGCGGGCCCCAGAAACAAGATGGTGACCAGCTACATCTGGAGCCTACATTCGATCAGATGAACCCTCGACTGGCTGCGAGACCAGTGCAACACAATCCACGGGTAGTATGTTCACCCTGGAGAGGCAGCGTGACGACAGATCTCCTGCAGGCACCAGCAGAGACTAGCGTGGTGCCCGGGATGCTTAGGACTGGTCCAGTGTCCGGGAGCTGCCTCCTTTTCCTGCCGTCATGCTACTGGTGCGGTTGGGGGCCCTGACCCGCACTGACCGGCATCACAGCAGTGAGGGGTGAACCGCCACTCCCTACTTGAGGTCAGTGGGCAGGGGCTCTCCTTCTTTCCTGGTCCGGCCACGATTCCTGACGACAATCATCCTTCGGGCTGCCCGACTTCAAAATGGCGCCTTTTGGACACCGCGGCCAATCCTGGAGTAGGGGAGAGCTGCGGCTCACAACTGGAGCATCTTGGATCATCGCAGGGAGGTAGGATGCCGCACCCTACGACGACCGCTGCCACTGGAGGGAGGCCATAGCACCACCAACCGTGTCGGACTGCTGCCTCTGCTGTGAAGTGTGACTGGCCTTAAAATGGTGGCCGGGGTGGCCAGGATACCCACGATGGCTTCGCGCCCTTGAAGCCTCCTCCCCCCAGAACCAACTGGCATACACCCGGAATCCCCTGGATAACAATTAGTTCAGCGGGGATTGGAGGGGTGAGAGCATCGGGCGAAGAGGAGGGCCGTCTTCCTGTTCACCCATGCTAACTATACCTACTTGGGTGTGGCACAGCATGACCCGCAGGAGGGGACTTGAGTGGGAACTTGCAACAGCTCAGATCCTCACAAAATACACATGGCGTGGACCGGTGAGCTCAAGGAGCGCGTCCACCTTTAGTGGTGACCGCCACGAGCCTTCAGAAGCGGCCAAATTAGATTGGGTGCGGCTTGTGGGTAATCTGTGTCCCCAGCAAGGCTCCACACATCTTTTCTTCGGATGGTGATGAGGACAGCGAGGAGTCGCAGTCCAGGGTGGCCCGATCACTTCATCCCTGGTTACCTCTCAGACCGCTGACACCATGATCTGACCTGGACACTAGCAAACTATAGAGTGAGGCTTCCTCGCCAGCAGCACTATGGTACAACTCATGGTAGGAGCTTACATGCATTGCGACCACTGCACCTACACGGATTCCTCACAGGCCAGTTGGCGCGCAACAATCATACTAATGCCCTAACGGAGAACCACCTCGCTGACATGTAACGTCACCGCCATATATTTTTTCAAGCTCTCATCTTATATGAGAGTAAGGTTGGACGTATCTCTCCCAGCAGTAGGTTCCCGGTATTGGGGATGCTCCCCTACCCCAGTTATTTCCCCCTGTTCTTACACTACCTCACACTGTGTCACTAACTCCACACCCTTAAAAGGCAGTGGAACCACTTACATGGAGTTGGTGCCCTGGGAGGATGGGGCGGGCCACAATCCGAGGCTGGCAGCTCCGGTCCCTCTTCCTTTCCCAATCCCTGCTAGCTCCCAATGGTGCACCAAGGCACCATCACTAACCTCAAGGTGAAAGTTCAAGGTATGCACACTGAACGCAAGCAATACTCAGTATACGCCTACATAAAGTGTTAGAAAGCGCAGACCGCACTATTACAGGAGTCTCACCTGACCGCAGGGGATGTGGCAAAACTGCACAAGTGCTGGCGAGGTGTCCTCTGCGCTACCACATACTCAGCATACACACAGGGGACTCTTATCTGGATCTGTCCGGAGATCCCATTCCAGGAGCAATCTAGAATGATTGACCCTGACGGGCGTTACGCCCTTATGCAGGGGCTCCTAAGCGGGCAGCTGGTGGACTTGGGGAGCATCTATGCGCCTAATGCAGACCAGAGTGAATTCTGGGATGCGCTTTCATTGCCACTCAGCTCTTATACCCAAGCGCCTTGGATCTTGGGAGGGGACTATAATTGTGCAAAACACGTCATTAGACAGGTCATACCCTCGCACCCAACATCCCCAATAGTGGTGCAGGCAATACACTTTACGGCATGGCCAACCCACTGGTCATTGACAGATGCCTGGCTCTCTAAATACCCAACTGCATAACTCCACTCATTTCACTCAATACCACATGATCTTAAGGTTCGGCTCCACAGCTTCATGTGTCCCCCATTCTCCCCACAATCCTGGAGGCTGATTATCTGGGGATGGACCAATCCGATCATGACGCCCACACTCTCACTCTTGCGTGGCACCCACCCCGACCACAGGTACCCACTTGGCTTTTGCCCAGGGACTGCCCGGAGGACCCGATATTCCGGTAGACACATGCAGAACATATACAGCACTATTTCTGAGAGAACACGAGCACAGCCAACACTAGAGCCACAGAATGGAACGCTTTAAAGAGGTCATTAGAGGTTCTTGCATCCAACACATCGCATGGGTGTGCCATGTCCTAGAGCGCCGCATTCACAACACAGAACATGCGCTGGCCGCACTCACATGCGTGGCTGACACCAATGCAGCTACACCCGCCCAAATGGCAGAAGCCAAAACCGCATATGCTGAAGCATTAGCTGATCTCTGCCGTGATAATTTTAGGGCATACGCTGCGCGGCTACACAGAGAAGGCGATAGAGCGGGTATTCTGCTGGCATGGCGAGTGAAGCAAGATATGAACTCCCACCGATCACTACGATCTGCACCGAAGGGGATGCCCTAATACATACGCTGGCCTCCATCCTAGACGTATTCCGACGAAACTACGCACAGCTATATGCAGCCCCGCCTCCAGTGGATGAGGTGCTCCTCACTCGCTTCCTGAGCAAATACCCATTGGCCCGCAGTGCACGTAGTGACAAGCCCATAACCGCAGTTGAGATCAGACAGGCACTCCAAGCATTGGCTACCTGTGAGGCCCCGGAGTTAGATGGCCTTCCGCTGGAATTTTACCGGACGTTTGCAAAACAGCTCATCCCGCAATTGGTAACACAGTTTCAGGCGGCTGTGGATGAAAGCCAGCTGCCACAATCCATGTGCGAATTGGTTATAGTCTCCCTCCTCTAGCCGGATAGAAACCCAAAACAAATGGGCTCCTATCGGCCTATCGCTCTCTTACCGGCTGATTATTACATTTTTGGGAAGATACTGGCAGACAGATATGCCACAGTCCTCCCGAAATTGATCCACCTGGATCAGCGTGGGTTTGTCCCGGGTGGGAACATCTCCTACAACATCCGGCACCTGTTTCACGTTCAGGACCAAACCTGAACTCTTTCCTCACAAGGCGTGCCTGGTCCTGGACTTGATAAAGGCCTTTGACACTCTTTTATGGCCTTACCTCTTCCAGGTTCTACATAGGATGGGAGTGGGACCCCAACTACATCAAGCTCATATACTCCGCACCGACCTCAAGGGTGCGGCTTGAACCCCTTATATCGCCGTCGTTCCCTTTACTCAGGGGTACATGCCAGGGCTGCCCGCTCTCTCCATTGCTCTTCGCCAGGGTGATGGAGCTGCTGGCAGTCCATCTTTGCATGGAGAGCGGGCGCAGGGGTATTCCTATTGCGGGCGCCACTCATGCAGTATCGCACTACGTGGACGACGTGCTTATCTATATCCGCGACTTTGCATCTGATCTCACCCTCATCATTCGCTTGCTACATGAATTAGAAGCAGTGGCGGGTCTTACAGTGAATTGGTCTAAATCGACACTCTATCCTCTCATTCACGGTTGTTCTCCTAGTCCGTTACGATTAGGTGGCATTAATATCTCATGGAGCCCTCAAACGATATGGTACTTGGGTGTTCGTTTATACCACACACTGCAAGACTGAAGGGAACTATCTCAGGGTAATGGCTGGTTTCAGGTCTTCCGTGCACTTTTGGAAAGATCTCCCCCTGGCTGTCATTGGCAAAGTCGCAGTGGCCAAAATGATATTGGTTCCGCGATTGCTCTATTATTTCACTAACCGTCCGGTGGTCCCTCCCCGTTCCCTCTTCTATGAACTGGACACCCTCCTTGGCACCCTTATTTGGGGCTCAGGTCATAGGAGAATTGCCCTTGCAAAGCTCCAGTTGCCCCTGACTCGGGGGGACTGAGCGCCCCCACCTTTAAGGCTTATTTCTTACCAGCCCAGCTTCAGTGGGTTTCGAGATGGACGGAGGGCCGCGCGCTGGGGAAACAGCCACAACTACTAGGCTCACTCCAACCCCAACCATACTTCGCATGTTGCTACCTGGGGCAGAGCCGTAAAGAGACCGGCCCCTCCAGATGACAGTGGCACAAGCCTGTCTGATGCGTATACACGACTGAACCGCAACGCGCCCATGTAATCTCCCGTCCCGTGGGGTTCCCTAGAGGCCGGGCACATTACACTGAGCGGATGCTCCATGATTGGACAGCACACGAGGTCACAGGGTAGGCGCTCTCTATTCGAATGGACAACTGCAGACATTCGCAGAACTGGCAGCGGATTTGGAGATTCCCAGGGGGCAAATTCTTTTGCATCAATAATTGCTAGAAGATTGTCGTAAAACATGGCACACTTTAGACACTGAGACCCCCACACACCGGGTGCTTCACACATTACTCCAGATGAGTCCGGGGCATCACCTTGTCACTTGGATATACAATGTGGTGAGGGCTCTACAACCAATCACCCTCACACCCCTTCGGGAAAAGTGGGAAGCTGAGTTTCAGAGGCCCCTACATGACAGGGAATGGGCCCGGGCATTAGAATTCCCCCAAAAAGTGTCCCGTAACTATCGTTTTAAAAGCATACAACTCCACATACTACACCGTGCCTATTTGACACCTGAGAAGCTCCAACAGTATTACCTAGACACGCCCTTTATTGTGCCCAAGAAGCCCAATGCCTGCCGCATCTTTTCTCCACATGTTTTGGGATTGCCCAACACTCCGTGATTATTGGACTGCAGTCCATGCCACCCTCCTCACAGTCAAGGGACTAACTGGCATTCACACATTGGAGGCCTGTGCACTAGGTATACGCAAGAGTCGTAAGTCACTGAAAGTAGAGACGCGGTTCATGTTTTTGGCACTGCTTCTAGCAAAAAGCTGCATAGCAATGCACTGGAGGGTGCCAGGGGGACCCCCGATAGAGGCCTGGCGGGGAGCGGTCACCAAATGGGGTGCCGTGGAAGAGGAGGTGCTACCTTCTGAAAAGCTTAAGGGTACCCGCAAGCACCCCATAACTATGGCACGGGCCATTATATTACACTCCTTTAAACAGGAAGCAGCGGAGAAACCACCATCCCAGAGCGCTCACTCCCCCACGGTGAATGTGCACGCCGTGGCTCTCCGCTGCAGTCCCTCCATAGAATAGGCACTTAATGGGTCTGAGATAGTAGCCTGGGGCATACGATTCATATACCACTCCTGGTCTGAGGCCCTCTACCCCCCTCTTAGCGCCGCACAACCAGAAATTCAATCTGGATGTTTTAATCCGCGAGCCCCGATTCTGCGATGCTATCATAGACAGAGAGTACCCCAGTTCTACTCCCCAGTTTTGAAGAGTATGACTGTAAAAATGTCTATCACTTGCTAGTGCTATTAGTGTACCTGGAAAGAAAAGGCTGCAGTACAATAGCCAGGGTATTGATGGCCGTTGGTGACTATGTAAGAGTAGAGAAGGGTACGATCATGAAAAGTTCTGGAAGAAACAGAGTAAATACAATGATAAATACATTCACTTACAGGGTGTGAAGACCATGCATTGGAAAGTCAGTGACATGGTACAAGTCAAATGGCATTAAGTACATAGGTATATAACAACAGGGTTGAACATTCCTATGAGAATTACAAAAGTAAAGGGAAATTATGTACTGCTAAAAAAACAAAAGATAGCGTGAGGCCATAGCCATTGCATTTAGTGTGCAAGTTCTGGTCTTTCTGGCTGTTTTGTGAGTTATGGATTGTAGAGCTAACCACACCTGCCAATTGTCAATGCTTTTTGGATTTCATCCATAACCATAATTGTAATTTAGCTATTGTTTCCTAAACTTCAGAGGTTTTTTCAAACATGCATTTTACTCGTATAAATGTTACTATATTTTCTCTTTAACTCTTTTAATTAATGCTCTTGTCTTTCACACAATGGAGTGCAGAGAGATAGGATTCCCTTTTGTCTTTGGCAGACCACTAATCATACAGTAGGTGATGTGAAGCTCATTAAGAAACACAGACAAAAGCATCATTTTTAAAACACATTTTTGTGACATTAAAACTAAATGTCTGAATTGGCCAAGGATTTAAGTGTATTTATTTAAATAATAAAACAATGCGAAAAAATGTTTCTAGAAGGTCCCTAGAAACATCTGTAAAAGTGCCTTTTCAAAACCCAGGACTGGTTTTACCAATTCAACCTACTATAGGCCCTAGATAGTAATAGATATGTTATTTCCTTGTCACTTTTGTTCAAGGCACATTTCTGTAACGTCCAATTTTTAAAACTGACCATGCCGCAACTTGTTTTTGCAGCTACAAGAAATTATTTCAAAAGGTATTCAAAAATAACCATTTTAACAAAAATCAAATGCCGCCTTTTCCGGGCTGCCCAATGGGAAATGTTAGACCTGGCATCCTTGGCGTGGTTTCCCCTATCCTTTTGCCGCTACCTCCTGTATTTTTGATGCTGTGCTGGATTTTGTTTTTGCTGGTTTAGATTCTTTGGGCACTTTGCCACTGCTGTTCAGTGTCAAAGTGCACGTGCTCCCTGTGTAAATTGTTATTGTGATTGGTTATCCATGATTGGCATATTTGTGTCACCAAGAAGTCCCTAGTAAAGTGCACTGAGTGTGCCAGGGCTGGTGATAACAAATGCTACTAGTGGGCCTGCAGCACTGATTATGCCACCCACATTAGTAGCCCTAAAATGGTGTCTCAGGCCTGCCACCGCAGTGCCTGTGTGCAGTCTGTGAACTGCCATGTCCTCCTGGTCAGTGTCCCCACTGGCCAGACCTAACCCTTCCCTTTCTGTACACATTGGTCACTCCTATGGAAGGCCCAAGGTACCCCCTTGGGCAGGGTGCTGTGTAGGTGAAAGGTAGAGCATGTACTAGTAGTGAATTACAGCCATTTTCGTTTTTCACTATTGTAAGGATATCTTGCCCCATACGCTATCATGGGGAATGCTGGCTACAGTGGCTACCAGCATATCTTCCCATAGGAGCAAGATAGGACATAAAAGTCTGGTATCCCTGAATTTAAAAACACATCTTTTAGGAAAGGTTGTTTTTAAATCCTGTGTTTGAGAACAGCAATTTTAGAAAGTTGCTGTTCTCTTGTCTGACCTTTCTGTGTGCCTTGGCCTGTTTGTGAATTGACTGTCTGGTTTGAGAGTGACAGAGGCTGGGAGCCCCCAGGAGGCTGGCTGAGTCAGCCCTAGGCTGAATGACTGCATCTGCATCTTGAGTGGTGGGAGGGGATAGCACCTGGACCTGAATAGGGCTATGCCTGCCTCCCATAATGCTGGCTCCACCTCCTGCTGGGCGGCTGACGACCCTGCCCCTCTCCCTGAAAGGAGAGGCCAGGAAAACAAAGTGCTCAAGGAACACCCAGAACTGGTTCAGACCATGCTCAGAGCCCTCCTGCACAAAGGGATCAAAGACTTTTAGAGGTATAAGTACAGGACCCCTGACTACAGAAATTTAGATCATCCTGGAATCAAGAAGGAACCTCTGCCAAGGAGAAAGCAGAAACTGAAGAAGGAAGACTGCCCTGCTGTTGCTCTGCTAGACTGACCTGCTGTTGCTTTGCTGCCAAGGAGAGGGGAAGGACTTTACTTTGTGCTGTGTCCCCTTGCTTTAAGGAATCTCCAAGGGCCTGAGAAGAGCTGGCTCCCTGTTAAGAAGTCTCAGGAACAAAAGGACTTCACCCCCATCTGTGGTTCCTCTGGAAGTTGTACCTGTGTTGGGAAGCTGGAAACCAAGCTTTTAGGGAACTTTTCTGCAAGTTTTATCGCATCCCCGCATAGCAAGAAAATTCCTGCTGCTACGAAGACCGAGATCGTCGCAGCGCCTGTCGTCTCTGCCTGAAGACGTCGCATCCTTCATTTGCGTGAAGATTTCTGTCACTGCGAACATCGTTGCAGAGCCTGCCGCCGCTGGGTTAGATCACCGCATCACGTCACTGCGAGAATCGTTGCAGAGCCATCGCATCCAGGAACTGCGAGTGAAAGATCGCCGCTGAGCCGTGCATCGTTGCCCCGGAGATCGTCGCAGTCCCTCAAGATCGCCGCATCGAGCATTTGCGAGCATTTTCCTACGGAACCTCCACACTGAAATCCATACAAAGGTATCGCCTCCCTCCCCGTACAGACCGGATTCGTCGCAACACGCCCGCTAAGTCCAGCGGGGTTGTCGCATTGCCTCCCCAAGGTCTCAGGAGTGACGCATCGCTTGTTTTCCACCGCACAACCTTCTGTTTTGGAACTTTGTTGCATTTAAAGGTACTGTTGGCTAAACGTGACGCAACTGTGAACTTTTCACGCAGCTGTGGATTATTTTATCGCAACTTTAAGAACTCTTTTGAAACCATAATCATGAACTGTGTATGTTGGATTTTTGTTGTTTTGGTCTTGTGTAGTTTAGATTAAATACCTTTATTTTTCTAAACTGTTGTGGAGTCATTTTGTGGTTTTTTCACTGTGTTACGGTGAGTGTTGGTACAAATACTTTACACATTGCCTTTGATAAGCCTTGACTGCTCATGCCAAGCTACCAAGGGGGTGAGCAGGGGTTATCTAAAGAGTGTTTCTTCCTTACCCTGACTAGAAGCAAGGGTCCCTATTTGGACAGTGGTACCTACCTCTGCCAACTAGAGACCCCTAGTTCTAACAGGCGATCAATCAATTTGATATGACTTATCTTTCTAGAATGCCTCTATGATATGTAGTAGTAGTAGTACTTTAATTATTGATTAATAAAAATCATTACAATCAAAAATAAAACACAATTGGTTAAGAGCATTACTTTTTGCCAATAGAACACATATACTACTTTGTACTGAAAAGTTAGCAGCAATGGTTAAAAGTGCCTGTGCCAAGTATTTTAGTAACAATAATTAAAGTGCAATTTTGCAGAGTCTTGTATTTAGCAGCGATAATTAAAGTGAAATTGTGCAGAACCTAACAGCTGGAAAGCATTTTCAAACTGTTAATTAAAATTAAAAAAAAATCCTCGTTAGAACGGACCCACACAATAGATACCCACAGATAATTAATCTGTATTACGATTTAACCATTTGTTACGAACAATTTAAAAAAAATATATTTTTAATAAAAACCTTTTTTTTTAAATCTCGAGTTTGTTTTTCTAATTACTATAAACTATTGAAACCTTTTAGAACTTCATATTCAGGGTCATACACAAGACTTTAGGAACTATTTTCATTTTAACATTAATGGAATTAGCGACATTATCCTGCAATAACAATCACTCTAGGCAAGCAATTGATGTTGGGAGTCGCACTTGGAGAGTAACTTCTTTACTTCGATAAAAACGAACTTTACAAATTGTGAGGTCAGGCGGGGCATATTCCCAGTGAGACAAGTTATAATAGCTTGTCGACATATTCTCACCCCTAATTCGTTAAAGATGGGTTTCAACAGAACCTTCCTCTCTTCTAACAGCTGAGGACACGTTGTTACAATATGCATTAGAGATTCTTTATAGAAACCACATAACCTACAGCTTTTTGAGGACCAGTTTTTTTCCCGTGTAAGAATTCCGTGCTTTGAGGGAAATAATTCAAACCGTAACAACATATATTTTCTCCTAAAAAATGGTTTTAAATGGCTCGTGAGATATGATTGAGGTTCTAATTTGATAAATGAGTTAATAACTGACCAAGAGTAACTCTTTTTTGCGAGCTCATCTTTATCAAGAAGGCTCGATTGAAGAGTGGCTGATCTATTTATTGTCTGTTTGTACACCGCTTTGCTCCTGACTTCTTCCTCAAAAGGCGGAGACTTAAAGTTGTTTAAACTCTCTATTAGAAAAGCTCTCCAGCTCCTAGCATGCTCATACCTCATTATCTCCTGCCAATATTGGTATGCAAGGGTGCCCTGGTCTGAATGAAAAAAAGAATATAACGATTTTAAAAAGGCAGATTGCCTTAACAGAGATTGCCTTTTCAGACCAAAATTCTAATCGGACATTGGCATGCCCCATGTACCTGGGAACCCCAAAGACAGATTTAAAAACTTTTATTTGTAGGTCATCATGGATTTTCGCGTCTTTCCCACGAAAAATCATTGAATCGTAAGCCAAAGAAAGGATCAGCTTTGCTTTCATAACCTTGAGTAGATGTTCATGGTTTGGACAAGACAACTTATCTCTCAACTTTCTAAAAGCAAAGGACAAGGCTGTCGCTTTTGCTTTGAAGTTAGTAAAGTGCTGTTTAAAAGACATATTACCGTTGAATGTTATTCCTAGATACGTATAATGTTTCACAGTTTTAATATGTAACCCGTTAATCTTCCATTCTTTCTTGTCTGTGTTTTGTATCACCTATTGTCATTATTTTTGTCTTCTTGGTATTTATTTGTAAACCGTTAGAGGAGATATAGTGGTTAAATGAATCGACTAATCTTCTTTGGCCAATGGCAGTATGGCTTAACAATATGGTATTGTCAGCATATTGTAAATATTTGATTTCTTGGCCTAAGAAGGTAGGTGAGTGGGTGTTACCTTCTTTCAAATACAACAGTAGGTCAGCCATAAAAAGATTAAAAAGGCATGGGGGCAGGACGCAAACCTGTTTCAGACCACTCTTAGTTTCAAATCGGCAGGTTGTACTTCTGCCGCACCGACTTTGATCTGGACCCGTGTGTTAGTATATTTAATCATGTCGAGCAATTGGTTTGGAATACCCCATTCAGAAAGTTTAGCCCAAAGTAGATTACAGGAGACAGAATCAAAAGCGGCCTTAATGTTGACAAAACAAATATATAGCTTTTGCTCTCTATACTTTGCTCTTTCAGCCAATAAAGTCAGTAAGGTCAAGTTCATAGTCATTGACTCGCCCCATTGAAAAACTGTTTGGACTGTTGGAATTAAATCTTCTTTTACACCCCATTCTTCCAAGTCATTAAGCAGACAACTTGAGAAGATTTTTGCCTCCACATCTGTTAGGGAAATTAGACTATAATTTGCAGGGTTGTCCTGTGGACCACTTTTGTAAATCGGCTGAATTATGCTTCCTTGCCATGACTCGTGGACCGTTTTGAATTTAATAACATCTTTGAACAAAGTCGTTAACATCTCTGACCAAGGATCAAAATTTGTTTAAAAATTAAATTTGGAATTCCGTTAGGGGCGGGCCAGGCCCACCATTCAATTTAATCCTGCTTATTGCCATTTTTACTTGTTCTGTAGGCCATATCTCTTTCAGTTGTGGCGCAGCTTCGATATAGTGCCAGACATTCCTAGATGTTCCACCTTATTCTCTGTTTGACACGCTTGACTTTTGACAAACAGCATTATTATTAAGCAGTATGTTCGGGGATGAACCGTAAAGATTAGAATTAAAGACGCCCAGCAGGATTCAGTGATGTTAGCGCTATTCCCTCTTTTACTACCATTTTGGAGATTGTTTATTATGTCCAGAATAATTTTGGATTTTAAGTTTTGCATGAGAAATATAGCTTGGTCCATATTCCTTCATAGTATGTTTGTTTGGCTTTCCATATTTCGTTTTTATATTGTCTTCTGGACCTTTTTAATTTATGATGCTCCAAGGTTGTTTGTACTCGGTTTTTTAAGAGTCTCCCTTATAGCTTTATTAAGTTGTATTTTTTGGAGGAGCAGCCAATTTGTATACCATCCTGATTTTTTATGCCTCATAACGGACCCTTTTGATGTGGTAGGAGGAAAACGATCCAAAAGGGAATTGCACAAACAAGGCCAAATATTAACCATAGACTTCCCTTTTTTTCCCAGTCAGTGCTTTAGCAATTGCAAGTTCTAGGAATTCCCATATTTCCTTTTGATTTCTCGAAATCCACACTAGCCTTTTAAGGCTAAAGGCTGTTGGCACGATTATCGTGGATCTTGCGTCAGGCAGGTGGACAACTGATCATGCCAGGGAGATTGTGGATTGTGATCACTTTCTATCCTAGACATCACTTGATAATCGTAAAGGGAGGATGTCAGCTCCATTGAGATGATGGAATAATCGATGATGCAGAATTGACCTGAATTTTTTTAATGTTGGTACACTCTTATTGTGAATTTGGACTCTATGATATGTTCTAGCACATTCTGAAAATATAAGTCTTTTTGATATCGTTATCCTCTAGCTGTGTTTTTTGTTTTACAGGATTTTAGCAGTACCAAGATCTACTTATTTAGTCAACCTATGTTATGGCCATTCTCTAGGGGGGGCTCAATGGTATATTCATTCACTCATGCCTCTCCCATTATTTAATAAGCAAATATTAAGATTATACAAAGAGCCTGGGAGATTTAACATGCCAACATATTTATGGGAATGTCTGTTCACAATACATAGTATCTAACATTTTTACTATTAAATATGCTTGTCACTTAATGTAATGATTCAGAAATAGGCAAATTGAGACACCCTATGAGGCTTAAATCTGTCCCCTACATGTGGCACACCAGCAGTCTCATGTAATCTCACTGATAGGATTATGAGTCGATAAAATATCACTGTATAGGAAACATAACAGTATTTTTTAAATGTATATTTTACATATTATTCTTATCCAGAGAGCCTATTATGATACCAGAACATTTTAAGGTGAGATTTTCTAAACTGATACCTGTAACAGGTGGTATCAGGGTTCCTTTCATTACCTTAGTTGATACAAGCAATTTAATATTTTTTTGTTCACAGGCAGTAGCGGCTGCTACTGAGAAGTAGTGGTGTGGCAGGGAGGGAGGTGGGATCAAAAAAAGGTAAAGGGGAAAAGGAAAAAATTAACTTACCTTACCGATGGCCACCTTTCCTCTGCTTCGTCGACTCTTCGGTCGACGACGCAGGAAGCACCCAAGCTCCTGATTGCCCTGACCAATCACAACGCTGTCTTACAGCATCATTGTGATTGGTCTCGGCACCGTGGTTCGGCACTCAGCGAGGGCTTGGGAGGCTGGGCATGTTCTCCACAGGGCTGTACAACCAAGGCCAGTAGAGTAAATGCCAAGTGCGCATGACTGTTTGGCTGGCCTGAGATGGCTGGCCAAACCCTCATGCTCACTTAGGAGATTGCCACCACTCATACCCTTGCTCTTTGTGAAGCACAGCACCGCCAGCACCTTTACATAGCCAATAATGACAAATTAAATGATAATAACATTGTCATTATCACTTTTTTTTCTTGCGTGGCGACGGTCCTCCATCTTAGCGGAGGAGCCATCCCTGTTCACAGGTTTCCTTCCTGAACATTAGCAAGTTAATGGTAATTGTGCCACAATTAAATACAGCTTCCAAGGCTACTTTTCTGCTGTTTCTCATAAACCTTTTTATTCCAGTAATCACAGTCTTTTGTTATTACAATTTAGTATGGGAGCTGCTTCGGAATTTTCTTCTATCGACTTCTTAATTACAAGAGCCAAATTTATAGGGCCAGGTGTAATTGTGATATTGAAAAAGATAAAGATCTACTCAATGTTCATATGCCATTAGACGGGTTTACTGACTGAACACAACCTTTTAATGACAAACATAACATTGATTTACTTTACTGAACTAGCTAGGCAGATGGCTAACAAATGCCATAATGCTATGTGCCAAGGTTTCATGGAAGAATAGAGCAGAAAATATAATGCGATCTGTCATCTGAAACATGTACATTTTCATTTGTGGTTCGTATGGAAAAAAGGACTTTAGTTGATGGTATTTATTGAAGAGTTGTATATTTTTAAAGCTTCATGTTTGCCATGATGTGCTTTGGCTAACAGTATCTTGATCAAAGATTATACTTAAAGCAGTTAATTTCCTTATGCTTAACTTCCCCTCAGAAATGCCCCAGCTGTGTATTCTCACACATTCTAGGTGCTACTTTCTCTTTGGTTTTAACAATCAAAGTTTGAGTTACGGATTCTGGGTTATGCAATGTGGTACCTAATTTTGTGTCATTTCTGTTGCATTGTCTTCCTTTTGCATCAAACTATTCCCGATCAATAGCTTTTTAATGCCCTATTAGGCGATAAACCTACTGGGAGCTATTCAGAAACTGCATTTTGGAATACAATTTTATTTTTCTCTTTGTATTAAGTTGCCAAGCAATAGAAAAAATATAGTAGGCATATATCATGAATTACTAAGATGACAGCAATTCCATAGTACAGTGCTGAAAAGGATAGACAAGCCATGACAGTCTACAGCGGAAAGTAAACAAATGGGGCGATAAAAAGGGGCATTCATGAAAAACAGCCACTCAGTGAGTCACATGCCAGTATTCACAATCCAGTTGGCTATATCAATAGTATCCATTTGCTGCAGTAAATCCCATAGGCTCAAGTACACTGAGTAATTAGAAGACAGGGTTCATTTACGGGTCATGATATAGTGCTTATATTAGGTTCTAAGTCATGAGGGGTATGAGCAGACCATCTAGGAGTGTCAGGCCGCTGCAGAAGGTGTGATGTTCCACATCCACTGTGGGGTGATTATGCGCCTAAATGGATCAATTCACTTCCCTCTTCCTTGTGGCAGCCAGGGTGGGTTCCACCACACCCGGGTGCCCAGGGGAGAGTGATTCATCCCGCGAGTCTCCCGCACCCGCTGCACTCCAAGTCAGCACCAAGCAGGCTCATCAATAGTTCACAAGCAGCAGCCAAACAATTTACTTGAGTATGAAAGCAAAGCAAGAAGGCATTTCTAGTGCCAAGCGCAGTCCCCAAAAAGCACAGATAGGGGAACCGAGCAATGCTTGCACACGTGAGCAGCCCCCATCCCTCGAACACCAGAACAGTCAACCTAGTGCAAATAATTGTGTGTATGGGCTAATCACTGCACAGTCATTTATGTGTTTATTTTTTTAGGTGGCCGGCGCCGGGGCATTCATTTCAAGCATATTCCTCAAACCATGCGGTCCGATGCAGGGAGGCTGTGGCGTCTCTCCACACATAGCAGCACCCGCCCGTTGTCACCCTGCTGGCCTCCACATGTCAGGGGCATCCACCAGAGATGCACTACCTGGGCCCCACTCACCTCTGGCACCCACAAAGAAGTCAGTGCAGCAAAAGTGTATATTCCTGTAGACTTCCAACCGTGCTGCTCGAATCAGTGCCCCACTCAAGTGGCCCGACCCAACCGCCCACGGTCACGTCCACAGGAGCCATCCACTCAGCCAGGGCCCAGGCTCTCATCTCCCAATACTTGTCCAGGGGTGGCCCAGTGAAATCCTTGCGAGGGGGGGGTCACACCACAGGCGGCAGCAAGAACAGCACATCTGCCACATTGCTGTAATGGTCCCTTGTCAGCACCACCACTCAAGCAGTCTCAGGCCAGGCCCTCCTGCAAAATCACAGCTTTGCTGTCTTCCTTAGGTCAGATCAGCTGATCAGTCGAGCTCCTTGCTAAGGCTGGGCGCAGTAGGCATAGTGGGGTTACGTGGAGCGCCACAGAGCTGAGAAAAAAATCTGTGTCACTCCGCGTAGCTCTGCTGCACCACCTGCCTCCCACCCACCCTATTTGCAATTAATACAACTTTTCAAAAACGCCTTTAAAATGAGTAAAAAGAACCTTACCTTAAGCTGTGGTGTCCCCGGGCAGCCCTCATCGTCTTCATCGCGTTCTCTGTGAAAACTTCACATTTATTTATTTATTTAAAAGGCGTTTTTGAAAAGGTGTATTAATTGTAAATAGGGCGGGTGGGAGGCTGGGGCTGGCCTGCTCCGCTCCGCCATGGAGTGCGCAGAGATTTGCCTACTCCGCATTCTCTGCGGAACACAGAGTAGGTAAATCTCCGCACACTCTGCGGTTGGAGCGGAGCTCTCCGTCCATGGTTACTCCTTGCACAGTATGCATCGGGGGACAAGGCATAAATTAATTGACCTCCGATGCCTCGTTTAAGATGGATAATTGCTGGAAACTAATTTCCAGCAGGCAGAGCCACGAAAGAGTGCAGCCATCTTGCGGCGGAAGTCTCTAGTGCCCCCTGGAGTAATTATTGTTGCATTGGAGAACATGCTGCAAAATCTATTCACAAACCTATTTGAGGAGTTTATGCCTCTACCTTGTGTATAGCTATATGTGTGGAGATATCTGCCTCAACTCCGTAATTTCCGCACAACTAGGTATAGATTTTAGTAGGAAATGTAGGAGAAGCACAGAGGAGTAACTGGAAAATGGGAAATATTTATCAGTCAAGTGGATGGGATTAGGGAGGAGCACAGAGGGGATTAAAGCGGGTTAGAGAGGGCCAGCAAGTGGTTTATGGAGGGATGTCAACCCACTCACAAAAGAGTAATGGAGCTACTCACAAAGGTAGGTAACACTTGTGAGTAATTTACATGTGTAAATTTACTTTTACGTAACTTTACTACTTTTAGTTATTCACAAAATCCGAGTGTAAAGTTACTCAAGAGTGAAGACTTACAGAGCTCCTCCCCAGGAAAAGGGGGTGGAGCCAAACTTACAAATGTAAGTTACTGCTAACATTACTAATAAAAAAAAAGTAGTTCACTGCTCCAAATACTAGTGATTCCTTCACTCATGACACCCTACTTCTCTTCGAAGAAAATAAATTTGTCAGCCCCACTCCACACACTGTTGCTATAGCTACATACTCCCTCAAAGCATTGTTTACCTCTGCTCTGGCCCATCAATGCCATGCTTTCCTCTGCTGTTCTCTTCTGGTTTCCAGCCTGCACAATTTCCCGCCAGTCAGTTGTGCTGGTATACAGCATAGTTGTACACCACATGCTGGTAAACTATGACTGTGTGCAAAGCATGCAGGAGCAGGAAAAAGTGACCCATTTTCTCCTGTTTGAAGTTCCTAGCTACTCAGGACTTCACAGGTGAAGCATTTTTTCTCCTGCTCTGAGCCTGGAGTTAAGTCATCACAAGTTACTCCAAATGTTTAGCCAGAAAGTACATTTTCAATTAAAGCCTGAAAATGTCCTTACCGTTAGAATAAAGTGAAGGTTTCTTGAGGAGCATTTTGACTGTAACTAAGTTCAAATGTCAAAGGATATTCTCAGTAGCCAATGAGTCTGTGATTGATTTGCCAGCTTCAGTTGCATTGCCTCTTCAGACATGCATTAAGTCTACCGCCACATAAAATGGGATATTTGCTTAATGTAATGGTCTGTGAATCTATAATCTCTGTTTGCAGCATCTGTTCTGCCCTTCAGCAATTGAAAATAACAATCCTTTCAACCCTTCATTTTTCTGCAGTTTTGATCCATTTTATAAGCATTGCAGAGTCTGGTTGTTTCTAGGCTCACATATTTATAAGGTTAGATCAGGGTGTTTAGTTATACAAACCACACAATTGCTACAAATGGTTTCTTGAGTACATTTGTTATATTAGCAGTAATAATCACCTATCATGCGTTTGTTATGTATACTAAATGTTTACACTTTAAACCTAACAGTGTTCATATTCATCTCATAGGCTATTTCTGCTAGGCAGGATAGATAAAACATGAATGTGTCATTCTTGTTTTTATAATCTAGATATCAAATAAAGGAGTGCAGAGTACATATCTAAAGCAAACAATTATATGCTTTTACTAGGATACGTCTTATTCCATGTATTAAATGCTTCCGCATTTGTTGTTAAATGCTTCTTTATCCTTTTATATGGTTTAGGAAACCAATAATGTATATTTCGTGGCTTATCTGGAAATATAGATAAATCCCTTTTGAAATCTTTTTAAAAAAATGTGGTTTGAATGCATATTTGTAATGCAAGCAGATGCACATCAGCCAAGATAGAAGGTTGCTTTTAGTTAGCACCTCATGATATTGGCAAAGTAGCCTGGTCTAGAGAATGTTACAGCTATTATGTTCATACCGTCCCATATATCTAATTATTGGTATTCCATTTTTTTCGCCTACTCTTTGTAACTAAAAAGAGAGATGACCTACTTTAATTTATTAACAAACTACTGTGTATTCTGCATGAGTCCAGAGATAACAATGACTGACTAAATTATCAGACACAGCTATTTTTCCAAGGAGGAGGACAAGTATACATCAACTTCTAAGTTCTCTGAGGCTTTAATGAAAAATCACTTACCTATAATTATAGCACTCTATTCACAAAAATATATTTGCCTATAAACATCAGAATATGTCTGAAAATATCACATTTATGCCTGCCAGGAACTAAGAAAGTGATTTCCGACATGCGTTAATACAGTTACTACTGTGTATTTCTCTGCCACGGTGATAAATCTGCAGTATTAAATCCCGCTCAAGGAGCGGGAAGTGGCTGTTCCAATGCGTAATGTACATTAAAAAGTTCGAAATGCCCACAAACATGTATGCTTGTGGGCATTCCCATATTCCAATTCAATCTCTTCTCATGATGAAAATAGCTAGAGAATGACTCCAGCCAGTGGCTAGAATAATAATCATCCAAGGATGCTAAGGGGATTAATTACCCCTGTTTGCTGTTTTCCTCACAAATAAAAAAATGCATTTGCACTGTGGGCTCCCTTCCATATGTATACTTTCACAGAAGGGGAAATGACCTGGGTGCACATGCTACATGACATTCTCAGTAGTATGCCTGGAAACCTGCACCTAGCACATCTTTCTAGATATACTTCTGTGAATAGGAAAATTGTAAAAACATGTTCAGGTGCAGATGTAGATTTCCCTGCAAACTGATATTTTTTTTCCTGACTAGGGCCTATAGAGTTCTTCAATAATAAATGCAATGCACACTTTGATTAAGAAATCATTGAGCAGTGAACAATCAACTAAGCATAAGTTTAATCCCTTTTAAAGGGTAGTCACTGCATAAATGTTTTGTTACATTTTGGGGTCAACGTGAATACAAGATCAGTGTACTTGAACTGTATTAATTAATCACTTAATTGTACAATGAACAGAATAGCTACATGTTTACTTTTGGTTATTTTCTGTAATTAACATATATATTTTTTCTTTTTTTTACAAATGTCCGGTCTAGACTCATCTGACTGATCCTAATGGGAGTTGGATGAAAGGCATCTTGGTATAAAGTCCATGAAGTCATCTATCCTCAAGAAGAGTGGGGTAAATATTAATTTTCCATTCTTAAATATGCATGCTGAAAACATCTGAAGAAGTAATAAACATTAACTGAAGTTAATTAGCTTTATTTTCACACCAAAAATTAAAGCATGGGATCTTACAAAGCTTCAACGTGTATACCTTTTTAGATTACACTATTTTTGATTGTTACCTTTCAAGACCACACAGATGAATGTCTGTGGTATTGCAGGTTTAGATTAAGTAAATGAAAGGTTAATCATTGCATTGTATCATACATTTTAATGGGCTGAACCTTTTTAAGGCTAACACAGGTAGTATACTAACTAAAGTCCAACAATATTCTTAATCAGTATATTACAGACTATGTTGAAGTGGCTATGTTGAAGTGCTCCTTGTCCGTGGGCCTCCAATTGACTGGGAATTGAAAGTATTTACCTGCCCATCTTTGCTAAATTTTAAGTTGCCCTATTAGTAATTTCCTATCTTAGGCCTCAACCCTAAAATGTAATGTTGGTTTTGAGCTGTTTGCAACCACATACACTATGCACACTATAGAAGCAGGGGCTGAGCCTGCCCTAGAGCAACCCGCTACACTATGGGTGACTATGATGTCTTTAATTTCCAAAGTAACTTCATTGATGCATTATCACAGAGGAGCTTCATGACCCAGCAATTAGATAGCTTTGCTGTCAAATTCTTTAAAAGGTTTATGTGTTTTAGTTATTTATTTATAGTGTTGTATTAAGGGCAAACTTGACAATCAAGGTGTCAGGGCGCTGTGCAAAGAGACAGTTGAATGAAGGTTGGGGTACAGTAAACCAGCAGTCTCTTATGAAACGCTGTTCATAGGGGTCAAAAAGCGGGGCACAAAAATAGCAGGATACAATTTAAAATGTGGTACAAAAATAGTAGGATACGATATAAAATTATGAAACACTATATATAGAAATTGAAAGTGGGTACCAAAAATAGTAGGATGCAACATACATTGAGGTGATTGAACAGTTTCAAAATAGTTCTTCTATGTCACATTTCTGTCTAATAGTAAAGCTTTAACTTCTTTCTTGAAATGTCTGCATGAGTTAATTGATCTCGATGAGAGTGGTAGTGAGTTCCTTTTTTTTTAAGCAGATTCAGCGATAGTGCGGCCATGTGTTTTCCTTTTTAGATCAAGCAATCAAGACCTCTTGTATATACTTTAGTATATACTTATATGCGTATGTACTTTTTGGGCTCTGGAGATCAGCCCGCGGACTTGTCTGCTTGTGCTTAGGGACTTTTTTTTTCTGTTCAACTGCCTCTATTTAACTGTCTTGATAGAAAACGACCAGTAGAGGTCAGTAAAATACCAGAATTGCTTTCTGCTGAGGGACTTTCGTTTTTTTATTTACCTGGCAAATTCTTCTATTTATCTTTCTTGAATGAAAATGACCAGCAGAGGTCAATAATATACCAGAATCACTTTAGCATTCTCTAGATTCCAGTCCACAGAACTTGTCTGCCACGCATACTCGTAGACAATAATATTTTTTTCAAATCTTGGATTTTCAGTTATATGACCACTGAAGGCCCTGATTTTATATTAAAAACAGACCTTTTGACTATACCATTTCCCGCTGAAAGGCAATATTTCTCTCGATGTCTTCCCATACCTGCTGTGTTACGCCGTTCAGTGCTTACTTTCCCTCCATGTTAAAAAACAGTAGCTGTTTCAGCAGCCAGGCTAATGTGCTGCATAGCTAAATACGTAGAAGGTCCCAAAGGCGAAACTGATTGAATTGCAAATGCTTGTTTTAAATCTGTGTAGTTCAAGTAGGAGGGATATTGCACTTCTAGAATCTCGTCCACCTCCTAATAGTTTGATCTTATTCATCATGTATTTAGGACCAGAATTGTATAAAGCTTTGTGTGTCAGACATGCCACCTTCAGTTGGATCCTAGCTTCAACTGGGAGACAGTTGAGGGCTCTGAGTGATAGGGAGACATGATCAAAATGACATGTGCTTGTTAGAAGGCTTGCTGCTGCATTTATTGTTGCTTTCATTGAGGCTAGGCTGAATTTAGGTTGTCCTATGAGTGTGGCATTCCCATATTCCAGTCTTAGAGGCACTAGAGATTGAACTGCCGTTTTGAGGTCTTCTAGCGGTAAGAAGTGTTTTAGTTTTCTTAGGTGGTACAGATGTAGATTGGCGCTTCTGGTTGCAGCTTTTACATAAGCTAGCATGTTTAGATCTGGTTCTAGTGTGATGCCTCATGATTTTATGGAGTCATAGATGGTTAGGGTGCAGTTTAGTGAATTCAGGTTAAGGTTATGGTTGAGGTTGCCGGGATACAAGATAAGAAAGAATTCAATTTTTAGTGGATTTAGTTTTCGATGGTTGCATGCCAGCCAGTCCTGTGTTTTCCTCAGGGTGTCATTCAGTCGCCGGATTTTCTCTTGAGAGGGGAGTTTGAGGGAGAGTTGAGTGTCGTTTGCATACATGTGGTAAGAGATTTTTGATTGTTTAATGATTTCAGTGAGTGGTTCCATATATAAATTGAAGAGTTTTGGTAAAATTGTAGATCCTTGCAGAACACCCCTGTCGATGTATGCTACATCAGATAGGATGTTGCAGATATTGACTCTCTGATGCCGGTTCAGCAGGAAGGTGGTGAACCATGAAAGGATGGCTGCTGATATACCCATTCTGGCTTCAAGGCTCTCTTTAAGGAGTTTGTGTCAGACTATATCAAAAGCCATTGATAAATTCAGAAGTATTAGTAGACAGGATTAGTTTTGGTCTAGTTTTTCATAAACCAGTACTTGTCACTATTATCACCGTACTGTGTGTGCCATAAATAATTGTATTTCCCATCCATATGGGAGAATGTAACATTTGGTATTGTTGACAACTTTATTGGTGGTTGAAACTTCCTAAATGAAATTCTCTGATATCAATACATTTTCAAAAAAAACTCTGTACATGGTATTTCCAAATATTGAAGTCAAGACCTCCATGTGATGGATCACAGTGCATTGAAGGAAGAGGAAAAGCAACAGGGGTTCAGCAGAAAGTAGTGAGTGAGTAGAAAGAAACACAGCCTAGTCTTTATAAGAATTTGGAAAATATGTTAGCCACATGGTCTGGTCAGCATTGCATGCTTCTCTACTAAAGATTCACACACTTGCTATCAACCATATTTTGGTTGAGAGTTGTGATTAATGTAATACTTGAAACCCAGGAAGAATAGACTAAAGGAAGAAACCTGTCTTATAGTGGAAGCAAGAAGTGAAATAGACCAGAGAGGGAAACATCTGAAAAATTAAAATGATACCTTGCAGCCACAAGCTTGCGGTTTAAAGGCTTGTGACCCTAACCCTACTATTCTACTCAAATGCCATACCAAAGACACAGATAATCTCCTACCGTTTCAATGCGAAAACCATAGGGTGGAGTTTAAATAAAGTAATTTGAATTTTTCAAGGTACCTATGAAGTAAGTTCAGAATGTTTATAGGCAGTGCTTGTCAATTATTGAAGAACAATCAGAGGATACAGAAAATACTAAAAACACTTCCTAGACCAGAGGTAGTATGAACTAGTAGAAACAGTAATAGGAAAAGAGGGCAGATCTGGAGAGAAACAGGGATGCATTTTACAAACAACACCTACACAAGTGGTACTTTTTGCCAGGTGTGGTGCAGGGCATGTAGATTGCTATTAAAGCCCTTTTGTAATAGCAGATGCGTGGGTGGTCATTCAAAATTGCAGAACTTCTTTTAAAATCTCATGAGGATTTTGCCACACCAATGGCAACTCAAAGCATCTGTCCTCATGCAAACCAGGTTGATTGATACCCAAAAAACGGATTGGCCATATGCTGTTAAAGCATATGGAGACGTGATGTGTAGGCACATTAATCGTTTTTTTAGCAATAATACAACAATCCCATGGCTCTTTAATTATTTCCTCATTACAAATGCGGCCACACCTTGACAGAAATGATGGTCATCTTACACAATAGATAATTCCTTTCACACAACCTTTACATTGGTGGAACAGAGGTAAAGAGCACTACTCTTCCTCAATGAAATATTGACTAGGGGAGGCATAAAAATAAGCCCACATTTACTGTGACTGGTGAAGGTACTGTGATCACCACTTAAAACCCCTATTTCACCAAGGCCAAATATGAAGAAGAAAAAAATGAACAAGAGTAAATATCAAACAATTAATGTAAGGCAGATTAAACTGTGCAGATATCCTCCTCAATATATTTAGGCATCAGACATTTAATTTCGATTCCTACATGTCTTAATCAGGCCCATCTCCTGAAAACTTTGCATACAGCCCTCCTACTATATACTAATATCTCTTGTTTGTGTATTCTTCTAAGAAATGTTAGTAGTTTAAAAGATGTGTGCATTATACAATCCATAATCATTGTCTTCCAAATCTGGTTTCTAGACAACTCACTGAAATTAGACATAAGATACCCAAAATAAGGAAAGAATATGTGTATATGTACTGTAGTATTTATATTTAACATGTTGTCATCATCATCATGTTAAAGCCTTTTCAGCTTGGGAACTATGGCACTATCTTAAGTACATGAGTCCATATCAAACAGCAGATCATCTAACTCACATTCACAAAGATGTCCGTTCATACAAAACATCTGACTGGTAAATCACAAAAGCTTCAGGCTTTATTTTCCTATATTAAAATTCTCATTTGCTAAAGCACTTAGGGGCTTATTACGATGTTCGGCTGACTTGCATCTGCCCGACACCCTCGTGGAAATGTGACCTACTGACCTGCGGTTGGCAGTCCGGGTCATCTATTTACGACGTGACCTCACTTGGTGTGGTTGCATACTCCCAGTACTCTATGCGAGATTGTGTTACAGCCATTAACCAGTCCTAACACAATTTCCCATAGAGAAATGAGAGAATGTGTTCATCCCTGCACCCCGTGGCAGGCCTCTCAAGGTGCCTGCCACAAGGTGTAGGGATCAACAAGGGGGTCCCCAACCCCAACCGGAGGCTGCAAACAGAAGGGGGCTCTGCTAGGGGTCCCCAAACACGCTTTCCGACAGGCTTTCCATGTCGGAAAGCCCGGCATGGAAAGGTGTCAGAAACAGTACATCGTAATCCAGACGGCGTAAAATGCCATCTATGTGGGTAACGGGCTGGCTTCCGACTGGTCGACGGGCTTCTTGAGCCCGTCATAATACTGCAGGAATGACAAGCTGGTTTCAATTCTGACCGGTTGTATTGTAATCAGCTGGTCAGAATTGAAACAGACAAACTCTGCCGGAAAGCCTCCGACATAACGTCTGAGGCTTTCTGACCGAGATCGTAATTGGCCCCTCGGTGTTAATATTGTTGCTTGAAAGGTCGCGGGTTCACTAGATTTGTACTGACTTTGTATCACATATCTCTAACATATTTTTGGGAAATGCATTGTGATTAGCGTGTTTGTTGTCCTTGTAAGATCTTATCTTTTATGACTATTTGTATTTTAGGCTCATAATGTACACACTAACATTAATTTAAATAAAGATGTTGGGAGCTTTGAATCAACGCAAATTTGGTTGCCTTGGTCTTTTTGTTATTTAGTGGCTTTTCATAAATGTTGTTGCTTCAAAAGTATTCTTCTTATAATACTTTACTGTAACATTATTTTTGGAATTTGCTTATAGATTACCTAAATTCCCTTTTGTGATTTTTTTCAGTGACAGTTCTTGCTAAGGTTTGCATTTATGTTCCATTTTGTAATAAAGTGACATTTAAAATAAAAGATTTAATTGAATTGAAGCAACAATATCTGCCTGAAAAGATAAAGTAAACCAGCAGAGCATGTCAACTTAAGTGACATATCAGTAATATATGTCGAAATTGAAGGCATGGAAGATGCATGCAGTGGTTCAGTGTTGTGATTACATATCAATCAATCAATCAATCAATCAGAGTACTTGTAAAGCATGCTACTCACCTGTGAGGGTCTCAAGGCGCTGAGGGGAGGGGGTGCAGCTACTGCTTGAAGAGCCAGGTCTTGAGGAGTCTTCTGAAGGCAAGTAGGTCTTGGGTCTGCCGTTGGTGGGTAGGGAGGGTGTTCCAGGTCTTGGCGGCGAGGTAGGAGAAGGATCTGCCACCAGAGGTTGTTCGTTGGATGCGGGGAACAGCGGCGAGGGTGAGGCTGGGAGAGCGGAGCTGGCGGGTGGGTGTGTAGAAGCTGAGTCTGCTGTTAAGGTAGGCTGGTCCGGCATTGTGGAGTGCTTTCTGTGCGTGGGGAGGAGCTTGAAAGTGATCCTCTTGTCGACGGGGAGCCAGTGTAGGTCTCTCAGGTGGGGGGTGATGTGGCTGTGGCAGGGGACGGTGACGATCAGTCTGGCAGAGGCGTTTTGGATGCGTTGTAGTCATAGTAGGTGTTTGGCTGGGATTCCTGCGTAGAGTGCGTTGCCGTAGTCCAGTCTGCTGCTGACAAGGGCCTGTGTCACCGTTCTTCTTGTTTCGGTCGGGATCCACTTGTAGATCCTGCGGAGCATGTGGAGGGTGTTGTAGCAGGAGGAGGAGACGGCATTGACCTGTTTAGACATGGAGAGGGATGAGTCGAGGATGAATCCTAGGTTGCGTGCATGGTCAGTGGGTGCCGGTGCTGTTCCCAGTGTGGTCGGCCACCAGGAGTCGTCCCAGGCTGAGGGGGTGGGTCCGAGGATGAGTACCTCCATCTTGTCCGAGTTCAGCTTCAGACGGCTGTTCCTCATCCAGTAGGCGACGGCCTTTATTCCCTCGTGGAGGTTGGTTTTGGCTGTGTGCGGGTCCTTAGTGAGGGAGAGGATGAGCTGGGTGTCGTCAGCGTAGGAGATGATATTGAGATCGTGTTGGCGGGCCACTTGTGAGAGGGGGGCCATGTAGATGTTGAACAGCGTCGGGCTGAGGGATGAGCCCTGGGGGACGCGGCAGATGATGTCGGTGGCCTCGGATCTGAATGCTGGGTTCTGCCGGAGAGGAAGGACGTGGTCCAGTCAAGGGCCTTCTCTTGGATTCCGGCTTCCAGGAGGCGTGTCTTTAGAGTGCGATGGCAGACCGCGTCGAAGGCGGCTGACAGGTCCAGGAGGATGAGGGCTGATGTTTCGCCCTTGTCTAATTGGTGCCTGATGTAGTCTGTGGCGGCGATGAGGGCTGTCTCGGTGCTGCGGTTTCGTTTCGTCTGAACCAGGACTGGGACGGGTCCAAGATGTTGTTGTCTTCCAGGTGGCAGGCCAGTTGCATGTTGACGATTTTCTCGATGACCTTCACCGGGAAATGGAGCAGGGAGATGGACCGGAAGTTCTTGAGGTCCTTGGGGTCCGCCTTGGGCTTCTTGAGGAGGGCGTTGATTTCGGTGTGTTTCCAGCTTTCCGGGAATGTCACTATTTCGAAGGAGATGTATGTAGTTGGGGTGCGTTGGCAGCATCTGCTTTGTTGAATACGTGGTGTGGGCACGGGTCTGACGGAGATCCTGAGTGGATGGAGTTCATGACCTTGCATGTCTCGTCGTCGTTGACGTTGGACCAGGAGGTCAGGCGGTTGGCGCTGGTGGTGTTCACAGGGGAGGTGGGGTCTGGCGTATTCGGGGCGGTCATGGTGTTGAAGCTGTCATGGATGTCCGTGATCTTGCGGTGGAAGAAGATGGCCAGTGAGTTGCACAGTTCTTGTGAGGTTGGTATGTCGTTGTTGTTGGCGCTGGGGTTGGAGAGTTCCTTTATGATGCTGAAAAGGTCTTTGCCGTCGTGTGCGTTGTTGTCCAGGCGGTCTTTGAAGGAGAATCTCTTGGCTAATCTGATGAGGTGGTGATGTCTGCGGGTGGCATTCACGTTTGGAGGTCTGCAGCTCGTCGGTGAACCAGGTGGATCTCTTGCTGGCGTGGTTGTTGGAGGGTTTCTTGAGTGGGGCGAGGGTGTTGGCGCAGTCGTCGATTCACTGTCTGAGGTTGCGGGCTGCATTGTCTGGGTTGGTGGTGTTGGTGGGTGGGTTTTGGCGAGGGTGGTGATCAGCTGGTCTTCGGTGACTTTGCTCCAGCAGCGGTGAGGTAGCTGTTGGGAGCGGTGGTGCGTGGTTGGTTTATTGAAGGTGAAATGGATGCAGCGGTGGTCGGTCCAGTGGAGTTCGGTGGTGTGGTCGAAGGTGACGTTGGCGCCTGTGGAGCAGACGGGGTCCAGCGTGTGGCCAGCGGCGTGGGTGGGTGTGGTGACGAGATGTCTGAGGCCGAGGTTGGCAAGGTTGGCGATCAGGGTGGCGGAGTTGGCGTTGTTGTTGTTCTCGAGGTGGAAAGTCAGGTCCCCGAGGAGGATGTAGTCCATGGAGGCGAGTGCGTGGGTGCTGGCAAGGTCAGCGATGGAGTCGCTGAATTGAGCTCAGGGTCCGGGGGGTCTGCAGAAGAGTGTTCCTCTGAGGGTGGTGTTGCGGTCGGTGTGGATCTGGAAGTGCAGGTGTTTGGCGGTGTTGAGGCTGTCGTCTGCGTGGGTGGCGACCTTGAGGGTGGACTTGTGGACGATGGCTATTTCTCCTCCGATTCCTTTGGCGCGATCCGTGCGGGTGATCTTGTAGCCGTCCGGGATGGCTATGGCGATGTAGGGCGCCGGAGTCCTTCCACCAGGTCTCGGTCAGGAAGGCCACGTCTGGGTCGGAGGTGTCGAGCAGATCCCAGATCTTATTCTAAATTGATACTTTTCCCTGCCTGGTTGAGTCAGTGTAATAAATCCTCCCTCCTCCATTTAGTGCACAGGTATAGGAACACAGGTAGTAGGAAAATTATATCAGTGATGTCAGCCTCTAGAAATGCTACTTCTACCTAGGAACCTGAGCAAAGAAACTCATCGCCCCATGGAGGGCAGCTAATTTGCATTACTGGAAACACAGAGCAAAACTTAGGGTAGATTTGGGGTTGTTGTGGTATGTGTTTTTACAGTGCTGTCTTACCCATTGTTAACTCCCCTTGCCACTGTGCACAATGCATGCAGGCATACCTTGATGTTACTGAAAAGGCTCAATACAGTTTAGCAGAAGGGTAGGGGAACCTCCACACTGGGGAACCTCCACACTCATGTCCCTTGGAAGAGTACGAACGTGGTAAGAGGTAAAGGAACTGGTCAAGAGATCTGGGGTAGACATTTGTTATGTTACATGAATTTGTACTGCGCACAGCTGCCCCAGCTAAGGGGCGTCCTGGCGCATGGCAAGGTAACACGCAACAGCCACAGGAAACACAACAGCTAAAGAGAAGGAACCAAGTTAAAATAGGAAGGTTTTAATAGCCTTACGGAAGGAGAAAAGATCCTCCAACAGCCGAATCTCCACCGGGAGGGAGTTCCACAGTTCGGCTGCTTTGACCCGGAAGGAACGACCACCAACACGGCACAACTTATATCGAGGGATGATAGTAAGAGCTTGGCCCAAAGATCTCAAAGGCCGAGTGGGGACATACCAGGACAGGAGGTCCGTAAGAATTTGAGGGGCCGTACCCTTTAGAATCTTAAAGGCCAGGCACAGTACCTTGAATTGAACTCTGGCCCTAACTGGCAGCCAGTGCAATGCTTTCAAAGTACTGGAAACAGGGCAGGATCTAGGAAGACCAACAATTGTTCTAGCGGCAGCATTCTGCGCACGTTGGAGGCGGGTGACTTCAGCCAGGTTAGCCCCCACCAGGAGAGAGCTGGCATAATCCAGGCGCGATATAACAGTCGCCTGTATTACCAACTGCCGGGTGCGGGGGTCGAAGAACTTCAGGACTGGTCGCAGAGCCCGGAGGATTCCAAAACAACAGGCGGACGTTTTCTTCGTGTGCCCCACAAAACTGAGAGTGGGATCCATCCACACTCCCAGGTTTTTTAATTCCGTCACCGGAAGAGGGGCCGACCCAAGCTCCGAAGGCCACCACCTGTCCCCCCAGAGATCCGCCCTTCTACCGACAATCATGATCTCGGTCTTCTTCGCGTTGAGCTGGAGACAGTTGGCCTTCATCCAGCTTGCCACCGCCCTAAGTCCACTCTGAAACCTGGGAGCATCTTGGTCCGCATCCCCGCTGATCGTAACCGCTAGCTGGGTGTCATCGGCATATGACACCATGGTCATGCCCCACTGCCTGACCACCTCAGCCAGCGGTCTCACGTATAGATTGAACAACGTGGGAGTCAGCGAGGATCCCTGCGGCACTCCCTGTTTCAGAGGATGGAACTTGGACTGGAACGGTGGCACCGCAACGCTGAAGAAGCGACCATCGAGGAAGGACCAGAACCACTGGAGGGCAGACCCGCCCACCCCAAACTCCTCCAGGCGATGCAACAGGATGGAATGAGAGACAGTATCAAAGGCGGCGCTTAGATCTAATAATACCAGCGCCGCCGTCTGTCCTGCATCCATCACTGTGCGAAGGTGTTCAGCCATGGTGAGAAGGGCGGTCTCCGTGCTGTGACCAGCACGGAACCCGTTCTGGGTGGGGTCTAAGATGTCAGCTCGAGTGAGATGGTCGGAAATAACCTTGTTCACATGGGCCTCCACGACTTTAGTCGGCCAGGGGAGCAGGGAAATAGGCCGATAATTTTCTGGTTTTTCCGGGTCCAAGGAGGGTTTCTTCAAAATAGGAGAAACCACAGCCCGCTTCCAACTGGCTGGAACCGTACCCGAGGCCAGCGAGATATTAATCAGGGAGAGTACCGAGGTACGACCCACAAACAGCTGGTCTCTAAAAAGGGCTGGCTTAAGCGGATCAGCGGGCGACCCGGATTTCACCTGCTGAGCCAAGATGTCAAATCCCTCAGATGTCAGCGGGGGCAACACATGAAGCAGAAAATCTCCATAGATGTTACGTAGAGTGCCTACCGGTGGCCTAGTGACAGGGAATGTTAAGTAGATGTTCTGAACTTTTTCTAGGAAGTACAGGGCAAGAGCCTCACAATGCGCCGTGAAGCTCGTAGTTATAGCCAAGGCCCGCTTTGCCACGAGGTCCTTCATCACTTTGAAGATGGTTTTTGATGGATTTGGGCTATTGCCGAACTCCGCAGCGTAAAAAGCTGCCCGGGCCCGGCATATAGCACGATGGTAAATTTTAACGGCAGCGAGGTAAACAACCTTCTTCCCGCTGTCGTACATCTTCCGCCACTCCCTCTCTGCTCACCTACAACTGCCCTTGAGTGCGCGTAAAGCACTGTCATACCAAGGGCTTGACTCCCTGGAGCTGATTTTCCTAGCCGAGATGGGAATCAGGGAATCAAGTGCCTTAGTAACCCAAGAACAGAACCGATCGTAACCTGCATCTACGTCCTCCAAAGGTCCCAATGGCTCTGCCGCGAGGACACGATGAAGGTCCTCAAGTCTCAATTTACTCCAGTGCCGTGTGGAGACCATCCTTACGGGAGCAGAAGAAGAAATTCCCGGCAAGGGGACATGGATGGCCACCGAAGAATGGTCCGTCCAGCCGAGCGGAGTAACGGCCGTAACAGTGGCCTCTGTCAAGTTCGTAAAAAACGGATCTAACGTATGGCCGCCTACGTGTGTGGGGTGCAGCACTATTTGTTGGAGTTGAAGAGCCTCCAAATCGGCTAGAAAACTGCACACCGTAGGGATATTCTGATTCTCAAAGTGCAAATTGAGGTCCCCCAAGATTGAAAAATTAGCGCAACCCAACGCCAGAGAACTTACAGCGTCGGGAAAGGCAGCCCTAAATGCCACATCACTTCCCGGAGGGCGGTAGACTACCATCGCTGAAAGGGAGAACTGAGGGTTAACCAAGATTTTAAAGACAGCACTCTCGCAGCCTGCGATGTTAAGGGCAGACCAACCGCAAGAGAGACTAGATCTCACTGCGAGAGCGATGCCCCCTCCCCTAGTCAATCGATTCAGGGTGAAAACCGAAAAGTCAGAGGGGAATGCCAGATTAATGATGGCCGTATCGTCATCCTTCAGCCAAGTTTCCGTAATAGCCACAATGTCAGGGGCCTCATCTCGTATCAGGTCCCTAACGGCTTGGTGATGTTGATCTAAAGACCTCGCGTTAAGGCTAAGGATGCACAGAGCGTGAGCCTGACGGCTGCTACACGGAGCGACCGGTGGAGCCTCCTGACAGATCTTGACCGGAGAGTCCACCGCCCACTGGCCACAGGCGCACTGATAAGGGCCACTGAGCGGGTGTATAGGTGCATGTATACATCTCGGGACAGAGTGTCCTAAGGCCCGCAGCATGGCGGCAGAATATACAAGCATAGCGCAAACCCGTGTAGCCGAACCTGAGGATGTGAAAATACCTAAAGGCCGCCGCGCCCGGCGCGTCCTCAGCGCGGACGGGCGCAGACGGGCAGGACTCAGGCACGACTCCGGCTTAGCGACGGCGTCCCACTGCGCGATCCCGCTGCGCGGGAGAGGACGACTTTAAGTAGGCGATGCGATTAGCATACCGAGCGTAGAGACGCTCCAAGATGGCGCCCGTGGAAGATCTTAACAGCCCAAGGCAAGATGGCGCCCACCAAACCAACCCCGGGACCCGGACCCACCAAACGGCGGTGCGTTTACACTTTTATATGCAGGTGAGAGGGCAGGAGGGTATTCCCAAGCAAAGCGCCTAAAAACAGGGGAAAACGAAAATCAAAATAACACAGATAAAAAACGGGCAGTTAAAATAGACAGCGCAGCAGCAGCGCGACCTGCAACAAAGCCAGTACCTTGACCAGGCTACTGGTATCGAGTCCGCCTTAAGTAGGTGATGCGATTAGCATACCGAGCATAGAGACGCTCCAAGATGGCGCCCGTGGAAGATCTGGACAGCCCAAGGCAAGATGGCGCCCACCAAACCAACCCCGGGACCCGGACCCACCAAACGGCGGTGCGTTTACACTTTTATATGCAGGTGAGAGGGCAGGAGGGTATTCCCAAGCAAAGCGCCTAAAAACAGGGGAAAACGAAAATCAAAATGACACAGATAAAAAACGGGCAGTTAAAATAGACAGCGCAGCAGCAGCGCGACCTGCAACAAAGCCAGTACCTTGACCAGGCTACTGGTATCGAGTCCGCCTTAAGTAGGCGATGCGATTAGCATACCGAGCGTAGAGACGCTCCAAGATGGCGCCCGTGGAAGATCTGGACAGCCCAAGGCAAGATGGCGCCCACCAAACCAACCCCGGGACCCGGACCCACCAAACGGCGGTGCGTTTACACTTTTATATGCAGGTGAGAGGGCAGGAGGGTATTCCCAAGCAAAGCGCCTAAAAACAGGGGAAAACGAAAATCAAAATAACACAGATAAAAAATGGGCAGTTAAAATAGACAGCGCAGCAGCAGCGCGACCTGCAACAAAGCCAGTACCTTGACCAGGCTACTGGTATCGAGTCCGCCTTAAGTAGGCGATGCGATTAGCATACCGAGCGTAGAGACGCTCCAAGATGGCGCCCGTGGAAGATCTGGACAGCCCAAGGCAAGATGGCGCCCACCAAACCAACCCCGGGACCCGGACCCACCAAACGGCGGTGCGTTTACACTTTTATATGCAGGTGAGAGGGCAGGAGGGTATTCCCAAGCAAAGCGCCTAAAAACAGGGGAAAACGAAAATCAAAATAACACAGATAAAAAACGGGCAGTTAAAATAGACAGCGCAGCAGCAGCGCGACCTGCAACAAAGCCAGTACCTTGTAGGTAAAACGTAAACTGTGTTAGGAACTTGGGTTTAAGGGGATAGACTAAGATTATTAAACTATAATTACATGGCTAGGAGAACAGTGTCAAATTTATCTAGGCCCTCATGTCCACAGGGATGTTTCTATACATACTTCTATTCTACTTAACTTTGTTGTGTTTCTGGGAACCATGTTTAAATAGAGCAGCACGTGTAAAAACAATGTCCTGTACTTTTTCCAAACATTATTTTGTTTCTAGAACCTGAAGTGACTTCATGAACATATCTGGGATTACTGAATTTCAAAACGGCAGTTTAGTTTCTCAGTTCTCTCGCTTTCCATTATCCTTATGAATGTTTTAAAGACAATTGACCTCTTTGTTAAGTGTTTAAATTAAATGAAAGGAAGACCTCTGGCCCATAATGATCCTTCGATAAATTGCATTGCGTCCCTTCTCAGGCTCCCTGTGCGTTTGTTTGTTGGACTGAATGATAGTGACAAACTTATGGGATGTCTTTCACTCAAAACAGCCAAAGTGTCATCATGAATATTCAAACCCATCATTAGCATAATTATTATGTATGTTAATGAGGAAAGAACAGATGCTTGTGCATCCAAGATTGACATTGGGTGCCAAAACGGCATGAAACAGATCTGCAACATTACAAGTGCTTCATGGTGTGACTAAGATCCTGGGTCCAAGCCTTGCTGCTGTTGAAGTTTGGAAATTGGCCAATGTTCATTGGTGCGGTGTGACATTTTGCTCAGATGTTGTGTAATTACACATGTATAAAATACAATTATGCAGCCATAACTAATATTCATGTGCCCGACATGCAAACAATTAATTTTAAATGTAGGCCTGACTTGCACCCTAAAAAGTTGTAAGTTATACATGCACGATTTGACTATCATTTTCAAAATTATAGATATATGGATTCCCTCAGGATTATCTATGCAAAATCTAAGCACTCATACCAATACATCATACACGAAATATAAAATGGTAAGTGGCCTGCAAATGAGTGCGGTACATTGAAAAAATGTTCATCCAACCTTCATCACTCGCTGTATGTGCAGGTAACAGCAAGCCAACATATGCACAGGTAGATGTAAAATTAAGTTGCACTTAACGGATTTTCCTAGGACTTTGCCAGAGTCATGTTCTATGAACCCCTTGGTGAGAGTGACTAACACCAACTCAGTTATGCATTGTGATTCATTCACTTTACAGTACATGCAAGTTAAACCTGAATGATGAATGCACGTGTAATCGCTGCAAAAATGACCAGGTTTCCTCTGATGTACGAATGATGGAATTTCATTTTAGGCAAAATAAATTTACAACAGAAAACTCAAAGAGTTCAAAGTTGATTGTGAAATTCAACATGTTTACTATCCCTACATATGCATACCTAAGACAGTGCCTAGAGTATGTACGTGTTTGGGAGAACAGGCATATATATATATTTTTTTTAAATGAATATCACTGTGCTTACTATCTCTGGCAAACTTAAGTCACTCCTCGATAAGTGAGAAAGTTTTTTAATAAAGCTATTAAATGTAACTTACATCCTTGCCATTGCATAATTAGGAGCATGCTGAACAATGCACCTACTTACGTGAATCAGGCCTTATAGAATAATCTCGTTTGGTGAACGTGTATATAAGGCATGTCCAATGCTTACACGCACATCCACTAAGGAACTCTTGTCAGGTCGATCCTACAAGATAGGGCAAGGGCTGTTTGTTGCAAGGCATATTGTGGATTACCAAGAGAATAGAGGGGCTGGAAACCCACCCATTGCTTAGCATTGGTTGGCTTTCCTGTCACTCTTATTTGCCAACATCTAATTCATCTTACGGCTGGTCAGTGTTGTCTTTCTCTGCTAGATATGGCATCCTTGGCGTGGTCTTCCCCTGAACTTTTTTCCTTCAGACCTCCTGTTTTGCTGAGTTCTTTTTTGCAGACCTGAGGACTCTGCACAGTTTACCATCTCTAATCATTGCTGAAGTGCTTGTGCTTTCTCTTTAAAACATGCTGAATAGCCTTATGCTCAATATGCATTTTTAATTTACTTGTAAGTACCTAGTAAAGTGGCACTAACTGTGCCCTGGACCTATCAATTAAATGCTCCCAGTGGGCCTGCAGCACTGACTGTGCCACCCACTTAAGTAGCACTTTAAACATGTCTCGTGCCTGTCATTGGAGCCTGTGTGTGTGCAGTTTTAAACTGCCATTTTGACCTGGATAAATAAACCTTTTGCCAGGCCCAAACCTTCCTTTTTAGTACATATAAGTCACCCCTAAGGTAGGCCCGGGACAAACCCAAGGGTAGGGTGCAGTGTATTTTAAAAGTTGGACATGTATTTTTAAGTTTTACATGTGCTTTTTCACTACTCAAAGGCCTACCTCTTTGATTGGATAACATTGGAATTACCTTATTTCTTTTATAAGTGTAATGATCAAATGGAAGCAGGTGACCTCTTCATGTTTGGTGTCTCTGGAATCGCAATTTAAAATCCTAACTATTGGTGCAGTTGGATTTTACTTTACAATTCGGAAAATGCCACTTTTAGAAAGTTGCTAAAACAACAATTGATGGACAGAATGATGAACAATGTCATGCATACACCCCAGTATAGAGATCTGGGCCTAAATCCATCATTTTTTGGCTTCCCATGCCATTCCAGTTTGAACCCAGACATATGCAAATCAGTCTTGACCCTGTGCCCAATGGGAACAGTCCAGCCCGAACTGCCAGGCCAAGTCCTCCCTGGACTGGAAACAAACATCGGGTTTTGGGGTTTCACCCCTCATCAGCCAGGATAGCTTGACTCCAGTGGCATGGGGAGCATGGACAGGATGCAGAACAATGACATACATTAACTCCAGTACAGAGATCTGGGCCTAAATCCATCGTTTTTTTGCTCCCCATGCAATTCCAGTTTGAACCCAGCCATATGCAATCAGTTGGCATTTTCTTACCTTAACCATTTGGTACCTGATGTCTGTCTTTGGGTCACATGATTGGGTGTAGTGTACAGTTAGGCTTTGTGTAGTCCTCCATGACAGCCACATACAATGGGAGCTTAGGTGTGACTGGATGGGCAGTCACTGGTGGGTTGAGAGGGAGGCGCTGTACCCAGCCCCACTTATACTTGAATAGGATGTGTCCTGTCCCCACACAAAGGGCTGCATACTCCTTGTTGTTAGACGTGAGTCCCTTGCTCACTTGGCCACTGGATTCAAGATAGCCTGGCTGATGAGGATTATGAATCCGAAACCGGTCCCAGGATGCTTGTTTCCGGTCCAGGGAAGACATGGCTTGGCAGTTCGGGCTGGACTGTTCCCGTGAGGCACAGGGTCAGACTGATTTGCATATGGCCATGTCTGAACTGGGGTGGCTGAGTGAGCTAAAGAATGGTGATGGATTAAACTCAGATCAGTTGACTGGGGGTGAGTGTTTGATTTGCTCAAGCGCTCCGTCCATCATCCCCTTTTGTATCGCTTTGTTCGCCCTAAGTGTGGCAGGGTATGCTCAGACGTGAGTCCCTTGCTCACTTGGCCACTGGATTCAAGATAGCCTGGCTGATGAGGATTATGAATCCGAAACCGGTCCCAGGATGCTTGTTTCCGGTCCAGGGAAGACATGGCTTGGCAGTTCGGGCTGGACTGTTCCCGTGAGGCACAGGGTCAGACTGATTTGCCCTTTTGTATCGCTTTACTCCTTGTTGTTAGCCAGGGCCAAGAATACAGGGTTCCTGTACACTTCAAATGCATGACTCCAAAAGCTTCTCCCACTTCAGCGGCACAACTGAATACATATACTTGACCTCAGACACCACCGTATTTGTACACTTTGGGACCTGTGGATACTCTGCAAAGAAAATGAACTACTGTGTTACTACAAGGATTAACACTCTGCTGGGCTGCTGTTCTAAAGGAACTGCTGCCCAGATGTCCCCACCTGCTTCCTGTTGCCCTTTTCCGTGAAGGTGAGATGGACAGGACCTGCATCTCTCAAACCCAGACCCCAGAGTGACTCCAAGGGCTAGTTGGTTGGTTTTACTTATCTGAAGCCTCAGTGACATAGCATGCTTCCGACATCCTTGCACCTGTACCCTGCCCCTTTGTGAGTCTACAGAACCAAGTGGTGCCACTCCAGTCCTGAACCCTTGGAAGTGGGCTTAAGATGCTCTGCCAGGCTCTGAGAAGCCAGCAGAACCAACGCATCACCTCTGCTGCACAACGCAACCCTGAGCCGAACCTATGCATCTCCACTACTGCTTGGGTTGGACACATTACAAAGACCGGCATCACTCCTGCAGCCCTCAATGCCTTTGGAACCGCCACTGAGCAATGCATCTTCGGCGCAGGCTTTCGTATCCTCGTTGATGGCAGCCTCTATGAAAACGATGGACTTCGCATGGCAGCCTGGCAGCTCAGCAGAAACAACACATTGCCTCACCTGCATTCTGCATCCTTAATGCTGGACTTCACATCACAAGGCCCTTTGGCTGGATCCTCAGTGACGACGCAGGCCCCCGTATCACCGCCTCTCCACATCTTGGAACCAATACATCGCTTCGGCTGTGGGACACATTTTTGACTCAGATTCTGGCAATACTCCACAAGCCAGGATTTAAGATACTTTGTTCAGTGGCCTAACTAGGTCCCTGTAGTCAGCCCACGCTCCATCGCAGTCAACCTGAACATGTGAATTTGTCCCGATGTACACAGTTGGTTCTTTGTGCATTTTGACACTATTTTTACTAAAATCTTTAAAACTGCATGTCTCTGGTTATATTAATTGGATTTTTGTGTTGCTTCCACAGCCCTGCAACCCTCCCCCATGTTCCTTATGCCTCCCGTATTGCTTCAGTGTCCCCCATCCTCATCCGTGTTGCTTCTGCATTCCCCTGTCTTCCCCAGTTGCTCCTCCCTGTTTGCATGCATGGCTGTGCACCTACAAAATGATGCAGGCTGCCACATCAAAGAGTATATTTTTTAACTTTAGCCATGCTGCATAGCATCAGAGGCTAACGTGTAGCATGGCTAAAAATTATTGGCTAGGCCAATAGATCATAAAGGTAGATCCTATTGGTTTTGCAAATGCTTGTTTTTTCTTTGGTTGCTGATTATTCCTTGCTTAGTGAACATAACTGTGGTGTCCAACCGCCTTCTGCAGACATGGGAAGGCTTCGGTTTATGGAAATCTCAACATCAGTCATATTATAGTGCTACAGTGCACAGTTAATCATCCCTTTAAAGAAAGAAGTCAGAGACTGTACATTTTGCACTAAAGCATGTCAGTGATTGGTTATGGTTTATGTTTTTACCAAATCAGTACCATTACAGAGCACATTCACTGTATTGATGCCCAGGGAGGTATATACATACCGAAAAGTGAGATGCATAACACAGGGCAGTGTTTCAGGAAAAATAATTTGATGCTGTTCATATAGCAGTACTTGGTACGCTCTTGGCTATCTACCAACATAGCAGCAAGCACATCTTTTTGGCAGCTCGATTTCTTGCACCCCCCGTTTATTACCGACGAAGGCTATTGAAAGCTTCGAATATCGCTGTGCGCTGCTTTTTCCCCTTTTATTTTACTTCCTTTTCTCCCATATTTTACTCTTCTTCCCGGCTCCACCCTGGAGACTGGCGCATTTCAGTCGATATGTGATACCGCAAGAGAGCACAAGTCCATAATTCTGTCGTATTCTGTTGCTGCAAGAATTCATAAACCGCAGGTGCACCTGTCACCTAGCAACGCACAACCCACGTCCTATCTCTTCCGTGTGACGTTTGTCGATTTATTTTCACGTTTAAGTTTTCATCTAAATTGGTTATTGTGACTGAGTGGAGAATTTTCTCTCACAAATTATCATATTTGCATGTTTCTTAGTAGCAAGGTGGAAAAAGACAGCAGTCGTATACTATAAGCTAGCCTGTGCGCGATAATTTCTCCTGAGGTACTAGTAAAATTAATTCTGACATACTGTCGGGGTATATATCCGTAGTGTTATGCTATTTGCCTTTACACTTTTTTGCAAGCTCAATCCTGTTTAGTAGCTGCAAAAATCAAGGCTTTCATTTGGTAAGGCAAGCAAAATGTGAACAATAATTTTTAACTTTCGGAATAGAGTTCAGTCTTCTGCCAATAGGAATGCAGTACAATCGCACACCTAATGTGTACTATTGCGCTAATTAGCATATGAGTGTAAATTAAAATTACTCGTGTAGTTAACGTGTTCTACTGGCACAGCTGGAGTAAAACATTTATTTTTCATTGGTGCGTATTTATAAAAAATACAAATAAAAAATCCTATGTAAAAGGCATACAGAAATGACCTTGGTGCAAAAATGTGCACTTGGGGTCGAGGCCAGGGGTGTAACCGACACGTCTCATCACTTATCCAGGAAGGGATGCAGTCTTTCAGCACAACTCACTTTTCCTTCTTGATATGTTGGATGTAAGGCTGACAGATGAATGATGTACGCGTGGGGAAGGAAAGTTCCCTGTCAGTATTATACGGCATCATGTACTCCACTGAGAATGCCATTTTTAAGTAGTTAATTACAGAATTAATTATATTTCTATTCATTATTTAAATTCATATATTGCCTTGTAGGGGCCCTTTAAGGTCGTGTCTCTGAAGGGGCGCATTACCCAGTTGAATTTAAAAGGCTTCCTGTAATCCCTATTATTGCACACACTTTGCTTACAGGTAGCAATCCACATTAGAGGGGAAGACATAAGCCTATGCTAGTCGAGTTAACAAGGATGAATACAAAAAATGCCATTAATAAACGTTCAGTCTGACCCTCCCACAGTTCACAGGTTTTTGCCTAGATGCATCAAACAGAATTGCATTCGCAAACGGTGCGAATCGCATTTTTCGGCTGTTTGCGAATGCAATTGACTAATTTGGAATGCATCATGCATTTCGCAATTTTAGGACTCGCAACCATGTTGCGATTTCTAAAATTGCGATTGCATTTAAGAAATCGCAATTAGAGATTTCTTAAATGCAATGCATGATTATTTTTCAATTGCGAATTCGGAGTTTGGAAGGGGTAAAATAGCATGAAATTAAACTTCATGCTAATTTACCTAAAACTTTCAAATATGCACAAATTGCATTTTTGGAAGTTTAAATTTACACACACACATGCCCTTGGGGCATGTGTGTGTGTAAATTGCATTTAAAGTTACATTTCAGGGGTGCAGGGAGGGGTTCTTTGGACCCGCACCCTTGAAATTGCATTCACATTTTGCGAATCGCAATTTGAACTTCGCAAAATGTGTGCCTTCCCATTCATTCCTATGGGCCTTTTGGCCCATAGGAATCAATGGGAAGGTTTTTCCTTAATTGCGATTCGCAACTTGAGAATCGCAATTAAGGAAAAATACAGAATCACAAAAAAAAATGCGAATTGTTCATGCATTGCCGTTTGCGATTTCTAAATTGCGATTCCTTAATTTTCGCAATTTAGGAATCGCAAACGGCAACAATGATGCATCTAGGGGCAAATGTGTTAGTCAGAACCTGCCGGGCCTGGACCAGGGCCTTTCACAGAGACTGTCCGAGAACCATGAGAAACCGTGGTAAAATGATCCCTTTAGTCCCACACTCTCCATTAGGATTAAGAGATTTCCCCTCCCAAAAAATATTGGAAAAACTGTGGCCAACAGGGTATTTTACACAAGCAATAATAGAAATAGCTGAAACTATACTGACAGATGGAAACATTGTGGTTAACAGTGTCTTTTCAAAATGCAACAACAATAGCTGAAACTACACTAACAGATGGAAAAATTGTGGCCTACAGAGTATTTTATAACACAGTTGTTTAAATATATTCGTCAAACTGCTGTAGGCTTCAAGCACAGTTATTATTGGGAGATAACTCATTTTCCCAAGGCTTCAAAGTTTGCTGCTCTACCCAAGGCACAATGACTTAGCAAATACAACGTTGTTTTACTTGCTGGTTTCCTTCACTTCTTGGGCCCTCACTCACTCTGAATCTCCCACTGTGCTCTTGGTTTGGTCTCCATGCCACACAGCTCTGTCGTGGCTCCCAACTGCATGCTTCAATGGCATTGCTCCATGGTACACTTGCTATGACTGACAGCACTTGACATGTAACACATCCAATTACCATTTTACTTTTGGGTTTTTGACTGGCTGTGTTGAAGGCCCCCTGCTGTGTGTCCCAGTGGGAGGGTGATGCCCTGTCATTGTCTCTGCGCCTATTTCGAACATGGATGTACAGAACTCTGCTGGAGGGCAGACGGCTGCCTTTTCAGAACTTTTCAGTCAAAGCCAAAGTGTACCCACCCCCAAAATTCAGAAACACTGAATGTGCATTAAACATAGGTGATGCTGGATGGCCCTCACATGATCTTTACCAGAATCTCAGCTGGTACTCGCTGATAGTCTGCTGACAGTAAATGATCCAAAGTGATCTAAAGTCATCCTAAAGCCAGCTCTAAGCCACCATTATCCTTCCTCAGTGGCAGAGTTTCAGTCCTCAGATACACATTGCTGGTCCCCAGAAACTCTGCTGACCCTCAGGAAGTAGCTCACAAAATTCTAAAATGGCCCTCGGATGACTTTCAGACTGATTGTACCAGCAGTCTGGCTCATTCGGTGTTTTGAATCTTTTAATGTCACTGTCCTGTCCCTCCCCTTGGCTTTAGACCCAGACACCCTCATTCTCACAGTCCTGCTGTGGCAAGGCAGTTTGCTATGGCACGTGCAACCAATCCTTTTTTTGGGGGTCGTAACCAGATAAAGCCCTACAAAAGGAGAAAAGAATTAAAAGTTTAAATATATGTATTTTGATTTTGGAGATTTTTCACTATTTTTTAAAATAAATATCTGAAATACATACTCACAATGCTGGCCAAAGCATCACATTTAAATGACTGAATACAGTGCCGATTGATACATTGCTATAAAAAAACAGAGATTGGGAAGGTCATAGCTGAATCTCCCATTACTCCATAGGGGGACTGGGATAATGTGTCACTTTCTGTATTAATACGAAATATCTTTACTATCTAGATAAATATACATATACCCAAGCTATTTACAAAGAGAGGCCTAGACCTTAGATACCGCCCTTATCACACTGTGGGAGTGGTAACAAAAAGTGGTGCTACGATCAGGGGGAAACAGCCTCCTAATCCTCCTTAAATGGAAATAATTCCACAGACTTGTGCACTAGAGAGATCAGCACTATTTTTTAATTTTCTCTGGCCATAAGTTTTGACCAAGGCAGTATTGAAAATTACCAAATTCAACTACGAGTTATTTGTTCAAAAATAGTTCATATCCATATAACGCAGATTCCAATGAAATGTGTTCATGCACATTGTTAGTTGCAAAATTCTTTAATCATATTAATTTTTTCAGCAATGTAGCCAACGCGTTTCATTCCTTTCTCTGGACTTCTTCAGGGCTTAGTCCTTGTCGGTTTGTTTCCTCATATTATTTGTTTGTACACGGATTCCCAAGGCAAATATTAACCATAGCTGTTTAGCTGTTAGTCGCAGTTCTTAAGGTGCAGTTGTGTTCCCTGCAGGTAAAGTGTTAACCCGACTAGAAGGGCAAGGTTTGGAGGTTTTGCTCTGTATAATGTTATTTCCTAATGATGTGAAATCTCTCTGGTTGTTCTTTCTTTACAAGTCAATGGCCCAGTGATAATATCATTCGGATGTATGACATTACAACGCATGCTTTTACATTGCATGCCTTTACAACGCAAGTATTACAACGCAGTCCATTACAACGCATAGTGCTTTGGGGTGCTGGATAGTGAATAGTTTAATTTACTATTCCAACTCCAGTCCCCGTGGACAGTAGGGAAGGTTATTGGATAGTAAATTAACCTATTCCCTATCCTAGAGCGCCCCCCAGAGCAATGCGTTGTAATAGTTTGCGTTGTAATGGTTGCGTTGTAAAGGCTCTGCGATGTAAAAGTTGCGTTGTAAAGGTTGTTTACCATATCATTCTATTGATAAGCAAGTTTTATTTGTGTATGGATTGGTGGATCTTTATAACCAGTAAAGCTTTAAAGTGTCATTGATGGTACTGTGGTCGGTATGTTATATTGTGTATCTAACTGATATGTTTACACACATTTGCTATACTATTTCTTTCGGGGGGATATTGCTGTTATTGTTTGCTTCACTGTTTCTAATTGCTTTTTTGACCAATTCTCCTTCTTTCCTTGCCAATATATTTGTGTTGTATTTCTTTCTTTAATAGGTTCATAATACTTCCTGTTAAATAAGTACTCTCCCAATTACTATGTCAATTGTGTCACATTTTAAAGAAAAGTCATCATGGCCCTTTGTCTTGAAACGTATTTCTAGCTCTCACTCCCAATATTCAGCCATACATAGAACATAAGATCTATTTGAATTATGCCTAGCTAGACTGTCATTCAATAAATTAGTATGGCATGGGATAAAATTACCTCCTTAATGAGTCAAAACTTGATGTTTCTTTCTCAACACAACTACAGCTTGAGGGTGTTCTCTTGACCCATTCCTCTCTTTGAGCATACTAATAAAACAGATGCAGCGATTGCTATTATTTGTCGTTTATTTATAAAAAGTATTTTATAATGGAGGCCACGTTACTTTGGCAGCAAAGACTTTACAACAAACTAAGGAATATGAAAGTGGATTTAATGTAAAGGGAACAAAATGCAGAGAAGGGCAACTAGGGAACATGCGATAGGATGAGAAGAAATGATGGTTTTTTATACATTTGTTCTTTCTTATAGATAACTTGTTGCATTTCCATTTACCTTTCTGTAAATGCATGGAATCTCTTTTGTTTCAATTACGTGTACTCTCAGAATCTTCCAAATTCTTGGAGTACCGTACAAGCCTGACTACTAACAAATTATTACTAGTCAGATGTTCTGAATGCAGTAAATTAGCATTTTTTAGTTTCAAGAAAGTCAACAATCTCTATTTCTGAAGTAGCCAATTTTCTCTCATTAAATCTACTTTGAATAGACCCTTCACATGCCCAAGGCAATGCTCAACGTCTCTCAATATTCAGACCTGTTTGGCAGGAGAATTGTTTAGGACATTTCTGAATCTTCTTAATGGCAGTAAGCTATTTTTAATTAAACAATTGATTCAAATTCAACATAAATCCAGACCCAAATACATGTGTAGAACATCATGCTTATAAGCTCCTTCCGTTGGCCTGCTCTAAAAAAAAAAAATCTCAGTTACACTTCACAAAATGTCCCACTATCACTACCTACTTTTCTGCCAAAATGCTTATACTTGGGTGGAATAGAATCGCATTGCTGTTCTAGTTCCATTCTGAGACAGGATCCCAAATATCACAATCCTTATCTTTGAGAAATTTACTTCTGATGAGCTTGTTTAAATTGTCCTTTGCAAAATGTCACTCACTATTTTGGTTATCTATTTTCTGCATATTGTAACAAACCTTACTTTTACGGCTTCTACCATATTAAACATTCCTGCTAAATCCATATTAGCATCTGTGCTTCTCTTCTGAATTTCTCATTAAGGGACATGTTCCACCTTTCCTTAAAAATGCCTTTGCTGGACCCTTAGCTAATGACTAACTAACATCCAATACTTGCTTTCTGCTTTGTTGGTAAAGTCCTAGAGCAATGCTTAGCTTTACGTTTGTTGAAACATATTGCACACAACGGGACATATTAGCAAGGAATAGCGATATTTACCGCAAAATGCGCTTAGCAACTTTTTTTTATCGCTGCCTATCGCTGGATATGTTAGTGGAGAAAACATGCTATTAGCAACGTTTTTCTCCATTGTGCTAAAATATCCAGTGATAGCGGCAAAATGCGTGAATATCGCTGGATTTCCAATCCGCTGCATTAACGCCAATGGGGACTTAACCTGACAATCCACCTCCCATTCGATAAACAGATAAGTCATGTTTTTAGCAGACATTCGATTATAGCGATAATCGCGCTTAGCGCGTTTTTTTAATCGCTTTGCCTGTCTTGCTAATAGGCGATAGCTGCGCTAGAGACTGCTTTCAGTCTAACAGTTTGGGTACGCCCACTTTGCATGTCATTAGCGATAAATATCGCTGACATGCAAAGCGGGCCCCAAACCGGTCGCTATTGCCTAAAAGTTGTCGCTAACTGCTGTTAGCGACAGCTTGCTGATAGAGCAATAAAAATATTGCCGCTTTAGTGGCAAAAAGTGCCGCTAAAGCGGCGATATGGCCCTTGCTAATATGCCGCCACGATCTTCTGGCCATGCATCATTAGGGTGGTTTTAGGGAGAGCAGCAGCATCAAGACAACAACCTTCCATCTGACTGTAAATGTTACCTGCTTACAAACTGGAGATAGGCCTGATCTCCTGGTGCTGCCAGTCCTCTAACATAATTGACATCCTGAACATCCTATGATGCTTAACGGTTTTGTACTTTACTGGGTTAACCTTTTCTTGCCACTTAGTCTTGATTGGTGAAGATGTGGTCAACTTAGATGTACTCCTTCCTCTACTTTTAAAGGTACCTATTGGAGGTACTCCTCAGCACCATATATAGCAGTGGGCATCACTATGCTAATAATACGTTATCTTCAAGTATCTCCCATAGAGAATGTTGAACCTGGATGACTGAACAACTTTTAAAATCTGTAAAAGATAGTTTGTCCTGCAGGTCTATATACTTCCTGTGGAAATGTGTGATCCTGAGCTATCTGCTGAGGAGGTTGTGTCACAGGGCATCACAAAAACAAAATATGTTTTCTTGCTGCACCTCAAGCTCAGCATGAACACTCATATTAAATATGTCTGCCCATCTTCAAAATAACAACTCTATCTTATTGGGGAAGAACAAATGGTACTTTGCTGCAGACACCTTCTGTAAGGTTTTCCACACGTAGGTCTAATCAGACTGCATAGTACAATTTTAGCACTGATGATCGTTGTAAAGTGACAAGCTGAGAGTCTTTGATTCCTCTATGGCATTGGATCAAGGTGTTCAGCTCTAGTTAGCTCCCAGCCTGGATAAGAGTAGAACAAAATGATTGCTGATGGATTTTTAAATGAGGCATTTGTGTTAGGCATCTCTGCATTTATAAATTAGAGACCTCCCCCACCTCTAGCAGGTTGTTGCTAAGAGGCACACAAAGCCCAAACACCACTGATGGCATATTGAACTGGGACAACAGACATTTTACTGTGGCCAACCAGATGCTCGACCCAGCTCAATAATATGTGCAGTATTCCCAGATTCGAATATAGAATCCAGCTACAGCCCCCTCTTTTTCAACACTGGTCTACTATTCTGACATCTTCTATACTATGGTCTGTCCCATGTATTTCAGATATCAGGAGATTAGGCAGCCTACTTTTGTGACCCAAAAAATGTGGTACAAAAGGGGGTGGTGATGGACGGAGCATTTGAACCCCAGTTCAGACATGGCCATATGCAAATCAGTCTGACCCTGTGACTCATGGGAACAGTCCAGCCCGAACTGCCAAGCTATGCCTTCCCTGGACCTTGTTCGCAATAAGTTGGCAGGGTATGCTCAGACGTGAGTCCCTTGCTCACTTTGCCACTGGATTCAAGCAAGCCGGGCTGAAGACGGCTGAAATGCCAGAAACCGGTCCTCGGAAGCTTGTTTCCGGTCCAGGTCGAGGCATGGCTTGGCAGTTCGGGCTGGACTGTTCCCATGAGGCACAGGGTCAGACTGATTTGCATATGGCCATGTCTGAACTGGGGTGGCAGAGTGGGCTAAAGAACAGAGATGGATTAAACCCAGATCTGTTGACTGGGTGTGAGTGTTTGGTAGGCAGATTTTAAATGCATCATAATCCACCTCAGACATGCTTTAAATATTGCCTATTTTTCCCCTAGGTTTCACGGTGCATTTTTGTGCTCCTTATTACACAAACATTTCAACTATATAGATAGTTTTGTGACAGTGTTGAAATCTGTGGTTGGAGGATACCACGTGCAGTCTCATGATCCTGCTATGCACTGGTGTGTAAAAGCAGTAGGTCCTGGTTTTTTTTAAAATTCTGCTATCTGTGTAATGGACTAAAACTGTATCAGTGGCGGCCGGCACGGGTAAACGCAGTGGGCAGGACGAGAGGTGGAGGAAGCCGACAGACGAAGGATAAGGTGCAATTAAATAAATAAATAAATCCTAGTCTGTTGTCTGTCGGCTTCCCCCTGCCCCGCCATACCACGCTTAGCTGTGCCGGCCGCTGCTTCACTGTATGTGCTTTGAACATCATGGTTCGAAAACAGAGGAGCAAGCAATGCTCCGTGTTTATGTTAATGTTACAACATCAAAATGTATTGCATCAAAATTGCAATGGAACCTGTGGTATCCATTCTTTCCTGTTGTTTTGAAAACATTAACCAAACACAGTTTTACTGTGGTTGTGTGTCTCCTGTTTCATAGCAATATTTTAGGTGGCATTATCAATAATGGCAAAGACATGCAATAAACATGGCACCTCAGCATGTGCCTAAATAAAGCAACAGCTGCGCCTCAATGGACACGGCCTTCTACATTAAACAACAAAGATGCTGCTAGAGAGCTTTTATAGCTAGTTTTTATTTTGATTATGCCTGCAGGCGCTCAGGACTCCTTTAATAAGTGAAAACCATAGGTATTAATGGAAGTCTGCCTTGTTCTTTCTAATAAATATCCTGCCAGTATTTATCAGGCTAGACATGATGTTTAGCTTAGTGCCTTTTTGCTGCACTTATCATGAGAGCCTTCTGCGTTCGTTTGAAGTAAAAGAACATGCTTTGCTCTCATCTCGTCCCTGCCTCAGACAACCTTTGTCAGATATGCTTCGTAAAATGGTCTGTGCACTCCATGAAGCAAATCCATAATCACTGTGACATTTATTCAGTTAAATGTAGTAATATGTACATTCGTTATTTACAGTGCTTAGAAATGTGGTATGAAACGCTATGTAAAAACAAATATTATTATTTATTAGCACCTGGTACTGTATTGACATTAACGCCTTAACGGCGGCCACGATTTTGCGGAAGTGTGGCACTTCCGCCACACGGGCGGGGACGCGTCGGCCATTGGCTGACGGCAGCACTGGGGAGGTACGGAACGGGTTAAGATGGCCTCCACATTTAATAACATAATTGACTTTAAGAATTATTCCTCCAAGAGGAATTCCTTAATGTGGTCAACACTGTCACACAAAGTAGTCTATATAGATGGCCCAGGTTGTGGACGTGGCTCCTTGATATCTCTCTCTAGGCGGTTTGGGTGTAGAAATCGCTATTTCGAAAGACCGTGTTTAGGGCGTCCCTTCCAAATAGCGATTTCCACTGTTACGTATTAAGGTTTTGCAGCCGAAATTCAGTCGCAAGACATTGATATTTGACTACCAACTTGAAGTTAGTGGTAATGTATTCGCAAATTGAAATATTGGAAGGGGTTCACAAGGGACCCCTTCCCCTTTGAAAATACTGGAAAAGCGTTTTGAAAGAGAAGGCATATGTCCCAGGGACCACTGCCTGATATTCAAAAAATGAAAACAATTGTTAATTTTTTATTGTTGAATGCATCCTCTTTTTCTTTAAAGAAAACAGGATGCATTTCAACCAAAAAAAACGTTCTTCAAAGGCAATCACAAACATGGTGGTCTGCTGACCACCATTGATTTGCGACCCACTAGGAATAGCAAGTATGCATCAAAAAGTTTCATACATAAGGAATAGCAATTTCCAAATAGCGATTCAGATAAAATATCTATTTAGAAATCACAAATCTTACTCTTTGTGCATCTGGCCCCTAGTCCCTTCAAGCTCGTTATGGAGTATTACTAGAAAAATGTACAGACCCCTAACTCAGTAACAAAGTGTTGTGGGGTGAACAGTTCCTTCCCTACCACTCCGATGTAGAAAACAATCAGCAATTGTCCTGACTTTGTCTAAAATGAATTGCATGAATGATTTATACTTTTTGTTACTGAAATACTAGGTAAAAATTCTGCAGAGATTAAAAAACATATCAGCCTGGCTGTACCTACGCTCTCCAAGAAAAACTTATCTTTCCATTCTGGCTTGCCTGCAATGGATCTCAGCACAGAGAAGTGTTATGCTTTGATTTAGAGGAAGGGTGAGCGAAATTTGTATCATTTGTTTTCGTGTAATTACCGTGAGTAGCGTGTGATTATGCAAAGTGGTGTCATTTCAGGAATTTCGTGAAAATGGGAAAATTACAAAAATTTGGTAAATTACACAGCCATAATTTAAATTCGCCTAGACCTAAGTTAGCGTTGATTAGAAATGAAATGTCATCACATTTCCGATGCAAATCTTGAAATTGGAGGAGATCCCAGAGTAGAATTTTAGCTCCTATGACAGAAGAATTTATTCAAGCCGATTTACTCGAGATTTAGCACTACTACTTCCAGACATTTAAGGACTTGTTGTTACCATAGTCTCCCTGAGGCCCATAGTGTTGTTACGGCGGGATTTCTGATCTATTGCTATAGGTCTAGATCCCAACTCAGGTCGACTGTACCGTTGATACCTGTCATAGAGTAAAAGGCAATCCACTACTAGGTCAATCAGTTAAGGACTTACACCACTCTAAATAACCACTTACTATGAATACGTTTTAAATGTTTATTATAAAGCCAAAGTTAACTGGAGATACAAACATCTCAGAATAAGGTTCAAAAGATATACTGGTATCAATACAAACATAAATTTTCTAAATGCTCTTAGTCGGCAGAAGAATATCACCAAAACCAATTCTAAAATCATCAGAGTTGCAAGAATAGACACAAGCTGTAGCTTATGAGTCATTTACAGAAAGGAAGAAAATCCAGATTAGACTGTCCCTACACTAGACTAAGTGACATCCCTACTTAGTAAAATCTTAACCTAAAAAGGTGTCAGCCGTGGTGACTTCCAAAGAAGATCACTCACTTCTCTTAGTCTTGTTGTGAATCAGTGTCTCGCAGTTATCCTATCTGCCTACCCATCCGCTCTCTTAGGTTCCTCAGACCATCTGCCCTAACTCCACCCACGGGTGCTGTCCCTAATACAAAAATCACATTTACAATAGAAACGCCCTTTAGAGACGCCCCTCACATGGTGTCGGTTCTGGCATTTTCCATGCTGATACTCCTCTGGGCCCATCGTTAGCGTTGACCTTGCTTCTCAGGCTCTTCTCCGGCAGGACGGTACCCCCCAGGAAATTCCTGAAGCCTCCTCCAGGCCTGTGCCTGGCTCCCTGAACAAAACTCTATTCATCACTCTCTTGATTGGAACCTCCTCGCACCTGCAAACAGACACTTGTACAGTGGGCCCCAAATTCCAGCCTCCACCGTATCTTCTAAGTCGTAAACCTTCGAGCAGGCTCCGTAATTTATGCTTAACATGACATTCCTCTAACTAACACATGCAGATCAAAAGAAATGACCTTATATATTCAGGCCTATTAGAATTACATGAAACGGGCCTGTGCACTCTGTAAACCTTTAATTTCTTAGTCTAAACAGTATTCTAACTTATTACACATAATGGTTATATGAAACACTGCTATAAAACATATATTTCAGTTCTATGATCAATAATACTTTGAATTACAACAACATTAAAATCCATATCATGTGAGAGTGTAACAACCCCTTTCATTCTCTGTGAACTGCCATGTGGCCTACACATTTCTACGTTTATCAGTATTACATTCTCCTCTACAACAGCCACATAACATGGGATTTCAACATCATTCTAACATCTCTACACACTTCTACATTAGCTTTTCACACTGATATATGCATTCTATTTTAATTAAACACTCTTATGTATTTTCACTCTATAAATTCGACACTCTTATGTATTTCTTTACTAAACTAATGCAACGTGCTTGTAAATATGGTGCACTTCTAATTTTTTCTCGATTTGCGTTCTCTCAGTGTCAAGGCAACACACGAGTTACGTGTTACAGTGGCACAAACCACTGTTGGCAGCTCTGGCTCTCACTGCATCTCAAAAAGATAGTACAGACAGGCACGGGGTACCCTGTGTGCCCTACTCTGGGTCTGATATTGGAGATGTATGCATTCCAAAAGGTCAGAATGGGAAGCAGAGGTTTCTCCTTCCAGGCTCTGGCACACATTTCTACTGTATTTGTGGCAAATTGGGGCCTATCTGAGATCTCACAGGAAGCTAGAGTCTTGACTGTGTATCAGAACATTTCTGGACTAGGGACAAAGACGAAAAAGCTAAATAACACCATAGAACATTCTACAAGAATATATTCTAGCAATATAGTAATTGAACTTCCAAACCTTTTTTGAGAAGCCTAAACATTACTACTTTGAGGGCGAGCACCTAACTCGTTTCCCTGGCAACTTGACAGACACTTCTCTGAGGATGTTTAATATTTCATTCAGAAAGTATGTGTTTAATACACGCATTCATTGTGCACACACCACACGTCTAGTGCATTTACATTGTTATTATTCATGGTATTGTGCGTCATGAACAGTGTACTCATTCGTACATTACGAATTGTAACCAGGACTGAATAATCTGAAAAAAAAACACTTTGTGAATCAGGTTCTTTATTTGCAGTTTGTCATTCCACGAGCTCTCTAAGACACACCACAGACATCATAGACGGAGTACAGCTCGGCTCTCCAAGGCGTTTCCCTCAAGGGTGTAGTTCCTAGCAGAAAGAAAAAACAACCTCCTAAGTATCATTTGGCTGAAAAGTGTGCCAAAAATATTTGCCTCATGAAATGGAAATTCTGATGCAATTTCAACAACGCTAAGAAAGATTAAACAAGCATGACCTTCTCCAGGAAGCATTTAAGAAATAAAGTATTTTGCACAGTAGTTTGGGACTTATTCCTGCAAAGTTTAATTGTGTTTTTTGGCAGGTATTTTTCCTCGGATTGTTAAAACGTTTTCACGACGTGGACCTTTAATTTCTAGTTGATTTACAGCATGTGGTTGGAATACTGAAAAATAGCCTGGTGCCTAGTTCTATGCCAGTTCTAAGTTGACGCGTTGCATTTTGTCTCATTTGCATGGTCTACATCTTTCATCAATAGGTTCATGGAAATTAATGTTTAAATGCAGTGGAAAACCCAGTGCTGTCTGTGCCAAAGGTTCATGGATAATTGTTTCATTGCATACTTTGATTAAAAGCATAAAACCTGAAATGTGTAATAAAAATATGTATATGTTTACACTGTGCAATACACATTGCAGGTATGTTTTTGCCAAACGACAACGACATACAAAACCTATTACCATAGATATATATATATATATATATATATATATATATATATATATATATATATATATACATATATATATATATATATATATATATATATATGTATATATATATATATATATATATATATATTACCTACTGGCGGTCGCCAGTAGGTATATATAGTTAGGATTTTTTCTCTATGGGATTTTTGAAAATTCTATGTCTAATAACTTTGGCGTTTGTGGACGGAATTGGCTGAAATTTTCAGGAAAATGGCACATTTTGTTTCTGAGCAGCCCTTGAAAATTTGGGGGGGGTTCGTCAAGGGGGGGCCGAGAAAAAAGGGGGGTCCCAAAACGTGTTTTTAACATTGAGTTTTCCATAGGGCGGTTGGCCTCACTTTTAGCCCGAACGGCTGAATGGATTTGCACGAAACTTGGCAAAATTGTAGGGACTGGTAGCCCGATGTGCCTTTTGTAGGTCTCAATATATGTGCTCCAGTGGATTTTGAGAAATTAACGTTTAAAAAAAGATATATATCTGTAACAGCGGACCGGGCAGCGTCCCAGGACGCGTACTTTGCGCGCAACGGAGCTTTGTGAAGCGAAGCTGATTGGTTCTCTGGCGTCTGTCAACATTCCAAAAAGTCCGTAGCGGCCGCCATCTTGTCTCTCGGTAGGATCGAGAGACAAGAGGAGGCCAAAACGAAGGGGGAAATGACCATAAGGGGGCATAGTAGATCCTCGCTGACCCCCTAGGTTTGATGTGGAGGTTTTAAAAGGGCCCCGCGGGGCAAAAAAAATAATAATAATAATAATCGAACGGCTGAATGGATTTGCACGAAACTTGGCAAAATATTAGGGACTGGTAGCCCGATGTGCCTTTGCTAGGTCTCAATATATGTGCTCCAGTGGATTTTGAGAAATTAACGTTCAAAAAAAGATATATATCTGTAACAGCGCTCCGCTTCGCGTAACGGAGGTTTGCGAAGCTGATTGGTCATTCTGTCACTGGGCTATAGTTGGGCTACATCTGGCTGATATTTGGGCTACATTTGTTTTTTTGTGTGTCTGGCGGCCATCTTTGGGCTACATTGGGCTACATTGGGCTTCATTGGGCTACATTGGGCTACATTTGGGCTCCAACATATATATAGGCCAATGTAGCCCAATATATATTTTTCAAAGTTAATTTTCGTAAAAACCACTGGAGCATATATCTTGAGACATAGCAAAGGCACATCGGGCTACCAGTCCCTACAATTTTGCCAAGTTTCGTGGAAATCCATTCAGCCGTTCGAGCTAAAAGTGAGTCCAACCGCCCTATGGAAATGAAGGAAATGAATGGGTAATTTGTAATTAGCAAATAGCTAATCGCAAACTAGGAATGGTAAAGAATCGCTATTTATTCCTTAAAGTTCGCTATTTAGGAAATGCAAAAAACTTTGATGATACATATGGCGGTTCATCTCTAACAAGATAAGAAGCATAGGGATACATTTATGATGACTGGCGCATCACCAGGGATGTGTTAGTCATTCTGTGCCGCTGTTCCGTCATCTATGGTGTGCTGCATTTACAATGCGGCGCATCATGGGGCAAAAACAGCACAGATGCTTGATGTATCTGTGCCGTAAAGGTGGCGCATTGCTGGAGTTGTATCGCAAGTGTGATGAAGCTCCAGCAAGGGTCGGGGGTGCCCCTGTCGCAGGGTTTCTGTTCTCACACAGAACTGTGGACAGAGGATTGGAACCTCGGCGAATTAGGGTGTCCCAAAACTCACGTTAGTAATCAAAAACCCCTTAGCAAGCTAGGTACAGTGTCACATTGGATATAACAAACTCTCAATGTTTAGACAATCCAGAATATGAACTTATAGTACCTCAGGATACGTGGAACTCATGAACAGTCGGTCGTTATATATTTCTTAGAAACCAGAACATGGAGTTAAGAAGAACACATGTGTATTTGAAATGTTTATTTACTAATGCCGTCTTATCAGGCGTAGTATCTTAGATAATACAAGTACACATATTATCAGTAGCAAAATTACCAGCATAGTTACTAGTACATAAAAAGCGAATGGTGATAGTATGTTAACATGCTGTAAATGAATAAGAGTTAGCAACACTTATAAGCAGCCGCGGGCCGTGGAGGGAGTTACGGTGAGGCAGGGAGGCGGGGAGGGGGAGAAGCAGGGTGGAGAATACAAGTACACATATTATCAGTAGCAAAATTACCAGCATAGTTACTAGTACATAAAAAGCGAATGGTGACAGTATGTTAACATGCTGTAAATGAATAAGAGTTAGCAACACTTATAAGCAGCCGCGGGCCGTGGAGGGAGTTACGGTGGGGCAGGGAGGCGGGGAGGGGGAGGGGCAGGGTAGAGAGGGCTCCACCCTGCTTCTCCCCCTCCCCGCCTCCCTGCCTCACCGTAACTCCCTCCACGGCCCGCGGCTGCTTATATCTCACCCTCCCTAATACACATATTATATTATTTGCTAAGAAGGTCTCTTTGTGTTGGTTTAGGGCGTGCCCATACTTTAGTGTCTTAGATTTGAAGGAATCACATCAGCATACACCAGCTCTCTCTTCATGTGAACCGCATCAACTGTTGTGTATGTGTGTTCGGCAAAGCAATATAAAACCCGCCTCATGCCCAGAATTGGCAGAAGTTGCACTTATGTTATGAGTATGAAGTCGTGGAGATCAGACCTCATAACAATTCTGTATCGTGTTGTTCTTGAAACTTTAGCACTCGCTGTACAGATATAGTTTAACAAGCAAAGCAGATAGTAGAGCAATAACATATTATTCTCATGTAAACCACGATGAACTACTAGGTGGAAAGCTAAAGCAACAACTAAGTGTTGTGTGCAGAAGTTGCAAAAAAGGAAAAATGGCGTTTAAACCGGTAATGAGCCCATGCTAACTTAACACGGTGTAAAGATATCCAGGACCTAGATGACACCTCCCCATGATCCGGAAACGAACTGAATAAGATAATAGAAGTGCCATCTCATGAGAGCAGATTGCAAGTTTATATGTGGACGGTCCGCAAGGTAAAGCATTAAAAACTAGGAAAATTTAATGCTAAAGAAAAATAAAACAGCCAAGTACTTTATCGAGTCTTAAGCCAATAGGCAAGGTAAATAATAAAAACTTGACAAATAAGTCAATGAATTGTCAATGAAATGCTAGTACTCAGCATATCAAACATGAAAAAGGTCTATGACATAACTGTGTATGCAAAATAAGCTGCAACAGCCTCCAATAGGAAGTCACCGTCTTCATCCGAAAACAGTTCAGCCATCCAATTTAAAAGCGGAAAAGAACATACGTGCTCTCCCAGCACCGGATCCTCTATCACCATCAGAGGACAGCTCGGTGGGTTTTCAAGAAAGCTCTGTTCCAAGAAAGACTGTGCTGCCGCCAGTAAATTCCAGGGACCAAGTAGTCCATGCATCAATGCCACAGCCATAATCCTTTCGCCAGGACAAACCAACTCGTGAGTAATGATAGGAGTCATCAGCTGATTAAAGTCGACGTCAGGAGAAACCGGTCCGCAGAGACACAAATCAATGGCCCAATCGAAATCACAGGTCAGGCAGTGAAATACAGGCTGGACACAGGTGAAGTAGGAGAATCGAAAAGATAATCCATATGCCGTGCTTAATATCGCCAACGGCATTGTGCCATAATATTCTAGCATGCGATTGCGGAACAGTGTCAGCAGCTGCAGGGTGGGAGGTTGCATAGGAGGGACATCCATATTTAAAAATTTTAAAAAGCACAAGAGCGTCCGCTGGTAATGCAAGTAAAAATGCCAATCCACGAAGCAGAGTGGAGAAAATAGAATGAAAGAAAGCAGGGATGACTCCAAAGATTTTCTCAAATGAAGTCACGAGACCACTGGTAACAACTTTAAAAAAGTGCGCCAGGGCCTTTGTGGAGGATGCGTTAAAGATAGTCCGAACCATCTTGCTGAAATTGAAAGGCAAATCTGAATTGAGAAGGATCTGCACCTCTGTACGGGTGTTCGCTATGTGAAGCACGAAAGTTTCACGGGCCGAACTCAAGGCCACCTCTCTCTGAGACAAAAGAGCTCTTATTCTTGCCATGCCGTTGAAATCTCTCCCAAGGTTGGTATTTGTGGCCAGATTGAAAACTCCCTATGTTCATGTGTGGGAGGAAATAGAACATTTCTGCAGCAAATAACCTGTTCACTTACTGTTACCATAAAAGGAATACTTTTAATTAACTCAGAACAATCTTCATTATTGAGCATCAAATAACTACCATTTTCCAACAACTTGAACGTGGGGATGATAGCAGGAACTGGCGTGCCTTGCAACACGCAAGCCATATTTGGTCGGTGTTTGTTGCATGAACCGTGTAACTGTATGTGCCTACACATTAGTGAATGATCTGGCGTCTCAGTGCATGCCTCTACATTCAGATAAACTTCTTGATCATCTTTGAAACATCTGTATGTGTATGGAAGCGACCAGACCTCATGAAGAAAAGCACTACCTAAAGGTTCATAACGACCTATTGGTATATATTTCATACAATTTGAAAACGTATATAAAGCAAAAGGCAGCGTTATTAAACCGTGGATAAGGCACGTTGTCAAAAAACCCGCAATCCTCTGCTGATGATGTCACTGAGCATGTCATGAATGATGTAATATGTGACATCATCAGCAGTGGATTACGGGTAATAGTATCTCTAGTTTACTCCCCTATAGCTGTCTTTCTTTCAACATAAGTCTCTGTTTCCTTCCCTTATACTTACTGTTTTTGGTTCGCTTCCGGTTCGCGTACCGGCGAGCGAACTGGGAAGCGAACTAAGAGAAATAGAGGTTGGCACAGTTCCAAATATTGTACCAATTTTTTAATAACGGGGAGGTAGTTCTGAAAAGAACTTTTTTTTTAATTGTTTTTGTTGTTTTATATTTTTTTTATTATTTTTCAGAACATTTTTTTACTTTTTTTGAATTTTTCTGAACAGTTTTATATTTTTTGGGGTTTTTCTTGGAGGGGGCAATGAAAACGATTCATTGTAAAGGGCTCAACAGGAGCAACAAAACAAAAAAAAAGTATTTATTATTTTGGGCGTTTCGGACAAACTTGCATATGATAGTCAATAGCTCTGTTGATCAGAGTGATGCTTCTTTCTCCGTAGCAAATGAATCCATCGCAAAATACGCAGATGTGTTTTACTTCACCAAATCTCATTTGTATATTTGGCACCATCTCCCTGCCCTCTGGTCCCGTTACTTCCGGTACAACAGATCTTCTGGCCATAATAGGGAGATTATCTAGGTCGTTCCGAAACTGTGCAGCACTGTAGTTGTTAGGATGCCACCTAGTCATATGGCGATGCATTGTGTAGTTTCCGAAACTGTATTTTTTCTCGGTTCCTCTGGACAGTCTATCTTGACATATAAGGCAAGTTACGTATCTTGCATTTACTTTTTTCTGACCTTTGGGAATTTTAAAAAATTGCCAAATGAAGTTTTCTTTCCGGTGAGACGTCTTGGGTTCCTCAGGCAAAAACTGCCTCTCTTCGTGCTCTTCCTCCTGTTCCTCTTCTTCCTCTTCTTGCTGAATTATAACTTGAGCAGGTGGTCCACTCTTCCTTGGATGTGGTGGAGGTGGTGGGGAAGCACCAGCTGAAGCTACTAAAGAAGCCATTGCTCAGTGATCACAAAGGGTCTTTCTCTCACAATGATGAAAGTCAGAGTGAGGAAAGAAGGAGGGATTTTCATCATTTGGGAAAAACAAGAGTTCTCAACCAATCAAAAGTGTTCATTTTAGATTATATGACCTAGTCTTACATCATTAGGAAACCAAAAGTGAAATGAACCAATGAAAAGTGTTATTACCAAGTCACATGACTTGCTGTGTTTACGTTAAGCGCTTTGCAGGGCCTCCCGGTTTGCTTCCAGAAACCTGCGCTTTGCGACTCGCTTCGCGTACCAGTTCGCTAACGTAGCACGTCATATGACGTATCACGCGACAACGTGAAACGTCATGCGGACGGGAGGCGTCACGATGTTGTTTTCTAACGCGGCCCTTGCGGTAAAGAAACGTTTACCGGCTCGCGGTCTATTTCGCGGCATCAAGGTCAGCTAACGGGAAGCTTCCCGATTCGCGAAGCGGGAACGAAGAAAAAAAAATATTTAAAAAAAAAATTATTCATAAACATATAAAATATATTTTTGGATTTAAAGAAGAATACATTTTACAGCTACAGATATTAGCTGTTAAAAAACCAATGAAATTCACTGAAAAAACCATAGGTTATAGACCATATATAGTTAGGAATTAGCATTTACAAAACCTTGAAAATTCACTGAAAAAACCATAGGTTATAGACCATATATAGTTAGGAATTAGCATTTACAAAACCTTATTTTACTCACACAAAACCATTGAAATTCCGTATATAGTTAGTTGCACTAACTATATATCGCGCACCCGCAATCCACTGCTGATGATGTCACATATTACATCATTCATGACATGGTCAGTGACATCACTGATGACATCACTGATGACATCTCAAATGACATCACTGATGACATCACTGATGACATCTCAAATGACATCACTGATGACATCATGACACACCAATACCAGTTACTACATACGCACTCACTGATTCCTATGTCTACACACACATTCACTCATTCACCCATACAATGACTCATACATACAGTCACTTATTATTACAACACTATCATATGCACTCATACACCTATGCAGACAGTCACACACTGCCACTCATCCATGGAGTTACTCACACACCAAGTCAGTCCTGTAAAGAATCAATCACACTTCCATTTCTTCATCTATACAGTTAAACACAGAACACCATACTTCAGTGACATCACTGATGACATCACTAATGACATCTGAAATGACATCACTGATGACATCTCAAATGACATCACTGATGACATCATGACACACCAATACCAGTTACTACATACGCACTCACTGATTCGTACGTCTACACACACATTCACTCATTCACCCATACAATTACTCATACATACAGTCAGTTATTATTAGAACACTATCATATGCACTCATACACCTAGTCAGTCCTGTGAAGAATCAATCACACTTCGATTTCCTCATCTATAGTTAAACACAGAACACCATACTTTTCACACATATACTAACACATACTTACTCTCTTATACAATCACTGATACAAGTACACATTGCTATGCACAGAGTCACACACCTCCCAGCCAGCCACACACACACTCAGTCTTCCATACATCCAGTCATTCTTCAATATGTAAAACGTATTTAAACTTTACAAAAACACACAGACACTAGATGATGTCATCAGTGATGTCATTTGAGATGTCATCAGTGATGTCATCAGTGATGTCACTGACCATGTCATGAATGATGTAATATGTGACATCATCAGCAGTGGATTGCGGGTGCGCGATATATAGTTAGTGCAACTAACTATATATGGAATTTCAATGGTTTTGTGTGAGTAAAATAAGGTTTTGTAAATGCTAATTCCTAACTATATATGGTCTATAACCTATGGTTTTTTCAGTGAATTTTCAAGGTTTTGTAAATGCTAATTCCTAACTATATATGGTCTATAACCTATGGTTTTTTCAGTGAATATATATATATATATATATCTATCACAGCAACTTCTCCTCCATTACGGATTTGAAAGCACAGGAAACAACAGGGCTTCATTAGTTGTTTACTGGGAGGCTTGCATGACTGGTTTCGGCGAGATGCCTTTATCAAATGCTGCAATCCCAACTGCGTGTCACCCACTAGTAGATCTTTTGTAGCAGGCTCCTCCTTCCCCAGTGGTCGTTGGCTCACCTGCACTTCGGTACCACTGCTTGCATACATCGCAGTTCCATAATCCCACAAGCTGGTACTTCGGTGCAGTGCGGTGGGGAAACACGCTGCGATTAAAATGTTCGCAACTAAATGTCCCTTACTTTCTTCCACTTTGCAGTGGCGGGTCAAGGAAATATCCGATACCTCGGTTACAGCAAAACACAGTTCCCATGTTTCCTTGGCCGCAAATCTGAAAGGGTCCGGTGTGCGCGACATGGGCAGCGTGGTAAAATCACAGCAACTTCTCTCCCATTACGGACAGGGCTTCATTAGTTGTTTACTGGGAGGCTTGCATGACAGGTTTCGGCGAGATGCCTTTATCAAATGCTGCAATCCCAACAGCGTGTCACCCACTAGTAGATCTTTTGTAGCAGGCTCCTCTTTCCCCAGTGGTCGTTGGCTCAGTACATCGCAGAGGAACTACCAGTCCCATAATCCCGCAAGCTGGTACTTGTGCAGTGCGGTGGGGAAACACGCTGCGCCATAGGAAATCTGCAACATTCTATTTGGAATAACTTTGGCGCCGGTTGATGAATCTTCGTGAAATTTTTTAAACTAATTATCAGCTATGGTCCGCTCCTACCCTAAAATTTTCAGGATGCTTCATGTAGCGGAGGCCGAGAAAAAATGGGGGGTCCCAAAACGTGTTTCCCCATGCAATTTTCCATAGTACCTTTTGACATAGCTACAGCCCGAACTGCTGAACGGATTTACACCAAATTTGGCAAAGAGGTAGTCCTCAGATAGACTTGTGCCTTTTGCTTAAATGGTGTCAATCTGTTCAGTAGTTCCTGAGAAAATGACAGTTAAAATCATTTATATATTTATGGCCGCGGTGGATCCGCGCACCATGAGCGCACCATGAGCACACCATAAGCGCACCCTTCAGATCACGAGCTGAATGCTAATTGCTGTCAAGTGGTTGTCAACATTCGAAACCATTCACAGAACTTCAAACTTATTACAAATTGGGTAGTAATCGGGGTGGGCAAGATGGCCGCCATGACGCCGTAATGGTGGTCGCATCCAAACACCCTCCTGACTGACCACGAAGAAATATGGTGTTTTATGTGCTCGGAGGATATATACTTTAAGCTCAGACAATTTAAGACAAGCTAACGGAGACAAGCTAACGGAGTAAAAGCAAATTTATGCTGAGAAGTTTCGTTCTGTTTGCTCTGTTGGTGGAAGAGTAAGGCGAGTTCTAGAACGAGAGGCAGTTTGCATTTTGGGAAGTGCAACGACACATAAGGCGATGCTGAGGGAGCCTACCGGTTTGCTGTTATTAGTATTTGAATTTCCTCAAGAGAGAAAGGGGGCCTTGTGTAAATATTTGCAAACCCATTTCTCATCTCTGACAGCTCGTTTGTCTCCCTCCGGGAACCACCGCTGGAGAACTATAAAGTTTATGGCGTCAAAACCTGCATCTTGCTTAAGAAGAAATCGTGAGCGGGAGCGAGAGCGAGCTGACTGGGTCCGTGATTGTGAGGCAGAGGACGATATGGATAATCTCGGTGCCCCAGCTCTGAACCTGCGAGGGAAGGCGCGATCTAATGCGCAACAAAGACGAGATGCTGCGAAGGAGATAAAATTGAGAAAAATGCGGGAGAAACAAGAAGGAACGAAAAAGAAAAAGTCGACAGTCTCACCGCCACCTACTGCAAGGAGAAGAGAGGAGGTGAAACGCGCTGCTGGGGAGCTCACTGGTAAGGAAGCTGTGAAGGAGAGCGCACTCCGGCAAACGACTATCGTCGAGAGGTTTCTATCTGCAATACCGGCGACGCCTGTTCAAATAACTACACAGATGGATAAGCCACGAGGAGGTGAAGTCCCTACACTGGCGTGTTTGTGTGGTCTGGCGCAGCTTACCTTGGAGAGGGAATCGACGGCGCAGGGAGGCGCGGATGGGGATGATGACCGCACTGAGGATGCTCAGCCTCGGAATGAAATTACAGAGGCAGAAGAAACGGAAGACTTTTCTACAGCTGAAGCAGAGGGCGGTCTTAGGCCCTTAAAGGAGAAGGCTCTAAATTACATAGCTCCAGGTGTGTCTGAAGTTAAAGATACAGGCACATGTCAAAATCTGACAGAGGTTGCTATTTTTGAAAAAGGAAGTTTGGAGGGCGCCAATTACCCAGTGCCTACAGAGTTAACGACTAACAAGGATGTAAGTAAAAATAAAAGTAAATTGCCTGATGTACACCCCGTCTCCCCCAGTGATGAGGTCTTTTTTACTGGCAATGATGAGGCGGATGATGAAGAAAGCGCGAATGGAAGTGTGGGATCAGTGATAGATACTGAATCAGAAATAGAAACAGAAAGTTTGGGCGATGAAACATCGAACACTGATATGGAAAGTATAGAGACTGAATCAGGGGCTGATTCCGAAACCACCTCTAATTCTATTAGTAGCGAGACAGAAATTATCAATAAAGAGTCTAAGAAATTAACTCAAGAAAAGGCACTAAAAGAGATTTCCGTGAGATCAAAAACAAACATTGTGAGTAGTGTTAACACCAGGGGCAACATTAAAAATAAGAGTAAAACAAAAAAAAAGAAGAAGTCAAGTAAACGAAGCGACAGGCCTAGACAACAGAGACCAACGAAAGAGCACGAAGGAAATATGAAGACAGTGGTAAAGAAATTAAATTGGGACAAGGAGGCAGAGAACTCTGTAATGCTTGCGGATGAATCTGTAAATGGGGGAACAGTGATTACGGAATCTATATCTCGGGGAGCAGAAGGTGGGACATCTAACTTCGAAGTTTTATTTACAACTCTAAAACAAATGCAGAGTGAGGCTCGGGTTGAGAGCCAAAAAGCAAAGCAAAGGGCTAAGCACGCAAATAGGAGAATGCAATCCTCTTTACGTAAGGTCAGCAAACTGTATGAGGAGATGGTTGAGAGAGTCTCTGAAGTAGAGAATAGGACTGGGAAATTGGAAGATGATATGATCAAAGTGCTGAATGACAGGAAGGAACAAGATAAGACAACATCTGATGTGTTATGGAAACTAGAGGAATTTGAAAATAGACAAAGACGCAATAATGTACGCTTGATTGGAATACAGGAGGGGAAAGAGGGGAGTGATGTTCGGAAGTATGTCATCGATTTATTAAAGGGTGCCCTCCCAGAGTTATCTACCTGGGATCTGGAACTTGAAATACAAAGGGCACACCGCTTCCCTATCACTCAAAAAGCAGTGCAGGATAAACCTCGTGCAATACTTATCTATGTTGGGAACTTTCTGTTGCGAGAGGAAATAATCACCAAAGCTAAGCCTCAAGCCAAATGTAAATATAATGATGTGGTTTTTTTTGCACGTCCTGATTTCTGCCACACCACCGTGGAAAGAAGATGGAGAATGAGGCAGCTCATTACTCCATTTCAAAATATAGGATGTGAGGCTTATCTTCTATTCCCAGCTCGATTGAAGATTGGGTCAAACGGGAACTTTAAAATCTTCTACTCTGAGATACTCGCACAAGAATATCTCAATTCCCTGCAAGATCAACGGAAAACAAGACACAGAGAGAACACTGAGAATAGTGATCATACAGTTGCCCTTAGAGATACTTTCCTAAAGAAACGAAGATAAATAGAATTTGGAAGAGGAGGGGAGAAAGGGTGGTGATATCTGGGGGTGCAAAGTCACCTGTCAGGATTTGTTTTATTTTTCTGTTGATCTAACCGGTAAAAGATAGATTAAAGATCGATATTAGTGTAGTAAGAGTGGTGGTGGTGGTGGTAACTGTTCATAAACAGGGGCGGAATCGAGTGGTTATGTGCTGAGCACAAGGAGATAAAGTGGAAAGTCTGGGAGGGTTGATGGGCTCGACATCCAGGAGGCAAAGTCGGCCAGATATAGGTCCGCGGGACCTATTTGCCTGTAGGGGGGGTGGGAGAATGAGGGAGGGCAGTCTGGGGTGGGGACGGGGATGGGGATGGGGAGGGAAATGGACAGGGCACATAAGCATGAGATGTTTGACAGGATTTGATAAAAGTAACGTATACCAGTTGTATGTTGTGTATAGTGATGTTGAAGATATGGAAGACACCATCGAGATTAACAAGGAAGTTTGTTTATTCAGCGCGCAAGACTTAGCATTACAGAATGTTTATAGAATGTTAAAGAGAAGCAAGCGGATATGGGGTGAAGGGAAGAAAAAAGAAATGAAAAAATGTCTATCAGATTAGTGACATGGAATGTATGCGGTCTAAATGATGCATTGAAAAGGCGGAAGATCGGAATGCGGCTACGGCAAATGAATGTAGATTTAGTGTTCCTGCAGGAGACACATATAATGAGCACTCAGGAGAGTCTTCTTAATCAGTTGGGGTTTCAATTAATAGTTACTTCTAAGCAGGGAGTCAAGCAGAGAGGCGTAGCCATCCTTTCAAGAAATAAAAGCATAGTAATAAGGAGAAAACTCAGAGATAACTGGGGGAGATGGGTTATGGCCGAGGCTCTACTAGGTGGGGTGTGGACAACATTAGTCGCAGTGTATGGCTCTACACAGGACGATCCTGAAATACTACACTTTTTGGATACTGAGCTGGCAGATTGGGCACCACGAGTCATTATAGGAGGAGATTTAAATATCAACGGTGCGGAAGGTTTGGGATCGGGTTCAATAAGGCAATATAAGGGTAGGAAGAAAAAGGTGTATAAGGCCCTTATTGACCTTTTAGCAAATAATACATTACGAGATGTCTGGGGGACAATTAGATCAGACCAGCCGGGTTATACATACTATTCTGCACCGCACCAGATATGTGTTAGGCTGGATTATTTCCTGGTATCCAACGATTTAATTAGCTTAGTAAAAATTGATAGACTACCCCGGTTATTCAGCGATCATAACCCCTTGATTCTAACGTTAAAGCAGAGTGGGGAAGTAACAACAAGGAGGGATTGGACATTTGAAAGGGGACTGCTTTTAGACGAGGATTATATAAAACATATGTCTAAGTGGATTACTGAATTCTTTGAGTATAATAGAGGGAGTACTGCAGTTGGTATAGTATGGGATGCCTTTAAGGCAGGAGCACGTGGTGAAACATGTAGTTATAGTGTTTTCAAGAGAAAAACAGAAAGACTGCAATACAAGGAGAGAGAGGAAAAAGTATTAGAGGCAGAGGAACAACTGAATAAGTGTGTAATAAGGGGAGAGCCGACTGGACAATTCGTAACACAACTATTGAAGGTGAAAAGTGATGCGGAGGAAGAACTAGCTAATAGGGCCGCAAAACAATATACGGCCAGACGGGAGAGATGTTACGAGTTCAGTGAGAAAGTTGGGCGAGTACTCGCTATACGAACTAGGCAGATAGCGGCGGCAGGGATGATCAAGGAAATAAAGGATGATAATGGACAATTACATTCAGATCCAGAGGAAATCCGGGAGGTATTTAGGAAGTTTTATCAATCTTTATATGATGAGGGAAATTCTAGTACGGTGGAAAGAATAAATGAATATCTTCAGAATATAGAGGCTAAAACCATTTCTTCGGAAGATGCAGATGAGCTTGAGACTCTCTTGGATGATATCGAGATTAAAAAAGCATTGAATGCTTTACCTTCTGGGAAGGCAGCCGGACCTGATCAGTTACCAACTGAGTTCTATAAGACTTTTTGGGGTTGTTTAGGTAACGATTTAATTCAAACATTTCAAGCTGCACAAAGTGGGGTATCTGTTCCTAAATCATGGAGTGCGGCTGACATAGTTTTAATTTTAAAAAAAGAGAAACCCCCGAGCGAACCAGGGTCTTATCGCCCAATAACATTAATGAATAATGATACTAAGATATATTCAAAGGTATTGGCCGCAAGGTTTGCAAGTATTATAGGGAACCTGGTTAGTGATAATCAACATGGTTTTATTCCCAGTAGAGGGACCACCCATCATATTAGAAAAGTGATAACTTTATTTGATGTGGCGGAGGTAGCAGGAGACCCGATGGCAGTTATGCTTTTGGATGCGGAAAAGGCATTCGATCGGGTCTCCTGGCAATATTTGTGGCAGATCTTGGGAAGAGCTGGGATTAGGGAAGGGTATCTGAAAGCAATCCAGACTTTGTATGCTGATCCAGTTGCGGTATTAAGGATAAATGGGGGGAAAACAGGTCAATTTAGAATTAAGAGAGGAACTCGTCAGGGCTGTCCGTTTTCTCCCTTGTTATTTGCTATGTATATGGACCCTTTCATACGCAAGATTGAATCAGCACCAGAAATTACACCATTTTGTACAGTTCTTGGGCCAAGTAAGATATTAGCCTATGCTGACGATGTCGCAGTGATTACACCCTGCCCTTCAGAAGCAACTATGTTTGTAGAGGCTGAGGCTTTAAGATTTGGTCAAGTATCAGGGTATTTATTAAATGCGTCAAAAACGCAGATTATTAAAAATCCATTGACGCCCTGTGACGACAGTAGAGTAGTGTCGGCAGGGAAATATTTGGGAATTAATATTATGTCTGATTTGGATAGCCTGGTAGATAGTAATATCGCTCCAGTAATTGAAAAAGCGAGAAGAGATCTGGATCGCTATGAGAATCTACATTTATCATTAGTAGGAAGAGTTAATATTATTAAAATGCTAATTCTGCCCAAATTACTATATCTCTTTAGGGCGATACCACTTTTAATTGAAAATAAGTGGTTCAAAACTTGCGAAAGAATGGTGAATCGGTTTATTTGGGCGAGAGGTAAGACTCGGAGAGCACTGAGGTATATGTCCCTACCTAGGGAGAAAGGGGGATGGTCGCTGCCGGATTTTAAAGTATATTATTGGGCAGCTGCAATGCAAGGAATGGTTGGATTAATGGGGGGCGCTGAAATGGATGGATGGGATAAGATAGGATCGCTTGCTATATATGGCTTAGCTTTGGGTATGAATGCTGAAAATATTTTTTTGCGATTTACTGATGGAAGTTACTATAAAAGAACTCGTTTTAAGACAATTATGGCGGCCTACAATATATGGAAAGGATTTTCTAAAAAAATCGGAATAGGGAAATATAGTGCATATACCAGATTCAAAAATAATCCTTTATTACCTAGGGCAGTGTTTTCAGGGGTGATATATCAAGAATGGGAGAGCCGAGGTATTGGTATGATTGGAGATGTGATGGATGATAAGGGTATGTTACAATTTATTGACTTAAAAAATAAGTATATGTTAAACACAAATCATTTCTTTAAATATCTACAAATACGGAGTTGTATACTAAATAAAAGAGGTGGGGCTTTAGGATTCGGGAGGAGCATTATGATGGATCTTATACAAAAAGGTAGTGATTGTACTATAAAAAGATTTTATTTGGAAATGACAAAGTTAAAAAAAGATGATCTTGAGAAATGGATAGTTAAATGGTCCTTAGACCTAGATATACCTAGAGAAAGAGATGTTTTTTCGGAGTCACTCGAGATGGGATGTAAAGTATTATGTTCATCGTCTCTTCAGGCCCAGCACTACAAGAGTTTATATCATTTGTACTATACGCCATGGAAAATTGCTCAATGGGGGGCTGTTTCGGGCACCACGTGTTTCAGATGTGGCAGTATGGAGGCTAACTTACTGCATATTTTCTCTACTTGTCCGCATTTAGATGAGATAAAACATAATATTGGGAATTTTTTCCGAAATGCCTTGGATACAACAATAGAGTTGGATTCAGCAACAATTTTGTTGGGTGTCTCCCCCGATGGTCAAATAATTTGTAAATATTTTTTGTTTGTAGCAATGGCGATTTTTAGATTGCTTGTGGCCTCAACCTGGCTAGATCCAAATCCTCCCACGTATCATCAATGGCTTGGGAAAACTTTGTCAATACAAAAATTGGAGACAGCTATTTATTCTAGGAAAGGGAGAAAGGGTAAAAAGCTGGGTATGCAAATTTGGGGCCCTCTAATTCAGTGGAATTTGGGAATTGAATAACCAAGTGTGTAATATTCATATATGTATAGGTGAAGGTGAATATATATGATTTTGCATGTATATATAATAGGATAGGATCGGTATGTAGTATGTATATTGTAGTATTATTTCCCTTTTTGTTTCGAATATGTGGCTGCCTTATGAATTGTATTGTGCCTTGTCCATGTAATGGGGGAGGGGGGAAAGAAAATGAGGGGGAAAAAACTTCAATAAAAACATTTAAAAAAAAAAAAAAACAAATTGGGTAGTAATCAGATCTTTCAATACCAAGCTATCGCGAGGTTTTTAACACACAAAACTGGTGGTACAGCGGGATTTACATCTGTCACGTTAATCGATAAATGAATGAGCCCCAACTTTGCCAGAATAGGTAGTATCTACTCTATTTTGAATGGACATCGAACTGATGACTTAGATAGAATGGACACTAAATGTCAGCTTAAACTCAGTGTCCCACCTAATGTGTTCAACTTAGCCTATGACCAGGCGCAGTTATTTTTGCTTTCGTCTAAATTGCAGGCGCAGTTTTATAAACTGCTTTTTTTTGTATATCACGCTGTCCAGAGTAGCTAAATAGTCATTCAGTCCTGGAGCGAATTGCAGGCATCAAGTAATTAATGCAGATATCGTACACATGTTTGCCACCTGCCCTAACCTTCAGTTATTAATACAAGATGTACAAAAATTCCTGAGCAACGTATTATCTATAAATATCCAACTCACACCCGGTACTAAATGCTAGGGCTATACGACCAGCTAGACTCAAAGGCGGGAGGAGCATTGGTATTCGTAGCAATGACTATCCTCAGGATATGTATTGCCTCATATTGGAAAGACCTGAACGCCCCTCCGCTCAGTCCTTGCGGTACCACTAACTCAGTGAACAAAGAGGCCATGCACGTAGTGGTGGGCCCCCCTACTTGGTGGTTTGGGCATTAATGAGGCGCCGAACCACTAGGACGGGCCATCACAGCGCTTGCGATCGGGAGCAACTCTAAAATGGAGTAGAGCACGTGTGCCCCGTCTTTTTATTGGTAGGGTCACATGTGTAGTGACGCATGTGCTGGATGGGTGTGGTGTGGGTGTATACCAGGCATGAGGGAGTGTGTGTGTGCCATTCTGACAACTAGACCTGGAACTAAGAAATCAATACAATGGAAATCTGGGCAATGTTGAGTTTTTGTTTTTTCCTGGAAGATTAAGCGGAGTGGGCTGTCCTGATGTATGCCAGTGCTGCGTGAGGGTCTGAACCATGATTCTGGAGCTATGGGCGTGGTTCCGTCGTGAGCTATATGAGAAATCAAGTGATTCGGGTGTCTGTCTTGTAGTGCTGATGTCACCCGGGTCTTAAACGCAAATGTGTCATTATATCTGTAAAGTTACACAACATGGCCAACATGGAAAGTACGGGGTATCACTGACTCTATATTCATTCATAGCTGCATACATAAAAGACGGTGGACATGACGCATTTCTGCGATTATGAATATTGGTTGTACATTCAGTGGAGTGTTGTAGCTGTAGTAATACAGGGCCGTGAAAGGGTTAAGTTGCAGTTTTTGGCACATTAAAGGCAGATAATACATATATGTATATGGTCATTCAGATATACTGTTGAACTTGGTGCTGGAAATCAGTGTTCAAGGCTCGGAGTTGCGTTCACACCCTTTATTGTAGAGTAATGACGTAATCTACTTGTGCCTGAAGATGTACTGTAAATACGGTGCTCATGTAAATTGCTGATATAGTTTTGGGTTGATTTTGAGCTATATAAATATGCTAAAAAAATTTTTAAAGGAGGAATAACCCACACTTACTGTCAGAGGTAAGATGGTTGTATTCGCTATTTATATCATAATATTATGTGGTAGGACGTAGGAGCAGCATTTTACAAACATAATAAATACACAGACACAAATAGATAGTTGAAGTGTGTACGGGCACGTGTGCTCGACTCCATTTTATTACGTTGCTGTTGGTAACAAGTAGAATAGTAATCATGATATCATACATAGATATTCAATCGTAAATGGTTTATGACTTCTGCTGTACAAAGGTAGGAGCACTACATGTGAGATAATACACAGAAGATTCTATTGTAAAGGATTCATGAGTTGTGGTGCACTAACGTAGGGTCGGTTTGTGTGGAACCTGCGATGATGTGAGGTTCAGGCAGACCGCATTGCTAAGAATATCTTTTGGCTACTGGATTTTTCCTTAATAAGGCCACGTGGCGATTATTTATGGTGCACTGAGTTAGTGGTACGTCTGGTAGTCAGCGTGTTGCCTACTGGACTGCATAATCTGTAATCACGATTGAAATAAAAGATGAAGCTTATATGGAATACATTGTTGAAATGTGTATTTTTCAGGGACATTATAGTTCAAGTTGTGACCTGTGCTGTCCGCAGTGTAGACTGCCTGGATTGGTGTCACTACATCGCGGTTTATTACAACGCATTCCGTTACATCGGAATTTTTACAACGCAGGATCCATTACATCGGATGCCATTACAACGCATGGCATTACATAGCAGATGCTATTACAACGCATGGCATTACATCTTAAGTATAGGTAAGTATAAAAAATGTAATTAAGTTAATTTAATTAATTTAATTTAATTAATTGAATTAAAATACATTTTAAAATAGTAATTAATTTTATTTAATAAATTTAAATCTATTTATTTAAATTAATTTTAATAAAAATTGTAATTAATTTTATTTAATTAATATAATGAAATTAATTTAATTTAAATATTTTTTTTAATTGTAATTAAATTAAATTAATTAAAATAATGTATTTAATTTAATTATTTTAATTAAGAAATGTAATTAATATAATATAATTAATTTAATTTAACCTAAAAACACCCCTGTACCCCAAAACCCAAACCCTGCCCTGAAACCTAAAAACACCCCTGTACCCCAAAATCCAAACCCTACCCTGAAACCAAAAAACACCTTTGTACCCCAAAACCCAAACCCTACCCTGAAACCTAAAAACATCCCTGTACCCCAAAACCCAAACCCTGCCCTGAAACCTAAAAACACCCCTGTACCCCAAAACCCAAACCCTACCCTGAAACCTAAAAACACCCCTGTACCCCAAAACCCAAACCCTACCCTGAAACCTAAAAACACCCCTGTACCCCAAAACCCAAACCCTACCCTGAAACCTAAAAACACCCCTGTACCCCAAAACCCAAACCCTACCCTGAAACCTAAAAACACCCCTGTACCCCAAAACCAAAAACCCTACCCTGAAACCTAAAAACACCCCTGTACCCCAAAACCCAATCCCTGCCCTGAAACCTAAAAACACCCCTGTACCCCAAAACCCAAACCCTGCCCTGAAACCTAAAAACACCCCTGTACCCCAAAACCCAAACCCTGCCCTGAAACCTAAAAACACCCCTGTACCCCAAAACCCAAACCCTGCCCTGAAACCTAAAAACACCCCTGTACCCCAAAACCCAAACCCTACCCTGAAACCTAAAAAAAACCCCTGTACCTCAAAACCCAAACCCTACCCTGAAACCTAAAAACACCCCTGTACCCCAAAACCCAAACCCTACCCTGAAACCTAAAAACACCCCTGTACACCTGTACTTATTTTAAAAATTACTTTAATTAATATAATAAATAATAAATTAATAATATTAAAAAACATAAATAAATATATTTAATTATAATTAATATTAATAAAATTAAAAAAAATTAAATACTTACCTATACTTACGATGTAATGCCATGCGTTGTAATAGCATCTGCTATGTAATGCCATGCGTTGTAATGGCATCCGATGTAATGGATCCTGCGTTGTAAAAGTTCCGTTGTAAAAGACTCCCGTTGTAAAAGTTGCGATGTAACGGTGCATCACCGACTGCCTTTGAGTGTGCCTTTGCACTTGCAGCGTGAATTTTGTTTTTCAACTAAAGTTTTTGAAGGAAGGCTATAAAAGGGATATTGTATAGGGTTTGATAGACGTTTTATTTAGTTTGATGCTGCACTCTGCAAATAATGAATGAAGAGTCAGTTGAATTCTGCCTGAATACGGCCACTTGTCGAAGAATTATGGTGAGTTAGTAGTACCTTTGGGACTGAGGGTGTACGTAACCTGCAATGATGCATGGTCTGGAACGGCCACACTGGGGCTGATGTTTTTTGACTACTGAATTTCTCCTTAATAAAGCCTCGGGCATTTATTTATAGTGTACTGAGTCAGTGGTACGTCTGGTGTTTAGCGTGTGCTCACCCTGCGATGATGCGTGGTCTGAAGGGGTTGCACTCAAAGCATTGAATGTTGCATACTGGATTGAATGTACTTTGAGTGGGAAAAAACCTACCATCGATGGTTATCAATTGTTCTGCAAACTAGGTCTACTGATTTCTCCTCATAACAAATTAAACAATTGCACTTCGCTCAGTGCATTCTAACCTTCTCAAAATGGGGACGTATGTCTGGTAGCGATGTTGCAGATTGGGAGCATTTGGTTTCCTTAACCGATTATAGTCTCTTACACAATTTGTATTGGTACTAATCTTGAATTAGGAGCCCTACTGTTCACAGTATAGACAGGAGGCAGTCGTCAGGAAGGGGCACAGCCATGTGGCATTGACTTGAGCTGTATAGAGATAGTGGTAGGTGTGGCTCTAAGCGTCTACGCAGCCAGCGATGATGCGCGGTGTGTGCCAGCCGCACTGGGAGCAATGTTTTTGCCTGTCTTAATAAGGCCATGGGAGATGACTTGTGATGCAGTGAGTTAGTGGTACCTGAAGAACTCAGCGCGTGCGCACCCTGCGATGATTCGTGGTTTGGGCGGGTCTCACTGGTACAATGTCTCTTGCCTACTGGAATACGTCATGTGCAATTGCCATTCCACCTGAACCGTGAGCTCTCACAATGTAGATCGAAAGCAGTAGTCATCACAAAAATCAAGAAATTATTTTTGTCATTTCCTTTAACAAAATCTGAGGACATAAAGTACAATTATCTCTACCTTAAATAAATCAAGGCTAAATTTCCTGCTGTCCGTAGTATAGCTTCAAAGCTGAATTGAAGTTGTGAACCCTGCTGTCCGGACTGTAGATCGAAGGCAGTACTGAGCACAGATATGGACAAATGATTGTTGTGCCTTATTTTAACAAAAGCTGAACACATACAGTACAATTGCCTCTGCATTAAATAAATCAAGGGTAAATTACCTACTGTCCGTAGTGTAGATGCAAAGTTGAATTCAAGTTGTGAACCATGCTGTCCGCAGTGTAGATCAAAGGCAGTACTCGACACAAACATAAATGAATGCTTTTTTGTCACAGTTAACAAAATGTGAGGACACAGTACAATTGTCTCTGCCTTAAATAAATCGAGAATGAATTTAATGTTGTATGTAGTGCTGATGCGCCACAGGTATTAAGTGGTAAACTCTGTTGATCACAGTGTACATTTGAAGGCAGTAGTTAGTAAAACTATTGAGCAATGTTTTTTTGTGGCATCATTTAACAAAATTGTCTCTGCCTTACATAAATCAAGGAAAACTTGAATGCTGTCCGTAGTGTAGATGGAAAGCTGAATTGAAGTAGTGAACCCTGCTGTCCGCAGTGTACATCGAAGGCAGTAGTTGACACAGACATGGAGGAGTGCTTTTTGTCACTTATTTAAACAAAATCTAAAGACATATAGCAGAATTGTCTCTGCATTAAATAAATTAAGGCTGAATTTCCTACTGTTCATACTTTAACAACATCTGAGGACATACTACAATGGTCTTTGCTTTAAATAAATCGAGACTGAATTCAATGTTGTCTGTAGTGCTTAAGCGCTACTGGTATCAAGTTGTGAACTTTACTGACCACACTGTAGATCAAAGGCAGGAGTCACCACAGATACCGACGAAGAATTTGTATCACTTTTTTTTAACAAAGTCTGAGGACATAGAGTAGAATTGTCTCTGCCTTACATGAATGAAGGATAACTTCAATGCTGTGCGTAGTGTAGTTCCAAAGCTGAATTAAAGTTGTGAACCCTGTTATCCGCAGTGTAGATCGAAGGCCGTAGTCGATACAGACATAAGTCTGCAGTGCTGTTGCGCTGAGTTCGCAATCGGCCTGTATTGAGGAGGCACGTGGTCATGGCGGCAGCCACGTGGCAGGGTGAGAACCTTCGCTGTGGCAGTCTTTTCTCTTTGCAGAAGTGAACCACGCCCAAGGCGTAGGCTAATTATTTATACTCTTACGCTGGAGTTGCGTACGTTGGATCAGCCCACTCCACTTCTGCTTCAAGGGGGGGGAGACAACACAGCAATATGACCGAGATATTCCCCAGAGTCTGAGATAATATGGTTGCATCCACTATGCAGTACACACATATTAATGGTATATCTACACATGGAAACATTTTTAGTTTCTATAGTGAGTTGTGTATAGTATTTCACCGGTTGCGTTGGCATTGTGTAAATTATTGTTGATGTGCGAGTTCCTTCTCTTATACATAGTTGGTTACCACATCTCTGAACATTGAGCTAGTGTGATGTTGAGGGGATATATTATCTTGGGAAGGTCCGTTGTCCTGTTTTGCGCTGCCTCTGAGGTAGGGAGAAGGGTGAGGAGGGGTAGTGGTAGTGGTGGTGACGCTGGGTATTGTGATTTTGTTGGTTGTCGGAAGTGTATAATTAGTACCTCTATCACTTATTATCTTTAAATATGGGTATGAGTTGGATGTAATTCACGCAGTAGATAGTCGACGTCCTTACACTAGTTAAATGTTGATGTTAATTTGTTAGTGGTAAGTGAAACTATTGGTTGTTGTTTTAGGTAGCATTGCAGATTTGGTTTATTGTTGAAAATATGGGAAAGTGGTCAACATTATAATTAGGAATTGTCATTTAAAAAACCTTTGAAATTCAATGAAAAAAATATAGGTTTTAGGCAGGTTATAGTTAGGAATTATCATTTAAAAAACCTTTGAAATTCACTGAAAAAACATAGGTTTCAAGCACATTGTATCTCATACACTACAAATTATTATTATTGTTATCTCCTTTCTATTTGTGCCAATTTTGCAAGCTTTGCAGTTGGAACATTTTCTGAATCCCATTGTTGTTGTGTGAGCCATGTTTCTGTTGCCACAAATAGGAAGGAGATAACAGATCCAGAAGGAAAAGTTATAAAGTTAACTCAACGAATCACATGCACAACACAAATTGTAGTGTATGTGATACAATGTGCGTGTGGCAAAATATATATTGGAAGCACGACATGCATGCTTAAAAAATGAATATTGGAACATATAAGAGCTGTTAAAAATAAGGACATAAATTTTGCGACATCTAAACATTTGGCAAAATGTCAAAACAGCGATTGGAGAAAGATGGAATTTTTTGCACTGGATGCAATCCCGCCCAACGAAAGAGAGGGAGATAGAAAAAAGACATTGCGGCAAATGGAGTCAAGATACATTATGCGGATGCGAACCAAGACTCCGAAAGGTCTTAATAACGACGAAGAAAGGTACATTCACCTATGAAGCAGAAACTGAAGCAAAAAACTATAAAGAAAAATTAAAAAGACTCTGTCATCACCTAACATTCAGATACACTATGTAGATGGCATGGAAATAATGATACGGATACTAATCCAATACTGATAGAATGAAAGCAACTATTGATATATGAAGCAAAAAATCATGTACTGAAAATGCATTGAGTAAAGTGAAAATGTTTTGTCTCTTCTACATTAGCTTTGATACAAATCGAACAGCAGAAAATAGCCATATATCAAATTGAACCGTCAAGTCATTGATGTTTGTCTATAAGTAGATGGATGCACTAAGCATGAAATCTCATGCCCTAACATACAAAATGTAAAGTAATAAGAATGTTATAAACATATCCAAATGTACTACAACTCCCATAATGCAATGGGGTTGTTTTTAACAGGAAATGCTTCAAAATGGATGACGATAGTAGTGTCTCCTTACCGTGACAAATGCCGCCAGGCCGAAACACATCGGTTGACAGACTGGTTCTGTTTTTCAAATAAATCTTTTTGGAATGAGAAGAACTGGTGTGCGCGACTAAAATGTTGCGAAATAATATATATATACATGTGATCAAGGCTCCGCTGAGCCGAAACGTCGGTGACTCTTTCTGCCGAATAAAACTTTTACACCTCGAGGTCCGTGTCCGGAGTCTGCTTGCTGTGTTGCACGAGCGCGTGAGGAGACAAACGGTGTACAGGACATATATATATATGTATATATATATATATATACTGAAAAAAACAAAGTTTACAGGGAGATTATAGTTAGGCTCAGAATTCACTCGTACAAAACCATAGAAATTCAGCAGTTATAGTTACCTGAGCTATATATAACTTATGCCCCCGCAATGTGCTGCTTATGACTTCACATATGATGTCACTCATGACATGGTCAGTGACATCACTGATGACATCTCAAATGACATTACTAATGACATAATGTATTGATTGTGAGTGCTGTCTGAAAGTTTCTGAGCCTTAAAGGAATATCTTAAGATACTACACAAGTTAAAGGAGTATACTTTGTGTACTACTAATGACTGATACTGTAAGTAACACATATTATGTGAGAGGCTGCATGACTATATCCATGTGTGAGTAGCTGTCTGAGTGGCTCTATGGGTGTGTGAGTGGTTGTATGGGTGAATGAGTGGCTGTGTGAGTTGCTGTATTGGTGTGTGAGTGGCTATATGAGTGACTGTGTGTGTTTGTGTGGGTGAGTGAGTGGGTGTGTCAGTGGTGTATAGGTGTGTGAGTAGGTATGTGACAGGCTGTATAGGTGAGTAATGGGGTATGTGAGTGGCTGTATCGTTGAGTAGTGGGTGCATAAGTGGTCTATGGGTGAGTGAGTGGGTGTGTGAGTGACTGTATAGGTGAGTGAATGAATGTGAGAGTGGCTGTATGGGTTAAGTGTGCTTGTGTTAGTGACTGTATAGCTAAGGCAGTACATGTGTTAGTGTCTGTATGAGTGAGTGGGTGTGTGAGTAATTGTATGGATGAGCGAGTGACTGTACGGGTGAGTGAGTAGGGGTGTGAGTAGCTGTATGGGTGACTGATGCAGTGTTTAAGTGGTTACATGGGTGTATGAATGGGTGTGTTACCATCTATGTCTATGACTGGATGTGTGAGTGACTGTATTAGTGAATATGTGGGTGCAAGAGTGGCTGTATTGGTGAGATAGTGGTTGTGTGAGTGGTGGTATGGGTGAGTGTATGTGTGAGTGGTTCTATGGATCAGTGAGTAGATATTTGAGTACCTGTATGGGTTGTGTGGAAGTGGCAGTGGGTGTATGAGAGGTTGTTTTGGGGGTATGAGTGGGTGTGTGAGTGGTTCTGTTGATGTCATCAGTGGTGTCATTTGAGATATCAGTGATGTCATCGGTGAAGTCACTGACCATGTCATGAGTGATGTAATATTTGAGGTCATAAGCAGTGCATTGCGGGGGGTTAAGTTATAGTTAGCTCAGGTAACTATAACTGCTGAATTTCAATGTTTTTGTACAATTGAAATCTGAGCTTAACTATGACGTCCCTAAGGTTTTTAACTGTAATGCCCCTGTAACCTTTGGTGTTTTCAGTGAATTTCAAATGTTTTTTTTAATCCTGTTTCCTAGCTTTAATGTCCCTGTAACCTTTGGGGTTTTTTCAGTGAATTTCTAAGTTTTTTAAAATTCAATTTCTTAACAATAACCTCCCTGTAAACTTTGTTTTTTTCAGTGACTTTCTAAGGTTTTTTTTAATTGTTTGTCATAGCTGGAACACATAACCTTTGACAGTGGGTGTGTGAGCACATTTGTGAGCACATTTGTGCGTCTGTTAGTGGGGGTGTGAGTGTCTGTGTGGGTCTGTAAGTGTGACCACTCCAATAGATTTGTGATGCATTCACTTCTGTTAAGGATTTCAGATCATTTAGAATATTAGAGGAAATGTATTTGATTTGCATCTGTTAAGCCCAAAAAGTTAAGATTGTTTCCACTTTAAACATACCTTTCATAAATAACCTTTTTAACTCCACTTCTGAATGGTTAATGTGTGTGTAAACGCTTTCAAGCACGTTTATAAAGAAGCTCAATAAGAAAGGGTATTTGTGTATATGTGTACACTATTCAAGAAAAAATTCTGGGAGTCCATAAACATATTTAACTTGGTACTTTATGACATTAAAATGACATTACACTTTATAAGAGAGCCTTCAATCAGAAACAAACCCTTATTTTTCAAAAAAGAATCTACACACTTTTAAGTTCCAAAAAACAAACCAATCTCTTTAAGACCCTTCTCCCAAAACACTGTCTTAGTAGAGTCTCCATAGCAACCCACTAGAACAAGTAGGGCACTAGTTCACAGCAAATTGTAGAAGGACTGTACTAGTTACAAAATGAGCTGCAGCACGTGTGGTTTACTATAAAAAATTGAAAGCATATCCAATTCTACAATGTAATTTTTTTACCTGAGCCAATCACACATCTAGTTACCTATCATTTAAAGACATTACATTTTTTTTGCCTGCATGCTTACACCATCCAAAGAAATATGTGTTTTTTTTAAAAAAAACAGGACCTCACCTCAATTTTAACTGCCTTTCATTTTGAAAACTGTCTCATTCAGCTCCAGCCTCCTCCTGTCTGCTGCTGCTGCTTCAGTTCAAAATGGTTAGAGCGTTGATTGTGGCCCACGGCTATGTCTTCTGGGCTAGAAAGAGTGGCATTGAATTTGTCTAATGTGGGCATTACTTGGATTGGTCAGAGAGGGTTAAAGTGGCATTAATTCATGCCTTTGGTTAAAAGAAATTATTGATTGCCAACTCCCTGACCTCATGATTGTGCACTGTGGTGGCAGTGACTTAGACACACTGAGTGGGGTAGGATTGGAAATCCTAATGAAGGATACCTTTGCACAATTAATGACATTTTCCCCTCACTCTGCCTTGGGGTATTCGAACATATGCCAAAGGCAGAAATGGAAGTAATCAAATCCACCCTATTCACAGATTGACAAAGCCAGGAAACAAGTTATTAAAACTGTTTCTGAACTCCTCAGAGACATAACATGGGCTCTATCTACAACAATAACTTGTGTTTTGACATGCATGTAATCAATAGAAGTGATGGAGTTCACTTCACGGATTAAGGCAACATGGTGTTTCTGAGCAACTTAAAATTGCATCCTGACTTATGTGTAGCTTTGATATACACAATCAACACAAAGGCTTTCCTCAGAGCCACCCTAATTCCTCAAAATATAGTCCATTGTCTTTTAAAATATCTTTTTTTAAAGACTTTTTTTCAACATTTGTGATGATGTGCATACGTAAATTCTAAGTAGGCATTCAATAAACACCAGCACATTCAAAATTCACAACTCTATAACTGATTTTGTGCATCCCACTGAGTGCAACAGTATCTACATTACTGTATAATTGCATGGAAGAGGCTCTGGGTATGTTTGTGAGTGGGTCTATATGTGTTTTTGTGAGGGTCTGTCAGTGGGTGTATAAGTGTCTCAGGGGGTCCCCTAGACAGTCTGTGATTGGGTGCACAAGTGTCTGAATGGATAAGTGAAAGGGTATGTGAGTCTCTGAGTGGCTCTGTGAGTGGGCACATGAATGTCTGAGTGGGTTGTCAGTGGGTGCATGAGTGTCTGAGTGGGTCTGTGAATGGGTGAGTGAGTGTTTGAGTGAGTCTTACCGGCAGCAGAAAGTGAGAGATAGGGGTTGCTTATGAGAGTCAGTATGACAAAGTCTTTTGTTTATGTTCTTCAGCCACTTTGGTCCTGATGAGAGTCCCCGCACTGGGAGGTACTCGAAACGTGTAGACCACGGCGTTCTGGCCAATCTAATAGAAATATTGTAGTTGTTCTGAATTGGGTTAAATTCATTACATTGATAGCTTATGCCTTTTGTGTTTGATGTCACATTAAGTGGATGTTTTGTAAATATATTATATTGTTTCTCAGGTTTTTGTTAAGTAGGAGTATGAATGTATGAATGACTGAGGTAGTGAATCTGGTAGAGTGGAGTATAGAGAATGCACTAAAGTTCAACTGAATATATGTGCGTGTGTATAAATGTGGGAAAATGAAAAGCTTGGTATTAGTAATTTACATCAGAGATATAAGTTGATTATATATGCTTTTCTGATAATTTGTGAATTCAGATTTGTAAAGAAATTCTTCTATGATTAAATCCAATGGAAAAATAGGTTGGTGTGACATTGGTTTGCTCAATGCACTGGTAAGTGTTTGTGAAGGGTGTAGCAACATTGGCGCTCTTTTGATATTTGTTGATACTTATGTCTAAGCCATACAGATTATGAAATGTAAATATGTGCATTAGTACAGAAAACAAGCTTATGTATTGGTTACATGTGATGAGCTTTTGAGCAAATCTCTTTTTCTATGTCTCAGTCACATGACTCTATGTACGATCTCCATGAACAAACTGCGAGGTGTGTGAACAAGGTCAAGGCTGTGACCAAAACGTGTAACGGCGGATAAGTTAAGCAAAAACAAAATCATTGCAACTGGAGATCTTGATGTCTGCACCTAGTCCCTTTGGGGATGTGAGAAGAAGTATTGTGACAATATATATACATCCTGGAGTGCCTGTTGTTTATTTGGCTTTCCCGCCGGAGTTCGGAGCATATATATATATATATATATATATATATATATATATATATATATATATATATATATATAAATATATATATATATATATATATATATATATATATATATATATATATATATATATATATATACATATATACCACAGAACCTTCTGAAATTCACAAAGAATGGGAGGGACACAGTGGGGAATTCAGGAAAGGATTTATTTTTCACAAAAAAAGCTTAGGGCATGACGTGTTTCGGAGCAATTTCCTTTTTCAAATGCCAGCTTCAACAAAGGCACTCCCACCAGATCTTTAAAATAACCATTGGTGGCCATTCAGGTGGGCTGGGTCAGAGTTAGAAATGGACCTGCAGACGCATTGGCTGACTACAAGTCCCAACATGCAATTCTCACCGCATGCCAGGTAAGTTCCTTTTCCCAGCCTCTTGTGTCCCACTGGGGTACCGGATGAAATGTAGAAGGCTGCTGTGAACTGAGGCAGCTCGTTGTTGGCGAAAACAATTTCCTCTCCCGATTCCCCAACCCATTTAACCGCATAGATCCCCGTTGCTTCCGGCCTGAAAAACAAGGATACAATGTTCCAAGATTTCTCCGTGAAGTCACGGACTGCGATGAGCAGCGTACTTCCGTCAAGCGAGGATTCGATGGGTCAAAGTCGTACCAATATTTTGTTGAAATGAAAAAGTTGCCGAAGCTGCCCAGCTTACTTTGTCCTCTTTGTGAAGACGGGTCATCTCAATTGCGCTCAGGGCTAGAGCGAAACACATACCACGGAATGTTCTGAAATTCACAAAGAACGGGAGGGACACAGCAGGGAATTCGGGAAATTATTTATTTTCCTCTAAAAAAGCTTAGGGCATGACGCGTTTCGGAGCAATCTCCTTTTTGAAATGCCAGCTTCAACAAAGGCACTCCCACCAGATATTTTAAAATAACCCCAGTTGTTCCGCCATTAGTGGCCATTCAGGTGGGCTGGGTCAGAGTTACAAACGGACCTGCAGATGCATTGGCTGACTACAAGTCCAAAAATGCAATACTCACTGCATGCCAGGTAAGTTCCTTTGCCCAGCCTCTTGTGTCCCACTGGGGTACCGGATGAAATGTAGAACGCTGCTGTGAACTGAAGCAGCTCGTTGTTGGCGAAAACAATTTCCTCTCCCGAGTCCCCAACGCCTTCAACCACATAGATCCCGTTGCTTCCGGCCCGAAAAACAAGGATACAATGATCCAAGATTCCTCCATGAAGTCACGGACTGCGATGAGCAGCGGCACTTCTGTGAAGCGAGGATGCGGTGGTCAAAGCTATACCAATACCTTGGTGAAATGAAAAAGTTGCCGAAGCTGCCCAGCTGACTTTGTCCTCTTTGTGAAGGCGGGTCACCTCAATTGCGCTCAGGGCTAGAGCGAAACACATACCACGGAATGTTCTGAAATTCACAAAGAATGGGAGGGACACAGCGGGGAATTCGGAAAAGGATTTTTTTTTTCACTTAAAAAGTTTAGGGCATGACACGTTTCGGAGCAATTTCCTTTTTCAAATGCCAGCTTCAATAAAGGCACTCCCACCAGATCTTTAAAATAACCCCAGTTGTTCCGTCACAGTCCCATTACTCCAAATCTTCGGAAAAAATAGGTACAGTCCACACTGTCCCTGAAAAAAAACAAAGGTTAAAGGGACATTATAGAATCACTGAAATTTCATTTTTACATTTATTTTGAGAAACTATAACTTGTTCCTTAAATTATATCTTGCACCCCCACCATGCATAGTGTTGACATCAAAGGTGTAATTTTAGATGTTGCAGTCATGCTATCAATGATCGAAAAGACAACAAGACCTAGTCCGCAGGGCAATCGTTTAGTGTATATCTGTGGGTATAAGTGGATATGTCTACAGATCTTTCCACCACACCTTTGAGTTTACCAATAGGTGTATTACTCCAGATGCTTGCCAATAAGTCATAAAAGTAGCCAATCTCTGATACATCTAACTTTAGACAACACAGGACATACATTCACAAGAGAGACGACACATGAAAAAATGTGTGAATAGCTAGAAGACACCTCACGGGCGCACCACCATTGGGGCCCCTGGTTGGTACTCACCAGGGTGGCCCTGTTCTCATCATTGGTATCAACTAGCTTAACAGAAACGTGACCGACTGAGTTGTAAGCGAATCGATAGGGAGTATTCGCTTCTCTCTTTGTTTTATATATGTGTCTACTGTTAGCGGACAGGAGAATACAAATAAAGAGGTTCATATTCTTGTGCGCTCAGTATTTGTTTTGTTATATGTTGAACGTTGTTAGTCCTTGTCACATATAAGTTTGTGTCCACTGCACCATTCACTGTCTTTTTCCTTTGGGAGTCGGTCACGTTTCTGTTAAGCTAGTTGATACCAATGATGAGAACAGGGCCACCCTGGTGAGTACCAACCAGGGGCCCCAATGGTGGTGCGCCCGTGAGGTGTCTTCTAGCTATTCACACATTTTTTCATGTGTCGTCTCTCTTGTGAATGTATGTCCTGTGTTGTCTAAAGTTAGATGTATCAGAGATTGGCTACTTTTATGACTTATTGGCAAGCATCTGGAGTAATACACCTATTGGTAAACTCAAAGGTGTGGTGGAAAGATCTGTAGACATATCCACTTATACCCACAGATATACACTAAACGATTGCCCTGCGGACTAGGTCTTGTTGTCTTTTCGATTGATTGAGTGGAGGGCGACCTGGTCCTGTAAATCCCTCTGTACTCCTAGTAGATGAGTATGCTATCAATGATGTCATAGAACATGTCATGAGTGATGTAATATGTTAGGTTATAAGCAGAGCATGGCAAGGGCGCAGGCTGTAGCTACTTTATAACATGAGTTATAGTTACTTGAAATAACCTGCTGCTAGGCCCTGCATCCAACCCCTCACAGGCAGCCAACCATTTCCTAGCAAGAGCAGGTATTGCTCCCAACACAAGGGAGCAGCTTTTCTTTTGCTCCTACAAGCGTGGGATTCATTCTAGGGTTCCCTAACCTGCAAGAGCACAGGCAGGGAGAAACTTCCCTGCTAGCCCTCTCACGGGCAGGATAACCATGGTACCCCTGGGGATGGGTCCCTGGGACACAGTCAGTGAGCCTACCAAGGGAGATGGCGTAGCTGGGGCATATTATAATTCGGGGAGGGGGCTGCATGCCCCACCCATTCACTTTGTAACTGTCCTCAGAGATGTGGTCCCAGGGGCCTTAAGGAGGCTCCGAGAGGGGTTCACTAGCTCCATCCCCTCAATTTAAAACATGGCCTGGGTGATGTAGTCACCGGGCCCTGTGCTGGCTCAGGAAGAGGGCTTTGTGAACCTCAAATACTTGTTATATTTATACAGTTTCCTTGCCTTTATTAATTGCATGAACATTACACAAATACAAGATAACATGATCACATAAACCACTATCACCAAAAAGGACTCACAGATCAAGCAGCCAGCATAGAGATAACAAGAATACAGGTTAAAAGATTCTATGAATCTTTCAACATGTTATTAGTGTTTAGTTATCTTTACAACATAACAACGAAAAAAAACATATAAAATGTGGACTGCTAAAAGTGTAAACCATAAACATAAACCAAATGAAAGGGTATGGGGAATCAAAAGAAAACAAGTATTTGCGGAACTAATAGGTCCTGGCTTAGTAAGGCTGAGCTATTGGCTTTGCCAATGCTTTTTGGCATTCACATTCAAATGCATGCTTCAAGACTCATGTGCAGGCATGGCCAAAATATTGAAAATGGTTGTGTTAGATCTGGGGGTCTCTAGTTGGCAGGGATAGGTACCACTGTCCAAATAGGGACCCTTGCTTCTAGTCAGGACAAGGAGATAACTCTCTGAGATAACCCCTGCTCGCCCTCTAGGTAGCTTGGCCTGAGCAGTCTAGGCTAATCAGAGGCAATGCGTAAAGTATTTGTACCAACACTCACAGTAACACAGTGAAAACACCACAAACTGATTCCACAACAGTTTAGAAAAATAAAGGTATTTAATCTAAAACTACATAAGACCAAAACGATAAAAATCCAACATACACAGTTCAAATATGGTTTCAAAAAGAGTTCTTAAGGTTGCGTTAAAATTCTTCAAGTTGCGGTAAAATAAACCACAGATGCGTGAAAAGTTCACAGTTGCGTCACGTTTACTCACAGTACCTTTAGTTGCAACAAAGTTCCAAAAGCAGAAGCTGGTGCGGTGGAAAACAAGCGATGCGTTGCTCCTGAGACCCTGGGGAGGCGATGCGACAGCCCCGCTGCAGCAGCGGGCGTGTTGCGACGAATCCGGTCTGTATGGGGAGGAAGGCCACTTGTATGGATTCCGGTGCGTAGGTTCGGTAGGAAGTCTGTTCTCGCAAAGGCACGATGCGACGATCTCGTAGGTGCTGCGACGATCTCCGGGGCGACGATGCGCGGTCCAGCGGCGATCCTTTCTCTCGCAGCTCCTCGATGCGATGATTCTGCGACGACACTCGCAGCGACGTGATGCGGTCCGCAAGCAAGCGGTGCGGCGTTCTCACCCAGCGACGACAGGCTCTGCGACGATACTCGCAGCGATGTTCGATTCTCCCGCACCGGTCTGGTGCGTCCCGCAAACGAAGGATGCAACGTCTCTGGCAGCAGCGTCAGGCGCTGCGACGATCTCGACCTCCGTAGCGGCGGGAAACTTCTCGCACTGTCGGGGATGCGCTCCGCAAGCGAGCGATGCGACACTTTTCAGATTCAAAAGTCACTCAAGCTTAGTTTCAAGCTTCCCAGCACAGGTCCAACCTCCAGAGGCCCCACAACTGGATCAAGCACTCTAGGAGGGACAGAACTCTCTCAGCAGAGTTCAGGGAAGGGGTGAAGTCCTTTTGTTCCTGGGACTTCAAAACAGGGAGCCAGCTCTTCTCAGGCCCTTGGAGATTCCTTCAAGACAGGGGACACAGCACACAGCAAGGTCCTTCCCCTCTCCTTGGCAGCAAAGCAACAGCAGGTCAGTCCAGCAGAGCAACAGCAGGACAATCTTCCTTCTTCAGAGTCAGCTTTCTCCTTGGCAGAGGTTCCTTCTTGATTTCCAGGATGATCTAATTTTCTGTTGTCAGGGGTCCTGTACTTATACCCCTAAAGTCTTTGTTCTCTTGGTGCATGTGGGCCCTGTGCCCGGTCTGAACCAGTTCTGGGTGGATCCTGAGTACTTTGTTTTGCTGGCTTCTGGCTTCCTTCCAGAGTGAGGGGCAGGGTCCTCAGCCGCCCAGCAGGGGGGTGGAGCCAGCATTGTGGAGGCAGGCACAGCCCTATTCAGCCCAGGTGCTAACTCCTCCCACCACTCCAGTTGCAACTGCAGTCATTCAGCCTAGTGCTGACTCATCCATCCTGCTGGGGAATTCCCCAGCCCCTGTCACTCACAAACCAGACAGTCAATACACAAACAGGCCCAGGCACACAGAAGGGTCAGACAAGAGAACAGCAACTTTCTAAAAGTGCTGTTCTCAAACACAGGATTTAAAAACAACCTTTCCTAAAAGATGTGTTATTAAATTCTGAGTTCAGGGATACTAGATACTTATGTCCTATCTTGTTCCCATGGGAAGAAATGCTGTTAACCACTGTAGCCAGCATCCCCCATGTTAATCTATGGAGCAAGATAGCCTTACAATAGTGAAAAACGAAAATGGCTGTAATTCACTACCAGAACATGTTACCTGCACCAGTACATGCTCTACCTTTCACATACACTGCACCCTGCTCAGGGGGGTACCTTGGGCCTTCCATAGGGGTGCTGATGTGCACGAAAAGGGAAGGGTTAGGCCTGGTCAGTGGGGACACTGACCAGGAGGACATGGCAGTTCTAAACTGCCCATAGGCACTGCAGTGGCAGGCCTGAGACACCATTTTAGAGCTACTCATGTGGGTGGCACAATCAGTGCTGCAGGCCCACTAGTAGCATTTGTCATCACCAGCCCTGGCACACCCAGTGCACTTTACTAGGGACTTCATGGTGATACAAATATGCCAAACATGTATATTCAATCAGAATAACAATTTACACAGGGAGCACTTACACTCTGGCACTGATCAGCAGTGGCAGAGTGTCCAAAGCATCTAAACCAGCAAAAACGAAATCCAGCACAGCATCAAAAATACAGGAGGTAGAGGCAAAAAGATAGGGGGAAACCACGCCAAAGATGCCAGGTCTAACAGGTTGTCTATTAAAGAAAACCCTGTGCAAGATCATTGCCGTCGCACATATGTGTTTGCGCATGCGTCATGACACATCATGGACAACTTTACTATACTGTTCTTTGACGATGGATTGCCATGTTCGAATGACAAATTCAGATTTAAACAGAAAAAAGAATAACAAGTGTGTTCCAATTCATGAAAGGAGGAGAGTGGCCTGGGACCACTTTGCAGCCGCTGGCCCTCATAGTTAAAAAAATGTGAAAAAGATGAAAATATTTATAACAGAAATCGGGATGGAACGCATCAGGAAGCAGGGGAAGGGAGGAAACAGAATGTGTGTGAAGGTTGGTAGAGGAGCAAGTGAAGATAGGAAACGTGCAAACTAATTGAATGTTCATTGCGAAAGAAAAATAGAGTTCCCTCAAGTTAGCAGTGGTATTATAAAACTCATCTAATCAGAACACTAAAATAAAAATGTGAAACAAATAAAAAACTTAAGGAGGAACGCCTTTGAATCAAGAGCAGGTAACTGAGAAAGACAACAAAACCATTGAATCAATGAGTGAAAGAAGATTGTAAAGTGCATAGCTACTCCAACAGGAGTGTCTCAACGCTAATAGGTCAAACTCCCAAAAGAAATCACAAAAGCCAAATGAAACAGAGACAGCATATCTGAAGAGCCAGGTTTTTTCAAAGTTCTTTGGAAAAGAAGTTCTGTCTTAGATAACTTCAGCTGAAACAGAAGAGAGTTCCAAAACTTGGATGAGAGGAAGCAAAGAGATCTCCCACCAGTGCAAACTTTTTTTAGACTGGGGGCGGGGGGGCTGAGCTAACAAGGCATCGGAAGACCTGAGATGTCTCAGAGGAGAATAGGGTGTAATGAGTAGGTACAAATGAGTCACACCTGTCTTTCTAAATATTTAATAAAAACAGAAGACTTTGAAAGAAAGGAATTTCTTCACCGGTAGCCAGTGGAGTTTGTGAAGTACCGAGCAAATGGGTACCTGTTTCAGAAGGTTTAACAAAAGCAGTGCTGCAGAGTTCTGGACACGTTGGAGCCTCATAAGACTACACTGATAGACTCTCAGATGTAAGATGTTAAAGTAATCCTGCCGAGATATAACTTGTGCTCGGATTACTGTCTTCTAGGCAGATACAGGTAGGAGGCTAATGATGTTTTTGAGAGATTTCTGGATACCAAAACACTTACCTACTTAGGCCATGATTTGACTGTCAAAGGTGAGATTTTCATCAAACCAAATTCCTAGGTTTTTAACCCTAAGCTTTGGAGTGGAAAATAACCCAATGACACTGGCCACCAATTAGGGGACCAGATTGAGGCTTGCTGCTGAGGATGAGTACCTCAGTCTTACCTGCATTTAGTTCCAGGCAGTTGAGGTCCATCTATTGAGCTACCTTTGACAGGCAAGTCCTCAGGGAGATGGGCGCAATAGCAGAAGTCTGCAATAGGGTGAAAATCAGCTGAGTGTCATCTGCGTATGATATAATATCAAATTCATAATGCTCAGTGATATCAGCCAGGGGGGAGCAAATAAAGATTCAATAGGGTAGGGCTCAATGAGGAGCCCTGTGCCACCCACTGGGACAGTAGAACAACCTGTGAGCTGAAAGGCCTCTGCAGGACCTGAAAAGTGCGGCCCTGCAGAAAGAATGCAAGCCATTAAAGCCCTATGACTGACCACGAAACCCCGCAACTGCTCTAAGAAGCGGCTGTGAGATACGATGTTGCAGGCCGCACCCAGATCCAACAACAGCAGAGCTGCAATGTCACAGTGTCATAAGAGCAAGGAGCTGACCCCAATGCCACTCCAACTATATGTTATGTATTGGAAACTATAACTCTGCCAAGAGATAGGTGAAGAAATAATTTCTCTGTGAAACCTGATAACAGACTTTCCAAGGCTAGCCAGAACTAATGATTGGGTAATTCTTTATAAAAGGGTCACAAAACCAGGAAGTTATCAAAATCTTCTTTAGATCAACTAAGGAAGGGATAAATCAAGTTTTCTTTGAATACTTTAATACCTCTGTCTCCAAAGTAAGGCGAAAACATACTTGTGGGTGGGTTAGGTCTGAGACAAGATCTGGCAGACGCCATATACCACATAGACCGCCTTCTGTGGTAGGTGTTAGAGAGGGGTACACTTTGTTAGCCAAAAAAACATTTGCATGTTGTGATAGATATTCATGATAAACGTGTTCCACATTATCATTGTGAGCATCAAAGTTTTGGACAGGAATTTGGAGCTTGAGATGTGTAGGGTCAATGAAACATATTTGTCCCAGCATTCATCACTTAAATTGGTTAAAGGCAAAGTACAGTTTTGCACAATTATACATCATGGCTGAATTTTTAGAGGTAGGGTCTATATTAAAATTGGCTGAAATAGAGTTTGGCTATTTTGTGGTGATTGAGGAAACTTTGGGAGGCACTTCATATAAATAAGGGTTTTTAAATTAGTAAACAGGCCCACAATATAGAGCACAATTAAGTCATGACAGCTAGCAATCAGGTGGTTTTCTTTTACAATGTCTTTCCTTTAACTCCTGGTCCTAATACCATTTAGAATCTGTTTTTGGTAGGGGACATACAGAGAGATAGTTTTGCCTCCATCAACATGCTGCCCTTCATTTCTCTGCTTACCAGTAGACATAAATTGTAAATAGAATATATTGTTTTTTTATGATCCACTTTATTAACACAACATCCACTTGAATCCACTGTGTTTGAAAGGATAACCTAATATTTTATTTTTTGCACTCGTTTTTATCAAACATTTTTCATTTTATCTTAATCTCTTCATCTGCAATACATATAACATTAACAATATATATACAACATGAAATCCACTCAACAAAAAACAATACTACATAGACATATATACAGAAAAGAAAAAAATGTGGTAACTCATAACAACTAAGGACAACTTGTTTAACACAATCCAAAATCTGCTAAAGTTTGGGAGAATGCGTAATGTCCAATTTATTTTCAACTCACTACACCTAATATGTTCCCCCTCTGAGGATGAATGTACAACTTTAGGATTCATTCTCTTAATTCTACCTGACCAATTATTTTTTTCAGTCCCTTATATCACTGTTAAATATTCGCAAGTGGTATACTTGAATTATGTGTAGAGAAGGATCTCAAACTTCTTTCCCAGAATTAATGCCAACGCGTTTTGACCCCTGTATTAACCGGGGATGCATGCGCTTTTATAGCGAGGTCATCATCAGGGCGTAACATCATAAGACAATTCGCATAAATAGTGCAAGTCGTTTCCATGTAGTCTTTTCTCAATAAATGTCTTTCTGAGTATTTTTATATTGCAGACGAAGTTCCAGCATTGGGAGCTTAAGACCCAGGCCCAACTGGTGTATGCTCCACCAGTTCCTTGTTGCCGCAATCAGCATTCGTTAGTCAATTGTGCTTTTAGAACAAAACATATGTTTTAGAATCCCACTTAATATTTTATTTTATGTGACAGGTAGGTAGGTACCCATGGAAATGTGCTGGGTCTGTAGTTAGTAGATCACTAATTGTTTCATATATGTATACCTTCTTTCCTTCGTCATCCTCACTTCATTTTGGAAGTAGTAATGGGATAGCTGTTTGTGGTAGGGGCTTTAAGCAAGCTGACAAGCTAATCATCAGATGCTAACCATAATAGGTAATAATAATCAGAACCTGCAGGGTGCAGAAGACAGACCTTTCTTGACCCATTCTGTCAAAGACGAATCAAGACATATTGCCCTTTTGCCCTTATGGTCAACTTACACATTCAGTGAACTTAGATGTTGCTGGAATCATCGACTTGAACCCTAGAAAACTATGCCAGCATATGTTGCTCATAATACGGGCTGCTAGAATTCGGCAATTCTGCAGACTGTGGTATTTTCCAATTATTATGTATTCATAGCATTTGCTATATAACCCACATTCTCTATTGCAGTTTGCTTAGCTATCAATATCTGTATCCAAGTGTCAAAGTGGTACCCATAAAGTGAAACCTTTGCATATGCATTATTAATGTGTGTACAATTGTAAATTGTGAAATGATAAGGTTGCAGCAAGTGCCACATTATGCCACATAATTTCCATTGTCTTGCTGGATAATTTATTCAACCTAGCTGCATAATTGGGTCCTCTGTTGCTGCATAACTCTAGTGGTTCAGTTGATAATCAAATTCAACGACTAGTCTTATCACTAACTAGCCTATTTCACCGGACCTGGGACTATATGCCCAATCAACTTTTTAAATAAGTCACATGACCAAGAAGTTATAACCCACTGCTGCATGTGGTCCATTCCCAGGAAGGTGAGATTCTGTATATGTTGACCTGAGTACTGATAGACACCCACTCTGCTAGAAAATATATGCTGTACAAGATTTCATAGTCTATACGTTTTATATAATGTTTTTAACAGAAATGCGGCATGACAGATTGCACCCATGTACTTGGGGATTTGATTGGTACAGGCACATTTTAAAACACTGCATTAGGACCAGAAGGGTAGGTCATTCAGTTATGGCAAATGTCAACCTTTCCATAAAAGAATTAACATTGTCCTATGTGATGTTTTCTTTTTTAAACTATGATAATGTAAAAATGCTTTATTTTCCGTTGCCAATTTCAATTTTGTTTAGAAGGCATGTCAATACAAGAGTCTGGTGAAGTGCAATCCATTCCCATTCATATGCATTGTTCCATTAAAGTCATCAATTCCCTATTCAAATCACTACACACAATTTTGAGGCTCTGTAGAATAGACCAAATAGGAGTTTCAAACCTATCCGGTCTGGTTCTGAGTTGTGTTGTTTGAATTGGTACTTGCAGGTCTATCGGATGATTAGCAAGAAGCAATAACTTCTTGAACACGTCTGATCAATTTCCAGTTTCCTGCATATCCTCTTATTAAATCACGTTTATCGTATTTTGTGTATTTATTCCATTGTCACAAATAATGATTTCCTAAAAAAGTCAGATGTGTCAGCCTTACAATACCCTAAAATAGGGAGAAAACATCCAGATAATTAGACTGAAAATAATTGAGGTTAAAAGTGCAAGTCTGAAAAGAATTGGTTTGTTTAAAAGAGAAGAAACCAAGCTGAAAGGAGAGGTGGACCACATATGTAATATCATATTTCTCTACAGTTTACTAATCCACCTTGCCAGAGGGTAATCACAGCAACTCACCTACACAAAAGGCTTTAAATTACACACCTGTGTTTAAAATACCTACCTCATTGGTCCCGAAGAAAGCACAATAAACTATACTGACTAGTGCTGCAACATGTAAACTGTGCATGTCATTTTGGGTGTAGTATGAAATATTGTAGTATGTGAAGAAATTCATGAATGTATGTATTAAAGTAGTTGGCTGTATCCTTAGACACTATTTTAATATGTGGATACTATCATGTATGAGTCTATCAACCCCTTTTGAAACTAATGATTTGCCATTTACATATGAATTAAATATTCTTTCACATAGAGGGAATCATTAATTCGTTCTCCTACTATAAGGCAGGAATGTCAGGGATGATTTCTAGATATGAACTGTGGTTGACGAAAAATATCCTTGTGATAGTAATGCCTATTGGGTGGATTCCTATCAGAAGGTGGTGCCTATGATGAGAAACAGCTGGAGTGGCCACCATTTTGAGGTCCTGAAAAAGCCAGCTGAGGTAAGTGCCTTACCTTAGGTGTTCAAATTGATGGAGTGTATTTTATATGAATAAAGATATATATTGTGTATGACTGTGAAATAACAAAAAGTCAGCCATATTGAGATAGTTCCTAGGCAGTAATGATGACCCCCTGTGTTAGAAAGATTTGTACACCGTAGCGGAATTTGAGATAACACGCAGAGCCCGCATTTCTATTCAGGTGGTTATTTTTTTCTTTTTTATATATATGTTATGAATAGTGGTGTTACTGAGTCTGGGTATTTCATTCCTCTACTTCTCTTGGTCTATATGAAACAAAGAGGAGTCATTCTTTTTCCTGAACATGTGGTATCCCTAAAATGATGCAAAACATTTAAAAATGTCTGACACCTTACTGCAAATAGTTCACCCACCAGTTTCTAATTTTATAACATGATGGAACTGAGAGATTGCATGTGGGAGTACCTTCTGCAGATGCCTGCAAATACTGAGATTTTGGCCATAGTATACCTTGTGAATGACATGTATCTTTTACCCTGCAATGTTTTGCCCACATGATTTCTACCCCGCAGTCTTTACCATGCAGATAAGTACCACGCAGGAAGATAATGCCAATGAGATTTTACCTTTACCCTGCATCATTCACCCCGCAGTTCTATACTCCGCAGGTAAATCATTTTTCCAGTAACATTATTTTATTGTCATTTTGAAGGCAATAGGGGTAAAGGTACAGGTAGAGTTAATTGAGGAGATAGGGTGAATTTAGGGTTACGGGAGTGTAGGGATACGTGAGGATGAGGGCGTTACCGGGTGGGTAAAGGTAATGGAGGTAGGGGTGTTTAGGGTTAAAGGGTGGGTAGAGGTAAAGGGGTAAGTATGAATAAAGGGTTACGTTGTGGATGGAGGTAAATTAAAGAAAGGGTAATTTAGGGTTAAAGGGTAGGTAGAGCTAAAGGGTAATACGAATGATATTAGGGCTAAGGCATGGGTAAAGGTAAATGGAGGCAAGGGTGATTTTAGGGTTAAGTGGTGGGTAGAATATTGGGACAAAGGGTCATTTTTAAGTTAGGCTCTGGTTAGAGGTAAATGGTGATAAGGGTCATTTTAGCGTTAAATGGTGGAAAGATAAACAGAGGTAAGCGTGATTTTAGGGTTATGGGCTGGGTAGAGGTAAAGGAAAGCAAGGATGATTTTAGGATTATGGGGTGAGTAAAGCAAAGTGGAGTAAAGGCTGATTTTAGAGTTAAGGGATGGGTAGAGATGAATGGAGGTAAGGGTGAGTTTATGGTTAAGGTGTGAGTAAAGGCAAAGGGGAGTAAAAGGTGATTTTAGAGTTAGGGGATTGGCAGAGATGAATGGAAGTAAGGTTAATTTTAGGGTTAAGGTGTGGGTAAAGGACAAAGGGTTTGTTATGATTCAGGGGCACATAGAATCAAAGGAAGGTAAGGGTTGTTTTAATAGAAGGGGTTTGGTGTTTACCCCCAAAACAATATAGGTGCACACACACACACACACACACACACACTGCTAGAGTGAAATTAGGAACTCCCGTTCATGCATAAAGTAGTTCAAAAGGAATGTCAATCATCACAATGTGAAGCTTCGTCAGGCTTTCAATGAGGATTGAATTGAAGGTGGAATGAAGAGTGTGACGGTGCGAGAAAAACAGTGGGTGCAATTTGAATCAAAATATCGCAACCGCTAAGTCCGCGTTAAAATGTATTGAAGGTTTAAATGTTAAAAACAAGTTGAGATAAGTCTCATAAAATTACATTTTAACACTCTAACAGCGCTGTGTGTAAACGTACACCAAGACAGTCAATATCTGTTTCTTCTGTACATCGTTGTAGATGTACGGCGAAAAAGTCAAACACTTGTAAGCAGAAGTTTGATAATCCGACTTGTTAAATTGCATGCGCTGAGTATAGAATAAAGAAAAATCTTACTTGAGAGTTCCGTTTTAAAGTAAGACAGCCACGTAGAGACGGCTTCTTTAATTATGCAAAGATGAGATTACCGCTGATTCCTGAAGCTGGAGTTGAGTTGTTGTTTAACCCAGTCATCGCCAGTGTTAAATAGTGGGTTCCTTGGTGAATCAAGACACAGGAATCTGGAAATCTTCTAAAGTACTTTATTCCTAGTTAAAGGTGTCACTAGCTCAGCCACCCAACTGACAGCAGGCTCATCTCAGTACCGATGAAAACATTCTAACTCTGAGCCAGGGCAGCTTATCATTCAAGAACACAAATAAGTTAATGGGAGATGCTAATGTTTACTAAACACATAAGTATCATTAAGTATCATTACAACAGGTTTGTTATGGTTCAGGGGCACGTAGAATTAAAAGGAGGTAAGGTTTTTTTTATTTTAAGGGGGTTTGGTGTTTACCCCAAAAACAATACATGTGCACACGCACAGACACACAAACACCCACACACCCACACACACACACACACACAGCTAGAGTAAAATTAGGAACTGCCGTTCATGCATAGAGTAGTTCAAAAGGAATGTCAATCATTACAATGTGAGTCTTCACGTAGCATGCCATTACCCCTGTGGGTATTACAGCTCATTGACTTTTACAACGTGTTCTAATACCACGCAGGGCTTTACAACAAATGCCTTAACCCTGTGTTGTAAAGTAAAGTTTGATATAAGTGTGTATATGTATGTATTTATGTATATATATTTATACACAAATATATTATATATATATATATTTTGAGGAATAGAAATTTACATCAAGCCATACCTTCCAATGATTCGTGTCTCTCTATTTGCCGGAAGGAAGTTGGAGAGTGATCTGTTTTTGCATATATATATATATATATATATATATATATATATATATATATATATATATATATATATATATATATATATATATATATATATATATATATATATATTCAAAGTTGCCCTTGTGAATGAAGCCGCCAGCCAAAGGTTCCATTTAAGCATTTTAATGTTGAGGAAAGCAACAGCTCACATGCCAGAACAATGTCTTCAAGTTGCATCGCCAAACGCGTTTCGTGCTCCCCTGAGCACTTGATCACGGGCTGGTTTTTCGCCTTGCAGTCCCAAGAGTCAATTGCCAGCACGTTTGTTTTAATAGTTTTCGCCCCAGAGGGCGTGGCAGCCCGAACTGACTGCTGGTCTTTGTTGTGCTGTGCAGTATTTCTCCAGTGAGTCGATCCTGGGATGCAAAAAATAAAAACGATATAAAACCCCAGTGGGTTGAAAATCACTGTCCTGAGCTGGGGGCTGTTGTGTAGCGCTTACATCCACGCGCCTCTGGCCCTTCAAGCGCTGACGCTGTAATCGTCAGCAAAGATCCGCATACGCGGCGGGGCTTCATTCGCGACCGGACCCAGCCGCAGAAAATCCAAACATTCAAAGTTGCCCTTGTGAATGAAGCCGCCAGCCAAAGGTTCCATTTAAGCATTTTAATGAGGAGGAAAGCAACAGCTCACATGCCAGAACAATGTCTTCAAGTTGCATCGCCCAACGCGTTTCGTGCTCCCCTGAGCACTTGATCACGGGCTGGTTTTTCGCCTTGCAGTCCCAAGAGTCAATTGCCAGCACGTTTGTTTTAATAGTTTTCGCCCCAGAGGGCGTGGCAGCCCGAACTGACTGCTGGTCTTTGTTGTGCTGTGCAGTATTTCTCCAGTGAGTCGATCCTGGGATGCAAAAAATAAAAACGATATAAAACCCCAGTGGGTTGAAAATCACTGTCCTGAGCTGGGGGCTGTTGTGTAGCGCTTACATCCACGCGCCTCTGGCCCTTCAAGCGCTGACGCTGTAATCGTCAGCAAAGATCCGCATACGCGGCGGGGCTTCATTCGCGACCGGACCCAGCCGCAGAAAATCCAAACATTCAAAGTTGCCCTTGTGAATGAAGCCGCCAGCCAAAGGTTCCATTTAAGCATTTTAATGAGGAGGAAAGCAACAGCTCACATGCCAGAACAATGTCTTCAAGTTGCATCGCCCAACGCGTTTCGTGCTCCCCTGAGCACTTGATCACGGGCTGGTTTTTCGCCTTGCAGTCCCAAGAGTCAATTGCCAGCACGTTTGTTTTAATAGTTTTCGCCCCAGAGGGCGTGGCAGCCCGAACTGACTGCTGGTCTTTGTTGTGCTGTGCAGTATTTCTCCAGTGAGTCGATACTGGGATGCAAAAAATAAAAACGATATAAAACCCCAGTGGGTTGAAAATCACTGTCCTGAGCTGGGGGCTGTTGTGTAGCGCTTACATCCACGCGCCTCTGGCCCTTCAAGCGCTGACGCTGTAATCGTCAGCAAAGATCCGCATACGCGGCGGGGCTTCATTCGCGACCGGACCCAGCCGCAGAAAATCCAAACATTCAAAGTTGCCCTTGTGAATGAAGCCGCCAGCCAAAGGTTCCATTTAAGCATTTTAATGAGGAGGAAAGCAACAGCTCACATGCCAGAACAATGTCTTCAAGTTGCATCGCCCAACGCGTTTCGTGCTCCCCTGAGCACTTGATTACGGGCTGGTTTTTCACCTTGCAGTCCCAAGAGTCAATTGCCAGCACGTTTGTTTTAATAGTTTTCAGCCCCAGAGGGCGTGGCAGCCCGAACTGACTGCTGGTCTTTGTTGTGCTGTGCAGTATTTCTCCAGTGAGTCGATCCTGGGATGCAAAAAATAAAAACGATATAAAACCCCAGTGGGTTGAAAATCACTGTCCTGAGCTGGGGGCTGTTGTGTAGCGCTTACATCCACGCGCCTCTGGCCTTCAAGCGCTGACGCTGTAATCGTCAGCAAAGATCCGCATACGCGGCGGGGCTTCATTCGCGACCGGACCCAGCCGCAGAAAATCCAAACATTCAAAGTTGCCCTTGTGAATGAAGCCGCCAGCCAAAGGTTCCATTTAAGCATTTTAATGAGGAGGAAAGCAACAGCTCACATGCCAGAACAATGTCTTCAAGTTGCATCGCCCAACGCGTTTCGTGCTCCCCTGAGCACTTGATCACGGGCTGGTTTTTCGCCTTGCAGTCCCAAGAGTCAATTGCCAGCACGTTTGTTTTAATAGTTTTCGCCCCAGAGGGCGTGGCAGCCCGAACTGACTGCTGGTCTTTGTTGTGCTGTGCAGTATTTCTCCAGTGAGTCGATCCTGGGATGCAAAAAATAAAAACGATATAAAACCCCAGTGGGTTGAAAATCACTGTCCTGAGCTGGGGGCTGTTGTGTAGCGCTTACATCCACGCGCCTCTGGCCCTTCAAGCGCTGACGCTGTAATCGTCAGCAAAGATCCGCATACGCGGCGGGGCTTCATTCGCGACCGGACCCAGCCGCAGAAAATCCAAACATTCAAAGTTGCCCTTGTAAATGAAGCCGCCAGCCAAAGGTTCCATTTAAGCATTTTAATGAGGAGGAAAGCAACAGCTCACATGCCAGAACAATGTCTTCAAGTTGCATCGCCCAACGCGTTTCGTGCTCCCCTGAGCACTTGATCACGGGCTGGTTTTTCGCCTTGCAGTCCCAAGAGTCAATTGCCAGCACGTTTGTTTTAATAGTTTTCGCCCCAGAGGGCGTGGCAGCCCGAACTGACTGCTGGTCTTTGTTGTGCTGTGCAGTATTTCTCCAGTGAGTCGATCCTGGGATGCAAAAAATAAAAACGATATAAAACCCCAGTGGGTTGAAAATCACTGTCCTGAGCTGGGGGCTGTTGTGTAGCTCTTACATCCACGCGCCTCTGGCCCTTCAAGCGCTGACGCTGTAATCGTCAGCAAAGATCCGCATACGCGGCGGGGCTTCATTCGCGACCGGACCCAGCCGCAGAAAATCCAAACATTCAAAGTTGCCCTTGTGAATGAAGCCGCCAGCCAAAGGTTCCATTTAAGCATTTTAATGAGGAGGAAAGCAACAGCTCACATGCCAGAACAATGTCTTCAAGTTGCATCGCCCAACGCGTTTCGTGCTCCCCTGAGCACTTGATCACGGGCTGGTTTTTCGCCTTGCAGTCCCAAGAGTCAATTGCCAGCACGTTTGTTTTAATAGTTTTCGCCCCAGAGGGCGTGGCAGCCCGAACTGACTGCTGGTCTTTGTTGTGCTGTGCAGTATTTCTCCAGTGAGTCGATCCTGGGATGCAAAAAATAAAAACGATATAAAACCCCAGTGGGTTGAAAATCACTGTCCTGAGCTGGGGGCTGTTGTGTAGCGCTTACATCCACGCGCCTCTGGCCCTTCAAGCGCTGACGCTGTAATCGTCAGCAAAGATCCGCATACGCGGCGGGGCTTCATTCGCGACCGGACCCAGCCGCAGAAAATCCAAACATTCAAAGTTGCCCTTGTGAATGAAGCCGCCAGCCAAAGGTTCCATTTAAGCATTTTAATGAGGAGGAAAGCAACAGCTCACATGCCAGAACAATGTCTTCAAGTTGCATCGCCCAACGCGTTTCGTGCTCCCCTGAGCACTTGATCACGGGCTGGTTTTTCGCCTTGCAGTCCCAAGAGTCAATTCCCAGCACGTTTGTTTTAATAGTTTTCGCCCCAGAGGGCGTGGCAGCCCGAACTGACTGCTGGTCTTTGTTGTGCTGTGCAGTATTTCTCCAGTGAGTCGATCCTGGGATGCAAAAAATAAAAACGATATAAAACCCCAGTGGGTTGAAAATCACTGTCCTGAGCTGGGGGCTGTTGTGTAGCGCTTACATCCACGCGCCTCTGGCCCTTCAAGCGCTGACGCTGTAATCGTCAGCAAAGATCCGCATACGCGGCGGGGCTTCATTCGCGACCGGACCCAGCCGCAGAAAATCCAAACATTCAAAGTTGCCCTTGTGAATGAATCCGCCAGCCAAAGGTTCCATTTAAGCATTTTAATGGGGAGGAAAGCAACAGCTCACATGCCAGAACAATGTCTTCAAGTTGCATCGCCCAACGCATTTCGTGCTCCCCTGAGCACTTGATCACGGGCTGGTTTTTCGCCTTGCAGTCCCAAGAGTCAATTGCCAGCACGTTTGTTTTAATAGTTTTCGCCCCAGAGGGCGTGGCAGCCCGAACTGACTGCTGGTCTTTGTTGTGCTGTGCAGTATTTCTCCAGTGAGTCGATCCTGGGATGCAAAAAATAAAAACGATATAAAACCCCAGTGGGTTGAAAATCACTGTCCTGAGCTGGGGGCTGTTGTGTAGCGCTTACATCCACGCGCCTCTGGCCCTTCAAGCGCTGACGCTGTAATCGTCAGCAAAGATCCGCATACGCGGCGGGGCTTCATTCGCGACCGGACCCAGCCGCAGAAAATCCAAACATTCAAAGTTGCCCTTGTGAATGAAGCCGCAAGCCAAAGGTTCCATTTAAGCATTTTAATGAGGAGGAAAGCAACAGCTCACATGCCAGAACAATGTCTTCAAGTTGCATCGCCCAACGCGTTTCGTGCTCCCCTGAGCACTTGATCACGGGCTGGTTTTTCGCCTTGCAGTCCCAAGAGTCAATTGCCAGCACGTTTGTTTTAATAGTTTTCGCCCCAGAGGGCGTGGCAGCCCGAACTGACTGCTGGTCTTTGTTGTGCTGTGCAGTATTTCTCCAGTGAGTCGATCCTGGGATGCAAAAAATAAAAACGATATAAAACCCCAGTGGGTTGAAAATCACTGTCCTGAGCTGGGGGCTGTTGTGTAGCGCTTACATCCACGCGCCTCTGGCCCTTTGGAACCTTTGGCTGGCGGCTTCATTCACAAGGGCAACTTTGAATGTTTGGATATATATATATATATATATATATATATATATATATATATATATATATATATATATATATATATATATATTCACTGAAAAAAACATAGGTTATAGACCATATATAGTTAGGAATTAGCATTTACAAAACCTTGAAAATTCATTGAAAAAACCATGGGTTATAGACCATATATAGTTAGGAATTAGCATTTAGAAAACCTTATTTTACTCACACAAAACCATTGAAATTCCATATATAGTTAGTTGCACTAACTATATATCGCGCACCCGCAATCCACTGCTGATGATGTCACATATTACATCATTCATGACATGGTCAGTGACATCACTGATGACATCACTGATGACATCTCAAATGACATCACTGATGACATCATCTAGTGTCTGTGTGTTTTTGTAAAGTTTAAATACGTTTTACATATTGAAGAATGACTGGATGTATGGAAGACTGAGTGTGTGTGTGGCTGGCTGGGAGGTGTGTGACTCTGTGCATAGCAATGTGTACTTGTATCAGTGATTGTATAAGAGAGTAAGTATGTGTTAGTATATGTGTGAAAAGTATGGTGTTCTGTGTTTAACTATAGATGAGGAAATCGAAGTGTGATTGATTCTTCACAGGACTGACTAGGTGTATGAGTGCATATGATAGTGTTCTAATATATGACCTAGTCTTACATCATTAGGAAACCAAAAGTGAAATGAACCAATGAAAAGTGTTATTACCAAGTCACATGACTTGCTGTGTTTACGTTAAGCGCTTTGCAGGGCCTCCCGGTTTGCTTCCAGAAACCTGCGCTTTGCGACTCGCTTCGCGTACCAGTTCGCTAACGTAGCACGTCATATGACGTATCACGCGACAACGTGAAACGTCATGCGGACGGGAGGCGTCACGATGTTGTTTTCTAACGCGGCACTTGCGGTAAAGAAACGTTTACCGGCTCGCGGTCTATTTCGCGGCATCAAGGTCAGCTAACGGGAAGCTTCCCGATTCGCGAAGCGGGAACGAAGAAAAAAAAATATTTAAAAAAAAAATTATTCATAAACATATAAAATATATTTTTGGATTTAAAGAAGAATACATTTTACAGCTACAGATATTAGCTGTTAAAAAACCAATGAAATTCACTGAAAAAACCATAGGTTATAGACCATATATAGTTAGGAATTAGCATTTACAAAACCTTGAAAATTCACTGAAAAAACCATAGGTTATAGACCATATATAGTTAGGAATTAGCATTTACAAAACCTTATTTTACTCACACAAAACCATTGAAATTCCATATATAGTTAGTTGCACTAACTATATATCGCGCACCCGCAATCCACTGCTGATGATGTCACATATTACATCATTCATGACATGGTCAGTGAAATCACTGATGACATCACTGATGACATCTCAAATGACATCACTGATGACATCACTGATGACATCATCCAGTGACTGTGTGTTTCTGTAAAGTTTAAATATGTTTTACATATTGAAGAATGAGTAGATGTATAAGTGTCTGGATGAAGCATTTAGTAGGTGGGTGACTGACTGTATGAGTGAGTGATTAAATGTGTCTCACTGAGTGCATGGCTTAGTGACTAAACTGTCTTAATTTGTGCATTATTATGTCTGTTGTTCTGTAAACTGCTGCATGTGTTGATCAGTAGCTATATGAGTAACTATATGGGTTATTGATTGATTGTCCAAGTATTTGTATGGGAGACTGAGTGTGTGTGTGGCTGGCTGGGAGATGTGTGACTCTGTGCAGATCAATGTGTACTTGTATCAAAAGGGAGTAAGTATGTGTTAGTATATGTTTGAAAATGTAAGGTACTCTATGTTTAACTGTATAGATTAGAAAATGGAAGTGTGATTGATTCTTTACAGGACTGACTAGGTGTGTGAGTAACTCCATGGATGAGTGGCAGAGTGTGAGTGTCTGTATAGGTGTATGAGTGCATATGATAGTGTTGTAAAGATGAGTGATGGTATGTATGAATGATTGTATGGGTGAATGAGTGAATGTGTGTGTAGACGTAGGAATCATTGATGTGACCATTGATGTCAAATGAGATATCATCAGTGATGTCATCAGTAATGTCATTTGAGATGTCATCAGTGATGTCACTGACCATGTCATGAATGATGTAATATGTGACATCATCAGCAGTGGATTGCGGGTGCGCGATATATAGTTAGTGCAACTAACTATATATGGAATTTCAATGGTTTTGTGTGAGTAAAATAAGGTTTTGTAAATGCTAATTCCTAACTATATATGGTCTATAACCTATGGTTTTTTCAGTGAATTTTCAAGGTTTTGTAAATGCTAATTCCTAACTATATATGGTCTATAACCTATGGTTTTTTCAGTGAATTTCATAGGTTTTTTAATAGCAAATCTTTATATTTTTAAAAAATAATACATTTTAAAGCGAATTTTATATTGTATAATTATGTCGTTTTTTTTTTTAATTCTTTTCGGTGCGCTCCTGGGGCGCGGACCGGTGAACGCACGGGTAACCGCAATCTTGCGGCGCGCCTCGGGGCGCGTACTGATGAGCGTCCCGATAGCGCTATTGCCGCGAACGAAAACAACATTGTGACGTTTTGCGTAGCCGCCACGCCTTGCGTCATAAGACACGTATCGCGTAGCCGCGAGATGCGTCTTATGACGCTCCGCGTTAGCGCACCCGGAAGCGCATACGATCGCGCAACGTAAACGCCCCGATGCGCTTATGAAACACGCCCCTGGACGCGCCCGAGTCGCGTAGCGTAAGCGCGTCAAACCATGTGACTTTAAGATAACACTTTTCATTGGTTCAGAACTTTTTTGTTTCCAAATTGTGTGAAACCCACCCATTTCTCTCACTATTGCTTTGTACTTGGAGAGAGCAAGGGCTGTTCTGTGTACTGTCTTCATCTCCTACTTTCCTGATCTACAGCAATGGCTGCAAGAGAGTCATCCAGCAGTGATTCCGAGGGATTTTTAGAGGAGGACCCTCCTCAGCAGAAGAAAAAAACCCATTTCATCTGGAAATTTTATGACATCCCTGAGGGACAAAAAAAAGTCAACGCTCCAAAAGTAACCTGCAAAATATGTGGTAGTACTTTATCCAGAGGCAATCCTCTGAAAAAATATAGTTTTGGAAATGCCAATTTAATCAGGCATGTCAAAAGAAGACACCCAAACAACTTTCCGAGGGAGAGTGTCAGAGAGCTGGCACGGAAATTACCCACAGATGGCGGCAGCACCTCCACTGGTGGAGTAACACCTTCGGGACCATCCCGTAGAAGAATGGTCCCTAACATACAGCCAGAGTTTGCAGGCATCAAATTTCTGTGCACGGAGTGTGACGAACTGCTCTGCTATGGGGAGCAGAGTGTTGAACTCATTGCCATAAAGAAACAGCAACACCGCTGCCCTGACAGTCCCTAAATTTTCAAATTTTTTTGCTCCTGTTGAGCAGTTTTGGAATCCCTGTTTTTTGTTTTTCCCTTGACAAAAATCCCCAAAAATTATAAAATTGTTTTAAAAAGTCTAAAAAAATATAAAACAACAAAATCAAAAAAAAAGTTTTTTTCAGAACTACCTCAAATTTATAAAAAAATGCTATTTTTTGTGAAAAAAAATCTGTCATTTTTTATCTCCATGGTACGCTCCCCAGTAAGCTCCCCGGTACGCGTACCGGGTGCGCCCCCCGCGAATTTTTTTTTTTTTTTTTACCCGCGGGACCCTTTTATGGCCCCCACATCAAAACTAGGGGGTCAGGGGGGTGTACCCTGCCCCCTTTTTCTCATTTCCCCCTTTGATTTTTGCCACCTCTTGTGTCTCAATCCTACCGAGACACAAGATGGCGGCCGCTGCGGACTGTTTCGAATGTTTACAGACAACCGAGAACCAATCAGCTTGCCGTGCGTAAGTCGAGTGGCGCGCCCTAAGCGCTCCCCGGTACGCGTACCGGGGCACGGCTCTAGATATATATCTTTTTTTAAACATAATTTACTCAAAATTCACAGGAGCACATATATTGAGACCTAGCAAAGGCACATCGGGCTAACAGTCCCTACAATTTTGCCAAGTTTCGTGCACATCCATTCAGCCGTTCGGGCTAAAAGTGAGGCCAACCGCCCTATGGAAATTAACATGGGAAAAACGCGTTTTGGGACCCCCCTTTTTTCTCGGCCCCCCCTTGACGAACCCCCCCCAAATTTTCAGGGCCTGCCCAGAAACAAAATGTTCCATTTTCCTGAAAATTTAAGCCAATTCCGTCCACAAACGCCAAAGTTATTAGACATAGAATTTTCAAAAATCCCATAGAGAAAAAATCCTAACTATATATACCTACTGGCGACCGCCAGTAGGTAATATATATATATATATATATCTATATAGATATATATATATATATATATTACCTACTAGCGGTCGCCTGTAGGTATATATAGTTAGGACCTAGTTTCCATAGGAAATCTGCAACATTCTATTGGGAATAACTTTGGCGCCGGTTGATCAATCTTCGCAAATTTCTCAAAGAAGATGGCCCGCTCCGCTCCTTTCCTGAAAGTTTTGTGGGGGTTCGTCAAGTGGGGGCTGAGAAAAAAGGGGGGTCCCAAACCGTGTTTTCCCCATGTTATTTTCCATAGGACGATTAGACACGGCTACAGCCCGAACAGCTGAACGGAATTACTAGAAATTTGGCGAAATGGTAGAGTCTGATTCGCAGATCACGCTTTTGCTTAAATGGTGTAAATCCCTCCAGTAGTTCCTGAGAAAATTAAAAGGAAAAAAATGTATATATCTGGGCAGAGCCTAACCACACATCTCATCGTGAGATCTGATTGGCTGTCAGCACTTCATCCAAGAAGTGTTGGCAGCCATCTTGGGACCAATATACATGATAGCACCTCACTAAAAAGCATTGCAGTCAATAGAAGGTTTTAGGACTTTAGTTACATTATAAACCATTTGTTGATGGTACCATACTCATTTTAGGAATTGTGGTGTGTTCTAAGTTGATTTTACCATGTGAAAAAGCCTTCTGCTGGGATATCATGAATCATGTTTGAAAGAAAACTATTATCTCATGCTTTTCCCACAGTGGTTTGGGAGGGGATCTATAAGCTAAACTGAAAGCATATTTTCTGTAAATTCACATTATCTTTCTCAGTCATGTGAGAATGAAGTCTGACATTCTCAGTAAAACATGTACATCCAACAAGGACAGAGACTGTCAGTTGATTCCTTTGTGTTCTACTGCAGCCTCCTAGAGTGTTCTAAAGAACAACTAGAGCACTAACAGTCCTACTTATTACAAAGCTATGGCACACCTGAAGACATCTTGATTGGAATAAAGTGGTAACTCTTAAAACATTTAATTTAAAAAGGAACAAAATAAGGGGGTATATTTTGCCATAGAAAGTATTAGTGCTGCAGAAAGAAAAATTAGGGCACATTTTGAGTGACTTCTCAAATCCTCCTCTATTTCATTAAAAAATTCTGACATGCAGTCTCCCAAGATGGCCACCAGAGACAAAAGAGCCCAAATGTAGCCCAAATATCACCCAGATGTAGCCCAAGTATAGCCCAATGACAGAATGTCCCAGAGTGTTCTAAAGAACAACTAGAGCGCTAACAGTCTTACTTATGACAAAAGTATGGCACATCAGAAGCCATCTTGATTGGAATGAAGTGGTAAGTCTGAAAACATTTAATTTAAAAAGGAACAAAATGAGGGGGTTCATTTTGTGATAGAAATTATGATTAGTGCTTCAGAAAGAAAAATTAGGGCACATTTTGAGTGACTTCTCAAATCCTCTTCTATTTCATTAAAACAATTCTGACATGCAGACTGAAACATGCACTTTGAATACCAGCAGCAGACTTCCCTGGTGAGCAGTAGCTTTACTACAGTTATCTAATGAGCAACTAGAGTGCTGACATTCAGAATTTATGGCAAATGTGTGACACATCTGAATGCCTTCTTGATGGAACCAAAGTAAACAAGCATTGAAAATGCAATAGATCTCGCCCTCGTTTAAGTTAAAGCCATTCTGTTTGTAACGAGGTGGCTTTTTAGCTTTGCTTTTATTAGTGTTTTTCAAACTTTCATGTAAATAACATGCATATGTATGCATATATGTATATGTATGCATGCATTTATATTTGTATTTATATAGATATGCAGATTATATATGTTTATATATGTATGCATACATATATATACACATACATATATATAAATGCATATGCATATATATGCATATATATATGTGTATATGTGTGCGTGTAGAGAGAGGTAGAGAGGTAGAGGTGTAGAGGTAGAGAGGTAGAGGTAGAGAGGTAGAGGTAGAGAGGTAGAGACTAGTAGAGAGAGAAGTAGAGAGAGGTAGAGAAGCAGAGAGTGAGTAATAGAGAGTAGAGAGTGAGTAGTAGAGAGTAGTAGGGAGCAGTAGAGAGAGTAGCAGAGTGAGTAGTAGAGAGTAAGTAGTAGAGTGAGTAGTAGAGAGCAGTAGGGAGTGAGTAGTAGAGAGTGAGTAGTAGAGAGTAGTAGAGAGTTAGTAGTAGAGAGTGAGTAGTAGAGAGTAGTAGAGAGTGAGTAGTAGAGAGTGAGTAGCAGAGAGAGAGAATAGTAGAGAGTGAGTAGTAGAGTGAGTAGTAGAGTGAGTAGTAGAGAGTAGTAGAGAGAGAGTAGTAGAGAGTGAGTAGTAGAGTGTAGTAGAGAGTGAGTAGTAGAGTGAGTAGTAGAGAGTGAGTAGTAGAGAGTAGTAGAGAGAGAGTAGTAGAGAGTGAGTAGTAAAGAGAAGTAGAGAGTGAGAAGTAGAGAGTGAGTAGTAAAGAGTGGGTAGTAGAGAGAGAGTAGTAGAGAGAGAGAGTAGTAGAGAGTGAGTAGTAGAGAGTAGAGAGTAGTAGAGAGTGAGTAGTAGAGAGTAGTAGATGGTGAGTAGTAGGGAGTGAGTAGTAGAGAGAGAGTCGTAGAGAGTAGTAGAGTAGTAGAGAATGAGTAGTAGAGAGTGAGTATTAGAGAGTAGTGGAGTAGTAGAGAGTGAGTAGTAGAGAGTAGTGGAGAATATTCCAAAGTTTGGCACAGCACCACTTGCACAACAAGTCCAATCAAATCATATCACTTAGGACAGCGGCTGTAGAAATATGTTCAGATTCCCATTGTGAGGGTCTGGCCTCTTTTTTTCTCGAGAAGGTGCAAGCCATATATCGAACCTTCCCTATGGTCTCGTCCAATTTAGTGCGAGACAGCTGTGTCGTGAGAGATAGTGAGTGTCTCAACACCCTGCCTTCCATGACAAGGGAGGCTTTTGATCACTTGAGTTTAAAAATTAAGTCGGGCTCTCCTGCAGATCCGCTTAAAACGGCTCAGCTTAGGACTATGCTGCCGCTATGCAGCACTCCGGTGTTGTCTTTAATCAACCTGTCATTATCCTCAGGTGTAGTGCCTACTAGGTGGAAGCAGGCCATAGTCACACCCATATTGAAGAAGGCTACCCTCGATCCTCTCAAACCTGAGAACTACCGCCCGATCTCCTTGCTTCCCTGGGCCACAAAAGTTGCTGAGGCCCATGTGAACGGTATCCTGGCAGACCATCTTCCCAGAGCTAACATCTTAGACCCAACTCAGAATGGGTTCCGTGCGGGCCACAGCACGGAGACGGCCCTATATTCCATGGTCGAACATCTGCGATCTGTGCTTGATGCGGGTCGGACAGCGGCACTATTATTATTAGATCTGAGTGCCGCGTTCGACACTGTATCGCACAGGATCTTACTTCAGCGACTGAAGGAAGTAGGAGTCAAGGGCTCTGCCCTATGCTGGTTTCGATCCTTTCTTACGGATAGGTCGTTCCAGGTTGCGATTCCACCTGGCAAGTCTAAACCGTACCCGTTGTCTCTGGGGGTCCCACAGGGGTCTTCGTTGTGCCCCACTCTTTTTAATCTTTACGTGAGACCGCTGGCTGCGGTCGTCAGGCAATGGGGCCTGACGATGGTCTCGTATGCTGATGACACGCAGCTGGCGGTCACGTTGAGTGGGGACTCTGATGTGGAGGCCCTCAGGTTCCGGGACGGCTTACGGGCAGTGGCCAATTGGATGAACTCTAACTGTCTCCAGTTGAACACCAAGAAGACAGAGGTCATGGTGGTAGGCAAGCAAGTGGGGTTGTGGGGCGACGACTGGTGGCCTTCTGAACTGGGTGTGACCCCCTCTCCGGTATCGGAGATAAAAAATCTTGGGGTTTGGCTTGATCCAACACTTAGTTTTATCTGCCACACCAAGAGGGTGGCGGCCTCTTGCTATGGCGTTATTAGAGGACTAAGGCCTATAATGAGATTCTTTGATGCCCCCACCAGACAGCTGGTGGTTCAGGCATCAGTACTGTCTCGACTGGACTACGCCAGCTCGCTCTTGGCCGGGATAAATCAGGCTGAACTTATTCGGCTGCAGCGAGTTCAAAACGCTGCGGCCAGAATAGTGGTAGGTTTGCCTAGACGGTGCTCGGTCTCCAAGACGATGCACTCGCTTCATTGGCTCCCTGTAACTCAGAGGATTAAATTCAAGGTTCTCTGCCTGGCATTTAAAATCCTCAAAGGTATGTCTCCCCAAATTCTGGCGAATCTTTTAATTCCTTATGTCCCTTTGCGGACTCTGAGATCTTTGGGCCAGAACTTGGCAGTGGTTCCACGCTTCAGGCTGAGTAGAACTGGCGGCCGCTCCTTTCGAGTACTGGCAACGAAGTGGTGGAACCTCCTCCCTTCTGAGACTCGGGCAATTGATGACCTTCTTCAGTTTAGACGCGCTATCAAAACCTTATTGTTTGTCTAAATTTAGGTTCTTCTCTGCGCCAGACTGATGTTGTGTTGTGTTTGCCTTCTCATAGCGCCAGGACGCCCCTTTGCTGGGGCAGCTGTTGCGCTGTACAAATATTAATAACATAACATAACATAACTTAGAGTCCTTATTGAAGCGCTGAATCTTGGTGTATATTCAAATGCTTTTATTTTCCTTAAGTTTATGTATCACAGCCAGCCGACGCGTTTCGTTCTGTACAACAGAACTTCTTCAGGGCGTTCTTATTTCCTTCAAGTTATGTCGGTATCCTGTTGTCATATAACTAGATATTTCTTCCAAATGTTAGACGAGACGCAAGTACATTCTTATTCAAAGTGACTAGGTATCAATTTTACCCACACAATTCGGGCAGACTTGAGTAATTTATAGCATCCTCAAAGTCAGTCTTTCAAAAATTCCAAAGTATAGGACATGATAATCCAAATCCAAATGTTTCTCAAGAAAAGTCATTTTCAATCGTTCGGAATATCGGCATTTGGGCAGATATGACCCACGGACACGGTTTATGACTTTTCTTGAGAAACATTTGGATTTGGATTATCATGTCCTATACTTTGGAATTTTTGAAAGACTGACTTTGAGGATGCTATAAATTACTCAAGTCCATGGATGCTGCTGGGAACGCCCCCAGCAACACCCATTGCACACCCCTTTAATGCAGGACACTGCGTTAAAGGGACTGATATTAATCAGGGAGGATTACGCCACAAAAAGTGGCTTAGTCCTGCCTGATAAATATCACTCAGTCTTCTGCGCCACCGGAACGTCACAAAAAGTGCATCATTCATGACATGGTCAGTGACATCACTGATGACATCACTGATGACATCTCAAATGACATCACTGATGACATCACTGATGACATCATCCATGTGACAATCAAATACACCTCATCACACACTAGTATAATCTTTCATCACTCACTGTAAAATAGAAAGTGCCATATTTGAAACCATTGACACACCAATAGAAATTTCTAAACACCCACTCAGTTATTCATAGAACTATACACACATCTAAACTCTTACCTATAGATTCAGTGTTATATGCAGTGAATAATCAACAGAACACTATCAAATATACTTATACGCCTATTTCAACATTACACACCAGCACACATTGTATTCACTTATAAAGACATCCTTCTGACTTATGCAAACAATTGATTATACTTACATTTACTCACCTACACACTTATACAAACACCACTTCATCTATCTATATAGATAGTAACTCACACTTAGTGTGTTATAAAATCACTATTACAAGTATACAGTTATCCATATAGTGACTCATACAATCATTAAGTCTTAGACACACTTAATTAGATATAACTGTCACATACACTGCCTTTTTTTCAAGTTTAATGGAGATGTACCATAGAGAGAAATATTTCATCACCACCACACCCACAAACATATACACTCACTGAAAAACTCCTATAACATGTAGTCTTAACCTCATATACCTACTGAATGAACTATTCACACATTTTTTGGCAATCACACACCCCCCACCAAACCACATAGACATTAATTTACCCATACAAATACTCAGTTAAGAAACCAATAACAAATATAGTCTTTAACATAGCAATTAAGACAAAGCAATAAAGACTTTCACACAGTTTAGTAACTACACATTATATATAGTGAGACTCTACAAATTAGTCAAGGAAACAATCAATGACTCTGTTACTAAATCCACAATCCACACATTTATATTTATATATCCACTCATTCTTCAATGCAAAGTAGTGTATTTATAATACATATTTAAATATCAAAGCAAACCACATTCACTGGATGATGTCATCAGTGATGTCATCAGTGATGTCATTTGAGATGTCGTCAGTGATGTCATCAGTGATGTCACTGACCATGTCATGAATGATGTAACATGTGACATCATCAGCAGTGGATTGCAGGCGCGCGAGTTATAGTGAGTACAACTAACTATAACGGGGGAAGTTCAATGGTTTTGTATGAGTAAAAGGTCCAGCTAACTATAATATATATATATTTATATATACGTGCGGGGACGTGTGCGGACCTTCGCGGGCGAGAGCTGCATGCTGATTGGCTGCCAATGTCTGTCAACACTCCAAAACAGAAATTGTTGGCAGCCATCTTGTTCCTCGGTAGACTGAGGCACGAGAAAGCAGAAAAACAAACGTGTAGAACTCAAAAAGGAGGCAGGGTAGAAGCACCCTGACCCCCTAGGCCTGCTCAGGGGGTCCCACTAGGACCCCCCAAGGCAAAAAATAAAATGTTTTTTTCGAAAAATTGCGGGGTGCGCGTACCGTGCGCGCACGGGTCCGCGTACGGTATGCGGACGGTGCGCGTACCTTTCCGAAAGAGCTGCATGCTTATTGGCTGTCAACACTCCAAACCAGGAAGTGTTGGCAGCCATCTTGTGCTCATTAGACTGAGGCAAAAGAAAGCAGAAAAACAAATGTGTAGATCACAAAAAGGGGGCAGGGTAGAAACACCCTGACCCCCTAGGCCTGCTAAGGTGGTCCCACAAGGACCCCCAAGGCCAAATATATATATTTTTTAAACCCGGTATGTTTTTTTAAAAATTACCCCCAGGGGGACCAAATTGCGGGGACATAGTGACAAAGAAGTGTGGGGGGTGCCCAATCCCCCCCCCACACTGCCCCGGGGACCGCCGCCCTCCGGGGCAAAGCAACACAGGCCCCTGGCGCATACTGGAGGCTCCTGGTGGGCTAGTTGACCCCCAGGGACCCCAGTATGCAAGGGGAATTAGTTCCCCCTCTGCAAACGCGCCAGTGGGCTGCGTTGCTGAGAGGTGTAAAAAGGAGCATAGCCTCATTACACCTCTGTTCAATGCAGCCCCCTGGTGCATACTGGAGGTTCCAGGTGGGCTAGTTCGCCCCCAGGGACCCCCAGTATGCAAGGGGAATTAGTTCCCCCTCTGCAAACGCGCCAGGGGGCTGCGTTGCAGAGAGGTGTAACAAGGGGCATAGCCTCATTACACCTCTGTGCAATGCAGCCCTCTGGCGCATACTGGAGGTTCCAGGTGGGCTAGTTGGCCCCCAGGGGCCCCCAGTATGCAAGGGGAATTATTTCCCCCTCTGCAAACACACCCGTAGGCTGTGTTGCAGAGAGGTGTAAAAAGGGTGTGGCCTCATTGCACCTCTCTGCAATGCAGCCCCCTGGCGCATACTGCAGGTTCACAGTGGGCTAGTTGGCCCCCAGGGCCTCCCAGTATGCAAGGGGAATTAGTTCCCCCTCTGCAAACACACCCGTAGGCTGCGTTGCAGAGAGGTGTAAAAAGGGGAGTGTCTTCATTACACCTCTTTGCAATGCAGTCCCCTGGCGCATACTGGAGATTCCTGGTGGGCTTTCAGGTCTTATATAGTTAGGAATTAGCATTAAAAAAAACGTTGAAATTCACTGAAAAAAACATAGGTTTCAGGCATTATATAGTTAGGAATTAGCATTTAAAAAACCTTGCAAATTCACTGAAAAAAACATAGGTTTCAGGCCTTATATAGTTAGGAATTAGCATTTAAAAAACCTTTAAAATTCACTCAAAAAAATATAAGTTTTAGGGGTGTTATAGTTAGCTGGACATTTCACTCATACAAAACCATTGAAATTGCTCCTATATAGTTAGTTGTACTAACTATATTTCGCGCACCCGCAATCCACTGCTGATGATGTCACATATTACATTATTCATGACATGGTCAGTGACATCACTGATGACATCTCAAATGACATCACTGATGACATCACTGATGACATCATCCACGTGACAATCCCATACACCTTTTCATACACTAGTAAAATCTTTCATCACTCTTTGTAAAATACAGAGTATCATATTTGAATCCATTGTCACAGCAATACAAGTATCTAAAAACCAACTCAGTGATTCATAGATGTATACACACATCTAATCACTTACCTGTAGATTCCCTCATACATGCTGTCAATGAACAATAGAACCCTATCAAAAATACTTATACACCTATATCGACATTACACACCAGCACACATCCTATTCGCATATGAAGTCATCCTACTCACTTATGCAAACAATGGATCATACTTACATATTTACTTAGCTACACACTTATCCAAACACAACTTCATCTATTCATTTAGATAGTAAGTCATACTTAGTGAATTATAAAATCATTATTACAAGTATACAGTTGTCCATACAGTCACTCACACAACCATTGAGTCTTATGTATAATTATTTATATACAACAACTGACACATACACTGCTTTTTATTTTTCTAGTTTGTTGGACATGTACCATTGAGGAATATATTTGCTCATCACCACACCCATAAAGATATTCACTCACCAAACAAATGTTAGATCATGTAGTTTCAACTTCATATATCTAGTGAATCAACTATTTACACATCTTTGGGCAGTCACACACCCCACACCGAACCACACACACATTCACTCTCCCATACAAATACTCAGTTAACTGATCAATAACTAATATAGACTTTCACATAGCTAGTAACCAACTGGAGAACCAGTTTACACAACAACTGACAAAGTGATACAGATATTCACACAGTTTAGTTACTATCCACTATATTTAGTGAGACACTATAAATTGGTCAAGTAAACAGTCAATTACGCCACTACTAAATCCTCCATCCAAATATTTATTTTTATATATCCACTCATTCTTCAATGCAAATTGCTATATATATAATGCATAATTAAATAACGAAGCAAACCACATTCACTGGATGATGTCATCAGTGATGTCATTTGAGATGTCATCAGTGATGTCACTGACCATGTCATGAATGATGTAATATGTGACATCATCAGCAGTGGATTGCGGGTGCGCGAAAATATAGTTAGTACAACTAACTATATAGGAGCAATTTCAATGGTTTTGTATGAGTGAAATGTCCAGCTAACTATAACACCCCTATAAAATTTATATTTTTTTGAGTGAATTTTAAAGGTTTTTTAAATGCTAATTCCTAACTATATAAGGCCTGAAACCTATGGTTTTTTCAGTGAATATATATATATATATATATATATATATATATATATATATATATATATATATATATTACCTACTGGCGGTCGCCAGTAGGTATATATAGTTAGGATTTTTTCTCTATGGGATTTTTGAAAATTCTATGTCTAATAACTTTGGCGTTTGTGGACGGAATTGGCTGAAATTTTCAGGAAAATAGCACATTTTGTTTCTGAGCAGCCCTTGAAAATTTGGGGGGGGTTCGTCAAGGGGGGGCCGAGAAAAAAGGGGGGTCCCAAAACGTGTTTTTAACATTGAGTTTTCCTTAGGGCGGTTCGCCTCACTTTTAGCCCGAACGGCTGAATGGATTTGCACGAAACTTGGCAAAATTGTAGGGACTGTTAGCCCGATGTGCCTTTTGTAGGTCTCAATATATGTGCTCCAGTGGATTTTGAGAAATTAACGTTTAAAAAAAGATATATATCTGTAACAGCGGACCTGGCAGCGTCCCAGGACGCGTACTTTACGCGCAACGGAGCTTTGTGAAGCGAAGCTGATTGGTTCTCCGGCGTCTGTCAACATTCCAAACAGTCCGTAGCGGCCGCCATCTTGTCTCTCGGTAGGATCGAGAGACAAGAGGAGGCCAAAGCGAAGGGGCAAATGACCATAAGGGGGCATAGTACATTGTCGCTCACCCCCTAGGTTTGATGTGGAGGTTTTAAAAGGGCCCCGCGGGGCAAAAAAAAATAAAAATAATAATAATCGAACAGCTGAATGGATTTGCACGAAACTTGGCAAAATTGTAGGGACTGGTAGCCCGATGTGCCTTTGCTAGATCTCAATATATGTGCTCCAGTGGATTTTGAGAAATTAACGTTCAAAAAAAGATATATATCTGTAACAGCGCACCGCTTCGCGTACTTTTCGCGTTACGGAGCTTTGCGAAGCGAAGCTGATTGGCTCTCCGGTGTCTGTAAACATTCCAAACAGTCCGTAGCGGCCGCCATCTTGTCTCTCGGTAGGATCGAACAGCTGAATGGATTTGCACGAAACTTGGCAAAATTGTAGGGACTGGTAGCCCGATGTGCCTTTGCTAGGTCTCAATATATGTGCTTCAGTGCATTTTGAGAAATTAACGTTCAGAAACAAGATATATATCTGTAACAGCGCTCCGCTTCGCGGAGATAAAATTATATGTGTATTACCTAGCTGTTGCTAACACCAGTTAGCGACGGCTAGTAGAATATAGCGACCATCTTGGGCCCCACTTTGCATGTGAGTGATATTTATCACTAATGACATGCAAAGTGGGCATGCCAAGATGTTAGTGACTGGAAACAGTCGCTAACATCGCTATCTCCTATTATCAACTTTTGGAAATATTCGAGATAAGCGCGAATATCTCCAAAAGCTACCACCTGCCCTGAGCAGTTCTTAGCCATGTTATCCAATGGGAGGTGGATAACATGGCTAAGAGCATTAGCTCGGTAATGCATGAATATCGCTGAGTTTTCAGCGATATTAATGCATTGCGGTCGTTTTTTATCGTATTTCCGATAAACCTTGATAATAGCAAGGTTTATCTGCGATAATTTCTGACGGTAAAAAAATCGTTGCTAAGCATCGTTAGGGATAAATATCGCTTAACTTTGGTAATATGCCCCAACGTCTGTTAACGTTCGATTCGAAGGAAATCAGGAAGTGTTGAAAAACATTGTCTGCGCCATCTTGTCTTTTTTCAAATGCCACACTTTTGTCGTGCACGGCAGCCATTTTAGATGCCTTGACCAGACCCACTCTGTGCACGCTGTCGATCCTTAGCATGGCTCCCCACCCTCGCAAGCATCTCCCCCAGGCAGTGGTCACCCCCGCTCTCTGTCTTATGCATGGGTAATAAACCTCACCCCATCTGCGCTGCTCTTCCCTGAGAATCACACCCTGTGCCCGCCCGACACCTCCCTTTCGCCCTATTCACTACCGCACCCTCTGACACTCCTTTTCCTCTGTGTCCGATTGTCCAGGCTGGTCCTAGGGTATCAGCTAGCCCTGCAGATGTAGTTTATGGCCACAGCTGTAAAGAATCACCCCTCTTCAAAGGAGTTATAGTAGATCAAGGCCCACACTCGATGAGATCCGTCACAGCAGAAGCAGTGCTATTATCTGAAAACCATCCTGTATTGTGATTGGGGAGGGGACCGAGCCTGAAGCGGAAGATTCCAGGGATGACTCTTTGTACATCAAAGTTTTTACAATTATGTGTCACATTAAAAATATATAGCACTCCGACAAAGTAGTAAGATTATAAAACTTTAATAATTTATAAATATATACAAGAAAACAAAAATAGTAATAACATATAAACATTTTTAGGGAAAAACAACGAAGTAGCGGTCGGCTGTGCGAATAGTCCCAACGCAGCACAACGTCCAGATTTCCGGCGTGGGGCGTCGCGGGGGGTGGGTCATCAGTAGCAAACTGTTGTGCGAATAGTTCCAAGGCAGCAGAACGCGCCGAAATCTAGATGACACGAAAGTGATGTCTAGTAAGTTGCCACCCAGCAAATAACGGCGTGGGGCGTCGCGGGGGGTGGGTCATCAGTAGCAAACTGTTGTGCGAATAGTTCCAAGGCAGCAGAACGATGGCACCAAGGTGATGTCCAGTAAGTTGCCGCACTGGTTTTGGTATCCTACAATGCTGCTCCGAATAACGGCGTGGGGCGCCCCGGGGGAGGCGGCGTGAACGGGCCTCTCCAGGTGGAGTGTCATCTGTTGTAGTGGGGCGCCCCTTTACCGTTTCAGTTGCCATTCCGTACGTTTTTGGTCCACTGTGTCAAAAGCCGCAATTCAGCTGAGTTGCGCCCACTCTTGCGGTGCAGCGATAGGCGGCTGTCACAGGACTCTCAAAATGGCGGCAGGCTGTTTCCTTTTTGGGCCTGGTCCACTGAAATGGCCCTGGGACACCTTGGAAATCGGACGCTTGTCTGCTAGGTCTTGGACCCCATTCTCGAAAGCGTCCCCTCCGCCTTGAGAATTCATCAAAAGTTTTGGGGGCTCCGACTCCTGCAGGCTTCTGGTGGGGAGCGGCTGCCATGATTGCTCGCGGAATGACCACGACTGAGCTACGAGATGGTGGTGCTCTCATGCTGACGCCAGCTTCAGTCTGAAACATCCAGAAACAAGGTGGGGCTTTCATCGTTTGGGAAAAAAAAAAGTTTTCATCCAATGAAAAGTGTTGTTTTTAGGTCACATGATCAAGCCTTCCATCATTAGGAAACCAAAAGTAAAATGAACCAATGAAAAGTTTTATAAACAAGTCACATGACCTGTTATGCGGCATAGGGTGTAAAATGCGGAGAAAATACGTTGGCACGTGAGGCGGCGTCAGTAGCGGACCGATGTGCGAATAGGCCGAAGGCAACACAACGCGCCAAGATCCGGATGGCACCGAGGTGGTGTCCAGCAAGTTGCAGCACTGGTGTGGCCATCCTACAATGCTGAAAGTCGGCGTGGGGCGCCCCGTTGGCCTGTGAGTTTGCGTCAGTAGCGGACCGATGTGCGAATAGGCCGAAGGCAGCACAACGCGCCAAGATCCGGATGGCACCGAGGTGGTGTCTAGTAAGTTGCCGCACTGGTGTGGCCATCCAACAATGCTGAAAGTCGGCGTGGGGCGCCCCGTTGGCCTGTGAGTTTGCGTCAGTAGCGGACCGATGTGCGAATAGGCCGAAGGCAGCACAACGCGCCAAGATCCGGATGGCACCGAGGTGGTGTCTAGTAAGTTGCCGCACTGGTGTGGCCATCCTACAATGCTGAAAGTCGGCGTGGGGCGCCCCGTTGGACTGTGAGATGGCGTCAGTAGCGGACCGATGTGTGAATGGGGCCGAAGGCAGCGCAACAATATTTTCGGAATAGAAGACACCACTAGGCGCTGAGATTCCAAGATCCGGATGGCACCGAGGTGGTGTGTAGCAAGTTGCCGCACTGGTGTGGCCATCCTACAATGCTGAAAGTCGGCGTGGGGCGCCCCGTTGGCCTGTGAGTTTGCGTCAGTAGCGGACCGATGTGCGAATAGGCCGAAGGCAGCACAACGCGCCAAGATCCGGATGGCACCGAGGTGGTGTCTAGTAAGTTGTCGCACTTCTGTGGTCATCCTACAATGTTGAAAGTCGGCGTGGGGCGCCCCGTTGGCCTGTGAGATGGCGTCAGTAGCGGACCGATGTGCGAATGGGGCCAAAGGCAGCGCAACAATATTTTCTGATTTGAAGACACCACAAGGCGCTGAGATGCCAAGATCCGGATGGCACCGAGGTGGTGTCTAGCAAGTTGTGGCACTGGTGTGGCCATCGTACAATGGTAAAAGTCGGCGTGGGGCGCCCTGTTGGCCTGTGAGATGGTGTCAGTAGCGGACTGATGTGTGAATGGGGCCAAAGGCAGCGCAACAATATTTTCTACAATATTTTCGGAGTAGAAGACACCACAAGGCGCTGAGATGCCAAGATCCGGATGGCACCGAGGTGATGTCTAAGTTGCGGACCGATGTGCGAATGGGGCCAAAGGCAGCTCAACCATATTTTCTGAAGAGAATACACCACAAGGCGCTGAGATGCCAAGATCCGGATGGCACTGAGGTGATGTCTAAGTTGCGGACCGATGTGCGAATGGGGCCAAAGGTAGCGTAACAAGATTTTCTGTATGGAAGATACCCCTAGGCGTTGAGATGCCAAGATTCGGATGGCACCGAGGTGATGTCTAGCAAGTTGTGCCACTGGTGTGGCCATCGTACAATGGTAAAAGTCGGCGTGGGGCGCCCTATTGGCCTGTGAGATGGTGTCAGTAGCGGACTGATGTGCGAATGGGGCCAAAGGCAGCGCAACAATATTTTCTGACTGACACCACAAGGCGCTGAGATGCCAAGATCCGGATGGCACCGAGGTGATGTCTAAGTTGCGGACTGATGTGCGAATGGGGCCAAAGGCAGCGTAACAATATTTTCTGTATGGAAGATACCACTAGGCGTTGAGATGCCAAGATTCGGATGGCACCGAGGTGATGTCTAGCAAGTTGGTGTGGTCATCCTACAATGCTGAAACTCGGCGTGGGTCACCCCATTAGCCTGTGAGATGGCGTCAGTAGCGGACCGATGTGCGAATAGGCCGAAGGCAGCACAACGCGCCAAGATCCGGATGTCACCGTGGTGGTTTCATAGTTGAGAGGCACTTCATCTGCAGTGGGGCGCCGAGATCCGGATGGCACCGAGGTGATGTCTAGCAAGTTGCTGTACTGGTGTGGTCATCCTACAATGCTGAAATGTAGTGGGGCGCCCATTTACCGTTTCAGTTGCCATTCAGCTGAGTTTCGGCTGCTCTTGATGCTACAGCGACAGGCGGCTGCAAGAGGACTCTCAAAATGGCGGCCTGTTCTTTGGATTTGGGCCTGGTCCACTAAAATGGCCCTGGGACACCTTAGAACTTGGACGCTCGATTTTTTTTTCCTTTCCTGTACATGCAAAAAAAGGTAAATGCCCGGTACGTTACACGCTTCATCTGCCACGATGAACTCTCCAGAGGAACCGGAAAAAAATATAGTTGTGGTAACTATACCATGCATCGTCATATGGAGAGGTGGCACCAATTAATTATAGTGCTGCATAAAAGAGAGATTTGGAGGAGAACCCCTGACCTGCTAGTACATTCATCAAAGAAGTGGCACTGAGAGCTTCAGAGGCAAGGGAAACGGTCCCAAATATTTAGAAGAACTTTGGAAAGATTAAAATGACATGTTTAGATTGTGGTAAATTAATTTCATGTGGACAGATGAGTGTTACTCTAATAAATACAGCATATGAACATCATCATAGTCGATGGTTGGTAGAGACATTTTGACTATATCCTGGACCTGCCCGTCCTCGCCCAAAATGGCGCCGGAATAAATGGGACTCGTAACTCCTTGTTGTGTACTGGTTGCAGAACCTTGAAATCACGAGATACGTATGCAGTTTTGAAGCACATGGCGGGCGGGGACGAGAATTGATTGAATATTTCGACATCCCTATTGATATTAAGTTCTGATGTGTTATTGATTACTGTACTGTTGAAAGTTCGAATTAACGTCACCCATGGTACTTGCCCGCAAATGTATATCTAGATAATTTTATTGTAACTGGCCCTGTCGTATTTTAATTATAAAATGTACGTCCACCGATTCCGTAACTGTTAGACACCTTAGTTCTTGCAACCTAATGGCCCGCCCGTTACGTTCCTCTACAGTGTAAATGTCTATTCATCATATACGATTACAGTTTGCTCCGTGGCAGGCCCACGTGGTTATAGGCTCGTATTTGTATAATGAAATTTTCACAATAAAGGTTTTTAAAAGAAAACATGGTAGTAGTATATACATTGGTAAAGTTTTTAATAATAGTCACTGTTTTAGAATCATTAAAAGGCAAGTGAAATAAAGCAGACCAATTACATGAAGGGTAAAAGGTATAATACGAAGGAACGCAGTAAAGATAAATGGTCAAGGGCTGTTGTGTTTTCTATTCCTGCAACATAAAGTGATCGATAAGAATCTCATATTCAGGCGTATCGGCGACTAAGACAGCAGGTCGACCCTCTTTTGCTCAACGGCTCCGTCATGGGACGAAGAAACGCTCTTTTTCTCGAAAAAAGAATATATTTTACTTGCAGGACAGTTGTAAAATTTCCGGGAAAGTACATTAGCCTGGAATATTATAACATATATTTAAGAAAAAATAATGTTCGGAAGTAATTAAAATCGTAATTTTTAGGTGATATGACCAAGGCTTTCATCATTAGAATAAGAAAAGTAAAATGAACCAATGAAAAGTTTTATTAACAAGTCACATGACTTGTTATGCTTACGTTACGCGCAGCGCGCCCCGGATGACTTCCGGATGCGCTAACGCGGCGCGTCATATGACGCATTACGCGACAACGCAGGTCCAGAATATAGTCAAAATGTCTCCACCAACCAGCGGTCGAAACACAACCCCTTTCAGCAGGCTAAATAGTTCTGTTAAATGACAACAGAAGGGACAGGCAACAAGAACCATCAGTCAAAGAGGGGAGGGCTAGTTCTTCTCTACCGGGTTACATTGGGGCGCTACCGGAACTGATCGAATTGGTAGTCTACAGTGTTTCTGGATGTTTCAGACTGAAGCTGGGGTTAGCATGAGAGCACCACCATTTCGTAGCTCCGTTGTGGCCATTCCGCAACCAATCATGGCAGCCGCTCTTTATCGTTATTTTGGGCGGGGTGGGTGGCGGAGCCGAGCTGTTTTGCAGCCATCATTGTGTGGAGTTCAGTTCATCTCACTAGTTTTGTATTTGTCATGAGGGGTTGTTCCTAATGTTTCTATTTTAGCGAGGACAAAAAGAGATCCCATTAGTGGCCTACTGATTTTGCTCGATTCCTTTTCTTTTTTTTTACACGATTTTTCGTTATCTGCAAAGACTAAACAGAGTATTGCGACTCTGTGTTTGTTTGTAAATAGAGAATGAACCAAAGAGAACTAATTCTAAAACAGTAAATACTTGGATAACAATCAATCAAATGGAGAGAGAAGCAGGCACGACGGATTACAACGGGGGCAAAGGCCTGCGTTAACTACCTTTCACTATCTGCAAAGAGAGAGTACTCCTAATAGAAATGAGGGGGGGGGGGCACCATTCAAAGCAGATCAGTGTGCATAAACACGAAAATGTTTTCACTTACCACGTACTTGACATTCGACAGCTTATGATATTTGCTATTAAAAAACCATTGAAATTCACTGAAAAAACCATAGGTTATAGACCATATATAGTTAGGAATTAGCATTTACAAAACCTTGAAAATTCACTGAAAAAACCATAGGTTATAGACCATATATAGTTAGGAATTAGCATTTAAAAAACCTTATTTTACTCACACAAAACCATTGAAATTCCATATATAGTTAGTTGCACTAACTATATATCGCGCACCCGCAATCCACTGCTGATCATGTCACATATTACATCATTCATGACATGGTCAGTGACATCACTGATGACATCACTGATGACATCTCAAATGACATCACTGATGACATCACTGATGACATCTCATTTGACATCATTCTTGTGCTAATACGATAAACCTCTTCAGACTCTAATATAACCTTAGATACACTCAGTGTATACAGACACTCACACACTGCCACTCATCCATGGAGTTACTCACACACCCAGTCAGTCATGCAAAGAAACAATCTCACCTCCATTTCTTCAACTATACAGTTAAACACACCTTACTTATTGAAACATATACTAACACATATTTACTCTCTTATACAATCCCTGATACAAGTTCACAATGATCGATACAACCACTCACTCATTCAGTGGCTCTCATGCACAGTTATTTATATATGCCAACTCTCACATGTACTGTGTTTTACATATGTACTTACTATGACATGTAGCATTGAGATATCCATTCACTCATCAATACACTCATGCACACAGTCAACTGCCCATGTAGCTGTTTCCACATGCACTCTTGAACTCATACACCTAGTGAATAAACTGCTCACTCATCTATGCATAGAGTCACACACCTTCCAGCCACCCCCACACAAACTCAATCTGCCATAGAAATACTTGGGCAACCAATTAATAACACATATAGCCTCTCGTATAGCTAATGATCAACACATGCAGCAGTTTACAGAACAACAGACATAATGATGCACAAATTAAGACAGTTTAGTCACTAACCCATGCACTCAGTGAGACACATTTAATCACTCACTCATACATTCAGTCATGCACCTACTAAATCCTTCGTCCAGACACTTATACATCTACTCATTCTTCAATATGTAAAACATATTTAAACTTTACAGAAACACACAGTCACTGGATGACGTCATCAGTGATCTCATCAGTGATGTCATTTGAGATGTCATCAGTGATGTCATCAGTGATGTCACTGACCATGTCATGAATGATGTAATATGTGACATGATCAGCAGTGGATTGCGGGTGCGCGATATATAGTTAGTGCAACTAACTATATATGGAATTTCAATGGTTTTGTGTGAGTAAAATAAGGTTTTTTAAATGCTAATTCCTAACTATATATGGTCTATAACCTATGGTTTTTTCAGTGAATTTTCAAGGTTTTGTAAATGCTAGTTCCTAACTATATATGGTCTATAACCTATGGTTTTTTCAGTGAATATATATATATATATATATATATTTATTTAATCTGTTAGTAAAACAGGCATTTGAGGTGAGCAGTACTAGATTGTTGGTGGTGTTGCAGTCTTACATATGGGAGACCCGCTCTCCAATTAGAAATTGGTAACTACCCAGAATTCCCTATCTACTTTGCTGAATTTATGTCGCACTTTAAGCCTGAAAGGGTATTGCTTTGACTTATATTGGGTGCAAAACACATGTCAGGTACTGCTATTATTCATTCCTGATCGGCTTAGATGCTATTTTAACAAAGGTATTGGTATTTTACCAATCCAAAGATGTGGAGTGGTAAAAGGCCTTTGTCATGGCAATATGCTAATCCTATTTTTTTTTAAACGGTGCTAGAAAATCAGACATTTAATGTGAGCAGTTTTAGAGTGTTGGTGGTGATGTATAGTAATCCATACGGAGGAGCTACTCTCCATTTAAACCTTAGGAATTACTCAGAGTTCCCTACGTTCTTCCTTGCATAATTAATGCAGCACTCTGAGGCTCAAAGGCTATTGTTTTGACTTATACTGGGTGCTCCCTGTGTCTCCCTGTGTCTGCCTTATGTCTCTCTGACAAGCTCTAATAAGAGCGAAACACGTGCAAGGGGCTGCTTTTATTCATCCTACGTAGGCTTGGATGGCATTTTACCAATCCAGAGCTGCAATACTGTTTCTGAAGTGATAAAAGGATTTTGTCATTTTTCAGCTTGGCATAGATGGCAGTAGCTAATCTTATGCTAAAGGATTTGCTGTAAAAAGGACATTGTCACTTTTCTAGCTTTGTGTGGATGGCAGTATGCTAATCCTATACTTAAAACTCTGTTAGAAAAACAGACATTTGAGGTGAGCAGTTTTAAAGTGTCTGTGGTGGTGTAGAGTGTTTTATATGGGGGAGCTGCTCTCTACCTAAAACTTGGAAATTACCCAGAGTTCCCTACTATCTATCTATCTATCTATCTATCTATCTATCTATCTATCTATCTATCTATCTATCTATCTATCTATCTATCTATCTATCTATCTATCTATCTATCTATCTATCTATCTATCTATCTATCTATCTATCTATCTATCTATCTATCTATCTAGCTAGCTATCTATCTAGCTATCTATCTAGCTATCTATCTAGCTATCTATCTATCTGTATAGATATGGATATATATCTATATCAATAAATAGATGTTTTATCAATAAAAGTATACAATTACATGTTTGTTTGTTAGTCTAATAGTCTAACATAAAGACCTGTGTTATATTCCTTTTGAACTATTCTATGCAAGAATGGCTTATTAAGTGTTTCAATACACTGACGGAATTATATCATAAAGCAATTAGACTGACAAACAGATATGCAAATGCATACTTTTAAAAAAGAAAAAAGTCCCTTTATAGAAACTTCTTGCATGCAAGATACAATTTAATAAGTGTGCAAACGAGCACAGTGTTGACAATCCACCCTTCTCTCTTCTGTTGCTACTGCAAGCTATTAAAATACATCTAGCTGAGATATTATCATCCGTATTTATTTTTAGTTAAAGTCAATTTCACTACTCACTGGGATGAGCCATTTTTTAGTCCAAGGCTAGCTTAAATAACTAAACCATTTCTTGTCCGTAAACTGCGCTGCTGGCTCTGTGCCGCCCTTTCCAATCTTTCCTGGTTGTTTACTTAGTAGATCTCAGAGCCTGGCCTGTGACGCGCATCCCAGCGGTACTTATGCACAGGCACACTGTAGCCTGTCAGCGCTCTATAAATGTGTAAGTTTACTTTATAACTCCTTGGCACGCGGTGCTCCTTCTTTCCTGCTGGGCTAGAATGATGTGACCTTTTAAAATAGGAGGCAGAGTGCTGCAGGGATATATTGAATTTAATGCACGAGTTAATGTTCTTCAGAGCTCCAGCTCCATTTTGAAATTTGGGCAATAACTTCAGATTTACAAATCTGAGGTGGAAATAAAAGTGCCTGCTAGTGATGCTTTACAGCATTTTAAAGTGTGCTGGGACTTCCAGATATGCTGTGTGCAGTTGACTGGTTTTACAGTATGTGTTTTTTCATCAACCAGAGCTCCAAAGATACCCCATCTGGATTCTCTCTATGTCGGTGTACAAGAAATGAAAAACAAATGTTAGAAGGCGTTGATTAATTAGGGTATACGCATTATTCAACAGTCCTTTATAATTAGAACAACAGAACAATCATTAAAGGCATAAGAACCTTCGTTGATAGTTGTAAAAAGTTATAAGGTGTATGCTATGATTAGGTTTGTAGGAATGACTGTTGTTATCGGAATGAAAAAGTGATTTTTTTTGCAGGTGCCCACCAGCACCCTCAGTTGGCAGTGTTGCACAAACCCTAAATAGGCATAAGATAACTGCAGTTTTCCAAGTCAAAGGACTATGTGGGCTGGCCAGGAATTGTGACTTGACAAGCACTTTACTGGCTCTGGAAATCAACACTCCTGGACATAATTCTCTGAAGCTTACATTAAGTGACTAACAGATGCTCTCTTTTGCTGCATCAGAAGCATCTCTGCCACTAGTAGGAAGGTAACAATATTGGTGATAGTGGGAGTGAAAAGACCATGAAAATTACTCCACGCATATTTTAAAACTTCATTAATGTATGCATCTCATATTTTTATATAAAAAAGCTGGAGTATCAACTCCTTTTTTAACAAGGGCTTGTGCACAAAACGGGTGGGCGTACGGATAGAGAAACATTTCTACTAACCTCAAAACGCAATTCTAGGTTGTTATTTTGTCTATTTTTATTTTCATTAGTGGAATTTGTAGCATGGATCTGACTCTAGGGGTATCAAAACTGTATCTGGATGTATTCTTAAATTGTCTATGCGTGGAAAGTTATATAGCTTGGGGAAAGTGGCGCTAGTATGGGTTTGGAGAGGTGAGGACCAGTATTCTGAAGTGATAGACAAGACAGGTTATTCACAAAGACAGCAAAATATTTAACCATGTCCAATAATGTAGCTATTGTCGAAAGATAAAGCAATTATGTTGTGGAATTCTGGTAAAAAACAGACAACGCAAAAGAGGGCATCAAATCCTTCTGTGGAAAACCGCTGACAAACAAATATTAAAAGGACGACAGTTCATCCTAATGGCTGAATTGCAGAAAGAGGAATCTCAGAAAAATAAACTTCAGAAAAGGGAATGCAAGAAAGTGACAGAAAGATAGTAGCAAAGGTAAAACATTGAACATACTTCTAAAAAGCACCTGATTTCCTGATCTAAATACGAGAGAGTGTGGGGGTTGACGCTTCCCACTCTACCACGTATACTGTCTACACATCTTCAGCCATGGAGGACCAACAACCCAAATCTTCATCAGGGGCAGTATCATAATGTGTTTCCTGGTCTGTGCAGTACAGAAGGGGTCTGTTCACTTCTTTTGGAGTTTTCAACTCATACATTAACTTGAAACGTCTTAGAGTTAATGCATGGTTTGTGACAGTAGAGCTCAGAAGCACAAAAAGGTAAAGAATTCCCTCTGTTTCCGAGGTCTGCTGTCAGAAAAACATATTAATTCAGAGATTATTCAAGTTAATGTAATCGCTAATGATGTCAACAAGCGTGCACAGACTCATTTGCTGGTGTGAAGCAGAAGACAGCATCATGATACAGCCACAGGACTTAGGGGGTTATTATGATGGCGGAAGGACCGCCACTGCCAGCTGTGCAGTGGCGATCCGTCCTCCATCAAACGTGGGTTGACCGCCCACCAGATTAGGATGGCAGGCGGATCCACACTGCGACTGTGGCGGAAGCAAAACCATCCTCCAAGGAACCGCGACAGGCAATCGGACCGATTGTCTGGGGAAGCGGTCTGCAAGCAAACATGGTGACAGTGCCTAGCAGGCACCGTCAACCATATTATGATGCAGACTGTGATCCAGCCTTTCCATGATGGCTAAACCATCATGAAAAGGCTGGGGGATGTCCTTTCGGGGGCCCATTGCGGGCCCCCAATGTGTTGGGGGGAGGTATATGTGCACTGGGGGTACCCATGGTACACCCCTACTTTTCATTGCACTAAGTGGTAGGCACTGTGTGGTGCCTACCATGTAGTGCACTGAAATGCACAACATGCTCTTTTAACATCACGGTGGGTGGTGCTGTCAGCAGCACCTGCCGCAATGTTAAAATGCAAGATGCAATCGCCGTGGTGGTGGTCACATCCTAATTTGGTGTGCAGAACCGCCTCATGTATTGCGGACGGTCCCGGTCACCACCACGATGGCTGATTGACTCCAGTCCGTGCGCCATTGTAATCAACCCCTAAATGCAATGTGGAGGAGACTGCTTAGTGAGTTTGAATAATACCTCCTATTATTTGATCAGGGTAGCATCATGATTTCAATGAAGTTTATTTGTATATCCTTATAAAAATAGTAAACTGATAAAAATGCCTATTTGAGTGGCTGAGAGATGGATTGTTGCATGTATAGTTAAAACGTTCGACTGGCTACTCATGTGAACTGTGTCCGATAATTAAAGATAAAATCATTGAAATTGGAATTATATCGCAGAGGTCAATTTGCCATGATGCTTAAATACTGTTGGAGTATAGAGTTTGATTTTCAGGCCAAATTTTCATATGTTCTTTTCACATCGAGGGCCAAATTAACTAAGGGCTTGATTTGCCCTTGCATCACGCAAGTCGTCACAATTAGTGTCCTTTACTAAGCCATGCAGAGCCACCTTGCATGGCTCTGCGTGGTTTAATGAACCCAAAATAGCGCAAGTTAGTGCATATTGCTGCCTTGCGTACCTTGCAGCAGCAAGGCATTCCATGGGGGGAGTATGGGCATTCCCACACATCCACTCAAGGTTTTTGACACAATGCCAGATTTACAAAGGGCTGTAAACCTGGGTTTGCTGCAAAATGTTGTGCCTACCTGACCTAGGCGTAACAAGGAGAACTATCTTTATTTCTCCTCATTACTTCCTCTTTATATGCATGCTGCTATCAAGAGGAAATGCTTTTAAGGATTATTTTTGTGCCTGCCTGTCAGGTTGTGCAAGGGTGCTTGTGTGGGTGCATGACAGCCACAAGTGCACCGCTGTCAAGGGACAGCAGAATGTGCCATATCTTTCTAAATATGGTACATTTCTGCTCTCTTTTTACACAGCACAGCGCAGTGCAGTAAGTTGCCTTGCTGTATTGCGTGAAAGAATAGTAAATCTGCCCTGAAGATAGAAGAAGTTGACAATGCAAGTGTTGTTGATGTTGTACACTTAAAGGCTACTGATTTTCTGTGTTTTATGGTGAAATAGCAGTAAAATTACTGCAAATAATAGCTTGGTGTAGATGTTTTATTTTCTACGTCAAGCAGAAGACAAAGAAGGTGAAACAGTTCCAATGAAAATCAGAGCCAGTATAAAGTAAAATGTGCATGTTAAATATTTTAATAAAGAACACTAATAGTTATTCCATCCGAGTACTCGAGTGGGGTTCTTTTTCTACCGAAATTCTTTTTATACAAAGGATCTTAAAGAAATGCTTGCTTATCTCTGCCTTTATGTTAATATGTTTGCGTTTCAATCCTGCAGAATCCTCACACATTCCAGAAGCTATGCATATTAAAGTAGAACTCTGGGCCAAAATTAATATTTAGTCTATCATACAACACTTCATTACCATCTGCTCATGATTAGATTCCAACTTTGTTTGCCTTAGAAATATCTGGAATGTGCTATGTATAAATATATAAGAATGGAAAATGAAGTCTAAAACTATTAAACATCAAGGGCTTGACTCTTAATGGTTATTGAACAGTTGTTTAACATAAGTGCACAAAAATGTACTACAATTCTTAGGGCCTGCTGGAGAAAAGGGTGTTACAGTTGCAAAACCTGCCATTCGCAAAATTGTCAAACAATCAAGGATACACTGTGCATTGCAAAAGGCTTTGCTATTTTCAATGTATACTTTGTGTCTTTTTATGAATCACTAGCAAAATATGTGTGAAATGAGCATCCTTTTTTCAAGTCATTCACAATAAAATGTTTCAAGGATTTGCAACCTCAGTAAAGGATCATTAGACACTCACACTCGATAGGAGCAGTATCTATTTGTAAAGTGGAAGCTTTCTGTATGGGACAGTTCCACTCTGAATACTGGATGTCAGCAATGGGTGAGCAAACAAGGTCCAGGGAACAGAGCTTGAAATAAAAAAAGTTTATCATCCTGTGAATGGGAATGCAAAGTTGGATGTCTTCTGTCCCTCTCAGTCCTAAATCCTTGCAGTTGCTGTCCTTCAGTACATTTGCACAAACAATATTCTGCTTCATTAATATCAATGGGGCAGGATTTTACAAATCCTACCGAATGGTAATTTTTTATCTGTGACTGCAGTGCATAAATATTTTTGAGCTGCAAGCAGAAACAGCAATTGCTTCGAAACCCACAAATAATATATTGGCCATAAATTCCTGATCTTGATTCACAAGATTCACACTAAAATACACTTGCACCTACGGAAAATGTACCTCTTTATTTGGCATTATTTATTTATTGCTCTAGGAAGCAATAGTCATGGTATTTTAGCATGCAAACTGCATGTTGTCCCCACACATTCATTTATTTCTGGCCATTGTCAAAAATTAGAATTTCCTATTCTCACACTAAAACTACTTGCAAAACTACTTTAAAAAAGTTTGTAGTAATGGTTATTATATCAGTAGCTTTGACAAATTGTCAAGCTGGACAAAAGCAGGATTTGAATGACAAATTGTATGAACAAGAACATGCATGTCAGGAAAGTCAAAATAGGAAATAATTTTCATACAAATCTGAATCCCAAAAAATGAAACATATTCTTGAACACTACATTTCATACAAGAGCTTTCACACAAATATTAGAGTTGTCATACAGTGTAGAAAACAATATTGCCATCCTCAAAGCCTTGTAAGGAGTAATAATGAGTTCTAGAATTGAATCAGCGCCTGGATTATGACAAGCCTTAATTAATCCTAACTCATAATTATTGCAACATGTTCAATAACATTTACAACAATTTCTAAAGCAATCAGGCTAAGGCTCTTGTCTAAAATACAAACTATTGACTAAACAGATCTCAAACTTTACAAACTGGGCAGTTAGAAACTTCGCTAAATATTTCATATAAACCACGCAGCAGCAGTTGGAAACTATTCTTCTAGGTCTAGTCTTTAAGTCTTTAAGGAATCAGTTCCTCTGCATCATGTGGGTGGTCATTGCTCGCTCTTTAAAAAAACTTAAGTAGATCCAGTTGAATGGCGGAGCTATCTGCCAAATTCAAACTTACCCTAACCAGCAAGGGTATTGGAGCAGGCAATAACTTACATTTTTGTACAATTTCAAGGAAATTATCCTCTTGATCCAAACTAGAGAAGCTTTAGCCCATATAGAAGCACAAAGTTTTTTATCACTGCAGTCCTAAATGAACTCACAATGACGATCAATGGCAACAGTGCTTTGCCGAACTCACAATGACGATCAATGGCAACAGTGCTATGCCTTGTTTTTACTTGACCTATCTGCTGCCTTTGACACTGTTAACCATGATATCTTAATCAATATACTCCATGCAGCCAGGATTTGCTGCTTGACCCTGGACTAGAGCAAATTGTACTTGAAGCAGGTCCCTGAGTTATCATAATGCTCACTTTTCATTCTCCTGCTCAAGTGATAAATCCTTTTGTACTGGAAGCTGCATACTGTTGGCCTTCCTACTAAGCCATTGGCAAAGGGATGTGCAGAATTACTTTATAAATGTATTCAACCAAAACGAAAGCCATTGTCGCCAAATTCCAGAATCCTACTGACTATCCATATCTCCTGGCTGCAAACTTTAGGAGCTTGGTATTTCCAGTTTTGCAGGTAAAGAACCTAGATTTCACCATTTCGGCAGAACTCATAGTGTACCCTCAGATTCCAATTGCTTGAATAACTGAAGAGCATTCAGAAATGTTTGCTCCCTAATGAATGTTTCCAACAGGTTCTAGGCAGTATCTCCTCGGGTACTTTCTAAGATGGACTACACAAGGGATTTTTTTCTAGCTGTTCCCAACATATTGCCTCTACAACTAACACCTCTAAAAAGTCCCAGCCAGGATTCTGTCTGTAAACAATGTGTCAACTGTTGAGACATTAAAGGAGCATGAACTAGGCCCTCCACTTACTCCACAGATTTCTGGGCTGTGGTAAATATACTTAATCCCCATTTACAAGTTAAGGGCTAAATTCCGAGTTTGCACAGAAATGTACGTTAAAATAATATAATCCACATTTGTAAAGTGCACAATCACCCGTAAGGGTCTCTAGGCGCTGGGGGCCGTCGGGAAGATTAAGCGAGCTATTGCCCAGAGTCACATGGTGCTGGGCTAACCTGCCGCCGGAGCCGGGGATCGAACCCTGATCCCCAGATTCCAGCGTCAGTCGCCCTGGCCGCGGCGCCACACCTCTAAAAGGTGGGTGACAATTATCATACCCAAACAGTTTTAATCTGATAGATTCTGGCAGGTCAAACCTGCCACATTGTAACGAGGAGGCCCAGAAAAATAGAAAAACTTGGAATGTGGCGCATTGCATATTGTTTTATCATGTTTTGCATCATTTCCAAGTTGAAAACTTGCAATAGGAGGTACTTAACCCCTTCGCTGCTGGCCCGTTTCCGCCGCTGTGCGGTAAACAAAAGAACAGGGCGGGGCCGTGACGAACCCCAGCCGTCATCCGCACACGAGCACCGTGGAGCGTGACGGCTGTGGTTCGTCACCAGCATGCAAGGGGTTAATACACCCAGTAAATACCTCAGCACTGTTTTTACATGGAATAGTAAATATCACACCCTGTTCAGCACAACTTTAGAATCAGAGCCTTAGAACGTTAAGAGCCAATTCCCTTTTTCCTATAATTCATTCTTCACAAGAATGCATTGCATTATGAAAGACTGCATTTGAGTGTGGACAACAGAGTGATGGAAGTGACAAGAGAAATGAGTGCTCTGCAACATTGCCAGGCTGTACTTTAACCTGTTTACTGCTGTGGACATTCCGCTGCGGTGCGGACGTTCTACGCAGTGGGTGGGGCTGCGTCGGCCATTGGTCATGCGCAGCACCCGGAAGGTAGTGCTGGCCGACATGAGCATGGAACGGGTTAAGAACCTTTGCACTCTGCAGCTTTTCTGTTACTTTGAGAAAAGAAGAGTGTTGCAAACACGTTTCCTGCTTACCTTGCATATTCCATCTGTTGCCACTCTGGAGCCAAAAGCTTGACAGCTGCATTGAATGTTCAGTGGTGTGGACCTCAATCCATTGCAGAATCGATCTCCCTCTACCCTGCACAGATCATGTCTGGTACTAGAAGTAATTGAACGATAATTACTGCAGTACTTTCCAATGAGCTGTGGAAAGTTATTATTTGTGTTTAGTCACGAGGAAAGGAAAATTCTGTAAAAATGCTTTAAAATGCACAGCTGTAATGTCAACTATCAACTTTCAATTTAGCTAACATCACTGCTCAACCTCGTTTTGGTAATTTCTATTTCTGTAAATGTTAAATCAAAGGTGCATTGCAAAATGCATTTATTAAACTTTGTTAATGACAGTAAAATGTGGGAAATACCTGGCATGAATATAAATAGGTATTAAATAGTTAAATATTAGATACACTTAAACAACAGAAACTTCTTGTGTAGTTTGATATATTCAAAATATAACATGAGCAAACCAGTAAACACTGGTGTCGCAGACGTTTGTTGTCTCTCATTAAAGAAGGCCATCATATGTATAAGCACTACTCTTCGTTAGGAAATGGACTCTCATTTTTGGAATAAACAAGAATGGGGTGAGAGATTTTGAAGTGACGCCTGAAGCTGTAATCCATCCTCTAGCAATACCTGCCTGCTAATGTACACTTTTCTAATGAAATATACATTTTTAAAAGAAAAGCAAATATTCTCATTTATGAAAAAACGTAAATAGATAGTAGATCAAAATGGAAAAGATTATACACCACGAGCTATACAAACTCAGCCATCCCACACCTTACATCATTAGCTCCTGATACAGTGATAGTTTGAAAAAGATATATTTTCACTTTCCATATAATGCAAATATAACTCCAAATGTTTATCTAAACCTCTTTCAAATGCCTGCTGTGCCAGTGCAACATGAGGATCCCTTCATCGACTGCAGCATTTTTACATTTTTTGCTATTATCCCGCAGTAAATGCAAGTGGTGTCTTCCTGTGTCATGTGATAAGTCCACCAGCATTGTGCATACTTTAAACAGGTGCTCCCTTTTCTTATACAATTTGAGAAGACAATCATGAAAATATTTGTGATGGAAATCATAATCTCTTGATTTGCTTCATCAATCTGCTGGAAAATTCTGCTCCAGAAAGTTTTCTATCACGTGTGCCAGTGTCCCATGCTCCCAAATACTGAAACAAGTAAAATTGTTTCACCCATAGATGTTTCATCAGGAGTTGCACACAGGCTACACAGAATAAAGTAAAGAATGTTGTCCAGGTTACTAGACAATTTGTGATTGATGCATTTCTACCAAATTCTCCCTCCAGATCTGTTCATTCCTCTCTGTTCCAATTTTGTACTCCATTTTGCAGGACGACCATGTTCTCATCTTCTAATGACCTTTCACAGTAAACTGAAATAAACTCTTTTGGATAGCATTCGAATATTTTTTGGGGAAATCTGCTAAAACAGTATTTTAGAAGAGATTCCAAAGTATCACTCGGCTAAGACTTTTTAAAAGCAATCTCAATTTAAAAGCAATCTCAATTCAAAATGTCTTGACCACTGATTAAGGAAATTGATAAATAAAAGTTAATCATACAGTCAAGTGAAAAGGGTAAGAGACAGTTTGTGGGGTTGTAGGTAAGAGGGGAGAGTCAGCAGACAAAGAAAAAAAAAGGTACTGCAACTAAGTATAGAAGTTAAAACAAAAATGCATGTGGTGAAGATGGAGAGCATATTGGATGTTCATAATGTTCCAGCACAACAGCCATCAAAATGGTCCTGGCCACAATGCATCAGAGAGGAGAGGTCCCAGATATGATCAGTGATGTGTAATTGTTGCTGTAATCTCTATATTATCCTCTAATGGGACCCCATGTTCACCATTTCGATCAGCCAGCCACTGTGTTTCCATTCTGCTCTCTCAATGTGCATATATTCGCATGTGCCAATGACGTACGATGGACTTTCTTCAGAAAGTTGTAAGGTTGGTAAGGTCAGACATAGTGTACAAATGTTTCAATAGTTCTGTATCTATTATGTCCTAGATGGAGGTGCTTTATGTGTCTATCTAAATCTATGCAAACTTTTAACCCATGAACTATTGTGCAATAAGGATGGTGAGTGTGATTTGAGGAAGTGAAATATCAATTATACAAGATGACAAAGAGGATGAACTTCAATTTAGACACACATACTTTGTGTGAGCAGGAGTGGTGTTCAGCAATTTCTTCATAGTTTCTTGATGGAAGATGTTGCTATTTACTCAGTAGCATGACATTGGTTTGTTTGGGAAAGGGTTTGCAAGGGTTGTCTTACATACATTGAAGACCATACCTCTGTGTATATATTGTCTCTAAGTTAATAGGACAGCATGGACTGAGGAAGTTGTTTATCATCTGGGGCGAGGTCTTTAAACTGTGTCACATTGGTGTTGAGAGGTTTTGCATTGGATTTCAAAGTCTTGGAAGGATTTGTTGAGCAACAGTACAGCATATCATAAGGATCCCATTGCTGGACCATTTGTCCCTCTTTGATTGCATTGTCAATAAGACTGTTCTGTTTACCTCACCATGGAGTGTGAATACTGGAGGAAGCTGCAAATCATCAAATTTTGGTGCATGAAATATATATATGCAGCATTATAGGTAGCATGACATGTGTGGAGGGACACAATCTAGCACATCCATTGCATTGCAGTTTCCGAACTGTTGCACCTCAAAATGCAACAGAATGGGCTTGAATAGAGATTTTGGGAATGCGTAGGCTGCCTCTGAGAGATGAATTGCTTTGGAATATGTGTCCATGTTTGTTAAGCATAGGCCTCAAGAAGTAGTGGGTGCCTCCAGAAATGAATACTCGATATCAAGCCCACCTAAATAAATGATGTGATTTGAGCTCTTGTGTCCTTTGGTTGTGTTTATAGTATCTGTAGTAGCAGCAGTCTAAATGTAAAGTAAGGTTAATGCACGACCACCCTCTTAATTACCTGGATCCTACCACAGAGTGAGAGTTGAAGATATGACAATTACATAAAAAGTGGTTAGAAGTCTTTTCCAAGAGAGCTGTCTGGTCCTGGGTTTTTCACTTTTGGATAGATGTATTACCTTACATACTTTGCTTTCAGTGGTTTGTACCTCCAATTGTATGCCATCCTCCCTGAATATACCATGCATCTCTATCCATTTAGTCTCTGTTCACTGATTACACATTGAACTTATTCCTCTTTAATATGCCTATTGAGACACGCATCATCTATGGATTTCTTGGTCTGATTCTTTCCTGCATTCATCATAGCCAATTATGCCAATGTTTTTGTCCTTTATTAGCATCATAGAATCATAAACAATCCTCACTGTTTTCTGAAATGTATTTTCCACCAGCTTTATTTGTATATTGGTTTTAATTTGAATATGGGTATTAAACTTCATCTCATCTCTAACATCTGACATTGAGCCTCACCTTTTCGAATCATCCAGCTCTATAATCTTTTCTCTTTAATTTACTCAGTTCTCGACTTACCTACTAGTTTGTGAGGCTCTGGTCAGGGGAAATGTGCTATTCAGTAGCCCAGTTAAATGTCTCTCTTGGTAAAGCAGCATGCTTTGTCCATAGATGAGAGACTAAACGACCTAGCACACCCTATGTGCTCCTCGTCCTCTCCCATAGCACTTCTGCCAGAACAAAGAAAGGTGATGGAAAGAGATCATATGGGGGATCATGCAACGTGAATCCCCCATGCAGATGATTTTGACCAGCCACCCTTCAACCTGTAATTTTACCAGCACATGGATAGGTATTTTTTACATCAGTTAGTGAGTACAAGTTCTACTTCCCAAAAGGAATAACAGTGTTCCCTGGTATATTGTCCAATTTACATGCCTCTTTTTAAATCAAGTGCCCACAATGGGATTTTGTGTCAGGACTATGTTCACTTTGATAATGTGTGACTACCTGTATATATCATGTTAGTGACCTGTTGAGATTAGTCTCTAGTCAAATTGTAATATTAGGTGTTCTTATAGCTTGATCATCTTATTTCTTCCAGTCAACAGCAGCTGTTTATTAATTGCAATGCCACACTTAATTGTTTACAATACGTTATTTGTTCTCTATATATGTGTCTGTTGTAACGTCAGGGCCATTGGGTTAAGTTTAATAAAGTATAAACATTTATCCTTTATGGTGTGCTGGTAGATTTTGTGGCCAGAAGCAGATTGCACCTAATTAATTACCACTAAATGAACAAATGGTGGAATCCAAAGTGTGACTTAAAAAATCTGGGCTGCCAAAATATGCTTCATCTGGGACCCTGTGCTTTTATCTTTTGTTAAGATCTCCACTCGTGCAAAGCACAAAGGACCCATGAAGCCATTTTAAGATTTGTCAGGCTTTTAACATAATTACATGCATTTTTAAATTAATATTGCCCATTGTGCTTTATTTGTTTTTGTAACTTATCTAGCCATATATATTCATTACTTGTTTCCCATAATTCCTGTTGGATCTGATTAGGGATGTTCCAACTTCCTGTTGCCTCGCATTTACTGTGGTAATCCATTCAGCCAGTTACACAGCTTTACTGTCCCACCAATGCCAACAGATCTGTATTCTGGCAATGCTTGACAACTGGAAAAAGGAATCAATATATTTATGCGCATATTTCATCTAATCTTTCCCTATAAAATGAGATGAGAATGAATGTACCTTCATTTTCTTTTGAAGTACCTTAGCTATATCCTCACACTTAAATTACAATAGCTCCATTCCTTGAGAGAGACAGTCAAATATTATATTTAGATTTGGACCTTCATGTGAGAACCTTGGGAAAATAGCAAAATTCTTGTTATTTGTGTTCTTTAATCTTGCTGATATGTAGTATAGGTGTAAAGAGTTGAAGCAATGGTACATCTTTGGCTCTTGGTCATAGTTTCCGTAATGCAGTTATTGTTTTGTTGCATTGACTTGACATATCATCTCGGCTTCCATTTCATTTCTAAATCAAATCAAATTTCTCTTCCTTACAATAATTCGGGTATTTTTCATAAAATACTGATGTTTCAGAATGATAGATTAGAGACTTGTGTCTCCCAGCATGTGTTAGTTACTACAGAAACTATTCCTGGGGTGAGAGGTTATTGGCAAGGGCTGCACATGTCTGGTTTGATGCAGACTGACACTGTGCACCTGATTAGCAAACCAAGGGCCACATGCATCAAAGTTAGGATTTGTGATTCCTAAATAGCGAGTTTTAGAAAATCGCTATTTAGGAATCGCAAATCCCTATGCATGTAGGAATTGCAAAAAAATTGTGATTCCTACACGTTCCCTAATTACTCGCAAATTTCGAGTCACAATTAAGGAATGGCTTCCCATTCATTTCTATGGGCCTAGAGGCCCATAGGAATGAATGGGAATTGCATGAGCAATTTGCGAGTACCCAATAAGTACTCGTAAATTGCGCATGCAATTTCAAGGGTGCTAAAAGGACACCCTGTTGCACCCCTGAAATTTCCATGTTACCACATGTTGCGCACACACATGCCCCAAAGGCATGTGTGTGTTTAACATGGAACTTTGAAAAATGCACTTTAGTGCATGTTTTGCAAATTACCATCAAGTTTAAATTGATGATAATTTGTGATCCCTAATAGCTATTTAAAATTGCATCACGCATTTCATTTAGGGAATCACAATTTGTGATTCTCTAAATGCATTGACAATTTAAGTAATCGCAAATTTTGCGATTACTTAAATTGCGAATTTGCATTTGGGTTGATGCATCCCAAATGCAAAAATACCAGTTGCAAAAGGGCAGATTCTGCGAATCTGCTCCTTTTGCGACCGGTATTTAGTATGATGCATGTGCCCCAGAAACTCTGTAAATTAGCTCATGCACTGAAGACAGAGTCTCCAGGTCCTGTAGGACCACGAAGGCCCACTTCAGAGTCACAAGTGCAAGATATGAATACAAAGACACAGGCAGTGAGGGTGTCTGCATGGTGAGTGTGGAGTTTGTTTCCTATGACTATTCTCAGTGGTATCTAGGAGCTTCCATGAATTCCCCCAAAGGGAATCCTGTGAAATCCATTAACAGGGTTCTACTTCTTGCTTGGTACACAGTTCATCACACGAGGACCGATATGCCCATGCATTTAAGTCTGTAATTTGGCACCGGTGTATGGGTTTAAATGGTCCCTTGTTTGCATTGAATAACACTCCCTTGTAAATCAGGAATTGACCACTTGCACATCATGGGTCCTAATTTTATGCCTGATCAGTGCATATCACAGATGAGGCTACAGAAGCTTCTAAGGTCAATCCTGTGAGACTCAAGAGCACAATAAACAGTGGTGGCCTTGATACTACTTGACATGTTGGCTGCCTTTGACAAAATGTCCTACTCGACCTTTTTGGATTGGATGGTGGACATTAAGGTCCAGGATATGGTTTGTAACTTGTCTGAGAGTCCGCAGCCAAGCCGTTTCCTTGTCTAACTTTTCGCCCTCTGCTAAATTCATCTTCACAGTGGTGCCACATAAATTTGCTGTCAGTCTTACGCTATTTCAGGTTGTTCATCAAACCGACTGATTCTTTTGGACTGAAATTGTACTCTTATGCAGACAATACACAAATTAACTCTAATTAACCTCAAGTTAGCTCGGGTGACCGAAATACTTTGCAAAAAATTATGGTCTACATGAAGGAAGTGGACTTCGTAATAAGTACCCAAGAATTTTAGAGGACGCCTTGCATTTCTATTCCAATCCATGGCTTTGTTTATTTATTTATTTATTCAGTGTTTTCGATAGCGCAAACAAAACCCAAAATTAGGGTGTCAGAGTGCTTTACAGTTCAACCACATTCAAATTCAGCAGATATCCAATTCTTTAATGCAAAGTACAATGTATAGGTATTCCAATAACAGTGACATATGCTAACCCTTACACAAATCATCGAAATTGAAGATTACTAGAAATCAACTAGATTTACAGTAAAACATGCAATGTCATACTTTCATTTCACAATAAAACCACTACTGAAGATACTAGGTATCCACACCGGTTATAGTATTGCTAGTCTAATCAAATAAGCATGTGGGTTAATCGAGGTACCTGTCATTAGACAACATCCCTGTTGACAGGAGTAGGGACTAAATGTATCCAATCTAGCTGAATATAGACAGTAGAGCCAAATCAATGAAAGCAAACTGGCTTGTGCAATGCCCAGTTTCTTTGTTCTGCGATTAGCAGGACATTAATCTTGCTTACAGTAGCCTACTTGAACAGCTGAATGTAGAAGATCGAAGGATTGTCTGAAGTCCTCAGAAAGAGTCCTAGTATTCCCTGCTTTTTGTTATGGGAGAAATGTACCCATCAGAAAGGACTTAGGGGGGTCATTACAATGATGGAAAGCCCGCCACCGCCAGCAGTGTGGTGACGGGCCTTCTGCCATCGGAAAGGAATTTTCCCACGTCACATTACAATGGAGGGGGGAATTTGACCACGACTGTGGCGGGCGCAAAGACTTCCCACCATGGATCCGCCACAGGCAATCATTATGATTGCCTGGCAGACCGTCCAGATAGGTTTAAATGGTGGTGGTGCCTAGCAGGCACCGTCCGCCAAATCAGGATGCTGCTTCAGACAGCCTTCCCATGGCGGCAAAACCGCCATGGAAAGGCTGGTGGGGATTTGTTTTGGAGGCCATTGCAGACCCCCTCTAGTGTTGGGGGAGGTGTGGGTGCACTAATTTGTAGTGCAGGACCGCCGCATGCATGGCGGGCGGTCCCGATCCCCACCACGATGGCGGGTGGACACCAGTCCATCCGCAATCTTAACGACCCCCTTGGTCTCCTTTTTGAATCGTGGAGCATAGGCGATTCTTCAAATATTCAGTGGGAGTGCATTCCAAATTCTTGGTGGAGCTCCCGCAAATGCTCTATCATATGTTTACTTCTTACGGAAGAATACTAGTTTCAGTAAAAAAAAAATGTGGATCCCCTAGAGGATCTACTGCCTCCAGACAGCGTAATTTTCTGAGCAAGTCATTTTCTGGTGTTTTGTGGTGTAGTGCCTTGTGTGTAATACATGCAACCTTTAGCTGTATTCTTACCTCGTACAGTAGCCAATTGAGTGCTTTCAAATGTGGAGTATTATGGTAAAAGAATTTTTTTTTAGCCCGTTATAAGTTTAGCTGCTGCATTGAGACAAGCTTTGATGAGAGCTGTTGATATCTTAGGAAGACCTGATAGAGCTGCACATCCATACTCAATTCTTGATATGACCAGCACCTGGAATGCCATTGTTAATTTACTTTACAGCCTGGTAATTGTTTTATAGAGGTACAGTAGAATTTTATTTATTTCGCCTTTTGACCTTTAGTCAAGAGAGGAGAACACTTTAAACACACATAGAAACAGGATTGTAAGGGAAGGAAAAATGTGTAAATGCCACGGTAGTCATGGTGTAACTGAGCATTTAGGAAGACTCAAGTCGATCACAGTAGTAACAGCACTACATTAGTGAGGTATGCGAGTTATCTACGTATGCATGTATATGCTAATTTAGTGCAAATTTAGCCTTTGTGAACTGATGCACATCTTCTCCCAATTTCAAAATAACTGATGCAAATCAGCAAAGCCCGATCTAATAAGCTAGCCAGACTGGGCTTTGCGTCAGATACTAATGCATATTTGAAGCAGGCCGAAAGAAGGGGAAATGTGTTAATTCTCCAAAAGATGTATTCCTTATGTGCTGCAATCCACAGCATATATCCAATCCATGGGATCTTTCTGGCTTTTTTTCTAGGGATGGAAATTTTTGTATGGAAGGAAATGCTTCCAGTACAAACCCTAAGCTAGGTAGTGAAAACTCACCTCTACACTACGGTGCGAGGCTGTGAGTCGTATAAGGCAGCCTTGGTAGAGCACCAGTGCAGTGATGACAACAGTAGAAGGGCAGTCTTCGTAAATATTGCTCGGCGCTGTAGTTTCCCCGTTGTGCAGCGTAGAGTATCAAATCTAGTTGCTGCAAAGTATTGCATAAAAAAATGTGTTAATCTAGGCCTTAAGCTAGTGGTGTTCTAGAAAGGGCCTGATGAAAAGTGGGCAACTATCCCCACAAGTGGCAGAAAAGATGAGTGCAATAATGACTAGCATGAAAAAACAGTATTTCCATAATTTGCTCCAGTTCATAAACATTTACCATGAATCAGAATGTAAGATTCCTTAAGCCTTGAAGAAATTTGGATCTGTTTGCATCAACTGCATAGTTGGAAACTGTGATGAATGAAAGACACTAAGGTATGTTTTACGGGGAAAAAAGTCCTTTAAATATTTAGTTTACTTGAAGGTGTTCTAAACTATGGATTGTTCTGTGTTATATGTGGGCATTTTCACAAAGCTACTGTAAAGAACTTGTTTGTACTCAATTCACCTTTATAGAAAAAGGAAAATGACAAAATAGCTACCCACTGGTTCCACCCAGATCTCATGACTTATCTCACTGACGTATCTCAGCATCATATGCATCCGAAATCTGTTAGGGCGTTGTATAGTTACAGAGAACTGACATGATGGTTGATATCAAGTCATGGATAATATATGGTGCAATATGTGACTCCGTAAGAATGGTATGGCGAAGTTCCATTGTAAGATATACATTTTATATGACAGTAGTGGATGTTGATATGGCACCATTGCCTAAATTATGTTGTTGTCAGTTCGAAAATACTTAGTAAAATCAACATGTGAATATAATGCATTTTAAGATTGTGCTCTGGGAGATGAATACTTACACTTATAAAACACAAGCCTAGCAGTATCGGACTAGTACAGTCTTTACGGGCCAATTGCATAAATGAGATTTGAACTTCCTGATCTTGATGGTGAGGTGAAGAGAATGGTTTGCCCTTTAACTTGACAATATTAAAGTTCTAGATTTGCAGGACCTATTTTGTTCTTCCCCTTTTCTGTTGTATTGTTTAATGGCGATCATAGGTGGTATATTTTCCATATTTTCCAGTGAGATTAAGAAATTAAAATGGGATAAAGGGAAAATGACAGAAAATCTCCGAAATCTTTATTTACTTGGTGCAGGCAATTAATATCCAAACAACCCATTTTACAGCAATTTGTAAAATTGTGACAGATTCATTGATGAAAGGTAATCAGTGCTTCCTACTCATCCAGATGGGCGCATTTTCATCAATTGTAAGGAGAAAATCTGTAATTCTACCCCTTTGTAAAGGTTGATCAGTTTCACAACAGTTCCCCTACTAGTGCAGAGGCAGCTTCTTGCACTGGATATCAACTATGCATGCCTACTTTTTTACCGCCATTGGGATAATTTGGCACCAGAGCTGAAAGTCTGAAATCACATCCGTGTATGTAAAAATTGACTATAAGAAATTGGTGCTTCCAGGGTTACAACGGTAAAGCGATCGCTGATGTGATACCATACCCGGATGTGAATAGAGAAATTGGCAGGCACCCATTGTAATTCTGATTGTTTAAGCCCCCTAATTAGATGTAAGAGCATTGAGAAAGTAAAGAGGACATTTTGTCAGGATCTTGGCAACATAGCTGGAAGCATTGATTCCTCCTCCTAGGTGCCCTCTGCAGGTCAGCATTCTGCCGCAGTCCAACATGCGGCGGAAGACATGCCCATTGTTCAACAGAAAAAAACATGTAATCACCGGGCTTGTTCGCGCACTACACTGCACTTATATCCCTCCGCTTCCATCTGCTCCAGTCTAATGATGGCTGGGCAAAATGTCTTAGAGAAAAACAGAAATAAAATGCTAAACCCACTGCGTCATATGGGGTTGTTCAAGATAGTTTCTGTCAGTGACTGAAAAATAAAACCGCCAACAACACTGTGCGCGTCCCTGCGCTGACATCTGCTGCCGCAACGGTAATGTGTGAGGTGTCAAGAAAAGTACTTAGGCGTCGATTGATAAGGGTCATCAGTGAAGATATGAGGCCGTGTTTTCTAGTTATTGCAGCAGATTACAGGCGGGGAATGAGCCTGGCGTTTGACTCCGGCGGCTGCTTTCTTCTTCAGACTGGCACTCTCTTGTCTCCACAGAGAAGTATGCTTGGCTCAATAGTGAGGGGACTAATTATGGCAGGTAATGTACTGAGACATCCAGGAAGTGACGTTATAAGAATAGGCGCCATGCCCTTATAAAAGTCCTCACTAAAAAAGGTCAAGGATCTCTTTCACAAAAAATAAGCAAATTATATTTACCAAGGAATGTTTAAAGAATGGGTTTATTTTACTTTTTATGCATCACATGCGTTACCATTTCCGCGGATCAATTTGTAATTGAGCATGGTAATAGCTGAAAATATTTTTAACAGACGTGTAGAACTTTGAAAATACAATTTTAAAGTACTCTAAGTGAGTAAGCAAGATAATGTTTTTTAGACATTAAACTTGCCGTTAGTGCGTGTTTATTTCCTGTTGGTGTTCTTTATCTGTGTGCTTCACACTGATAGTCAACAATCAGAAGGGCTTATGGTGTCTGTTCTAGATATTAAAACATAACCCACACCTGAACCTTTCACAAATACAGCTGGTACTGTCAGTTGAATGTAGGTTTACAAACATCCTGCAGCCAGGACGACATCTAAGAGCCTTGGGCTGAGGGGAATGAAGTCCCCTTTCTAGATATAAGGGAGGGGCTAGGTGCACCCACGTCCGACCCCGACTTGTGCCCTAGAAGCCTGCATCGGCTCCGCGACATATGCCCTCTAAGACAGCGGAACACGTGGTACTATCCTGCCTGCAGATGGGCCTTGCGTGTCAGAGCAGCACTGAGTTTCTGTGGCGCTACAGCAATTCATTAAACCCTTTCTGTTCAGAGGCCGGTGATAGGTCACGGGGAGGGCAGGCCAAGCGCTGAGTGTCTGTCACCTCGTATTGATCCGCCTGTTATTCGCTTGAATTCGTTTTGACGCTTTTCCGCGGTCACGGCGATTGCTGCAGTCAGCTGGACGGCCACCTGGGACCCGCTGGACTTGAAAGACACATTTTGCTCTTTGCACTTGAACATGGATTTAATGGATGAACGCATGCATCTTAATGCCATTATAAGATCCATATATAGTTGGCCTTTATTTATTTTGACAGTGTTACGTAGCGTGAGCACCCTGATTATGTGCCACAAAGTTATATACTTATTTGTTTGAGGCACCGGGAGATTAAGTGATTTTCCCTGAATCACAAGATTTTTGAGCCAACGCTCAAAAATTCGAACCTGGTTCCCTGGTCCTAAAGGAAACACATCCGGTAGATTGACCACTGATACAATATGTTAGGGTATGTTTGGTTTAACTATTCAGGCAGCTTTTTTTTTTGAGAGAGAGTATAATGTTCCATTTCCAATGTCTAAAAGCAAGAAACCATGTATTCCATCACAATCTGAAATGTAAGATAATCAGGTTAATGGTCCTGCTGGCTTTGTTCATTTTGTTGGATATCAGTCAGTCTGGGCTGCTGCTGCGCTACTTCCGGGTTTATGCACATTTGGTCTGCAGCACTATATACCTCTAGGAACAAAGAAATAAGCTGTATGGGAAATGTTTGCAGTGGCATCCAATAAATATCTGTTATTAAACATTTCACACGTGTTGACCAGCAAATTTGACTTAGAACTACAAAATCCACATTTTATTTTCTAGAAAAAGAGGTCATACCAATAGAGATTGTAGGCATGGGATTAATTACAAGCTACATCCAATACACTGCAATATTAAATATTTATATTGGTGCGTCAGAAAGATACCTGCAGCAAGCACCGTACAAAAGTAACTACAACCAGGCAGCGGCATTCATGCTGCACACCATCACAGAAACGTGGACTTACCTTCTGCTCTGAGAGCTTGCAGAGGGATTGTCCGGCTCTGAGGGTAACCCACTATCCTCATAATACTGGGTGCAATCTTTGACCACCATTGCTCCAAGTAGCACTCAGCAAGCCGCTTCCCTCTCCCTAGTGAGCAGGTAAGAGGCCAGAATGCACCTCCAAGTTGGGCTCAGCTCCAGGGAATTGTAAGCTTCCTTTTGGGAGGTGACCTGAACCCCCCACTGATGAGCCGCTGTGGGTCCCAGTGGGACCCTCTTTGCCCTATTCCATTTCACTGGGGTTGAATCATAAGTGTGTGCATACGACTTGTGACAGAATGTGTGCTACACAAGACTTGATTAACAATAACAACAATAACAAGCATTTGCAATGCAATACGTCTCGCCTTGGGGACCTTATACATGTTTAGCTATGAAGCACATAATCCTGGGTAAAGCGATTCTGGTATTTACTGTAATTATACTCTAGGAAATATTGGTGTCTATCTTCATTATGTTATTCAAAGGACTTCCTACCTCTTTCCATAATGGCAAGTTTTTGAGATGACATTGCGAATGGTGGAAAGTGCCGTTTTTACCAGTGCTGCACTTTGTGTGACACAAGCCACTATGTTACGGTGTGACTTAAAATTAAACTAACGCTAATGGAAACATGATATTTTGTGATGGTTTATAGGAAGCTCGTTGTGGTTCCAGCCAGGGGAGAAGAAATTCTTCTGTGGAATTACGCAACCAACGTTTGTTTTGGGGCAAAACAGATTTAGCAATGGGCAATAAGAATGTTTCACCAAACTCTACCTGATTCAAATAGTCACATAAAAACTAAGTACTGCGTGTGAATGCAGTAACAAGTTTAGCCCTGCATTTAAGGTGCAATATAAAACAAAAAATCATGTTTACTCTAATGATATTTCTATAAGGACATAAGTTGCTTAACATGATTTTTCCCAATGTTCCTGCACAAAATAGTTTACATGCAATCAGGTGGGAGTCCCGAATAACATTAACACGCATAATGCTACTTACTTACTGGATAAAAGACCTGGGCAGTGAAGGAGAGGAGACATCACTGACAGTGAAGAGAGGATTGTGTGATGAGGCGTCTTAGTTGTGTGTTTTTGAACCAAGCAATGCTTAAAATGCTCCTAATTTGTCAAACCAAAGCAATCGATAGAGTGAGAACATATTCGACCTGGGATCTGCTTGCCAGCTAATGAACTGGCAATGTATGCATTAGAAATGGATTAGTTCAAAGGGGTATTCCTCAGGATTCATACTTCCTTAAATTGTCTTTGCTCGTAAAGTGATCCCAGTGCAATTATTTCAAGGCATCACCGTTGAAAGCTCAGTGCAACACTTTCCTAATCATGTGCAAGGCTGGCTCCTTAACTAATTGCCCGCTTTCTGAGAGTTTGCAGAGAATACCAATGCACCAGACTGCAGCACATTGCAGCATACAAGTCAAGCTGGATATTTAATCACCATCAACACACGTGCCTTGGGCTAGGACAGCAGATATTAGACCACCTCTTTCTCCCACCGCACTAGATAAGGAGTATCGTGAATACTGTTCCATCTGAAGCCCAAACCTGAGTTGAGATTAATCCATGCTTTCCTGATTTTATTCGCTGGAGTAATGATGGTGCTCAGAGATAAGTTAAAGGGAGGTCATACTGCAGGCAAGATCTCAGTTTTGGAGTAATTTGGGCGCTGATTTAGAGTTCAGCAGAGGTTTTTTACTACATCACAAATGTGATGGATATCCCGTCCGCTGTATTACAAGTGCCATTGGATATCATGCACTTTTAAATTGATGGACTGGATATCAGTTACGTTTATGGCAGAGTAACCTGTCTGCCGATCTCCAAAACATGGCCCTAGTTTCAATCTGGGGCCTCTCATCCAAATATGGACATGGTCAGACGTGCATGATATACACATAGGTCTTGGCATTTCCATCTTTACTCAACGGTAAATAAGTATTGGGGTAAGAGAAAACATTACAGTGGATTACATATGCAGATGGATTAATATCTGCTTTGAATACTTCATGGCATATTGGCAATAGCCGATTTTCAAGATCCAAATTCAATACAATAAACTTGTATTACATCAATTGCGCCAGTGCTGGTACGAATTTGTACTAACATTTTCAGATTACATAAATACTCTGCTGTCTTTGAAGTTTTGCATCCATGGTTTATACAGAGTGAGAATGAAGACTCATCACTCAGTTTAGTCAAAGGACCATAGCAAGTAATTTTTAATATCTGTTTGTGCCATCTCCTAGTGTCAGGATGATTGAATTTAGTGGATGATTGAATTTAGTATGGAGTTACTCTTTCCATAACACGTTCTAAGAAGAGAAGTTTGGATCACTTTAATATGGACACGGCTGCAAACTGCATGGCAGCATTGTGATTGGCTCAGGGGAGTCTGGGTGCTTACCAATCACAATGCTGCATTGCAGCATTGTGATTGGCTGTGGGGAGCCTGGGTGCTTCGTGGAAGAGACACGACGGAGGAGAAATGCGGCAAGATCAGGTAAGTGAATAAAAAAAAAAATCAACTCCGTATCCACCCCTCCACCCCTCCACCTCTAAGGTAGGCCCTAGCTAGCCCTATGGGCAGGGTGCTGTGTAGGTAAAGGTAGGATATTTCTTTAATTGTGTGGCATGTCTTGATAGTGATAACCAGCCTATTTGGTTTCTCACTGCTGTGAGGCTGCCTTCTCATAGGTTTGCATTGGGGATTCCCTGATATGTGCTTCAGTGGTAATTTCTGATATGAAAGGGGTAGTGTGGCCATGTTTGGTATGTTTGGAATAGTAGTGATAAATCCTGCTTATTGGTGTAAGCAGAATTGTCATTACTATTTTAGAAATGACACTTTTAGAAGTGGGTATTTCTCTGTGCTTATGAGTCTTTGTGCCCTGCCTGGATGTGTATTCACCGTCTGGTTTTGACTGACCGGAGAGAGGGGATGTGCATTCACTCTAGACAGTCACAAGGGGGTTGAGGTGTGTCCTGCCTTACTTGGGTGACTCAAAGCTAGGCTGAATAGACCTTGGCTGCATTTAGAGTAGTGGGAGGACTTTCCCTTGCACCTGAATATGGCTGTGCCTGCCTTCCACAATGCTGTCTCCACCATACTGCAGTGTGTCTGTGGCCAGGGCTTGAGATGTGAATGGGGATGTTCTGCACTTCTAAACAGGGTTTGAAGTGCCCCCAGAACAAAGACTTTGGAACAATAAGTAGAGATGATGTGACCCCATGATTTTGAACACTGCATGGGACTTGTAACCAGCCCCTGCTGGCTCTGGAGACTGCACCTGGCCAGAAGGAACTGTTATGCTGCCAGGAGGAACTACCATTGAACTCCCTTGTCTGTTGTGCTGACCTGTGGCCTGTTGGGGCTGCAAGAAGTACTTCCAGCTTCTTTGTGAGGACTCTGTGTGCTGGCCTGCTGCATCCACCCTTACTGGGTGCCCCCAGTGACCTCCCAGGGCTTGGTGGCCTGCCCTGTGGGTGGGAGAAATTAGCGCGGGCGAGTACTTTATTTGTACAACAAGCATGTGGCTTCATTTCGAAACCTGTGTGCTTTTGGCTCTGCTCCCTGATCAGAGTGTGTTGAGAGCACTGCATTGAAGAATTTCAGTACTGGTTGACTTTCCAGCATAGTACTGTGTATACCCATTACACTACAGCAGGGGATCTGCTGAAGTGTTCCTGTGCTGTGTGGACTGGCGTGAGGCACAATCATTTGGTGCCAGCCAAGAAGGCTGCGCCAAGAAAAGGAAGCAGCCACCAAGGTCATGCCCTATTCACCGCCTGGGGCCAGAGATCAGAACAGATTAAACCCTCGTTTGTATGGCCGCTTGTTAGTGAGACCAGCGCAAGGCAGCCTACAGTGTCTGCACCGGTTGCCCAGCAACATCCCCAGAAGCCAGTAAGCGCGCAGCATCATTGAAGGCTGCCGGCCCACCCAAAGTAGTCCCCGGGGGCGAGGCTTAGTTGATGCTCACCAGCCCGGGAACATGGAGAGAGGAGCACTGCCCTTACTGCACTGGCTGTATGAGGCCAACACGCCCCGGTGCAGGGAGAGCTCTGAATGAGGCCTGACCGGCGAGAGGCCATGCAAAGAGCTGGGTTAACACAGCTCCATTTGCCTGGTGCAGCAGCTGCACTGTGTGGTAGTGGGCAGCTGCCCTGAGCAGACCGGGTGTGTATGGTCACTGGGGATCCCGAGATGTCACCCCGCTAAGGGAGGTGGTACACCCCTTCCGCCATCCTGACACTTGCCTTGGGGGTATTTCTTTTGTAAAATTGAATTCCCTTTGCTGGCATTAGTTGAACCACATGATCGCGGGCAGCTGAACTTCAGAAAAGGTAGGTATGTGGGGGAGACCAAGTAAGGTCTCTCTGCCAACGGGGGCATTGTTGTTTTAGAAAGTTACCCCTATTGCCTCTAAAAGGAGCACCGGTGGTCCTGCACTACCTGTTTCCTGATGCAGAGGGCAACAATCTATATTGTACCTTCAGTGACAAGATAACGAGTGTCACAATCAGGAACTGCTCATTATGCACAGTAATGTTATTTTGATGATCTGGGTGTTTTATATGTCTATTTATGACATGAGCTACATATTTCTTTATTGTATTGCCCTACCTATTGTGTTATGAACAATGCTAGTTGGCAAAGTGAGTTATGTCCAGTGCTCCTTAGGAGTAATTACGTCTGTGCACTATATGTTACGTTGATGACAATTGCCCATTGGCAGAGTGATTATGGACTGATGTAATTGTGGTCTAATGTATTTTATATACTGCCAAGTGATTTATGATCTAGGTCACATCATGACAACCGCCAAGTGGCACAGTGATTTATGTGATTCTGCTCTAATGTGTTTTCATGAATAACACAAAGGTTATTTATATATAACCGTGTGGTGTCTTTTTTTGTAGTGTGCCTGGTGTCTCACTGGTGTGCGTGGGGAAACATCCTTTACAACGAAACTTTTACAACGCAGTGCTTTTACAACGCAGGTTTTACAACGAAAACCATTACAACGCATTGCAGTGGGGGGCGCTCTAGGATAGGGAATAGTTTTAATTTACTATTCAACACCTCCCTACTATCCACAGGGACTGGAGTTGGAATAGTAAATTAAACTATTCACTATCCAGCACCCCAAAGCGCTATGCGTTATAACAGCATGCGTTGTAAAAACTGCGTTGTAACAGCATGCGTGGTAAAAGCATGCGTTGTAGTGTCATACATCCGTGTGCGTGTGTGTGTTGCACAAACGCTTTAGACATTGCCTCTGGGATAAGCCTGACTGCTCTGCCAAGTTACCAAGGTGGTGGGCAGGGGTTATTTTGGGTGTGTAACTCCCTTACCCTGACTAGAGGGGGGGGTTCTGCTTGGCTTAGTTGCATACCTTAGCCAACCAAAAACACAATTTCTAACAGAGGCGGTGCCTGCTCAGGCACCGCCATTGGGGTTCGATTCTCCTTTCCACCAGCCTTTTCATGTCAGTCCTTCCAACATGAAACAGGTGGTGGAAAGGCATTTTTGGGGCACCTAGCAGGTCCCCTGTCCCTGTGTCCCTACGCTATGGGAACTTGTAGTGCCCCCCTAAACATCCTTGTGGCAGGTGCCTGCCACAGGGTGCAGAGGTGTTTAAAAAGTGAATTTTTACTATTGCTGCTTGTGCTGTGGCCCGCAGCACAAGCCATAATAGTAAACTTCCACTTTACTCCTGCCGTGAAGGCAGTCGCATCGTAATTCGTAATGCGGGACCTCCGACTCCTTGTCGGGCGTTCCTGTTTCTGACATGATGCCAGTCGGACGCTCATCCGATCGGCATCGTAATTAGGCCCTTAGTTCATCTGTTACATTGGAAAAGTAGAAAATAGGAGCTGTATCTCATAATGTGAACACTGGATGTGCTAAATTAAAACAGCTCTTTGATGCAGTTGTCTTAAAAAGTTACACAACTGGCAGAGCAGTATTTTACCACCTAGGAAACTTAGAAAACAATAATGAATTACTTGCCAATGGAACTTTAACTGCCTATTCTACTCTTCATTGGACATGCAGCATTATTTGTATAGGAAACAAAACGTCATTATCACAAAATGTAATTACACAAAGCAACATGATATCACAATACATAGCTGGGCACAATACAAATAAAAGTCAAAACAAGCTGCATCATAACAAGCACAGTATAACAGTGGTGGCTGATAGTTTGAGAAGGCGGCGGGACACATGAACACAGTAACATACTCACACTCACACATCTACACTCACATCCATACATTCACAAACAAACTCACACCCTCCATTCACAAGCACATACACACGCACACGCCCATTCATAGTATGCACTAATAAACACACATTCATATATACCCACATGCATGTACACACGCACCAAAAACATTTTTGAAAAGAAAAACTTACCAGGCTGCAGAGTTGCTCTCAGGTGGCAGGAGAAAACACTGAGGTTCCTATAGGGTTGGCACTGCTGCATCCTCTCATTGGCTGTCCTTCGGTCAGCTAATTAAAGGAGATGGCAGTCCCTCAATTGTCACAGAGTGGGATGGGTTCTGTGAGAGTTGCTGACCCCTCCACACTCTGTGACGAGCATCACTGATGGACACTCGGTCCGGGGTACTTAAGGGCTTAAAACTAAAGCGCCCAGGTCCAAATCTGTCAGTGACATGCCCCTTCCTCATGAGAACGTGGACCTTCAAGTGCTTTGCTGGGCTGAGTAGGTCACACCTACAGGGTTGTGAAATCTTTAGCCCGGCAAAGTGCAGCTCAGGCAGACAGGTGTCTGTGCATTTAGCATATGTACAGCGCCTGGCTGCCTGACCTCAACATGAAGAGAGTCTGTCAGGTTGATCTTTGCTCAGTCTGACAGATGATTTTCATGTTTTCAAAAAGACACATTTCAATAATGCAGTACAAAAATACAGCAGCACAAAACCTTCTTACAATAATAAAATGCAAAATAACAAACATGCACAAACATTCTTGTTACCAATTGCCAGTTCCAGAAATGTACTTTCATACTCTGGTGGCAAAGGGTGTTTGTGTCATGCACTGTCGTACCTACCTTCATGGACATTAAATAATTGCAGTTGGAAATGTGTTGTGATCCTGTCGCAGATTGAGTTGACCGGGGTATTCAATAGTAGAAAAGCAGGAGCAGCAGTATATTACCACTTTGCACAGTGGCAAATTGTCGTTTGTCTCTACAATTTAGAAGTAATGCATTGCTTTTGGCTGGAAAGTTAGCAACATATGTTGACATCGCTAAAATAATTACAAAGCAGAACTGAACACTAGTCAATAACATAAAACAAACGCAAAATAACAGCACAATAGTAAAACAGGCCACAACAAAGCCAGTAAAAAGAGAATGCAATGGTGCATCGCAAAATTAACACAATGCTATAATGCAGCTCAAAAATACAAGAGCACACAAACAACAACAAAAAATCACTACCACAACAAAATGTAACACAATAAATTTGCAAAAATTTTCCTGGCATGCAATACCATCTCCACAATTCCACCTTCACAATCCTTCTTTCGTGATGTGGTGCTAAAAGGAGTTTGCACCAAGTTGTGCCTGACGTACCATCACAAACATGAATTGTAACAGTGCCAGTCAAAAATATTTTGTGGAACAACCTCGTTTATTTGTACAATTATTCATCACAGAATCTGCTTACCCTATGCTTTCCCTGGTGCAAAATTGCAATATGAAGCAATTGCTCTTTGCTCTGTTTCGTATTACACAGGCAGCAAACATCAATTAATTGGATTTATTGATTTTGTACCAGAGCAACATTTCTGTAATACAGAGCCCATATTGTTCTGACAAATGTGAGTAGGATACAGCACACGAACAAAGATGTGCTTGCCTCACATTTTCAAATAAGTATAATACCTCTTTGACTCTTTAATGTACATTCAGTAAATAATGTACATTCAGTAAATACAAGAGTATTGACATTTGTTTTTATCAAATATTTAGTAGCTATTGATATTACTGTAGCTTAACATCACAGGCTTTACAAAGCATAACCTAGCACAAAGAACTTTAGAATTTTAGGTAACAATATGGAACTGTGGTGGATCGTACACGCAGTGGGTAGTATGCCTGTAGAAAAAAGTTCTTAGAATTACAAATGATGTTGACAGATGCACAATGCTGCATAATTTGCTTTTTCTTACAGCATAATTTATTCAGCTGTGCTGCAAAGTCTGATCATCCACTATCCCATATTTCCGATGCCCTTGGGTGTAGTGGCGTGAATGTGTTAATTGAGATTATATGTCTTGCAGGGTGGCAGTTTTACTTAAAGTCCACCCTGTTCACGGAACATGTTTCTAGCTAAACCAGGCAATGGAATCAACAGATGCTTTCTTAATTTTTGGCCTCATGACAAGTGTAGCAGAGCAACATCTCAAGAGGTTCATACCTCACCAATTAATTTTCTGCTGTGAGAACACTGTGTCTGGATTTACTGGGTGCAGAACCTCTCCCATTAAAACTGCAGATCCTCCAGGAAGAGGTCATGGACATGCAGTCAAAGAAGAACGAAGCTCAAAAAAGGTGATACATAGTGGAATAGTTCCCCGATACAGGGAAAGCATTCAGATTTGTACCTACTTTCTCTGGGGCCGCATAGTTATTCCCCATTCTAGCAACATAAGTCATAATAGATGAATCCAGATGCAAAATTTAAGATTCGAGCTTCACAGTATCTCCACACTTAAATCTGGCCAACTCGTAATAAGGGCGTTAGTGATTAAACCATGACCTGGATCTATGTGATGTGAGATAACTGGAGAGCAGAGGAGAGAACACAGAGGATAAGAATTTACATAACTGTATTTCCAAGTGCCTGGAAATGGTTACAAATAATTAGGCTAGTCTATCAAGATGCTGCTATTTTAAATGTTGATTGCTGCATTCTTGATCAATCCCTTCTAAATAATGAGTCACAGCTCTCCGCTCTTCCTATTACATTGCCTTTACATCTCTTAATAAGATTTAATAGGATTTATCAAGGCCATATTCTGTTGTATAATGAGGTGTGAATGTAGTAGTTCAAGAAAGACTGCGTCCTTGCCCTAGCCATCATCCTAAAAGATACAAAATAATTGCATAGTACATTTCAGTCAATTCTAAATAATTAACAAACAACATTTGAGAACATTTTAAGTAATGTGAACTAATGAAAGGATGAACACTTCACATTTTTAGGTCACTTGAAATTGAGATTTATGTTATCAATATAAAAGGATTACAAAACTCTATCACGTTGAAAATAAGGTACATAAAAATGCACTTCTACAATTTTTTTTATTTTTTATTTATGTTACATGTTGAGTTCAATTGGAAATGGAAAAACACATTTCATGATGAAACAAACATTCTTCAAGTATTTAAAAACGGTGGTTGTTAAATATGCCGTGGTGTTGTGTTATTCTAAACTTGAAATAAAAAAGCTTTGAATGTGAAGACCCTTAACCCAGATATGGAAATGAACAGCCCAGACTGAGAACTTGTTTTCCACAAGTGCCTCTCTCACTGATTCACACCCTGCAATCGGCCCTTTTCTATTGATCCCAGTGGGGAAGGATTATCTCTTGTATTCTCGCTGGTGAACCACAATCAATAGCTTCGAGCCCAATGTGACCTTTCCTTGTCTTTCTCAATAAAGTATGTCTTTTTTTGCTGATTTTGAAAAAGGAGTGCTTGCAGTCCTAATTTGGCCAATGAGACAATTCCGTGTGGCCCTGGATTTGGCTTAGCGCCACACCATTATGGATTCATTGATCGATTTAACAAAAAGACTGCCGCAGTCTTTCTTTAACAAAGAAGCGGTTAATGAGTTCTTATGGTGTAAAAAAGGGAGTGCAATCGTAAAAGAAATAACATCAATGGTGTAGTTTCTCAACTTTACAGAGGTGCGTTTATGAATGCAACTTTTCATAAATGATGGTGATGTAGTTGCAAATTTGACATATCTTGGCTATTCTCTTTCCTGGGGTTATTTTCGCTAAAATCACATCTTTTGTATTATTTCCACAACAATTTTTATTTCGTCCAGACTGTACTAGTGCTATATTTGGCTATGATATGGCAGTGGATGTTGGTTGTAAGACTGTATTCTTGTTGAAATACACCTAGAGTGCTGTAACAGTTCTTGACCTTTCAATATGGTCCAGCAAGCAGCAAAGATCAAGTTTTTTTAAATAGTGGGAACAGTTCTTGACCTTTCAATATGGTCCAGCAAGCAGCAAAGATCAACCTTTAAAATAGTGGGTAACTGAAGAGTGGCCTACCATCAAATGTTTATATCCCTGTTATATTTTTCTAATTCAGTGTCAAATACTTAAAGAGTCTGACCAACAGTAGGCACATTGCCCATCCATAATTTTCAAAAGTCTGGATGGTTTCTTAATGGTGATGCAACCTAAAAAAAATTATACAGAAACAACGTCGCCCATATTAGTATTATGGGAAAACACATTTCTGTCAGTTCTAAATATGGCCATTGGAGTATTTTCTGAGTGAGCCCTTACTAATATTTTTAGCAAACGCATTCAAAGGATAGGTTCAAGTACTAACATCTGGGCAAAGAGCCCAATAGGTGCATAAATTAAGACTTTTTGAGAATTCACATAAATATACATGATTGACTTTCCTATGTTGTGAATTGCTTCAGTAGGCTGTGCAATGCCCATTTCTCTTGCCTACATATAGGTTTGGATCTGTCACCAACTTCCAAATATTTTACAGTGTTCTAATATTGCTTTTAACAATGAACTTCGATTTGGCCTGAGCACTTACCAGTGGCTAAGAATAATTCAAGCATTTCATCCATCACTTTTTTTTGCATTCTTCTTTGTGATGCTCTAAATGTGATGGGAATGGCCAAATGTGATCCCAGTGCTCATTGTATCACTTAACCAAGATAAACTCCACTGAAGAGGCCCAATATGCCCAAAGCTGGTCTTATGTTATTTGTGTTCCAGTTCACAGAGGACTTGGGGGCATATTATCAAGCACCAGTGTTAAAATTATCGCAGTTTTATCGGCAGGAAACTGCCGATAAAACTCCGATCATGGGCTTGATAATACGCCCTTGTTAATTCCCATAGAATCCAATGTTCTGATGTTAACATGGGCTTCTATGGGAATTAACAAGGGCGTATTATCAAGCCCATAATCGCCGTTTTATCGGCAGTTTCCTGCCGATAAAACGGCGATAATTTTAACACCGGTCCTTGATAATATACCCCCTGGTTTGGCAGTTTGGGAATGGCCTGGTCCTTTTAGAGCAAGACCAAGGCTGATTTGCATATGGTGGAGTCTAATATGAGTGGCCTGGTAGACAAAAAAACAATGGATGGGAATACAGCCCGACAAATTGACAGTGACGGAAATTCATTCAATCATTCCATCCATCACTTTAAAAAAAAAATGGTATTCCTTATTTTATTTTCAACGTTAATACTTCAAAATTGATCATATATTTACCAGTTTGCCTATACATCATGTAACAATAGATTGACTTGGTGCACTTTAGCACTTTTCTTGCGTATGGCAGGTCCATTCAGGTGTGTGTTAGTTGTGCTGAGTAGAGAATGAAGTGCATTTATATACATTTGTTTTTTGTGGTAGAGACCACTGTACACATTGCTTGTCTTTTTTTAAAAAACGTTTCCCTTGGGTGCAAAACCTCGGAACACTTATATGCAGTTTATGACTGTATAAATTACACAAGCGCAAGATATGCCTAATGTAGGATTTTTGCATCTTTATACATGACTATAAAGGACATCTCTGCCTATGTGAATCATGCATATGCAGCAGGCAGCTGGTGCTTCTACTCTCTGGGATACATGGCACACAGAGGCTTTTCAAGAGTGACTATTACTATTAGGAACTATCCCTTTAGAAACGATTAATAATAATTAATAACAACATGACCTGAGTTTGAAGGCCACCAATTAGTGGATACAATGATGGTATCTTCAGGGGAATTTAAATGTAAGGGATTTCAGCCTAGCAGGAGATTGAACGGGTGAGCAAACCTCACCCTTCATCCAATCATGACACATTGTCTTGACAGTAGATCTGCTATGTTTTATAGACTGCACTCTGGGTAGCGTACCTGTAAGAGACATTACAATATCAACCCGTCGTACACTGCACAGCATAAGGGAAAATATAACCATGGACGAGACACAATCCAAATGGTCAGTACTACATTAAAAACATTTAGCTGTGACATAAAAATAATTATTGTTTGGTCCTACTAGAGACAAATGGACTTTGGCAAGCTTAGAGACAATACACATGGCCTTCTGTAGCGGGAATACAGAATGAAGTGTGCTTTAGTGCACGCATTCGCAGGTAAATATTCCTGGTTCCGCTCATAGTGGAGTTGATGGCTGCTGATTGAGTCCTTTGGAATTTTCTTTAGTACATCACTAAAACCCTTCCTTCTCTTCTGCTGATGATGAAAGTATTGAAGATTGAGATGTTGAACTCTCATTGGATATGAAGCATATGGAAGCTGCTTGCTCACGATCAGGACTTTGCTGAAAAGAGGTCTGCTCCTAGTGGGGTGGCATGACCAGCAGGGGTACTGCACCAACAAAGGAAGCTGCAGTAGCAGAAAAACAATTCTGAACAGGTTGTATTGTACTTAGTGGTGGCGAGAAGGAGGGCAATGAACAAAAGCATTATTGCAATATAATCTGGGATAATATTTTGATTGGTGAAAAAACCCTAAATAATTCACGGTAAATATCCAAACTTGTCAGGGGAGGAAGTACAGCTGATCAGTATCCAGGCTGACAATATGCTTAACCAGGATTAAATAGGGCAAACAACACACTAAAAGTTCTGTGTGCCAGTAGAGCAAAGAAATGCAGCAGCTGTGGAAAGTATCCTTTATCCGTGGATGGTCATTCTTAGGATATTAAATGTCCTAGTAAATGTGCCACCAATCCAGGGATTAGGAAGATTATACAGGCCTCCCTCAAAGCTGAAGCCAAGGCACATCAGCCATTTCTGTGCACTGACTGAGGGAGACATGCCCATGGGATTCAGAAGTGTTTGATCTGATGTGGTATCAGGGCTGAATAACAAATTATCCTTTTGATATGCTGAATGGGCCCAGCTCCCTCTGACATGAGTCTTGGTGGTACAATGTCCCAGTTGCTACCGTGATGAACTACTACTGACATAATGAAGTGTTTGGCTGCTCGGTGAATGTTCCTGGTGAGTGGTGCACCATCAGAATGTGAATACGAGCAGGAGGAAGCCCCAGATTATGGTACTTGCATTATGGTTAAAGTTTTTCACTCCAATAAATACAACTGATGCTCTGTCAAACCAAGAGAGACACATGTGCACAATATAGTATTGATTAGAGGTGAATAGAGTTGCTTGAAAACGCTGCCAGATTCCGCGAAAATCTGTGAACTGGTGGAATTAGGCATGTCACACATCTCACACTGATTTTTAGCGTTGGGAGGTCGTACTGGGCTGAAAAATCAGAGCAAACGCCAGCACGCTGGAGTGTGCTGCTTCTCAAGTTGATTTTGCTGCAGCCCGAGTGGATTTTCTACTGGGGCGGCAGTTTTCTGACCACATATGGTCATGGCCACCCACATTTAGGAAAACCCGTTGGTGCTCTCTTAGTGACTGAAAATCGAATAAGGGGATGCCAAATCTCGCTAGCGCCTGCCAACTTTCTGTTGGCAAGCAGTGCATGGAAAAAAACTCTGCCATGCAGAGGTTGTTGAAATTTGCCCTGAACTCTGGGTGAAGGGGCAAAACCCCACCAACTCCACTGGCAAAGCGGAATTTATTGACCATCCCTAGTATTGATGCAGTCCACCAGAATGTTGCCCTAGAATTGTCCATCCCAAAAAAGCTATATTTTCTCATGTCAGTCGCACTAAACAGCAGAACCTTGCAGTCCACATAATTTAAATATGTTTTATGCCATGGGGACCAGAGGATTCCTTTACCATTCACCTAAATTCTTGTGCAATTCAAGTTGCCTGTGCCAGTAGCCTGCAACCTCACAACTGTGCCCCAGAACGACCATCATATCCATCAGAGTGCACATCCCAGGATCATCATGCACTCCCGATTCTGGTGTGTGCAGTTCATGAAGTGCTGAAACTTTTTTCATCATATAGCTCTACTGTAGTTACTGGCAAAGGGAAGAGAGGGCTTTTATGTCTACGTGCTGTGCCCTTGCATAGAGGCACCTTGGGGTGGCTGGCACATCCATGCCGTAAAGGTCAGAATCAGCATGATGGCAGGCCAGCAGAGCATTAGTATTGCGATCATGCTTTAGGAGCCTCAATGAATGAACAACATTCAGCTCCACTTTCTAAAGGCACCACTGCAACTTCCATACAGGTATGTTAAAGAATGTGTTGAACAAGCTGGGTGGGTGCTCAATTCATATGGCTAAGTCCTGGCAGTATGACAGCAACCTATTGCCAATCAGGTTTGGAGCCTTCTTTCCAGTTCAAAAATCCAATGCAGCCTCTAGATGGTTATCTCTTTACAATGTTTGTGGCATAGTTTCTTTACTCATACTGGCTTCTGAGGATAACATCCATCTGACCGCCATAGCTTCGGTGGCAGTGCGGACACCGCCGCACCGGCGGTCTGACTGCCCCACTACAACTTGGATGGTCAAACTGCACGGGCACCATTGCAACCAACAGGGATCAGAGATCCCTGACGGTGTTGGGGCAGTCTTGAGGTTGCAATATGCTTGGTGGGGCTCCTGCAGCCTGTCAAGCATATTACGAGTTTCCTCATCACCACCCTTTTCATGGCGGTGCAACTAACATGAAAAGTGTGGCTGAGAAAACAAAGTGGGCCCTACAGGGCCCCCTTATGCCTCTGTGCCATAGGGTGCATGCAGGAGGGAACATCTTGTGCCCCACTAACTGCATGCACCCCCAGTTCCTGCAGGACATTGACTTGACAGTCTATGCCCAGCAGCATCTGCCTTTGACGCTCTCATTGCAGAGCCTTTTTTAAAGGCACCGCCAAAGAACTGCCACCAGAAACATTAAAAGTCGTATTCTAGTGTTTTTTTTTTACTTCGGCGGTCTCAGAGCAGGGGGGGGGGGGCGTGGCGGCCCTGCTCCAAGACTGCCAAAGTCATTATAAGGCCCTAAGTATTATATGTGGTGACATGTAATGATGCCCAACCATAATATTTCAGAAAACGTTTCACATAATGTTATAAAATATCACAACTCATAAAAACTAAAAAAGAAAGGGCCCTATCTCCTCAAGCCACTTTTCTTAATCTAGGACGGGAAGCCAGGAGGTATCAGCCCCTGAGGGGGCAGCTATTATACCTCAAAACCTAACATTTTGACTGGGGCCTGTACCTAGAAATCTGAGAGCCTACGCTGTGAGATTACATGGAAGAATATTAGTTAAGGGCCTTCCCATCTTACTGCTCACAAATGATGTCCCTAGGGAGTATGAAACCTGCAGTTTGGCGGGTATGATCAGAGTCCTCTAAAAATCCAAGTAAATGCAGGGAAACTTGGGGACAAACGAAAAATAGCAGTGCTCTTACAACTGCATATATGTTTGGAGGCTTTCACTCATCAATGATACTGCACATAATACTCCATTACGGACAACAGCAAGGCAGGCAGAGGATGTGTTACTTTTGCGGTGTTCATTTGTTTCCTGGGGGCATACAAGTGCATACTGGAATTGTGCTTGTGTGGTTGAGATGTGTGTACATCTATTGGGTGTGTGTGTTTGTATATATTTTGTGGGTTTGTGTATCTTGCAATACTTTATGTATGTTAGTCTGCAGGTTGTGTTTATCTATATAGGAGCTTTGATGTGTCCACGCAGAAGATATGTGTGTGTGAATGTGTGTGGGTGTGTGTGTGTGTGTGTGTGTGTTTCAGGGTATATTTGTGCAGTGCACCAAAAATGATTGTTCTGGCCCTAACAATAGCTTGCATTATCTGCAACAGCAGGCTGAAAGAGATTTTCCTTTGACCTCCAAGATAAAGTAGCGTGTGTCTCAGTGAAAGCATAAAAGGGCCAGTCCCTACTGAGGCATCTTAGCTCTAGTTGTCAGCTGGTTGAGAGGAATCCAGAGCTGAGGGAATGAATGTGGCAGTTACTTTTTAGGTCTTGCCTAGGCAACGCTAGTGCTGTCTCTTTGAGACATGTATTCAGAGTGTGGGCTTTAGGCTCCACCCATATTCCACCCATGCATTTTATTTGGCTCCTTTGACTGTCTTTTCAAAATGGTTTGTTTTCATAGGTCAATTTGTTTAGTAGTCCCTCCTTAATACTTCCTTTTCTCCTGTTGTAAACTCCCATAAGAACTGCCCCTGTTACATGTGTTGTTACTCGTTATGTGTTATTTACAGTTTGGAAGAACTATTTTATAACAACTTTCCCCTAGCTGCTGTTGCCGGCACAATATGCTCTCCCACTTCCACAAAGCCATGTTTTCCTGGCTCAGCATGGCACCCAATCATGGATGCCACACTTTAGCTTTTAAAGACAATTCCTCCCCTCCCCACAGTCGGCGTCTACTTGGTAACTATGTATGTTTTTTAAGCAGCACAGCAGGTCGCGCTTCAGCTGTAACAGTGTTGGCCTTGCATCTCTCTGCTTGCCGGCCCCACCTACGAGATCACTGCATTGATTTCTTAGGGTTATTTTAAATTAGGGACACCAAGTGACAGCCTGTGGTACTGCACCCTCACAACACTGCTTGCCCGCCCCACCTCCGAGATCACTGCATTGATTTCTTAGTGTTATTTTAAGTTAGTAGCTTTCATTTATATAGCGTAAGTATTCAGGCACTTGGGGGAAATGAAAGATCAGCGCATAATCAGAGGATGTTGAGCCGACACCAGACTCGAGCATGGATCCCCAGCTCACCAGTCAGCAACTCTCACCTTTGAGCCACATCCTTTTCCTATCCATGTTGCAGGGTGCAGTACCTTATGTAGCCAAAAGAGGTCCCAGGTGACACCTAGTGACAGCCTGTGGTACTGCACCCTTTCACTGCTTCGTGCACAGTAGAGTAGTAAGGGTTGCTGTACCCACAATAATGTACTGCATAGCTAAATACTTATAAGGTCCCAAAGATGAGACCGATTGCATTGCAAATCCTTGTTTCTTATGACATATTGGTGAAGCAGATGCCTAACAAATTATTATGAGAGCGATCACTGTTACAACTGCAAACTTGGAGGGCAGGCTGACAAACTACTTAGGTCTGTACTATCCCTGTGGCAGCCCATACACCAAAAACATATCCCCACTCTTCTGTCACAAAATTTCTGCCAAAAGTGCTTTCTCTGACATGGCCGGTGCAACTTCTGTTAAAATGTAATGCTGGCCGGGACAAAAGGCCATGGGCCTTTCAATGCCGAAAAGCCGGTGACCTTATGGCAGCTAGGCCACCAGCAGAGGCGCCGCTGGCAGAAATCAAGCAGTTCCCCATACTCTGAATAATGAAAGAGAACCACAAGGAGAGGCTGGAATGGGGGGGGGGGGTACTAGACATCTACTAGTTTGCAGCCTGTTTCCATCCATCAATAAATGATATCCCATCTTGAAATTCTCATCCTCACTGAATTTATCATATGACTTGTTGGGAGAAACAGTTTGATGCATGGCTTATTAATGCAACAAAATGCTGCTGAAAACCTTGCATTTCGTCTAAATCATTTTAATGAAATGCATGTGTAACCACGAACCAAAATTAAAAATGTGTCAGGCTAGTGCAAGTAAAGGTTCTCAGTATAAAGTTCACAAAAGCATTAAGCTGAGCTAAATATATAATTATGGGACAGGAAAAACCTGAATGTTTTTGCTTCTTGCAATCTAACACAATTTAGAAAATTGTAGGTTTACGGAAGTCTGTTGACTTTCAGTCACCTCAGACTAATTGATTGTGTACTTGAAACTCTACATTTGTTTTTCTAGATTAAAATTTAGCAGAAGTGATTTACGTAATTTATATAACGTGTGGATCTACGAACAAATGTTTTCTCTAAATATATACTATAAAAGTCTCCATAGTATGACTTTATAGGGAATGTTTCCTTTCTGTAATCAGTGGACACTAATTCAAGAAGAACTCTCAGACTTTCATTTTGGGGCAAGTACCGAGGGCTGATAACAAGTCTCTTGTTCATGGGAATGTTTTCAGCCAAGTACCAACACTTGATGTTTACGACTGTCTTGGTGCCTATAAATTGTCTTAGAGGGAGAGAAGCAGCCTGCTGTGGTTGGCAGCCTTAGTAGAGTGCTGGACACAGGTCAACAGAGGTGGCTCAATATATCACCGCTAAGGCCTCAGTGCCAGAGGTCTGTGCAGACAATACATTAAACAGAGTGATGTTGTGCAGTAAGTCTTAACGTGGTGGCCAGTGCTGGAGACTGACTGACCTATAAATGGAGTACAAGATAATCACAGTCATAACATAACAGGGGCAGCTTCTCCGCTAAAGCAGAGGAGAGTCGCCCACTCCTCTGTGAGCAGGTAAAATAGGAAAAAGAAAATAACAATAAAGCATTGTTATTATCATTTTATTTTTCTGCCCGTGCTTAGCTGGTTGTGGGGGCGGAGCTGTTTCAGAGGAGCAGGGGGAAGAGTGGTGGCACTCTGTAAGTGCGCATGACGGTTCTTGGGCAGGCCAAACATTCATGCCCACTTAGCATGTTCTCCACCTGGATGTGTTGTACAGCCTGGGTGCAGGACATGCCCAGGGTCCCAGTCCCTCTCTGATCACTGAACCACAGTGCTCAGACCAATCAGAACACTGCTATCAGCAGGTTCGTGATTGGCTAGGGGAGTCTGGAAGCCTAGTTGCTTCCTGTCCCTGGAGTCCTGGAAAAAGGTGAAGAGGACCGAGACGCAGCAGAACACTGGTAAGAGATTGCTTTTTCACTCTCTCGCCATCCGCCCCGCGACCCAACTCCCCACCGCTGTTAAGTAGAAGCTGTTATACTGTTTAACATCAGTTGTAAATACAACCCTTTACACCCATAAATAATGGCTTATTTCCAGGAAATAAAAAAGCACATCCTTCTTCCTGAAATCCAGCCGAGTCATTCAGACGTTGGGGGAAATCATGGGATTAACACATTTTGGTGCAAATATTATTATATAGGTATAATTGTGCTTTTTCACCCAATGTATTAATTGGTTAAAAAAGTACTGTATTGCATGTGCTTTTTGGCTATCGTCAAAATGAAGTTTATCCTTTCTTGTGTGCATTGGTAAAAGAAAGAGTAATCATTCTAAATGTTTTTGGCTTTGCTTTGTGAATGTCATTGCTGCACCTTATAGGCACTTAGAAGCGAACAAGCCATTGAAAGGTCAAGCTAGGCTCGAGCCAGATGCCTGGTAATCTGGCTCAGCGCGACATACTCATGGACGAGATGAGCTTTCAGTGCCTTCTGCCTGCCACCCACGCTGTAACCTCATGTGCCAAGAATTATAAACTAAGCAGTGACCTTTGATGTAATAATGGAGAGAGAATGGAGAGAGAAAGATATACCAATCTTGTGGCTGAATTGCACACTGTGAAAACAAGTAAGCCTCAGCTCAATCTTGGATTTCCTGCTTGATCAAATTGTGTGATTCTAGGCAATTATTGCATTTAATTGATTCTCCTTTTACTGCATTATCGTATATTAGAGCACCTTCAAATATGTGAGTTCAGGATGTGCATTGTACAAAAACCTCTTGTGTTTGATTTAATAGACTATAATGTTTTCTCCATCAATAGTACGAATGCAGGCCACATGAGAACATTGCAACTGACTTGGCTATTATTTTGCTAGTGGCATTGTCATCAAGTTGGGCAAGTGGGTGTCGATGGGGGTGGAATATTTCGAAGCTCATGTTTAAAAATGATTAACTTTACTAAATACCTCTCAGTGCCGTATTATAATCTGATGTACTAAGGTGAAACTTTTGTTTGTTAAAGAAATACATTTTTGAATATTGACGAGACTTTATCATATTTTTTGATGATTACTGTTGAATGATTCACGTTACAAATATTTTCATGGCTGGGCTCCCTCTGAGTGTCAAAATAGTGCTCTGGATCGGCGCTGGGTTTGTTCTCACAGTTAATTTGTTGTGTTGTCTAACTCTATACAAACTTCTTGCACCAGTGAGCATCATGTGCTAAATCATGGGGGTGTGCGAAATTCATGTAATTTTTTTTTTGTAATTATGTTGAAGTTTTGCCAGAACTATATGTAAATACACACAAAGATGTGAGGATGCATTTTGCACAAAAAAGTGCAAAAAACAACAGCACCACAACAATTGCTGTATGTGCTCTATTGTGCCTGTGCATATTCACAGTAAATTTTTATAGCGAATGGTGTGTTGTTACGTAAAATAGCATAATGTCGTAGTTTCATGCAACTAGAGTTACGTGAAATTCTCTAATTTATGCGAATCATGCCAGTGTATTTTCAGTTGCTAAACATGCACACATACAATATCATTTAATGTAACAATTGTAACAAACATTGTTTGCACTAGTGTTAGACATGGGGGTCTCTATTTGTCAGTGGCTGGCCGTTGTCCAAGTAGGAATCCTTCTTCCTGAGTCAGAGTAAGGGGACTACACCCTTTGATAACCCCTGCTCAATCATGTGGTAACGTAGCACGAACAGCTAGGCTTATCTCAGAGGCAGTGTGTAAAGCATTTGGATCATACACAGTAACACAGTGAAGGACACTACAAAGGGACACCACACAAGTAGTTATAATAAATAAGTATCTTTATATATAGACTTAACACAAGACCAATAACGGTAAAAAGCCACACTACTGAAAAAAGGGAGTACTCTTGAAATGCTGTAAAAATAGGTCCAAGTGTTTAGAAAGGGGTTCAGTTCAAAGCAGTGGTCTCTGCGTCCCTTTTACTTACAAAGTATCTGGATTTCGTAGCAAAACCAACAAAATGTCGCAAAGGTACTATAGCGATGATTTTCATTACGGAAGGCCGGCGATGCGTTGAATCCTTGCCGGATGGTAGGATGATGCGCCGATCTGCAGATGCGCGCGGGACAAAGTGACAAACTTCTTCACACTGGGCCAGCGATGCGTTGAATCCTTGCCGCAAGGGAGGATGATGCACTGGTCCGGTTGCGTGTGCGATACTTTTACGATGAAAGAAAATGGCGCTCCGCTAGGGAGCGACGATCCGGGTGCGATGCGATGAAAATGGTGGACATACTGCGCCCGCACTGTGATGTCTCAACATGCGATGCGATGCGATGATCTCAACACGATGATCCTGGGTAAGCGAGCCTTCGAAATGACCGCAAACGTGCGATGCGATGATCTTCTGGGGTTAGCCAGCACTTTGTGGCCCGCAAGCGTGCGATGCGATGATCTTTGGTTTGCGAGTGCTCAGCGGAAGCAGCACAATGATTCTTCTTACGCTCTTCAGCTGCAGCGGCTCGCAAACGGGCTCTCTCTTCTCTGTAGTAGAACTAGAGGCCCTCAAACTCACAGGAGCCACTCCTGCAGATAGAAATCCTCGCTGGGAGGAAACAGGAGGCTGGTGGGGGAGTCAGATGTGCCTGTGACTCCATCAGGAGGCTAGCTCTCTTCTAGCCCTTGGGTGATTGCTTTAGAAAAATAAAAGTTCTCTCAAAGTCCTTTTCCCTCTTCTTCCAAGTCCAAGGGGAACTACTGCAGGCCAATCCAAGAAATAGCGCACAAGCACAAGGACAGTCCTCTCCTGCAGATTCCTTCAGTGAAACGGACCGAGGTTCTTCTTGACATCCAGGAGCAATACCAATTGTAGGGGTTTGGGCACAGATATTTATACCCCAAAAGTCTTTGTTCACTAAAGTTTCTAGTCACTGAACCTAGCCAGAACCAGTTCTGCTCAGGCCTGGAGCGCTTTGTTTACCAGGCTGCATCCTTCCTTTCAGAAAGAGGGGGTCTGCCATCAGACGCACAGTAGGAGTTGGAGCCAGCATTCACCTTGACAGGCACAGTCCTATTCAGGCCAAGGAGCTACCCCTCCCCAGTACTCAATGCAGAGTTCTATATTCAACCCAGGCCTGACTCAGCCTGCCTTGCCCCTCTAAACCCAGACAACCAATACACATAACAGCAGAGCACACTGGAAGACTTAGGCAGGAAAATACCCACTTTCTAAAACAAACACAGAATATTAAAACCAACTTTGCTATACAATGTATTTTATTATTCTGAGCTCAGGCATACTAAACTCGAATTTCTACCATGTTCCCTGGGACAGTAAGGACTATAAGATGTAATAGCCAGCCTGCCCATTCTAACATATGGAGAACAGGTAGCCTTGCAGCAGTGGAAAACAAAATGGAGGGTAATTCACTACCAGGACATGGTACAAATATCAAGCCATGTCCTGCCTTACACACACAACGCACCTACCATAGGGGTGACTGACATGATGCTAAGGGAAGGTTCAGGGGCTGGGAAGTGTGGGCACTTCAAAGCCAAGATGGCAGTTCTGGACTGCACGCAGACACTGCAGTGGCAGGTCTGAGGTACACTTTACAAGCTGCTTCTGTGGGTGGCACAAACCGGTGCTGCAGGCCCACCAGCATTATTTGGGTTACCAGGCCTGGGCACACATGGGCCACACTACTAGGGATTAACAGGTAAACCAAATAAGCCCATCAGGGATATACCAATTCACAGTCATACTTACACAGGGAGAGCATATGCACTTTAGCACTGATCAGCGGTGGTAAAGTGCCCAGAGTCATAAAACCAACAACAACAGGTCAGAAAAACCAGTTCTAAAAGAAACTTCTGCCATTTTAAACAACGGTATTTCCCAATCTAAAATATTTTAGGGTCTTTCCTGTCTTTTGTTTTAATGGTGCCACATATATCTAATGGAAATTCTGGTTGCCCTAGTGCAAATGGTTTTCACCGGATCTATTTCCGGGTAAAATATTTGGAAATCTTATGAACAGGTACAGGGAAAATCCCAGTAGATTCCAAGTGTATCTTGGGACTGCTATTTGTGTATTTTGGTGTCATATGATATTATTTATTTACTCTGTAGTATTCCATTGGTTTATTTTCACTGGTCATCAACCATTAGATTAACAAAAGGTGTGCATGGTTGGATCCTCGTGAAACCATTTGTAACTGGCTTGCTTCAATTTTGATTAGGGATGTTGGTAATGTTGATAATGATCATGTCTGTTTTTCATTTTTTGCATGAACTCTACTCGTTTCACATCAATGAATTCTGATTGTTCTTAGCATCATATGTCCTCAGCTTCAGCTTACCTGAGTTGAACTTCCAAATATTACCATGCGATGCTCAGTGGAAAATACCCCATTGTTGTTGACACAATGGTCAGACTCATTAATGTCTTTAACATTTACATTTCCCCTAAAGACCACATAATATGCTCATGCAAATTTCAATCAGCCACATCGCTAACAAGCGTTTGCTGTTGATTTTTCACAACATTATGCTCATACATTTTCTGTCTGATTTAGCACTAGTGTGGCCTTTGCAATTCAGGGAAATTGTACAGTTTCCTTGATTCACAAAACAGAAATACACATTTGGCTTGGCCAGCATGCAGTACAGTGTTTTACTGATAGTACTGTGATGAACATAGATGATATGGCCAGGTACTATACTTTCTTGTGCACATTCCCTAGACAGCCATATCCACAGGGAGGAGGAATGAATTCTGGCTGGCTAAGTCACGAAAGAAGAAATCAGCCTGACAGTACATGAAGGGTTACTGACGCCGATATCAGTAGGGGCTTAACAAACTATTTTTATCTTTCATATGTTGTATAAATCCATTTAGTATGTTATCCTCACAATACACAGAGAAATATCTTCACATTGACTGAAAAAATCAATTTCTAGTTTTGCTCCACCTCAAATCCTCTCCACGATCTATTTCTGTATCACTCGCCACTCTGCTTTGTGTCAGTGGGTGGCTCTCTACCTCACTCCCTGCTATGATGTTATAATCTGTGTCCTGTTTCATGGTCCACTGTGCGTGATATCTCTTCACCAGCTTCAATGTGGAGGTTATAGTGTGGACTCACCTGGCAGCATTGAGATCTTTGTACAGATGGAGCATGTTCTACAGACTTGGGGTGGGCTTTCATTGGCATCTGTTCATATAAAGAGCTGTTTTCTTCTCTTTTTATATACTGAAGGGTACAAAAGTAACCATTTCCCTTTTTTTATGTTAATTGACCTTATATATTGTCCTTATGAAAATTTTGGATTAGATTTAATAAGGGTTGTGCAGACAATTGTGTGATGCTGTGCAATTCATTCTGAACTGTGCCTGCAGGCTTTTTACTTTAAATAGCCTTGGGTTGAGTTGAGCAAAACAAGCACCTGCACAAAACCCTGATAAAAAAAAACTACAATGTGTTTTGTTCCATCATCTCATGAAACACACTTTACTATTAAAGCAGAATTCTTAAGTTCCCTCTGCCTCTTTCTCTGGTTTGTGAACTGCTACTTTTGTTGACACTCTGTTTACTCAGTTTTCAGTTGATAGATTATTTCTTGACTGCCCATGCGTTTCTGTAATTTGCTGTTAATACACTGCCCCTGCATCCTGTTGTTTTTCCCTTTTACAGCAGTTTTTCATCATCTGTCAGGTACTGGAAACTTATTTTGTTCTGTTCATGGATTTACTTCGTTTATTTGGTTATGTATTACAGGAATTGTTTACTTGGTCTGGGGTTGTATGACAAATAATGTAAAAAAAACATAGAGACTATGGTTTAGTAATTCTCTGGGTTAATAATAAACCAGTCAGAGGGTAATAGACGATTAGATCGTTTTTTTAATGGTTGTACAAGCAGAGCATTTCGATAATTTAGACTTCTGTTTATATTTCCATAGCATCTCAATCAAAACCGTACTACACAGCATCAAGCTGCAGAGATTGAAATACACCAATGCAATATATGTGCTCAGAAGGAAGTATAAAGCAACCTTAAATAAGTAAACAAATACATTAAGACTATTGAAATATGGATTTTAGTGCTTCTGTGCCCATCTCTATAAGTTCACCACACCTAGATTTGAGTTTGCCCTGTCTATAGTTAGCATGTCAAACCTTTTGTGTGGTTGGCCTTTATGTGTATGCATTCCTAGTGATGCAATAGGTTAAGTTAATTATTTAATGCTGGGGTGCTAGGGGAATGGAGACTATATATATTAAATGGCAGCATATTGGGTATTAGCCTGGTTTACAAGCAGGAGAGAGAGGTGGGGGGGTCTCTTTTTTTAAACAAGATTTTACATATATTTAAAATGTATGTTTTAAAGACAAGTGTGTATACATTAATACAGTTTATATATAGTATGCATCACTAAGAATATTTGCAAACACTTCTACGGATAAGGAATACAAAGCATTTTATATCAGAGAGTGGTGGCTGTCCTCCTTGGCTGTGTAAATAGGCAGCTCATTGCATCACACTGTGTTTGCTTGTGCCTGTGGCTAAAGCATAGAAGTGCTCAATTTATAGTCTAGTTGTATTACTCGTACCTTCCCATTTAAAAAATGGACACAAACTTGAAACATTAAAACGAAAAACCACTGAAAATTACAAGTTATGGTTAGAAGGTTAGTCAACAACAGCAAACCATAGCACGCAGACCAAATACAATTCTACTGAACTCACAATTATACCAATAAATAAAAGGACCTAAATCAAAATGTCATTAGACATCAACACATAATCAAACCAATAAACAATGGTACATTCACATTCATCTCTGTCATAGTGATAAGGGTAATGTAATATGTAGTCTCATGTGTAAGATGATTTACAACATTTGTCTTTGCATCTGTATTATCAAGAGTGAGGTCATGAGCTATGAGTTTGTTGTGTGAGTCATAGTTTGCTGTCGGGCGAGTTATGGATTGTGCTCCTAACCATAACTGAATGAATTTCAGTGATTTTCAATTCAAATTGGTAACCATAACTGCACTTTAGCTGTGTTTTGAGCTGAATTACTTTTTTGTAAACGTTCTAAAGTTTGTATACTCACAGCAGTTAACCATAATTTCCCCTCAATCCTTGTTTTGATCAGTGAATATAAGTATATAGCTATGAGGTATTGAGTCTTATGACAGTTAACTGTTTCCTAAACAGCAAATTATGTTCGGTGCTGAGCACAGTATGCACATATTGCATTCGTTATAATATTTAACCACTGCAACAAACATCCATTTCTTGTAATGCTAAAATATTTGTGTAATATACTGATATAGTAGGTCTTACAATATGATAAAAGCTTCCAAGTGTCTGACCCGCCGCAAAGTAGAAGATGAAATTCATCAGTAATAGGACATCCCTCTAAAATTGATACTACCCCACCCACCTCTGTCTTTTCTATCTAGCCTAATTCGGACTGTGGGTCATGGTGACATTTCCCTTTGATGGTTTCATCACCAGATCACCATGGGGAAGATCAATTAGCCAGAAGTGATGCTACTGAAAGTCATGTTGCACAGTTGCCCAATTTAGAGCCACCTTTTGACAAATTCAGTTCTGTGCAAGATGCCCATGCTGACCCTGGTGGCAATCACAGTACACGGTCAAAATGTTCCTGCCATGATAAAGGAAAGGTCCCTGCATCACAGGGAAATTTATGATGTGGTACTGAAAATGCCAAACAGTCAGACAGCAACTGTATGCAGCGGCTTTGCCACCGAATAAATCTCACCAGGTAGGTAGCTGCTCATTTGGGCAAACATTCTCTGACAGCATATCAGGAAGTTAAAATGAGATTTACATTCCACTGCTGATAACATGTGAAGAACACAAGGAACACATACATTGTTTTATATGGTGTATTCCCATTAGTTGTCTGCCCTGTTTGCACCCTGCAACACATGTACAAGGAAACAAGAACTTCTTAGATTAGTCTAAATTCTTAATCCTACATTTAAGATCTACATGTATCCAAGGTAACCTTGATAAAATTGAATAGCATTTGAGTCAACATACAGAAAGAACATGTTAATGCACTTTTACTTCTCTCATTTTTTAGGCGAAATACACTAACTTTAAATACAGTGAAATCCTACCAGGCAGGCAAGTGTCTCACAATAGAGTGAACTGTACTCTTCCAGGGCAGGAGGGGCCATAGCCTCCACTGACCTAGTGGACTAGCTTGGCACGCATAAGGCTCTAAGTGATGCTCTATCTATTTAGGACATGCATGCCTGGCCCAGAATTTCATTGCTAAAAGTATTGTGTTGACAGTGTCCAATAAGAAACGTAATCTCGATGTGGACAAATCAATTTATTCTACTGTAGTTAACAATATCAAACCCAATATGAAGCTGATATTCATAAAACGTTGAAGTTAGTAAACAAATGGATGAAATCGTGCCATTGTAAACTTGCAAATTTGTTGAAACCCATTCTGACAAAACATTTATTTCAAACAAATTTTCAAGATTTTTTCATAAAGTATTTCATTCACCGTGTTATTCAATTTTAAACTGGTGAATGCCTTTCCCTCAAAACATTGTCAAGCCTTTTATATTCATCTTCAACATCATTTAGTTTCTTCTCTTTTTCTTTTGCTCTGCCTCTCCATTTTTTGTTTGTTTCCTGTATTGTAGATGTGTCTGCTCTTGTCCACAAATTGCCCACTCTCCTGGTCCATGCTCCTTCTCTTCCTTGGCATCTCTCCGCCTCCGGCTACTTTCCTTCTATTTGTGAGTACAGTTGAAGACATACCATCCATTTCCTTCTCGTTCCTCCCCTCCTATACCTTCCTTTTTCTAGTAACCCGGCGCACAATGCCCATAAGGCTAAAAGAGCTTTATCTCCCTGTCAGGTTCTGTGGGCCAGGCTAGGGTGGCTGGCCTCACTGCCCAGGCCCGTAGCAGCTATTTTGCTGGCCCTTCACTCCTCTCAAATCCATTATCGGCTGTTATAGCATCATTTACATTTTACAGTGCTCCCATGTCCTCTTTGACTCCTTGACTGTCTTCCTATGTGAGCAATAATGATAGTTAAGGTTAAGGGCCTTATTATGAGTTTGGCGAACTAATGGACCACCCAACCCGTGATGGCGGACCACGGACCGCCAGGCTGGCGGTCTGCCTGCCGCATTAGGATTATGATGGTTGGACTGCCACGGGACCACTGCTGCCACCAGGGATCCATGATCTGAAGCTCCTAATACGCTAGCGGTGCTGCTGCAGCACCGCCAAGGATATTAAAAGCTTCCTCACTTCTGCTCATTTCATGGCTGTGCGACTACCATGAAAAGTCTGGCGGTGAGGAAACGGGGGCCCTACAGGGCCCTATTGTACCTCAGCAACATGAGTTGCATGCAGAGTGGCACATGGTGTGCTCCCCCTATCTGCTCTGCATGCACCCCCATGTTCCTGCATAGAACAAAATGCACAACATGGTGCATTTCGGACCGTGCCGGATCATGCTGTGACGATCCCATTGCGATGTCTATTTCAAAAGCACCGGTGTGGGACAGCCAAAAAACTGCCCACCAGAGACTTAAAAAGTCATAATCTGTCTATTTTGACTTTGGCAGTGTGGGAGCGGGGCGACAGTACCGTAGCCCCGCCCCACACTGCCAAAGGCATAATAAGGCCATAAGTGTTTGTGACTGGATGTCAATTTAACCCTCATTGAAGAAACGCAATGCAAGCGTCCATCAGTCTTTATATTAGGAAACTCTGATCTGGCAGCAAATACTTGGGTTTGATTTACCAAGAAAAGTAAAGAAGAAGTTTTTGTTTAATTGGAACATAAATCTTTCATAACCTGCAGCTCTAATTAAATCTAGCCTGAAAGAAAGGAAATGTTGCATTATGGCATTTAGCCAAATAATTTGTTATGCTTTTTATGGTGCCTCATAACATATTTCTACTGTTTTTAAGCCCCATAAACCACACATTTTATTATTACTTAATTTAACAAATGTAATGGTACTCTTAGAAGGGTGAAAGGCAGAACTTTCATACCTTTGGACTACAGATAATTGCATGTTTCAGAAGCAAGCATTTAATTTGCTGTTCTGGCAAACCATCTATCTAATAGACATGACTTGCATTCACATAGATGTGTGTATTAAATGTAGGCAAGCCACTGAAGGCTTTAGCCAGGCTGGAGCCAGATGCTTGGCTCTGCTCATGGTTCTCTTGAAGATTCAAACCCAAAGGAATGTGAGCTTTCATATGGCTTCTGCCTGACATCCATGCTCTAACCTAATGCACCTTTCTGAGGTACCAAGGAGATATATTCTTGCATGGTAAAAAATCTATGTTTTAAATTTTGATGATACTGCTTCATATTTTTGCATTACGTTTTTTGCACGATTTACATGCCAAACATTCTCATGGCTAGAGGGTGTGGTTGCAAAGGTTTGTGACGATTCATCAACCGGCACAAAAGTTACAAGTAAACCAAAAAATCAATTTCCTATGAAAATGTGGTGCTAACTTTAACTACCGCCACTGATTGATAAAATTAAGAAGTGCTCCTTTTTACATGGTCATCCCCATTTGTTTGGTGAATTTTGTTGCTGAATTGTAGACTCTAACCTATTGTATACTGATGTCCAGTGACCTGCATATGAGCTCTGGATCCTAAAACATGTAGAAATTGACAAATCTCTCACTGGCTTATTTAACCTTCTTACAGTGACAAAGTATATGGTGCAAGAAATATAAATATGGCATAGAAAGGTAATATGTCACTTGTGGACTGCAGCACTTTTGAGCCATTTACTATTGCAGGGGTCTCCAACCTTTTCTGTAATAAGAGCTACTTATGTCCAATGAAAATAAGTCAGAGCTACTGATAGTATTAGTTTTGTAATAGTGACCCCATCAGACCCAATTATATTAGTTTCTACCCTATGGAAGATTATCAGCAGTAATCACCTCAATGGATCAGGCAAAGTTGCCAGTAGTACTGCAAAAAAGGCTTTGTCAATGTGGAATGACTCTATATGTGTACTATATATCAGCCATAGCTGCAATGCCTCAGACTTCAAGGTAATGATATTAGTAATATGTCTCCCCAATGCCCCATGTCTTATCAGTCAAATATCAGCTTTAAATATATTTTGGGAATTCAATAAATTTTCTGCAAACATCAGCTTATAAGTTCTGAAAAATTCACATCTTTCAATGTTGGTATACACATACTCATTCAGCCAAGAAAAATCTAATTTAAGTAAGTTGTGCTGCATACACTAGAGCTACTTACATGTAGCTGGAGAGTTACCAGGAGCTTGCAAGCTACTCATTGGAGAAGGCTGCACCTACCATTGTAGCCTGACTGGTGCAGTGCAAAACCTGCAGGAAGATGAGCTAAAATAATCCTTTTTGACCAGGTGAAAACTTCCCTTTTAAATATCACCCAGATGTACGTCCTATTGCCCTCAAAGTAGGATGCATGGGATTTAAAATTGGATCATGTAGAAAATTAATGTTACCATTCTCTTACAGTGACAGTGCCCTAAAAGCTACTTTTACTGTAGCAGAACTCATTGTCCAAATTACAGATTCAACCACTATTATGTTATCTCTGGAATAAGACCGGCTAGAAAAATAATCAAAGCAACATGTGTATTAGCTACAAAAAATCCAGCTCAGTAGTGAAGTCAGAAGCATCATAAATATTAAGGAAAACTATTTCTTAGAAGTCTACCCTTTAGGTGTCTGCTAAACTGTCAGTAGGCTAATTATGATAAGCCTCTGCCACCTCCCATGCTGCGATCAGCCCAGGAAGAGGTGTGTAAGATGTGTGAAATTCCTTCCAGGTGCACAAAATAGGCTGAACTGAGCTCAATGGACTATAAAGGGGCGGGTCTGTAACTCTCCTCTTGACACCACAGTGTCAAATCCTGCATGACAGGTGTATATGAAACATATGTAAAGGTTTTGTGCTTTTCAAAGGGAGTATAAGAGATACCAGCACAATTCTTGTGCATCCCCTGTCTGGTTGTGGAATTACCCTGCTTTGTCCTACCAGGCATCTGTCCCTGGGCTGGTTGTGGTTAGGGTACCGCCTTCAAACTGGATTTTAGTGTTATATGTGGGAGGGCATTAGGATTACCACAGTACACTCCCCACTCACAACCTCAGCCTCATAGCCCAAGTTTAGTGTGGCCAATGACCTTTGTTAACTTGGATTCTGTTTGACACATGGCATTTCAGAGCCTGGGAAGCTTTACATCATTGGTCAGAAAGGAGCCTGAAATGTTTTAGCATGCTCCCGTCTACTGGCTTGTAAACTCCACAAAGCAAGATCTTCACCTAGCCTTTCCCAGAACTGCTGTACTTGCGAAAAGCCACCAGGCGGATTGAACCTGCTGCACTTGACATCTGTGACCTGTGAGAAGGACCTGAGGAGGTTGGACTCCCCTTCCACTTGAAATTCAAGTGCTGAAAGACTTTGCTGTTGCTCTGTAACAGATGCCCTGATAGTCTCTTAGTACTCCCATAGAGTTCAGGGGGGCCTTGGAAGTGTACTTCTGTGGTTGTTTGGGCACTGAAAGAAGCTTGGGCACTTAAAAAAATGTTTTGCTCCAGAGCTTCAAGCAGATCAACCATGAAAAGTATCAATCCAGCAGTTCCACCGCATCAGATTGAATTTCTAGTTCTTTCCATGTGGAGAAGAGTTTTTCTTAATAAAAGAATAGTCCCTTTTCAGATTGGCACAAAGAAACTTTTCGAACTTACTTACTTGCAGGCCCTAGCAAGGTCAATTCACCTGGTGTGTCCGACCCGAGACCAATCACGGTTGACCTCAAAACGCATCTAGGTCCTGGTCTACTGCAACCATTGACTACCATGTTGCTCTGTTTCTTGGTGATTTTCTCACTTACATCTTTAAAAATTCATATCTCAGATATCCCTCCTGGGAGTTTTGTCGATTTGGTGTAATTTTGCTTATTAAATTTTTCTCTCTTTTTATAAATTGTTGTGAGATTTTTATTGTGTTAAGTTTTTGCCTTTCTAACTTTTTGGTACTTTTAACTACCTTACACATTTTCTCTACATTAGGCTTGTGTGCTGTGTACCACAGCTACCGGGGTTTAAGCTGAACCTTAAATTACTGAAACTTGGGGCATGGCCAAGCAGCTATCCATGATGGCCACGTAGAGCAGAGCTCCGCCGCCCAACCTTCCCTAAACGCTTATCCGACACAGTCATCGGCATCTTCATCGGAATGTTATTGGGCACCATCCCGCCCGCTCCGGCCCGCATTCAACGCCCGGTGCCGACGTTGTAGAGACTGGCGCAGAGAGGCCTATCTTCCGGCCTGAAGCCGGGATGCACAGTGCGGCAAGGAGCCGGGACACAGCTCCACTGTGCCTGAGATTCCCCGCGCCGGCGCAGGGCCAGGATTGACTCACCGGTTCTGGAGATCGCGAGCCGCGATATGTGCAACGACATCCTGCAGTGACTCCGTGATGGATGAGGCCTGGTGACAACGCTCCTTGTGGTAGGAGGGGCCCTGCTACAGTGCTGTCCTCACGAGGGGGGCCTCAACTTGATGAGCGGTGGAGCGGCGCTGCGGGGGCTGGTGGTGCAACACTTTCACCCCCCATCCACTGCGGCATTCTGGGACAGTGGACACTGTATCTGGAGTAGGGGGGTCCACTGTAATGCCATTGAGCAGGGAACTTTGGCAAAGACAGAGGAAGAGAGGCGGCCGTGTAGGCAGCAGGTCGAGCCGGGGCAGAGGCGGTCCTGAACATCATCGCCACTGGGACCGGCGGATGGGGCGCACTCCCCTGGTAGACGGAAAGAGTACAGGACTGAGGGACGGTGGTGGCCGGGGAGAGAGGGTGCTCCGGGCCTAGTGAGGCTTGTATCTTAACCATGGAACCGGACTCTGCCCTTGTGGCTTCGCTTCTTGATGGTGGGATCCCTGGGGGATATCTTAGACTACGTTGGCCCTTCCTGCGTTTGTGCCATTGGGGCTTGTGGGTCCGCTGACTCGCCGGCCAGTGGGGTGCGACCTGCGGCCAGTGCGGACGCATACCCTGCGTAATCTAGAGGGGCCTGAGCAACAACCAAGCTGCGCCATGATTCGGGGCAAGGGCTCTGGGGCCCGGGGACTCAAGGCAGTACAAACAAACAAACTAGACCGATGCTCTGTCCCCAAGGATTCACAACAGAGCCGACTATCCGGAGGGGCCTCCCAGGATGGCACAGGGAGAAGGAACAGGTACTGTCACTAAAAGATTCCATGTAGGCTGTCACTGGAGTAAAAACCTCAATTGAACATAAAATGGACACCATGACCATCGACGTGAATCTCATCAGGGCGGATCTGGGGAAGCTAAGCGAGAAGGTCAAGCAGGTGGAGATCACTGCTGCGAGTCTCGTTGGATATGTCATCCAGCTACAGGGAGAAGTTTGCGATTTACAAGACTTCCGCAAACTCACAGATTTAAAACTCAACGATTATGAAGGCCGCCTGCGGCTCAATAATCTCCGCATCTTTGGTGTTCCAGAGAAATTGGAGGGGCAGTCCCCCGACCTGTTTGTCGAGAAACTCATCCTGAAGCATCTCCAGCCTAAAAGCCTCAGTAAGTTCTTTGTCATCGAACGGGCACATAGGGTCCCGGGCGGCAGTCCCAGGCCGGGCGCTCCACCGCGGCCAATCCTAGCCAGAGTTCTGAACTTTAGGGACAGAGACGTTATTCTCTAAAACGCCAGGGCTGGTGCCCCCCTCCGCTATAAGAACATGCATCTGCGCATCGTGGACAATGCAGATTGGTCCATCAACAGTCCTAAGAGTCAGGCGAAAAGAGTGGCAATGGGAAGCACCATGGGGACGTCATTGTTTTGTGAAAGGAGCGGTGCAAGTAACATGGGAAGGTTCACAAAACACATTCAGTTTTACAGTGGGTTTAGTGGTACGAATTGTTTTATATAGAAAAATGGCAGGAGAAAATATAAATGCTTATTTATTCTAGCTTTATGTCGGCATGAAGATTACAGGAGTAGAGTTAGGTGGGCTTACGCCTGGACATCTAAGAAAGCCAGAAAGTGTTTGCTGCATGCATTTATTGTTTGCAAAAAGACAGACATCTACTCCAACCACAGATATATAGTATGCCTGCATAGATTTCCTGATTTTTGGGAATCGGACCCTTATTTATGACTTTGCACTTGGCATGAGTTTTTCTTTATGACAGGAGACACAAGAATGGAGAAATTATTGTGGACAATAAAGGGAAAATGTTATTAAATGTCATGTTTCAATGATGATTCAAAATGTAATTGCATTATTCTACAGTCATAAGTTTTCATCATAAACCCATTCAACCATCTCTCACTTTCCAGGTCTGATTACAAACCTTTGACAATGCACAAGTCAGGCTTACGCAAGCCTGAAACTCTACAATGCCAACTTTGATTACAAATGCATAATGTACACATGTGGATATTTTGCTCTGCATGTGGATTATCCATTTTAGTATACAACACCATGAAGAAGTCTGGATATTCATGGGGAGCGTCTTTGGTGCTCCAGAAAATGAGATTTCCTTGCAAATGAGGTGCATAACCGACTCAGTCATACCTTTATGAGTAGTAACAAATATTTGCAAATGCTTTCAATGAGAGGCCATTAACGTTCATAGAACATTTGGGTAATCAATATGTTGAACAGATGCTGGAAGCACAGCAATTTCTGAGGTTTTTGAGCAACCTCTACTTCTGGAGGTTCAGCTATTTAGCAAAAAGAGGACTGTTTGATTTGAGTGGCTATTCAACATGAATTGATCTGGAGGATGATTGGGGCAGGGATTAGTGACAAAATATAGTCTTTTTTGTTAATAAACGATGACACATAAATTATTAAAGTTACACACCTTAGCAATGCGTAACTCATTCATTTAATTCAATACTCAATGTTAACAAAATACATGTAAATTTAAAGCAAATAATATATTGTGAAATCAAATTGATATATGAAAATTGGGGAAACAGCATTTACAATGCTGCTATTACCACACAGGTAGGTAACAACGTGGTCATTACAACAACCACGTTGTTAACATGTGTGGCTTTACATCGCAAGTCATTTCTACGACTTGTGATGTAAAGCCACGAATTGTAACAACGTGGTCATTGTAATGACCTTGTTGTAACCTACTGTGTGGTAGTACCATGTGTAGTAACATGCTACGTTCGATAAATTGTTATGATGTTGGGATACGAGTGTGCATCCAAGAAATATTAGGATCCTAGATCTCTTATTGGTGGCATCATTTAGTTTTTTTTTTGTATAATGTCTAAATTGCACAAATCTAAAAACTGAGACCACCATTCATATGTAGAAGATGGATTGCTATCAAGCCATGATTAGCAGTACATTGTGGAGCTGATACTATTGACATAAATATATTGCCCTCATACTTAATTAGTATATCTGGACAGAAACAAAGCAATATTAGTTTAGCAAACATCTGAAATGTAGGATTCATTTGTTTTCTTATTTCTAAGAAAATCAGAGGCTTATAAGCCCAAATTTAAGTGCACTGAATAAAAATATGAATTATGTCAGCATCTAAAGTAGAGCAACAAAACACTGAGAATAATGGCAGAGGATCCAGGAATGTAGGCTTTTAGGTTTATAATATATATCTTGGATTCATTTGTACTGATGAATCTCAAGACATGAGTGTATGTGTTAGACCTGACAGGATTAGGGCAGTCTTCCCCACATCTTTTTGCCTCATCCTCCACCCTTTCTGACCTCGATTTACTGACCTTAGGAATCTGAACACTTTACCACTGCTAACCAGTGCTAAAGTGCATGTACTCTCTCCCTAAAATATGGTAATATTGGGTCATTCCCAATCGGCATATTTAATTTACTTATATGTCCCTAATAAAATGTACTACATGTGCCAGGGCCTGTAAATTAAATGCTACTAGTGGGCCTGCAGCCCTTGTTGTGCCACCTACTTAAGGAGCCCTCTAACCATGGCATAGGGATGTCATTGCAGAGCCTATGTGTGAAGTTTAAACTTTCATTTCCACCTGGCAAGATACACCTCTTGCCAGGCCAAAACCTTCGTTTTTCAATACTGCAAAGCCTATCTCTCCCATAGGATAACGTTGAGAGGACCTTATTACATTTTGTATGTGTAATTCCCAATTGGGAAGAGACAGACTTTTCATGTTCAGTGTCTCTGGATTCACAATTTAAAATAACAACTCATGGTGAAGTTAGATTTTAATGTGCAATTGTGAATACACCACTTTTTGAAATATGTCATTTTCTTCATTTAGCATTTTGGTGTCTGCTGCCTGTCTCTAATACACATCTGGGAAGGGTGACAACTGGGCTTTGTGTATTCCCCCTAGACAGCCACACAAAATGACCTTAGGTGTGACTTGATGGGCCATCCTGGCAGGATGGGAGGGAGGCGCTGGCCCAGCTTCACTTACACCTGAATAGGCGGGGTCCTTCCCCAACACAAAAGGCTGCATACCCACCTGTAATGAGTCTGGAGCCACTGCAGGAAGGGAGAACCTCTGTGCATTCCAAAGAACTGTCTTTTACAGTTTCCCCCACTTTCAAGCCACACCAGGGAATAAGAACGGGACCTCTGACACCACCATTTTAGTACACCCAGGGTGACTCCAAGGCCTAGCTGGCTGACTTCCAGATCGGAAGTCTCAGGGACATAAAAGACTTCCAACATACCTGATTCTGCTCCTGGACTCTGCCATCTATGAGTCTGCCCTTCTAAGTGGTGCCACCCCTGTCCTGCACCCTTGAAAGTGAGGCCTGAGATTCTTGCTTCAGCAAAACCCACGCATCCTGTTGAAATGGTGCATCAGCACTGTTGCATGGATCAGAAACAGCACATTGCCCCTGTTGCGTGGATCAGAGCCAGAGCATCTCTCCTGTTGTGTGACCAGAACCAGTGCATTGCTCCTCTGCGTGGATCGGCCCCAATGCTTCTCCTTCACCACCACAACTGTACAGGGTCTCTGCATCTCTGTCGACGGCATCTTCGAAGACCATGAGAAATCTCCCCATCACAGCTCTGCACTCATTGGAGCCAACACATCGTTGCTGCATTGCAGTGTGGATCAACACGGACACATCGCTTCAGTTGTGCCTCTCATCTTCGACATCGACGCATCCATGATCAAGATACTTTTGTTTAGTGTGGCTCACTGAGTCCCTGTATCCGGACCATGCTCCATTGCAGAAGGCCTGAGCTTTTGACTTTGTCCCTGTCCTGCGTGAACAAATATCCCAAGTAAGTGCTTATTGCTTCTATGCAGTATTTTACAGTTTATTCTTTAAAAATACATATCTCAAGTTCTACTTATTGGATTTTTGTCGTTGTGTTCTTGTTTTATTTATTAAAGTAACTATTTTTCTAACCTAGTGTGGAAGTGTTTAAGTGTTATACAAATACTTGACACATTGCCTCTACGTTAACCTTCATTGCATTGTGCCAAACTACCAGAGGGTGAGCACAGGTTAATAGCTGGCTATCTCTCCAGAAATATACTATAGTTCCTTCCAATAACACCTTTACAAGTTGTTGTGAAAAGTAGATCTAAGTATGTAAATATTGCCAGGTTTATATTTAAATGTGGGGAATTTGTGAAGAATTCACACATCTGTAAATATTTTAAAACTCCTATAGCTGAAATTGAATATTCAACAGCAAGGGTAAAAAACAGAATGGAAAGTGAGACCATGGTCATAGAGTTGGCCAATAAATTGGAGGGCTGATTTAGACCTTTGGGCGGCACATGCATCATGTGAAAAGTCAGGGAGGGAGAGATTATGCCATCGAGTGGCAAATTTAGAGAATGCTGAGATTTCTATATTTTTTGTGCTTGAAGAACAACTAGGAGCATAAATAGCAAGACTCTTAAAGCTGGTAACTATGAGGGATTAAGGAAACAGTTTAAGGGGATAGAACCTTGTAGAGAGCTCAGAGTGGCAGCTGGGTTTTTATAATTGAGAAACAATTTCAAGAGTTTAGTGGAAAATGTATCCCAGAAATATAATTTAAAGCAAGGAATGACTCATCCACCCTGAGGAGTGGAGTTTGGAGTAAGCAAATGACTGTACTGGGCTATTTATAGTGCCTCATGAATCGAGATACAGCTGAGTCGATCTTATTAAAAAAGTAGGGGGCACAAATATTCCCATTGGAACACCTTCCCCTTTGGGAATTGTATGGGTCGCATCGGGCAAAGAAGGCAGTTATGTTTTCCCAAATGGAAAAGGTTTAAAAAAAAAATAGCACTTGCTTCTTTAAGGAACAACAGCTGCTTAAAGTATCCCAATCATCTACCATCTATCCACGTTGACGTAAAAAATTCGACTGCGTTCCCGAAGTGCACCTTCAGTTTGTGGGTCATGTTATTGGTGTTTATGTCGCAACTAAACTAAGGTTGATCAAAATCAAGACTCCTGCATAAACATATTTTAAATATGAGTTATATTGGAAAAATACAGTGTGCAAACAGAAAGAGTTCACATTTGCTGTGGTTGCCAATCAGTAGAATTGATTTAGACTTTTTTGACAGTGCATGATTTCTTGCTCCGCCTAGCCACTGTTTAAAAAATAGCAACGAGGAGACTGTCTGTAGGAGAAATGAGTTTGGAGGTGAATTTCGACAACCAGTGAAAACACAACGCCGATGCACTGCTTGCTGCATTTATCCTTCCTACATGTGTTCCCGAGGCACCGCGCGCAACAAATAACTCAAGATTATGAACACAAACATGTACTAATAGAATTGCTTGTCAACCTAAAACTGTTAAATGGCACGTGAAAGAGTGACGTTTCGCTGGCTGTTCATCGTTAAACTTCACAAATCCGTGTTAACTCCCATTTTTTTTTAAACTAATGATCTTATTACAGCCAGCGAGGCAAATGCTTGGCTTTGAGTATATTATCTGTGAATTGGTGGAAAGCACCAAGAGGGACGCTATCTCTAATTTGGATTCAAACAGTTCATTAAACTTGCCTTAATGGAATCACTTTTTATCTCCTCCTGCCTCAATTCTTGCGCCTTCTGGAGAGAAAACAGCAACCTCCATTTCTTCCAGTGGTACCATCTCCTCGGGGATGGCGAGCAATATCACCTCATCTTTCCTTGTCTCGAGCCAGGCAGCCTAGGGGATTCTGTGATATGGTACTTCCTGGTCTTGCTGTAAACATCCAATCTGCCTCTTATAAATCACTACAGAGAAAAGGACTTGTTCTCTAATCGAATAAGAAACAATATATATTTCCAGTGGTTGCCTGGTGGATTGCAAGCTGACTGCAAATATTTCTGCTCTGAACCAGCCTCAACCCTACTGACATAAGTGATGATAAGTACTTCTCTGATCTGCTGTAAACCTAATTTTAGGAAGAACTTATTTAATTAAGAACCCTTGTCCACCATATAAGGTCAATAAGTCTTCTGACAGTGCAGCTATGTCCTTTTCATCTATGAGAAACCATAAAATTTAGCTGAATAATGCAACATATATTTGTATATTGGGAAGGGTAGTCCCTTCTCTAACAATCTACATCGTTTTCCATGACAATCGGATCTGTTTTACCTCCAATATAAAGCTGCCAGATATAACATGCATCTTCTGAATTTCTCTTTTCTCTTTCTTTGAAGTACACTGGTAAACATTCAAATAAATAAATTACATTTATGTAATGTAGAAATCTTAAGTAGGTTTGCTCGACTTATTACAGAAAGCAGTCGATGTGATCGCTCAAAAGTCTTTTTGTTTGTCTGACCACTCTTCCCCTATTTATAGGGCTCCAAATATTCAGATATTGCGTTATAGGGATACCTAGATATCTTAATTGAGTCACTACTTGAGGGGAGGAAAACTCATCAATTCCAAATCATCATATTTGTTTTCTAGATTCGCCTTCTAATAAAATAGTTGCCTAAATACACATACAATCTGGCTTACACAATCAACAGCTTGGCTCGGTTCATGGACCATATTGCCAAATCATTCGAAAAAAAGGACGGCCTTACTTTCAAATCCCCATTATCTGCAGGGAATAGGAGGATATGTCCTTGTCCTTCCTTAATGTTTGTACTAGAGGTTCAATATATACATCAAAGTGGGCCTGTGAATAAAAGCAGTCCCTTGGCAGCCCACAGCTGTTAAATCAATCAATCAATCAATCAATACATTTGTAGAGTGCGCTACTCACCCGTGAGGGTATCAAGACGCTGACGGGAGGGGGGTGCCACTACTGCACGAATAGCCAGGTCTTGAGGTGTCTCCTGAAGGTGAGATGGTCCTGAATCAGTCGTAGGTGTGCGGGGAGGGAGTTCCACGTCTTGGAAGCCAGGTAAGAGAATGATCTTCCTCCGGTGGTGGTTCTGCGAATCCGTGGGACGGCGTGAGGGCGAGGCTGGTGGAGCAAAGCTGGCGGGTGGGAGTATAGAACGAGAGGCGGTTGTTGAGGTATTCAAGGCCCTTGTTGTGGAGTGCTTTGTGTGCGTGGGTGAGCAGCCTGAACGTGATCCTCTTGCTGATGGGGAGCCAGTGCAGGTTTCTCAGGTGGGTGGATATGTGGTTGTGGTGGGGGATGTCGAAGATGAGTCGTGCGGAGGCGTTCTGTATGCGCTGAAGCTGTTTCTGAAGTTTGGCTGTCGTTCCTGCATGTAGGGCATTCCTGTAGTCCAGTCGGCTGGAGATGAGGGCCTGGGTGACCGTTTTCCTGGTTTTGGTGGGAATCAATTGGAAGATGCATGCGCAGGGTGTTGAAGCATGAGTGCGAGACTGCGTTGACCTGCTTGGTCATCGTGAGGGAGGAGTCCAGGATGAATCCCAGGTTGCGAGCGTGGTCTGTGGGTGTCGGTGCGGTGCCCAACGACATGGGCCACCAGGAGTCGTCCCAGGCGGATGGGGATTGTCCGAGGATGAGGACCTCTGTCTTGTCCGAGTTGAGTTTTAGTCGGCTGTGCTTCATCCATTCTGCTACCTCTTTCATTCCGTCCTGGAAGTTGGCTTTGGCGGTGTGAGGGTCTTTGGTGAGGGAGAGTATCAGTTGGGTGTCGTCGGCGTAGGAGGTGATGTTGATGTTGTGTTTGCATGCGATGGTGGCGAGGGGGTTCATGTAGACGTTGAAGAGGGTTGGGCTGAGTGATGACCCCTGGGGGAGGCCGCAGATGATCTTGGTGGCCTCGGAGCAGAAGGGAGGGAGGCGGACTCTCTGGGTTCTGTCGGAGAGGAAGGATGTGATCCAGTCTAGAGCCTTTACTTGGATCCATGAGTTGAAGAGGCGGGTTGCTAGGGTGCGGTGGCAGACAGTGTCAAAGGCTTCTTTATTGTTTTTTAATTGTGATTTAAATTTAAAAAATATATATTATTTTTATGATAATTTATTATTTGGTGAGTAATATTTAATAATTATTATTTATTGGTGTTTGTTGTTAATTTATTGTCAATTAATTATTCAAATGTTATTGGTTTTATTAATTATTAATAGTTTTTTATTGATGTTGATGTATTAAAAAAATTAATTATACATTATTTCAAATATAAACATTATTTATAAGTATGTTAAAATAAAATTCTACGCTATTAAACACTTTCCCTACTGTTGCACGCTTTGGAGTTGGAATAGTAATTTTCCCCCCTACGCTATCCAAAGCTTTCCCTACTGTTGCACCCTCTGGAGTTGGAATAGTTATTTTCCCCCTACGCTTTCCAACACTTTCCCTACTGTTGCACTCTTTGGAGTTGGAATAGTAATTTTACCCCTACGCTATCCAACGATTTCCCTACTGTTGCATCCTCTGGAGTTGTAATAGTAATTTTTACCCGTACGCTATCCAACGCTTTCCCTACTGTTGTACCCTCTGGAGTTGGAATATACATTTTTACCCTTATGCTATCCAACGCTTTCCCTACTGTTGCACTCACTTGAGTGGGAATAGTGACTTTGCTCCAGCACCTGTGGGGGATCTGTGGCATGTGGTGGTGGGATGTGTTCTTCTTGAAGGTGAAGTGGATGCAGCTGTGGTCGGTCCAGTGTAGTCCGGTGGAGTGGCTGAAGGCAATGTGGCTGCTCGCAGAGAAGATGGGGTTGAGCGTGTGGCTGGCGTAGTGGGTGGGCGTGTCCACCAGTTGCTTGTGTCCGAGGTTGGCGAGCCTGGTGGTGGTGTTGTTGTCGTTGTTTTTCTCCATGTGGAAGTTCAGGTCCCCTAGGAGGATGTACTCTGGTGAGGCTAGGGCGTGCGGGCTGATGAAGTCGGCGATGGTTTCGCTGAATGGTCTCCGTGGGCCCGGGAGGGTCTGTAGATGAGCGTTCCTCTGAGGGTGGTCTGGGGGTTGATGTGGATCTGGAAGTGTAGGTGTTCGGCGGCGATGAGTGTGTCTTCGGCGCTGGTCGTGATGCTGATGGTGTTCTTGTGGATGATGGCGATTCCTCCTCCTGTTTTGTTGATGCGGTCCTTCCAGGTGATTTTGTGGCCGTCCGGGATGGCTATGGCGATGTCGGGGGCCGATGAGGCGTTCATCCAGGTTTCCGTGAGGAAGGCAACATCTGGTGTTGTTGTATCAAGGAGTTCCCAGAGTTTGACGGCGTGTTTGTGGACGGAGCGGATGTTGAGAAGGATGCACTTGAGGTGGTTGTTGTTGTCGTTGCTGTGTTCGGTGGGCGGGGTGCAAGTTCGAAGGCAGGTGATTTTGCATGCTTGGCAGGTGAAGGGTCTGTGGGTGCGCGTCGGGGTGGCTCGGCGGCAGGTCGTCCTGGGTTGAGTGCGGTGAGGGTGGCGGTGTCGTACATCAGGCGGGTGCCCTGGCTGGGGCCAGGGGTTCTGGCGCTGGGCGCGGTCCAGGCGTGGAGGGGGGCAGACGGGCTTGCCTTTGGCGTGCCAGCGCCGCTGTGTGACCTCCATAAGAGGCGAAGTGGGAGGGAGGGGCAGCTGGGAGGCGGGAGCGGGGTGGCCAATGGGCGGGTGTGCAGGAAAACAGAAGGAAAAAGTGGGCGCGGCCGCAGGGGAGCAGCGGCAGGAATCGGGGAGCGTGGGGGGACTGAGGGCAGGGGCGCACAAGGGACGCCAACAATCCACAAGGGCACAGTAAATACAGTTGAAAAACCAAGTTAAGAATACAACCGAGTAAAATAATACAGGCAAGCAAAATAATACAGGCGAGCAAATAGAAGTTGAAAAAAAGAAAAATACTGAGAGGAGGCAAGCAAACCCGGGGCACACCAGCGGCGAACCCTCGGAGACACACGGGTCCTAGAGGAGAGACCAGCGGCATGGGGAGTGACCTGGGGTCACTCCCCACGCCTTTAATGCAGATACTGGCATTTGAGGAGTCACACAAAATATTTTACTAAATATACCAACCTTTCTCATTACCCAAAACCTTTTAACATGACACACAGGAAATTCTGGTTTACCCTATTTAAGGTATTATCAGCATATAAAATAATTCCTTAAGGGATTGATTGTGCTACCAACATGTCCATTTTATGTATCAACCTGGAGCCATATTGATCTTCCATTATTCTCCAGATGCTGGAATAAATTTAGAAGTGAAAGCTTTGGATTTGAACATAGTATTTAAATATCTAAACAGAATGTCCTTCTTGGCAGAGTAAGGTTGAAAGTTTACTAATATTTTGTGAATCTTCTTGTGATTTGGATTCAGCTTAAATGCATCTCAATGTACTCTGTATATCTCTTAATCCAGATTGATTGGTTTATGCTTAGCCAATGCATATTCTTTCACCAGATTTCCAATAAATGCCTTAATATTTTGCCTTCTCTAGATTCAGTTATGTTTGATAAAAGACAAGTTGTTTCTCCTTGACTAGTTTTCTATAGTCTCTATAGTTTTTCCTGTAAAGCGTTGCCACTTTTCCAAAGTCTAGAGATGCCCTGCGTATTTTAGGCATGCAGGGGCGGAAAGGTTCTACCGAACTTCAAGATCTTTAATTCTACGAGCAAATTCATTTCGTTTCTGTACAAGCTGCTGGAGGCTTCCTGAATCCCTCCTGTGGAGACTCTCAAAACTCACGTTTTGCCATCTTATTGCTGCTTAATGATTTAATCAATAGTACCATCAAGTCAGGTCATAAGCCGTGCCTAACAGGGGTGTGGGATAAGTTATGGTTAGTTCACTAAACTACAACTGTCGAATTTAAGTGTTTTTTTTGTGTGTGGTTTTTAAACGATAGATGTTATCTCAACACCTAACTATAACATTACTAAGCGTGGGCGTAAAATCCGTTCTCGCAAACTTGCCGAAAATCCGTAAATCCGTGCGAAGCGGATTTTTTGCTTGGTCGCACTTGCCAACTAGAATACTATACAATTTCGCAGGAGTAAACACTTGCGAACACGTAGGTGCGGCGAGCAGCGACAATCTCGCAATTGCGAGATTGCAAAATTTGCAATTTCACACAATAAATCCACCAGCAGGCAGCATAAACCTTGAAAATTATGATTTTTATCAGAATAACTCCTCAGGTTGACATTTGCCTGCACTTTTGTTTTGCAAGGAGTCCATTTTGGGGGGTGGGGGGGTGGGAGGAAGGAAGTGGCCCACGGTCTCCAACTTCCTGTTCCTGTCCAGCAGGCTCCTCCCAGTGCTTTCTTCATGTGCTGGTCACTTTGATTTGGATCTTGACCTGGAAGGATTACTTTTTGTGGATGCTGCTGGATATTTGGATTTTTGCAAAACTGAAAGCACTCAACAGGTGCAAAAGTTCAATCTTATCATTAGTAACCTTTCCCTGTAGTGCCTGGAAGGATTACTTTTTGTGGATGCTGCTGGATATTTGGATTTTTGCAAAACTGAAAGCACTCAGCAGGTGCAAAAGTTCAATCTTATCATTAGTAACCATTCCCTGTAGTGCTTCCTGAGGGGCCCCTTCAGTGTTCAGTTGCCTACTTGCAACTATTCTATGACCCTGCTCTGACCCTCACAGCAGGCTCAGAGAATAGCTACAAGTATACCACAAAGGTCCTGTTAAAAAAATTACACTGCAACAGAAAGCAATTACAGATAAGGAAGCAGGTGCCAGCCTGGAAGTTCAAATTCAGTGACACATTAATCAGCCCCTAATTCATTCATGTCAGTTGAGGCAGGGCAGGTGTGCTTTTCCACCCATAATCTACAGTGATGAACTAGCGGGTGGCATGGGTGAGCCAGAGTGTGGCATGGGTGAGCCAGAGGGTGGCAGTGGTGAAACAGAGGGTGGCAGTGGTGATACAGAGGGTGCTGTGATGAACCAGACGTAGAAACAACATGTTCGCGACCATTGCTACCCGACAAGTAAGTTCGCGTCTGCGAACTGGTAAAAAACCCTTGCGAAATGGCAGAAACACTTGCGAACACAAAAAAATAAAGGAATCTGCAAAATTCGCGAGAGTTCGCGGATTTTGCGGATTACGAATCCGTAAATACGCAATTTCGCGGATTGCCAATTCGCAAAATTCGCCCATGCTTAAACATTACTTTAACGTTTGTTTTTTGCCATAGGAATATAGGTAGCCACTGGGTAGGTCAGCATTTCCAAAGGAAATATTTATGTGTTGCTAATATTTTTGCCACCATTTGACAAATATTCATGACATTTTCTAAAAAGGTGCTCTTTTTGGCTAGTTTGTGCATGGAAAGTATCGGGGGGATCTGTCAATCGCCGTGCAAAAGAATTGGTGTCAAAAACCACAAAATCCCCATACATTTCCCATAGACTTCTTTAGGAAAATGACTGCAAAAACTGCTGAAAGGAATGACACCAAACTTGGTAGGAAGCTGGTTCTCGGTTGGCAGATTGTGCTTTTTAGGGCTCGGCTGAACGCGCGGAAGCGCGTCTCCGCCGAAGCTCTTTTGTCGGCGTGTGTGCTTCCCAGGAGACAATCCTGGCCGCGCGCATCGCCTTTGAGGCGATTTCAAAGTGGCACGCGCACGCGAACGAGCGCTGTGGCCAGGCGCTGTCTCCTGAGAAGCACACAGGCATGCGCATACACACACAAGCGCCCACACACGCACGCACATACATACAGAGACACACCCCACCCAGCTCACATACACACACGAGTGCACCCTCCCTCTCCCCCGCCGTCGTCGCACACATGCATACACACGCACAACGAGGGAACCGAGTTCCCCCCCCCCGTCCGCCGTCGCACACATGCATACACACACACGCGCACACACACACAACGAGGGAACTGAGTCCCGTCCCCACCCCCCAGCCCTTTTCAACTTACCTGGTGAAGTCTGAGGGACTCCGCTCTCCTTCTGGCGTCGCAAGACGCTTTCACTCCGCCTTCTCTTCCGGTCCGGATGCAGCCCTGCAGCCCCGCCCCCGTCACAGGCGACTTTGCCTGACTTCCGGCGAGGCTGCTGGGCTCGTTTATTTACTCGCGTTCATGTATTGTACTGTACACTGCGAAATTTAACTTACGATGCCCTCACCCGGAGAATGTTCATTGCTTGTTTTTTTTTTTTTAACGAGGAGCACCAGGATGGCAGCGCTCCCACTTTTCAACAGAGCTTCCTTTCACAGTGCTATATGCCAGGATTTACATCCCTGTGACACAAGGCCTGAGCTGTCTGAAGCATTCCCCAAGACCAGGAAGTGAGTGCACACGCTTATTACAGTTAATGCACAGTGCAAGATACCAATAAACAGAGGTGAGCGTGCTGAAAGTCAAGACTTCCCCGGTATGCAGGCTGGAGGTGAGCTGTAGTGTCCCGCGCGCCACCGTCCCGATCGATCGTCCTCAATTTAGCTTCAGAGAGTGTGTTTTGAGTTTACAGGGGAAAAGCCGTTGACATGTGGGCATTTCGGAACGGTCTATGTCGCAGGCTACGGACCTTCCTAGCGGGGTTTATTTCAGTGTATAGAGAAGAGGAGGTTAGAATGGCGAGGAATTGGAATCATGTGTTTTGGGTCCGGCTTATAATTTGTTACTATTCCACTATGTATCGGGGTCGTTGTTGATTTTAGTCGGTGGTGTCAACAGTATATTTGACATTCTGCACATGGTTACAGCGTTGTTTGTTGTGCCATTAGGACTTGTAATCTCTCCTGTGGCACATCTTGTATCATGGGTGGTTACTAGTTGTATGAAGCTGCTGCTCGTGGACTGTACTCGTTGGCAGATATGGAATGTGCCGAAGCTCTGCCGAAGGTGTCTAGCTGGTGTTAGGGCTACTAAATGTGGCGGTGTGCAAACGAGTCGTTATGCGTAGTTCACTTGTAATTAAGAATTGTGTAGATGAGCTGGGTGCATACCTGTCAATCGGATTATTCAGCCAGAGTAGTTGCCTGCTTAATCAAAAGAGCTGGTTTTCTAGCGATCGCGCTAGCGTACCTGGGGTAGGAGTTATTGACATATTTATGCGTGTTGACAGCAATGAAACTGGAAGGGTGCCGTGGTTATTGAGCCAGGTCCGTGCAGGCCCCAGTGAAAATGTGCAGTTTGTAAACTACGTCATAGTTTTCTTATTTGCAATTCTAGCCGTGCTGAACTTAGATGCGTCACTTAAAGGACTACTTGCCCTCTTATAGTTCCAGTCTCATTCAGGCAGCGGAGAGGTAGTTTTGGCGACTAACAACTTGATTCAGTGGCATCGTAGATGTGTTATGATTTTCTGCCTGGATTTGAATTGTGCAAGCGTTATGTAGGAGTTAAGCATGCACTGCCACACTGTCAGAAGTCTCTGCGGGTTATTGTACTAAAAACCATTTATATGGCACTTACTAATAATTATTTATTAATACCAGAGGATTTGGGGTGGGGAATCTTAGGATAAGTACAGATTGAGAAAATTACTTTTAAAACTTATGCCTTATGGTTTGCATGAGGCTCCCTGAGGCAGGTACTGAACTCACTATGCTCACTAAGCTATAAGGATAGCAACTTGAGGCCCACAAGTAGCACACCAGTCTGCAACTAAAGCTTTAAACTATAAAGATATCTACATAAAATAGCAAAATGTGTCTTGCAAGCTAAACTTGCTTTGTAGCGGGCATGTTCACTCGCTTGTAATGAGTCGATTAAACTGCCACAGTTCTCCAACAAATCCATTAACCATAGTGATGATACTGCTATTGGAACTTGTTGGGCAGACAAAGATCTGTACAGCAGTGCAGTTTCCTTTAACATTCTAAAATAGTTTTACTATCATATTTATTCTTGTTGCAAATTGCTGTGTGGTAGTTTTTTTCAATTATATGTACACGTTGACTGTAAGACTCTGCTCCTCGTGACTCCAGTTCTATCCTACCTCTTTCCCTATAACTTATGGGCCCAGTAGTAATGATTTTCCACTTCAAGCCCTGACTGTTATGGAGGGATGGCATCGAATTTATAACTCGTCAGGACTTCTCTTCCCACAATCCAGCCCACTGCCGGGCTTACCACTCCACACGCACACCTAGCTTTACGCAATCACTGTCACCCCACTACCATGGACCGGCTCGCATAAGTCAGGAAAATAATTGAGCAGTACTTGCCCCTCAATGCTAGCTGCGTGGGTTTGTAAATTGCACCAAGGTCAGTCGTTCACTGTGAAACACTGCAGCCATTCATTTAGATGTTTATGGTAGTGCTTTGAAGCGATATCTCTAGTAAGGCGCCCACAATCAAGAGTATTTTGATCTCTTGCTGCACATCAATAGAATAATTGGTGGCACAAAACGTTTATTGCATTTTCGTTAGTTGATTTTTCCTGGAGGTACTGTTTGTAATCCGGTGTTATGCAGATATTTGTGTTCATGAGTCCCAACGCTTCGAATATGAAGTCATCCGATGAACCTGCATTTATGATCCTAGGATGTGGAACGCACTCCCTATTGACCTCAGAAATTCACTGGCATGTGGTGTGAAATACGGATTCCAAATGTTATGCCACATTCACAAGTTGACACCTGGAATAAAATATATTTCCCTCATATAGTAAATACCTCAACCAGCAGTACTGGTATTTATCGTGTGCATAAAATTGTAATTGCAATGCCAATAACTCTAACTCTAACTGATGCGAGACCTGGTGCATTGCAAATGCTTGTTTTTTTTTTTGTAAGCGTCATTTATTACCACTATTGTATTAATCTTTGTATTTGTATCTCTCACAGCAACACAATATAACTATAACAGTAACTATCTCTCACTCTAACACAATACTCAAAATTCAATCTCTATCTCTATCTCACTCTCACTCAATCTATCAGTACATCACTATGTATTTCGGTATCACTCCCTCACTTTATCACCACACACTCTCAAAAAATAACTACATCACTCTCACTAACTCACAAATTCACTCTCTTTCTAAATTACTAATTTACTCACTCACTACATCACTCTCAAATACACTAAGTCACTAACACGCTCTCTTTCACTACCTCACTATCTAACAAAGTTTCCTAGTAGGTTTGTCCCATCAAATGACCATGCCATTTATTTAATATTTAAAGAAATGTAATGAGCAATGCCAATAACTCTACCTTTAATGCTGCCGAGACCATTGCATTGTAAATGCTTGTTGTAATTTGGTGTAGATCCATTCAGAAGTTTTTGAGAAATTAAGCTTAAAAAATATTTGTATATCTGGACAGTTGGGTTAACCCAATCTTAAAAAATAGAGTGTTCTGATTGGCCCAGGGAGCTTTTTTCCCTTAGGCTGCTTCTCTACCATGTGATACATGCTCCTGCAGGAGCAAGCACTCTGATCGACTGCCAGCAACATGAGAAAAATGTTGCTGGCAGCCATTACAGGACTCAGCGACGTAGTCCCCTGTCCTGAAGTTTAAAAGAATAATAATAAAAGGGGGCTGAGTAGGGATACCCTGTCCGCCTAGGCTCTGTGGGAGGGGATCCAGAGGGAACTCCTGGGACTAAAATACAAAACAGTTTGCCAGTTCTTGCTGCGAACTCATGGAAGTTCTGCGGGATTGTGGCAAAGAACAAAATGGCTGCCAACATTATTTTATTTATTTATTGGGTGGGGGACGTGAGTAGGGTCCCCCACACCAAGCCCATTTTGGGCTCCGGGAACCCAAACCCCTGAGGCCAGGTATGGTATTGAAGGAGAGACAGGTGCGCGGCTTTCTCCTCAAACCGTTTTTGGCCCAGTGACCTCCTCCCCTTGGTCCCAATGTATTTATTATTGGGGGGGGGGGCACGCGGCCCTAATTAGGCCTTGGAGATCACATCCTCTGGGACCAAATTTAAGGTGAAAGGGTAGGGTGGCCATGTGGCCCCCTTCCAAAGCCGTTAATGGCCCCAGGGACCCCATCCCCAGGGCCAAATGACTTACTGTGTCCCAGGAAGCCCATTCCCGAGACATAGTAGTTTCCCTGCCCGCACTAGCGCAGGCAGTGAAACATGGGTTTGCTCCCATCAGGTGGGAGCATTTTTAAATCTCCCGCCACACAGGACCAAACACATAGGGCCTCATTATGATGATGGTTGGACATTGCTGCGGGATGGAGACCAGCCGACATGCAGCCGGTGGTTCCACCCCCCTGTATTATGATGAGGCCACGGTGTAGGAGGTTGGAAACATGCTTTTTTCCTATTGCGTCTTGTGCTGCAGCTCTGAAAAGGGCCATAGCATAAGGCATGTTTGCAAACATCCATGCACTGTGTACCAGTGCATGGATGTTTTGGGGGCACCATATGTGATTCCGTGGCTACAAAGCAGAGGCCTACAGGGGAAAGGGAATTTAGGGGCCTGCTAGAGGCCCCCAAAGTCCCTTTCTGACAGCCTTTCCATGGCAGTGGGACTGCAATCAAAAGGTTGTGGGAAATGAACAACTTAATCCCCACAGCGGTGCCTGCGCAGGCACTGCCTTCATTATAGGGATTACTGTCACCGCCACCCAGATGGGCTAGTTTAGCCTGTTGGAGGCAGCAGTCTTTCCCCTCACCCTCTTTGTTCCGACCATCAGTATTGTAATATGGCAGTCGAACCGCTGCCCTAGATGTCCGGTGGAATACCACCAATGGCCAGTCGGTGGCGATCTGCCCAACATCGTAATAAGGGGCTAAGTCTTCTCCCAGCCGGCAGAAGATTTAAAAATTTTCCCATTGGCTGGGGGAAGACTTGTGCTCTGATTCCCTGCCTGCACTGATGCAGCAGTAACGCATACATACCATTGACAAGAACCTTTTTAAAAGTTGCTTTGAGGATTTAGGTATGTTATATGATATGGCTGTGCGGCCTTATTGTGGAATACACTGGCATAACCTGTCTTGGGTCCAGTCAGGCTCGTTAGTAAATCTTAAGCTCAACCCTGGATAGCTGTGGCTTCAAACAGCATGGCTAACCAAAGGAACTAGCGGGCATATGTACAAGGAAATGATGCAGCGTGACGGTGTGGCACATTTTGCAGCGCTGCACTGAGTACTTTCCAAAATGCAGGAATGTGCCGTAGTTACAAGAATACCGTGCACACCTGTATTTTCCCTGGTGCTGGCACTGATAATAGCTGCCTAGCGCCAACACAGACATCCTTGCGCCACAGTGCAAGGTTGCCTGCATTGCAGGGAAGATTGTTCATGTGCAGAAATGTATCCCTTCCTGCACATAAACAATCATTCATGGCATTTTGCTCTTTCTATGTGTGCTGCAGATTGCAACATACATAAAAAAGCAAAAACAAGGAGATATGAAAGTATTTCTCCTCAGTGCGCCAATCTAACACTTTTCATTGCATGGCATTAATTTTTGGCGCTGCCTCAGATTTACACCTCTTTGTAAATCTAGGGCAGTGTCAAAAAGCAATGGGTGTTGCGGTGGAACGCTCACTGTGCACACTCGTCTCATGGAGATACCTGCACGAAAGGTTACCATATTTCCAAAATGGTGTTAAGCCATACAAAATGGCTTAACGCTGCTTTGTAAATATGGTACAGGGCATTGCGCCACTGAAACTGTTGTGAACCATTTTAGGACACTATTGTAAATTTCCCGATTCATGCCCTTATATAGGTATAAATCACTATGTCCTTATATAGGCATAAGAATCATAACCATATTTAGTCATAGCTCATGCAGTCCAAATACACAGGGCTACTTCCACTAGTTCCAGAAATCTACAACTAATTCTTGGAAAACTCGGCTTCAGCAGCTAGGGAGTTTCCCTTGCTCGAGAACTGACTTGTCCAAGAACTCATGGAGTTTTCAAAGAACTGAGAGTCTTTAATGACATTATTATGTCCACCTTTACGTCAAACTCGGCAACTTCAAGGTATAAATATGCCCACACTTGCCTTAGCAAACACGTGGTGGTTTGGAGCAGTTCGACTATCTACTTGCCCAATGCGCCCTGCTACTGCAAATGTCGAAGGAAGCCGACCCTCCAGCAGACGCACTGAGAGAGACGCTGTCTTTTCTCCTGCCGAGAAATCCAGCTCGGGTGTTTCCAAGCTACCCTTGCGGGTTGTTGGGAAATCGAGTCCTGAGCCTGACCTACTTCGTTCCAAACTAAGGTACGGATCTGATTAGACCCTAAGAGATATCTTGGACAGATTTTTGGCAAAAGAATACTACATGTATGCTACACCTCACTTACTTCTTCCCTCATACCAAGCTTAGGTTAGGTTCATCGCGGTAGGCGTATTTTAGAAGCACCAGTTGAGTACTTTTAGCCTCTGTTATTTATGTATGTAGTTATCTATGGTTTAGGCACCACACAATGCTCTTACAGTATTATTTTATTCTACTTTTTATACTATATGCATTATATTTTGCAAACAGTTTTACGATTGTAGCAGTTCATTTCTTATGCTTGAGAAAGCAGCCTGTTCAATAAATACTTTTTTTTATTTCAAAGTAAACACGCCCGTCTCTCTATTTCTCTGCACCTCTGGTGAAACGAAGCATGCACGATTGACTAAGTGAAATATCTATCTATTGTTTCCACGACTCTGATGATCAGTTTTATCTTGGGGAAACAAAGTTGTCATGTTTATGCGGTTGTCAGAAACTAATCCATTCTTCTGAATTCGAGAAAGTTTCTAGTGACCTCTGAGGTAGCTGGCACTCACAATTAAGTCTAATATCTTTGTTAGAGACCTAGTAGACCTCAGTCCTATGTCACATCTATAGGATATGTTATTCCAATGCGCAGAGCCTATTGGGAATATAGGAACTACACTACACAATATTTACAAAAATGATGTTCCACTGGCGCAATACCCTTGTACATATGCTCCTAGTAAAGCATTTAACACATCAAACAATGGAATAGGAAAGTCACACAACAGCAAATAATAAAAATAGAGCATATTTAAATGATTTGTAAAGCCCTTGATCAACAAAATCCACCGGAGGGTTTCTAGAGATACAGATGTTAGAAGAAATAAATACTTTTAAAACCAACCGTAAACAAGCATTGGTCAACAAACATTTACAAACTTTTGAATAGCTTGAAACAGTTAATTTGTCGACTCCAACCTGGGTTGGGAAAATTAATCCAAGAGGGTGGAGGTCTATAAGTTCATTAGGGTTACTTTGGACAGGTACCTCCCCATCAGAGCCTTTTCCAGCATGTAGGAAATGACCGCCATGGATGACAATGGAGTGGTCCTGATGCTTGTGGTGTAGTCAAAAAAGATGCTCAGTTATGCTCCTGGAGCTGTTTGGTCAACAGGGTGAAGTACGCTTGATCCCTCAATCCACCGGTGGGTTGAGGTGACTTTGACCACGGCACTTGGGGTCCCACAACATCCTCTCTTCAACAGTAGAATGTCAGCTGCGGCAGGGCTTCCGATCTTGTGTCAGCAGTTACCACGAATAGACTATATGGAGGCTAGTGTCCCTCTTGGGCAACTCATCCGCTCTCTGACAGCACTCCCGGGCTGGAAGACACAGGTGCAACTTTTGGCTATCTCAGATTTGTCTCTTGGCATGCCCAGAGATGACAGGTGGTGCTTCATCAGGATTGGCTACTAAATTGTTTGCTTGGACGTCCTCAGTATTTGATGTCCCTGGTGCTTTTCCAAAGTGATAGCCGACTGGCCCTTGGAGCCACTACTACAATCTGGGGCTGGGGATCAACTTTGACCCGAACCAGGAGCTACAGACACAGTCCAAACTCAATAGCCCAAAGTGCAGCAGGTGCAGTCCTTCCAATGGTGCCAGCCCTCTTCGTTCAGCTTCAAAGGCAGCTGGACACTCCTCTCTTGGTCAATCAATCAATCAGTAGATTTGCAGAGTGCGGGTGCGGGTAGGAGTAGGTCAGAGTTCTGAAGACCACCAGGAGGCATCCCATGGGGAACGTTTGTTTCAGAAAATCAGTACCTCTGTCTTGTCTGTGTTGAGCTTCAGGCAGTTGTCCATCATCCAGTTGGTAACGTCTGTCATGCAGTTGTGGAAGTTGGTCTTGGTGGTGTCTTCGGAGAGAGGATGAGTTGTGTGTTGTTGGTGTAGGATATGATGTTCAGTCTGTGGGTTTTGGCCATGCTGGTCGGAAGTTTTGTATAAGTGTTAAAAAAGGTGGGGCTAAGAGAAGTTCCTTCGAGTACCCCACAGATGATATCAATAAGTTCAGGGGTGAAGGGGTAAGGCAGACCTTTATGCTTCTTCTGATGAGGAAATAGGTGATCCATCTGAGAGCAGCTCCTTGGATGCATATGTTGTGTGGCCTTGTGATACGTGTATGGTGGAAGAGTGTATCAAAGGCAGCAGAGAGGTCTAGGATAATCAGAGCCTTAGTCCCTCCTTGGTCGAGTAGAGTGCAAATGTCGTCATTAGCATCGATGAGGGGTGTCTCAGTGCTGTGGTTGCTAAGGTAGTGACAATAAAGTTGCAGAAGGCTGGATGTGGTCCTGGAGGATAGTAGTTGAGGGTGCCCCTTATGGTGGTTCTGCAGTCTTTTTGAAGTCAGAATTTGAGGTGTTACATGGCTGGGGGAGGTCGTAATTTGTTGTAGTGTATTGGATGGATTACTTCTGTATGATGGTGATCCCTCCGCGAGCCTTATTGATGTTGTCATGGTGGGTGATTTTGTATCCTTCTGGTATTAAGGTGGTGATATTGTGCGTGGAAGTATGATCTAAAGTTCAGTGGTCAGGGGTCCAGTACTTATACCCCAAAAAGTCTTTGTTGCCTTTGTGCAGGAGGGCTCTGAGCCCGGTCCAAACCAGTTCTGAAGCACTCTGTTTACATGACTCCTCCTTTCCTTTCACAGTGCAGAGCAGAAACATCAGACACCCCACAGGAGGTAGAGCCAGCATTGTGGAGGGAAAGCACAACCCTGGAGCACTTTGTTGACATGATTCCTTCTCTACTTTCACAGTGCAGGGCAGAGACATCAGACGCACCAAAGGGGGTGGAACCAGCACTGTGGGGGGCAGGCACCGCCCTATTCAGGTTCCAGGTGCAACTCCTCCCTCCCATCTAGATGCAGATCTCTCTATTCACCACTGGGCGGATTCATTCTGTCTCCTGGAATCCCCCAGCCCTGTCACTCAAACTCCAGACAAGGAATACACAACCTAGCAGAGACAGGCTTGGCTAGTTAGGCAAGAAAATACCTACTTTCTAAAAGTGGTATTTTCAAACACAGAATGTTAAAAACAACTTCACTAAAAGATGTATTTTATCATTCTGAGTTCAGGCATACTAAACTCTAATTTCTACCATGGTCCATGAGTCAGTTAGGATTATAAAATGTAATAATCTAACTGCCCAAGACAGGTAGCCTTGCCATAGTGAAAAACTGAAATGGCTGTAATTTACTATTAGGAAATGCCACACACACCAGGGCATGTCCTACCTTATACTTACAATGCACCCTGCCCTTGGGCCTACCATAGGGGTGTCTGATATGAAGAAAAAGGAAGGTTTAGGGACTGGTAAGTGGGTGCACTTACCAAGTCAACATAGCAGTACCAGACTGCACACAGGCTCTGCAATGGCTGGCCTTAGACACATTTTACAAGGCTGCTTCTGTGGGTGGCAAAACCAGTGCTGCAAGCCCACCAGCAGCATTTGGATTTACAAGCCCATGGCACACTCAGTGCACTGTACTAGGGTCTGAAAAGTAAACCAAACATGCCAATCATGGAATCACTAATTCGTACATCAATTTACACAGAGAGCATATGCAATTTAGTACTGATCAGCAGTGGTAAGGTGCCCAGAGCAACCGCGGTCGGTAGGGGAGTACCTGCCGGGGCGGTGACATGGGGAGGGGGAGGGCCAGGGTAGGGGTTAGTAATGTATGGATAATGGAGGTTTGCAGGTAAGTAAACATGTAAATAAATCAAACGTATTTCGTTGCGCGCATGGCGTTGCATTTGGGGATGCAGTGCACTAAATAAAATTCCGACCCTGCCCCTCCCCCTCCCCACGTCACCGGCCCGGCAGGTACTCCCCTACCGACCGTGGCTGGCCCAGAGTCCTATTGCCGACAACTATGGGTCAGGAAAAATAAGGGAGGAAGAAGCTAAAAGTTTGGGGATAACCCTGCAAAAAGGGTCATTTCTAACACGTGGCAATTGTCAATTCCAGAGAGACATATTCTTACCATTCGCAAGATGTCAGAACTTTTCCTCACCTGTGAGGAGCTTAGTAGCCACCCTAGAGGTGTGGTTACCTCAGTGATACACACACACAGGAAAACCAGTTTGGGGATAGAGTTTCCTTCTCTGGCCCTGTCTCCAACTTATCCGCAGGCGGCCCTTCAAAGGCAGCTTTCCATTTGAAGCTCACCTTTTGGGCTAACACCACTTGCAGCCTTCCTGGGAGAGGAGGTCACACCTCACTCTGCGGCAACTGCCTTTATTCACATGCCTGGGAGTCATTCACAATCTCCCCAGGCAGGCAGAAAGCTGTCATTGAGTTAGGGCTTTTTGAGGCCACTGTATTAGCTGGGACAATGAGTGGCAACTTTCTAAAAGTTGCTTTACTTGAAAAGTGACATAATTCACACCTTGGGAATCAAGTTGGATGTAATGCCTTGATTAGTGTGATACCTTAGTATACCCAGTTAGGTAGTCCCAATCATAAGGTAGCTGGAGTGCCAACCAGTGACCCTGTGTTAGCCAATGAGGCTACTAACTTTCCTCATTAAAACAACTTTTAACGGTCTCGCTGCTAAGACATATCAATATACAGCTCGCTGCCAAAGGGCTCTGTAGGCCTTCAATAAAATCAGAGTACTCATCCCCAAATAAAATAATCTGAGAGTGTAACACCAATGGAGCATCATTATAAAGTATGACTCAGCTTTTAATAAGTTTTTAATTCAATAATGTAGCACAAACTAAACTTTGAACAGTCTGGGAAGTACCGTTGTAAAAGGTCTGATATGCCCAGAGGGAAAAAGAGAATGTATCTAGGTGTTTGCATAGTGTTTAATATTCTAACCTATTCTGATGGGAACACAGATTGGATGTGGCAGTCACTTTCACCAAGATAAAATAGGAAGAAAGATTTGCAAAAGTAATGGTGGTATGAAAATGAAGAACTGGTTGTTTTTGTGGCCTTGAGAGAATCAATAGTTATCGTTTAGGATTTTCTAACCAAAGTTGGTCATTGGGAGTACGAAACCAAATAATTTGAAACAATTGTTTTAAATTCTTACCTATTCTTTTCCTTTTTTTATTGGAATTACTTCATATGATGTATTCCATACTTTATTCATAAAACTCACTTCCTCTTTAATTGGGGCATTTCCAATAATCCCAGAATTATAATCACCAGCTAAGACTAGGAAATCATCAAGATAATAAACTAATAATCCATTGATTCAGTTTTTGTCACTTAAATCACCTGGATGTATGTATAGATTCATTATTAGAAGATGTAGCATATAGCAAGGATTAATGTGTGATTTGGGCCACCAGTAAATCAGGTGTTTCAATTTCCCCAACTTTCTTATCCAACATATATTATTACAGGAATACAAAATAGCTATATATCCTCTGCAAGATGTATAACTTCTGTAAGATATAAAAAATCATTGGACCTTTATTGCCCCACTGAGCAGGCATTTTGCTTAGATTTTTTTGCCCATGTTAAATGTCTTAACTATTTACTGGAATGTAGACCCCACGCGTCTTCATAACCCACTGTCTCTTTTACTGTCCTAATTTGTGTGAGCCAGGTTCAATTGTGTTTTATTGAAAGCGGTTTCTGGAATTAGCTGATTAGGGTGCAATTCTTAAACAGTCTTGGCTATCCCTGCCCATAAAAACAAACATTGCCAAAAATATCTATTCAGCAATATCCAGTACCCCATCAAAGGTAGCTGCTTTTTTATGTGATATCTCATTAATAGCTTTCACTAAATATTTATTAAGCTGCTCTATCTATAAAGGGAGGCCTGCATAATGGTGTACTATTACAATGTACATAGAGTAAGATTCATTATAACTTAATTGCCACGTTAAAGAATTAATGACTATGTTGTTCCCATGCCAATGAATAGCAAAACTAAACTAGAATAAAACTGATATGAGTTTTTCAAAGTCATCCACTGAAGATGTACACAAAGGTCCCATTGTGTATGTGATAGAGTAGCAAAAACACCTCTAACAAAATAATAGTACTCATCCCGTATAAAATAATCTGAGAGTGTAACACCAATGGAGCATCATTATAAAGTATGACTCAGCTTTTAATACGTTTTTAATTCAATAATGTAGCACAAACTAAACTTAAAACAGTCTGGGAAGTACCGTTTTAAAAGGTCTGATATGCCCAGAGGGAAAAAGAGAATGTATCTAGGTGTTTGCATAGTACTTTCATCATTCTTGTATGTGCCTGTGCTAAAATAAATCATGCATTTGAATGTGGCATATCTGTTATGGTCTCTCAGCACGCTTGTTTCTCTTAAGAGCATAACAGTTTTGTCATACAAAGCAAGCAGATTTAAATACACAAAATGTGGCAACTAGGTCTCTAAAGGAAAGGTGGAGTCCTTCAGTGATGACTAATAGTCATACTTCATTCTGGAAATTTTGTGCGGTTTTTGATGCTCATTATCTCACTTTACAAGCCAAGATTCTTCAAGCCTGTCACGTGGGTCTAGCACCATTATTATTTCTTCAGTGAGAACAGTCATTTACTTTAATTCCTTTATGTTTGACCACAGGGCACAGAAGGACAGTTACGTGTTGGGAAGTTAAAGCTACAAGAAAGCATGACAGAGATTGACAATTCAAATATGAAGAAATATGTACAAATCTGTGAAAGTGTTTGCAAAGTTCTGTAGAAATTAAGGTGACTAATTCAGAGAATTAATTAAAGAACTTTATTGAACTGCATTTGCATTTTTCATTTTTCATGTTTTAAAGGTTAGAAAGTTATTTTTCCTTGTTCCCCAATGTCAATTTTTATGACTGCTGCGAACCAGTTTCAGCCAGGTTTAGAAGGATAAGTGTTTTCATTTCCAAATTGCCTTAACTAGCTCTCAGTTAATGGGAATGTCTACGCCCAGGACCTCTTTAGTGTTGCAGGTGTGGGAAGTAGGAGTGAAGGATATATTTATGTGCATTTATATTTATCCTTCCTCCTTTTAAAGCACACTTAATAGCAATGCAATTTCTATTCTTGTAGTAGGACATGAAACATGTTTGAAAAGGTAAACGGGTTAGTCATTGGTGGTGACTGGGAGTCAAATCAAATCAAATCAAAAATAGCTTTATTAGATTTTGCTTCTTAAAAACCATAAAAGCACAATAAATAGAATAAAGTATACCAAACATGTACAATATTCTACCAAATCCTTCTTAAACCAAGACCATTGTTAAAAAATAAGAAGCTGGGTATGTTATTTACACAAGGCTGTTGAGCTCATTTAGTGGAGATTAGAGAATTAGTGCATTGTATTCCTATCTATAATAACAGTTTTTAAAAAGGACGAAACAGCAAATGTAATCAATTCCTTCGCTAACATTTGAAGCCTCAAAAATGCCGTTGTCAAAGTTCCAACTTCTTTAAAATTGGTATTAAAAATCTCTTCCTGGGGAGATCATAGAATTTACAGAAGAAGATACAATGTAACATAGATTGAATGGAAACATCGTCACACGGACATGGTAACAAGTTTTTGGACCATGAGTTTCCCTCCGGGAAAGTAATCATTCTAAGAAAGGAACCAACGCGAAAACGAGTTAACAGCATGTGTGGGTAGCATCCTTGGGAGTCAAGCCTCGATGTCGTGGACTGTTGTCGGATGCACTTTCTTCCCGGAATGAATGCTTTCAGTAGGAGGTTGGATTTCCTTTGCAGGAATTCTTTACTTCTGACTGAGCCACTGCCCATCCATTTCCCATAGGTGACCAAGTTTTTGATGGAACCTCCCTTACCAACGCCATTTAATTTGGCAATCACACTGTGCCCGCGTGCACATTGTGAATTTTTACAGATCCATGGGGTGACCTTCGTGGTCACATTTCCTTCCTTACCTGGTAAACATCAGACCAGAATTATACAGTCCCCATGCACACAGTATTATCCCTAAAGCCCACATCCATGCATTGATAAATTCTGTGACTACTTGTTTACCTCCTTACTGTACAATAGGGGACAACTCAAGACCATACTCCTGAATATATAAATCTTTTGATTCAGCCGGATCTATTTCTATCGACTTTGAGTTGCATTCAGAGGCAGTAGGAGTTACTGCAGGGCGGTGACGTGGGCAGGGGGAGGGGCACGGTGGGGGGTAGTAATGTATGGATTATTGAGTTTTACAGGTAAGTAAACATTTAAATAAATAAAACAAATTTCGTTGCGCGCACTGCATCACCAAATGTGATGCAGTGCGCGCAAAGAAATTCGTTTTATTTATTTAAATGCTTACTTACCTGTAAAACTCAGTAATCCATACATTACTACCCCCCACCCTGCCCCTCCCCCTGCCCATGTCACCGCCCTGCAGTAACTCCTACTGCCGACCGCTACTGTTCAGAGGGGCATATTATCAAGGACCGGTGTTAAAATTATCGCTGTTTTATCGGCAGGAAACTGCTGATAAAACGGCGATAATTGGGATTGATAATACGCCCTTGTTAATTCCCATAAAAGCCCATGTTCTGATGTTAACATGGGCTTCTTTAGGAATCAACAAGGGCGTATTATCAAGCCCATTATTGCCGTTTTATCGGCAGTTTCCTGCCGATAAAACGGCAATAATTTTAACACCGGTCCTTGATAATATGCCTCAGAATTCCTACTGAGATTCTCTTTTCTCATGGAAAGCTTTCATTTGTATATATTACCTGTATGGACTTTAAGTGACATTTACTACTGCATGTGCTCGGTCTATGTCGTTTTTGTTCTGCCGAAGGCCCATTGCACTACTTGTGGGTTTAAACACTGTTAACACGGTAATGACTATAAAGACACTCTGGAAACCAGTTTTGAAGCAGAGTGCAACTTAAAATAATTATGTAGACTTTATTTTATATAAATTTTCTCTATATGCCTTGTGCATACATTGCCTATCGCCATATTTGCCTAGTTTGATCATGCTTTTGGGCTGATTATTTTACTTACCGTAACTGTGTTTTCATTTTGTCATTCTGAGTAAATATTCGTCCAGTGTTTATTTGTAAGCATGTGTCTATATTCTACAACATCCGAATATATAATTGTTATTTTCATATGATTTGCATTAACATGGTCCTTTTTTAGGCCGCGCCTAGCGAACGCAGCTGCTTCGCCTTGGCGAGACTATTGTTGTCGGTGTGGTGTGCAAAGGGAGACAAACCATGTGCGCGCCCGGACAGGCGATGTGCACGCGCATGGCGACAGCAGATGTGCACTCCGTACGCGTGCACATCCCCTGTCCCCATGTAGGGCTGGTGTTACACAGCGCGTACATCTTGCGCTTTCACTTTCCCTCCCCTCTTCGCTCCACGGAGATAGCTTGTTGTTTCTATTTTCGCACCCAGCCATTACTATTTGGGAGCATAGAGAGGGGTGCGTATTTATGAAAGCTTGGGTTCATCACTGCCTTTCGAAGAACCAATCTTCAATGCCCTATTCGGTAAAGTTAAAAGAAATTAAAAAAAGTTTACTTTATGGCACGCCCAAGCATTGCTTGCCTTTTAAATATGTTTTAATATGCATTTCGTCCTTTGGTTGGTGCTGGTTGTTACGTTGTACCTGTTCTAAGATGGCCGCGGTCTATGCTTGGGACCGGTGCAGCAATTAAAGATACACCGAGGCTCTCCGGAGAAAGATGGTGCCCCAGGAGGAGGTTTAGCGTCTCGGCCAAGAGCTAGTGGACTAGAGCCGGCCCTTGAGCCAGCGCTTTCGACCACTCTTTACCCTCTGTGCCTTGGGCGGCCCAGAGGCCATCGCCGGTATCAGCGGGGCATTCCAGGACCCGTCTGCGCTGCTCAAGCATGAAGGCGGCCTACTGCCTTGGACAGATGGGGAACAGTACGGCCGAACCTCCTCTCGGGACAGTCCTGATGGACAGAGAGCAGGAGCCCTTGGTGCGGCATGAAGCGGGTGAGACTGTAACTATGCGGCTAGGGAGGGCCAAATTATGCGGTATGGATGGTTCACTAAATTATCCGGCAAGAAAAAGCAAGTTATGTGGCACATTTCGTAATGCCATCTGTGCATTAGTCATTTTTACACATTAACACTGTCAGGAGAACAGTTTCATCTTATAGGTACTAGTTTAATACAGTGCCAATAGGCCACTGAAAGTAGAACAGTCAATCTTTGCAAAGTGTCTTCTGCTGCACGCAACACACAGCACATTTTTTATAACTTTTGCTCTGTTTGAGCTAGTATTTATTTTTTAATCTGCTGATTATGCAGCAGATGGTGGAATATGTGGCAAATCCATATTTATGTGAAAAACTCTAAAAATTGCATAATTCCAATGACCCGGGTATAACCAGTTAATCGTGATCTTTTCTAAAGCTCTCACAGCCCAAAGGGTTGCTTGACGCTAGTGCTTGAAAGTGGATGAAAAACAAAGGATGAGGGCAGTAGACTTCTTGTTTTATTTAACAATGATCTAAGCAGCATAAATCACTTAGCAACCACTATAGGATGTAGCTTGCAGCCAAGGGTGTGGCCGAATACATGTGATGAGTGCTATCGTTCTGAAAGACAAATATTTGGTTCTATCTTTATTATACACCGTGAAGCAGAATAAGTGCAAAAATAACCTCTTCTGCCCTTAATGAGGACCATTAGCAATAAAGCATTTGGCAAGCTACATACAAGATAGTATACCTCAGCAGACCTCCAAGTCCTGGATCAGCACCCAACACTGCACAAACTTCAGTCTCAGTGGAAACCCTGGAACTGTATGAAAAAGCTTCCTTACCACAAAAAGTACCACAGCTGCAGGTAGAATACACAGTTTGTATTCTTGCCTAAAGACAACAAGCATTGAAAATGCAATTGGTCCCGCCTTATATTAAGTCAAAGCCATTTGCTTTGCTATACAATACCATTAGCAAAGCAAATGACGTTAACTTAATCAAAGGCGAGACCTATTGCATTTTCAATGCTTGTCCTAGTTCTTCTTGCCCTCTACATTTTTTATTTTGTGACATATTGAGTATGCAGGTTTTAGTTTATGTTTCTTAATAATACCAATTTTGACATTGTTGTTTGTCATTTGTACGGTCTAGAGGTCGCTCTGGTGGTTTTTGCAATTATTCTTTTCATGTTATACTATTGTTTCTTTATGCATCTTACCTTATTGAACATGCTGGTTTATGTCTGATTCTAAACTTGTTTACCAGCTCCCCATATCTTTATATAGAGTCCGGGATTGAAAATGTTGTACATACAGAGCCTGATTGCTTCTTTTTGCAATAGAGAATTATGCCAGACTTATTCTTTGTTGCTTACAATTAGGTTAGTTCATCATTTACAAGTGATCCTGTAACAGTTCATATCCTAGATCCTGTAGATTGCTTTATGGCACCAACCATCACATGAAAGTGTGCACACATCAGAACTGGGAATGACAGAATGAACAACTAGGATTATGGGGTCAATTAAGGAGTAGGCAGGGATGTGTGCTTGTCTCCTTTTTCGTCTTACTGTTAGTCAACATCGTACATGGCCAAATGCATGCTATACGTCCCATACCTGCTAGGGAGAATATGTCTACACTACTTTTCTGGTAAATCTACATGATTATTTAAAACACTTTTGTGCCTCCAGAATCTTCTGAATTGATTTGATGATTATTGTGAAATAACAGGGCAAACAATAAATGCACCAATAAGTAAGTAAATATCGCTCTTTTAACCTTCAAAAAAACTTAAAACCAAATATTAGTATGATGGTTGTTCCAGTAAAATGTGTAAATGGAATTTGATTATCTTGATGTTAGGATGGAAAACTATGCTCAGTAGTAAACACAGGCAGAAATAAATAGCCCACTGATGGCCAATAAGATATGTATTATCATGTCTTAAATAGCTTTATCCAGAGTGAGATTTATAAGGCATAGCCTGAACCGCTGCAATTTATGGGTATGATCTCTCTGGTCTCTTATGTTATGCATAATCACAAACCTAAAAAAAGATTTACTGGGGTTTGATTAGGGGAAGAAAAGTGCACCATGCATTCAATGCTCAGTTGATTACAGCTCATTACCAAATAAATACTCTACAGAATTTGAAACCTTTGGAGGACATTAGGGCTGGGACATGAAGGATTGACAACCCAGACAGTCCTGGAGATCACACCATTGGCTATACAGTGATACATATTTCTCTGACAACATACCATGTAGCAGATTTTTTTTAAATTATTACATCTACGGTAGGCATTTTATCCTACTATTTGTTTACTTACAAATGGAAGAGAGGGGATGCGCTCTTTATTTGCTATCCTAGATGCATATTTGTTATGAGGGCCAAAGTTAACTTTCTTTTCTTCTGCCCAATCCATATTAAACATTAAAAGTAGGTTACCCGTCTTTAGAGAAAGGGGAGTTATACTGTACAGGTTGGGATTGCTGGTAAGCAGACATAACCTGCTGTACAGTAGCTTTTGCACTATTGATATAATTGATGTATGCATTTTGATGGTTAAATATGTGTTTAGGTCTATGAGGGATGGGATGGGATACTTTTGGACTCTTCGCTGTTTGACTTATATTTCCATTCAGACCCCAGTCATATTATAAACATATCATCTTGTAACTCAAATCAATTAAAACGAATTAGTGTAGACTAGGGCATGATAAACTCCCTTCTGTCTGTGTGTCAGATCTTCTGATTTCAAATCTTTGGGAAAACAAAGATTGAAGTCAAAATGAGAATGTAAAACAAGTTAGTTGAGGGTTTTTAGTGAAACTCAATTAAATCCACCAACACACCAAAGTTTAAATATTAAAGTTAACATAATTGTTAGGTGTACATAACGGTATAGAGAAAAGTACTTTGTCGAGGATTTGTTGAAAGACGTTTACCCTCAATATGCTAGAACTAAAGTCAAAATACTAAGGGGCATATTTTTACAGAGTTGACATAATCCAGCACAACAAGTAAAGTTGCTGCTCTGCGTTGCATGCATAGGAGAAAGCAGAACTGTGGTATATCTACTTAGAAGTGACACAGTTCTGCTCTCTCGCTGCACTGGTGCACTTGTGGCTGCCATAGTGCAAGGGTGTCTGTGTTGCACTCAACATAGTTTTTGTGCAGGAAATGGTCCCTTCCTGCTCTAAGACTATGCTTTAAGGCATTTCCTTCTTTGTACATGAGTTGTAGAATGCAGAATGCAGAACACATGCAAAGAGTAAAAATGAGGCAAAATGAATACATTTCTCCTCGTTACATCCGCATCAGGGAGGCACATGCTTTTGGCACAAATACCTATCTACAATTCTTTGAAGATAGTGATTTGCTTCACAATCCACAGGTGGTTGCACAGGAATGCCCATGCACCACCAATGGAACGTTCCTTGATACTAAGTAAATCAATACATTGTGTTATTTTGAGTTACAAACCAATGCAAATTGTTATTTGAGTTGGTTTGTAAATAACCCCAGAAGACTTTGCATTGGGTTTAAGCATGGGCGGAATTTGCGGATTTGCGTATTTGCGGATTGCGAAAATCCGCAAAATCCGCGAATTCTCGCGGATTTGCGTATTTTTTTGGGGGGTGTGTGTTCGCACGGGTTTCTGCAAGTTCGCGAGGGTTTTGTACAATTTCGCAAATTGCGAACTTACTTGTCGGGTCGCCAGTTTTGCGAACTTGTTGTTTCTACGTGCCCCGCCTGTTTGCAAGGCTTTCTTCATCACTGCCACCCTCTGTCACCACTGGCACTCTCTTTGGTCACCCATGCCACCCTCTGGCTCACCCATGTCACCCTCTGTGTCATCACAGCACCCTCTCGTTCACCAGTGTACATTATTGGGGCAAAGCAAAGCACTGCCATCCTCTGTCAACACTGGCACTCTGGTTCACCCATGCCACCCTCTGGCTGGCACACCCATGCCACCCTCGGTGTCATCACAGCACCCTCTGATTGACTAGTGAGTGTACATTATTGTGGCAAAGCCAAGCACACCTGCACTAAGTTTTGCAAACAACAACACCTGCCCTGCCCCAACTGACATTAATGAAGGCTGGAACCTGCTTGTCTGCTCCCTTTCCTTTTTGTTGCAATAACAGGATGCAATGGCATACTTGTAACTATTCTGTGACTGTCAGAGCAGGGTCACACAATAGTTGTAAGTAGGCAACCGGATTCTGGAGGGCCCCTTCAGGAAGCACTACAGGTAAATGGTTACAAATGATGAGCTCGAACTTTTGCACCTGCTCGTTGGTTTTGCTTTTGCAAAACTCGTTTTTCGGTAATTTCGCCCTATTCGCGAGGCGCGGCATCGTGCGAACTCGACCGTGGAAGCCGCGAACTCGTGCGAGTTACCCCAAGGTTGAGTATGGGCGCCGCCATTTTGTTTGCGTGACGTATTTCCGTTTCCGCCCGCTATGTGTAATCTCGCGCAATGAGCGCCTTGCGAATGCAAGTTCGCACGAGTTCGCGAGAGAAATCGCGTGCGAACTTACTTACACGCACGTGTTCGGGCCGCCATCTTGTTTTTCATTCATGTGTCTGGGCATGGTGTTTCTATCCTCTGTATATCTCTGCCATCCTTTGCTTGTTTTAATATTTTTTTGATCTATTTAACTTTTTTTCTATCCCTCTATTTTTCTAGATCTATATTTTTGTGTTTTAGGCTACTTTTGTTTACTTTTCAACTACTTTTTTAAACTTTTATTTCCTTCTTCCCTACTCTTATTCTTTTTCATTTTGTCTCTTCTTTACTGCTAACACCTGCCCAGAACATGGTCAAGACAGCTGTCAAGCTGCCCAAGACGGGCACCGCAGCCCGTGCCCGGCTCCCGTGTGGTCGCTTGAGAGCGGAAATGGTGGTGCCCCGGGAGATCTTCAGCCCTGAGGAGGTGGGCGCACTTGTTTTTTATGTGCAGCGCCGTCTCCCCAGGACCATCGCGGCAGGCGGCAGGATCGCTGCTGGTTATACCAACAGCCAGGAGCGACGGAAGCGGTGGGGGCAGGTGTGCCGGGCCCTTTTTAAGATCACGGGGGTCCAGCGCACCTACAATCAAGTGACCCACCGCTGGACCGATATCCTGGACCGAGAGCGTGACCTGCTAGACGTGCTGGGAGTGGAGGTCCCCGGGCTTGGTGAGTAGTAGTAGCAATTTTTTCAGCACTCACTACTCTGTTTTTTCTCCTGCTCTGTGTGACTGTGTTATATTGCAAATGTTTGCTTTAATTTTTTTACAAAGAGCAATAATGCTGCTGATTACATTGATAAGAGAGGTAAATTAATATTTCAAAATCTTCTGTGCATTTCAGGTGCACTGTTCTCCTTCTCTGTGGCGGTGCCACTGCTTATTTGTTTTCTATTTTGTGTTCATTTAATTGGGCTGAGTAATGTATGAGTGTATTTTACAGAACTGCGTAATGCTAGACACAAAGGGGCAGATTTACAAGCCCCTTGTTCCACGTTTACGCTGCCTTACCTGACGCACAGCGACGTAAACGTGGCGCATCCCTGCGAGTCATGTACAACGTGATCCATCTAAGGAGATGCGCCACGTTAAGGCCTGGGCCTGCGCCACAATGGGTGCGTTCCCACGCAAGGGGGGGGGGGTGGCGGTCAGGCAGCTGTGCGCCTCGCAAAAGTGCCTGCATGAAATCTACAAGATTTAACGCAGGCACTTCCGCGGCGCTGCTATATCAATTCTTTATGCCTGCTTGCTTGAAGCAGGCGTAAGGACTGATGCGGTATGTTGAGTATTGGGCAGCCCTGAGCATTGCTATAGTTGCATCGCGCCCGCGACGCGACTCTAGAGATGCGCCCCTCTTTCGTCACGAGATGCGTCACGCATCTGCCTACCCTTGCGCCAGGGTTTGCTGCATTGTAATAGCGGCGCATCTGCCGTGACGCAAGGTTAGTTTTGCGTTACGCATTTGTTCTGGTGCACATCTGGAGGTGTCCAGCTCAGAACTCGTAAGTATGCCCCTAAGTGTCAGATTAGCAATTACCTGCGCATCCCTGCAAAGTGTGCGGCATGCCAGCACCACCCATGGTGCGCCGTATTTACAATGCGGCACACCATGGTCCCAAAACGTCACCGAAGCGTTACGCATCAGTGCCGTAAAGGCGGCTCATTGATGGAGTTGCGTTGCAACGATGGCGCAGCTCCAGCAATGCTGCGTCAAGCCGTAAGTCTGCTTCATGCAGGCACAGGGTTTCAGTGACGCATCATTGTCCTAAATGACTGATTGAAATTTTATATATTCCCCATAGCCACTTTTAGCATGCGTTCCTGCGCAGGAACGCCCTCCCTTGCGCTGGAACGCTCCCTAATGGCGCAGGGCTTTAGAATGGGATGCATCTCCCATATGCGTAACGTTGTTAATATACGCCACACCATGGCGCCTCTCTTGTTGTGGCGCTGCGTCACAAAATTGACGCAAGAATGGAGCAAAAGAGCGGCAAGGGGCTTGTAAATCTGCCCCTAGAGTAGAGGCTCAGGTGCAGTCCTTCCTTTGTAGCCCTCATTTTGGATGAAATAGTTGGTTTTTGTTCTTTCTAAATGTTTGATTTGGTTGACAAGGACATCGGCAAGCAGCAATCATCAATGTTTTCTGTTCATTCTTTCATGTTGTACGTCAGGTCCGCCCAGGGGCAAGCGGACCGAAAAATCGGATGCAGTGGTTCCAAAGGAGGAGGATGCAGGCCAGGGCGGCGAGTGCTCCTTTGCTGGCCCCAGTAAGTTTTCATTTAAATATAGAGGACCTATTGTTGTCCAATCGTTCCTAATTTAATTGTTTCGAAATAGTGTTTAGATAGGAGCAAAATCAATAATCCTACTGTTGCAGGGACAATTCTCCACAAACCGAACTATGGACACCAAAGACCAGAGTAATAATATTTCAGAGTGGCATGTTTGGGACATTGTATAAACCTGGTAGTGTGAGCGGCACGGACTCCTCCTTGCAAAAATTGCAAAACTTTTCGCTCAGTCACTCTAGTCTGGAGGACCAAAAACCACAGAGTCTATTCAAGTTTAAAAGCTTTATTAAAAGTTTAAGTAAACACATATATTAAAATAAAGTTAGTTGGAAATGGAAAAGTGCTTGGTGCTGAGTTGATGAGTAATGGAACACATTTCTTGTGGTCGAGCCGAGCTTTCACCTGGTTTGAAGTTGATGTTGCTCTTGTCCTTAGAAGTCCAGTTTCTGTCTGTTCAGAGAAAAATGGTGTGTGTTAAAATTAAGCAAGCATTCAACAATTGTGACAAAAAAGTGAAGCAAGACAACAGCCTTCCCTGGAAGGAGGGACATTTTTTCTTTAGACTAGAGTAGACAGTCAATTAATTTTTCTGTTGTTTTCACATTTTTTCATTCATAGACCAAATACTAGTGAGTGGTGTAATCTAACATTCTTAAATCTACTTTGTAGGTGGAACATCTGGTGGCGGGGCCAGCTCGAATGTGGTGGTGATCATTGACTCTGAGTCCGAGGATCAATCTGGGGAGGAGGCGGCGCTAGAGGAGTCGGACCAAGAAGTACAGACTGTGAGGAAGGAGACAGTGGCGGTGGCTAGTACAGGTAAGCTGGATCATGGTACTATCTGACTCTTAGATAGGATATGATGTGTATCCAGTGGTGGCCCAGTGACAAATTACAATATGGTAATTACAGCAGGCTGGGACCGACAGACAGATAGAGGCAGAGACAGAGAGAGAGGAAGACAGAAGGAGAGAGAGAGAGGGAGGGAGCCAGAGGGAGGGTGAGGGAGGGAGACAGAGAGAGAGAGACAGCGAGGTAGAGGGAGACACAGGGAGACATAAAGAGGGAGACAGAGAGAGAGAGAGAGAGAGAGGGAAACAGACATATCGCCTGGGTTTCTGCCAGATCTCTTTCATATGAAAGAGCATCAAACCAAGGATACAAGTGAGTTGTGGGAAGGGAAATGGTGATTCAAGCGCCCCCCCTTGCCCCTCCCTGCGGACGCCCATGATACTGGCCTGAATAGTTTTGTACTGCGCTGGCTAGTTGCTAGTTGTACTGTGACACAACTTCCTGCTGAATTATTTTGTGTTAATCATATTCTTAAAGAGCATTGGTTACATATTATGTCTTTCTTTCTTCATATAGTTGGCAATACTAAAACCTCAAAACCGACGAGGAGTATGCTGGCTGTACTGGCCCGGCAACGGAGGCTGGAAGCAACTGTTGCCGAATATCGGCGGCTGGTGGAACTGGAGGGGGACGACACGCACTCCAGTGCATCAAATCTAACATCTACATCCTCCTCCGTGACCCCATGTTTTGCCGGTAAGCGCAGTGCTCCAGCGAACCGGAGCCGTGCTGGAAGACGCCACCGCCGAGCAGCAAAGGCTGCACCTCACAGTACTGTTAAGGCTCGCTTGCGCCGTGCACTCCGCAGAGTGTCCGACCTAGAGGCGGAGGTCCAGAAATGGAACGAGTATCAGAATGTGGTGGAGGGCCTCCGCTTAGATCACGCCACCCTCCAGGAGAAGTATGATGCCCTGGCCCTAAGGCATGATGCCCTGGAGGCCAAACTCAACACCTTGCATCCCTAGAGTGTCCCTTGCCCCTTTTTTAGAGACTTTTGGGGGGTGGGAATTGGGAGTTGGGTTTTTTGGGGACTTTTGAAGGACTATTTATTTGTTGGGGTTAGGGAGGGTCTTGCGGGAGATTATTTTGTTAGGGATATAAATATACTTTTTCAAACTTTATCTGAGCATACCTGTTTTTTTACTACTTTTGAGCTTGGTGGGTGGTGGTTTTGCAGTAAGTTCATTTAACTGAACACTGTCATCGTGTTGGTTCACGTGCAATAGGCCAAATGTTTTCCAAAGTAAATGCCTGTCACTGAGTTTGTTAATTCAAGAGCCCTAGGACTTTACTACTAGTACCACTGTCACTCTCTCGCCTCTCCGAACACTCCATTATACTACCTCCCATCCAAACGCTTATCTTACCTGTAATTTGTGTTTGAGGGCTGGCTCCACCTGGAATTCACAGAGTCCTAAAGCGTTCTGCAGCAGGGCCACAACTGGAGTTTCCCGGCGTGGATTTTCTGCAAAACAAAAGCAATCAACATTAGAAATGTGGCAGCGGTGCTCACACACCACAAAAACCTAGAAGCCCCAAAGGCAGCACCCCTAAGACAGGCAAGTGAGCAATAATAACGCCTAAACGTTCACGTGCAATAGGCCAAATGTTTTCCAAAGTAAATGCCTGTCACAGAGTTTGTTAATTCAAGAGCCCTAGGACTTTACTACTAGTACCACTGTCACTCTCTCGCCTCTCCGAACACTCCATTATACTACCTCCCATCCAAACGCTTATCTTACCTGTAATTTGTGTTTGAGGGCTGGCTCCACCTGGAATTCACAGAGTCCTAAAGCGTTCTGCAGCAGGGCCACAACTGGAGTTTCCCGGCGTGGATTTTCTGCAAAACAAAAGCAATCAACATTAGAAATGTGGCAGCGGTGCTCACACACCACAAAAACCTAGAAGCCCCACAGACAGCACCCCTAAGACAGGCAAGCGAGCAATAATAACGCCTAAACGTTCACGTGCAATAGGCCAAATGTTTTCCAAAGTAAATGCCTGTCACAGAGTTTGTTAATTCAAGAGCCCATGGACTTTACTACTAGTACCACTGTCACTCTCTCGCCTCTCCGAACACTCCATTATACTACCTCCCATCCAAACGCTTATCTTACCTGTAATTTGTGTTTGAGGGCTGGCTCCACCTGGAATTCACAGAGTCCTAAAGCGTTCTGCAGCAGGGCCACAACTGGAGTTTCCCGGCGTGGATTTTCTGCAAAACAAAAGCAATCAACATTAGAAATGTGGCAGCGGTGCTCACACACCACAAAAACCTAGAAGCCCCACCGACAGCACCCCTAAGACAGGCAAGCGAGCAATAATAACGCCTAAACGTTCACGTGCAATAGGCCAAATGTAATGCCTGTCACAGAGTTTGTTAATTCAAGAGCCCTAGGACTTTACTACTAGTACCACTGTCACTCTCTCGCCTCTCCGAACACTCCATTATACTACCTCCCATCCAAACGCTTATCTTACCTGTAATTTGTGTTTGAGGGCTGGCTCCACCTGGAATTCACAGAGTCCTAAAGCGTTCTGCAGCAGGGCCACAACTGGAGTTTCCCGGCGTGGATTTTCTGCAAAACAAAAGCAATCAACATTAGAAATGTGGCAGCGGTGCTCACACACCACAAAAACCTAGAAGCCCCACAGACAGCACCCCTAAGACAGGCAAGCGAGCAATAATAACGCCTAAACGTTCACGTGCAATAGGCCAAATGTTTTCCAAAGTAAATGCCTGTCACAGAGTTTGTTAATTCAAGAGCCCATGGACTTTACTACTAGTACCACTGTCACTCTCTCGCCTCTCCGAACACTCCATTATACTACCTCCCATCCAAACGCTTATCTTACCTGTAATTTGTGTTTGAGGGCTGGCTCCACCTGGAATTCACAGAGTCCTAAAGCGTTCTGCAGCAGGGCCACAACTGGAGTTTTCCCGGCGTGGATTTTCTGCAAAACAAAAGCAATCAACATTAGAAATGTGGCAGCGGTGCTCACACACCACAAAAACCTAGAAGCCCCAAAGACAGCACCCCTAAGACAGGCAAGCGAGCAATAATAACGCCTAAACGTTCACGTGCAATAGGCCAAATGTTTTCCAAAGTAAATGCCTGTCACAGAGTTTGTTAATTCAAGAGCCCTAGGACTTTACTACTAGTACCACTGTCACTCTCTCGCCTCTCCGAACACTCCATTATACTACCTCCCATCCAAACGCTTATCTTACCTGTAATTTGTGTTTGAGGGCTGGCTCCACCTGGAATTCACAGAGTCCTAAAGCGTTCTGCAGCAGGGCCACAACTGGAGTTTCCCGGCGTGGATTTTCTGCAAAACAAAAGCAATCAACATTAGAAATGTGGCAGCGGTGCTCACACACCACAAAAACCTAGAAGCCCCACAGACAGCACCCCTAAGACAGGCAAGCGAGCAATAATAACGCCTAAACGTTCACGTGCAATAGGCCAAATGTTTTCCAAAGTAAATGCCTGTCACAGAGTTTGTTAATTCAAGAGCCCATGGACTTTACTACTAGTACCACTGTCACTCTCTCGCCTCTCCGAACACTCCATTATACTACCTCCCATCCAAACGCTTATCTTACCTGTAATTTGTGTTTGAGGGCTGGCTCCACCTGGAATTCACAGAGTCCTAAAGCGTTCTGCAGCAGGGCCACAACTGGAGTTTCCCGGCGTGGATTTTCTGCAAAACAAAAGCAATCAACATTAGAAATGTGGCAGCGGTGCTCACACACCACAAAAACCTAGAAGCCCCACCGACAGCACCCCTAAGACAGGCAAGCGAGCAATAATAACGCCTAAACGTTCACGTGCAATAGGCCAAATGTAATGCCTGTCACAGAGTTTGTTAATTCAAGAGCCCTAGGACTTTACTACTAGTACCACTGTCACTCTCTCGCCTCTCCGAACACTCCATTATACTACCTCCCATCCAAACGCTTATCTTACCTGTAATTTGTGTTTGAGGGCTGGCTCCACCTGGAATTCACAGAGTCCTAAAGCGTTCTGCAGCAGGGCCACAACTGGAGTTTCCCGGCGTGGATTTTCTGCAAAACAAAAGCAATCAACATTAGAAATGTGGCAGCGGTGCTCACACACCACAAAAACCTAGAAGCCCCACAGACAGCACCCCTAAGACAGGCAAGCGAGCAATAATAACGCCTAAACGTTCACGTGCAATAGGCCAAATGTTTTCCAAAGTAAATGCCTGTCACAGAGTTTGTTAATTCAAGAGCCCATGGACTTTACTACTAGTACCACTGTCACTCTCTCGCCTCTCCGAACACTCCATTATACTACCTCCCATCCAAACGCTTATCTTACCTGTAATTTGTGTTTGAGGGCTGGCTCCACCTGGAATTCACAGAGTCCTAAAGCGTTCTGCAGCAGGGCCACAACTGGAGTTTTCCCGGCGTGGATTTTCTGCAAAACAAAAGCAATCAACATTAGAAATGTGGCAGCGGTGCTCACACACCACAAAAACCTAGAAGCCCCAAAGACAGCACCCCTAAGACAGGCAAGCGAGCAATAATAACGCCTAAACGTTCACGTGCAATAGGCCAAATGTTTTCCAAAGTAAATGCCTGTCACAGAGTTTGTTAATTCAAGAGCCCTAGGACTTTACTACTAGTACCACTGTCACTCTCTCGCCTCTCCGAACACTCCATTATACTACCTCCCATCCAAACGCTTATCTTACCTGTAATTTGTGTTTGAGGGCTGGCTCCACCTGGAATTCACAGAGTCCTAAAGCGTTCTGCAGCAGGGCCACAACTGGAGTTTCCCGGCGTGGATTTTCTGCAAAACAAAAGCAATCAACATTAGAAATGTGGCAGCGGTGCTCACACACCACAAAAACCTAGAAGCCCCACAGACAGCACCCCTAAGACAGGCAAGCGAGCAATAATAACGCCTAAACGTTCACGTGCAATAGGCCAAATATAATGCCTGTCACAGAGTTTGTTAATTCAAGAGCCCTAGGACTTTACTACTAGTACCACTGTCACTCTCTCGCCTCTCCGAACACTCCATTATACTACCTCCCATCCAAACGCTTATCTTACCTGTAATTTGTGTTTGAGGGCTGGCTCCACCTGGAATTCACAGAGTCCTAAAGCGTTCTGCAGCAGGGCCACAACTGGCCAATTTCATCCCTTAATAGACCTTGCCAGCAATGGCCCAGCCAAGACCCGTAAACCCAAGCGCAAACAAGTTTGACACCCCCAAACAGCCAAAAATGCAAATCGGGGAAAAAAAGTCACACTTAGCAAAATGTATTTAAATGAGGACTCACTACTTCCAGTCCCTCTTTAGGGGACTCAACGTAAGTTTCTTCATTGTGCAGAATCCAGGCATCAGCATTACGGGAAATGGATAGGATGAGTGGAGGAGGAGGATAGACGACCAGGACTGAGTTCTTGTCAACTAACTGTTGTGAACATGAGGAATGCTGCGGCATCAAAATCAAGACAGTTCTGCTGATGGGCTTGTTGTTGCTTGTGATGGGGTGATTACAGTTTTGTTGTGAATGTGATGAAGCACTTGCTAAACAAAGAAAGACAGACACACAGGAATAAAAGTGAATTAGGAGGACTAAATTTACAGTTAATGAGTCATTGACTCATTTTCAGAACTCGCTGTCAGGGAAGCAGAACTCGTCCTCATACTCTGCTAATTCATCACTCGGTTGTACTTCTGGTAACTGAGGAGAACTTTCCTCAGGTAGGTCGGTGTCCTCTTCTTCCTGCGTGCATTCTCGTACTTTGTAATCTGGTGGTATGAAGTGCTGGTTCATCTTTATCACGGTGAGCCGCTCCACATTTGCGGGCAAGAGGCGGGACCTTTTGCAAGTCACAATGCCACCAGCAGAACTAAAAACACGTTCTGAAGACACGCTTGCGAGTGGGCAAGACAAGTAATTGATAGCCAGGTTGGTGAGCTCTCGCCATATTTTTATTTTCCCATGCCAATACGCCAATGGGTCCTCAGTAATATTGACCGCTGTGGAGTCATCCAGATAGGCCTGCACCATTGAAAGAATGTCCTCCCGCATTCCTGTACTTTGCACTTCTGTGTCCTTTCTGGGACAAGGAAACCCTAGCTCACTTAGCCAATCCGCTTCAGACATATCGCCTGGGCCTGGTGCAGATGATACGGTTGCTGGTGTGGTTAACGGCTTAGTGGAAAAGTCACTCATTTCTGCCAGAGGCACAGATGCAGAAGTGCTTTTTTGGGACGCCTGATGGCCTGCTGATTCACTAGTAGTACTGTCTTCTCGTACAGTTTCCTTCCGCTCTCTTTCAAAACGAATGGCTGACTGAGCTAGCCAACCTTTGTACTCTGTAACATCTGATGTTTCAAAAGGAATTATTACTTTGCCAAACAATGGCTTTTTGTAACGTGGATCCAGAATAGTAGCACAAATGTAGTGCTGTTGTTTCTTGATATTTACAAGCCGTTTATTGCTAACTAGGCGTTGTAATAATCTCTGCGCCAACTCATATGCTTCATTCTTTCCAGCATCTTTTAATTGTGAAGACACCACCTTGACTTGGTGCTCGAGCTTCAGCAACAATGGGATAGCTTTGCTCAAAGAACAGTCCTCCCTGCTGACGTCACGCGTGAAGACCTCAAAAGGACGAAGCATGTCTCTCAGGCTTTTAACTAGCTGCCATTGCTCCACCGCTAGCATCATTTCTGTCGTATCACCACCCAGGTTGTAGAAATACTCCTTGAGTACTGGAAACAGCTCATGCAGACGCTCAAGCATGTAGAAGGTTGAGATCCAACGTGTTGCCACCTCCTGGATAAGTGCTTTCACTGGCATACTACGTTCATTTTGCTTGCGCCTCAGCTCCTTCCGGGCCTTAAACGAATGGTTAAAATCTGTGCATATTCTTCTGCAGATGGTCAGTATTTTGTCGACTGCAAGTTCTTTTTTCAAGAACTTTTGCACGACAAGGTTCATACAGTGCGCCAAACACGGCACTCTGAAATAGAAACCGTCCTCCATGGCCCTAACTACATTGCTGCCATTATCAGTAGAAACATAACCAACCTTGCATTTTCTTGGGGGCAGCCATTGCGAGACCTTTTTGTTAAAGTCATCCAAAATGTTGGCTGCAGTATGACTTTTCTCCATGCCAAACATGGCTAATGTTGCATGTTTACGAGCACCCTTAAAAATCTTGACCAAGTCACCACCTGCATTTATCTGTTTTGTAACCCCTGAAAAAGAGACCCAGTGTGCAGTGATGCACATGTAATCAAGGGCTTGGCAACTGGTCCACATGTCGGTTGTCAGGTGTATAGTGTGAACAGCACTCTTCTGCAAAGCAGCCCCAACCAACTCAAGCACCTCTTTATATAGTGCTGGAACAGCAACCCTGGCAAAATAGAACCGGCTAGGAACCTTCCATTTAGGGGCCAGTGTTGCCACGAGTTCAAGGAAACCCACACCTTCGACAAACGAAAAAGGGAGAAGGTCCACCGCTAGCATTTTAGCCAGCTTAGTGTTATACAGGCGTACAATTGGGTGGTTGCGTTGAAATTGCACATCTGAGGAGAACATGGCTGAAATGGTGTGCTGGACAAATTTACGGGATGATGCTGATGCCTTCTTCGACCCACTTCTGATCAGTGTTGACATTTTCCGCATTTGTGTGTCTCCCAGACTCTCAGTGTGCCTCCTATGTGTTCCGGAGGGTGTGGTGCTGCCAGGGGTACTGGGTGCAACCGGACACATGTCTGACGCTTCTTCTACCTCCCCGTCATCTTCAGATGAAACACCTAGTATGGGTATATTTTGGCCACTTGCCCTTTGGGATTGCTTTCCCTTGATGTTTGCTAGGTGCGCAAACCATTCGACAGCGTGCCTTCTTTCAAGATGACCTATCTGGCCTCCGGTTCCATAGTTGGTACCAGTCTTACCACGGCTAACGCTAGTCTTACAAATGCAACAAACGGCTATGTTATCATACTTTCCATGGACACTAAAAAAGTTCCAAACTGGGGACTTGAAACCTCTGGTTTTGGCGCACGAGATGATACTGCCAATGCCAGATGAAGCAGTGGTGGATGAGCCTTGCAGACATCTACTGGGTTGTGCAATTATTTCAGCAACCCTACTTGAGGGAGTCGAGCTGGATGGAGTCCCCCTCTGGGGAGAAAATATGGGAGCTGTAGGTTTTGTTGAACTTGTTGTACTACTTGACTGCATTGGTGGTGCTACCAGTGGCACGTCGCCAGGGTCACGCTCAGCCTGACGTCGGGATAGGGTATAAATGTCTGTCTGCTGCATGGCCGGTGTGGCTGGAATGACGTGTGTGATGACTAGGTCATTGCTGTCATCCTGTTCATCAACATCAGAATGAACCACTTCATCAAGTCTGACGTTCGGATCCATAAGTATGAGCTTTCCGGGGCCCTTCCTTTTAACATTTGATACCTTTCGCAGCTCATGGTGTGCCTCCCTCTCAGACGTCGGAGATGGGTGCCAATCTAGATCCAGATCATCATCTGATGGAGCGGGGCTTGAAGAGGAACTTCTACACACACTCCTTGATCTTTTCTTTGGTGGGGAGCTGGGAGAAAATGAATCATCAGGAGGAGTGCCTTCGTCTTCCTGACATGATACCCCGGCTCCAAAGTCAATTTCCTCCTGTGCCCCTACTTCTGGAAGAACAACCATTGTGGGCACTTGCACCGCTCCATGCGCGGCTACATGGGCCTCTTCACTGATCGCTACTTGCAACTCTCCATGGACCTCTCCTTCTCGGCCTTCTCCTTCTCGGCCTTCTCCTTCTCGGCCAGCTCCTTCTCGGCCAGCTCCTTCTCGGACAGCTCCTTCTCGGACAGCTCCTTGCGCATGTACTTGTGCTTGTACTAGTAACCCATACAGTTGTTGTTGCGGCTTTGGTTGTTGAATAGTACTTGTGAGATGAGTTACAACCTGTGTTGATGGTGTGCTGCTACTTTCTTGCGATGAGCCAACATCACTGGTCGTTGGTGATGTAACTAAACAGGCTACCTGTCCAGCACTCATGGTGGGCCTTTGTTTTCCCCACAAAAATTTAGTGGTGGTGCCACCAGTCTCCTTGGTAAGTGGTGCCACTTGCTTCTTCTTCTCCTTAGTAGAGACATCTTTCTTGCTAAAGGACCTACGGGCACCTCTTTTTGGAGCCATCTTCTTCAGATGTCGGAACAACAGGCCGCAGCAGGACTTCTTCCTGGCACTTATGCTCAACGATGATGCGGATTTATTGACTTTATGCACCTACAAGCAAACGAAGACAGAGGAACATCAGTAAATATATGTTGCATATGTAGCACTTCAATAAATAGTTTGCAAGTAGGCATTTATGAATACACTCGTGCACACCACACAATATGGAAATTTCAAAATTAAAAATTGCAAAATTTTTGGGAAACAGGAATTTAACATTGATCCAAGAGAGCACACACAGAGAGGGTTATAGTTTCATGTACCACTGACTCCCCCTGGGCACAATGGGTGAAAGCAAGGCAAAATGGGTGCAGGCCTATGGCACAAAGCTCACTGCCTGCCTTCAAAATGGCCGCTTGACCCCCATCCACATGGCCAGGACCATGCCTCAAAATGGCCACCACCAACATAGCCAGCCCCCAACCCCTACTCCAAAAAGTCAAAAAACACAACACAAATCAAATCACCACAATCCAATGCCATCCATGAAGTTTCAGAAGGCTTATGCTGCCTGCTGGTGGTTTTCTGGTGCAAAATTGCAAATTTTACAATTTCGCGTGTGCGAGATTGTTGCTTCACGGCGCGAACGTGCCGAAAAACCAGCAAAATCCGCGAACAGACCGATTCTGGGCCCCCTGGCCATAATGGATGAAATCAGAGCACACTGGGTGCAGGCCTATGGCACAAAGCACACAAACTGGCTTAAAAATGGCCCATAGACCCCCACCCACACGGGACCAGGCAATAAAATGGCCCCCACCCACATAACAAGCCCCCAACACCACCCCAAAAAGTCGTAAAACACACAAAAATCACCACAATCCAATGCCATCCATGCCCTGGCCAGAATCATGTTAAAAATAAATTTCAACAAAACAGTTGTATCATGCATGCACCCATAACTAAGCCTGGTGGTTTTCAATTCATGTGCAGAATTGTAATTTTTACAATTTCGCGAGTGCGAGATTGTTGCTGCGTGGGACGCGAGCAGTGCGAACACAAGCAAAAAAATCCTCAGCTCGCGAACTTGCAGATTTTCCCCCCCAAAAAGTCGAAAAACAAGCAACACACACAAAAATCACCACAAACAAACAACATCAACTTACTTCCTTGTGAAATAAAATTTCGAATCCAAAAGGCCTCAAATCCAAATATCCAGCAGCATCCACAAAAAGTAATCCTTCCCAGTCAAGATCAAAATCAAAGTGGCCAGGAAATGGACTAAGCAATGGGAGGAGCCTGCTGGACAGGAACAGGAAGTTGGAGACTGGGGCACTTCCTTCACCCCACCCCTATGGGAGGAGCTTGGTGGACAGGAACAGGAAGTTGGAGACTGGGCCACTTCCTTCACCCCTCCCCAATTGTAATTTTTGTACTTTCGCGAGTGCGAGATTGTTGCTGCCCGCGCCGCGGACCGCGAGCAGTGCGAACACAAGCAAAAAATCTGCTTCGCACGGATTTGCGTATTTTCGCCACATCCGCGAGAGTTCGCGGATTGCGGATTTGCCGAAAATCCGAAGAATCCGCGAGCGGAACGGATTTTGCGCCCATGCTTAATTGGGTTTAATAAAAAAAATAATACAAGCCTGAAGCAAAAGCTTGGAAACTCTTGTCTAAGTTATCTTGTCACAAAATACAGGGACAGTTAGGTTAAATTTCATTGCATGCTTTCTGTTAAAAAGTGACAACCACACTTACTACATAATGTAAATTGTATATTTTTTATCTAAAAGTTTAAATCAAAGGTTTATGGCGAAACACATTTTAACCGCTTCTATCCAGCCAAATAATCTATCTCCTCTCATTATTCCTGAGGATCGCATGTTTAAATGTTTACTGCTGTTAAGACAGTTCGGAAGAGGGATGTGTACAAGTATCATTTTTAATAGATTTTTCATAAAATTCTCTTTCACAATATTAAGCATCGGTATAAAAAAGTCTTCTGTTTTTAGATTCAAGTACCTAAGTGCAAAAATATTTTCACATACACGTTTGTCCTACTTATTGAATAAAGTCATCTGCTATACAGCAACTCATGGTATAATAGTGTGAATTGAACTACCTCTGAAATGTCCAAGCACCTAAAGTAACAAAACCATATTTGGTGGCACACTTTCTATTTAATATCAAAAAGTTGCCCCACATCTGCCAGTGTAAGTGGCCCACCTCATATAGTAGGGCATACACTTGGTTAAGGAATGGTCTTGGATCGCTTCCTTCCTTCTCCTATTATCCCCATGGGGGTGGGTTAGTGTTATGTGAAAGCCACCTATCCATCCCACCACCACCTCCCCACTGGGCCTGATCCTTTTAACCCAAGTCCTCAAAGGTACTCAGGGGTATAGAGAAGATTGGGACACCCTAATCCAGAAAGTCACCCATTGGTTCTAGAATGTGGAAAAATGATCACCAGGAATGACATTATGATAACGGAAAGAATAGGGTCCCCTGGTGAATCCCATGACTTGGGAAGAGTGGTTTTGAAAGACTAAGCTCTGGTGGAAGGGCTTTTGTCCATGGATGCCCACCGAATTTGCACTGCCAATACCCAATTACAAATTAAATACAGAGATGATTTAGAAGCACAGCATGTCCTAAGACTAGTGGCTCAGAACTCATCGATCCAATTGCTTGAGTTGAATCGATTGACTGGACAAGCTTGGCATATATGATAATGTGTCCCCTAGTGGGATTGAAGCTTTAGATCCTGAGCCTACAGAGAGAAAGAGATCCCTGCCAGCTGTTAGCACCCATCAGGATTAGGTTCAACTAGCACTAGGTGCAACTAGCACCCCAGTGGCAAGAAGTGTGGACAGTCCTTAGATAAATGTCAGCAGGTTGAATATTAATTGAATGAGCAAAGGGGTCTCTGTGCCATGTGTCCAGGTAGAACCCACAGCCTGTATGAGAAATGTATTTAAAAGTGTACACTGGAAAGTGGCTGGGATTGGGCCTAAGCTAAAGGCTATGGACTGGGATCAATGTATAGATAGTTTTGATGTTTGCCTTTTCCAGGAAACGTGGAGTACAAGTCCAGTCATTAGGGATGGTTATACACTTAGAGAAAGACCCTCGGGGGCCTAGCTATCTGAGGTCAGGACAGAATTGCTATGCTCAATAAGGGTCTTGACAAATAAATCCTAGGACTTGTCGACAATTAGGGAAGATTTCCATGCTGGTAATTCCATTGTACTGTTCTACGTGTACAATCAAGTGGAGAGTTGGAATGAGGAAACCAAAGCTATAAATATTCTTTAGGATTCGTTCTCAGGGTACATTAGCATGGACGAGGTAATAGTATCTGATGATTTAAACTCCACCTTTGAACCACTTGTGGCCACCCATCTGAACCTCTTAACAGAACAGGATGCACAATGTAGAATGCCTTTCCTTGACCTTTCTGCAGTGGAATGGTCCCTGAGGGTGGCACAATTATATGAAGTATCCCATAAATTTGATCTTATTGTAGCAAATGGGAGAACTTTGTTTGATGCTGAGGGCAAACATACGTTTAACAGACCAGGCCACTCTAGTCGGACTGATTATTTTCTAATCAGTTTGAAGTTGTGGCCATTTTTGCATGATATAGAGGTCACGGATTAGGCCGACAGTGACCATGATGTGCACAGCTTGTCATTGTTGAGTACCCTAGCTAATACCCAGGGCCCCTGGAATTATGCAGTTAAATTATGCGGCAGGGCTAAGTAAATTATGGGGCATTAAAAGACAAATTATGGCGCATATTTATTGGTATTACTTCAATATTTATTGACTTTTTATACTTGTTAACATGCCTCAACAGATGGTGCACCTTATTTATATCAGTTTAATACCCAGAAAATGGCAATAAACAACAGGAAGGTGAACAGTCAACCTCTCCAAAACGCCTTCCGTGCCGCTGTGTTTTTAGTGACTTTTGAATGGCTTGAGCTACAAACAATTTTCTGCAGGTTATGCAGCATATGATGAATTAGGTGGCAAATATGGAAAATCTATAATTATGTGAAAATCGCAGCGGCTGCACAATCACATAATTCCAGTGGCCCTTCTAATAGCTTTCAAATCCAAGGTAATTCCCAAGTTGGCTATGTCACACTTGCCAATTAATTGAAAGCCATTAGGTGCTGATGGGTTGAGGAGCACCCAGAGGCCCCAGAGAAGATGGTCAGCACAGTTAAGGAGCAGTTGGAGATTCTGGACAGCCTTAACCTGGACAAGAGAGGAGTAGTCCTTGGAAATAGCCATGCTGCCCTTTTTGCTAAGATCAGAGACTTTTTGGTCCAGAATAACACGCGTACCATTATGAAACAGAGATAAGTCCCATGGTACACTAAAGCTAAATAGAGGCTTCTATCTGCAGCTAAATCTAAGAAAGGCCACAACTTTGTGGAGCTGAATAGGGAAGGAAACTGGCAGAGGCCAATAGGGGTTGGGTGGAAACACTCTGGGAAGAGCTGTCCCTAGATATGAGCACTAGAGATAACAGAAGGTATTGCAATACCTTGGCACTTTGAGAAAATTGATTCAGGAAGGAAGTGGAATACTTCGTACAGCCACAGGATTGGATATCCCGCTTCAGCAGTTTGTATTCCTGTAGAGAGGTCTTGCCCTAGGCTGATATCGATTGATCTATGGCAGATAAATTAAAGGGCCACATTCCTTGGGAATTTGAGTTTAGGGAATGTGTGGAAGCAATCAAGACCAGCCTTCCAGTTAAAGTCCCAGGCCCCAACAAGATCCCAAAGGAGCATTATCTGCCACATTTGGCAGTCTTGGGACCTTATATTAATCTCTTCTCAAACACAATTGTAAAGGGAATTAAGATCCCTGCATCCTGGCTCTGCAGAGATCATCCCAATCTATGAAAAGAGTTTACATTACGGGCCGAGTAATTACCAGCCGATCTGTCTAATAGACACTTTGCAGAAGATTGTCTGCAAATAAGTGCTAGTGCACCTCTTAGGCTCACGAAAAGGTGAATACGATCTGAGTGCCAGGTGGTGTTCAAAAGTGGTATAAGTAGGGTGGACCAGATATTTCAATTTAATTGCATTTTTTGAAAAACTGTAGCAATCACCAAGGGTCACCTTTTTGTCGCCTTTGTTGATTTGCGTGCAGCCTTTGATTAAGTTCCAAGAGCGACCCTCTTGAAACCTTGGATAAGATGGGTATTACGTTAAACCTATTGTCAATTCTTATCCGATTGCATGAAGATAATTCTGCAAGGGTTAGGTGGGGTGACAAGGGGAACTAACAGATCCCATAAGGATTATGTGAGGAGCTAGACAGGCACATGTTCTGGCCCCAACCTCGCTTTCACTATATATTAATGATGTAGTGGACCGGCTGGACAGAGATGGCTGTGAATCCCCTAAACTGGCAGGTTAGAGGGTACCCACCTTACTGTTTGCTGATGATACCCTGTTGATTTCCAAATCTCTCAAAGGCTTGCAACAGCTTTTGAAGGACTTTAATCAATTTTGTAAGGAGTGAGGGCTGGTAATTAACAGCACCACGTTAAACTTTATGACTTTTAACCCCTGCAAAAAGTAAAAAAGATCAATTATACGTTATATGCTGGCAATGATCTTATAGAACAGGTTTCTAGTTTTGACTACTTGAGGCTAAGACTAACACCTAACATGGAGTGGCCTATGCAGGTCCAAAAGTCACACTTTTCTCTACTACATTAAACAACAGGTGTATAAAAGATGTGTAAGGAAACCCATTCAAAGTGAGCTGCTCTTGACATAGAGGTTGATAATGGTTAAGCATTGGGGACTGTTCTGAGATTTGGGGTCATACGAATTGCAGTATACTTACCATGGTGGAAAATATATTTAGTAGATCTCTCTTTACCCTTCCAAAGAGCTCACCTTTGATTCCCCTGCAGCTCGATATGGAAGTAAAGAAAATCTCAGCGAAAGGAGAGTATAGACCATTGCTCTATTGGCACAGGCTATGGACTTCACCTGCTCTAGGAGCCTACCGTGAAGCCCTAAGGGATCTTTTGGCCCCATCTAGTGTTCAAAAAGTTGCATGGCTCATGTAAGGTAGAACAGAACTGCATTGACGGTTCTGGGTTTGGAGAGGCTTTGGTTATGCCCAGATGAGTCCAACTCGCCTATAAAAATGGATATTAAGTCACTTTATTGGGAGCATGTATCTATTTAAACGACCTGAGGAAGCACATACACTTTTTTTTTTTTATGTTTGAAAACTTTATTAAAGTAAATAATCAAACCAACAAGGTAACACCAGCATATATAAATGAGGAAGAGGAAATATGATGAGAGGATAAAAAATAAAGCTGATGGTACAAATGAGGAACAAAGCATTTTAAGCGTTTTTAAGAGGGGGGGAAGGAGGGAGGGAAAGGAGGGGGGGGAGTAAGAAAAACCTAGCAATAAGTCATAAACAGAAAATTGCAGTAATTATGAACATCAAGCATAAAAAAGTACAGTAAAAGCACCAATGACTATGAATAACGATAGATATATGGTCTAAAAGGCAATAAATAACATATTATGAAGTATAAGACGGCACAAGCGAGAGAGTAATTAAATTGAGGAGATATAGGAGTACACTTATTCAAGGGGGCTTGAAGTTGGCAGAGGAAAAAGTACAGGGTTTTGTCTTGGCAGATTGGTCCAAATGTAAAGTTAAAGGTAACCAGTATAAATCAACATTACGGGAAGGTTTGCACAAGGCTGCGAAGGCTACGTCGAGCCTATGGGAGTGACAGAGTAAGTTCCACCAACAGACCATGGAAAGTTTGTGTAGAGATTTCCAATTGGAAGAAATGTGTTGGAGGGCAAGGGCAAGCATGAGGTCAAAGAGACCTCTCGAGTGTGGTGGGAGGTCAAGAGAATCAGACAGACTGCCTAGAAACACCAAGGAAGCTGAGAAAGGGAGAGAGAAGTGAAAGATATGAGAAATACGGGTCCACACCTGTGTCCAGAAAAGGCGGACGGAAGGACAGAGAAAGAAAAGGTGAAAGGAATCTGCATTAGTAGCATTGCAGGTCCAGCAATCAGCACTAGAAGAGGATATAAAACGAGATAAGGAAAGTGGAGAAAAATAGAGTCTATGATAAAAGAAAAAGAGAGATTGAGTCAGAGAGGCATTGCGGGAGGTTTTGAGAGATTTAGCCCAAATTTTATCCCAAAGAGAAATCGGCCATATAGAATCGAGATCTTTCTCCCAAGAGAGTTCTAATTTCGATTTGGGGCGATCAGGGTCAGAAGCAGAGAAAAATCGATAGATAAGGGAGGCCTTAGGGACAGTAGAAAGAAGGGTAAGTAAAGAAGAAGATGACGGGGGTGAGATGGTAGAATCAAGAGAGTAGTATCGTTCGAGGACGGTTTCCATAAGAATGAAGTATTTCTTCGCGAAGGAAGAAGGGCATTGGAAGGAGGACTGAAATTGAGGGAAGGAGCGAGGGGACAAGCCATCGAAAAGATGATGAACCCAGGTAACACCCTTCGATCTCCAGGTAGGCCAGGCAATGGGTCTATTCCGTATGAGAATAAGTGAATTATACCAAATGGGCATAAGGAGAAAGGACTCACGAGAAATAGGAGCAGATGAGGTCAGGGGTCGCAAAAGAGATGAAGTGTGTCGAAAAATAGGGGAGACAAGACATGGAGCTTTAGTGGTGAAGAGGAGAGCTTCTTTAAAGGAATGTGGAAGTAAGAGATCACGCTCAACAGAAAGCCAAAGTGGGGACAAAAAGGAAATGTCCTGTGATAACCAACGAGAAGCTTGACGGAGGGAAAAGGATTTGTGATAGAGACGGAAATCCGGAAAATTAGTACCACCATTCACTTTGGGTTTACGAAGGGACGAGAGTGAGATGCGCGCTTTTTTCTGTTTCCAGAGGAATTTGGACAAGAGAGAGTCAATACGGCGAAAGTAAAGAGTCGGAATATGAATCGGAAGCATGGAAAGTAAATAAATTAAGATTGGAGCAACCATCATTTTAATGGAGTCGAGACGCCCCCACCATGAGAGAAAAAGGGGATTCCAGGATGTGAGGAGGGTATCTATTCTAGAAATAACGGCGTTCATGTTAAGACGAACAGAGGACGAGGGAGAGTTGGAGAAAAGTACACCTAGATACTTAAGTTTCTTACTCTGCCAAGCAAAGCCAGTGGAAGAAAAGAAGTGCGGAAGACAGAATTTAGTGAGGGGAAGAATCTCCGTCTTATCCGAGTTGATTTTATACCCGGATACCAAAGAGAAATGTTCAAATTCAGCCAATAGGGAGGGGACTGAGGTAGCAGGGTCAGAAATAAAAAGAAGGATGTCGTCAGCATATGCAGACAGTTTAAGGTGATTGGGTCCATATGGAAAGCCAGAGATGGAAGAATTATTACAGATGGAGGTCAAAAAGGGTTCAAGAGCTAGGATGAACAAAAGAGGGGAAAGAGGACAACCCTGGCGAACACCACGTTTAAGAGTAAAGGATGAGGAGAGTTTACCATTGACTAAAACAGAAGCTTTGGGCATAGAATAGATTAAGGAGACATAGGAAATGAATTTTGGACCGAAACCATGCCATTTCAGGGAGGCCATGAGAAACGACCAATCAACTCGGTCGAAGGCTTTTTCAGCATCCACTGAGATGGCCGCAAGAGGGATGGATAAGGAAGGGGCTTTACTGAGGACATTAAGGAATAGTCTAGAGTTGTCCGAAGTGAGGCGACCTTTAACAAAGCCGCATTGTTCTTTCCCTATGAGGTGAGGTAGAAGGGGATCAAGGCGAAGAGCGAGGAGTTTAGCAAATAATTTATAATCTACGTTGACCAAAGATATCGGCCGATAATTTTTGCAAAATTTGGGATCACGCCCTTCTTTAGGGATGAGGCAAATAGTGGCATCTTGGAATGATCCTTGAGCAAGGCCTTCGGAACAAAAGGACTGAAAAAGGAGAAGAAGATGAGGTAAAAGAATATCGGAAAAATGGAGATAAAATTCAACCGGAAAGCCATCAGGACCAGGGGTCTTGCCTTTGGTAAGAGACGTCAATGCAGTGGATAATTCAGAAAGGGTAATGTCAGAGTCTAGAGTCGAGAAATTGAGCTGGGAGGTATCAGGTGTAGGCAGACGAGAAAAATATGACTGAAGAAGATCTGGGGTAGGGGGACTTTCAGGAGTATATAGAGTTTCATAGAAAGAATGAAATTGCTCCAAAATATCTTTATCCGTATGGAGGAGAGTATTGGAAGGGGAGTAAATAGCATCAATAACAGTCCGCTCCTTCCGTGATTTGAGGTAATTAGCCAGTAGCTTACCGGACTTATTACGACCCCCGTAGTATCGTGCACTACTGCGTAGAAGATAAGAAGAGGCCGAATCCGTGGTGAGCTTATTAAAGGCAATTTTGGAGCGAAGAAGTTCAGGAGACATCTGATTTGGAGAAGAGGTATAAAATTGGTGCTCAAGTGTCTTAATATGTTGTAGGGCGACCTTGCGTTTTTGAAGAAACGCCTTCTTTTTCTTGGAGACAAAGTCAATAATGAAACCACGGGCCGTGGCCTTAAACGAGTCCCAGAGGGTGTGCAAAGGGATAGTAGGTGTAGTGTTAAGGTGAAAGAATTCTGAGGTGAAAGAACGAAATGCCGAAGAGAAAGTGGGATCAGTGAGAAGAGAAGAGTTAAAGCGCCAGCGCGAGGATTTAGGGGCAGGGGGGAGAAGATCAAAGACAGTAAGAATAGGGGCATGATCAGAGATGACAATAGGTTCAATGGAAGAGGAAAGAAGGTTTTGAGATAAGGAGGAAGAAAGGAAAATGTAATCCAGGCGGGAGAAGGAAGAGTGTGGGGGAGAGAAAAAGGAAAAATCCAAAGTGTCCGGGTGTGTGATCCTCCAGGAATCTATGAGATGAACCTGAGAAATCGTGTCAAGAAACTGTTTGTGTGGTTTATGAGGAATGAAACGAACAGAAGATTTACGATCTAAAAAGGGGTCTACAATCTGGTTACAGTCTCCACCAAGTAAAAAGGCATCGTCCTTGTATTGGATACATTTTGCTGTGATCACGGGCCAAAAAGAAGAATCAGGGCATGTAGGACCATAAACATTCAGTACAGTAATCGGGATAGCATTAACGAGCAATTTAACTAAGATCCAACGACCCTCTTCATCTCTCTCCTCAAGGAGCAGTTTACATTTGAGACGTTTGTGAACTAGAATAGCGACCCCATTTTTTTTATGAGAAGCAGGTGAAAAGAAAACATCGCCGACCCAAAGTCTTTTGAGTTTCAAAGACTCAACGTCAGAGAGGTGTGTTTCTTGGATAAGAGCAATATCAGGATTATAAGAGGAGAGGTGGGAAAGAACTCTCTGCCGCTTAATAGGATGGTTAAAGCCTTTAACATTCCAAGAAATGACGTTAAACATGAGACTGTATAGCACAAATTAGAAATAACAGGTGCAAAAACATACTGTACAAGCAATAAGGTGAAGTAGAAACTATATAAACCATTAGAACTAGGGAATGGAAAAATGGATAAACATATTGTATGAGCAATAGGTTAAACTGCAAAAAATCGAAAAATATTAGAACCATTGAAAAGGTAGAAAGAAGAATAGGAGGAAAAGGAAAAAGAAAGGGGGAAAGGGGAAAGGCGAGGGGATAGGAAAGAAGGTCAGTAAAGGATGTTGAAAAAGGAAAAGAGAGAAGGCATAGAAGACAGTACAAATCCAAGAGGATGACTGTAATAAACATACCTGAAGGGGGTAATACACAAAGGGAAGGCGGGGAGGTGGTGATGCGTTACAAGACGGGGGGACCAGGAACAGGAGCGGAACCACACCGAGACCTCACAAAAGGGAAACGAAGGACTGAACAAGATGGTGAAGGAGACATCCGAGAAGATCTGTGTATGGAAAAAGAAATTAATTAAGGACAACCAGAACAAAATACATGAGAAACATAACCAGACGTAGAAGAAGAGAAATGTTGAACGTAATCAAGGAGACTGGAGAAAAGAAAAAATTCAAGAGGAGAAAAACGAAAAGACGAAGAGAAAAGGCCAAAAGATTACATAGAACTAGAGAAAAAAGAGAGCTAGAGAGCAAAACATGAATACAACAGAAACATTTCAGCCACTGTTTGATGGAGAGGAGGAGGCTTCCATCCCTTCCTCATTTTGTAGAAGGAGAAAATTACGGAGTTCACCAGGTTCCTGAAAAGTCCAAGTCTTATTCCGATGAGTGACTCTGAAGGTACAAGGATGAAATAAGCCATAACGTGCTCCAAGGGAACGCAAAGAGGGACGCATTGCCAAAAATTCCTTGCGTCTGGAGGCAGTAGCATTAGATACATCCTGAGAGAAGTAAATTCGCTGACCTTGAAAAGTCAATTGTTTTTTGGTTCTTGCTGCCGAGAGGATCAAAAGAAGGTCGGTGAACTTCAGAAACAGGATAATAACCCCACGGGGTTTGGCAGATGAAGATTGTCTGGCGCCAAGTCTATGTGCTCTCTGAAGACTGATGGACGTAGAGGGGGGTAAGTCCAAAAGCTTCGGGAGGAAGGAAGTGAAGAAAGAGACTGGATCATCCCCCTCAAGATTTTCTGGCAGATTGTAAATACGAAGGTTGTTTCTTCTGTTGCGATTTTCCAAATCTTCCGTGTGTTTCTGCATAGAAAGGACAGTCTTTTCTAATGTTACAATGCGTTGTGTGTTGGATTGAACCTCAGGTGAGAGTAGTTCAACAGAAGAGAGGCGCGCATCCATAGATTCCCATTTATCTTTGAGAAGCTGCATATCTTTGCTCGTCTCTTCAATAAAGGGACGCATGGCACGAAGTTCCTCCAGAATTTGATCAATAGGAGACGAGAAAGATGAGTCGTCTGGTGTGGGAGAATTTTGTTTGGTACGTTTGCCAGTTGGAGCCTGTGGAGAGGATCTACTGGAGGCCGAAGTACCAGAGGAGGCACGCTGAGAGGAAGGAGTCGACATTTTAGTAGACTGAGGCAGCGTAGATCCAGCAGGTGAAGAAAGCTCCGGAAAAACACACCGAAGAATCAAAGAGAAACTTAGGTTGTCGTAAGAATACCATAGGGGACTCTCCCCCAGACAACAACGAAAGTTCAAGGCGCGCAGAAGTGAAAAGAAAGACGACAGTAATGGTGCAAAAAGAGCACCGCAGTATTATGGGAGCCAGTCACTGGGGAAATATAGAAGAAAATTCAAAAACACCTCTCCGTGGGTTACGTTGACCAGAGGAGAGCAAAAGTCGTCGAAAAACTTCAGTTAAATCTGACAGGCATGCGCCAAAAAACAAACCTGAGGAGGTACAGGTAAGTCACATTTGAGAAGCTCAGCGAGCTGAATGGTGTGGGTGCCGGTGGTATTAAAGCGAAAGGGCACAAAACCTGCCTCAGAAAGAAAAAGGTTGTGAAGCATTCAGGAAGCAAACAGTGAGAGAAACAGTCACATCATAGCCCAATGAAGAAGCGCTGTATTGGCAAAGCGCGTGGGGAAGCAGGCTGTACAGCAGGATCCTCACAGGTTAAAAGTCTGAAGAGACGTGCCTCAAAGGAGAGGAAATTATGGCAGAAATGCGCTGTAAATGCTCACCCCATAAATTAATGTTGGCAAGTGACTCATGGTGGTCGAGGGAGCGCTGGGTTGGTGAGGAGGCGGCGGTCCGGTGCGTCGCGGCATGCCTAAAATGGCGGCCGCGTGAGGAGCAGCAGCAACATCGCAGCAAGTGAGGAAAAACGGCACTTGAAACGCCGCACAGGCGCTCCGTGTGGTCTCCGGCGGCAGAATCCAGGAAAAGGAAACGAAAATAAACCCCTTCACATCGGGGAAACTTCAATGAGGTCGGGTGGTGCGGCGGAGCTCCGTAGCTAGCCGGCCATCTTGCGCGGCGCCAAGCCACGCCCCCAAGCACATACACTTTAATTACTGAGTTTATTCATGTTAAATTTCTCCCTTTGTACGAAGGTTACATTGATGAGATCATGCTCCCTCTGGCCTAAAATGTTATTTACAATTGAGGTATCTGCCTCTGTCCACCAGAACCTTTTGTATGGAGTGGGCTTGTGCTCAATCTGTGGTATGAGAGATATGTCCAGCATGCAGAGGGGCCTCGGAGCCTTTGCTGCACATTGTATCCTTTTGCCCAGCCTGTGGTATTCATGTGAAGAAATGCTTATTGCCTCTGTGTAGGAAGTTGGGTTCTAAGGGACATTTGGCGACTTTTAAGATACTAAGGACTGATAGCTCTAGGTTGGTGGTATTAACAGTCGTGACATAACCTATGTCTGTTTGGATCTGGTGCCCCACATGTGCAGAAGTAGGCAAACACGAATTCAGGGTAAATCTGTATTAACATAAGTGGATGCATTTGGCTGACATGCCACACGTGTCTTAAGTTCCCATAGAAAGTACCATTGGCTTTTAACTTTTATGTATTGTTTTGTTTTGATTGTGTGTGGTTGTAATTTAACAAATTGTCCCATCTTAAATTGTTGCATTTTAGCATTATTGGCATTTTGTTCACTACATATAGGCTTATGCTTCCCACCCACTTTGCATTGTGTGTCTGACTGTGTGGGATTGAATTTGATAAATTACAGTCTGATGCACTCTAATGCCACAAGCACTTTATTTGTTTGCTGGTAGAAGACTGATTTTTGCAAGAGGAAATAACTATTGTCTTAGATAACTTGTTAGGACGTTTGTCTTTGCTTTGCGAATGTTGGCCTAAAACTATCCAGCCACTTTGGCAGGGCAGATTCATGAGACTGAGTCTACATGAAAAAGGGCATTTTATTGCTATGTGAATGCCTTTGCTAAATGTGGGCCCATATATAGTCCATAAGAATTCTATGCATCTTATTGTTATTTGGTATAGGCCTACTTGCATAGTAGAGGGGGACAGGGTAAGCATTTTATTGTGATAAATGGCCCTTGTCTTATTAGGCACCCCAATGCGTATGGTTCGTATGTATGAATGATTATACCGGTTTTATGTGCCCTTATCTATCAAATGTTACAGTTCTTTGTACAATAGAATAGGTTTTAGATCTACTACATTGTATATGAATAATTAGCTGTATGTTCTATCCCTGATGTTTCTTTTGATTTGCCCGGCTTTTATACAGCATAAACGGTTGATTATACTGCGTTGTTATGGTCTTTTATTATCCTTGCGATCGAAATAAAGCTTTTATGATGATGATGATAAAAAAGTTACTGGATTACAAATGTGACCTACGAGCCATACATCCATTTTTTCCAGGCTAGTAATACCCTATAAATGCGTAATTGTCTGTGGGAATAAATTCTACTCAAAGTGTAGGAAGTGGTCGACAGGAGTGGATTTCAGCCTTGAGAGTTTGCAAATGCCCACGGATACATCAGTGGTGGAACCTCACACACTTCTCTCTGCTGGCACCACCACGGGCTGTAGGAAATCTCTGTCCAGAGATGGAAGTTGACATATTCCCCACACACTTCAAGGGGATTAGGGGAAGGAGTTTCTCATGAAAAACATGTTTTCCACGCGGAGAAACACACAATTGTGCAATTGCACGCCAGCCATCCCTTTAAACAATGCACAACTGTACTGTGCCTACTAATAACTCAATAGGTAAGAGCTACTGCATACAAAAAATCACCTGTGTTTGCAGGAGTATGCCAGAATTTAGCAAATGATGCAGATTTCCATTGGCAGGTTTTATGAAAAACACAGGGGCAGATTTACAAGCCCCTTGCGCCACTTTTGCATCACTTTTCCTATGTTAAAAAGACGCAAAAGTGGTGCAAGGGTCTTGTAAATAAGCCCCATAAAGTTTTAACTAACACACGCGCACATGAGTACATGTATGGGTGTAGATTTACGACTTTTCTTTGTTAACCACGACCCAGATCTTTCCAATACAGCTCCTCTGCGCAATGCTACTCTCACATTCTTCACACCAGTTTGGATATAATTCCTACATTTCGGAATCGTGAATTATTATGAAATAAAATCTTCGTCATCTTGCACAGCTGTTCTGTTTGATATTCGGCCTGTGTCTTTTTTTAGAAAAGATTTAGAATTCTTGAAGTAGAAGCACCATATTCAGTCTTCCATGCAGACCTTTAATTATATTTTCTGAGTTTGTCTTGACAACATAGCTCAGCCTATGCTGACGCACTAGATGCTCAAACGTTAGCGGAGCACAACAAATGTATCTTTAATTGTGTGCACTACTTTGTGGTTAAAAGTAGAACCCAAAATTCAAGGTACAGATTTCCCCAACACAACAAAAAATAAGGATAAAGTACCGTGCGTGGCACTTGATTGAACCCTGCATGTATTTCACTGCTCGATTAATGCTTTCATGCCTTTCAGTTACAATTGCTCTTCAGTGTTAGTTGTTTCATAACCTAGGACATCTGTAGGAAAAAATCAGTAGGGGCCTCCTCATGGAATGTCGGCCAAAGGGCTTTCACACTGTGACAGGAATGACACGCATTCCAAAAAAAATGTGTTTATGTCGAAGATGGTTCATGGCAAGAAAAAAAACACAAGCCCTTTGGACAAAACCTTGCATCTGTACTCGAGGGTTTAAATAGAAATTATTTAAAACTCGTGCATTCTAATTGAACCAGTGTGTTTAAAAATAAAACACTCCACTCCACGTAGTGGGCTCTCCACACCCGGGTGCTTTTTTAGTAGAAATGAAGCCTGTTTTGAAAATAACCATTAAAACAATTATTATTTAGTGGGGTGTTAGTTTACTAGTGTGGTACACTGTATGAGAATCACATTTCCTGTCACTGGACACCACATTATTGAATATTTTCGTGAATATGTCTTGAAAGTCAAACTAAGGGCAAAGATGTGACTTTGTGCCTGCACTGCTGACTTTAGAGCCAGTGTAGTAACGGAAAAATAATGATAGACCAGTGGTTTAGCTAGGCCTAAGGCCGCCCATGGCGGCCCCTGCGTTTGCCTCCCACAGTTGCTAAGAGCGGGGGGAGGTGCTGGTGATTTTTGCAGCCCCGTGACGGCCGCAGGTAAGAGATGGGGGGTGCACTGCCTTTAAAACTCGTGCTGCATGGGGCGGACTGCCCCCCCCCCCCCGTTGCTATGCCACTGACTAAGACACTGTACCACAGCAGCAACAGAGGCATGTTTTATGCAATTTTTAGAACCTGGAGATCTTGGTTTACATCTGTGCTTTGATGATTGTTGGAAATCATGTGATTTTGGACAAGCCACCTTATCTCCCTGTGGTAATAATGCTAACTGTGTGTAATGTAAATAAAAAAATATCTAAAAATTTTGCCTGCACTACCCCAGTGACTTGCTTCTATCCCTTCCCATTTCTGATATTCATTCACAAACAAAGCAAAAAGGCACAATGTTTTATGCACAAAGTATCTGTTGGACTTGTCCCTCTCTGCAGGGTCATCCCCAAACTTTTTGTCTTCACCCCCCTATCTTCTTAACCTGTTTTTGTTGGCCCTAGGGCTCTGTGCACTTTACCACTGCTAACCAGTGCTAAGGTGCTTCTGCTCTCTCCATTAAACATGGTAAAATTGACTTACACCCAATTGGCACACCTAATTTACTTGTGAGGTGGTCCTACATTTACCCAGGACCTGTATATTAAATGCTACTAGTGGGCCTGCAACACTTATTGTGCCACTCACTTAAGGAGCCTTTTTAAACATGACTCAGGCCTGCCATTGCAACCAGTGTATGTAGTTTTAGAGTTGCCATTTCAAACTTTCAAAATAAATGTTTCCCAGACCTAAACCTTTCTTTCTAATACATATATCACCCAGAGGGTGGGTCCTAAACAGCCCATACAGCAGGGTGAATTGGTTTTTAAAAAATTGGACCTGTACCTGCAAGTTTTTCATCTCTGGCAGTGAAATCTCCTAAATTTGTGTTTCACTATTGCAAGGTCTACCTCTCCCTTAGGATAACATTGGGTTACCTTATTACCTTTAATAGGTGATAACATTTGTGTGGGAGCAGATAGGAATTCCATGTTTGGTATCTGAGGAATTGTAATTTAAAAACCCTCTTTAAAGTAAATGTCCAATTTTGAAAATGCTGCTGTTAGGAGGTTGAAACTCAGAAGTATACGCAGTTCCTTGGTGAAACATTATTCACCATGAGACACCAGGGTAATCATGACTGGTGGTGTGAAAAAGAAAAATAAGAAAACAGGGGTCAAAGAAAGGTAGAAGATAGGAGGGGAATTCCTCCTTTTGGAACTAGGGCTCTCACGCACCCAGCAAGCTAGGTGTCAAGCTTCATCATTGAAGCCTTCTCCTAGTTGGGCCGGCGCTGCAATGCCCAACGGGCACCCGTAAAGGGGCTCTTTATCGGAGATCTTTTATTCCTTGCCGTAAGGGTGCAGTGGGGGTGAGGGGGCCTAGTAATGTGTAGATGTATGTGTAGTGTATTAAAATAGGTTAAGGATTCCTCTGCTAAACTTTTATTCTGTCGGCTACCTTACCTAAATAAAACAAGGAAGGAGGGTAGGATGTTCTATTTCCTAGGTGAAAGAATACCTACTCTGCTCCTTAGTGCTCGACATGTTTCTCGCCCAATAACTGTCTATAAAAGATTATCGCGATTCTTCAGGACTGTGTAAGAAAGAGACAATATGGTGATAAACAAAAAGACTATCTACATAAAAAGTGGGGGGGCAAGTGCCTCAATTCTACTTGACACTTGTCAAGACGCCTAGGGTGATCCTCCTAGGTGCTGGAGACCGCCTAAATTAGTGTGTGTGCTGGCCTCATCTGGTGCAGCGGTTACTCGGACACTCAATTAGTAGTGTCGCTGTTCCATGTAGGAACCGTGCCGTCTACCTACCCTGCCGCTGCTTCTCAGGAAGGTTGCAATTTTCTTGTCCTAACTGTTTGGTGCCTGCAGCCCATTTCTGGGTCACATGACTAGCTGTAGTTAGAAGTTGGCCATTGTGTATTCCCCCTAGACAGCACCACAACAAAGGGTCTGTTTGTTGGCAGGGTGAGCCATTCTGGTTTGATGGTGGGATGTCACCTATCACACTTACACTCCAAAGGCACTGGCCCAGCTCTCATACAAAGTACTTCACACTAGCCTATTGTGGCCCCAGACAGACTGGGGCTAGGGCAGGGAGACAGGAAATTTCAGACACCTCTGTAGGGGGAATACTTCAGAAGTGCTTCCACTTCAAAGAGGGCACTAGGTATAAAAAGAGGAACATCAGATCCACTCTTCAGTTCACTCCTGGAGCTGTGGATACTACAGAAGAAGGACTGACCAACTGCCCTGCTGCACTGGACCTGCCTGAACCTGCAACTTGATCTACCTGATGCCTTCCCTGCTGACTGAGAAGGAAGACTGGTCCAGCACCCTTTATTCCAGGCCGAAGTGAGTCCAACAGTCAGCTCACTGACCTCCTGTTCTGAGCTATGGGGCACAACAAACACCAGAAGCCTCCATGCAACTTCCCAGCTGAACATGCTGTACTGGACCTGCAACTATACCTGCCTCAGCCTTGCTATCCTTTGCTGGAGTGCATTCCTGATCCCCAAGAAGTGCCTCCCAGGTCCTGAACTCTTGGTGTATTATCAGTAGAGTTTGTCCTTGGAGAAAAGGAGGAATCCTGAAGTTTTGGACTCTTTTGCAACCATGACCAGGCCCATTCGAAACAAAGATCTTGCCACCCATGCTGATCGTCAAGACAAAGCTTCGGAAAACCCGCGACTGCCAGCAAAACACGGCGATGCAACATATACACTTTGTGCTACAGAAGCAACAACCCGTAGTGACCACCAATGCGAATCTCCATCCATAACCATCCACAACTCCCAACAGTATCTTCCCGCTACAGTGATAACCATCCACGATGCCCAGTGTGCTCTTTGCACTACAGCAATGACCAGCTGCAATGCTCTCCCTATCCTCACAGCGTCCTCAAAGGCAAACAGAACCCTCCACGCTGGCTTAAGAAGGTACATTTTTCAGTCGGACCAAACTAGGCCCAGTGTCTGGCCTGTGCGTCATCTCAGTCACCTGGAACCTGTGACTTTTACCCAGTCTTGCATGACCAGATAACTGTGAGTTGTCCTTTGTGCTTTCAGGTGCAATACTTACCTTAAATCTTTGACATTGAATATACATGGTTCCACTGAATGGATATTTGTGATTTTGATGCCAAATAATTAATTACATTTTGCTCTATTTTTCAAAATTTTTGTGGAATTTTTCTTATGTTGTGTTCTCACTTTATTACTGTGTGTGTGTGTTGCATAATTACTTTGCACATTGTCTCTAAGTTAAGCCCAACTGTTTTTGTACCAGTCTTCCAGCGGGTTAAACACTGCAACTTCGGTGGTCCAATGGACCGCAGCAGTTGTAATAAGGCCCTTAGCCTGATTTCCAGTACTTAGCCATGAGTACTTCTGGTTTTCTCCTGAATGTCAGGAGTAAGCCAGGAGTGCAACAAAAGTAAGTTGCTCCGACCCAAAATTTATGAATCGGGACCACATTGAACTGTCCACAATCACACAGCTTATAATTTAATGCCAAGTGCAAAAGCTGGGAGTAGAACTCAGGGTCCATGGGCTTTAGTCTGGCTGTCATAATGTGCATTAGATGGTTTCTTCCCTGAGACCACCACAGCTTTGCATCCTGGCTTTATGTCTGGGGTACTGTCACACGTGATCATGTTAAGGTGGTCCCAAAAATGTTACAGTCCAATGTGCCGTTGCATGATCTTAACATACCTCAACCACCCAAGGGCTGCACTGTATGGGAAAACAAGTAGATAAACAAAAGCCGCCACAATGTTGATGAGCTCTGGTGTGACCCAGACTCTTAACCAATACAGTATTGGTCTAAGTTTGGCACAAGAAACAATGTCAATAATCCCCAAATCTCAATACTGATTGTTAGACATGGCATCCTTGTTGTGGTTGCCCCCTAACCTTTGGCTTCAGACCTCCTGCTTTGCTTACTTTATTTTGACTGAACTTAGGTCTCTGCTAACCAGAGCTAAAGTGCTTGTTCTCTTTCCCTAAAACATGACAAGATGGGCTTATTCCCAACTGGCATCTTTAATTTACTTCTAAGTCCCTAGTAAAGTAGCACTGCCTGTGTGCAGGGCCTGTAACTTGAATGCTACTAGTGGACCTGCAGAATTGATTGTTTCACCCACTTAAGTTGCACCTTAAACATGTTTCGGGACTGCCAGTGCAGCCTGCGTGTACGCGGTTTCAAAGCTGCCATTTCAACCTGGCAAAATAATGCTATTGCCAGGACCAAAAATTCTTTTTTCATTCATGTAAGTCACCCCTAGGATAGGCCCTGGACAGCCCCAAGAGCTGGGTGCAGTGTATTTTAAAAACAGGACATGTACTTTTAACCTTTACAAGTACTGGTAGTGAAGAAGTCTTACATTTTGTTTTTCACAACTGCCAGTCCTACCTCTTCCATAGGATAACATTAGAGTTACCTTATTACAGGTGACCAGATCATGTTTGGTGTCTCTAGAATTGTAATGAAAAATCCTAACTTATGGTAAAGGTGGATTTTAAATTTCAAGTTTTAAAATACCACTTTTAGAAAGTTGGCATTTTCCTGCCTCAGCTATTTGATTCCTGAAGCTTGCAGCCTGTCTCTGGGTCACATGATATGGTGTAGTTGACAATCAGGCTTTGTGTATTCCTCCTAGACAGCCACACACAATGGGGATCTTATATCTGACTGGATGGGCCATCACTGGCAGGATGGGAAGGATGAGTTGGACCCAACCCCACTTACACTTCGATTGCCTGTGTCCTGCCTCCATACAGAAGTCACCATACCCTCTGCAGTTAGTCTGCAGCATGCCTCTAGAAGCTTCTCCCCACTTCAAAGGCAGAACTGGGTGTAAACACTGGACCTCAGACACCAACTCTTCAGTACACTTCTGGATATATGGATACTCACCCAGGAGGAAGGACTGCTGTGTTGCTGAAAAGACTGCCACTCTACTGGACTGCTGCTCTCAAGGTCTGCTGCCCTGATGCGCTAACCTGCTGCCTGCTGCCCTCTTGTCTGTGTGAGAAGGACTAGACCTGCATCTCTTGAACCCAGAGGGACTCCAAGGGCTGGTTGGCTAGCCTCCTGATATGAAGACTCAGGGACACAATATGTTTCCAACAACCTTATACCCGGACTCTGCAATCTGTGACTCTACCCTGCCAAGTGGTGCCACCCCAGTAATGGACCCTTGGAGGTGGGCTTAAGGGGCTTTGTCTGCCTCTGCTGAATGGTGCAAACTCAAGCAGAACCGACACATCACCAGTGCTGAGTGGATTGGACCCATTGCAAATCTCCACATTGCCTCCTCAGCCTCATCTGAACCACCATTCCAAGGCACATCCTTGGACCAGGTCCTGTCATCCCATGTTGATGGCAGCCTCGATGATGATGCCGGACTCCACATCGTAGACTCGCAGTTCCTTGGAAGTGATATATTGCCCCTTCTGCGTGCCACATCCTCAACGCCAGACTTCACATCACAAGCTCCATTGACAGGATCCTCGATGACGATGCAGACCCTCGCATTGCAGTCTAGCCGCATCTCAAACTGAACTGTGGATCTTCGCAATGCTCCTCAAACCAGGATTTCAAGTATTCTGTTCAGCAGGCCTAACTTGATCTCTGCACCCAGATCGCACTCCATAGTAGTTGGCCTGAACTTGTGACTTTGTCCCAGTCTGGCGTGACCAGATATCCACAGTTGGCAATTTGCAATTTCTGGTGCCATTTTCACTAAAATATTTAAAATGTCATATGTCCGGTTCTACTGATTAGATTGTGTTGTTTTGGTCTTGTCTTATTTATTTAAAAAAGTTATATTTTTATAACTTTGTGTGGGATCCTTTTTGTGTGTTGTTTTCACTTTGTTACAGTCTGGAGTTTTGTAGAATAAATATCCACAAACCTATTGGGCAATAGTCACATGCTTTAAACTTCTACCCGCTTTGGATTTCTACACAGCTTAGTCACAAAAATAATATTATAGAATAACTCCAATGAAAAAGTGTACTTTGATTTCCTTGGAGTTCATCAGCATAATACTGTTTCTAAATATTTCCAACAAAAAATCAATGTATTTGCTGAAGGCATTTCTACACAAGCATTTTAATCAAATTGTACCAATTCATCAGCATGATAAAGATTCTGAATAATTCTCCTAACGGGCATTGGCAAGCACTACTTGGGAGGTGGAATGATCCATCAACAAATGAGGTAAGAAAAATACTCCCCTGGGTGGAGCCAAGCCAAGGGTCTCTTTATGCATCTTTTAATGAAATACAAAAGATATGTAATCTAGACAGCTATGCTGTCAAGCCAGACCTAAAAATGGAAGCTTACCTTAACTAGCTAGACCATTACTATGAAAAATGTCGAATAGTTGTGCACCTAAATATGGTGTATTTATCATCAATCGACCTACTACTTTGGCAGTCATTTAGACTATGTAGGAAGCTGTAAAAAATCAGGTGAAATGTGTGAACAGTGGTTTTCAGTGTCATTTTGCATTAAGAGAAAAGGGTTGCATTCTATGCCTGTTAGTACGAGAGCACATGCAAAACGCTGGTGATAAATGTACTTCAACTAACTGTGGAAAGAGAGACAGAAACAATATTTAAATATTATCACAACTTTTCTGTAATATCATGCTAAGTGGTTGTGGTATTTGTATTACCAAATTGCGGTATGATAAAATATCAAACATTTTGTAAATGACTCCATTAGTGGATGGTTCTCATTTCTCCCAAATGGCAATGCATCACAGCTCCACCATACTTAAACAGCCAGAATGTAGCCCTAAAACATCTTCCACTTATGCTCCATAAATGTTCTTCTAACTATTTGAAGACCTAAGTGTTCCATGTTACTTATTGCAACGATGGGTCTTATAACAACACCACTGCTCTCACCCAGTAATTCCTCTACAGAATTCTAGATACCAGGGGCACTGATAACCATAGAGACGGATGTTGCGATAGAAATAACAGGGATCACAAGTGAGTCTCTGAGGGTTGTTTAAAAAGGAAGAATTATGAGGGGAATCTGAAATTTGATTTCCAGTTCTCTGCAGTAATTTCACCCTTAGGCACCCCTTGCTTTCAGCAGGCATCTTCTTTGAGTGCACATTAAGGGGTAGTAAGGAGTTTGTAAGGTTCAGGAAAGGATAACCTTAAAGGGTAATAAGAGCTTTTAAGGCTTCAGTGAAGGGTAGTGTTAAAGGATAGTAATGGGTTTTTAGTTTTTAAGGAAGGTGTACTTAGAGTTTTCTGGGTTCAGAGATGGGTAGCACAAAAGAATAGTAAGGTGGTGTGTGGAGCTCAAGAAAGGTGTGTATAATTCAGGGAAGGGGCAGTTAAGGGGTAGTATGTAGTTTTAGGGTTCAGGGGTGAGTAGCGTTTGGTGATACTAAATTATTTTCCGGATTCAGGGAGGGTAACGTTAAGGGTCAGTTAAAAAGCTTTAAGGTTAAAGGGGCGTGGCCGAGACAGCGATGTAAGCGGACGCGTCTTGTGCGAGCTCCGTCGCCCCGCTGTGTAATTAGCCTGTTTCAGCGACGTCTGGGGGGTTTCTTTTGACTGGGGGCCCCCCGATTCCTGCGAGCCCTACCTGCAACACCTTCCGGAGGCGAGTCCTTCTTGTTGGGACCCCAGCTGCAGACGCCCGGGGCCCGGGATCTCCGCGTTCGGCCTCTGGCCGCCATCTTGCCGCGGGGTTTGCCGAGGAGTCCCCGAGCCCGACTCTCCCGGTGCGGAACTGGTGGCTGACGCTGGCGAGGGGCTGGTGTTCTCCTGAGCCCTTCACGTGGCGAGCCCTCCTCCGTGGCGCCGACTGCTGCCTGGGCGCACCATCGAGGCTGCTGGCGCCGGGCTTCCCCTCGGCTGAAGAAGCTGCGACCGCCTGAGCGCCGAGGTTACGAGAGGCCCCGGCTTGGGCGGGAAAGAGAGGCCGGACCCGGAGAGAACGCCGGAGGCTCTTCCCATACGAGCCCCAGCTCCAGACCACGCACCCGGCGAGGGACCCTCACGGTGAGCTGCAGCATCCGCGCCGCCCCTCCCCCCTGGCTGTCCCTGGCGGGGTCTGGCGCTAGGAGGGACCTGCTTCAGCCCTGACCGCCATCTTGTCTCCCCGATCGGCTGCTAGTGGGGCTACATCTGGAGGAGGGTGGCCGACCCGCACGCCCACGCGATCCCCTGCTACCGAGCACCCTGCTGGCCTAGCGAGCCTCGACGGAGGACTGTGGGAGTGCCCGGGCGCTGCCCTTGGGGAAGGCCCTGACTCACGCGGGGGCGGGAGGCCGAGTCTAGCCACAGCCATCGGAGGTCCCCAGCTCGTGGGACCCGGACTCTGGCCACAAAGGGAGGACTGCCGATAAAGAACCTCCACCACTCCCTCTGCCTGCACACCGCCTTGCCTCCCCGGCGGAGCCTTCCCGCTCGCCCACGCAGCCCCTCTGCGCGCCAGACCCCTGCTGCCCTGGCGCACTTTGCAGGCTGACACCAGGCCAGTCCGGCCTCAGGTTTGCGGAGGCCCTGCCACACCCTGCCATCTCCTGCTTTGCGGTCTAGAGCCCCTGATCGTGGACCCTGGGTTGCTGGGTCACCGGGACACCTGCGGGACCTCCTCTGGACTCTACTTTACCGCGGACCGGGGGCTACGCGCAACAGCTTGCCCTCCCCCCCGCTATCCCTCGACACCCTGAGCGGACCATGACTCGTGGCAGGGGGAACAGACCGGACCCCCCATCGGCGGCGATCAAAGGTGCATCAGTGGCTTCCATGTGGGGCAAGGCGGGCTCGCCGCCATCTTCCGGGGGCCCCTCAACAACAAAGGAGAAACCCCTGCCACCTGCCGACTCCCCCCCAGTGACTCAGGCCTTCATGCCCTCCTTCATGGCGGACTTAAAGTCCGAAATCGGATCCCTCAGGACGGAGGTTCACTCGTGCGTTAAAGAGTTGCGCAAGGAAGTCACCGACCTCGGCGACCGGGTCGACGGCCTGGGAAAAACGGTTGATTCCCGCACCGAAGACCTAGAGCAGATCTGGCGGAGAGTGGCGACCCTCGAAGAACAACATATCCAGCTCCAGATCAAGCAGGAGGACTTGGAAAATAGGGGACGCCGCAACAACCTCCGCATACGGGGTGTGCCACTTGGAGAAGAGGGGACTAATACCATGGCCTATGTGGCCCTACTCCTGCATGCGGTGTGGGGCGAGGAAGACGCCCCCCCGCCGCGCCTCGACCTCGCACACCGAGTCTTTGGAGCGGGAGGGAAAGCGGGTCTCCTGCCCGACATCGTCACCAGGCTTCATTATTTCACTGAGAAGGAGGCCATTTTGAAGGCGGCTAGGGACAACCCGGACCTGAGGTACGAAGGTCACAAGATCCAGATCTTCCAGGACTTGGCCCCCTCAACCCTCTACAGACGAAAGGTCTTCCGCCCGATCACGGAGAGACTCCGGACCCTCAACATCTCTTACCAGTGGGGCCATCCCTTCGTGCTCATCTTCAGGTGGGAGGACAAGCGCAGGGCACTCAGGTCCTATCAGGAAGCGGCACAACTGCTAGGCATGCCGGAGTCCCCAGACCACAGTCCAACCCGCCCTCCCCACCCGGAGAAGGCCCCTCCACGCTCAGAATGGTCCACTGTGCGCAAACGTCGACGGCCCCCTCCGGTGGATGCACTCTCTGCCTCACAGACCAAACAGGACATCATCGCACACATCGGCTCTCTTGAGGGCGACCGTGAGGAACAGGCCTCCCAGCTCATCGCTTCTGGGTCTGAGGGTGGGGATCGCCCCTCGACTGCGGAAGGACGCTGACCATTGCTACTGTGCCCACAGCTGCCCTGAGCATACGCTCGCCCACTGGGCACTCTGATGTGTCCTCATGCACCATGGAGACCTCATCCCACTGTTCTTAGGGGAGGGGCTACCCCCCTCTCACTGGCAGACCACATCCGTGGCTCTCCCCCCCCCCCACCCGCGGGGGTCTGCAGGAATGGACGACACCCTTTGCCTCCTCCAGGCCATGTACTGCATCACGGAGCCCCAGCGCCCCATTGGCGCCTGAACGGACTATGTGGCCCCACGGCCCGACACGCCCCCGGACTACCTTGGAGCAGCGGGGTGGACGGGCTCTGAGACGACTTAATCTTATTCCACTTACCTAGATCTCCGCTCCCCCCCTTTGTCCCGTAGGAAGTGACATTCCTGAGTTCATCCAAACCCTCGGGTAGAGGATGTCCGGTACCTGGGACAATGTACACTGGCCCTGTTGGCCTGTTTTGGTTCTGTTTCTTCTCTGCGCCTTTTCTCTTTTTTCTCTCTCTCCTCTTCCTACTTTCCCCTTCACTGCCCTCTCTTATTATTCTCTCCCCGCGCCTGCGAAGGGGTGGCGGGGTGGGTCCTGCGGGGGTTGGCGCGCTGGAGGTGGGATGAGGCTGCCGCTGTCCTGTCTGCGGGAGGGTCTGCTATGTTGGGTCTTGCGCGACTCCGCTCCCCCTTAGTGCTATGACTGCGAACATCCCTACACCCTTGAAGGTCCTCTCCCTCAACGTCAAAGGGCTCAACTCCCCCAACAAGCGGAAGCAGATATGGCGCTACCTCCTACACCACTCCCCCAACATTATTCTCCTCCAGGAGACACACCTTCTCAGGGGAGACACCAAACGCATGGCACACCCCAGATACCCTACACAGTTCTGGGCATACTCTGACACCAAGACAGCGGGGGTGGCGATCCTCAGCAGGGCTGGCATTAGGCGGGGACCCGTGAAACCCTTCAAAAGCGCTGACGGGCGTTTCCTCCGAGCCACGGTACAGATGGGACGAGCACAGTTCACTCTAGGGTGTGTGTACGCACCCAACCAGTCGCAGGACAAATACCTCCAGGCGCTTCTGCGGGAGCAGTTCCCATCGGGCGACTCTAATGTGATCCTGGGCGGCGACTTCAATCTTGTCTGGGACCCTGAGCTAGACCGGGCGGGAGCCCCCTTTAACGGCGCGGGAGCAATGTCCTCTACCCTTAAAACGCAGCTTACAGACCTGGGACTCGTGGACATGTGGCGCTACCACAACCCGGGGGCCCGGGACTATTCCTTCTATTCGCATTCCCATCGGACATACTCCAGAATCGACTATCTCTTCACCTCCCTTGAACTGGCCCGAGACTCCCTAGCTGCCGCTATCTCCGACATTTCCCTGTCGGATCACGCTCACGTGGAGCTTTTGTTGCAAGACCCCCTGGCCCGTACCACTCGTGAACGCAGGTGGACGCTCCCGCCGAGGATCCTCCGGGACCCGGACGACGTCGCCAGCATCCGAGACGCCATAGACTCTTATTTCGCCATTAACGACATCCCCGACCTGCCCTTTCACACGGTCTGGGACGCCTTCAAGGCCGCCATTCGGGGCCACATTACCTCCCTCGCGGCGGCGCGGAGGAAGGAAGCGTTCAAGATGGAAACCGACCTGGCTAGCGAGATCAAACAGGCGGAGGCTCGGGACCGGGTCTCCCCTTCACGGGCGTCAAAGAGAACTCTTGCCATTCTCAGGGGGCAACTCCGCGCCCTGCGCACCAACAAGGCGGAACACTCCCTACTAGCGCTCAAGCAACGGTATTACGAGGGAGGGGACAAGGTTGGTCGTCTGCTGGCCGGCAGGCTGCGGGCACGTGCCGCTAGGGCCCACATTGCCAATGTCAAGCGGCAGGATGGCACCAGTGCCACCTCAGAGACGGCCAAACAGGCCGCATTTGTAGCTTACTACTCCTCCCTGTATGCTGAGGAGCCCACTTCTGCGGAGGCACGAGAGGCCGTCCTCGCAGACTTCGGGGGGGTCTCCACTGTCCCCTGCATGTGCAGCCACGCTAGAGGGCCCCTTGCAGGAGGAGGAAATAACAGAAGCGGTCAAAGACCTACCCGTGGGGAAAACCCCGGGACCGGACGGCCTGCCGTTGACCTTCTATCGCCTGTTCTTGACCCAACTCCGCCCGCATTTACTGCGGCTCTACAGCTCCTTCTCTGATACCGTTGGCCCATCCCCTGATATGGGCCTGGCGGAAATTGCCCTGATCCCCAAGCCTGGGAAGGACCCCGACCTATGTGCCTCCTACCGCCCCATCGCCCTCCTTAACACCGATCTCAAGATCTACACTAAGATCCTGGCCAAGCGGCTGGACCCGCACATGCCGGGATTGGTGAACCCGGACCAGGTGGGATTTATACGGGACCGTCAGGGAGCCGACAATGTTCGCAGGCTGGCACACTTAGTGGGAAAGGTGCACCACTGGAAAATCCCGGCCTGCCTCCTCTCGCTGGACGCAGAAAAGGCCTTCGACCGGGTCGACTGGACCTTCCTACGGGCGGTCCTCACGAAACTTGGTCTTGGCCCTACCATGATCTCCAGGTGCATGGCCCCTTACCTTGGGCCGCAGGCCAGAATTCGGGTCAACGGCCAACTGACATCGCCGCTCTCGATTCACAGGGGCACGAGGCAGGGATGCCCGCTTTCGCCGCTCCTGTTCGCTCTTGCGGTCGAGCCACTGGCGGAGCTGATTAGGCGCGCTCCTGACATTCATGGTATCCCCCACGGAGGGCGCACTAACAAGGTAGCGCTGTTTGCGGACGACCTGATTCTTACCCTTACGACTCCTCGGGTCTCCCTCCCAGCGGTGCACGAAGCCCTCTCACTGTTTGAGCAGGCGTCCGGCCTTAAAATTAATCACACCAAATCTTGGGCGCTTAACCTCACCATCCCCGATGAGGAGGTCTCCTTCCTGAAGGGGGTCACACCCTACCGTTGGGCGGATGACCACATTCAATACCTGGGTCTGGACCTCACACCCCACCTTGACTCGTGGTCCTCGAGGAACTGGGCCTCTTGCCGCAAGGAAGTTCTGGCAGACCTGCGGAAATGGAAACCCTTGATGATTTCCTGGCTCGGGCGGCTCAACGCTGTCAAGATGTCGGTCCTCCCCCGCATTCTGTATGTTTTCCAGTGCCTCCCCACCCCGATCCCGATTCACTGCATCAGAACCCTCCAACGCGACCTCACGTCCTTCATATGGGGGGGCAAACGGCCCCGGTTCTCGCAGAAAGTCCTCATGGAGCCGAGAGACAGGGGTGGCCTGGCCTGCCCGAATCTCCTCCACTACTATTGGGCGGCACATCTCCGGTTCGTGATCGAGTGGGGTGCACGCGAAAGCGACAAGCACTGGTTCCACATGGACCGAGTGGTCACGGGGCGCACCATATGGGACCTACCTTGGCTACCGCGTGTGGCGCGCTCCAGAAGTGCATATATGGCGGTCCCCACAAGGACGGTTCTTGAAGTATGGGACAGAGTGGCAGTGTCCAAGGGTCTAACCACGTTCCCCTCTCCACACACCCCCATTGCAGGTAACCCGCACTTTCCCCCCGCTGCCCAGACCCGAGCCTTCGAGAGCTGGACACAAGGAGACTGCAGGGTTGCAGGAGATCTTTTTCTTGGTGGGTCGCCTAAATCATGGCTGGACTGCAGGGAAGAATTTGGCCTCCCTTTAACTGCTAGCTTACAGTATGCGCAGTTGCGCCACTGGATTTCGGGAGACGACATGTACCAGGCTGCTACCAGGGCATATACCCCATTTGAGAAGTTGGCACGCTCCCTCGGGGGACTGAAACGGCTCATCTCCCAGATCTACAACATATTGCAACACCCCGTCGCTCCGCCTGCACATCCCTATCAGAGGCAGTGGCAGTCGGTGACTGGCGCTGATATCACGCCATCTCAATGGACTCGGCTCTGGAATGACATCCCCAAAACATACCGCAGCATCCCGCAGAGGGAAAACGCATACAAGATGCTAACACAATGGTACTACACTCCCCTGAGACTCAGCAAAATGTTCCCCACTTCCTCGCCGCTGTGCTGGAGGTGTGGCACTGCGACTGGTGACTTCGTACACATCTGGTGGTCATGCCCTACCCTAGCTGTCTTTTGGAAGGAGGTCCTTAGTCACATTAAGAAGGTGTTGGGTTTTCCCCTCCCTGAAGAGGTTTGCACACTCCTGCTGGGCATTCGACCCCCCACACTTAGGGCCCTCACGCGCAGCGACTGGATCCTCACCCTTCACATGTTAGGTGCTGCCAGGCAACTCATTGCTCTGTACTGGAAGCGGGCTGAGGCACCGCCGATAGCATCCTGGTTCGTGCGCCTCTGGCAAGTCCTGACTATGGAGCTACTCACGGCGCGGATACAATCAAGGGGGATACGCTTCAAGGCAGTGTGGGAACCTCTCGTGCGATACCTGTGCTCCATCAGCTATGCCCGCCACATGCCTCCCAGGCTCCGCGCCCTGCAATTGTTTGAGGATGCCCTCATCCCTGCTGACCCGAGCAGGCTAGGCGCTTAGTCACTTCCCCCAGTGCCGATTTGCGTTTTACACCCCATATTGGCGACTGCAGACGCACCCCCCAGACCCCTCTCCACCTCGCTACTGCTCACTCCTCTTCTGACTTTTCTTCCTTCCTACTTGCCACTCTGGCTTCCGCCCCTCTTTGGGGCAGTTCGGTCCCTGTTGGGCCTTTGAAAATGTGGCACCACTGCTCTCCCTCACATACGCGCCTCCCCCGCGCAACGACGCATTGCTATCATATAGCCGCCTCTTGCTATACTCTCCCCTAAGCCACGCGGCCGGCCCCTCCGGGGGTTGTAGGCAGAGCGCTGTGTTAATGGTTCCACCTCCCCTGGTTAGTACTACCTACTGGCTTTTTTTCTGCGCGGCCGGCCCTGAAATGGGGTTGTAGGCTTATCGCTGTGTTCACAATAAAAAACAGATTTGAACAAAAGCTTTAAGGTTCAAGGAAGGCTAGTGTTCAGGGGTAATAAGGAGTTTTTAGGGGTCAGAGAAGCATAGAATTTAAGGGGCGGTAGGGTTTCTTTAGGGTATAGAAAATGGTAGTGTTATGGGGTTGTAAGGGCCTTTTAGTTCAGGGATGGGCAGCATTAAAGAATATTAGTATGTAGGGTTTAGAGAAGAGTAAAGTTAAGGGGTACCAAGGGTTTTTCAGTGATCATGGATTGACAGAATTAGGAAGCATGTTTTTAGGATTCAGTGTCGGGCAAAATTTAGAGTAGTACACGTTTCGGTTTCAGGGAAGGGTAGCGTTAGGGATAGTATGTTTTTTAAGGCTTAGGGAAGGGTAGCTGTAAGGAGTAGTAGGGTGATTTTAGGGTTCAGGGAAGGGTAGCTTTAAGGGGTTGTTGTTTTTTCATAGTACAAAGAAGGGTAGAGATAAAGGGGAGTGAGGAGTTATTTTGGGCTCAGGAAGGGGTAGCACTACGGGGTGGTAAGAGCTTTTTAGGCCTCAAGGAAGGGTAGCATTAAGAGGTAGTTTTTAGATTCAGGAATGACTACCACATTAAGAGGTAGTTAGGTGTTTTTTAGTGTTCAGCATTGGGTAGCATTAAGGGGTAATAAAACGTTTGTAGGGTTCAGTGAAAGGTAGCATTATGAGGTTAGTAGTGTTCAGGGAAGCAATGGCGTAACAAAACTTGAGGGGGCCCCCCTGCAAAGAACATGGAGGGGGCCCCCCATGCTCTTGACCCAGTCAGTAAGTCTCAGGCCAAGGCCTGACTGGGAACCCAAAGCAGAATTGGCATATTTTGTCAGACTAGTCTCTCTATGGTACATAGCGAGCCAACCTTACTTTTGCAAGTGGGCTTGGGGGGTAGGGGGTGGTTCTCCCCCAATAATGTTTTTTTTTTAAATGGCAAGAGTGGTGCATTATACAACATATTTTTCATTGTATATTCAAATGTATTAACTTAAAAAACATAGCAAATAATGACCTTACCGTTCATTGGGATACCCAATCATATCCACATTCTTACAGAGAACATAGAGAATAAACCAGAGAAGCACCACTAAATATGCATGACTTTCTTTTGCATGTTTTTCAAGGTCACTGCTTTGTCTGTAATGTTTGGCACCTGAGGGCAGACCGTGGGTGGCAGACATAAGCCACATGGAATTCTGGCTCATTTTCGTGTCGAGGATCCCACCAAGAAGAGGTGAGCCAGAGCAATCTTCTGCACAAGGGTCCGATCTAGCTGCTGTGCCGGGGCAGGTCAAGGCCCATCACCCGACTGGAAGCAGGATATCAGGAGAGAGGAAACAGGCCAGGCTGAGCCTACCTCCCACCAAGCCTCATTTGGAAAGCAGCCTGCGCAACTGGGGGCTGTCAGATACTGTAAACATCCCAATGGAAGCAATGCTTTACCACCACCTCTCCCTGAGAAGAGAAATACAGAACCCCCAAAGAGGAAGAATGCAAAGAGGTTCTGAACTCACTTCCTGCTCAGGTGGAAATATGCCTCAGAGGAGCTGGTACCGCCCACAAATACTGAGGCGATGCAGCTGGAAAACTGCTGGATTGTGCCCTTCACCCATGCAAGGGAGCTGGCTGAATAAACCTTCTTGTGCCCACCCCCTTCCCTTGTATGTCTTAGTGCACTTAAGTAGACCTCTATCTGCCTGCAACACTCTTTAAATCAGCAGTGGTACGCGTATCACAGCTCAGTAACATAACACAATATAAAAGCATAACAACGTAGCACATGGAAAAACGTAACACACCATACTATTTAACATAATAACATATCTTGCAATTTCATTATACCATAAGCCAACATACATGACATAGCAGCTCTCATAAGGTGGTCCGATTCTTACAATGTTGCTCACATAGTTTTATGTTTAATATACCCTTAAGTTTAAAACAGCAGGATCACAGATTCTTAACGTTTCCAAAATCATCTTGAGTTGCACTTTCATCAAACAATCTAGTACACTCTGTCTCATGTTAAAACAACAATGGTGCAACCTCAAACAGGGCTAATCTGAGGCATGCACTTAAATATTGAGTCATGCCCCTTATGGGGTCATCCAAGAAATCAGTCCTGCTAAAACCCTGCCAACCTAACTAACACATGAGTCAGCCTCACCCATGCAACCCAGGGCATTACAGTCAGGATTTTGAAAAAACATGTTTTCTGAAAAATGGTCACATGTTTTTAATTTTTTTATCAAATATGATGTCAATAAACTTCATCTTACTGATATGCTTCTTACTATTATGACCACATTATCAATACTTGCAGCCACTGTGAATGTATATCATAAATATGGCCACCCACACTTCCTGTCAATGGCATGGGCTGCACTAGCAATGTGGTGCCAAGAACACACACATGATGGAGAAAGTATCCCTTTCTAATAAATATTACAGTCAATGGTGGCTGGCATATTTGAACTGACATATTACTAACTTGGTAGCAAACCATAGCATCCTTAGTCAGTTGTTCTCAAAATAGCTACATTGTGTATTTTCTAATCTTTTGCACCTTAGCAATGACAAGCACCACTTCAAGACTGCGTTATGACGGAAAGGCAGACATTGCGCTGTAGAAAATACAGGGGCATCCAAGGTAGGTCCAGGAGGGCCGACCCTTGCCAAATATTTACGATATCCAAATAGAAGACATCCACATAAAATTATTCTAAATTGTATTTGTTCACATAGCTCATGGATAGCTGAATATCTTGCATGGATCCGGTTCTCCTAGACCTATGTTGGACACCCCTGACGTTTGCATTTCTTTCCGAGGAGGCACAGAAAGAAAAAGTAGCAAGAGAAGCTTTGTATTTCAAGTGGCTGCTGAATTTTAACAAGTGTAGATTTTAGATTTGACAGTTCTAAAAGCAAATCGGCTACAGTGCCAAATGACTACCATGGACAGACGCACAGAAAACCCAGGCTAAAAAGAAGATGCATGGACATTTGAAAAACCAGTCTGCACCAGGGGAGTTCAGCCCAAGTCGATAAAAAAGTAATTCGTGGAGGTGGCAGCCTACACAAAAGTTAGTGGAAAGTGCTGGAGGCGCTTTTCTGCCTGCAGATGCACTCTTTTTGTGTAATCTAAGTCTATTTGTTCATTTCAGAGTCAAAGAGTGGAGCGGGGATCTATCTTGAAAGACGTGCCTACGTTTAAAAAAAAAATTATTTCATCAAAACAATGTACACACTTTTGTTAAAAAAATAATTGTTCCTGCACTGATATGACGACCTTGAGTTTTCTTAAGTTGAAAGGAGATGGCCTCCTGCATTGTAAAGATTGGTTTAAATTGCTTTTTTATTTTTTTTATTTGAAGTATGTGCACTACAGGGCAGTCTGACGAAGGCAGATAACAATTAGCAAAGGTGCCGAGGGCGTGTGGTGTGGACAAGCAGGAGAGCAGTGTCGCAGAGACTTGTCATGGACAGGTAGACTGACTCACAGGAGTCGGCTCCTTAACACTGAACAGTTAACACTGGGGTGGCACTTGGTTATAGTGCGGCTGGTACTCGGATTAAGGCTCATGGTCTCATACTGTACAGAAGAGTAGCAGGAGTGCGGAAGCAGGGGCCTCTACCCCAGGTTCATCCTCCACCTTAGCTATAGAAAATACAGTTAGATGATCCAGCCAGTGCCAGATCAGTGAAAGGATGTTGCAGACAGGCTCTCAACACTAAAGGCACACATCAATGGCTGAAATAGCAAATACATCCAACTCATACAGTGCACGTTGCACTCATTGAATAGTGGTTTCATCTGAATCTGTATTCAGCTTAATGTTATGGCCTATGACACAATAATGTTACTCAAAAAGTAAAACATACTAAGACGACTTTCTTCAAACTGCCACCCGTTGCAGCAAGTCTCTTTTATTATCCTGAAAGGCATGAAGTCTTTCTGGAAGAAGAGCGCATGCCAACTGCTGCGACAACATAAAACGCCGGCTAACTTTGTGTGGCCTCCGACAAACAATGATGTACATATTAGCATGTTTAATTTATATTTCAAGGAGGAAACTGCAGGTGATTAGGCTGCATCTGAGTTCTCTCCTGGCCTTTAAAATGTGCTTGTAATGCTTAACCGGTCTAACTCGGTGCGGATGCGCGCTAAACTCCTCCATATAAGTAACTGGGACTGCTGACCTTTTGCTGTTATGATGACACAGGGCCCGACCGTACTGGTGCTCACCCTTGCCTTGCAGTGCATGCCCATTCACTAAGCATGACTCAAGAACTTTTATTGAGGCAGCCTCCTAAACAACTTTTATCCTGCAAATCCAACAAGCACAATGACCTTTTTTAGGATCAGACTGGCACTCTGCTCCGCTACAGGCTGTGCCATCTGCTGTCTTGTGAGTGAGCGCAGAGCGGCGTTGTCTTTCTTTTATTTCCGGGATGACTGACTTGGAAATAAAAGAGGAACAACGGCATTTAGTTTAACCCCAGTGCTGCTACTTCTAAAGCTGGCATTTAGGCCGTGCCAAACACCTTGGATGGGTCCGATGGCTTGATGTAATATAGAACCCCAATAAGAAAATCGCCCTCATAACAAAACACCCCAGGAAATGCCAGAAACTGCCCGAGCAGGGGCCCACTGCATGTGCACAGTTCCAGAGGGGGCCCCTGGAGCTCAGGGCCTCCTGCGCTGTAGGGGCTGCGGGGGCTATTCTTATGCCCCTGCCATTAAGCACATCGACAGTTAACTGGCACACTCCTTTAACGCTCCAAACACCAATCAGATGAGCCAAGGAACTAATACAAGGGAATAGAGTGGAGGGGGAAGCAAATATTAACAATCAAGGTAACATAACGAAAGATGTATTGCAGATCATGAGTTAGAATCATAGTTAGACCAAACGCTTTCATAAAGAGGAGGCTGCTGGAGGAGGTGGAGACTGCCAGAAGAGAGTGACCGTCATTGCAAGAAACAATACAGGAGGAAAGAAGCAGCAAGAAAATAAGAGCGGTCAAATAGCGGGAGACAGCAGGTCATAATGGATGTATAAGAGGAAAGAGAGAGTGAAAGAGGATGCAAGATGATACAGTCAAGGAAAGAGAATGAAAAGGAGATTGAGAAGGACAGTCATTACAAAAAGTGGGTATAGACAGTGAGTAATGAAGGAGCACTCTTAAATAATGTGTACGAGAGAGAGTAAGTAAACGAGTTAGGGATAAAGAGAGAGAAAGACTACTTAGAAAGTCAGGACAGTTGGCAAAGAGATAAAGGAATGAGTGAGAAAAATAGGTCAGAGAGGTACAGGTAAAAAGGAGGGACATTTATAGGAAAGAGAAGAAAACAAGAAAGGGAAAAATAGAGAAAGAAACAAAAGAGCTAGAAAGATAATGGGCGTATGGAGAGTCAAGAGAGACCACCTCTGAGCAGATGCTGTCTAGAGAGTAAGATTACCTGACAAGAGGGTTACTCACATTGCATGGAGGGGACTATATGGAAGAATCACAGAAGAACAGTACATCATAGTAGCAGATAGAGAGAGGTGAGGAAAGAAAGCAGGATGAAAACTACATTATGTTAGCAGATAACTGAGATCAAGTAACCCACAGAATAAAAAGTGAGGCAACCAACAGGGAAAAAGAGGGATGTTGTGTTGGGGATAGAGATTTGAAAGGTGATGGGAAGACACAAGGAATAAGTACATTTAATGCATCCTGCTACAGTACCTAGGCACTGATAGTCTGAGCCGACAGCACCACTGCCAGAGTCACCGGATCTGAAGCTGGCTTGGCTCTCGTCTCCATCCCACAGCAACATGTGCAATCCACATCTGCGGTAAATGTAATTCTGCTTGAGGTTATAAATCCTAAAGCAAGTGCATTTACTTGGTCAGATCTCACTTTTTTGGGGGTGGGAGGGCAGCAGAACCTACCTCTGAAAAGCCAGACCAAGCAAAGCAAGGGGTCACTCATACCCAGGTTCCATCCACTGTCAGACATTGTTAAAACAGTTGCCTTTGTTCAGTACTTGCACGGGCCCCAGTGGGGGCTTCTGGGATTATGTTAAATCTGGTGTGACCAGGTGATGAGGCATAATGAATGCTATGTTATCGGCCCAGTACCCCCAGGGCCTGTCAGTTACAACATGCCACCCTTCATAACATTAAGGTAGAAAGAAAAGGGCTGTTGGTGGACTCACCTGTTTGAGTGACCCCAGTTAGTCCAGCGCTAGCTAGCCTCACTACTTCTTTAATCCCCAGAAACCCCAGCCCTTCAGCAGCTGAAGGAGGCCAGCAAGGCCGGGGAGAAGGCTGCTGCAGGACGCACAAGAGCCTGTTGCTCTTTGCTGCTTGCCACCTCTGTAGTCTGACTCCGATAATGGACTCTTAGTGAGGGTGCCGGCTGGATGTGGGAGGCTCCACAGTCAAACACTGAATCCTGGTTTAGTCATCCATCCAGGCCTTCTGCAAGAGCCCTTCACCCTCTCCTGCAATTAAAAAACCCTGCCTGGCTTCCTGTAGAATCAGTGGCTTCCTAAAATGTAACAATACATTGTTACATTTCTTCAGAGCAGTGTCAACCTATTGCACTTTTTCTGCACAAAGAACAGAGCAAGTTGCTGTCTGCTGAATATCAGGACAAGCAAGGTGCAAGGCTGAGGGGTGCTGGGGCCTCCTGCACCATGGGGGAGAGGGGGCAGTAAGCACCTTTGCGTGCACACACAGAGTTCTATCATCTGTCTCTCCTTCACACCATTTCTTGTTCCTTTGAACTTCCTTTTGACTTTCTCCTTGTTGATGCTCTGTGGACTGTTTCTTTCTGCACTCCAGCACTCTGATTCACAGATAACTCCTGGGGTGCCTTTCCTTCCAGGTCTCTGTACACAAGCAAGAAACAAAAGCTATAAATTGCAACTGTTTCTTTTTTGTGTGCAAGATCTTCAGAACTCTGTTACCTGCCCAAAGAAAGGCTGCAGCTTATAGAACTGGCGTGCCTTGCTCAGGCCTGTGCTTCAGCACTCTCTTCAGTGTGGGGCAGAGGGGGCCCCAGGCCCCTTCAAGTGTAGAAAAACCTGGGGGCCCCCATGCACCGCTTACACCCCTGCTTCCAATGCCTCCCAGCCAAGGACATCTTAAGCATTTTGTGGTCCTGAGCCAAACATATTTGGGGGCCCCAGTGCTGTACAGCTTTGAATTTGTTTTCTAGTTTCAGCTCTTTCTTGCCCTCTTTGGCCAGGTCACTGACCGTGCACGCCCAAATTCTCAACATTGTAATATAGCAGCAGCTTAGTAAGACTACTGCAAATATTATCTGGCACCCTTCTATTTATTGCATATGAGATCCTGTTATGATATAAAATAAACTTTTTAATGACTGTTGCATGAAACATAAACAAAACATTTATCTGCAAAAGGCCTGTAATAGACTCTCACTCATCACCCACATTAAAAATAAATTTAATAAAAACGATATTTAAAACAATCAGTTTAAGAATTAGTCATGGTCATCAGGTCAAGATTCTCTGCAGAACAGGGGGCCCCTCAGAAAGGCTGTGTCCTTGGGCCAGAGCCCACTTTGCCTATGCCTTAAAACGTCTCTGCTCCCAGCAAATCCTGTTTCTGGAGCTGCAAACGTTCAAGTCAGCTGTGTGCTGCCTCAGAGGAGCAGTACCCTGCGGTGAATGCTCTCTCTGGGGCCCCCACCCCCACCTTTGTTCCAGGCCTGACTCGTGGCTCTGACTGAAGGGAAACAATGTAAGTTGATACTTTGTTTCCCTTCAGTCAGCGCGAGGTGCTCAGAGCAGGCTGCAGACCTCACCTGCTTTAGAGGGAGAGAGGCTTGCTTTAGCGCAAACCTCTCTCTCGCAGCTCTCTACCAAAGAGCTGAGGGGGCCCCCTTCATTTACTGAAGAGTGGGGGCCCCACGCACTGCAGGGGCTGCGGGGGTGTTTGTTACGCCCCTGCAGGGAAGTGTATCTTTATGGCATAATTCACTGTTTTAGGTTTGAAGGAAGGGTAGCATTAAGGGGTTGGAAGGATTAGATGGTTAATAAGGTTAAAATAATAATAATACATTTAGTTTCTTCATACAAAAATGCGTGGTACTTTTTATTTTGAAAATTCCGTTTCCCTCATGCTGTTGTTCATATTTTGTTAACATTTAACTAGGGGTGGATGGAACTCACAGAGTTTTACTCAGCGGAATTCTCCATGGTTACATAAAAACTTTGCGAGATTCTGTGGAGTCCTGCAATTGGTGGGATTTCGGCATGTCACGCTGTTTCATGCTGACTCTTAGCACTGGGATCTGCTTCTTTCTGCCATTTGAGTAGATTTTCCACTTGAGCGGCAGCTTTCTCAATGCGAACAGTACTGACCTAACATGACCGCCTGCATTGAGAAAATGCGCCGGGACTCGTCCTAGCACTCAGTTTCTCTCATTCGCTCTTGTAAACTTAACGTTGGTGATATGTGTGGAAGTTTGCAGAGTTTTTCTGGAACTCTGTGACAAAACTCCATGAACTCCACCGGTGGAGCACAGTTTACCGCCCACCCTTCCGCTTAACATGAATATGAATCTGTAGTAACACAAATGAATTTCAATCCAGGCATCAAGGTAAACTCATTGCATATTCAGAATGGTTATCAAAACAAATGGGAAAATGTTTCATCCTTTGATGAGGGACAGATGCATCATCATGCAGACTGTTCAGTTTTATTTAGTTTCAACACCCTTGGACAAATCAAAAGAAATTAAAAACTGTTGTGAATTGAAAGAATGATACATAGCTTGGAGAGTTCTGACTCATATTTAACTTTTTAAGAGAGGTTTGCTACAGATTTATTCAAGCGTTTCTTTCCCGTTTCTTTACAGGGTATAGGTGTCTTCGAAAACAGAATGCTAATGCTTGACGGGATGCCGACAGTCAGAGTCAAAACAGAGATGCTGGAATCCGAAGAAGGGGTAAGTAAAATTCCCCAGGACATTCCACTTCATTATATGGGTAACCAATTTAAGATGGTTCAGTATCACTGAAAACCTTTAGCATGAATTGTTATTTTTTTATCTTCCATTTGAAACTGGGACTCCTGCAAGAGATTAGCTGAATTTACCATGTATATGTATGATCATGAGCTTCTTAAAGAATATATGTAATGCGCCTCAAGAATTCAAACATCAAGGAAGGCTATAAGAAGAAATCAAGACAAAGATTCATTGGTCAGTTATTGTCCTATATTTTCCATCATACTCCTGCTCCCAGAACTTACAAGAATTGGACAAAGATGTTGACTGTCATTTCAAATTAGTCATTATGAGGTGTGCAGAAAAAGCACATCAGTAATGCAGTATCTGGAATTACTGATACTGCTGCGTACAGTAGCTCCGGGATACAGGATAACTACACCATTACGAGTTTTTCCCTGAGGAAGTCTCTTGCAAATCAGAGTTTGCACACTGATTACCACAGATATTTCCTGGCTTAAAGAGGCTTATCAACACACAGATATCTTCATGTTTCTGGCAGAGGGAACATATCTCAGAGTGTCATGCATGCCATCCTGATTCAGATGTAGGAACATGTTGGTAACTGATTCAGTATCTCTGCAGATCCTCCAAGGATGTCCTTAAAGGGCCTACACTACAGTGTTGACAGAGAAGTGATCAAGCTGAGCAAGCATGAAATCTCTTCATTACGAACAAATTATGTTATTTTAAAAACACTTTTTCAATTTTGTTCACTCACACAAACCAAACACAAATCTACAGGAACAGTACCATATTAAACTACTTCATCACCCCCTTTGATGAGCCAGTCCCATGTTATGAATAGGTCCATTTCTGATTAGGACACCCTTGGGGAGGGAGGTATGTTGTCTTTGGTTGAACAGAGTACTGTTACCGTCATCATGGAAAAGAAGAAAAGCTGAATATTAAAAAAAATAAATGGTTTACAGTTCAAACTGTAAAATTGTGAGAATGAGGCTCCTAGAAGAAAGCCAAATAACAATAACAGTCTACTAATGTATTGTGACTGACTGCATTTAAGTTCAAATTCAGTTTTTATCCTACAATTAAATCAAGGTGGCATTCTGTGCAGTTTTTGCTGGTACACTATACTTGCTCAACCATGACGTCATGATAGTTGTGCTAATAAGTGAGAGAATAATTCCATGGTGAATTAAAAGTATGTTTTGAGGAGTTATGTGGGACAAATAGGTGATTCATTATGCCAGGGTGGCGCGCAAAGCTCAACAATATATGCTACATAATTACAATCATTTTGCTCGTGAACATACACAAACCTATCTTGCTGCATGAGCTTTATGTTGGATAACGAGTAGCAAGAGAAATCATGAGAGACACACCATCAACCCTCCCAAAAAGACCATAGTCCCAGCTCAAGATAATTCTTCACTTTTTAGTCAAAGAAATGTAGTGGGCATAGTACAAACAACACAAGACTTATGTCTTTCATTTGACAGGAAGTGAATTTGAGAAAATGTAATTAGTGACTTTAAAAAAAATGTGGTATGGGTAGGAGAGTAACAAGTAGACAGTGCATTGTATTACTCCTGGTTGAGTTTAGTTTAAGTATTGCATCCATGACATTTTACTTTTTTCACTGCCTTCCTGTTATATATGTATGTGTATTCCATTATTATGTTTTATGTTTATTTATGATTTGCTTTTCCCAGCTTATGTCACCCTGTTCCTTTTAGCTGGTGGGTGTAAACTAGTGATGGAATATTGGGCTAGCTAGGGTTTATAGAAGTAGTTGAGCCAAAACGCTGGGAGTCTGGCTTCCAAGATGAAGTTTGTAAGATTGAAGAATCAGGTGATCTATCTGCATTCTTGACATTTTCAGGAGCAGAACTACACATTTTGGCATGAGGATCCTATCCTTTCTATTTCAATCTCATTTGTGCCAAATCAGCAGTGAGTTGCTTTGCATTAATCTTCATTTATTTTCAGATGCTCTGTTTCTCACTTATCTCCATATTTCCTCAACTGACATACCTGCCCTTAGATTTGTTACTTCAACTTGACTGTATTTTTATGTACTATTGTTGTAACCTCACCGTTTAAGGGATATACTATTTGAGCAACACCTTGATCTCCACCTTCCTCAAGAATTAGTGGGGCATTGCATAGCTCATTTTCATCTTGCGTGGCCATCTTAATCACCATTAACTGCCTTTGCCTTTTCCTTTTTAACAGTTATTTGTGTGGGAATTTCATTAGCGAAATCTTCATAATATTATTTAGTAGAAAAGGCTTTCTTAAAGTTTTGGTCACCAATAAAGGTGTCCAGCTCATTTCTCAGGAAAAATCTGAATTCCTTTCAAGTTACAACATCAGACATGTTACTTCTGCTCTATGTGACTCCCAATGCAATTATCAAGTGGAATCATGCATTTATTGTTTTGAAGATTGTGTTTTGCTTGCTGTACCAGGCTGACTACTGTGGACTCAAGTCGTTAGAGAGAAATTATGGTAATATAGAATTTTTTAAACTTCCACCACTGGCTATCTCCTTTTGTGCTGTTAAAGGGGAACATCCTATTATTTATTATCTTTCGATGGTAATTTAAAAATGCCTTAATCTTGATAGTAGTGTTACATGATGGAGGAGGAGAAGTTTTCTGAGGTTGTGAGAAGAAGGGTATTATAGTCCAAAACATGCATGATTCCAGACTCGGTCCGAAGTTTCCTACATAAAGGTAGGCGATTGGGGCAGAGTAAAACATCCAACGTTGAGTAATAGAACACTTACAAAGTTTTCCAGATCTCTTATGGTAGTTAAAGTTAACAAACATAGCATGATTATGCAAGATGGCAAGTATTGGAGTGTAATAAGGGTGACCCAATGCAAAAGTGAGTCCAACGCTGTAACTTCTGATGGTCCAACCAGAAAAGTACAGAGGAAGGTAGTTATTTTTCCCATGATGTTCCCCTCAGTGACTGTACTCACCTTTCCTATCCCAATGATATAGAAAGAAATTATAGGAGGGTGGTTCATGTTACAGAAACTAAAAGCCTCAAAACTGATAAAGAGATTGTTTTTAACGGTGAAACCCTTTCTGACTAGGTTAAAGCCTCCACAAGAACATGTAAACCATCTTAGAGGGTCATTTAAAAGTGATTTTCTCCTCTTCCTGTTGTTTCATCTCTATGGCTTATGCTGCTCCACATATGTTTATCATTCTATATTCTACTTTTTGCTTTGTTGTATCAACATTCACTTTCAAAGGAGGGAGATGTATTATATATTAATATGTATAACGTTATTTATATTGTTATCACATTTGATCTTTAATTATGTTATGACTTTCCTCACCTAATGTGACCCTGTTCTTTCTAGTTAGTAGTGATGGAATGTTGTAGTAGCAAGGTAAAAGAGAGGCAGTTGGTTAGGAGTGTTCAGAAGCTGGCTGTAGGGACCAAGTGTAAGGTTTGAATGATGCATATAAAACTCAACATGCATCCTTAAAGTTGTTGAATCATTGCTATACATTTGGTGAAGAGGATCACTGCTCTCGTTAAAGTCTTTTAGTGTTGTTACTTCCCTATTTTAGATATTTTCTGGACTTTAATACATTTTGAATGAGAAAAGGTGACTGCAAATTCTTCTTCTTTGGATTGGATTATGTCCTCGGCTCTCCTTTACTGAATGAGTCCAATTTTCCTATAGGTCTGTAAGTGATATTTAGGATATTTCTTATAGCCCATCAGTACCTTAACTGTCTTTGAAAGCCATTCCTCGCATAAAAACCTTTGTGTGACTGGTACAATAAAATGACTCTTGCAGATCTTTCTTATAATCAGGCACAGGTGTTCATGTCATTGCTTTTCTTCATTAGCCCTATCTTTATTGTTTTCTTTTATTGTCCCTCTTTTTTATCTTGGTCTTTCTTCTGTCATCAACAATTATTCAGGCCTTTGAATTAGATCATTCTTTGACCATTTTGACCATTTCAAGAACCAATTTCTGTGTTAGACATTCTATGTTTGTATTTTTGAGATTACCTGGGTATCAGTTTAAAAAAAAAAATCCTGGACATTTTGCTATTTAACTGCTATATTTTAGTATTTATGTACTCCATTGCCTGAGTATTAAAATCCTGAGTATCTCTGAAGTTACATTGCTTGTTTCACCCAGCTAGTTGAAATGAGATGACCGTTTTTATGTGAACGGTTTGTTTCCCCATATGTTGTTTTACTTCCATATTTGCCATTGGTGTTGCTCTGTTGGTGGCCTTCTTTGCAAGCACTTTGTTTTACTAGTTTTAGTATAGTCAGTGTCTCGAAAATCACTCCTAACATATTTTTGAATCTAGCTTGGCATCTGTCACACTTTTCTTTTCCTCCACTATGAGATGGAATCCATTGATAACGATAACTTTCATCACCAATATAGCCATTCATTCTGAATTGCTGAAATGCCTTTTGTCATGCCGTGTATTTTTGTTGTCAAAGCATGTTTATACCTAGTTTGAGACATGTAACTTCGTTTGGGTCTGGGATGATCTGAGTGGCTCACTTCTCTTATTTTATCATGCTACATCCTGTCACTCGTCAGTGCCAGGGATATTTTCCATTTAAACTAAGGTTGAGGAAAGCCACTCCTGGAATTCCACCTTCTAAGTAGCCTCCTTCTCCAACCTCCCATTTAAAAATACATATCTGTCTGAACTAAACTATCAGTTTCCTGTTGCTGGGTGCTGAAAGGGAAGGGAAGCGATCATTGAAATGATTTATAGGGGATGGGTTGTTTGCATATTGCCTGTTGACCTTCTGTTGTGCCTGTATACTTGGCTGATGGCTGCTTTCATCTTGTACGACAAAGGAAACTGTTTTCTTACCATTTCATTATGGTGAACAGTTGGCCTGTTTCATTCTTAGTGGTAGCTCTCTGATCTTGGCCATCAGCCACACTGGCAAAGGATGCGCATTGGTGAGTGGTTTACCTTTCTATCTTCCATTCTGATTCTGAACAGCAAGAAATCTTTGCAACCATTTTTGTGATTTGGAAGAGTGACCATGTCATCTTATCTACTAACTTGTTTAACCTCTTCTTGTTGGGTCAATGCTGGCCCAGCTCAGTATAGCTTTATCTGCGGGTACCTGAGCGCACCCATGGATCATCTACAACTATTATCCATTACTCATCCATGGTTCTCGTCCAAATCAGTGAAACATGCTGCTCCACTGCTTGCAATTTGAAGCCTGTCTGCTCAGGCATGGTCCTTCCAGAGTCAGGGCACCTGCACTGTAGAATGTTAATCAGCCATTTCTGTACTAGATATGCCGATTGCTAAAAGTGGCAAACACATAGGCTCATATCAAGCAAGTTGTACACACCCATAAATTTGACTATGGGGACTCAGCATTAGAGGAAATTAAGAGTGCTGACCCAGAAGTATCTCTCTCAATGTAATGTGTACAAAACTTTACAGAGGAATCTCATGAATATAATCTGTTGAGCCCTTCCTGTTTTTAAAAACAAATGTATTCTCACTGTAGCATGTATAACTCCAGACATTAACTACCTCATGAAATGTATATTTTATGCAGCTTAAATTATCACAATAGGGCTACCACCTTTTAATTTATATTTATGAGATAAAAATGCTTGATAAACTTTTTATGTTGTACAATAATGAGTAATGATATTTCGACAAAGTGAGACCCAATTATCAATGGGGACCTGGGGTAATACCTATAACAAAAAACACACTGGTCCTTAGTAACAATACTTTAGATGCAAAGAACCAAATGGCGCTGTGAATATTGGTGCCAAACATACTCAGTGCTCTCTTAAGAGGTGATACACTCAAGTGATAAATCGTGATCAACAAGTGTATTAACAAACACATGAAAGCATGGCCCATTTCAACAAGTACTCGACAATCCTGTGGGGTCTTTGTTTAGAAAGGTCAACAGCATTTTCATCCAAATAAAAATGGTGAGATCATTATCAGATTTCAGGGGAATACAACAAGCCTGAGAGAGAGCTGAAACAATAATAGAGAAAGAGTGAAAAGGTGATCAGAGTGAGTGTAGGAAACAAAGGGAGCCAGTACAAGGCATGGGCAATATTGAAACCATATGTACATTATGAAAGGTAATGCAGTTGCTAAAGGATAGGGTCCCTGGTGATAATCCTCAGGAACAGGGTGGGTGGGAATGACCTAACTAAAAAGAGATGGAAAGAGGAGCTGCTTAAAACTCTCAAAATGGATAATACCGGTGAAGGAGAGAGGGTGCAGTGGTATGATAGGCACTGACCTGAGCTGTAAATATGCTGGATACCCCAGGGGGGCTCCAATCATCCTGCAGTGGGAAGCACGTGTGTGTTCTGGGTCTCAAGGATGAATGCCAGATTCCTTCACTGGGCTCTAATTAGCCCAAAAATGGAGATGAACTGGTAGCAGTGACTGGCAGAGAATTCATTGTCCTGAAAGGACTCCATGCTAAGTGGAGTGTGAGAATGTAGCATGCTAGTCAATGTAGGTGAAAGAAAGAGAAGAAGGACCAATAATTGAAAATCAAGAAACCGAAGACAGACTAGGAACTGGGACAGAAAAGGGAGGAGTAGTGGGAAACATTTTGGAATGGTTTAAAAGATGTTGACAAACCACAAAATAAAAGAGCATGAGTACACTTACACCAAAATACTCAGACAGCAAAATCAAAAATGCAAGACAGTGCAATAAAATCATCTGTACATTGTGAAAAGAACCAAAATGGCAAGGGCAACAAGATTTGAGGATTCAAACTAGTCGTTTGCAGATCATCATATGTTCCAGCAGTGACTGTTTAATTCCCTGAGCCATGCTCCTGACTAAAAGAATATTTTACAGTACTGTGAAAGGGACACTTCCCTTGGTAATCTTTTTGTTATCATAGCACTGGGTGCCCAACTAAACCCTTATTATGCCATCTTTAGTACACAAAGTCTTGTATATGTAACCATTCATCAGTACTGAATTATATTTTGGTTTGTAGTGCACTGGAAGTATTTGCAACAAAACAGCTCTTTCTTAGAGAAAAGAAAGGCCTATTCTCCAGAGAAGCAGCTAATTCAATGCAGAGAAGGCGAATAGTTAGCGGCTGTTCCCCTCTGCTGCATCGCAGTTATGTGCTCCTGCCATTTGGGAATAGAAAAACGGAGAGCAGTGCTGACAGGAGGCATGCAGCAGAGTTCAGCTCTAGGTTGACATTTTTGTGTCCCTGGCACAATATGGTTTGTGTTATTAAAATGATTTCAGGCTAGAGCATGTTTACATCACCTTTGCTGCCTCTTCAATGGAAAGCTTTCTGTAGATTACACTTTAAGTTTAGAGTAAATGTATTCATTGATTTATTTTCCTGAATAAAACACTTGGTATGTTTTGGACCAGAGCAGCAGACATTGCAAAGTAAAATTGAGCTTTTGAAGACAACAAGCGAATGTCCCTTAAGAAGGACGTTCGATTCGATGGCAGGGAGTTGCCTGATTTAAAACTTAAATGGTCAATTTTCATTTTCCTAACCTCCCCTGTTTTAGCAATGCAGGGGAAGGTTGAAAAGTCATCTAATGACCTCAGGAAATTCATAATAATCATATAAAAAGAGGAGCTTGTTGGTGTTTTGATATTGTCAAGATTTTGGAAAACAATTTTTTTCAAGTTTTACTGCTTGTGATTTTAAGTCTAGTATCTCTAAATTTAGCTGGCTTGGCTTGTTGGTATTATACATGCTGTAGTTTGTAGTTGGTTACTTTTTAACGTGATAGTGATGTCCAGGAAACTTACTATATCCGGAGAGTAGACAAGGTAAAGATTGATGGTTGGTGAAACAACTGCCCAACTATGCTAGACACCTCAACCGACTGTAACGTAACAATGCCTCCTAAAGCATATCTAGGTACAATACAGCCCAATTATAAAAACTGCAAGGAAGTGTGTTTGACACAACACTGTTAGTAATATTTTAGATTACAGTAGATATATTTACAGTTTAAAGAGTAACTAGAAAATATAAAGTACAAAAAAATTAATAACAAATTGTAAGACACTAATCACACACTGAGACAGGTATTCATTTTGCGAGAATGGCAATCTCGCTATTGTAAATGGTAATCATGTAGAGCAGATGGTACTTGCACAGTTCTTCAATATAACCAGTTCTCCTGGCTAAAGCTTTGAATTATGTTTGCAAAGTTCTAATGTTCACAAAGCTCTGATCTTCAAACAGCCTATTATTCACAAAGCTCTAATGTTCGCAAGTCTCAGCCACGGCCTGTGTAGGGCGTGCCACCGGGCGGTGACGTGGGCCGGGGGAGGGGCAGGGTGGGGGTTGTAAAATGCGGGAAACAGACGATTTCAGGTAAGTACCAAAAAAAAAAAATTTAATTGCGCGTGCTGTATCGCCAAATGTGATGCAGTGCGCGCAACAACATTCTTTTTTATTTCTTTTCGGTACTTACCTGAAATCGTCTGTTTCCCGCATTTTACAACTCCCCACCCTACCCCTCCCCCGCCCCATGTCACCGCCCGGTAGCATGCCCTACACGGGCCGTGGCTGGCAGGTCTTATGAATCAACTGGAAGGAAAGGACAAAGGACTCATGCAAAGCAGTACAGATTCCTCATAACCATGCTACAGCATTCACCAACAACCAATATTCACAAAGCTTGGTACAGATTCTGACTCAGTCATAACCTTCCATAATAAAATGGGTAATTATGAATCACTTGGATGTTATAAGGTTGACAAAGCCTCTGGGTTCACAAAGAATATAGAAAAACCGAATACCAAATCATTTTAACAACATTATTGTGGGGACCTGCAGAGAAAGAGAGCAGCATTTTAGAGTCTCTTTGTGGGACCTAATGTACACCATGGAGACACTACAACTTTAAGGTCTAGTGGGCAACAATGGGGATCGAGGCCAAGGCGACACCAGGCTCTGCAAATACCATAAGGGTCTTTTGATCTGGAAGTCTCACTGGTCATATAGGTGGTGATCAATTGCATATAACAGAGTTGAGAGAGCCAGGAACAATACAAATGTTGCTGCTGGGAGGGTTGTGCTTGCCGAGCAGTTATCACCAGTGTACAATTTACAAGCAGCAGCCAATCTATCAGGCAGCCCGCCTCTATTTCTCAGTGTCTCAAATCTCTTTGGAATGGCTGAGCCTTCCAGAAGGGCAAGGTCAGTAACAACAATAGGGCAGATAGGCAAGCAGAACTTCACCAGGGTTTTAATCTCTAGCCCTAGCTAGGTGGAAGTGGGGCAAGGCTGACTCCACAATCAGGGTGCACCTTGAAAAATTAGTCCATGCAGGCCAAAGCCCCTAACATGATCAGTGAGCTGTGTGGTGGCTTAAGACAGACAGCTGGGCAAATGTTTGTATGAGTAGATGCCCAAGTGAACGAGAGAGCTCCTGTGGTGGCAAACTGTGTAAATTGCCTACACATGTGGTGATGATGCTGTTATTTGTGGACAGCACCCTTCATCTATCCTTAAAAAGGCATTCTTACACAAAGGCGAATGCTTCTGATCAGCTATGACTAATCCCAAGTTCTAGAGCATTGGCAGTGTTCATATAGAATGTACTACTCTCAATTATTATAACATTCGCAAAGGATTATGCCAGCAACAACTCCTTGTTTGGTCTGTCTTTACTCTGAACTTTGGACTTAATATACAGAGGAATACCAAAAGGTGCCTTCCATGGCTGCACTTAATGCACTGCAGAATGGATGAATGTGCAGCACCAGCAAGAGCTTGTGCCGAGTGGGTCAAGTGGGGCTACCTCCGTTAGGGAATGGGGTGAGAAGACCAATTATGGTTCTCCCCCCTCCTGGCATACCACAAAGGTGACTTCGGCAACACAAACCTAAAATCTGAGTGGCTCCTAAAGATTATCGGTCCCTACAAATGTTTGCCAAAAATAAAAGTACAGGAGGAGAATTAAGGCAATGGGAACATTAATGGAATGGCTCCACAGTGTATTGGGGATTTTCATCTTGTTAACTAATGACCTTTAAGAGGTGGTGCTATGGCATAACCTATTATGTTCTGGAGACCTTCCAGAAGGAGGATTATGAGAGTGTCGATTGGTTTACGCCATCATACTGCAGCATCCCATATCATGTTCAAAACAACCCAGTGTATATAAGAAACAGCTGCGAAACCCTTCTTTAACCTATGTCTCTTTCTATAAATCAATGGTTAGCAGATATGATGTGGAGAGTAGGGATTGTCTCTGCTTAGTTGTGTTGTGATTTAAAAAATAATTTATTCGGGGCATGCCTGACATACAGGGGCATCAGAAACTGCACAATCAGTGGTTGCTGGAATAAGGCTTGTGAAATGTGCCAAATTTGGCACCATTCCACTCAAAGTGGTGTTGATTGAATCACCAAGTACGCAGGTCATGTGCATTTTCTTTTCACAGGCTCGATGGTGGACTCCTCATCACAGTAATAACTATACCATGTATAGTTCATGAAGCGTCAAAGTTTGAAAAACAAATAGGATTAGGTGTAGCTTCATAGGTTGGCTCAGTTCTAATTCATTTGTGGGCCCATAAATTCAGCAGATGCCTGAGGAAAGTTATGATATTTTACTTTGTCCTGACTTCCAAGAGGCTTTCTGGTAAATATACTTCCTGGTTAGCCTTCCCCATTTCCCATTTCGTTTGTCAAGTTGAGTTGTTTAATTTAATTTAATTAATATCTTCCCTGTTGTCCGTCAGCCTTCAGGTCTTTGTTTGATTCAATGTTAAATGTCGTATTCATTTAAATTGAAATACAAAAAAAAACATGTTTTTATTTGTGTGGATCTTGCAGATTCCCTGAGCTATCATACTGCAAACTGAATGAGGCAAAACAACATATTTTTGTGAATATTTAAGTAGAAAAATTCTTTGACTCAGATTTGCAGTGTGAGTAGAGTGATGTCGCTAGAAATGTGACTACTTAAGGGAATGCCATCCCTTTTGAAATGTTACCCGAGATGACAACAATTGACTCTACAGCACCCACCTATGCATCTATATATATAAAAACGAATGTATGTCTGTCTGTCTGTCTGTCTGTTTGTCCTTTATGCATTACTACACCATTTATCCCATCGCCCTGACACTTTGGGTAGTTGTTGAGTACACTCAGGTTTCTGGCATAATTCTTTTTTAAATATCGTCTCCCCAGGGCCCTTATAATCTTTCGAATACTGATGTACGCACCAGACGGAAAAACAACAAATCGTGTATCCACAAGCACTCGAATAAATAAATAGAATTAAAACACCATTGATCCGATCGCCATGAAACTTTGGGAAGTTGTTGAGTACACTCCCGCAAAGGTTTCTGGCATAACATATTTTTAAATATCGGCCCCCTAGGATCCCATAATCTTTTGAATACTGATGTACACACAAGACGGAAAAACAAAAATCGTGTATCCACAAGCACTCTAATAAATAAATAAAATTAAAACAGCATTCATCCGATCACCAGGAAACTTTGGGAAGTTGTTGAGTACACTCCCGCGAAGGTTTCTGGCATAAACTTTTTTTAAATATCGACCCCCCAGGGCCCTCATAATCTTCCGAATACTGATGTACGCACCAGACGGAAAAACAAAAAATCGTGTATCCATAAGCACTCGAATAAATAAATAGAATTAAAACAACACTTTGAAATGTTTTTCATATTAAAATGAATAAGTTTCAATAAAAATGACACAATGTAAATTGAATGTTATCATAACGAGTTTCCTTGAATTTCCTTTCTTCAAAGTTCGCAGCAACGCGCGACGGGTAAGCGAGTATTTTATAACAAATTGAGGCCAAACAAAGTAGTCAAACATAGTGCGTGTGCAGTGGCCCTGCCTTTCCATTTATAGAATGCTGATTTAAATTAACTTAACCTTAAACTTTGACAAAAATGATTCATAGAAATGCATGTTGCTTACTCGGAGGCAAGTGCCCCTATTTGACATGTCACCCCCATTTTTTGAATGTTATGTGATGCAACTTTAACTGAGGTGCCCTGGGTTCCTGCTAACCAGGTCACCAGTACCAGTGTTCCACAATTGGCAGGACATATAGCACCCCTCTAAGTCCCCAGTAAATGGTACCCCTGCTACCTAGGGTATGGATCATAAAGAGGGACCATAAGGGCAGGTAGCATGTATTGTGCCACCCTAAGGGACTCACCGCCAAACTCATGCAGACTGCCATTGTAGGCTGCATGAAATGATGCAGACAAAAGTGAAATCATGACATGACACACACCCTGTGTGCCATGCCCCCCAACCATGCATTAAATATATGTAAGTCACCCCTACAGAAGGCCTTACAGCCCTAAGGCAGGGTGAATTATATTACATGTGTGGTCATATCTGCATTAGCAGATATGCCCCAGTGCTGTCTAGTTCAATAATTAGATAGTACAAGTGAGCACGTAAGCCATCTTAAGTGTATGTACTGGGCACTGGTCATTATGAGTTCCCCATCTATATGATGGCTTCACTGAAACCTATGGTGTTTGCTTGTAAACACCTTGTCTTAATAAATCCATACTGATGCCAAAAGTGGATTTATTAAGACATGCACACAGAGGGCACCTTAGAGGTGCCTCCTGAAAATCCACCAACGTCTAGTGTGCAGGCTGACTGGTTTTTGGCCAGCCTGCCACTACACACAAGTTTCTGACCCCCTGGAGGAGAGAGCCTGTGGTCTATGAGTTCAGAAGTAATGCCTGCTCTGGCCGGAGGTGTTGTCACCTCCTTTAAGAAGGATACCTTGTAATTAGCATATCAAGTCAGGAGACTTCAAAGGCCTCTGTTTCCTTTGATATGCGACCCTGGCTTCTCCCAGACAGTGGAAATGCCACCCCCTTGCCAAAGGCCCATCTGGCATCAGGACACGTGAGAAAATTAGCTAGTCAAGAGGAGTGATGACTATCAGACTTGTTACACACCTAAGGTGGGCTACCTGAAGTGAACACAAAAAGTAGAATTTCACCATCTTGGTTTTGAAAGAATTCGGTACACTGGGTTAGGGTTATGCCTACTCCCCACAGGAAGTGATCACATAGGGGATGTAGACACCAAAAAGGTAAGTATCCCATTGGCTACTACCTTACATTCCCCTTAACATCCCTACATTCAGTATTAAGGTAGCACCCCTGACTCCAAGAAATGAGATTCCACAGACAAAAGAAGAGGAGAACGGAGAAGAGTGAAGAAGCAAGAACTGAGGACCAGCTGCAGACCTTTTGCCACCAAACCGTGCCTACCTGCACCTATCCCGACAATCATGACAAACCAACTCATCCTGCAACCATGCATCTGCCAAGAAGCCAGCAATCTCCCTTGGAGTAGAGGAGCCACTCTCCTGCAGCTTGCAGGCACCAAGCAGCAAAGTACAGTCCACTGTTCTGCCGCCCCCCCAGTCCCACCGACACAGCAGCCACCCAGGAAGAGGTCTCCATGCTCTAGAAAATTAGATCCATCTCCCCACCAAGTGAGAAAACGCCAGGACCAACTGGAGCTGCATAACACCAATACCCGGGGCACCAGACCCCTTGCAGCAACCAAATCCTGTTTGAGTCCAATCTGGACACCAATGAATCCAAGATGAGCAGCCGTTGAGAAATGTCAGCACTGTAGGGACCTACTTCAAGAGTGGCACAACTATCCTGCTTTTGTCCCCTCAACAGATGAGACAGACAGCCATGAGTTCCTATGATGCACAGGCCCAGCCGACCTAACCACTCTGTAACCAATCGTCCCAGCCTGGGTTCTTGAATACCGACTGTGCTTCCTTGCTCCCAGGAGTCTCACAAACCAAGCCCCTCGTAGGGAGCTCCAAGACTGCTCCCCATGCCCCCACTGCTGCCTGTTTTTATGTGCCCCCCCCCTCTACTTCGGTGTAGCACGCAAAGCTACCAACCTGACCTGGACACTCCAAGGCAGGTAAAGACTAACTGCTGGTGGTTCTTTGGACCATGGTCCCGTACTACCTTATGTCCTGAATGGGAACACTGAAAAATTATTGCAAGTAACTGTATACAGTATATGCCTTTTTTTCCATAGGAAAGAATTACTGTGTCAAGGCACATTTAAGTAAACACTTTGCATACCTGTTAAAATCAATAACTCAAAAAGTACTTAATTAATCACAAAGTACGTGGTGATGAAATTTATGTAAAAAATATGTATTATTTTTCTAGATTGGTCTCGGATTTATTCTTTTTTTTTTTAGCCCCCATTCGCCTTGGTGAAATCAACAAAAGAAAAACGTGCTCTGGGGTCACCCTTAACACAGCACCAGCCAAAGGTCTTTGTTTTGAGCCAAGACTGGGTCACTTAACACGCAACTTCACCTTCCGTGGTTAGCTCAGTCTGACTCAGCCATCTGTGGAGCAACCACCACACTATTGAAGTAATAAAGTAAAAAGGCCTAATCATCGGACTATATCAGCAAAGGCTTTTAGCCAGTTTTTATTAGGACCCCAAAACTCATTCCTCTTACTTTCATTCGCCCTGTCTAAAATAAACGTATATTTTACAGAATTCATCCAATCCACCTTGCTTGGGTGGATGATTTTTATCAGAGTTTTACGAATCTCCCTAGGGGCGAGTAAAATCATATAAAAAGCTAGCTTTCTTGCATTTAATGCACTTTGTAATCTTCTGAAACCCCAAAAAAGACAAAGGCTTGGCTTACCTGAAGAGTCTCACCGAGTATCATAGACGTACAATTACTCACTTCAGTCCAGAAACACTAGATCTCGGGACACTCCAAAAACATATGAATATCATCCCCCTTTTTTTGGCCACATTTAGGCCATCTCGGCGTGGCACCTTTCCCCAGTTTAGACAACCTGAGTGGTGTCCAATAAGCCCTGTGGAGACCAAACATGTGCTTCCTCCTTAAATTTGCAGCATGCACCGTGGAGTACAGAATGTTACAATATACTTACCATAAATCTCCTAACTGCATCCCCGGCAAGCTCTTCCCCCAAAGTCTAAAATCACCGTCCTACAGGTCCACCGGCAGCCAGTACCATTTCGCCACTTCCTTCTTCTTGTGGCACTGCCGACCATCGAAGACTCAAATTCAATTGAGACACCCAAGTCCACCCCATCAGAAAGACACCAACTCTTTATCTGCAAATATTTGAACCTCAATAGGCAATTACTGGTATTCTCTTGTCCCGTGTTCCAGGAAATCAGACTTCCATTTTCCATTAGCTGACCCCACCTCATTACCCCTGCTTACTTTATTGGAACAGCCAGCCTGTCTTTAGTCCACTCTGGAGAACCAGGGGCGTTCCAAATTGGTGCTAATCCACTAAAATAGTTGAGTTTTGTCTCTTTTCTTATTTTTTGCCACGTAACTGCAAAACACTGTAAAGTCTTAAGATGCACTTTCAAGAAAAATCTAGGGTCTCCAAACTTGAATATGAAGCCTTGTTCACATCCCTTCACATCTGATAACATTGCCCTGAACATTTTTCCAATATCCGATCCACCCGGTTCATTGAAGAGCATATTCTCACTTTTTAACAAAAAGATGCAGGCATAGTAGGAAAAGTCTGGAAGCCGCAAACCCCACTTGTCATTTTTCCATTTAAGCTTTTTCCATGAAATTCAGCCCCCTTTCGAGGTCCAAATAAAGCTACTAATCTTGGCCCGCACCTTTTTCAGCCACTCCTCCTTGAAAGCCAAGGGGATATTTTGAAATAGGAAAGTGAGTTTAGGGAGAATCGTTAGTTTTACGAGATTCACTCTTCCAAAGATTGTCAAAGGCAGATGAGACCAACTTAGAAGTTGCTTACTGATTTCCTTGCTGACTTTTTGTAAATTAGCTTCCGGTATTCTTTCAATGTTTTAAACAACTCTAATACCTAAATATCTCATTTCCGTTTTAATGCTTTTCTGCTGAGGGTTAGTGTTCCAAGCCATATCATCGTTTTATGCTCATTCACTTCATAACCTGAGATGCACCCAAATTGTTAAGATAGTTCATATACTAGTGGAAGTGAGCTGTGCAAATCGAATGTATACAACATTAGGTCATCGGCATATAAAGCGACCTTTCTCTCCCAACCCCTATACCTGAAAGGGAGTATTCCTTCATGATTTCTAATTTTTACCGCTAGTGGTTCAATATACAAAGTAAAAAGAAGAGGGGATAGTGGGCATCCCTGTCTGGTTCCCCTTGAAATTTTAAAGGACCTTGACAGGTTTCCATTTACCAGGATCCTAGCAGATGGTATTCTATATATCAATTCTATGGTCCTGCAGATGTTTTCGCCCAGATTGATCAGCCTCAAAACTTTCTAAAGATATGGCCAATTTACCCTATCAAAGGCCTTTGTTGCATCTAAAGTAATAACTGCCAGGGGAACTTTCTGAACAGATGCTGTGTTGATTGCTCCAATTAGATTATACATAATATCCTGGATCCCCCTCCCCCTCACAAAACCCTTCTAATCTTGGTGCAGGAGATCCCCCAACACCATTCAACCTATCTGCAAGTATTTTTGCGAAGATTTTATAATCGCTGTTCAGTAGCGAAATAGGCCTGTAGGGATCACAGAGATTGGGAGGTTTGTCTGGTTTAGGGATCAGGGTCACTATAGCCTCATTCCAAGAAGTTGGTATTTCGCTGCTTTCCTCATAAATAGCTGAGAACAGTTTCACCATTATTGGTATGATACATTTTCCCAGTATTTTATATATTCGGACCTGCTGCTTTGCCTGATTTCCCTGTCATAATTGCCTTCCCAATCTCACTTTCTGTCCTAGTACTATTTATAGCATCTCTGCTAACTTTGCAGATTAAACGGGGAGCCTCCTAACCCAACCAGCCTTGCACCTTTTTCTTCTGTTATTACCCGATCCTCATGATACACCTTCTCAAAATGGGTTCAAAAGGCCACTTCTATACCCACCCTAGTCCGAAAAGAGCTTCCTGTTACCTCGCTTTTAACTTCCTTTATGAAATACCTTGCCTGACCATTCTTCACTTTCCAGGCAAGTAACTTACCACACCCTTCCCCATGTTCAAATTGTGCAAGTTTGCTTGCCTGCCATCTTTTCCGTGCTCTTACCTCCACTACCCCTGCAAGATCCAACCTAAGGGCTTGAAGAGAGGATTGTATCGACCCCAGCTGCTCTACCCCACTCGCTAATAGCGGCTGCTCCAACCGCTGTATCTTACCCTCGATTTCGGCAAGCTCAGCTCTATATTTTTTGCTTTTATATGATTGGATGGCGGTTATTGTCTCCCTCAAAAAAGACTTGTAAGTGTCACAGACGACTCCCAACAGTCCACTGCCCAGGTTATCCGCAAAGAACTCCTGGGACTCTAGACCTAATTTCTCCACTACAGCATTGTCCAACATAGTGGGCGATCCATTGTCCATATCCTCTGTACCGTGGTCTTCAAAGGGACTAAAACGAGGGTTACAGCAGAGTGATCTGAACGGTGCGCTCCTAAATGCCTTACTTCTTGCACCTGTTCCTTTAACTCTTGGTTAATCAAGAAGAAATCAATTCTTGATTGATGACCCTGTGGAGAACACTCCTTCTACCTCCTTCATGGCTTAAACCTAAGCCTATGGGGGCTCCCTAGAGTCGTAAGAAAACATAACAACTGAAATTATGCCGCTAGACCTGTTTACTTCACTCTGTCTACTCGGAAGGTGAAAAGAAAAAGAAAATAGGATATACAAAAGCCCTATAGGGAGGGATAGAATAAATAAAAAAGGAAAATAAAAAATAAAACCCTCTCTAAATTATCCCTTCTTCAGAGAAGGACTTTGTAACCTTTTGGTACAAGAACGGACAGAGCCAAGGCAAGTATATGGGCAAGGGATTTATTCAAGTTACAAGAGTTCAACAGGTCTCTCCAGGAAACACAAAACTAAAGGGTAGATAGCAGCTCCTCTGGAATAATCCTGGGGGCTTCGGTTTCTCTTTATCTCCTCCCTGGATTCCGACGTCCGTTGTCCAGCTCACCCACCGGAAAGCACAAAAGAAAGAAACGTGGCTGTTAGTGCACAGCACTTATAAACAGATGAATTGGGGTTGGGAAGTGAGGGAGTACGTTTCGTGTATTCACAGATACCACCACCAAGGCTCAAGAGACCCGAGCGTGCAGTGATTCAGATGCCTCCTACGGACCACCCGACTCCTTCCTACCCGGTCCCTCCCCGCTTGAAACTAAGCAGGTTACGCAAGCGGTTACGCACCTGTGGTAGCCACGCGTCCTCCTGCGCGTGGCTGGGCGGTAGGCGGTGTCGTTGGCCTCCTGGCTTCCCCGGCTCCTTTCCTCGCGGTTGTCCTCGCTCGGGGTCGAACTCCAGTTCCTCTTGAGTACTCGGGACCTCCGACCTTCTTCTCGACGTAGCCTCAGGAATTCCGACTTCCTCTCGCTCTGCACCATCCGCGTTCTCCTCTGCATCGCTTCCGTCCGTGGCTGTAGCCATCCTCCACACCAGCGCGCCGGCGTCTTCCTGATCCGCCCTTCTATGTAGTGAAGTCGCCTCTGATTGGAGCACCGGGGCCCCCGTCACAGAGGCGGGGCAGGCTGCCTCATAGGCGAGGCATGAATTAAAGGGGCCAGCCCAGTCCTGCATTGAAGAGGAAAAGTCCGTTACAGGACTGCAGTCTCTGACCCTCTGACAGACTTATTGAATTCCTACGCTTCTCTTTTACGTTGAAATTTCTGCATCTTGGTATTATGCATCATGCGCAAGCTAGCAGGAAATCTTAGTTACACTGTCGCACCAATTTTTTTAAAGGGTCAGTCAGCTGCCTAGCTCCCATTGTTTATTTGCCGTAATTTGGGACACATCAGACCTTATCTCAAAACTGAAACTGTCCACAGTTAGCTTCTTCATTTTTAAGGCCTTAGTGAGAATTTCTTCCTTGATTTTATAAGTGTGGAAATGACCCCACATTTTTCTGGGCTTTGTTTTGTTCTGAGATAACCTGAAAGGATCCATGTGGCCCCTCTGCATGTAATTTATTAGATCTTTTTCTGTATAGTAAGTATGAGTTCCTTCTTTTATCAATCTTGCCACAAACAGTTTGACATCATCCCCCTCCGCCCCCTCAGTTACTCTTAGCAAATGGAAGTTATTTCTTCTTTGGCTGTTCTCTAAAGACTCCAGTGTCTCTTGTATGACCATTTCATTCCCCTCAAAAGAGAAATCTCTTTTTTATTGGCTTTGGATTGAAGAGTCAAGTCCCTCACCGAGGATTCTAACAGTGCGGTCCTGGCTGTAAGGTCATCTATTTTCCTTTCTAGCTTATCACAGGCTGCCCTAATCCCCATTTGATTTGTCTCAGAAATCTCAAACCTACTCCTGACTTCGGAGGTTAATAGCTGGAATAAATTGGAGACTGATTGTGCCCGTGGTTTAGTTGGAGGTGCGGCCACACACTTCATTTCTATCAGCTGCTAAGGCTGTTGATCTGAGTCACTGTGCAACGCTGATGTTGATACCGACTGTGGGTTTCCTAGGCTACCGGCCCGAGGAGATGGAGGAATCCATGCCTTTGGCAAAAAATAGGCTCTCCTACTCCACCACCCTTAAAATACTAGAAGTTGCCGTTTCTGGGGACTCTGGAACACTTACTAGCGTCTGAGACCTATTCAGACTTATGACATCCTCTGAAGAATGTGGAACAACAGTTAGTGGGGCTGGAGGAGGCTTTTTTAATGTTAAAGAAAATGGGACTACCTTAAAGAAAGTATATAATGAAGGCGTAATTTTTAGGCTTTGGGCTTGAGTGTCTACTTTTCTCTGGTTTATTCTTGAGTGTGTGACTCATTTATTGCCTCTGTGAGTACAACACATTCTTAGCACTATCCTATGATATGCCTAGACTGCTCGCCCCCGCTGCCACAAAAGAGAGCATTTGGGATTATTACTTGTGTCTCTGTAAACCAATAAAGGTTGTATTGCTCTCTGCACAGTGTACCTCATTTTGGTGTACTATGAAGAGAGCTAGCCTACCACATTACTCAACTGCATTTAAGCAGGAAAGTAGAAGTAGTACTCCATCCTCTTTTGGTTCTATGATGAAATTTCAACCACAAAAATAAAATACAAGGGTAAAAACATTGACTTCAAAAATAGAAACTTTGCTTACTTATAATACATAGTACAAAATTATTGTGGCAAAAAAATGCATTGGTCCACAATTGGGAGGGAGTTAAATTAATTATTCTAACTCCAATCCAATAAACATTGCGTAAGGTACATTGGAGGTTGGATCTATCAATAAGGAGCCCAGAGGGTTTTTTGTGGAAAAACGGGTAGCCCTCCACTCATAAATCACATAAATCAACAATACCCGCCCACAAGTCAAAGAGTATATGTATACCGTGTGTAAAACACTAATCGTTGTCTATCATACGGGGTGTATATATCACAAAAATGTAAATTGTTTTTGCAAAAATAACCTGTTTTTGCTCATGATTAATTGCTATACATCAAATGCCTTAACAGATTTCTAAAATTGCTTGCTTTCCACTGACAGTCTCTCGAGAGGTGACAGCACTTGATAAACAATTAATTACAGTCAAGCAGAAATACGTCTTAATAGACGAATAACACCACTGATTTCACAGGCGAACCACCCAGGGGAGAGCTGGCAGGTACTCACCAGGTCGACCCACTGTTCTCATCATCGGTGGTCACTTTGTCTATAACAGAAAAAAGTGTCCAACAAACAAACAAACATATATAGTGTAGGTGCACAGGGAGTGATGACGAAGTACACTCTCTGATAGTGAACCATATATAGTTCAAATTGACAGGCACACCTTTCACTCGATACTTTATTATTTAGTAGGGGTGAACTGTCAAATAAAAAATGTGTATAGGTAGCTACTTATGCACACCCAAGTCACATGCCAACATGTTTCAATGCCTGTAATTTTGCAGCAAATTCTTCAGGGCTAAACCGATTGTAACAACACCTGAAGTTGGACACATCCTCCTCAAATTAGACTGTCAAGTGGAAGAAAAACAAAATACAACATCGTGTCACTAGGGAATACTGCCTCTTAATCCCCATTTTGCTCAACTCCCCGAACCAAATAAAAACTCTATAGTTACCTTCACATGGCTATTCACGCTCGTACCAGCCTATGAGGGAGCGTGTATGTCATAGATCCAAACTCCGTCTGTGAGCCTTACTTTAGGATCGTAGTCTAAATCTAGGCATTGTGAAATAAGGGGGATATCATCAGAAAGTATCGACAATACTATATCCTATCTCAAATGTCATTTTTTTTAAAAGACAGCCATATATGCTGCAGGCAGTGACTCCTCCAGATTTCAAAGTCAGACTTAAAGACCAAGGGATTTTTAGAACAATTCACTTTCAATTTCCCTTTTTATATCACGACACTTCATTAATTGTGCACACAAATCATCTTGTACTATTCAATTAAATCTTTTGCGAAGATCTTCTGCAATCATACAATTTCAAAAACTGACTTCTGGAATACTTATATATAGCTGATCACTCATAAAGCTCAAAAAGGCACAAAGACAGCCAGAAAGGACCTTAGTAGCATGACCCTGATGATAGGGGGCCGCTCTGCGCTGTAAATGTCCATGTGTCCGTAGTTACACATTACGCGTAGGGAGAAAACTGAGAAAAACACCCGGCATTTCGCAATGCCCCTTTTACTCAATCTCCTGCCCTCGGGACCAAAAACCCTCTACCCCTGCTCCTTACCGATCTACAGTTCAGGTCGCGTAGCTCATCATCCTCACCGCCCGGCGTTCTGCTTCCTAATTCAAAGTTTCGACGCGGTCATGTGGCCAACGTGACTCGCGCCTACTGCAGGCGCCATTTTGGATCGGGCTAGGGTTGTATTCCCAGTCCCGATCTCAACTTCATTAACAACGCGGCAAAACACACACAATCTACTTGCGCTTTTTTTGAGGGGAGTCTCAATATTATCCTCATTTGATTAGTACCCCACTAAAACATCTTTACTAAATGTAAGTTTTTATTTCATTTTAATTTATTTCAGCGTTTGATGTTGATGTGTTTTGTAGACAATTATATATTTTCTCACATCATGCCGATGACTATTAATCGGTGTACACGTTTAAAATTTTGTTTTAAACATTTTCAACGGAGTCCTACTCCTTATTTATTCTTTCATGTTCAACATGTGCCAAAAAAAGTAAGTCACCAGGGGACAAAACAATAGGATCAAATTATAAACTGCCCTATTCTGCTCATCAAAGGTAAGAGTAGATAATTTTTAGAAGATCTTGTATTGGGTTGGCTATATATAAGTATTCCAGAAGTCCGTTTTTGAAATTGTATGATTGCAGAAGATCTTCTCAAAAGATTTAATTAAATAGTACAAGATGATTTGTGTGCACAATTAATGAAGTGTCATGATATAAAAAGGGAAATTGAAATTGAATTGTTCTAAAAATCCCTTGGTCTTTAAGTCTGACTTTGAAATCTGGAGGAGTCGCTGCCTGCAGCACATATGGCTGTCTTTTTAAAAAAATGACATTTGAGATAGGATATAGTATTGTCGATACTTTCTGATGATATCCCCCTGATTTCGCAATGCCTAGATTGAGACTACGATCCTAAAGAAAGGCTCACAGACGGAGTTTGGATCTATGACATACACGCTCCCTCAAAGGCTGGTACGAGCGAGAATAGCCATATGAGGGTAACTATTGAGTTTTTATTTGGTTGGGGGAGTTGAGCAAAATGGGGATTAAGAGGCAGTATTCCCTAGTGACACGATGTTGTATTTTGTTTTTCTTCCACTTGACAGTCTAATTTGAGGAGGATGTGTCCAACTTGAGGTGCTGTTACAATCGGTATAGCCCTGAAGAATTTGCCGCACAATTACAGGCATTGAAACATGTTGGCATGTGACTTTGGGTGTGCATAAATAGCTACATATACACATTTTTTATTTGACAGTTCACACCTACTAAATAATAAAGTATCGAGTGAAAGGTGTGCCTGTCAATGTTAACTATATCTGGTTCACTATCAGAGAGTGTACTTCGTCACAATTCCCTGTGCACCTACACTATCTATGTTTGTTTGTTTGTTGGACACTTTTTTCTGTTATAGACAAAGTGACCACCGATGATGAGAACAGAGGGTCGACCTGGTGAGTACCTGCCAGCTCTCCCCTGGGTGGTTTGCCCGTTAGGGGTCACTTTGTCTTTTTCACATTTTTCATATGTATCTTTTTCACGCTCACACTAAATCAGTGGTGTTATTCGTCTATTTAGACGTATTTCTGCTTGACTGTAATTAATTGGTTATCAAGTGCTGTCCCCTCTCGAGAGACTGTCAGTGGAAAGGAAGCAATTTTAGAAATCTGTTAAGGCATTTGATGTATAGCAATTATTCATGAGCAAAAAACAGGTTATTTTTGCAAAAAGAATTTAAACTTTGGTGATATATACACCCCGTATGATAGACAACGATTAGTGTTGACACACGGTATACATATATTCTTTGCCTTGTAGGCGGGTATTGTTGATTTATGTGACATTGGAGGTTGGGTCAGATTTAATATTCCAACTCCAGCCTAAATAACATTTATGAAAGTGCATACTTTGATGGGGAGGAGCATATTTTCAATTCTAACTCCAGACTAATAAATATTGGGAAAATCTGTACATTGTTGGGAAGGGGGTCAGAATTACTATTTTAACTCCAGTCTAACAAACATTGAGGAAAATGTTTACATGTTGTGGTCAGGTTTATCTTTTTAGCTCTAATCTAAGTAGTACATACATTGGGGGAACAGGGGGTTGGATTTGCTATTCTAACTCCAGTCTAGCAAAAATAAGGGACGTTCATACATTGAGAGGGTCAAATTTACTATTCTAACTCTAGTCTAAAAAAACACACTGGAGAAAGTGCATAAATTGGTCAGAATAACTATTTTACCTTCAATCTAACAAACATTGGGGAAAGTACATACTTTTGAGAATGGGTCCGATTTATTATTCTAAAACTAATTGAACAAACATTGGGAAAAGTACAGACATTGTCAAACAGATTTAATATGCTATGTACACATAATAAGAATTAGCATAATTAATACATCATGCACTTACTATCAGTGTTATCATATTGTACTACAACACTGCCCATCAGCCACCAATAAATGCTACTACTCAAAAGTACATGTATATTAAACGTCCAAACAAGTAAATAGCAAATTTTAAAGAAATAGTCAATTAACATTAATTAATATTTAAAGAACATAACCTCCTGAATCCTGAATAAACCCTACAAACTGAAATTAAAATCAAAGAAACAACTTAAAATGTGTTAAATGTAAACGAATAAATAGCAAATAACAAAATCAAGCTAATCTGGAAAAATATATTAACATAAAATTTCAGAAATACCAATACAAATTCCAAGCCAATTCCTCAATAAACCCAAATCAAAAAAAGTATACATTAGTACAACATTATTTAAAAATGTAAAATACATTTCATAATACATGAATAATAAAATCAAAAATAATACAAGACAAAAAAAGCAACATAATGAAAACAATAAACAGTAAATTATATTTTAAATTTCGATCACTGTAAAAAAGTACAAAAGATGATATGCTTGCCTTTGATATTTTTGTTCACAATATTTTTGCAGTTGCGATATTTGAGCACAATATTATGATTGCATGATATATTTGAGTCAATATGTAGGTGCCACACCCATGTTTATTAAATGTGAACAAAATAGCACATTGAAAGGTGGAATGGGAAAGGAGTGAGGATAGAGAAGACTGAAAAAATGTACACATGTGATAAAAAAAATCCCACAATCACTATTGTTTTGAAGGAGCATACAATAAGTAAGACGTATTGTTGCACAAGGATAGGATACAAGTGGACAGGAAAAAAAATAAACTCAGATTGTTGTTATGCCCAGCTCTGAAAGCACTTACAAAACTCGATGAGCCAAAGTCATATTTGTTCAATTCATTTTGTGCTGATTCATAATCTGGAGTAGTACAGATTGTTTAAATAATTGAGTTTAACATTAAGAAGCTAATTGCCCATCACAAATTGCTTTATGAGCTTATTTGTTGGGTTTTGAAAAGTCAAGCCCACAGGGCTTTGCTTTGAAATTAACACATTCATTAATATTTTACAAAATACTACAGCAACTGTTCTGAGTTTAGAATTATGTATTTTGCGGCTCTTCTCTGCACAAAGACAGCAGGGTTGAAACAACCAATGTCACAGGTTAATAGATCTATGACGGAAAAGATAGTATGCCTACACATAAATAGACAGCAATTTATTGAATACGACCTTTCATTTTCCGTTGACTAATTATTTGCTAAGACTACCAACCAGTTATGGATTTGCTCTTACAGAGGATTTTTAGTTTTATTCATCTCTAACTCTATAATATTTTGATGAAAATAATAATGTTATGTAAAAGGTTTTATTCAGTTGTGTGTCTTCCCATTTGGAACCTGTGTACTGTGGTGCAATAATTAAACCTGTTGAACTTAAAACAACATCTTAGCTTAGAAAAGCCAAAGACAAATCTTAATGACTTTATGAACAGATTGGGTAATTTGTTTCAAAGTAGAGCTAACAGAAAGATAAAACAATCTACCATGCTTTCTAATCTACTTAATTCAGCTACCACACTTGGGACCACAGTATTCTTAGGGCACCAGGGCGTACTTGTCGTTTGCCTCTACTTTGTGCACCTTTGCAGCACTTTGGTATTACAGAAGGGGCTGCAGATGCTTGGACCTGTCCTGTAACAAAGGTACAATCCCACATTTGCATGGGAGTGTGTCCACATATAAATGAGGATATCTTTTGCCTTTGGGCCTGAAACCATATTACAGACAGGGGTGCACAGGCAAGAAGGTTGTCTGGAGGTACAATGAGTATGTGCCAAATATGAGGGGGCACACACTCAGTGCACAATCAGGGGCACTCCTTGGGTGTGTTAAAGGGAGTTTCACAGATCTTCATGGCATATCCACACAGCAGGAGGAGTCGCATACTGCACATGCCTGTGAGGGTGTTGCTGAATTCCCTTGAAAGAGAGAATAAGTCAGACACCTTCAGTGAAAGGCAGGCCTGCAATACCAAGCAGCTTGTCTGTCTTCCATTAATATGCTGTTCCCAGTGCAGGCATGGGTTTGTGCATTAAATAGAAACAGTACACCTTCTGTATTCAGGTGAAATGTCTCCTTTTGTATTAGTTGTACCTAGAGAAGCTGATCTGTAATTTTCTGGTTTAAAGACTATCTTACAATACAGAATAGAAAGGGGGCTCTATGCAGAGAGAATTTAAATATATATGGTAACGGCCTGGCAATCCACTGTATATTCCCAAAACAAACAAATCTGCCACTTCTGTGCATATTACTCATAATGTACTTCACTTCCAGAGAACAAAGTGTTTTCCTGAGTTCTCGTGCTTGGTATCAGTTTGAAGGGATCAGTCTCATGTTTCCTCATGTGTACCCTTCAATGTCCTCTCCAATAAACCACATCCCTGTCATCTGTTTTCCAGCCCCTATGTAGAATACATAAGGCTAATTAGAATACATCTTTAGAATTTTCCTGAATATTATGAGGATTGTTACTTCGTTTTGGGTTGTCTGAGCAAGCGACAGTCACATTCAAGCTGCTCTATTTTGAACTGTCCTTTTTCGTCATGCAATCACAACACAAGGAAAGCTCTGCCAAGAAACCGTATGAGGCTCATGCATACAACATGGGAAATATTGAGCTTTTGTCTTATTATTTCACAAAAAAAAGAGATCTGTCTACTCGATAGTATGACTGCTTATTTTACCCATTGAAGAGTTTTGAAGAATTAGCCTTCTGATGTGTCATTTTAACCAGCTGATTGGCCTTAGTAGATCTTCCATCTTCAACTGGCACAGGGGTAACATGCAGGTGTGGCCGGTACAGGTAAGAGCGGCGGTGCGGGGCAGGGGGGAAGTCAACATATGACTGAATAGGGGTAATATACTAAATAAATAAATAAAGCCACTTACCTTGCTCTTAACGTATCGCCGACTCAGCGATGTGTTGAGCGCCAGGTAGGTGATTTTATGTATTTTAACCCTGTTATAGTTAGGTCAGGTCGCCACAGGAGAACTAAAGGAATAACCGTAGTCAGAGGCTCGCCAATATATCTCTAGCACCCTAATACCTGGCCTGAACACTCTTTGGTCAATAACACTACATTGCAGGAAAAGGAAAAATACATCAGCAGGTATCTATATGCAGGCGATTACTTTAGGTGGAGAATAGATGCACAATTTATTGAGCCAATCTACTGAGGAACTAAGCTAATTATAACAGAATCTGATGCAAGTCGTGAAATCCCAGGAAGCAACAATTGTTTGCAGGTGCTGGTCTGATGGAAAGGCATTCGTTAACTTCTGAAGGCAAGATAGACTGTGAAGTTAAGAGCTTATGCTTTGACACCCATCACTTCAGTGATGGTTAGATTGCATGTTAATACCAGTGTACTGGCATTGTGGCTCACTCGACAGTTAATCTCCGTAGTACTAGCAGGGGGAAGTTATCATCATGCTACAGGACCATAAAGAGATCTAGGACTGTGAGAGTAGATGCATGTAAGCAGGGTGATACCAGTCTACCACCAGTTGCTGCTTGACCTTGGTGTATGTTCTAGGGCTCACATGGCAGATCCATTGCAGATGACAGACACACGCAGGCCAGCAGCCCACAGCATAAAAACATGAGTTTGAGCAGCCACAGAGCAATAGGAGACTGAAGCCACAGAGGTCTAGCCCTGTGCACAAACAAAGGAGACATTGCTGAAGAGAAGGTAAAAGAAGGTGTAAAGAAATCTGTAAAACACATATTTTCACGCAAAAGATTTCGCTGTCTGCCCACAGAACTTCTTGACCTCTGGATGACAAGGCTCATCTCCTGGGCTGAATTAGATAGTTCATACTGGGATGGATTATTTGCTTGAAAGAACTAAAGTATGAAGTTAACTTCATTCACAGATATCTTAAGTCATGCATGCAAGAGATATACATGCATGACCTTGTAAGAGAAAACTCGAGATTCAGTAGCTTCAAGTAGACCTAGAAAGTTGAACGTGGCATAACAACATCAGAATCTGGGGTTTTCATTTTGTTACTGAAAGCAAGGACATTTCCTTTGTACCAAGGCTTGTGCAGGAGATTGGAAATTGATCAGAGGGGCAAGCCCATTGACTTGACGGTACACATGGGTTGTTGTAACCTTGATTTGAGTTGTAGGGTTTGGAGAGGATGGATATTTAGATCAAGATACAGGACAGGAAAAAACAATCTCCAGTTCCTAATGGATGGATTGTATACAGGTACATGTGCAGTTTAGTAAGCGCAACTGCTAGAGATGGGAGGAAGTTTTTAAACTAGTTAGTTTTGCTTTTCAGGGTTGAATGCTTCTGCAAAAAGATCAGCAATATTGTGGATGTTGAGAGAGGAGAAAAGGGGTTGAACATATGCTACAAGAAACTCATTAACTCAAAAATATTAGTGCAAATGCCATTCCCAATGGGAAACATCCTTTACATCGCATGCCATTACAAAGCATGTCACTACAGCGCATGCCATTACAACGCGTGTCACTACAACGCATGCCATTTCAACACATTATAAGGTAAGTAATGGGAAATAGTAATTGTTACCCCTACAGTATCCAACACTTACCCTACTTTTGCAGTCACTGGAGTGGGAATAGTATTTTAACCCCTACACTATCCAACACTTACCCTATTATTGCACTCACTGGAGTGGGAATAGTAATGTTGCCCTAAAAGTATTATGCGTTGTAATGGTATGCGTTGTAATGGTATGCATTGTAATGGAATGCGTTGTAAGTGTAGTTTCTAATAATGTGTTGTGATGGCATGCATTGTAAAATCATGCACTGTAATGTATTTTGCGATGTAAAAACTGAGTTGTAAAGGCATGCGTTGTAAAAGTTTGTGTTGTAACATGTCTTATTCTTCTCAATGGTTACCATTTCAGGATTTTTCTTCAGAGACAACAATGAAGGGTGTGTTGACTATCCTGCTTTCGACATCCTGTAGGTGTTCCATACTGAATGTATTTTCCATCCCAAGGTCAGGTTTCGAGTGATGGTCATTAAAATGAAGGCCTGTCCAGGCTTAACTCCCAACAAGAAACCTTCCTATCAGCTAGTATATCAGAGCTGTTCTATCTGGCTGCAATCAGACTTGTTATAAAAGGAGATCTTTATATGGTTATGAACCAAGACAGAGACTAAACCCATCAAAAGTTTGGAGGCTAATACATTGCCTGCAGCATGTATGACCTCAAAGATTTTTGGAGGGACCAACACAGTGTGAAAGTGGCATGCAATTCATATGCATGTTTATATTTCCTGGTAGGGAATCCATGTGGTGAACTACTTATTTTCTCCTCCATAAGTCACATTACATCGCTAGATCATGGCCACATTGTCCGTGGAAATAGACAGCAGGGTTGGTGTGGACAATAGAGATCCTTGAATGACTGCAGTCAAGGAATTGACAGATGGCATAATATATTATGTGCAGAATACTCCATGATAGCCAAGTGCATGGATCAATTGGAATGAACCAAACATGATCCAAAAGTGGTGACAAAGTGCTGTCTGATTGAACTAGGTGTGTGATGACATAGGAAAAAGCTACAGAGAACTTGGCTCAATAGCAAACCCTCATCACTAGAAGATAACCATAAGCCTTACCTGTCAGAATAGACAGACTTCAATAAAGTAGAATATGTGTTAATCTGCACCAAACAGAAATACACTATATTGGGTGATAAGATGGGCAGATTACTTGCTGTCTGGATGCAAACCAAAACAGTTCAATCTACAATATGGTAAATGGTAGAAACAGAAGTCCCTCTGAGGATGGGATTTACCAGCTGCTTAGCTATTTATACGGAGTCCGATTTAGACGGGAGGCAACGAGATGCAGCTTAAACTGACTCAAGTGAGGCATTTGGAAGCCCCTTTGAAAGTGGTAGAAGTCATCTCAAATGTCTCCTCTCTGAAGTTAGAAAAGCTCAAGGAGAGGTGGCTTTCAGTCTTGTTCTTTAAGAAGCTGGGGCATGTGTTGACCCCCATTTTTGCACACCACTGTAATTCATTTTTCGTTTGAAAGCTGTCACTGACCCAATGCAGAACATTTGGTTCAAGTTGATTCCCGAACTAAATTAAGATCTATTGCAGCACAATTTATAAAGACCCATCTCTTTTGTAAAACATAGATATCAAGATCTACACTGGTGTCAAAAACCCAATTCTTTCTATCACTGCTCACTGACTGAGTTTAGTCTTGGGTTATCTGTAGTGTTGGCTTATTGTTCATAATTGTTCCGTTCCTCGTGAAGCTTTCCTGGTCTTCCCGAGGAGCGGGAAGAATGTTGTGTCATGCGCGTAGGCATGCGAAGTAAACTTGTTTATATTCGGAATATATACGTTGGAGCGGGACGGTTAGGTGAGCTTACTTGGCAGATGCAGAAAGGCGTTTGAACCTGGAGGCCACTTAGTCTTTGTCTGGACCCTTTACTTGAATAAAGTTATATTTATAACTTAATTACGTGTGAGTTTCTCTATACGTATATTGGCGATGATTTTCCAGATGGAAAGAGAGCCGACGCGTGAATAAATTGAAGCATTTCCTTATTTTCTAATTTCCTTCAGCTTACTCTACGACTCGACGATTCTGATTGGCCAATACCCCCTTCAAGTGGTGCTTTCCATATCGTGGTTGGCCCATTTCTTCAGTTTTCCACTAATCGGATTTCTTCAAACAAAACTTTCAGATTGGAGCCTGTTTTTATCACACTTTTAGCAAACGTTGCCGGCACGACGAAAGCTAGCGCATTCTTTATCTCAACTGATTCAACAATCTTTCACAAGTGCTGCTTTTGACACTCCGAGTTACTAGCTGCATATTCTTTGTGTGGTGAAGGGTGAGAATTCGAAGAAGGATTTTCTTATCTTCTATTCAAGGTGAGACTTCCAACGCTGACTCACACAACTTATTTGTGTGTTTCACATTGCTGATTCACATAGCTTAAGACTCTCTATATTAACTGAAATTACAGCTCCAGGTGTGATTCACAACGCTGATTCACACAGCTTTCTTTCTATAATTTTAGAAATTACAGTCATTGCATTTCAGATTTATATTGTTTTCTTTCATTGTGTTAATAATTCACTTTTACATCAAATTATTTAAAATGTCAACTCAACTTACCAACATTACTGTCAATCCTCCAAAGGAATTTCTTTGTGTCCCTGGTGATCCACCTGTTCCTTGGATCCAATGGAAGGAATACTTTATTAATTATCTTTTCACTATTGATCACGCTAGTAAGTTAACTAATTATAGAAAAAAAGGTCTTTTAATGCATAGTCTTGGTCCTGAAGGTTTTAGGATTTATACTAAATTAAATAAAGATTCTGCAGGGGGTGATGAGAATGTGTTTAATCAAGCTATTAAACATTTAGACAATATTTCTCGCCAAAATTATGCATTGGGGTTACACGTTTTAAGTTCTTCCAAAGAAAACAACTTAAAAATGAATCCATTGATGATTATGCTATGGCTCTGAAAAAATTGACAATTGATTGTAGATTTGGCGTGATTGAAGAAGAACTGATTAGAGACCAAATTGTTATGCATTCTTATGGCTCTAATATCCAAGATAGACTCTGGGTTAATGGAGATAATCCCCTTAAAGATAGCCCGCAAAGATGAATTGTCAGTTAGATTTGCAAAAGCACTCAAAGGTTATGAAGTTTCCCAACAAGAGACCACATCTAGAGAGAGAGTAGCCGGAGTTAAAGAGCAATTCAACAAATTAAACAAGTAATAGAAAAGAAAACACTTCAAATAAAAAGAATTCCGTTGTTTCAGGTGTGATAGTAAAAACCACCTAGCCAACGATAAAAGATGTCCAGCAATGAGAAGTTGTTGCTCCAATTGTGGAAAAGTCGGTCATTTTAGCAAAGTATGTCATGATAGGAAATCTAATAGTCAAGTGTGTTGAAGAAAGTGATCTCAAGTCTAATGATGATGACAGTGATGAGGATAATTGTGATGCTTCTAATTCTGGTAACAGAGTTGTTTTGAACATATTTAGCAACAAACAGTCAAACAAGCCCATGTGTTCTATGTTTATGGGTGGTGTAAGTATTCACATTGCTGCTGATTCGGGGTCACCCTTTACAATTATTAATGAATCCGTTTGGGTTGATAAATGTATTAACAAAATTGGGTCGTTTGTTGAATCCCGATATATCCCCAGAGAGTTTAATGGCGATTCAATTGAACTTTTAGGTTTTAGGAAACTCCCGTTCAGATTCAAACACAGAAGTGCGCTTTGCAAAATGTATGTTTCTAAAAAAGGACCATCTGTCCTAGGTTGTAAAGATCAAAAGAAATTAAACATCAATTTAGATCCCAATGGGATTGAACAAGTTCTAATTTTAGATGAAGGTGATTCTTTAGGAAAGTGTCTATGCAATGATTTGCCAAATGTATTTTCGGGGAGTCTTGGCAAAATTGAGTGTTTTGAACATTGCATCCGTTTGAAACCAGATGCTGTTTCTAAAATTCACAAATTAAGGAATATTCCATTTGCAGTCAGGGAGGAAGTAGCTAATGAATTGAATAGATTGGCTAAGGATGGTGTTATAGAGCCAATTGAGAGTTCTCAGTTTACGTTTTGTAAGGATTTCACTGCTTTTGTGTCTCATATTGGTTGTTTCAGATACACTAGAATGCCTTTTGGCCTAGCATCAGCTGCCACAGTGTTTCAGCGCCTAATGCATAACATTTTCGGCCATCTGGACTATGTATTAATATTTGAAGATGATATTTTGGTTATGTGGAAGAACAATGATGACCACGAATCTAAACTTATGGAAGTACTCTCCTTACTAAACAAATTTGGATTAGCTGTGAATACTCTAAATGCAAGTTTGCTGCTTCTCGTGTAAACTATTTGGGGCATGAAATTAGTGCATTAGGTATACGTCCCAAAGCTAAGCTAGTCTCCTCTATAACTGATGCACCAGACCCCAAAAGTAAAGATGATGTTAAATAATTTCTTGGTATGGTGGAGTTTTTCTCAAAATTCATTAAAAAAATTATTGTAAAACTTTTCACATTAGACAACTTCTAAAAACTAAAACAGAATTTGTGTGGTGCAATTCTTGTAAGAAAGAATTTGAAGACATTAGAACTGCTATCGCTCAAGCTCCTGCTGTTCAAGGTTTTGATCCTTGTGGAAAGAATATCATCACTATGGATGCCGGTGGCAATGGTATTGGTGCTGTTGTTTTTCAACTTGATGAGAATGGTATGGAATTTATTGTAGCGTATGCGTCAAGATCATTATCTCCTGCTGAGTGTAAGTATGCGGTCATTGAACATGAAGCTCTTGCTTGGGCCTGGTCCTTGGAACGTTTTAGAACTTATGTTTGGGACAAGGATGTTATCATCAAGTGTGATCACAAGCCTTTGGTTAAGGTTCTATCCAATGTGGGTATGATCAACTTTTCTGCAAGATTAGCAAGAATATCTATGAGACTTTTAGATTACATCTATAAAGTTGTTTATATTCCTGGGAAGGATAATGCCATTGCAGATTTTCTTTCAAGATTTTCGACCCAGTTGATTGAAAATCAGGATGATCTTATGGAAGATGTTCAGGTCGCTTGGTTATGGGACCATGGTATTGATTCGATGCAAAGGTCTGAATGGGACGAAGCTTTAGAAAAATATGACAATTTGAGGAAAATTATGGAGTTTGTGAATGTTGAATGGCCACGTAAAATTGAGTTAAAAGAACAAAAAGCGTTTTGGGAGGTCAGGAACGAATTGGTTTGTTTAGATGGTAATCTTGTTAGAGGTGATAAATTGGTTGCACCTTTTATGATTAGGGATAAGATAATTTCCTTATGTCATGAAGGCCATCTAGGAATTCATAAAACCAAATCCATTATTAAAAGTAAATTTTGTTGGCCAAGGTATAGACATCGAAGTTGAAAGAGCAGTTAGAAGTTGCGAGTTATATACCTCTGCTGACACATCTCTTAAAACTTTAAAACCACCAATGAGTGATTTTATGTGTCCAGAATATCCCTGGTAGAATGTGGCAGTTGATATTATGGGTCCTCTTGGTAGATCAGGAAAATATGTCATCTCCATGATGGATGTGTTCTCTAAATGGCCTGTTATCAAAATCATAAAGAATTTAGGCACTAACACGGTAATAAAGTATTTTGATGAAGTTTTTCTAAATGAAGGTACTCCTACTTTGATCATCAGTGACAATTGGGTACAATTTACTTCTGATAATATGATCAGTTATTTAAATAAGTGTGGTATTCTCCATAAAACCACTTCTTTATATAACCGGAGTGGAAATGGCTTAATTGAAAGATTTAACAGAGTTTTAAAGGGTGCCATTCAACTGGCCTTAAAAAATGATGGGGCATATTACCAACAACTAGCGATAATTATCGCTATGTTGGCTTAGTTGCAATATTTTTATCGCCGAGCTGCGGCGATTTTTATCGCTTAGGAACCTTGCTATTATCAAGGTTTATCTCCTAAGCGATAAAAATCGGCCGAAACGCATGAATATCGCTGAAAAGTCAGCGATATTCATGCATTACCGAGCTAATGCTCTTAGTCATGTTATCCACCTACTATTGGATAACATGGCTAAGAACTGCTCAGGGGCAGGTGTTAGCTTTTGGAGATATTCGCGCTTAGCGCGAATATCTCCAAAAGTTGGTGATAGGAGTAAGCGATGTTAGCGACTGTTTCCAGTCGCTAACATCTTGGCACACCCACTTTGCATGTCATTAGTGATAAATATCACTGACATGCAAAGCCGGGCCCAAGATGGTCGCTATCTCCTACTAGCTGTCGCTAACTGGTGTTAGCGACAGCTAGGTAATAGGGAGATAATTTTATCTCCGCTTTCTTGGATTTTGAAGCCAAAAAAGCGGAGATAAACCCCCTTGATAATATGCCCCGATGTTCCTTGGGAGATTCAAGTGTTTAAAACTCCTTGGTCCTATAGGGTCTCCACTTCTGGTGCTACTAAATTCTCTCCTTTTGAGCTCATGAGAGGAAGGAAACCCAGAATAAATGGGTTCCAAGATGGATAAAAAGTGATTGTGATGTTATTTGGTCATCTGCAGAGGTCATGAACAATTTGCATCATAAACATGATGAATACAAAAAGGTTTATGACAAAAAACATGGTACTAAAAATGTACATTTGTCAATTGGTCAATGGGTCAGAATTAGGAAACCTGGTTTTGTTCCAAAAGGCACTAGCAAATTTTATAATCCTCAACGTATTGTTCAAATAAAAAAAAATGCTGTCATTTTGCAGTATGGTAAATGTTGGAATCTCAAAAGAGTTGCTTTGTGTAAACAACCAGTTCTTGGAGTTCCTCATGATGTGGATCAAAAGTCTTCCAGACAAGAAACCAAAGAAAAGAAAACAATAATTGTGGAATCTCAACAAGCATTGGGAAGTTTTTTGGAAGAAGACAAAGAGAACTCTTTTGGGAAAAGAGTAATCAAGAGGCCACGTGCCCTGCAAGATTATGTTTGTTATTGGTTGTTTTGTTTTGTTAGGGAAAGGGGGGTTGTGTAGTGTTGGCTTATGGTTCATAATTGTTCTGTTCCTCATGAAGCTTTTCTGGTCTTCACGAGGAACGGGAAGAATGTTGTGGCATGCGCTTAGGCATGCGAAGTAAACTTGTTTATATTCTGAATATATACGTTGGAGCCGGACGGTTAGGTGAGCTTACCGGGCAGATGCAGAAATGCGTTTGTACCTGGAGGCCACTTCGTCTTCGTCTGGATCCTTTACTTAAATAAAGTTATATTTATAACTTAATTACGTGTGGGTTTCTCTACATTATCTTATCAGTAAAAGGCCTTCCATATTCTTGATAATATAACACTGCTCTGCAAGAACTCATTCCTGATCACACTTCACACCTGAAGGTGTTTGATTGAACTGATGAACTATGAAAGAGGGTTTTGGAATGTGGATGGTTTGGCCTTTGTTTCCTATGTAATGGCCAGCTGCATGTGCCCAGACACTTATGGTTCAGTTTTGAAATTTGCATTAGAAACATATGCCCCTTGTTACCTTTTCTCTTTGAATTTCTTAGTTGGAAGTACTAAAAAACCACAAATGGAGAAATGACAATATTATGGGTGAAGACTGGACAGGACACATTCGAACTAATGATCTATACAGAAGATGTCATGGCATTACCACCAAATCCGCTAAGTTCCTTGTTGCTTCCAATGTATGAGCTGGCTCGGTATGAGCAGTTCCCTGGCTTTAATGTCACATTTCAAAAGCTTGATGTACTGAATCTAGAAACCTAAATTGCAAAGCTACAATCTCTTTGTCCTCTGAGAGAGGCCTCTTAGTTAATTATATGACTGGAAAAGAGAAGCCAATTGGAAAGTAGGAAAACAAATCAGTTAGTGCTACATAATGTCACAAATATTTCAACTTACATTTCCCGTTCTATTTGCACAGGTGACTTTCATTCTGAAAACGTGTTGCCTATGAGTGCAAACATGCTCCAAAAACAGGCTTATGCCCGAGGAGTGTGCGTTAAGGCTTGACACCACATCATATGTTTACGAATAAAAAGTGTAAATGCTCATTTCTGCCTTGTTTTCTCTGAACACAGTTTGTAAAAATAAGTGCAGGCAGTAGGTGTTGGTAAGTGCTCAGAAATGTGTGACTTATACATTTCCACTGTGTATTGCTGAGGAGCTTGTGAGAAATCACAATTTAGAAGGCCAAAAATAGTGTGAATCATGGTCTGCATTTTAATCCTACCTGGGTTTCCACGCGGATGAGTATTGGCCATTGGCCAGATATTGAAAACACTTTAGGCTTCTCCGGATACATTGTTTAGCAGTCATCGCTAGCATGATCCAATCATTGGAGCAAAAGAAACATTAAGCAGTGAAAATCAAATCATCTATACTTGCTTTGCAAATCTCTTTTAGATAGATTCTCTCACAAAATATTGATACTATGAGGCCTTGCTTAGAGCTTCGTGGAGCGAGACTCATGCTGAAAATTGGAAAGACTCATACCACGGTATACTCATGGATAGCTCGGCTGTTTTAGAGTTGGTTGTATAGCTAGGTTTCCAGCAGAAGAAGCTCAGCTGGCTCAACTACTGAAAACCCTTGCCAACTCACTCATCCACCACCAGTAAGTGTTGATCAAAAGGCTTGCACAGTTCAGGTTGGTAGGGCCAATTTCCATTTGTTCTGTACAGCACCATCAGGGAAATCTTAGCAAGCTCGGCAAACTTCTGTCTTTTGTGCATAAGCTGATGCATTGGTTACACAAAAGGTAGCAAGATCCAGTGGCGGCCGGCAGAGGTAAACGCGATGAGGCGGGCAGGGTGGGAGGGGGGAAGTTGACAGACGACAGAATAGGTATAGTTAAATAAATAAATAATTCCAATTCTGCCATCTGACGGCTTCCCACCCTACCTGCCTTGCCCGCCTCACTACCCTTACCTGTGCCTGCTGCCGCTTGCAAGATATCAGGTAAGTGAAGGCCATGGCCTCCCATAACTCACCGTAGAGATCTAAAGCACGTCCATAATTCCTTGTTAGGTAAGGTTAAACTACATTTAGGGTCTTAAGGTGCTGGGGGGTAGGGGTATCTATGGTTCAGTTGAAGAGCCAGGTCTTGAGGTCCTTCCTGAATTGCTTCAGCGATGGTGATTGCCTGAGTCGAGCCTGCTGGTGAGGAGCGCATGGAGGTGACCATTTTTCTGGACTCAGTGGGGACCCACTTGAAGATCCTGTGAATCAGTTGTAGTGCGTGGAAGCAAGAGTACAAGAGGGCACTGATTTGGTGGTTCATTGAGTGAGAGTAGTCCAGGTTGATGCAGTGGTTTTGTGCATTGTCTGTGGGTGTGCGGGGTTCCAAGCGCTGTGGGCCACCAGAACTCATCCCAGGCGGAGGGCAGTGGAGCCGAAGATGTGGACTTCGGTCTTGTTTGAGTTGAGCATGAGGCAGCTGTCCTTCATCCAGGTGGTGACTGCCTTCATCCTGTTGTGGAAGTTGCTCTTGGCGGCTGTGCCATCAGGAATGCAGTGGTCTGCGATCCTAAATAATAAACAAACAGGACATATTTGATCATTTATGGAAACCACAGGACTCACAAAGATCCCATTCATATGCATCATAGTAATTAACACAGAAGGCAAGCTTACATAATGCTTCCAGAAACTAGTAATTTTATAGCCAAGAACAGCATGTGAATGTTTGAACAGCCATTAGTTATTAGTAAACTTCCTTAATTTTCAATATTGTCATCATTAGAAGTGTGTTGGATTTACCTGAGGGGAAACCAGGGGATCCTAGATAAAAATCCAGAAATTACAACATTTTTCCCTGGAGTGGGGAATAACCTCATGCAACACTTTGCTGGTGGCTGTTACCCGATTCTGGAAACAAATCCGCTGACATGTCTTGTCTCCTCACAGTGGGTGGAACGTGTTAGCAGGAGGTCTGGTGGGGATTGTGCGTGTAGGCCAGAGGTTTTAGGGGTCAAGGCTGGCGGGAGAGATGACTCCTTTTCCCAGGGTGCTGCAGTTGCCAGTTGGGGTCTGGGCTGCACTCCTACCCAAAGTCCCTGCTTCTTTCCCTGTAACAATTTCACTGGGTTTGGCTTAAACTACAGCAGGTGTCCACGGCCCCGAATGATGGGGTGCGGAAATTCTGGGCTATTTGGATTACCTTGAACAATATGCCCCAGGAGTTAAAGTTCCAAGGGAGATACCTCCAATTGTAATGAGGGTCTATGGCCATTAATGAGGGTCTGTTGCATTTATCTTGGAAATGGTCACAGAGGATGGCCATTATGCTTCAAGAGAAGGAGAACATTGTTTCAATTTGTTCAGATGTTGAATGTTGTTGCGCAAGGCCGCTTTTAATGCTGAAGTATATTATAAGTGTAAGCATTACAAAAGGTTCTCATTTTGCTAATGAAACTATGTAAATGTGCGTGGAATTTAACTGATGCTCTTTTATGAGCACTCAAGTAGGCAGTGGCCTTTAATGGCTTAAACACAATTGAATAATAACAAGGCATGTGTAGAAAGGTTCTCAAATTGCCCTTTAAAAGCTTCATTACAGGCTCTCCTGCTGTGAAACAGTAGAAAAGCATATGTTATAAATTGGCAGACGAGCCTGCGAACTGTGAATCTTCTTATCATTTCAGCTTCTTCAGCGACCGAATCACTCGGATCGTTTGATCTGAGATAAAATCTTTATGCATGGCACTAATCAGTTTCAGGCAGAGATGCGCCAAAACATTATTCTGGCACACTATAAAAGATGAGAAATGTATACCCGGTCATTGCCGGATGACAAGAAGTAACTTACTTGGCAAAAAAAAGTTTTTATCACCAAAGAAGTACAGTGCATCACTTTCCTGTGTTAATTTTACGGATGTCATCTTTTAGGAAATAGACATGTTTTTGAAACATGATTCTGAATGACGCAGATATTGACAGTCCCCATCGAATTAAAGTTAGGAGGTTAAGGCAGGAGTGCCAAAACTAAGATTGAAATCACTTTTATATGATTTAAAAAAATACAGTTCTAGCGATTCTTAAACAGGCATGCCATCCATATGTGCTAGTTATTAACTCTACCTCCTAGTCAATCTAATACTTTTACTATCAAGAGCTAGAATCAATATACCTCATTAAAGAAGAAGACATAAATCCCATTCAAGAATTCTTCAAAGAACGAAGGCTTCGTGTCACAGCACATTTGTGGTTACAAATGTAACTTATTTCCTCAAAAATTTGACTTTTCTGCAATAGCATGTTTAGTAAATCGGTTGGAAATGGGTATTCTCAAAAGAGAAGCCAATTGGATTGTAGGGAAACAAACCAGATAGTGCTACATAATATCACAAATATTTCAACTTACATTTCCTGTTCTATTTGCACAGGTAACTTTCGTTCTAAAAAAGTTTTGCCCATGAGTGCAAACATGCTCCAAAAACACGCATATGTCCGAGGAGTGTGCGTTAAGGCTTCACGCCACATCATAATATGTTCACGAATAAAAAGTGTAAATGCTAATTTCTGCCTTGTTTTCTCTGAACACAATTTGTAAAAATAAGTGTAGGCAGTAGGTGTTGGTATATGCTCGGAAATTTGTGACTTATACATTTCCACTGTGTATTGCTGAGGAGCTTGAGAGTAGTCACAATTTAGAAGGCCAAAAATCTGCATTTTAATCCTACCTGTGTTTCCACGCGGATGAGTGTCGGCCATTGGCCAGATATTGAAAACACTTTAGGCTTCTCCGGATACATTGTTTAGCAATCATCGCTAGCATGTGCTCTTGCACATACCATATCAAGCACAGGAAATCATCCAAGCATTGGAGCAAAAGAAACATTAAGCGGTGAAAATCAAATCATCTAATACTTGCTTTGCACATCTATTTTAGATAGATTCTCTCACAAAATATTGATACTATGAGGCCTTGTTTAGAGCTTCGTGGAGCGAGACTCATGCTGAAAATTGGAAAGACTCATACCATGGTATACTCATGGATAGCCCGGCTGTTTTAGAGTTGGTTGTAGAGCTAGGTTTCCAGCAGAAGAAGCTCTGCTGGCTCAACTACTGGAAACCCTTGCCAACTCACTCATCCACCACCAGTAAGTGTTGATCAGAAGGCTTGAACAGTTCAGGTTGGTAGGGCCAATTTCCATTTGTTCTGTACAGCACCATCAGGGAAATCTTAGCAAGCTCAGCAAACTTCTGTCTTTTGTGCATAAGCAGATGCATCGGTTACACAAAAGGTAGCAAGATCCAGTGGCGGCCAGCAGAGGTAAACGTGATGAGGCGGGGCAGGGTGGGAGGGGGGAAGTTGACAGACGACAGAATAGGTATAGTTAAATAAATAAATAATTCCTATTTTGCCGCCTGACGGCTTCCCACCCTACCTGCCTTGCCCGCCTCGCCACGCTTACCTGTGCCGGCCGCCGCTTGCAAGATATCAGGTAAGTGAAGGCCGTGGCCTCCCATAACTCACCGTAGAGATCTAAAGCACGTCCATAGTTCCTTGTTAGGTAAGGTTAAACTACATTTAGATGATTGCAGTTGGTACTGCACACAGTTTAATAAAAAAATAATAATAATAATAAAACTTACCGTCCCACTTTTGGAACAGTCCCGAGACTCCCGACTCCCGCCGTCCTTCTTTTGAATTCCTACTGCCCTCGTCATCAGGAATGCAGCCTCCCTCCCCTCCACCAATCACAACGCTGCAACGGCAGCATTGTGATTGGTGAGGCCGCGCCCCACCTGGGTAATTTTCTCTGTGTATGCAGCAGCATACATAGAGAAAAGGGAGAGTGGTTGGTGTTGCTCGAGGGCAGGGGGGAGTGGCTTGCCCACTGTTGTGCATACTGACTGTTTGGTCGGCCTGGGGCCGACCAAAAAGTCTGTATGCACAACAGTGGGCAAGCCACTCCCCCCTGCCCTCGAGCATGACCGCCCACCCCCAACCTGGCACTTCTGCTTTCTCGCCGTGCGAGAAGGCAGAAACATAAAATGGTAGTTATTACCATTTATGTTTCTGCCTTCTCGCACTGCGAGAAAGCAGTGGGGTGACGCCCCCACACCCCAATGGGGGAGCCTCCACTGACGGCACACGTGCTAAATTCAAGTTTTCACATGTAATATTTGAATGTACTTTTTAGTTAACTTTTGACAAGACGTTAAGATTAAATCATTCTTCTCAGTGTCGGAATCTTTAATTTGGTATCAATGCATGAAATAACGTTTATTTGGAATAGTGACTTGTAAATATCCTGTAAATGAGTTATGACATGGTAATCTGTTGGTACATTTGAAACGAAAATTGGTTAACTTGTATTTTTGCTAGAACTAATTCCCTATTTAGAGTAATATGAGTAACCAGTTTATGAGTAACACCCTTCCTAAATGAGAACATAAATTACTCAGCCAGGCTACTGTTGCCAACTCTCAAAATCTACTCATCCCTCCCTTATATTTATACTAAGAAGCAATATTGTACCTCAAGCCCCCTTTTCAAATGACATTCGTTTTTTGCCCTTTGGAATCCTCTTCACTGCTAGATGTTTTGTATGGATTGACAAAAGTTACCTTTTACATGCATTTTTATAGCGATGTAGATTCTAGTCTGTAGTATGTAGTATGTATTTGGAAACACTTCCCCCTAATCATCACTCCTTATGTCTTTTAACACACAAGGTTACCTCAGACCCCCATGGCTTAGTCAGATCCTGAAAATATGATTTCCCTTTACACAGCTGATTGGCGGATGATGTGTTGGCTGTGTATATTTGTCTTCTATTCTTTGCTCTCAGAGAGGTCTGCAATGATAATCTGAAACATCTGGCAAATGTCTACATAAATATTTAACACATTACCATGCTTTGTCTCAGAGAAATATTTTTCTTCACAGAAAGTCCAATGTGTGAAGTTTTTTGGGTGAATAATTGTGTTACATTCATGAATCCCTCGGAGGCTGAAACTGAAACCCCACCATTTCACATCTTGAGAAGAACTGAATGAGTTTCCTGTTATATTTCCTAGACTTTTCCTAAACCATGTCCACGTCTTGCAGCAAACAGCAGCTAAGCTGTTTTGTGGTAATCGTACGATTTTCTCACAGCTGTCATTTGCCAAAGAAAGTGTAAAAGGTAATGGTTGCAAAGGCACTGAAATAGTTAGAATTAAGGGGCACATGCATCAATATTGCTTTTTGCGATTCCTTAATTGCGAAAAATATGGAATCGCAATTAAGGAATTGCAAACTGCAATGCATCAAGAAATCGCTAAAAAAATAGCGATTTCTTAAAATTCCTTAATTGCGATTCTCTAATTGAGAATCGCAATTAAGGAATACCTCCCCGTTCATTCCTATGGGCCTAGAGGCCCATAGGAATGAATGGGAAGACATTCTCAATTTGCGATTCTCCATTAGAGAATTGCAAGTTGAGAATGCAATTTCAAGGGTGCAGGGGTGTCCAAAGGACACCCTGTTGCACCCGTAAAATCTGCCTATAAGTACATCTTGCACAAGGGCATGTGTGTGTGTAAAATGGAACTTTGAAAAATGCACTTTAGTATATTTTTCAAAGTTTTCGCAAATTACCATGAAGGTCAACTTCATGGTAATTTGCTCCCCTTATTAGCGAAATCGCTAATTTTTTAAGTTTGATGCATTTCATTTAAGGAATCTCAATTTGTACAAAAATGATGATGCATCCCAAAAGTTGAAATTGCATTTGCAAACGGCCGAATTTTGCGATTCACACCATTTGCGAATGCAATTTACAATGATGCATGTGCCCCTAAGACTCTGGTTTTGAATGTAAAGCTTGCTTTTCAGCAAAAACTGATGTCTGTGCTGTGGCATTTTAAATAAAGCCTAATCCTAAGTGATGTAACCTTGTTTGGGGAAGATGCTATGATGCAATGCTATAATGGTTAGTCATCATATTTCAGGGAAGAGAACATTGTATTTCTATGATTCTTTATAAACAATGGATAAAATAATCTTTCCGTATTTCTCCCCCTACTGGTTAGTTCTAGGCAATTGAGCAATACTATAAAATAAAAAAGTTTAATTCACTAGACCTTGCATCATCTTTCAACTGCAGTTCTTTCTCTCCCCTGTAACCCTGTCAACTAAATATTACCATCAATGTATTGACTGCTGGAACCCTTTCCCTAAGAACCTCCGGTACTATAGAGAAGGGGCATGAAAAATTCAAATATAATTCGAATTTTTTTTTTTGATGTAAACAAATTGCTTTTAAGTAACGTTCTACTAGGTATGCGATGGCCAAAAACTCTACTCCGCCCTGTTACATTAATGACGTCAGTGGCATAGCAAGGGTGCTGTGGGCCTTAATCCTAAACAAGAAAACAACTGGTCTTCATTGCATGGTTTGGTAGTTTAAGAGCTAACTTTGAGTGCAGCTTTCACTGATACTAGAGGCATCAGATTCTTCACCACCATTACATGTAGCAGAAGAGCCTGAACCTTCATGACAGCTACCAGCCCTAAGCCAGAAATAGCATCAGGAGAGCCCTTCTCGTTCACACACTGCATCACTTACAGCTAAGCAGGTCTGTGTATTTGTTAGGAGTTGCTCTTAGCCTCTGATAATTGAGGTAGTCTGAGTAAGGGGGGGGGCAGGGTGCTCTAAATCCATTTGACAATTGTTTTGCCATCAAAGGATTAGAGGAAGACTGAAACGTGGTAAATCCATTGCCGCCTGTAGAAAAGCAAAATCCTGCTTACAATCCATTCCCTTTAATAGCTCCCCAACGAAGAAGTTACCGGGGCCAGGTAGAAGGCAGAAGTAGCAGACCATCATTGCCAGCAGCACTAGATGCTCATCACCATGACTATATCCATCAACAGTGGCAGTGGGTTCTTTCCATGTCAATTCAAGTGATGCTTCATGTTCCCATCTACAAATGCATTTCCGGTCATTGTCCAAAGCATTCGGAAACATACCTGTTTTAGGTTTCGACTGCCCGAGAGCAGTATTACAATGCTTGGGCTTTAGTGATAATACAATTTGAAATGTTGGACAAGACATAGGTCCAGCTCAGTAATTTAATAAATCATCCATAAGGAACCACAAAAATGTGTTTATTTGATTAAGTATAGACCCTCCAATATATGCCCCAATGCAAATGAGAGAACACCCTCTGATGATAGCACTGGTGCTATATGTGAGCCAGTTCCATCTGTATTATAAAAGGGCCGCACAAGCACTAAAGTGGCATGGGTGATGTGCAAAGAGGGTGAATATGTCTGTTACACCCCCGGGGCACTTTCCATACTATGTGCTCACCATGCCACTGGAGTCAAGATAGCCTGGCTGATGAGCGGTGATACCCCGAAACCAGTCCCTGGATGCTTATTTCCAGTCCAGGGAGGACCTGCCATTGAAGTTCGGCCTGGCCTGTTCCCATGGAGAGCAGGGTCAAGACTGATTTGCAGATGGCTGGGTCGAAAGTGGTAAGGCATGGTGAGCAAAATAGCTATGGATTTAGGCCCAGATCTCTGTACTGGGGTGAATATTTGGCGTTATTTAGCAATCCGTCCATCAATAGCTCTTTTTACTTTTATAGAGTTGTCATTTACTTACTTAAGCCATTTGGTGCTTGCTGCCTGCCTCTGATCACATGTCTGGATGGGTGACAGCTGAACTTTGTATGTTCTCCTTAGACAGCCACACAAAATGGGTGCATAGGTATGACTTGAGGGGCTATCCTGGCAGGATGAGAGGGAGGAGCTGGACCCAGCCTCACTTACATGGGAACTGGCTGTATCCTGTCCCCTAACAAAGGGCTGCATACCCCCTTAGTAAGTCTTGAGCCAGTGTGGAAAGGGAGGACCTCTGTGCACGTCAAAGGCAAGTCTTTGAAGTTTCCCAATTTCAAAGGCAACACTGGGTATAAGAACTGGACCTCAGACACTACTACACGTCTGGACCTATGAAGACTCTGCCAGGAAGAAAGGCTGATGTACTGCTGAAAGGGCTACAACTCTGCTGGACTGCTGTTTTGCAGAACATCAGCCCTTCTGTGCTGACCTGCTGCCTGCTGCTCTCTTGCCTGGGTGAGGGGACTAGACCTGCATCACTTGAACCCAGAGTGACTCCAAGGACTAGCTGGCTGACCTCCTGATCTGAAGTCTCAGGAACATGAAAGACTTCCCATCCACCTGCTTCTGCACCTAGACTCTTTCATTTGTGAGTCTACCCTGACAAGCGGTTCCACTCCAGTCCTGGACCCCGGAAGTGGTCCTAAGGTGTTTCTCCAGTGAAACTGACGCATTCTATACTGAGCAATACATCCCGAAGCAGAACCGAAGTATCTCCTTCTCTGTGGAATGCAATTTCAAGCAGACTGATTCATCATCGCTGTGGCATGGATTGAACCATTGCAGAAGATTCACTTCACCGCTGTATCCAACATCTTTTGACCAATGCTTTGCCTTCAGAACTGCCACTGTGTGACACTTTTCCCGGCATAAGGTGCTTGCATCCCTTGTCGACGATGCTGAACCTCTGCAACAAAGTTTCACCACTTATACCAAGAAATTATAATCAGGTAATTAAACACGAAGATAATTTTCAATCAAAATAAATTATTCATTTATTTCAGAAAATAATAAAAATATATATTTGTCCAACTGCAACCATATAAATAGACCCCACCCTTCCACTCTTCCATATAAATTATTCATACAAAACAAACAAGAAGTACATCACTACAATAAGGAGTACAAGAACAAAGGGATTAGACATAAAGGGTAGAAAGGCTACTTATTCAGAGTCAATCAGAGAGGGCAAAGTCGCTATGTGAACATCTCAGCAAAAGTCAACATTTTTAATGCCAAAATGAGTCAACGTTTTGGTCCCTTCAACACACTCTATGGGATCCTCCTAAGCACTATGCGAGGGTAAATATTTGTTCAAGCAGGCGGTTGGTCACACCAATATTGCTCAAGTCCAAAGAAGAAATCTTCCTTATGCAGTAATTTGCTTTTTGTCATTTGTGAAAAGCATCTGCTATTCTCCATATACTCTAGCATTAGCCTTAAAATGTGCTCCTTGTATTGTAAAAGCAACTTATAGCTTATTAATTGATCGCACTCTAGAGGTTTTTTCATATAACAGAAAGCGTTTTACTCCAAACCGGTCTCCAGGGCATCTGACTCTGAGTGTATAATTTCATTGTCTAAATCTACCTTGTATATAATTATTTACTGCCCTGGGGCAACTGTGCTGAACTCTTTCTATGTTTGTCACCCCATCCACTTGTGCGCTTTGAAGGGTACACCCTATCTGTATATAAGATACTTGTTTAGGGGCATACTCTTGTGTAAATGTGAGAGTCCTATATACCCACACTGATGTTTACATTAGTGGTGCATGTTAATTGCTAAAGAGAGTCCAAGATGTGCCTGTCACATGTTTTCCATCTTGGATGTGAAGGATATTAATCACGCCTCCCATGCAGTTTTCATACTGGATCATTCATTGTCCGTCAGTCTCTACACCTTCACAAGAAGAGGGGATTTGCATTTAAACCTGCAGACCCTTTGGGAATGGCTGCATCTTCCCCCTTTTAAATGGAAGCTATGGATGCATATGCACACACTCTGTTAGTGTTAAAGAGGCAGTGTTGACGGTGTGTGTGCATGCACAGGAGTACAACAAGATTTGAAGGGCACGACAGTGATGGCCGCACTCTTGACTAGTATGAACTATTGTAGAAAACTGTTAAAACAAAGTATGCCATGTAGACAGGTCATGTAGAAAAGGGTATTAAATTATTCTTCAAGATACAGCTTCTGTTACAGGTTACAGGAAGATGGTATGTTCCATGTAACGCCCCACCAGCAGCAGCCTTCTTGCTGCTCAGCCCAAACACTCCAAATGACTCACCTTTCTTCAAGCACAAACACTCCAGCATTCTAGTGACCTCACCACTGGCTGGGCAACAAGGCAGAGAACAACAATGGGGTGGGTGCATTATAGTAGCCAGTAGATAGCAACAGAGACACAACCTCCCTCATACAAGGGCCAGGGAACCTCCATGAATACATCGCTTCATCCCTGTCGGCTGTAAATTCTCCTATGCACATTAACAGGGATTCTTAACCCATGTGCATGAGTCTCCACAAAAGAGTCCTGTATCACTATTGCTAACGTGTCCTCAAAAGATACAAATATTAGAGCATTCGAGAGTAGAAATTATGAAGTGAAACAACGTGCATAGAATATCTTTAATTCTTCACCAAGTAATCCTTCCTGATGTTCTTGGTTTTATGCAAATGTGTCACAGGAATACCTTCAAGCCACTATAGAATATGTTGGGCCCACGCTGCATGGAAGAGCTTACACTACCTAGCAGGTATACCATGCATGTCAATACCCGCACACCTGCCTTACCCTAGCACAGACCCTAGCACAGACCATATTGTCACATTTAGCCTAAAAAACAGAATGGATTGCACTAGAATATGGCTGCTTATACAAAACAAGCCATTCTAATTCTACTTTAGAAAATAACAATAGACGATTATTGTCGATTGTGATTTTTTGGGTTCAAATCTCTTCCAAACTGTGATATGTGTACATGGTGCATAAATGCTTGCATCCATGCCGTGTGATGAAGACTGAACTCCAGACAGTGTGACAGTGCCAGTGTGCTTTTAGTGATGGGGACTGATGCATAATTGTAGCCACCGAGATGTGCAGCTTCCAAACTGCGAGCCAGAGCCCCCTTCTTTTAGACCAAGATGACTGAAAACACCTGCACTTTTCAGCCAGATGCAGTGTAATTGTAGGCTTTGAAAAAAAACAGAAAGCAAAGGTTCATGCTGCTGGTAGCTAGGAGGGGGTGACAATCAGCCGAATACGAAAACCAGCATGGGGGGATAGCTGGGTGGGATTCTGTTGCTATGGCAACCTGGCACTTTCTCAATGCGGAGAAAACACAGGACAAAGAAGGACACATCAAAACGGAAAGGGCAAATTCCTCTTTAAATATCTCTCTTCTTCTTCCTCTGATGGTTGCAGCGGTTCCAACTCAGTTAGTGTACCTGATAGAAAACAAAATCCCCCTTTAAAGGCATCATAACAAAGTAACATTTAAACTGTATAATTTATCCTCTTCAACATAATAGTAAAAACGTCGTCCAAATACATAATAAAAAACATCAGTTCGATTTCGCTGTCTGGATTTTATTTGAATACAGTCCTCAAAATCAGTACTTGGTGGTGCTTTGGTCCAAACCCTCCTCCCTCCCCACTAATCTCTCCCCCCCCCCCCCCTTACATCCCATTTGAATCAATACCAAACAGTAACATTATGATTTGCCTTCATGGTACTTACAATGTGGTCCAATTAAATACAAAGATAATGTTATTAAATGTTTCGTTTATAGCTACTAGAGAGTAGTGATATATAGTCTAGTTTACAGCTACTAGCGAGTAGTAATACATTGAAACTTTTGCCAAATTTTTATATTATTATTTTAACTTGTCTGTTGAGATGGCATGTGTATGATAGAAAATTTGATTATAGCACTTACATGTCGGATTTGTATTTCGACAAACACTTGCTGTCCCACGGGTGTCTCGAGATTTCGAGATTCGGGCTGAGGAGTGCATTACTTTCAGCTTGCAATTAGAGCGTTCACCTTGTCTGCTATGAAGGGTAACGTGTAAATTGTTAACATGGCATTTCCAACTACAACATGCGCCTCGTTAACATGCATAATATATAAAACATAAATCAGAACATTTTCATTTGTAGGAGAACGTCTACCGTGGGCGACTCACAATCCTTTGGGTTTAAAAAACACATCAGCGCTAGACGCACCATATGTTCCATGTCCTAAGAGATAGTGCGTCCGCGGAGTGATTTCCGCCTGCTCTGTTGTTGTTTTGCGCACGTCGAGCTCGCGCCTTCGAACATTAAGAGCACAGAGTAGTGAAAGGGGGCGGGGACCCAGGAGCTGCCGTGAGATTTATTGCTCCATTAGATACAGCGGGGGATTCCTGCCTTACAGTACGGAGAGCCATAGATGGGCTTATTATCCCTGGATAATGCTGGTGTCTTCGCACTGGACACCAATTGATTCTCACTACAGCATTGACTGTGGGCATTGAAGCTGAAAAATGCAATCCACTCTGGCTGTGCTCGTTTGCTATTCTTCTTTCCGAGGGGGAGGATGAATGAAGCTGTGCACTTCAGTGATTTGAGAAGGACCAGTGAAGAAAAGCTAGTGCTTGTCTGAGAAACGTGCATGTAAAGCGAGACACTTTCTTTTCAAAGCTTCCACCAAACAACACACAATTTATTTGTTTATGCGTTTTTATATAGCCCGTGCTTCACCCGAAGGTCTCAGAACGCTTTACAATAGAACCAGTTACATTACATCAGGACTTCAAAGTTATCATGAATTACATAGCTGATACAAAACAGTTACATGCTTCTAAACACAAAAAGAAAACGTTACAAAGGTGTGCAATTTAAACTAACAGCGTAGATATAATCTGCCAATATTGACGGGAAGTGAGCACAAAGAATATAGAAATAGCATAATGATATTATATAGGATAGCACTGTGATATCAACAATATTATAACAAACCAGAGTACCGGTTAACGCGTGTTTGTGTCATGACTGTTCACTGCATTGTCCTTTTGTTTGTTACTATGCTCATGCTCACATTTAACCCTTCACTGAGACCTTTCATCATTACTTAAAATATTGCTTCTTTCTGTATCATTACTCATTACAGTTGCCGCAGAACTACTCATCGGTCGTTTGCCTGTTAGTGAATCAGGCATGCACAGTCTGTGCAGCTGGCACTTTACATCCAATAGGGGCAGACAGGGAGGCACACATGGCATTGCAGTTTGAGCCTGCCTCAGCAATGCTGACCACACTAGAAGCAATGTTCACTGCTCTCCCAGCCTTTGCCTTCTTGGAAGTACTTTGCAAACATTGAGAGCCCCCTGATCTCCCCAGCACTCAAAGGTTAAATACCTTTGTACCCAGGCAGTGATATGTACCCCCGTTTAGGTTCAGATTATGAAAGGTTTGGAGTAGAGGGCAGCTAACACTGCTCCTGGTATTACAGAGAGCAAAAGTGACAATACAAATTGATCCCTTGTAGGCCTCTATGCACTATGGCATCCCTTTAGGAAATTGGTGCCTATGCACTGAATTCTTCATGCGAACCTTTAATCTCATTGAATTTATCGGTGTCAAAGCACTCCAGATATGACCTAGAGGGCTTGTCCCATGTAAAACATGTGGTATTACCACAACAGGGAATACCAGATGCAGTAATACTCTTTCTCAATCAAATCTTTCTCCTCTTTTTTACTGCTATGATCATCATCTCATGTTTGGGGCTATCTTTTGTCAGCTTTCTCCCTCGAGTACTCTGCCTTTCTCCGTACTCATTTTGAGTGCTCCTGCCTTCTTGAGATTGCCTCTCTGAGTATCTGCTCACCGCAGTGTTGTAGACTAATGAAGGATGTGTGCGTGTCCTTCAAAATGGTGGTTTACATTTTTTTTTACCACCCACTTTTTGTCACTTTTTTCACTTTCACTACTAATTTATTCATTGTGAGAGCGGTCCTGAAAAAAGCCCTATCTAATCTTGTCATGGGCTGAAACATGTAGAACGGCAGACAACTAATACGCAACTGCTTTTACATTATCCACTCATCATTTTTAAACATACCTTGGACCATTGGTAATAAAGTAATTATCAGTTAGAGCCCCAGAGGTATTTTTCAAACCACCACTTCATCACATTCACACACAAAAAAACCCAGCTCCACTGTAACCTGGTGTCGCAGCACTGCTGAGTAGCATTCGGCTACTCAGCAGGGAACCTGATGATGAAGCATGATACCAACTAGGTTAGTGTTCGAGGGTTCTTTTAACAAACCCTTGTGGTGCCAGGCACTCCAGTGTCGGACAACCTGCTAGACTGGCCCGCCCAAGTTGTTTAGTAATACTTACCAGGGGACAAGAACGGCCCGTTCACAGTCCCAGCACTCCCATTTGTTTATCCGACTAATGAAGGATGGTCATCAACTTACTAATACTGATTGGGCTGCTTTAAAGTTCTACAATCCCTCAATTGATATCCTTCTTAGGGCCCTCAGCATGACTGTGATTTAGTCTGGGTTTTCTGTTTGCCGTTTTGGGTCATCTTAACAGCTGTTCCTTTACCTTTCGACAACCTGTCTGTCTTTGGCTTAAAATGCAAATTTAGTTGTATCACTTATCTAAACATTTTGGGGGTATATTGTTCTGAAATATATTAGTCAATTCATGTTCTTTCAGAGTTGATGCCATAGTGGCAAGATGATGGCATATGGCCAATGGAGCCACTTTGCTCACAATGTTCTGAAAACAATCAAAGAGACTGCATCAACATTTCCTAGTAATATCATGCCCAAATTGCCATTGTGTATTTGCCCAACTAATGCACTCCTCAATTGGTGGTACTATTTCAATGGGAAGATGCAAAGTCAGGATACTATGTTTTTCACTGTGCTTCATGTGAAGGTGCATGGCTTCTATTTGAGTTGTTTTGCGAGCAATCTAGTAAGGGCACTTTAGGTGGGCACTTTTCCCACTCGTTTTATGGCAGATGCACCATTTACAACTACGTATTCACATTTGTCTCCCTCATCTGTAGCATGTACTGCTTATGTTGTTGATTCACGGTCATTACATCTGTCAATAGCTCTCACATGATCTGCATTTCAATTATCTAGGTGTGGACGAGACATGTACCCTGCTAAAACAGACCATTACTGTCCCATAAGACTGAATGGTCCCATTCTAACTGCCTCTCTTATGTGTCATAAATCACTGTTATGTTATGTGAATTTGTAGAGTGCGGCTAATCACTGGTGAGGGTATCCAGGCACTGAGTAGGGCAGGCCTGGGGGAGGGGGAGGAGGAGGAGATCATTCCTGTTTCATCTGGATGAGCCATGTCTTGAGGTTCCTTTGAAAGTTCATTAGCGAATGGGAGGTTCTGAGGTGTTTCGGGAGGTTCTTCCAAGTCGTGGCGGCGTGGTACAAGAAGGAAAATCCTTTACTTCCAGTCTTCTTGATGCTAGGGAGGTGTGCTAATGCCTGGGATGAAGTTTGAAGGTGTATGGTGGGTGGGTAGAATTTGAGGCAGTGGTAGTGATAAGCTGGGCTTGTTTTGTAGAGAGCTTTGTAGGCTTGGGTGAGTAGCTTGAACTTATATTGTTCATGGACGGGGAGCCACAGGAGATTGTTGAAGTGTGGAGAGATGTGATTATTTCATGGGGTGTTCTAGATGAGTCTAGCAGTGGCTTTCTAAATGGTATGGAGTAGGCTTAGGATATTGGTTGGGATTCCGATGTAGAGGGCATTTCTGTAATCTGGTCCACTTGTGATAAGAGTCTAGGTGTCGTTCATCTGGTGTTTAGTGGGATCCACTTGAAAATCTTTTGCAGCATTCGTAGGATGTGAAAGCATGATGAGGAGATGGCGTTGATCTATCTGCTCATGGAGAGGTTGGTGTTGAAAATATGTGGGAATTTTCTTGGATTCATATGGAAAACATCTACCAGGAGGTCTTTTTGGTTTATATCCAGCAAAATGTGTAGCATATGCTTCAGACTGGATAAGCTTCACTTGCTTTAACAACAGTATACCTTCATCTCTGTAACCAAGAACCCTCCTCACATCAAATGTTCAGTAACCAGGTTAGCACATTAACACATATCGCTATGTATCCATCTGCCATTTCAGTACAGATTCAAAGTGTGATTCAAAGAGTATCCTTTTAGTAGTTGAGCTTAACACAGGCTTGTGGCAAAACAAGGGTTTCCTGTCTGACTGGAGGGAGGAATTCCATAGCAATATCAAATGGACGTCTCATTGTCTTGGTGCTTATTCTCACACGTGGCCCCCAGGGTACTCAGTTTATTAGGGCCCCACTGATGGTACCACTATGCATGCCAACTCACTCTTGGTCAAATTCAATAGATAGCCCTTCACCCCCCACAGCGCAGGCATACCAACTTTCCATCTGGTTTGGGGAAAATGAATATGACACGTTACATTGCGTGCAATACAACGCATGCCATTAAAATGCAGTCATTACAACAAACCGGGTTGTTACATCACATAGCATTACAGCACAAGTTGTTACAACGACTTGCTGTAGGGGGCGCTGGATGTTGAAATAGTATAATTTACTATTCCAACTCCAGTCTGTGCAACAGTAGGGAAGATGTTGGACTTTAAATCCAACACCTTCTGCCCCTTAGAGGGAGTAGTTGTAACAACTTGCATTGTAAATGCTTGCGAAGTAACAACACAGTTGTTGTAACTACCGCGTTGTAATGGCATGTGTTGTATCACATGCGATGTAAACAATGTCTCCTGGAAAAATGGGCAGATGTAATGTTAACCTCTCCCAAATCTACCTGGAAGGGATCCACACTGCGAACAGACATTACATGCCGGAGACCAGAGACATTTCTCTCGCTACTCTATTCCAATGGAGAGCACACACACAAGACCACTGTACCAGTTTTATAAAATGCTTTTTTTGGAAGCCAAGCTAGTACAGAATAATTGCAGCATTATAGTAGCAAATTTCACTATATTTGTGGTCATGGAAAATGAAAGGAATGTGAGTAGTATGAACAGAAGCAAAGTGTTATGCGATATAATTTCCCTTTCGACTGAGCCTTTGCTAATTAGAATTAGCACCTAAAAATGTGCCATTGGGTGAGGTGCAGTATGCAATCACAAACCTCTTTGGTATGGGCAGATTGCCATGTGCCCTTGAGGCCAGGCTCTCTTTGTGCGATCCGAATGTGTTAACAGCCACTGTCTTCAGCAATGAAGAAACAGTCTGCCTGGAATTCAATATGGGGCTCTCTGCCTAATGCTTTAAAGATGCTGTTTCACAAGGCTATTTTGAGAAATCCTTCCCTTACTGTCCGCAGTGAGACAATGTGTGTAGAATTTCATGGAGACTCTTATAGTCCTACCTATGAAAATCCATAAAAGCAATCAGTAGGCCTAAACTAAAACACTACACAATATATGACCCATAGCCACACTATGATAATGTATAAAAAATAGGCAACCTATTAATATATAGTTATCATCATCATAATATTGTAATAGGAATCAGCATTAGCAATACATTATTGGGGGCCCTGAGGTTGGGTCTCATGCTGTGTGACCCGCAGCTGCCTCCATTTCATAGATTTCATAGATTGGCTGGACCCTTCCCCTCAGGTGTCTATGGCCTCATTCTTACATGTTCATCTCAGGGTATCCATTGCAGTAGAATAAACTGACAACATATGCATAAGGTTGACTATTGTATCAATGTACGTTAATATCAATATTAATTATGTTTTTTATTTATCACCTGCTTCCTTTTTTACATATACATTTATTATTTTTTCCACAGAAGATAGCTATGAAGCAACAGGGACATGATATTAGGACAGTGCAATGGTCTGGATATGATACAAACAGTGGAGAGTAGAGCAGTAGAGTAACTATTCCAGACCAATTATGCATCACTCCAGGGGCCGTATTACACATACAGTGCAATTTCCTTGATTGCACTGGGAGCACCATTTAAATTATGTGCACAGCGCAATCAAAGAAAATGCACCATATATGGGTGAATATGCTCCTCCCAGGGCAGCCGCGGACTTACGCTGCCCTGGGGCAGCACATTCATGTGAAAAAATGGAGCGGCTGCTTTAAAGCAGGTTATCCTTATTGCATTTTTGTTGTTTTGGTCTTGTTTTGTTCAATAAATTAAGCTCTAATTTTCTAACTAGGTGTGGTATGTTTTTGCATTGTGTTCGCACTGTTCTACTGTTTAAAGTGTTGCACAAATACTTTACACATTGACTCTTAAGTTAAGGTAAGCCTGGCTTCTCTGTGCCAAGCTACCAAGGAGTGAGCACAGGTTAATTTAGGGTGTGTATCTGACTTACCCTGACTAGGATTGTTTTTTCTGCTTGAACAGAGTGCGTACCTCTCCAACCAGAAACCCAATTTCTAACAGGTAGGATCGAGCGACCCAGGTCACAGTTGAGGACCAGGTTATAGTCTCCCCCACAGACAGACTTGCAAGGTGCAACCTCCAGAACCTTGTACCTGCCCTCTGGGTCTGTATGTGCACAGGACACTGTGATTGGTGCCCTTGGTGTGATACATACCAGAACTCCCCTAACATATGCTGAGTACCCAGTGCCATAGATCCGTCTGTGCCATTGCCGGGACAGCTTGTGATGATCAGAGGGAGTCACGTGTGCTTCCTGGTGAGAATCAACATGTAGTTTTCTTCTACGTAGGAAAGAGTAAACCTTGTTTTCCTTGGCCAGGGAGCCTAGCCGTCGAACATTCCAGGATTGAAAATTGTACTTGTACACAATGGTCATAATCATGGTGAAAGTGGGGCAACGACAAATAGAGAAAGCGGAGTGGAAATGTGGGCCAACTGTCCTCCATCTCATATAGCGATGTGGAGTGTTACGGAAGCAAACCAATGGGCGGTGTGTGTGAGTGTCTCCCTCTACCCCAAGTCCAGACATAACATGCCTCTTCAATCGTAACCATCTCAACCAAAAACATCAACATTACAAATAACATTCTATAATACTTGCATAGTCGCTGTGTTCTGTGGGGGTAGGTGTCAGAGCAAGTTTGTAAGTCACAGCCCTTACCAGCATACCCAGGAGAGAAGCACATCCCCGGGTCACACAGTCCTACATCTCTGAAAGGAGGCATAGGTTGTTCATATGGTCTGTAGTTTTCTAGATCAAGTCTCCCACAGATCCGGTTATAACTGCAGGGCCCTTCAGTGGGTAGTCCTGCCCTCCTTCCAATATACTGTGCCTCTCCAGTGTGTCTGAGTCACTGGACCCCGCCACCGCAGGGGCAACCTTTCGAGATCTGATGTCGGACACCAGAACCGCCCTCTCCACAGCCACGTGTTGCTAAGATAGAGCCCTGGGAGGCAGCCATACTCTCTTTTTTTACATTTCCTGGTGTGTACAACCTCCCATTCTGGCCTCCGAGCAAAAGAGATGTAATGGCCTTGATTACCCAACAAAGTCCAGACCTCTTCCAGGCTGGAAAAGAAGAAAGTCTTTATTGTTACCATTACACCAAGTTTCGCCGGGTAGGTCAGTCCAGAGGTGATGCCCAAGGTTTGTATCATTTGTTTAGAACCTGAGAAGCTTAGGCATTTATTCTGCAGTTGGGATGTGTAATTTGAACTAAGGTGTATCTTGTGATTTCAAGGTCCCAGGGGCGTGTGCAGGAGCACATTGCAGGATATCATCTCAGTCACAATAATTCAGCAGCCTGGCCCCCATTGGCGGGTGTGATGGGACCCTGTGGGCCCTTTCCGCTATGAAGTAATGGGATTGGATGTTGGTGAGCACAATTTTAAGCAGCCAGTCCTCCAAAATCGGCTCAGCCGAGTGACTCTTGGTGTGCTCAGGCAGTCCCACTATCCATATGTTATAAAGGTGGGAATGTCCCTCTGCATCATCTGCACAATCTTGTAGCAATCGTAGGTCATGGCTCATGTTCTACATCTGCTTCTGCAGGTCTGTGAGCGTTGGCCTCAAGCTGGCAGTAGTAGACTCAACTTCTCCCACACTGTCCGCCAGCTTTCTGTGACCTGCCTGTAGGAGGCCCACATCAATTGCTTTGGTGTCAATCTTCTGCTCAAGGGCCATGCAGTATTCCCATATAGCCTGCAGTATAGCCTCCACACTACCTTGCCTCATCTCATCTCCCTATTTTACCACTGTTAGGCCCACCGGCCTATCTGCCCATAGGCACACTCCCCCAACCACCGGCTCCTCCGCAGGCACCCCTCGCTATTGGTTTGCCCATAGCGCCAACACCGTCTGGGGCCACCTCAGCTTTTTATGCCAATCATCTCCGTATGCAGGCGCAAGATGAAACAAGTGGGTAAAAGAGGCAGCAGAATGTTCTACCTGGCAGCCCCCAAAGATGGCATCCCCAGGGCAGCATTGATCCAAGTAGGCAGACGGTGTGGGGGGTGGGTCTGGTCATATTCCCCAGCAGGGGTCAGAACAATGGCACACAAAGAGTGGGCCTAGTAACCCTACAGGCTACAGGTTTGGCCCTGACACTGGTTATGGTGTCAGGGCAAAACCCCTCCGGCTCTCGACAGGCTGCCAGGGGTTAGGGAATTCTGGGCAATCCAGCCAAACAGGCACATACCAGACGATCCATCTCAGGCCTCAACTTGTGTCAGATACCAAGATATGTGGTTGTGCATAGCTGTATCATGCCCAATCTCCTCACAAGGGGTGGCTACACGCTTCACAGGTGTTGTGTGGCCAGCCATCTGCACCGATGGGAGCCTCCACAGTCCTCCAAAGCACGCTCAGCCAATGGCGTCTGCAAGAACAGCAAGGAGACCTGACCTGATCACACTCCAGGACTCCAGGGATATGGCTTCACTGGCCCACACAGCTCATTCCAGGTCACCCACAGAAACGCACAGGGAATGTCCTTGTCTGCTCGCACTGTGCCCCAACCTGACACATAGTGTACTGTACTGACCCAGGGACCTGCAGATGGCAGCTCAGGAGCACTCAGACTACTTGTCCGCCATCTTGTGCTCCTCGGCCAGGACACCGGCATCACATACATCCGTTTAATTGTCTGTTCCATGGTTTAACATCGAGTTTCAGCTTCTTCCTTTGGGCAGATAACACAAAGTCTGCACTTCTATTTGCTGGTGCCATGCTAAAATATTCCTTATTTCATTAGTATAAATACTATTCTCTGCTTTTTATGCCACTGTGAATAGGAGAGAGCTATCCCACAGCAGTATGAGATACACCACCAAGGCTTTAAGAGACAGATTCCTAGCACATGGTTCTTATCAATAAAAATGTTTATTCATGCATTTTCATTTGATGCTGCATTACATTGCTTGGTCGCATCACTTTTCTCTGTCCCGCCCAGATCATCCATTTGATTGCTAATATATTCTGTTCGTTTTTCTACACTGCATTGTAATTGGTCTACTTTATGGGATGACATTTCATTTTAAAATGATTTGTTTGGTTTTAGATGGGCAGGAAGCTAGTAACTGACAGACAGCATGTTTAAAAGTATCAATTGTTTGCCCTTGTTGGAAATGATGAACGGATGTGTGTTTATGAGCATTTCATTTGTCCTCTTTCCCGCTCTTATCACTATCTTTGGTTCCTCTCTTTTGCATTTCGACACATGTTAGACCAGTCAGCCTTAGGGTAGTCTTTTCCCAAACGTGTTGCCTTCTTCCATCCTATTTTGCTGATTTTTTTTTCTTAGGACTCTATGCACTTTACCACTGCTAACCAGTGCTACAGTGATTGTGCTCACTCTCTAAGACATGTTAAACTTGGTTTACACCTTATTAGCATATTTAATTTTTATACAAGTACCTAGTAAATTGAAATACCATATACGCAGAACTGGTAAATTAAATGCTATTATCGTACGCACAGCACTTATTGTGCCACCCACTTCAATACTCCTTTCAAACACGTCCAAGGCCAGCCATTGCAGCCTGTATGCAATTTTAAACTGCAAATTTGACTCAGCTAAGTAAATCTTTTACCAAGCCTAAAACTGCTTTTTTTATACATATAAGCTACACATAGGATAGGTCCTAAACAGCCCATAGGGCAGGTTACATTGTATTTAAAAAGTTGGACATGTACTTTAAATTTTTACATGTCCTGGTAGTGAAAAACCTGCAAGTTCTTTTTTCACAATTGTGAGGTCTACTTCTCCTGTAGGATAACATTCGGTTAATTATTACTTTTCACAAGTGTTAATGTTTGTTTGGGAGCAGATGGAAAAATCATGTTTGGTGTCTGGTAAATTGTAATTTTTAATCTTCTTTAATTGTAAAGTCCGATTTCAAGTCACAGTTCTGAAAATGCCAGTTTTAGAGAGTTGAAAACACGAAAAGGAGAGGACCTCTCTCCGTTTTCTCTTATGATCCTCTTAAGTTTATGTTTAGGGAATTTATTAAGCGCACGTATACCAACCGTCTCTTGGCACTGAGGGGAGAGGGAGGTCTGTTTATCGGGCTCTATCAGTAGGCTAGAGTGAATAACCATGTTTTCAGTTTTTTCCTAAAACTGGTGTACTCTGGTGTTAAAGAAAAAAGGCAATGACCCAACTATCCAAGGGACATGGTACAATCAAGAATCAAAGAAAATTATCCCTTGGGTTCACTCAATATCTAAATATCAGACCTTCGTTCACACTCCACTCTATAGTGATTAGTGGTGCCAAACAACAGATATACAATGGTTATCAATGCAAGCACCTTTCAATCATAAAGAACCTGAAATTTCTATTATCAGAATGTGTACATTTATTTAAATCATGTTGCAATTAAAATCCATTTAAAAACATTAGCACATAGAAAAATACACAATATACAAAATTACAATAAAGGAAGAGAGACTAAAGGGCCCGTGGTATTCAATCTAACACATCAGAATGTCAATTCACAGGGATCTTTACAGAAAAGTCCGGATTACCAGAGATTCATCCTGACAAGCTGTTCCGAGAATTTAACTTGGAAAAGATTGCGTCGACGTGTTTCGGTATATGTTCTCCATATGCACCACCCTTATCAAGACTAGTATTTCGTTATGTCTCTTTTCTCGATCAACATTTGTTTTGTAAAACTGATCTAAAAAACAATAAAAACAATATTACACATTGATTGCTAGAAAATACTCAGGTTCTATCCATCATTTACATTGCATTACTAAAATATCATCAGGCTATGTCCTTTATCACATTGTATTGTATGGCAGCCCATCTTTAGTGATGTATTATCAACGCCACCCCATAGTAAACATCGACTTACAGACCTTAAATAGAGATAGATATACAATTTATTACATTTCACAGACTTTAACTAAAAAATCGATATACAATTCTTTACATTTCACTAAATGGTGCGCAGTATTCGTCATCACATATTATATGATGCCTAGATAACAACCCATTCACAACTTGTTTCATGTGCAATTTTCGTGATTGTATTCATAACCATTGTACCCACATTAATCCCTGACATACATTCACCATCCTAATGATGTTTTCCACACTCTAGACACATATCAGATCACATACCATGAAATTTTATCAAAGGTGCTAAGGGTTGGTCACTGCGCAGAGGATATTCAAGCGCTTTCTAGTACATCCACGGCCACCAATAAGTAACAGGTTCACATTTAGACCACGATCTTCATCTAATGGGTTTCCTATTTCAAAAAGCTATTAGTATATTTACCTGCACAGGTCCAAGGTGGACTGCTATTATGGCATTTCTACTATGGATAGATATGTGTCTGTGTTGTGTTGTCCTGGTGGAATATGCAGGACTTATATCTATAAACAAATAAACACAAACACATATAGAGACCCATGTCAGGCTCATACTCTCATACTTTTTGTATCTTTATACAGACTGTCAAGAACATATATGTACCTGACGTTAATCTCCAAATGCGTATACAGATGAATCACGCGTAGTGCAATACTCTGTGGCACTCTTTTGTGCACTAGGATACACTCTGTGAGGTAGTTGCTTCCTGTCGAGTCAAAGTCCCCATTTACGGAGAACTCTGCATTGGGCAACAAAAACAGGCATCGTTTAATTTGGCGCCAATCCAAAGTAAAACTAATCTCAATCATGCTGGGTTGTTTGCAAAAGGGGCTTTCTAAATTGCCACTCAAGTACCTGGCGTTAATTTTCAAATACGTGCTCCAGAATCCACTCTGATTAAGTAGTGGCGGTAATCCCTGTCCCTCTGCCCTGATCGTGACCCCTCCTCCCAGAACAAGACGTGGGTGTATCGGCAGTGTCAGGCAAAATGGCTGCCCCCCTCTGTATCAACCGAGCACTCAGCTCACAGCGGAACAAGGAGGCAGCACTTCAAGACCCCCCGCAGGATACTTCGGTAAGTGCAACCAGGATGTGCAAAATACGCTAGTACGAGTGTGCAAACTGCTAATTAAAATAATAATTCTGAATTAAGATAGAGACAATTTAAAAATCTTAACAGGTAAACTGGCATGCATAAAGTATTATGCCATACTGTTCAGATCAATCAATCAGGGCATAGCCCACCTAGCGCTTGAGAGCATAAGGAGTGCTCCCTCTCCACAGAGTGCCCTCTGCTCCAACTGACTAAGTAGTGGCCGTGGCAGTAATCCCTGTCTTGCTGCCCTGATCGTGGCCCCTCCCCACAGAACCGGAAGTGGGTGGAGCTACCTGATAGCTATAGAGGAGATGGGCTGTGGACTTCCCCCTCGGCCGTCACCTACCCAGCCGGACTTTGGAAAGACTCTCCTTCGTCTCTCCATCCATCCTATCTCCATCCTTTCTCCCTCCTACACCTTTCCCCACCCCCTTACCCTTCTAAGCTCCATTTATTTCAACTTCCGTCGCTCTTGAAATGTTTTCTCGTAACTGATGTAACTTGTAACTGATGTAATTTTGTGGATCATTATAAAACTCAAATAAATGAAAAAAATCGGCAGGGTAAGTCTAAATGTCTCTTACTCTTACTATAGAGCAACAAACAGACTTTGACCTTTTCTGCTTGGATGGAATTTTTATTAAACTATTCCTTTTTGCGATTTTAACTGTTTTGTTTATCCAAACAATTCAAATGTGTGAAAACAGGGAATCACTCATTTTTTCAAAAAACATAACACCAATACTTTTAACAATTCATAATGGACAATAAACATGAAAACACAAAATTACTATATATAATGGTTATACACAAAACGATGTTTAAGATTTGCATCATAACACACAAACGATTATTGCAGTCTTGTCACTATCTTATTTTCTTGAGACCAAACATATGTCTGACACAGGGAAGTACTTCGGTCTATCTGTGGGGACATTTCTTCATAACAAATCCCTCACATGAGACCCTTGAGTGATTATTCCAATTCCTCCGTGTACCAAAATGCCAACGCGTTTCAAGCCCCAAGCCACTGTTACTGGGACCATCCTCAGGGCTTCATATTAATGGATGTCGGTAATTTTCTGATAGAGCTACGACTCTACTTGTATTTTCGGCGCAGTCTGCATTCGAACTCAAACCCAATTCCGAACCGCTGTAAGGGGCAGCGCGGTTACTGCCTATCTGGATTTATTACATTCGAAACAATTCTGGCGTGTTTTGCTACAATTGTGTCTCCTTCTTTTATCTTATACCATGAGGAGTTGACAGTTAGCTATTCTGTAATCTTCCCAGGCAGCCACACAATAGAGGGGCAAGGCAATGGCAAGATGGGTCATCAAAGACAGGATGTGGAGGCAGAGCTGGGTACAGCTCCACTTGCACTTCAGGCACTATACCTTAGCTCACATACAAATAAAGTCACAATAGCCTATTATGCCTGGAGACAGACTGGCACAAGAGCAGGGAGGCAAGACATTCCAGACACTTGTGTGGAGGAGAAATTCTAGACATGTATCCCACTTCAAAGGGTGCTCCAGGTGAAAAAATAAGGCTCTCAGCAACACTCTTCAGTTTACCTCTGGACCTGTGGAAGGACTCTAAGAGGAATGCACTGTTGTTTGTGGCATGCTGTGTACTTCAGAGTACTGCCCTGCTGTATCAGGAGGACTGCCTTGCTGCCTAATGCCTGCCCTTTGCTCTCGGAAAACTGCCCTGCTGCTTGAGTCCTGCTTTCCTGCTTGAACCTAAGACTTCCACAGTCACTCCACGGCTAATTGGCTGGCCTCCTTATCAGAGCCTCAGGGACAGAAAACCTCCAACCATCTTGCACCAACACCAGGACCCAGCCTGAGTGAGTCATGACACTCCAAGTGGTGCCTCTCCACCACTGGACCCTTGGAAAATGTGCTAAAGCTGCCCATACAGTCCAAATCCAAAACTTGGGCCTTAAAAAACTTTCTGCCAGAAAGTGCTCTGGGAACCAAGAGGAGACCAGGACCTACCTGCTCACCAATCCACCCATGGTGCACTGCCAGTAAACTTGACTTTGTGGCACCTCTGCTACCTTACTCTCCGCAGCAGCAAATACTTTTCAGCGGCTCCTCACATATGAGGACGTCAAGCTTATCATCAGAATTGGAATTTCGATATCAATATCTATGACTGAGGAGAAATTATCGTGTTATAGTACGACAATTTCTATTTGCTCCGAGAGATTCATGAATGCCCTGAAGAAGTTCTGACTTGCAGAACGAAACACATTGGCTGTGACTTAATTGTAAAGCAAAATAAAAAGCATCTAAAGAATTAAATCTATTTCTGCAATATGGACTCAATATGAAAACATCTGTTTGTATATATTTGGAAGGTGGTGCAGCTTCGAAATAAGAGAGACAATAGATTTCTCAAGCACACCGCAAGCGCTGTGCAGGTGATACCTAAAAACTATTACATGTCTGCAGATCTAAACTGAGCGGGCAGACATGTAGCTTTTTCTCCAAAAGCCCTTACTCCCCAGGGCCATTTGGACACAGCAGAGAGAGAGTAGTCATCCCTGTGCCAAACTTAGTGGCCGCTCGCAATTACCACTATACTGGCAAGAGTTCCTATCAGGAGCGAAAGGATTTTTGAAGTACACCATGCATGCTGAAGTGTTGTCTGTAAGACTTTAAACTATATCTATCTTTCTTTTTGAAGCTGTTTCGTAGAGTGGTGTAAAGTTTTGAATATGTGTGCACACTTAAAGAAGAATTAGGTATGTCTTTGGTTCGATATTACTTGTATTTTTCACGTGGTGACTAAGTCCTCCTACTTACTATGACATCTACAACTAGGAAAATGGTCTAGCAGAAGTCGGGAATAATAATTGATTGTCAAGAAGCCAATATTAGGTATAGAATGTTTTAAAGGGTTGTTAGATGGATCACAGGGGACGCCACTCCTACACTTGGTAAACCCTTAACTGATGTTCTTGCAACTAATCCAACAAACCAAATTTTCTAGACTATGACTGCATCTCTGATGCTGCCTCATCCATGACTCCTCTCCATTGGGGAGAGGAGTTGGCCTAACGGCTAGGGCGCTCAACCTCGGACCTGGGGATCTTGGTTCGAGTCTCGGTAACGACGCCAAAAACCTCCTGTGATTCTGGGCAATTCACTTAATCTCCCCGTGCCTAAAATGAATGTGTGTCCGTCCTCATGTAACGTAACTGGTGCTATGTAAAGTGCTCTGATACCTGATTCGGTTCGGGTCTAGTTCGCGCTATATAAAACTCTGCAAAAACAAAAAAAAAAACTAACTGTCCCCCAATTTAGTCTCCTCAACTCTGCCGGCTAATGCTTACAGGTGTTTACCCCCAACTCTGGAAAACCCTACCACTCCAATACAATTCATAAAATCTACTGTTCTGATCTATCCATACTCAATACATCACAAAACCTGTTTGTATGATCTACCTATGTTCCACCATTTTGAGAAGTAATATTACTAAATAAAAAAGAAATGGTTGTGATGACACTGGAATTTAAGTGTAGCTGTCACTTTTAAAAGTCAAAAATGTGTATAGAAACGAAAGCGACAGTGGAGTCTACTACAGATATGAACACCTAAAATCACAAAGACCCTTTGGATATCACAAGGACCTTTTGACCCATGAGCAAAAAGTTACATTTTGGGAAAATCTCATATTTAAAAGATGCTCAATTCATCCAATTGAACAGGATATCTTAGATATATTAGTTTTGTCTAAAACATCTGGCAGTAGAATTGATGTGTAACAAAAAAATTGCATTTTGAGCATAAAAATAAATCCATGATTTGCAAATCAAAATCCAGTGAAGGATATAAATGGATTGGTGGAGTTTGTGTCCAGATTCACTGAATATTCCCACATATTTCCAAGTCCTAGTTAACACTCTGTCACATGCAGTGATCTCTCACAATGTCTCTGGTAGGCATATCAGGTCAACATTAGTGCACTAGACTGGATGAAAGATGCAAATAAATAAATAGTTGCACTCATTTCCCATTCCTGGGGCAAATCTCTTATGATTCACACCTGTCACTTGTTGCATTTCTCCTCACGTGATGATCTGTGTGTATTTGGCTGTTACTCATTAGAAACTGTTGCATACATTGCCTTCTGAGAAATTATTACAGTGTAACAAAAATGTTTGTAGAGGAGGTGCTCTGCTTGTTGCTTTGCCTATGTACTGTGTCCCATGTACCGTTACCCACTGACATGGGGCGTTTATTCTACTAGTCCTTGTAGCGCTATCATGAAAATACACATCAGCAGTACCTAATTTGTACTGGTGTTTGCTGGTGGTGGGTACAAACACTCATTTGTTGGGGAATGGGTCTTATTGTTCGCCTTTCACGGTTAAACATTGACCCAGAGCAAGAAAGAGAAATGCTTGAAAGAGAACAAAGACTAATAAGGACAAAAAGGGAAACAGAAATGACACAACCTCCATGAGTGAGATAAAGAGGAAATGCAGTATAGGGTTATGGAAGAAAAAGGCATTCGTTGAAATCAAAATTAGGCAGCGTTGGTTTTTAGCAAACTCGTAATCTGTTGCACTTGTGGCGGGCTAATGAGAAAAATTTAGTGCACACTCACTTCTGTTTTCTTCTTTTCACAAATTAAGTACTGCAAGCAAGTGACGTTTTTCTGTTCTTTTCACAACCTTGTCTTTCTGTGCCTGTTTAAACTTTAACTTCAATGTTACTTGAGCATTTCTTGTTTTATTTACACTCCATTGCCATTCATGACTGCATTTTGTGGACACCATATTTTCATGAATGCATTTTGTGCAGCCTGTTTTAAAAACATTTTCTGGAGACAGAAACATGGGCTGTTGTTCTTTGAATACAGTTCTTATCTGCTATCAAATTGTGTTCTAGTTCTTTTGTTTTTACTTCAGTAATTTGTTTTCTCTTACATGTCCGCGTGCAACTGTTTCCTTTCCTGCTGACAAGTAGAACAAGCCTTTGCAATGCAATAGGTCTCACATTTGTGAGAGTTAGAGCTTTTGGCTTTGTAAAAGACAATGCCTTTTACCCATGTGGTTTGGTTTGGAGTGGATGCATGTAGTTTGGTGTGAAATTATGTGGAATGGATTGGAATTGTTAGTTATGGAATTGTGTGGTGTGGAGTGGATTTGTGGAGTGGAATTATGTGTAATGGTTAGAGAGGGGTGAGAGCTGCACAGAATAGATAGACAAATAATGTGTTGTGGATTGGATTTGTATTGTGAAAATTTGTGGCATGGTGTGTAGTGGTATTATGTGGATAATAATTATGTGGTATTGAGTGTGGAGTGTAATTATGTGGTTTAGTACTTTGTGTTGTGGATTGGCTTGTAGTGGTGTTTAATTATGTAGTGTGCTGTTGAATTTTGTGGCATGTTTGGAAATCTGTGGTGTGGTTTGGATGTATGTGGTGTGTTGTGTAATTCTGTTGTTGAGTTCAATTATGTTGTTTGTTTTTGAATTACGTGATGTGGAATAGAACTGTGTGGAGTTGAATTGTGTGGCGTGGAATTGTGTGGCATTGAGTGAAATTATTCTTATTAGTATTATGTGGCAGGGTGTGGAGTGTATTGATGTGGATTGTTGGTATGTGGCATAGAGTGGTTTTATGTGAGGTTTATGTATCTGGTACAGAGTACAGTGAATCATGTTGCGTCGAGTGGTATTATGTGGAGTGTAATTATGTTGGGCGGTGTTGAAGTGTGTGACGGTGACTTGTGTGGTGAGGAATTGTGTGATGTTGTATATCACACTAAACATCCAGGTATGCTACAAGATACCAGACAAGTGGAGTGATTCTGTTTATTTTGCATCTTTTTCAGACTATTCAGAGAGGATTCACGTTATTGACAATTAGTTGATTCTCCCAAGATTACCCAATGTAGTCAATTGAGAGAGTTGGGAGTAAAACCTAAGCCTGCAGGTTTCACAGTCAACAAATTAACCTCCAGATCTTTTCTAAGAAATCAAATGTTTGCATGGCTGATGATGTGTTCCTTTGTGTGCATACTTTGGGCTGTAAAAATACTCATTTAAAATACAGAACCAGCTAGCTGCCTTGTACGCTCAGTATTGCTTTAAAGTGATGTGTACTTTCTGGATAAATGTAATAAAATTAACCACATATAAAAAATTACCATTGAGCACACTGGTATGACCATAAATGCTGTGGTGTCAACTTTCATATGGATGTGTTCAGGGAGAGAAGTGATAAGGTACCACTCACTACCCAACAGCTGAGAAGAGCTGTCTGGGCATTAATAGACAGAAGGAACATGGTGTATTGTTTATTATGATGGATACGAGATAAGAGGGATATGATGACAGGTGCAGAAATTTCTTGAATTACTGAGTTCTGTGGTTACTGGGGTGGAAGGGTTACTCAGTAGTAATGGCTGTTACAGGTTAGACTAAAGGGTGGATGGAAGCCAGAGTCTGTCACCCACACCATCCCATTACTCCGTGATAAAAGATGTACGACTCTCTTCCGCTATTTAAAACCCTTGTGACTAACAGTTTGTCTTAAAGCTACAGCACAGATAATTCCGAGTCAATTCTTTAGAGGCTGGTTTGACACATGAAAACAATACTCCCTCTTTTTTCCTGGGTTCACAAACAAGTAAAAGAAAATAATAATAAAAAAGTGTGTGCGCATTTCCAATCCAATCCAAAAATTCTTTATTTCGGCCATTTGAGACCATAAAAGATTCATTTAAAAATTTAAAATAGATAAAACATACAGTAAAAACTAGGCAAGGTACAGCATACATCAGAGTCAATGTCCTAACACTCTGGCACGAAACAAAAATGGTTAACTACAGATCATCTATATTTCATTGTACATATGCGTAAGCATAAAGTTAACCTTTTAGTATTTTCCCCCTTATCTGCCACATAGCCATTAGGTACTTTGCAACTGCGAACACTATATAATGCAGAGTACTTGTCTTTAAAATTCTGAGTGAGTGCAAGTAGTTTCTAATGCCCAAATTCCTACACAATGGTAATAACCAATACTTCCTTGGTCTCTTGTAGGCTGGGCAGAAAAATAACACGTGTGGTTCGTCCTCCTCATTCGCACAACACCCAGGACAAATTTTATCATTCAGCATTGACCATTTGCTTGTGAAAGTTTTAAGGGGCAAAGTGCCCAGCCTCCATTGTATGAACAATTTCCTTGCCTTAATAAGGTAAATTATGTCCATAAAACCTTCAAAATGAAAAGAATTTTTGGTGTCCAAAATTGATCAGTTAGGGTGCCAGCTCTGGATGCACACACAAGCGAGGCTAGACATTTATCCTTATAGATCTTAACAAGCCGTTTGCGTGCCACCCTGAGAGAGCTTCTTTCGGGATCCTCCCACAACTCAGGCAGTCCCAGACGGTAAAATTCTCGTTTGACATAAGCCAACCAAGGAATTCTGTCAGATTGATTAAGGTTCAGGACATGCCTCAGATCTTGCCTGTAATGGGAAAGTTCGCCAGTTGACCAGAGCCTATGCCAGAAACTCAGTGGTTTTAATGCCAATTCCTCCCCTATTGAGGGGAGCCCCAGGTCTAGTCTCAACGGTAGCAATGGTGTGCTTTGGGGAAGGGCCAGCAGGCGTCTGAGGAAGTTGTTTTCTACCTTAACAAGCTCTGTCCCAGCTTTATGGCCCCACAGCTCACCGCCATAGGATGAGGCTGCTCTGGCTTGTGTTTTGTACATTTCCAAAGCTGGGCTGATGGGTCTAAAGGTTGATGAGTTCGTAACCTTCAGAGTAGCCCCGGCCATCTGGGATAACTTTAAGCCGGATCTCACTATCTGTGGACCCCATGATAGATTTTCGTGTAAAGTTACACCCAGATACTGAAACGTTCTGACCCTTTCAAGCCTCTCAGATCCCAGGGTTGGATTCGGCCTGGTTGTTGTGGAGGGGTTGAATACCATGAATTTGTTTTTTTCTGCGTTGATCTCCAGACCATGGGTCCTGCAGAAATCCCCAAACCCATCCAGTATTCGTTGGATCCCCATCGGGGATTTGGAAAGCAGGAGGGTATCATCGGCAAACATAATAGCCGGAACCCTCCTGCCTGCCAACCTAGGTGCATCATTGTCCCTGACGTTGTCAAGATGGGAAATGACGCCGTTAACAAAGAGGCAAAACACGGTCGGCGCAAGAACGCAACCCTGTCTTACCCCCCTGAGAACTGGGAACCTAGAGGACAAGACACCAGCCCTCCCACACCTAACCTGGGCAAAGTTGCCATCGTGGAGCCTGGTTAGAGCCTGTAGCAATTGTGACGGCACACCCAAGTCCTTTAGGACCACCCAAAGCTTCTTTCGGGGCACCAAATCAAAGGCGGACCTCAGGTCCACAAACACCATGTACAGGCTCCCCCCCTCGATCCCCACTGTTTTCCAGTAGAGAAGGACGAGGCGGAAAATCTGATCCATGGTGGACGTATTTTTCCTGAAGCCCGCCTGGAGGGGGCTGAGGATCGCGTTGTCCTCCATCCAGTCAAGGAGATCGTCCAGGATGAGGCGAGCAAAAAGCTTTTGGGGTACATCTATGAGACTGATCGGGCGGTAGTTGGCTGGGAGCAGAGGAGAGCCCTTTTTGAAAATCGGTACAAAAATCTCTGCCCCCAGCCAAGTACAGGGGATCTCCATCCCTCCCAGGATAGAATTGAATATAATTAAAAAGTACGGGCCCCAAATCTCTGAGTGATGTCGAAGCAGATCACCAGGGATTTTGTCGAGACCGGGGGCCTTCCCAGGCGCCAGTCTCTCCATTGCATTCTATACTTCCCCCAGAGTAAATTCTAGTTTATCTACGGGCTCAAGTGGGGTGTCAGGGACTGGCTCGTTAGCAAATTCTGTGTCTTCTTGATACAATTTGCTAAAGTGTGATTCCCAAACAGAGGCAGCGATGTTTGGCTCAACTGCTAGTTTGGGTTCACCTGTACCTGTGGTGACTAGAGCCCATAATTTTCTTAAATCCCTGGTTTCCAGTGCCAAAGATAAGTCTTGCCATCTCTCCCAATCCCATTCTGATTTTGCCTGGGCAATTGCTTCCCTGTATTTACTTCTCAGGACAGCTACCTTTTCCTTGCTGGAACCAGACTTTATCGTAGAAATCAGCTCAGTTTTTATCTTTTTGCAAGTACCATTGTACCAAGCTGAGGTTGCTGTCTTCTTCTTTTTGGTCACCACCACTGGAAAAAGGACATCTCTTAGACTTCCCACTATATCTGCATTGATTTGGGCGAGTTTCTGGTCGAAATCTGTGCTAATGGGTTCGTTAATTAGTTCGTCCACTTCTACAAACTTTGGGAGTACCAGTTCATACATTTTTGCAATAGACTCAGTAGAGTTTGCTAGTTTCCCCCATCTTACCCTGCGTCTGCTATTTGATAGAACCAAGTTCCCTGTCTCATCCCTTTGAACTTCAGTTACCATCCGTTCTTCAGGGGCAGGATGTACCATATCCAAGCAGAGGGCATTGTGGTCACTATCTGATCTTTCAATTATCCTGAAGTCCTGGACCTTGACCATAAGCTTGTGTCTACAAAAATATAGTCCAGGCACGATTCGTGGGCCTTTCTGTTAAAGGTGCACAACGAGGGGGTATCAGATGGAGTACGCCCATTGCAGGCCATCAGGGCAAAATTCAGGGTCAGAGACATGATCTGAACTGCTAAAGGCGACCATGATTTTGGATTAGGGCTTTGACAGGGGGGGATCCCCCAATAATCATCTTCAGCAGTTAGGGCTCCCTCCTTCAAACCATACAGGGGTTCAAAGTGGCAGTTGAGGTCACCGCCCAACAGTATCTTACAGTCGGCGGGTAATTGCCCCAAAAATGAAGATAGATCATCCAGAGTGGATGATTCCATCGACACGCTAACTGGGCGCGAGTACACATTGACAATCGCCAGATTGAAGGCGTTTGGCCATTTAAGGAGGACACATTGAATGTCCTCCGAGAAAGTTGGTATTATCTCTGCTCCACAACCAATGTGGCTAGAGACCCAGATAGCTAGTCCACCAGAAGGCCTCCCTTTCCCATTCCACCTAGCATGGATATAAAAAAGTTGCGTAACCCACCCAGGGGAACGGCTCCCTAGCCCAAGTCTCCTGGAATAGACAAATATTGTTGCTAGCGACTAGAGAAGCCCATTCATTAGAATCTATTTTATTGGCAATGCCTGCAACATTCCCGGAAAGGACTTTCATGGATCCCAAGGGTGACTTGGGTTCCATTCTCCTTGTCCTCTCGACACTGCTGTCCGTTGGTAATGATATGCGCCTATCTGTTATTACTCGCCGCAGTGAGGCCCCCGGATCGTGTAAAGTTCGGGGTGCTAAACCACCTAGGGATGGCATCGGGGGTAAGTTGACGGGAAGGGCCAAGATATTGGTGGTGGATGGGCTCTCCAGTGGTGGTATAGGAGAGCTACAGTTGGCATTAGGAGAGCTATTCCCTTCGAAACAATATGAAGGACCACCCCCTCATTGACCCCCTTACATGCAGCCATCGAGAGTCAGTCAACCTGATCCAGGCAACTGTATCTGTTGGCATGAACATAGTTACTAAAGGCATGGATGTCATTTCGGGGGGGGCCTATATCTTGACCCATCAACAGCGTAACCCACCCTAGTCCAGCCATCAGTTCCCCCCAGGAAGGAGTCCCCACCACTTGGATAGAAGAAAGACAGCGGGCCCAGTTCTATAGATGTATTCCTTGAACTCCCTAGCCAATTACATATGTGAGGCACTATCTGGGCATTCCTAAAGCTTACAAGGATACAATCTCCCCTTATTTTCTTAAAGGTGTACCCAACCCAAGGGACCTTCCTGACCATCAATACTTCTCCTCTCAGATTAGGGGGTAGGGGCCTATGAACATTCAACCAGTGTTAGACCTAGGGAACCTAGTCTACATAGGGTAGCCTGGCACAGTGGACAAAGCTAAACTCCGAGGCTTTTGTGTAGTGCTTACAATCCCACTCACCATAACTCAGCGACTTACCATTAAAAATAAAGGACGCCACACCAGTTTAGAAAAATACCAGTACCTTTTATAAAAGTTCTCTTTGTTCCTTTTCAGTCAAATTAGTGTATACATTTAGTTCAAAAGAGGTTTCCACATTCAATTAGCAATATTCATCAACTTTCTCAATTCAGTAGCAGATTAATCCTGGTTACATTTCATTTGAGATTAACCACCATCAATATCAACAGTATTGCTTGTCAACTTAAATAGTGCAGAATGGGTAGGTCACTGTACAAGATTAATGCACCACATTATATAACCTGACATGTACGTTACCCATCCGAACTCAGGGTCTAAATTAGCTCGAGCTCACGGCTCCACTGAGTTCTACCCCCAACAGCGTTCCTGGCAATGGTCACAGCCAGCTATACGGCCAAAAGAAGACAGGCAAATTAATTACACTTTCTTATTGCTACTTTGATGCTCTACTTCTATTGGGGACGTTCTGGCTCTTAAAGGTCATTTACTGCCATGAGGAGTTAATAGTACAATGATCTCTGGCTGTTACTTTCACCCCGTAGTCCGGTTCTTAGCACTCGTGCCCAGGGTTCGTTTACTCGGGGCACCGTTTCCCTTCTCACACCCTCAATACCTCAGTGGTTTCTCAAGTGGGTTAAATCAGGACTCTAAAGGTTAATGTCCCGAAGCCGGGATGTCTATTTGCAGTTATTCTTTAGTCCGGCGAGTCAGTGTTCACAGTTCACTCGCTGTGCCGCCTCCCGCTTCCCCACAGATTTTCCAGCTTACTTCGAACTGAAGGGACAACTCGGCTGGAGTTGCCTACGTGCTCCGGTTACCCGTTCAAGCGCCGACGATGAGAGGACTCAGCTGGAGTTCGCATCGATTGGTTCTGTGAGTTCGTGTTGCTCCTCCGGTGGGACCGTAGCGGCGCTTGTTCCTCCTTCCGTGATCCCTCCGACACAGGCTCCGCCTCTTCCGACCAGCCTCCTTCGCTTCGGGCGCACCTCCTCCAATGCCGATGGGGTTCCTGGTTCCGGACGCCGCCTCTCTCGCAGCGTCACCGCGGATCTCCTCCTCCTGTCAGCCGGCCTCTGCTGAGCCCCGCCTCCACCACAGCGGTCGGGTTCGGACCCAGGGCTGACAGCTGATGTCTCGCACACAACGTCACTCCCGCAGAGGGGATACTCACTCCCACAGCAAAGCGGTGAGAGGTTCCAGTTCTCTTAAGTTGGCAACCACCTTTTGAAGCGTAACTCTCACTTTCTGGCAGTCTCTAGGGCAGTTTCACGCTCCAGCACCTTGGTTGAGGTAGATTTATTGGACCTGCTTAAAAGTTAGTTATGGGTACTTCAGGTCAGGGTTCAGTCAAACCAAGAGGGTCAGCATCAGTATAGGGCGATAGACGGCCCACGGGACGATCTTTCCCTATTGAAGCGCTGTCCTCCTCATTTAGTTGCCTCCCTCCTGTCCTTGACCACTACACTCTCCTCTGGTCAGTGTGTACTACAAAATGGCCGCCCTGGACTTGGCCTTTTATAGGCTAGCCCCTGACTACTAGAACATGCCAGAGGGTTCCAGAACTTTCCTCACTTGGTCCAATGGGTCAGCCTCCCTAAGTAAACCGTTATGGCAGTTGCTGGCCACCATTTTAGGTCCTTTGGTTTCCCTCAATTTCCAGGAGGTAGGTTAGGCCTCAAAAAGAGAAAATGGAGGAATAGCGTCAAGGAACACCTAGCCCCCAGACAACACTAGCAAAATCCAGGTGGACATTACAGAAAAAAATCTGATAACACTAGGGGCTAAGGGAGACAAATAAATAATAATGGTAAGGGAACTCACAGGGGCAGACAGGTCTAACACGCGTTCCCCCCCAGCTGAAAGTGGGGAGAGCTACCCAACCCCTTGGGAGTTCTCATCACTAAGGCGGAAATACCTTGAGAGACCGTCTGCATTGGCGTGGTCCACTCCAGGCCGATGTTCCACCCAGAAGTCCATTCCCTGTAGGGAGATGGACCATCTCAACAACTTGGGATTCTCCCCCTTCATTTGCATCAGCCAACGAAGGGGCCGGTGGTCGGTCTGAACCAGGAAGTGTGAACCAAACAAGTATGGGCGCAGCTTCTTCAGAGCCCAGACCACCGCAAAGGCTTCCCTTTCAATTGCACTCCACTTCTGTTCCCTGGGAAGCAGTCTCCTGGACAGGAAGACCACAGGTTGATCCAAGCCCTCGTCATTGAGTTGCGATAACACTGCCCCAATGCCATGTGTCCGTCTGGACAATGAATTCTCTTGAGAAATCAGGGGTTCTGAGGATTGGAGCAGTACACATTGCTTGTTTCAAGGTGACGAAGGCTCGCTGACAAGCCTCCGTCCAAACTACCCGTCGGGGTGGTTTCTTGGATGTAAGTTCAGTGAGGGGTGCCACAATGGTGCCATACCCCTTCACAAAACGACGATAGTATCCAGTGAGGCCCAGGAAGGCTCGGACCTTGGTTTGGGTCTTGGGGGGGCTCCCAGGCCATGATAGCCTTGATCTTCGCCTGTAGGGGCTGCACCGTTCCCCTGCCCACCAAGTGGCCTAGGTACACCACCGACCCCTGCCCAATCTGACATTTGCTGGCCTTGATGGTCGAGCCAGCCTGTTTCAGGGCCTGGAGAACAGCTTGCAAATGCTGCAAATGATCCTCCCAACTGCTGCTGAAGACAGCAATGTCATCCAGATAAGCAGCCGCGAAAGTCTCCATTCCAGAGAGGACCTCGTTCACCAGCCTCTGAAAAGTGGCAGGAGCGTTCTTGAGCCGAAAGGGCATCACACAGAACTGCTAGTGACCCTCAGGCATGGAAAAGGCTGACCTTTCCTTTGCTCCATCTGTAAGGGAGATCTGCCAGTACCCCGAAGTAAGGTCAAAGGTACTCAAGTATTGGGCAGCTCCCAGCCGGTCAATGAGTTCAGCCGCCCTCGGGATCGGATGAGCATCAGTCTTTGTTACTGAATTTAGTCCCCGGTAATCCACACAGAACCTCAGTTCTGGAGTGGTGCCCGGGGGGCAGCTTTAGGTACCAGAACCACCGGACTGGACCAGGGGCTACTAGAAGGTTCAATCACTCCTAGCTCCAGCATCTTAGCGACCTCACTATGGATGCTGGCCTTCACCTTGTCTGACAGCCGGTAGATTTTAGACTTCATAGGTGGGCTGTCTCCTGTGTCCACATCATGGGTACACAGATGGGTTCTTCCCGGGACAAGGGAGAACAGCGAGGGAAATTGCTCCAGGACCTGGCGGCAATCCCTCTGCTGTTCAGGAGTTAGGGATGGGGAGAGAATCACTCCCTCCACCGACCCATCCTTTTCCTGAGACGAAAAAAGATCAGGGAGAGGCTAGCGTTCCTCTTCCTCTGCTCCATCAGTCACCATCATTAAGGTAACCTCGGGCCTCTCGTGGTGTGGTTTGAGGCGATTGGCATGCAGCACCCATAGGGGCTGTCGGGGGGTCTTAAGATCCACTAAGTAAGTGGACTTACCCTTTCTCTCCATCACCTCAAAGGGGCCTGTCCAGCGATCCTGGAGGGCACTTAGCTCCCCAGGTTCCATCACCCACACTTTCTGGCCAGGCTCCAACTCCACCGGGTGAGCGTTGTGGTCATACCACTCCTTCATTACTGCTTGGCTGGCTTCCAAGTTGTCAGAAGCTTGCTTCCACAACTTAGCCATTTGGCTCCGGAAGGCCAGCATGTAGCTCACCACATCCTAGGGAAGCTTCCTGGGAGTCTGTTCCCATCCGTCTTTCACCAGGCTGAGAGGTCCACGTACAGGGTGCCCATACAAAAGCTCGAAGGGGCTGAAGCCCACTCCCTTTTGTGGCACTTCCCTGTAAGAAAACAATAGGCAGGGTAGGAGGACGTCCCATTTCCTCCGCAGGCTCTCAGGCAGACTCCTTATCATGCCCTTCAAGGTCTTGTTGAACCTTTCCACGAGGCCATTGGCCCGTGGGTGATAGGGAGTGGTGAACCGATAGGTCGCTCCACACTCCTTCCACATAGCCCGCATGTAAGCTGACAGGAAGTTGGTCCCCCTGTCGGACACAACCTCCTTGGGGAAACCCACTCGGGTAAAGATCCCCATCAGGGCCCTTGCCACTACCGGTGCAGTAATGGTCCTCAGAGGAATTGCCTCTGGGTACCGTGTGGCATGATCCACCAGAACCAGGATAAACCTGTGAGCAGCTGAAGTTGGTGGATCCAATGGCCCCACAATGTCGATGCCCACCCTTTCAAAGGGGGTGCTAACGACAGGAAGTGGTTCCAGGGGAACTTTCAGCTTCACCCCTGTTTTCCCACTGGCTTGGCAAGACACACATGTCCGACAATAGGTATTGGACGCCACCCTCATCTGAGGCCAATAAAAGTGGGGGACAAGCCGGGCAAAGGTCTTGTCCTGACCCAAGTGTCCTGCCAAGGGTATCTCATGAGCCAGTTCTAAAAGAAAGGCTCGATAACGTTTAGGGACCACCAAGGCCCGTGATGAACCGTGCACGGGTGCCTTGGGTTCACTGTAGAGGAGTCCATCCTCCCAGTAAATATGGTAGTGCCCTGTAACGTTTCCTGCTGCCTGGGCTTCGGCCTGTCGCCTCAGTCCCTCAAGAGTAGGACACTCCTTATGACCCTTGCAGAATTCCTCCCTGGTAGGACCTCCCTCCACATGCCAACTAGCAGGGATGGGTTGGTTCTCCAAGGGGGCAACATCCTCCTCTGTGGACTCCAGGTCCACCTCCGCAGGTGGCCTATCCATCTCACGAGGTGGGGATGTTGAGGCAGGCTCCTCCTGCCTACCATCCTCCTCTTTTCTGGCAGCTGGCTGGGCCATTGTTCCAGGCTCCAGCGTAAGCGAACTCCCCCTTCGGGTAGTCGCGGACCTTGTGCTAACACAGGCCCAGTCAGGTGTACCCAGCATCTCAGAATGAGTCCGGTATTCCACCTCCCTCCAAGCATTGTGCTCCATGTCATTCCCCAGCAGACAATCGACAGGCACGGCAGGGCTTACGGCAACTCGAAGTGAACCTGCAACCCCTTCCCACTCAAATGGAACCTCGGCCACTGGATAGTGACCCATTCTGCCGTCAGCCATCGCGGCGGGGTGGAGTACATTTGGAAGTATCTGCTCTGGAAACACCAGATGACTCCTTACCATAGTCATACTGGCTCCTGTGTCTCTCAGAGCCTCCCCTCTCTGGCCATTGATGGTGACCCATTGCTCATACTTCACAGTATTTGCGGGCAACTGGATCTTTGGAACCATCTCCCGTTCTCCCAGGGACACTAAGGTGACACCCGCCCACTCCCCTACCTTATTTAAGGGCAATTCCTCCCCGAGCACTACACTAGTTACTCCCGGGGCCTTTCCTCCACTGGGAGGGGGTGGTATTTTTGGGCATCTCACGTCTCCTTTATAGTGTCCAACACCACCACACTCAAAGCAATGGACAACCCTTGGCTGCTGGCTTTGGCCAGGATTAGGGTTTCGGGGTGGGTTAGCCCTAGGGGTGAATCCTTTTCCCTTAAAGTTATTTTGGGGACCTTTAGAGAACTCCCTCTTGTTATCTCCCCCCTCTTTCTTCTGGGGAGCGCCCTGTCCAGACTTCTGGGAATCCCCTCCAGTCCCCCTTGGGGACACCCGGGTACTAGCCCAGATGTCCGCCTCCTCAGCAAGCTTCCTGGGGCTGGTCAGCTTGCTGTCCACCAGGTGTTAACGCAGCTCGGGAAAACATTTCTCGAGTAGGTGTTTCTTGAGGATGAGGTCATATAATCCCTCATAATCCCCTACCTCACTGCCTTTCACCCAACCCTCCAAGGCCTTTTTTGCGTAATCAAGGAAATCCACCCAATTCTGTGTGCCTAGTTTGTGGCTACTCCTAAATTTTTGCCTATACTTCTCGGGAGTTAGTCCAAACTTTCTTATCAGCGCCACTTTCATGGTAGGGTAGTGGGTTTGCTTTTCCTGCTCTAGGGCCAACAATGTATCCCTTCCAGCAGGAGGCATGTACTTATACAAACCACCCCCCAGTGAGTTTCCAGTATCCCATGGGCTCTTAAGGAGACCTCATAGGCAGCTAGCCACTTAGCAATATCATCACCTGCGCTGTAGCTAGCGACAACATCCTTTGGTAAATAGGGTCTGGGTTCCCTGGTTATCTCCTTGGTTTCTTTAGTTTTGCTGCCACCATTGTTGGGTCCAGCTCCTTGAGTACTAATTCGTGAGCTAACCTCTTTTCCTCCCTCTCCATCTCCAACCTAGCTAACTCCCGTTTTAACTGCCTCTCCTCCCTCCGGTCAGCTAGTTCAGTTTCAGTTAACCCTCGTGAAGAAACACTGCTACCCTCCCGGGAGGTTACTTTGGGGCTAATTGACATATCCCCCACCCCCAGTGGGCACACCCCATCTACCTCGATGACAGTGTTCTTCTCTGACTCGACCTCCTCAACCGTTCCCTCCGGGTGCGCTTCCACCCATGCCCTCAGACTAGTTTGGAGCTCCTCTTTCTTGGCCCCTCGCTTGTAGAACACCCCCCTTTCCTGACAGAAGTCCTTGAGTTGCGCCACAGTATAGGTCTCCAACCCTTCAAAATTGAACTCCATCTTAACAGTGGGGTTGTGGATAGCCACTCCGAGGTAGGTAAGGACAGTACACAAGGATCACCTCCACCCACCGCCAGAAGTAAATTTGGAAAAGCAAAAAAATGTAATTAGGGAGACCGCTTGGAGAAAACTCCAGGTGTAGGCCCGTGGTAAGCACTGCGTTACTACTAAGTGGGTGTAAGCACAAACCCGTATCCCGCCGCTGAACACCAATTATGTTAGACCTAGGGAACCTAGTCTACATAGGCTAGCCTGGCACAGTGGACAAAGCTAAACTCCGAGGCTTTTGTGTAGTGCTTACAATCCCACTCACCATAACTCAGCGACTTACCATTAAAAATAAAGGACGCCACACCAGTTTAGAAAAATACCAGTACCTTTTATAAAAGTTCTCTTTGTTCCTTTTCAGTCAAATTAGTGTATACATTTAGTTCAAAAGAGGTTTCCACATTCAATTAGCAATATTCATCAACTTTCTCAATTCAGTAGAAGATTAATCCTGGTTACATTTCATTTGAGATTAACCACCATCAATATCAACAGTATTGCTTGTCAACTTAAATAGTGCAGAATGGGTAGGTCACTGTACAAGATTAATGCACCACATTATATAACCTGACATGTACGTTACCCATCCGAACTCAGGGTCTAAATTAGCTCGAGCTCACGGCTCCACTGAGTTCTACCCCCAACAGCGTTCCTGGCAATGGTCACAGCCAGCTATACGGCCAAAAGAAGACAGGCAAATTAATTACACTTTCTTATTGCTACTTTTATGCTCTACTTCTATTGGGGACGTTCTGGCTCTTAAAGGTCATTTACTGCCATGAGGAGTTAATAGTACAATGATCTCTGGCTGTTACTTTCACCCTGTAGTCCGGTTCTTAGCACTCGTGCCCAGGGTTCGTTTACTCGGGGCACCGTTTCCCTTCTCACACCCTCAATACCTCAGTGGTTTCTCAAGTGGGTTAAATCAGGACTCTAAAGGTTAATGTCCCGAAGCCGGGATGTCTATTCGCAGGTATTCTTTAGTCCGGCGAGTCAGTGTTCACAGTTCACTCGCTGTGCCGCCTCCCGCTTCCCCACAGATTTCCCAGCTTACTTCGAACTGAAGGGACAACTCGGCTGGAGTTGCCTACGCGCTCCGGTTACCCGTTCAAGCGCCGACGATGAGAGGACTCAGCTGGAGTTCGCATCGATTGGTTCTGTCAGTTCGTGTTGCTCCTCCGGCGGGACCGTAGCGGCGCTTGTTCCTCCTTCCGCGATCCCTCCGACACAGGCTCCGCCTCTTCCGACCAGCCTTCTTCGCTTCGGGCGCACCTCCTCCGACGCCGCAGGGGTCTTCCTGGTTCCGGACGCCGCCTCTCTCGCAGCGTCACAGCGGATCTCCTCCTCCTGTCAGCCGGCCTCTGCTGAGCCCCGCCTCCACCACAGCGGTCGGGTTCGGACCCAGGTCTCTAGGGCAGTTTCACGCTCCAGCACCTTGGTGAGGTAGAGTTATTGGACCTGCTTAAAAGTTAGTTATGGGTCCTTCAAGTCAGGGTTCAGTCAAACCAAGAGGGTCAGCATCAGTATAGGGCGATAGCCGGCCCACAGGACGATCTTTCCCTATTGAAGCGCTGTCCTCCTCATTTAGTTGCCTCCCTCCTGTCCTTGACCACTACACTCTCCTCTGGTCAGTGTGTACTACAAAATGGCCGCCCTGGACTTGGCCTTTTATAGGCTAGCCCCTGACTACTAGAACATGCCAGAGGGTTCCAGAACTTTCCTCACTTGGTCCAATGGGTCAGCCTCCCTAAGTAAACCGTTATGGCAGTTGCTGGCCACCATTTTAGGTCCTTTGGTTTCCCTCAATTTCCAGGAGGTAGGCTAGGCCTCAAAAAGAGAAAATGGAGGAATAGCGTCAAGGAACACCTAGCCCCCAGACAACAATAGCAAAGTCCAGGTGGACATTACAGAAAAAAAAACTGATAACACTAGGGGCTAAGGGAGACAAAATAAATAATAATGGTAAGGGAACTCACAGGGACAGACAGGTCTAACAACCAGCTAATAACTTTATTACGTAGGGAGTCAGAAGATTCCACCACGTTGCTAGCGAGCTCAGGTACCCCAGTCAAGATTACAGTATATGCCGCCGCCTCTGGAGGCAAATTGACTACTTTTGGGCTAATTTGACTATTGGTAGTCCTATTTGGGTGGTCAGCTATTGCATTTGGCGTATTTTCCTGCCTCATTGTGGTAGCCGAAGTGTGCTGCCTCGACTTCCTGGCAAGAGGCACGGGGATGACTTGCCTGGGGAGAGGTATTGGAGGGGATTGTGATGAAGTGACTGCAGGGGTATTCACCGTGAGAGAGGAAGTAGGCTGGGTTGGAATCACAATAGTAGAACCATTGGACATACAAGGAATCCCAGTGTTTATGCCAATCACTCCAGTTGTGCTAGGACTCGGCCCCTGCTGGTCAACCCTTCCCCCGCTAGATTTTTCTATGGCTACAAGTCTGGCCTCAATACTTTCTAGTTTAACCAGCACGGGGTCCAATAGATTTTTGACAATATTTGTGAATGAGCAAATAATATGGTCCGAGGTATTAGAAGCCCCATCTCCGAATATAAACGGACCAGTATGGTTGTGAACGGGCTGTAAAGGACTCACCATATCGTGGAGAGCCACGGCAGAAGATGCTCCAGACGTGTCTGTGCTGTTAGCGACAGTGTCAGGAACATGATCTACTTTGGCCCTCTTTGCACCCTTTGATTGCCTAGGTCTTTTCCTTTTCGGGACTGCACCCTCCCGAAGACCCCTGTGTTGTGATGCGGTAAAAACATCCCCCTCTACTATAGTCGGGACTGGGTGGGATGTCAAGGGAGACGGCGACTCATTGATGGTGTGAGCTGAGTCTTGATCTCTTTGTGAGTTGGATGGTGTCCTCAGCTGCTGCAATACTGACTCTATTGTTTGGTCGATGCTATCCATAAGAGATAAATGGGTAGCATCCAGCAGTTCTAGAGATCTAGCATTCATGGATGAGCCCGTGGAAACTAATTGCGAGCTTTCCAGGCCCACTGCTAATTGTTTTTCTAGGGCTGTAAGACTCTGTTTTACCACAGTATTTGCTTTTACAAGGAAACTGTCCAAAGTACCTGTTACCGTTGTTGCCACTTTGCTCCTTGATTCCCTCGCTGCCATGTTGAACAGCACCTTTGCTTCCTATAAACCAGGCAAGGTGTAAAGTAGAGACAGAGATCTGCAAAGCAAGAACTTAGGGGGGTTGCCCGGTCAGGTCTCTCCCGGCCTCAAACGGCCCGCCCTTTGCCCGGGCTTAGCCCGGCACACACCCGCGCGCGTCCCGCGTTGCGCGGGGAGGGCTGGATTTAATAGGAGAAGAAGGCGGGGCCGGTTAGGGGAAGAGGACCAGCTGCTGACTCCAACTAAGAATGCTGGTCCTCGCAGTCCCCACAAGCACGTCAGCCCACAGTCCCGAACCAAGATTCACAAAGCTGCTCCAGTCGCAGCACACAGGGACCCCTCGTTGTGTGTCCAGCAACCAAAAGTCACGCACTCCTGTGGCAGAGAAACAGAAGCCTCACGCAGCGAACGGCACCCCATTTAAAATACATACCTCAATGATTTGGGAGCAGTATTTTCCTGCTTCACCACATGTTCACAGTGGTCAATGATGACGACGTGATTGATTCAACCCTTCATCCACGCATGATCGATAAAATTTATATAAATGCAATAGTAGTACCTCACCAGCAGAGTATACATACAAGCCATTTGGAGCTTTTTGATGGTTGTGTATTGGCTATTTCAAGTGGGTTAAGAGCAGGAATAGCAATTGTAGATCCTGGACTGTGCTAAATAATGCACATCAGTGGTCTGAAAGGTACAACATGAGTTTTAAGAGCACGTTTTCCGAAGCATTTTAAAAAACGAAATGGAGTGTCTAAAAGAAAATAACGGTGCACTAAGCAAGCAGGTAAAAAAAAATAATAATAAAAAGTGAATGCGCAATTAAAATACATATCACAACCGTAATGATTCAGGAGCAGTGTTTCCAGCGAGTTGCACCTCCTGTCCCCAACGACCGTTGGTGACCAAAAAGGGATGTGGAATTCCGTAGCAGCAGACAATGAGGCACAGAACCTTGTTGCTTGTCTGCCATCATGTCAACTTATGGCTGCAGACCGCAGTAATAAAATGTAGGAATAAAACAAAGCTTTTTTAGAATGTTTCAAGAAGTGTTTCGGAAACCTATTGGTTTATTTTTCTAAAGAGCACACATGCTTTCTGATGCAATTTAATAAATGAACTGGAGCAACTAAAAGAAAACAACGGAGCATGAGGCAGAGCGACTGAAAGAAAATAATAATAAAATGTTTGTGTGCATTTAAAATACATACTGCAACGTTCGAGTGGAGCGACAAAAAAAAAACAGAACTTGAAGCACAGCAACTAAAATATCCTACCAAAAAAGCCCAACTGACAGTCAACATGGAAAATTGCAAAAAAGGCGAAAACAAGGCAACCAACACAGCGCTAACACAACTGTATTATTAAGTGGAGGTGGGTGGGAGGAATGCTATATTTAAATATAAGGCGCTATGGCACAGAAGCAGAACACCGGCAAACAGTAATAGAGCAGGACACCAATAGAGAAATAGTTCCCCAAAGAACAGATAAAGAACCATACCTTAATGAGACAATACTTAGTCCCTGTTCTGTGGGAGGTATGAAAGAGAAAATGGAGGAACAAAGAGGCAGGACTGACCACTAGCAAGCAAGTATATTTAAAGGACACTGACATGGACAAATGAAACAAGCATTGGACATGCAATAGGTCTCGCATTAGGAAAGTTTGAACTAATGGTCTTATAAATGACATTTATTTTATTTATGTGTTGTTTTTTAAATTAATAGCTTTGTCATTTACAATGCCAATAGTTATAACTTTTGCAAATGTGACACCTATAGCATTTGCGGGGTGCGGATCCCTTTAAAGTAGCTCATGGCCTCGCGGCCGTGAAAGTGAAAGCAAAGCAATTAGGGGGGAGGTGGGAGGGAGGCTGATGGCTTTGATGTGTGAGCGCACGCTGATAAGCTTGTGGGAGGGAGGCTGGGCTGCCTTTGATTTGGTAATGCGAGGCAGGCAGGCAGGCAGGCGGCTGGTGGCATTGTAGGGCTCAGAATGAGAAGCAGGAGGAAAAATAGGCAAATGCTGAGAGAAGAAGCAAAGATGGAGATGGTACAAAGGGATACAAGAGGGCGAAGTTTAGGAGAATTGGTGCATAATGTGGAAGGAAGAGCATCGACCATTGAGAAGGCAGAGTGTGTGACAAAGAAAACAGAATGCCCAGAGTGAAAGATGACATCGAAAGGCACTGCTCAGGAGAGCTAAAATGAAATAGAAGGGTGCATACACACCAAGATAACAAGGACAGCAGAGCAAGACTGGAGGTGACTCAGCACTAGAGAGGCTACAGATTTGGACAGTGGGCACGAACATGGATGGCACAGGGAGAGAAGAACAATACTTGCAATAAGGGCAAAGAGTGTAAGTGTATTCCTGGGAAGGGGGATACACCATGAGAGACAGCAAAGACTATAAGTAACATAGAGAGAAGACAGTTTGGGAGAGAGTGTATCAAATGATGAAAGAACACAGACTAGGAAAAGGGACACCGGACTGAAGGACGGCCACCACAAAAGGCACATTATGGCATGACTTGTAACAAGCAGACTCCAAGGGGCTGCAGGTTGGCTCTGTCCGTACGAGGCACAGAATAGCGGCAATGAAAGTGCACAGAAAAAGTGCGGATTAAATGGGAATAACTGAAACGATAAAAACAAATACAAGACGGAGGGCATTGCTGTGGGGAGGGGGAGGAGAAATGCGACACAGCGTGAAGCAGCAGGGGCCTTTGAAGTGAAGCTTCACTTCAAAGGTGTGGGAGGAGTGCCGCTGAGCCAGAGCGCACGCTGGGGGAAGCTTGTGGGGCGGAGCGGGAAGAGCTGCTGGGGAACAGATGGCTGGCGATTTGATGGTGTGCACGCGCATTTTAGGTCAATGCGCTTGCGCATTGACCTAAAAGCGCACGGGCACAGCATCAAATCGCCAGTTAGTTAAAGTCTGTTTAAGCCCCTATAGTCTCGCTTCGCTCAATGCGCATGCGCATTGAGAGGCGAGACCTAAAAACAAGGGCATGCAATGGGCGGAGGTGGGACACCACAAAGGATATACAACAAGTTGCTAAGTGAAAGCACAAGTGCAGGCTAGGATCGACCTAAAAATAAGCTGTTAGTATTTTGTTCTACTAAAACCTATGAATAACATATTTCATCTAGAAAATCCTGAACTTGCTTTTGTCTATTTTGTTTTTAGTCTGTGCCATTTATTTATTTTGGATAAACATAGGATGTTAGTAACAGACTAAGAAGTCTGATTGTGTTGATTAGTGAGAATGTGGTGACTGATCTATATATAGGCATCCAAGTTTGGAAGCCCTATTTACAGTGGGACAGTCTAGCTTGATAATATTTCCATGGAAACTGAAAGGTCTGTAAGGCTGCCTCTTTTGCAAACTAAATGCAGTTTATTAGAGACTGTCTGTTCTACAATCTGTAATTATCATGAGGTAGGAAATAGATTGTGAACGTGGGTGGACTGCTTGGCTGAAGCTGCCTGCCTGATTTATGCAGAACAGCTTTGAAATGCAGTGTTAAAGGAATATTACAATTTCAGAATGATGGCGCACTTAATCTTTAAGGGTGAGCCAATAGGCATTCACAGTCATTTGCTGAATGAAAGGGATGAGTTAAACCATATATATATACAGAAAAGAAGCATAATGAACAATTTTAAGAACTATTACTATGAAATGGCTTGGCCAAAGCTGGACTTCAGTTAACTCTGTTGATTTATCATTAAATGTAAGGTGGGTTGACTAAGTTTTGAAAATAACTGCAAAGTGCAAGCAACCTTTAAAAGAAGTTTTTTTTAGAAAGTAGTTCATTATCATCATTTAAATATATACCCACTAAGCCTGTCATATATTTACTTCCTATATGTCAGACCTGGCATCTTTTGGGTGGTTTCCGCTTACTTTTTGCCTTTTCACCTCCTCTTTTTGACTGTGTGCTGAAGTTTGTTTTTGCTGGCTTTAACACTTTTTCACTGGTGACCAGTGCTAAAGTTCATGTGCTCTTTAAAATGTAATGGCATTTGGTTTCTCTATGCTTGCCATATTTGATTTACTGATAAGTCCCTTGTATAGTGCACTAAATGCACCCAGGACCTGGAAATCAAATGCTACCCGTGAGGCTGCAGCACTGATTGTGACGCACACATGAGTAGCCCTTCAAACATGTCTCAGGCTTGCCACTACAGAGCCTGTGTTTTAACCTAACATTTCAACTTGACAAGATAACCTACTTGTCAGGCCAAAACCTTCCTTTTAATTACACATGTCACCCTTGGAGTATGCCAAGGACAACCCATGGGCAGGGTGCAGTCTACTCAAAAAGGTAGGACATCTAATTGTTAAGTTTTACATGTCCTAGTAGTGAATTACTCTTAATTTTGTATTTCACTACTGCAAGGCCTATCTGTCCCATGGGTTAACATTAGTCCTGACTTGTAACATTTTACAAGTGTAACTTTTTAATTGGGAAAAGATAGGAAAAGTATGTTTGGTGTCCCTGGACTCACATTTTAAAAGCATATCTTTTAGTGAAGTTGGTTTTTAATGTTCAGGTCTGAAAATATCACTTTTAGAAAGTTGGCATTTTCTTACATTAACCATTCTGTGCCTTCTGACTGTGTCTGGAATACACGTCTGGGTTTGGTGGCACAAAGGGAGATGAGGTGTGCCACAAACATCCTGATGGCCCATCTCCAGGCTGATGGGTCTTCCTGAGCTAGAGTAAGAGAGAGGAACTGACATTTGCATCTGAATAGGGCTGTGCCTGTCTCCACACAAAGGGTTGCATACCCCCCTCTACAGTGAGTCTGGAGCTGGGACAAGAAGGGCAGGGTCTTGTGTAATACCTTTCATTGAAGTCTCCCTACTTCAAAGGCTAAAATGGATATAAGTACTGGACCTCTGACACCATATACTCAGAACTCTTCTGGAACTGATGACATTCTACCAGGAATAAAAGCTGTTCTGCTACCAGGAGGGACTGCCACTCTGCTGCTTGCTTTTTGGTGTTGGCCTACTGCCTGCTGATTCTTGCCAGGGAGTGAGAGAACTGAAATTGACTCTCTACGTCCACAATCTCTAAAGGTTTTCCAAGGGCTTGTTGGGCTTTCTGGAAATCTCAGGGATATCAAAAAGTGCATCTGCATCGTGTTTCCAGCACCTGAGCTCCTCTGCCAAGTGGTGTCAAATCCAGTCCTGGGGCCTTAGAAGTAAGTGGTTGGTGCTGCAACCCAAGCAACCAATGCATTAACCCTGAAGTACAGATCAGAACTGGCACATTTCCCTGCGATTTTGATGTATCGCCGCTACCTACACCGTAGCCACAGACAACACTCACCGAGTGGGAGACTCAATAAGTATGACTCACAATGTAGCCTCGACTTAGCTAATGCAGCACCTCCACCACACTGCTGCTGCATGATCCCCGGACACTGCATTGCTGACGTCTATGATGCATCGTCCCTGTACCCTGATGCAACCCACGGGTTTGACATCAGTACATCAGCCCGAAGCACATTGCTTCTTGACATCGACACATCAGCGATGTTGCCCCAACTTTGAAGACAACGCATCTACTGTGACAGCGACGCATCCCCTCCATTGCTTAATGCATTGTCCCCGAGCTTTGACACATCCAAGGTACTTGACTCCTGCACCCGACACACGCTCGATCGCAGTAGGGCTGAACTTTTGGATTTGCTCCCTTCAAGCATGACCAGATGGCCCAAGTTAAAGCTATTGATTTCTGAGCACTGCATTTCGATTTAATACTGCAAATTTCATGACTTGTGCATGTTGGATTTTTATCATTTTTATCTTGTTTTTACTGAGATACAAATTGGCTAGTTTTCTAAACTGTTGTGGAGTAATTCTTCGGTGTTTTCACTGTGTTAGTTTGTGTGCACGCAAATACTTTATACATTGCGTGTTTAGTTTAGCCTGACTGCTCTGTACCAAGATACCAGAGGGTGAGCACAGGTAAATATTCAGTGTGTACTACACTTACCCTCACTAGAATTGTGGTTCCTACTTGGACAGGGTGCACACCTCGCCCAACCAGTAACACTATTTCTAGCATTATACTTTAACACTACAGTGTTTTATGGCTTCAGCATTATTGGTCATTTTGAAGTACCCAAGTTGATTTGGTGAAGTAAACAGGTACATTAGACTGTATTAACAATTAAGCACTAAACTAACCATAACTGGATGTGCTTTACCAGTGTCTTTCTGAGGCATTTCACTATGTTTTGGTTTGATTTAGAAGCTTGCCTTGCCTTTGACAATGTTTTACTTATGAGTTTTGTGATATTGAGAAAGTTTACTCTCTTCTCTTTGTAGTTGTAGCAAGTAATATTTGACTGACAATTATTTTAACAGTTGTTTAGTTTTTTTTACATTTCTCTATTTTTGGGGCATTCAGTGAAGCTGGCATGCAGTTACTTCTGTTGGAGAGGAAAATCAAGTTTAATATTATTTACACATTTTGAGAGAAAATACAATAAACATGTGTTAAATATTTAATAGAAAATGATGACGAAAACAAAGAAGTTCAGTCACTGCATCATAAAAGCATGCAGAAAAAGAGTAGTTTAGATGATATCATACATATAAGTAACATAGGTTGTGATTCGCGCCAGGATACTCATGAGTAATTGTGCGCGCTACAAATCCCATATAACATAACATAACATAACATTTACTAAAGAACTATATTTTATTATCACATGTTAGTAAATGTGCAAATTATGTACTCACATTATAAAGTTTACCTTTAATCATTTCTGAAATCATTTATATGAAAGAATAACTAGTAAGGTTTATCAAATAGTATGATTAATCCTGATTATGGTAGTAAATTTGACTAAAGTCTTCCTCTTTGTATGTGTGAGACCGTATATGCAGAAAATGACAAGACAAAAGTAGGTGTTACACATTTCCGTTTGATGATGCTTCCGTTAAACTTATAGAAAAATGTACTTCACCTATATAGCAATCTTACTTGTTCGAAACAATATTAAAATGGTGTAATTGGAAATGTATTTACATGTTGGTACAGACAAAAGTTATAAGTACCCTGTTTTGACACACATTATTTGTAATCCTACTACATGTTTCTAATTGCATCAGATGTTATACGAAAAACATACCATCTTCATATTTCTTTATGAATGTATGCTTATAATTCTATATACTGCGTTAGATTAGCCTGAAATTAATATGGGCCTGTATACATTCACAAAGTTTTCTGCCTTACCAAGCTCACTGTCTCACTGTCTGTGAGAAATGTCCGTAGTGTAACAAATTATGTGTAACAGTGTTTTACTTTACTGAGTTCACATGTATTGAACAAAAGATTTTTGCTACAATTCTGCCATCATCTCAGGACATCTGCCCAAGAAACATTCCTCTTGAACTTTCTCATGTGCTCTAGCTAAAGGAGCATTGTTCTAATGTTTCACATACTGGATGACTTAAGGACTGTGTAATTGTCCCACCTATTTCTCTGCATTTTGGGTCTTCTCCATGTCGCCTGACACACGCTGCATATGAGCTGACCAATGGACTGAGTGGTCTGACCAGTTAAGGTCACTTCAGGAGGTGTCATTCCCAGAAGCGCTAAAAATATAATACTGTGTGAACTTGCTGGCTCTCTCTCACTCTTGAACATTATTATGGCAATGGTGGTGGTGATGGACGAAATGCTGCTCTGCATTACCTACTGATTACAAACTGCTAACGGAGATTTTGCAGAACTCACCTGGCAAATTAACTTTTCTGAGGCAGACTCGTCTGGCTTATTTCCTGAACTGACACATACACTATGTGCGATTGTGGTCTCTTTCTTCGGGGACTATTAGAACTGGCACAATTATCCCTTTTCTTAACTCTTGAGCTTTTGGTACTTACTTGGACCTTTTATCATTTGTCTTATAACCCTATGCTGTCTATTGATGCACTTATCTTTCTAATATTTGATAAACTAAACTAAATGTATTAGTTTGACTCCATTGTCATGTTTTATCCTCATATAGGTGAAAGTGCATTTGCAATTTAAGTTTACTAATGACTATAGGAGAACCTATTAGAGAGATTTCAGAGCACCAAATTCTAGTGCTATTATTCTCTATAGCTTTAGCTGAACTTTTGGTATGTATGATTTTGGCTTACCTACATTTCTTCAGGAGATTTGGGTTTGTAGTGATAATTCTTTCCCTCTGTAGTATTGTCTTGAGAGTTATCTAGATGAGCTTAATATAAAAGTTTTAATTCAGTTGTCCAATTCCTAGTCCTCATTGGATGACTCTTGGGTTGGTACCCTTTATATCCATCCCCTCTCTGCACCCAGCAAGGTCCATTGGAGGACCAAGAGAGAGGTAATATCATCTTTGACATTCCCATCCATTTAGTATTGGTGTCCGGTAAATGCTTTAGCATTTCAAAGGGAGCTATGCATCTGAAACAGAAGATTTCATTAGCATTGTTAAAGTGATCCAACACAAACTTTTGGGGCCGGGCGGCACCTCAGCTTATGCTGTAGAACACTCCACTGTCCAGAAACTGTTCTATAACATGATGCTATCCAACAAGAATCACGTGCTTTGTAATGTTCTATGACAGCGCACATGTTTTGTGGGCAGACAATTCTCGTTGTAGTGTGTTTTATGGTGACATGCTGTACTACACAGAGTTTGTGGAAATTTAAAAGTGATTTATTGCTAGTACTTCTTCAATTAAATTTGCCATAAGTGTCGATGGTGGTACATATAATGCCATGATAATACAAGATTTGGAACTTCTGATTCCCCTAATGCTGAAACTCCATTCCTTTGAAGAACGTGTGAAATTGCTTTAAGATCATACACTGGTATCCCAATTGTGTACAGAACACTTCTGGATACTCACACTTTTCTGCAATATTTGACAGAAGCGTCCTTCATTTATTTATTTACCTTGTAAAGCGCACTGTCACCAAAAAGGCATCCTGGCGCTGTTGGCTCAAGATAAGGAAGGACAAAAAGATGCACCAAAGCCGGCATCCAACTAGGTTTTAGGAAACAACCAGGTTTTGAGTCTCCTTAATGCCCAAGTGGGTATAGTATTCTGCCTCAAAAATAAAATAGACATTCATTGGTTTATTCCAACATGAACATAGTGCTGACCGTTCGGTTCTCATCAACAATAATCTTTGCATTACGGATTTAATGTAACAAATTAGGGGCTCATTACTAGAGCGGTGAATCCCGATGCACCGCCAAATTGCAGCCAATCTCTGCCTGCCATATAATGATTCACCCACGCAGGCCAACACGTACAATATTAACTGCTTGAGACCCGCTTTGCACTCCATTGATCGATTCCCGACGTGCTGACTCACCCGTACAGGCGTACTCTAACCACATCAGCTGTTCTCTGCCTGCTCCAATTACCACGGGCACCCTTCCCTTAATTGACTACCTCGGGCTACTAATTCCCACCCTGATTGGTTTACAGTCCACACATTGTCCCTCCTGGATATACCTCTACGATATTCATTGCATAATCCACCAATTGACCAAGCTAGGACCGGCGCTGAGAGCTTCACGCTGCCAGATCCTATCGGCTCACACGTTCCTTGTCCTGATGATGATCTCTAACTAAGAAGATCGAAACGCTGTCGACTTCTCACAACCAAAACTCCATTAATAAAACGTAATACTCGTGGAGTTTTGTATTATGTTGTCAATGCGATGTAAATTTTAAGCCACCAGCACTTCTCACTTCACGCACTTTCACATTTTGTGTGAGCACCTCGACTAGCTCCTTTACTTTGGATGACACTCCGTTTATGATGTTAATAAATGTGATGTCACCCTTACAACCTTGTGTCCCTGCATACATTGTTTTCCCAGTGCTGCCGGGTCTCTCTTTCCATTACTAAACCTAGACAAAGGCTTTATTCTAAATAATAGTAGCCCTGCTACCCGAGGACCTGATTGGCCTCCCCCAGACCACTGTGTTTTCAACTATGCCATATTATGATGGCAGGCGGTTTGCTGGCGGACGGGAATTCCATCCGCCACGGGTCTGATTGCCTGGGGGACCTGGAAAGCATACCCAGAATGGTAGTGGTGCCTAGCAGGCTCCGTCCTCCATGTAGGATGCTTCATCTCCGCCAGTGGTGGATGGCGGTCCAACCCCCATTTACAGGCTGGTCGGAGATTGACTTCAGAGGCCCGTTGCGAACCCCCTTGTATTGGGGGAAGGTGTGGGTGCACTGGGGGGGTCTTTCCCTGCACCATGTGGCAGGCACCGCATGGTGCCTGCAACGTAGTGCAGGGAAATGCACGACCTTCATGTTTACCATTGCGGCGGGTGCTGCAGGCACCAGCACACGCCACAAAGGGTAAACATGCCCAGTGCGACCGCAACCGTGGCGGTCGCATTGTAATTCCATGGTCGGGACCGCCATCATATAGGCGTACAGCCCCAATTCCTGTGGCAATGGCGGATGGACTCAAGTCCATCTGCCATCGTAACGAGCCCCTCAATTCTCTCACATTTTTGTCTGACTATTTCAGTATACAGTGCATTGCTGTGTAATATGTGGGCCATTGCACGGTCACTGATTTCTTCAAGTTCTATTGAACTGGATAATCTGTGAATGGATCCTTGTTTTTATCAAGTAGTATTAATTATTTGGATCACTGACAGAATATCGACAATAACAATATCGACCTACAGAAATATCGGGACATAAATATTGTTGTAAAAAATATCAACCTCCTATCTTCATAATGGTAAGTACAAAAATATTGCGAAAAACATGGATGTATAAAATATAATTAGGATGATATTATAAAAAGTAATGTAAAGTAAATTATTTAATAAATGTAACTATAAAAAAGTATCTAGATTTATATGTAAATGTTAACAATTATAAGTAATACATTTAATGTAAAAAAATAAACATACATATATAAAATAGAATATATATATATATATATATTTACTTAAAAACAATTAATAAATAATGGATTTAATTCATTTTAAAATGCTATAAATATATAAAAAATTATAAATAAATATATATACATACACCTGTAGCACAAAAAATTAAAAAAATGATATATATTATAAATTAATATATTACAATATTTTATATTTTGTAAACATACATTTTGCACTACATTGAGGGCAACAGTAGAAAAAGTGTTGGAGATTGCGGAGGTGTAAAAAATTACTATTTCCACTCCAGCAAATGCAACATTAAGGAAAGTGTTGGATAGCGTAGAAGTAAAAATTCCTATTCCCACTCCAGGGAATATTTGTTGCAATAGCAGGGACATCATCTTTTCTTCTTCTTCTATTCCAGTTTTCCCTCTGCTGGGTTGTGATTTAGGCAAGGCATTTTACAGAGGGCAAAACCTGTCAGAGAACAGACTGAAATTCCCAGGTTATTTCCTCTAAGGTCATACCGTAATGTGACCAAGATTCTGATCTAAGGATAGGCCATCAGGTAAACCCTAACCAATAGATTTGTATGATGAAATATCAACTACAAAAATATCTACGTGTGTACCCACTTCAAAGGAGATTGCGACTCTGCTAGATTGGAAGCATTTCAGCAGCTACAGCATTAACCTACAGTTGGAATACAAATGCATCCTTGCCAAATGTAATTTTAAAGTCTCCAAACAACCAAAAAGTCAAAACCAAATGCAGTGTTTATGTACATCATAAAATAAATCAGAAATGAAAAAAAATGCATTTTCATATGTGGTTTTCATATAAAAATGAGCATTCAAAACATTAAAAAAATGTCTGTAAAACCAAAACCAAGTGAAATTCAAAACTCAAACATTAGTAGTATTAACAGGAAATGGTAAAAAAAACTAAATGATGTGTAACCTTGTAAATCTATATAATTAACACATTTAATATATTTAACAACCATGTCCAAAAAGTTAATTTAATATTGAAAAAATGTAGTAAAATGAATCGAACAGAACTGAGTCTATTAGGATGGCGGTCGGAAAATCACTCCGACCGCCATGGTAGCGGGAAAACACCGCCCGCTAGGACTGCGGAAAAAACGCTGGCCCAATTAATATGCTCCATAGTCGAAATAAGTCCACGGCGGTCAAATCGCAGCATTTAACATTGAGGCGGTTGCTGCTGCCAGCAGCACCGCCGCGATGTCCAAGAAAGCATGTCACCCCCCAGTGCTCCCCCCCAACACATTGGGGGCCCACAATGGGCCTCCGAAGACATTCTCCGCATGCCTTTCCATGGCACTCCCACTGCCGCGGAAAGGCTGGCTACCGCCGGCATCATAATCATGCCGGCGGAGCCTGGTCCTGCACCGGCACCATTGTGGTGATCCAGTTCCGTGGCAGGTGGAAAATCTCACCGCCACGGTCGTCACCGCCATGCTAATGGGACCGGTGGTTTTCCTGGTTGCGATCGCGGGCGGATGTCCGCCGCCGGTCCGGCGGTTGCTACAGCTGACCCGGCAGCGGCCATCCATCCGCCATCCTAGTAGACCCCTGAATGTGAACCCTATATTCAAGAAAATAGTTTGAAAATCTGCAGAAACCAAGAGTCAGTTAAAAAAGAAAGGAAAGACTGCAGGTATAAAATGTTAAAATGTTTTATGGTTACTTATAACCCTATTTAGTTAAAAATAACATAAATAATATATATTTTTCATATTTAGATCATTGACATATACAATATGTCCAAAACAGGTTTATACAGAACCTCTCAAAAAACGAGACCCCTACTAAACTAGGTGGGTTATGCATACTCTAAAAAGAGCTCTACCAATAAAAATACTGAAAGTGGGTTAAGTCCTACTATAACAGCTTTCATGGTTGGATATCTGCCATTAGTGACACAGTAGAAAATGTAAAAGAACACAATCATAGTCCTAACATAGCTGATGTACAAGGCTTTATAATAGAGCAAGACTTAAGATAACGCAGCACAAACTTTGTGGAACCAATGGTAGCAATTTTAAAAGGTTTTATTGCAACTGTTCCAAAATGGTGACGAAATAACGGGAAAGTTAGCCTTAATACCTAATTAAAAAAAGAAAAATTATTAGAACCAGAAGAGTTGTGAGGCAGCCCACAAGAGCCCCAAGAACATTTGATCAGATAGATACTCCTGACAACCTAAATGTAAAACAGAAAACAAAACTCCATTTTCTAATACGAGAGCAATGAATTTGGATTTAAATTGTCTGCAGGTTCAATTTGCTGACCCTGACACAATGCACTATCCATTTAATGGTAGGTACTTTTAAGTCTAGTCATCCCCCCATTTATAAAACAGGAGCATTAATTGAAAGGGGTTAGAACCCATGTCATATAATAATCACAATCGTTGTTGTGGCAAGTCACAAAAGCCACTACCTGAACCTTTGCTCAATATCTTTGTAGCTGTGATATAAAGCAGGCAGGCTTAATTTTAGAGGCAATGTGAAAAGCATGTATACAGTACTCAAATAGTAATAAAATGAAAACAGAACACAAGAAAATCAAATTAATAAAAATAGGGAATATTTTAATATATAAAATCACACCAAAACAACAAAAAATCATTAAGTATAACCCACAAATGAGTTCTTAACACCTTGCATGCTCATGATGAGCTCAGCTGAGCTCATCATGACCGTTAGAACACTCGCACGCTGGGCAAATTCCCCTGCTGTGCGAGCGTTCTAATGAAACGGGTGTGGTCATGACGAGCTGAGCTCGTCATGAGCACCGGGGCGCTGCGCGTGCCCCCGTCCCCCGAGCACAGCAGGGGAATATGCCCCGCACGGAAGGGGTTAAAGTTTGAATTAAAAATAGCACCAAAAAGAACAAAGCACCAACCATGGGTATCTGTTTATTCTATACCGGGTCAAAGTCATAAGTTAAGATGGACTGCAATGGATCACTGGTCAGATACAGGGAACTGATTCATTCAGGCCGAACGTTTGCCATCTGTGGGGCACTATTTACGAGTTAGGACTGCAAAGGAGGTTAGTAGAAGGCTCCAGGACAGGTCCTGTTGAAACTAGTCAGCTGGACAAATACAGAGAGAGAGGCCTCTGGAAGCTTGTTGTGTCCCTGTAGCTCAAAGAGGAGACCACCCACCTGAATGCTATAGTCACGTCTGGGGTCCTGGGTACAAGGGAAGCAGGTACAGTCTTCTGTAGAGTTCTTCAGACTGCATGGCAGTCTTTCTTCTGATTCTTTAATTGTCCAGGAGCGTTCTGACGAGAAGTCTTTCGGGTAAACATTTATGCCCGGTGTCAGCCTGTGGGTGGAGAGCAATCCTTTGTCGACCACTTAAACCAGTTCTGGTCAGTTCCTCCCCTCCCACTGGGTTTAGAGCCAGCCTGACTAGAGCGATCAGACCCTGGGAATGGGCCTCTGGGTTTTTTAACAGGTCCGGAGAAGGCACCACATGCCCCTGCCCCATTAAACAAAAGTGACCGGCTCCGGGGGTGGGGCCAAAGGGCCTTGAAACAGCTTCAGAAGGAGGGCACACACCCCTTTTCCCAATAAAAAAAGAGATAAACCCCAGGGAAAGGGGTGTCAGGGGCCTTCATAATGGTCAAGGAGGGGCCACATGTCCCATCCCCAAATAAAAAAATACGATATAAAGCAGTGAATGTGAAATGAACGGAGTAGTCACTCTTTCACATTCACTGCTTCAACTGGAGAGTGCTTCATAATACCCGGCATGGGCATCTTTTTTAAAAATATTTTTTGATGCTGGTGGTGCACCTAGAAGGTGCAGAAGGACCCCCAAGCTTTTTTTTTAAGTCTTGTGGGAGGCTGCAGTAGCTCGACAGCCCCATTGGAACATTTCAAAATAGTGTGGTAAGACTCCTGGGTCTTTGAATTAATGGCACCAAGAGGACTTACCACACTTTTTTTTAAAGCACTTCCACCTGGAGCAGGAGTCCTTGTGGTTAATTCAATGGCTCAATTTTGTGGCTTGAAGAATGTTAAAGAAAGACTCAACACATGTTTGTGGTTGTTTTGAAGAAAAATGCTTTATTATGTGACAGTGAATATTATTAATCATTACGAAGTATACGCAGAATTTCACTGATTTATAGTTATTGATCAGTGACTATGTTGAGTTATGGCGGAGTGAGCTAAAGAATGGTGATGGATTAAACCCAGATCAGTTGACTGGGGGTGAGTATTGTCAACGCTCCGTCCATCACCCCCTTTGGTTTTTCTATGTTGAGTTATTGACAAAGCCAATAAGTCAGCTTTATATATGATAAAGTCAATCGGCCTAATTTTTATATTTTTGTGTACGTTACATGTTATTCAGCTGTGCGCAGTGTTAGGTTGGACATTTTCTGGGGTTGGGTTAAGGCCTGGCCGCATGGACATTCTACTTTACATTGAAAAAAACCCATAGAAATTCAGTGAAAAAACATAAAAGGTTAAAATTACATTGTGGTTAGGATTTGTAATAATATCTTACTTTAAATGTTAACAAACTTATAAATCACTGAAAAAAACACAGGTGAAAGTGACGTTATTGTTCAGTGAAAAGTCCATTAAAACATAATGTGGGCACAAATGGGAAGTGCATATTTACTATTCTGACTCCAACCCAACTAACATTGGGGAAAGTGTTGGATTTCCCCAGCATGAGATTCTGGGCCTACTTGCATAAATGTTCAAGAATTCTTGTCACAAGGAGTCAGGGTTGCAATTTACTTGTGGCAATATCAAATGACTGGTCATCTTTATCAACGCGTATGCTGCCCAGTGACTGAGCTGAAGTAGAAATATGGCTTATGAGTTAAGCTCCTCATATATTGTCAATGCTACTCATATGCTCTACTTTGAGAATGTTAAGTTGACCGCTGATAGTTTTGGACCATTTAGAGAGAGACAATTCTGAGCAGTTCAAACCATACAAATTCAATGAGGGCTTAAGTCCAGTATTAGAACGGAGTTTTCCCTTGAATGGGTTATGAACACTTATGATTGAATATTATTAAAACACTAAGATGAGTTAGTAGCTCTTTAGCTTAGTTTTCCCAGGAGCAGTTGCCGAGTCCTATGCTGCACTGCCCTTCCTCCTATACCGTCAAGCAACTCATGCACAAATTCGTTATTTTTCGGTAAATGTTTCTGAGCCCCTTACAATTTTCTTGCAACTTATTTTGGTTACAAAAGGTCAACTATATATCACCTACATATTTGGTATGCAGCCTCCTGCAGTTGAGGGACAGTGGAGTGGTGTGGCTCACTGGTTAGAGGCGGCAGACCCAGGAGCAGAGGACGGCCCGGGACCAGGGTTAAATTCCCGACGTGGCAGGGTCTTGGACCAGGGTCAATGGACTCGATAATTCTCACCTCGGATTAGCTTGCCTCATCTCGACAACGGCCCCCCACATACGCCGGGGATGCCTGGTTTCACCTTGGAGATACCCAGAAGGGACCATCTCACAGGGAAAGCCAGGACGGGTTCCCCAGCGGTCTACAGCGCAGAGATACTCCTTCGGGAGTCGATTCTAGCGCTTTAGAAACCCACAATCAATCAATCAATCAAAGCTTTAGTATGCCTGGTCTTAAACTGTTTTATAAGTCTGTATGAAAACAAAATCTATTTACATGCATATACAGTTCTACTTGTTTGTACGTTTTATGACTGAATAAACTGATGATGATGATTAAGCTGATAAAGATGATGACTGAGTTACCATGGATGCCTGTTCTTGCAATGGCATTATTGAGCGATGTCCTTAACAAGTATTGAACTTTATAAACATATCCCACAAAGTTCTTTGGTCTTAACCCCTCCTGTGCTCATGACAAGGTCAGCTCGTCATGAGCCACGGCGCTCCGGTGCTCATGACGAGCTGAGCTCGTCATCACCGCGCCTGTTAAATGGAACGCTCGCATGCTGAACTGATTCCACTGCTGTGCTGAGCGTTCCATTGGAACGGGCGTGGTCATGACGAGCTCAGCGCCGTGGCTCATGAAGAGCTGACCTCATCATGAGCACCGGGGTGCTGTGCGCGCCCCCCGCCCCCCGCCCCCCAGCACAGCGGGGGAAACAGCCCCGCAGTGAAGGGGTTCAGAGTTGGTATCCGTAAAAAAGGGGTTAGGTCTTCATTTGTTTTTTATTTGAACTAGAACAGTGTTCTGGGGATTTGGGTCCCCAAATGAATGAGTTACTGGTGGAGTTGTATACCTGACACTGCAATGTAAAAAAACAGCATTGTGCATAGCTTCCCATCTGGAATGTGGACATATTTTCTAGGATGTATGAACATGAGACATTTACTAATGGTATATCATTTGTTTTTTATAATGTATATCAGTTAGCAGGGGCAAAGGTTCGCAATAGTGTACAATAGTACCTTCGGCCTGTTTATCTATATGGTCATGGAACTGTTCTGTGACTTGCAATATCCTTATAATGTACTTCAGGGTGGAACTTTATCCCATATATAATCAAATGTTGAATAGATATTGCATTTAAAAAGTGGGCTCTTGATAGTCAGGGCTTCAAATGTCTTTTATAAAAACAATATTTGCTTTCTATATACAATAGTGCAGTGGTGCTCAGAGAAGACAGGGTTGTGGTAGAGTCCTAATAACAAATAAAAATACTCTAATCTTTGGTCTTCTCATAAATCATTTCTTCAGCATAAGAACTTCATACTTGGAAAACACAGATCTGTGTGTGCACCATGTCCTAGGCCTATCTGAACGTAATGTGGGCTGCTTAGACCAGCAAGCATGCACCAAGCGCTACGCCTAGGAAGGCTACTGCCCTTAATTGGAGTTAAGTGGTATGAGCACAGTCGTGGCAGCATACCCATTTGTATTCAGCAGAATCAATAATGTTAACAGCCTGTTTAGCTGTGTCTCTGGAGTGGGTTTCACTCACTCACTCATATAAATTTGTGTGGCAGTTTTCTTAACGCACCTTTGGCCTTCATGGATTGCGTGTAGCGCCGGACAACACATGATACTTGCATGAGCATGCTGGGTTGTATGTGTAGGCATGTGGATGATACATAACATTATCACCTGTGGTTTCCATTTTGGAAGCCCAGGACCTGGAGAGGCTGTAGAGATGAGGACTGCATCTCCCAGAAAGGAGATGTGCAGTGCTCATATTCTTGAGGGCTGGGACAGGATACACACACTGAAGGAGCGGAGCAGAGCATCTTCTGTGCATGTAGAAGGCTTAGTCCTTTTAACCCATATGGAGCAAATTTTAGTCGAGGTTGTCAGCCAGGTTTGATCTTGGTGGTGGCTCCTCCGCTAAGACGGAGGAGCGTCGCCCCACTGCCTTGTAGCAGTGAAAGAAAGGAAAAATAAAATGATAATAACTTGATGTTATTATCATTTTTTTTGTTCCTTCTGCGGCAGCATTGGGGTAGGGCTCGTCTGCTCAATATGCACGCGAACGATGCGGTATGGCGATGGTTTGATTCCCTATAGAAGAGACCCATTCAGTAAGAGGGGTAGACACAGACTATAGAGATATCTTGGAGGAAACCACAGTTTTCTATGGGTTGATTCTTCGTTTACAATAATTTCCCAGTGTGCAAGAAGAAAGAAATAGATGCAGTTTAAGAATATGGAAAACTATAGAAATCGGTGGATTTTGTGAAAATTGTATACTCAACTGCACGAGTCCTGATGAGGCCCGAAAGTTAATGGGCTGAAACGCGTCGACAGATTATTGGAAGACACTCCAAAAAATGTAAAACAAGAGGAAATAAGTTAGGAGTATTTTTGGAGTAATAGAGGTTGGAGTTATTAGCCTCGCAGTTCTTGCCTATAGGGTGATCTTTTGTGTAAGGAATGCTCAGTGTGGAACATTCTTAAGGAGCATCCTCATTAATCAGTAGGGCAATGAGAAACAGAAAGTAAATCATACACTTTTTTGTTTGTGTGTCTAATGTAAATATTGTGTATATATGTGTTCATGTGATGTAAATGTTTGTATATTTGTGAAAACAAGAGAAATATATCTTTTTGAATCTTAAAAGGTAACAATAAATACAGAGAAGTACTTTCCAGTGATGAGTATTGGAAATTTGTCTGGAATTGCCTTTGGCTATTGATTTTCGTTTAAATTATTACGATTTTTCCAGAGATTAGTATCTAGAGGAAGAGTTAATTGAATTATCTCTTCAACCTACTATGGTTTGGTTATCTATCTCGAGGCATTATTTTTCTTATCTGATTTTGTGAATTGACCCAGATGCCTAAGGGTTACTTAGGGTACCCCCCTGTTTAAATAGCTGCTCAGAGAGCAGGGCAGGGGAGAAGTGGTGGGCACACTGAAGTGTGCATGACGCTTTGGCCGGCTGTCTCTGGCCGGCCGAACATTCATGTGAACTTTGCATGTTTTCACCCAGGCTGCATTATAGACTGGAAGGAGAGCATGCCCTGGCCCCCAGTCTCCTTCTGAGCGCCAAACTACGGTCCTCAGATCAATCACAACGCTGCATTGCAGCGCTGTGAGTGGCTTAGGGGAGCCAATCACAATGCTGCGTTGTGATTAGCTCTGGGGAGCCTGCCAACTTCCTGCTCGGCTGGCGCGGAGGAGATTTTACGTGGGAGAGAGTGGAGAGGAGGTGTTGTTTTCTTTTTTTAAGCCCCCTTATCACCTCGCCCCCCGCCCACCACCCCAGATCTGTACCAGCTGCCTCTGTTTGATCTGTGGTCCCTCGCTTGGCCAATGTTGTGAGTCACTCACAATTTCAGGCAATGCTGCTGTGCCAGACTGTCCCTATGACACAGAGCAGTGAAGAGGAGAGAGCACTTCAAAGGAACTGACATCCCCAACATGATTTCAAAGGCCAGACACTAAAACACATATAAGTCTTGATTTGGACTATAAAGGTGAGAGTTGTAGCACCATAATTTGTTGAATAAGGAGAAGCAAGATCGCCGAAATTTCATGCTGCCAGAACCAAGGTCTGCCTGTCTCCTATAGCATGAGGGCTTATCATCCAGGTGCCAAGAACACTTGCACTGTGCTTCGAATACTAGGCTTCTGCCTGAATGGCAAGACCATTATCAGCTGTCAGGAGGAGGAAGAGAGACCCTTAAGGAAGTGAGGTCTAGCTGGGATTCTGGTCAGTGGATTCCAGTGAGCAAAGTGTGACATCCCTAGTCCAGTCAGGTCGGGTATTGCAAAAGAGACGTCTGCTCTCCTGTGTAAGTCAGCAACTCCAGTGGGGCTGCCATGAAGTTGTGGGCTTCACCCCGTGTTGTGAATCTCATTGGGCTGTCACCAGTGTCCATGACCCACATTTGCCAGAAGGTGGCTACTGGGATTACTGGGGTCGTCTCCTGTTGCCACTGAGAGTGTTAGGGCAATCACCCATGCTGCTGAGCTGTAGATTGTTGCCTATGACTGTCACCCCTATCTGTCAGGACGAGCGATTGAGACTGTTGGGTCCGTTGCCTGGAAAATCTGACCTGATAGGCAATGTTTTCCATATTTGTGACTCCTCACATCCCAGGAGGGGCCCACTAGGACTGTTGGGTCCATTTCCTTGTTTGAAGAGTCCCAGCGACCAGCAAAGGGACTTAGAAACAAGTCCAGACGTGCCTGAAGGAACACAGCTGTTTCAACAATTTACCTGCATGAACTGCAAAGCAGAAGGAGCCACTGCTCCTGGAAATCATTGCTGTCTACTACAGCCTCAGGGCTCTGGCCCCGCTGACCATGGGAAGGAGGTGGTGCAACATGCTCCTTGTCGAGAACTAGTGAGAAAAGCAGCTTAACTCCTGGACTCTTTTGAAGGCCGCAGTTGGGGTAAGGTGGAAATGTGGTCTCAGGCCATTGTGAGACTTATTCGGGCTTGGCAGTTTACTGCCCCGAGAGCTCAGAACTTTCAAGGCCGAAGCCAAATTTTGATCTACATCGCTAGTGTCGACAGCACCTGGGGGTAACCTCCTAAAATCCACCAGGGATGCTGAGTATAGTGTGGGTGAAGAGGGGAATGAGAGGACCCGCAGGGGTGAGCACTACCCTGACAAGTTTAAGTGCGCTAGTCTTGAGACACTGCTTGTGTGGATTATTTTGTGTGCTGTGATTAGCTTCTACAGCAAATATTGCTTTTAACACTAACAATCAGAATTGTACTGATCAATTATCTCACTTGGCCCACTGTGGGTATTTTGAATTATGAGCCATTGCATACCTTGCATCTATGGTCCCCTGGAAAGCCTTTGACTGCTCAACCTGCACTTCCACTGAGAGTCAAGTGCTCATGGGTTAGTAATTGTCCCAGTTACTCAGGACCCATGGTAGGGTGGGCCCCCAGACATCAAGAGTAAAAGGCCACAAACCTTATGGTTGGGCCCAGTGTCTTATGCTTGCCCAGCAGCTCTTTGAAAAGGATTCTGACAACTGACACATATATCCATTCAGAGACGCTAATTCAATCTAAGTTCAACACCATAAGTAAGATAACACCCCGCCACTCTAGCTCAGAAAGTCCCATCAGCCTGGTGATGGGCCATCAGGATATGCAAGGCACACCTCAGCTCCCTTTGTGCAACTGTCTAAAGTGAATGCACTAGAGCCTACCCAGATGTGTATTCTACAGACAGGCAGAGGCACAGAATGGTTAAGCAAGAACATGCCCAGTTTCTAAAAGTGGCATTTCCAAGCACGCAATTTAAAAACCAAATTCACCAAAAGGTTAATTTTTTTAATTGTGAGTTCAAAGCCCCCAAACACTAATTTCTATCTGCTCCCAATGGAAAATAACATGTAAAAGATAGTTCAAGCAATCCTCATGTTGCCCTATGGGAGAGATATTCCTTGCAATAGTGAACAACAAAATTAGCAGTATTTTGCTATTAGGGCATGTAAAACACACCAGTACATGTCCTAGCTTTTAAATACACTGCACCCTTCCCATGGGACTGCCTTGGGCCTACCTTAGGGGTGACTTACATGTAGTTAAAAGGGAAGGTTTAAGCCTGGCACTTGGGGCCTCTTACCAGGTCGAAATGGCAGTTTAAAACTGCACACACAGAAACTGCAGTGGCAAGTCTGAGACATGTTTGCAGGGCTACTCGTGTGGGTGGCAAAATCAGTGCTGTAGGCCCACCAGTAGCATTTGATTTACAGGCCCTGGGCACCTCTGGTGCACTTTACTGGGGACTTACTAGTAAATCAGATCTGCCATTCATGGATAAACCAATCACCAATAACCTTTAGACAGAGAGCATATACACTTTTAGCACTGCTTAACAGTGGTTAGCAGTGGTAAAGTACCCAGAGTCCTAATGCCAACAAATACAGGTCACAGCAAAATAGGAGGAAGAAGGCAAAATGTTTGGGGATAACCCTGCAAAAAGGGACAGGTCCAACACCATTCAGCAGAGCTCTGGGGCTGCAGTGAGCTCCTGCACTAAGCCCTTGCCTTCCTGCTAACTTTAGCAAGGAGGGAGCAGCAAAACTTCCTCCCATCTAAAATTATAGATCGTCTACCTTCCCGTCACACCCGCACCCTGTGCACCTCCTCAGAGCCAAGAAAAACATGGCACAAACATTTACCGCCTGCTTCAACTGGGTGGTAAATGTGTAAGTATGTGGGCCCATAATTTCCCTAGAATGTAGAGAAACATGCATAGATAGATAGACAGACAGACAGACAGACAGACAGACAGACAGACAGACAGACAGACAGACAGACAGACAGATAGATAGATAGATAGATAGATAGATAGATAGATAGATAGATAGATAGATAGATAGATAGATAGATAGATAGATAATTTTACGTATATTTACATATACATAAATATTTATATGTATATATGTGCGAGTTATAGTTACTGTTTGGAAAGAGTTAAAGTTACCTGAAATAGCAATAACTGACAAATTTCAGTGGTTTTGTTGTTTAATACAGCATGTTGTAAGTGACATTTTCATCTAACCTTTATTTTTTGTTCAGTGAATTTCTCAGGTTTTTGTTTTTAAAGTAAAGTAACAGCATAATAATCCTACTTATACCATCACTTTAACCTTTGGGTTTTTTTCCTGTGAATTTCTATTTTTTTTCCCGTAAAGTAAGATGTCCATCACTGTGCACGGGGTGGGATTGGGTGCAGAACCTGGCCTGTGTTCAGGTCCCTGCACTCCAGCTAAAGGGCATTCAGCTACAGCTTGGACTGCTTTAGAAAATATGGTAATTCTCCGGGGGTTGTGAATTCAATGACTCAGGAGGCTTACTATGTTTTTTTAATGTTGCTGGTGGATTACTGTGCTCCCAACAACCCTCCAGAGCATTATCAGACAACTTGGTGGTGACCCTACCCCTTCTGAGGACACCACCTGAAACAAAAAATATATGTAAAAGCCCAGACAGGGCGTTAGAGGGCGCCCATTCCTTGCCGCTAATTTATTATGCTTTCTATATTACTTTGGTATTATTTTGTGTGCACCCTGGTGTCCAACCGGGGCGCCCACAACATTACCAGGAGTAGGGGGCCATGGGGGAAGACCCAAAGCCCCCGGGCCTCCTGCCACCTCCCAAGCCAGCACCCAAACTGAGTGGAGGCAGAAGCCATAAATTTGTTTTTAAAATGGATGCCTTGGTTCCCCCAGGGCACGGCCACAGAATATTTCGAGGGCTGTGGGGGTAGCTGCAATACCCCTGCAGCCCAAGACGACTCTATAGGCAGCACCCACTGTGGTGCTGGGTAGAGCCATTTATTTATTATTAAAAGTGGGTGTCCCAGTGTCCACGTTTTGCAATATTTGAGTCATTGGAGCTCCCGCAGCAGCTTAAGTTGACAAAACATATAATTTGTTTTTGGCAAAGGGAGGGTCACTCACATATGGATAATTACAACCTTACTTATGATACTGTTTTAAAATACTTATATGTTTAAAATACCACTGTTTTTAAATTTGCTGCATATTCAGTGGTATATGTCTTAAATATTTGCTACACATGCAGAGGCATGTGGAAGAACATCTAGTCTATAAAGTGACCCCATGTTTTACTTAGCCAACTGCCAACTTTCGGGGTCACATCTCCAGTTCAAAAGTTCAATTTCAAAAAAGAAATGTGGTATGAGTCATTAGATCACTCTGTGCAGAAAGGAGAAGCCATTCCTCAGTTGCCTAGTGAACAGTTATTGTGATTGCCAATGCTCAATGCATTGAACAATGAGAATCCCATTTAGATGTAGACTGGATAATTAGAAATAGATTTCCTGAAAGCCTTCAGCAGAAGGATGTTGATTCCATACACACTCACATCTTTGTGAACTGCAGTTGCCATAACCCTGGATAGGGAGATCATTTTTTACAATACTACAAAGCAAAAGAATCAAAACAGCAATAGTATTGAGCAAAATTCATTCAAGATTAATGAACAAAAATGACTTGTCAGAAGATTTATTGAACAGCTTTCAAATTACCTCTAAAGGGTGAGGGTCAATCCATCTTTGGATGATTATTCATCACTAAACTTGGATACAGATAATGTGTGAAAATTGGAAGAAACACCATAGAAAACACTGAGCCTTGTGACATATTGGTATTGGTCCTGTTTGAGAATCTTTTTTCTCGAGTTAAACTCAGTCCCTAAAAAAAGCAAACCTTGTACAGTGAATGTGTGAACTAGCCTCGGGTGATAATTCCAGAATCGGCAAATATTTGGTGGGTGTTCCCGCATCTGCAATTTGCGATATTGAGGGTGCAGTAATTGGTGGCTGCACAATTACACACTAATCACATGTTTTTTTCACATTCCAAAGTACCCAAACCTGAAGTTTTCACTATTTGCCCACACAATTTGAAAACCATTATGGTATGAAATGTGCGCTCTATGGTATGCAGTTTGTGCTCAACTTGTGATCCCGATTCAAGCAAAACCTAGACTTGGTTGATGAACCAGGATTAGTACTCAAATTCCAATAAGGGCCTACAACAAAAAGCATTGAAGATTACTTGAAAATTAATGGCAAAGAGGAACACAAAAACTTTATCATTTGTGAGATCTTTTCATGTCATTCTAAATTTAGGCTTTGAAATTTCCTACATAACTTGGCCTTGTTTGTCTCACAATACTACTGCACATTGGTAAACACTCAGTTACCGGTTATTCAAGCACAGTTTATCTATTATTTTATTCTGAATAATAATTTGTAGATTGCGTGATTGAAACATTGCTTTTTTCATAGAGTAACTATAATCAGAATACTGCTGTCTGTTCCCACTATAGAAATATAGAGGTTGATACAAATCGACTAAGGATGTAATGGTGTGACTTTCCCAACCACTTACAAACTATTGTGCCATAACAAATTAATCCTCAGTGCTTTAATAAATTAGTCATTTGTACTGACTTACTAGATGTGATGGCTCTTTTAATGAGGCAACTTTTGAAGTGACCCACAATCAAGTTTATTGAGTGCATTTGGATCTAATGCCATGACAACGAGGATAAGCCATCTGCCACTGACTTGGTCAGACCACAGTGACATTTTTATATCTATATACATCCCTTAACCAGTAAAAAGGACTCCAAAGATCCAGGTATACTGCCTGCTAATGTATATGCGAAAGTATTACCTCTGACTCACTTAATGATAAATGTGGCCAAAAATGCATGTTTCAACATGACGTGGCATCTTTTATCTTTGGTAGGGTGTAAATTGGTGAATGAGTCCTGTACATAAAAGTAGTTAATTTGCTTAAAGCAGCATAGCATTTATATGAATCCTAAATTGCAGGGGTACTTTGATGCAGATGAAACTCTGATAAATGCCCACCTGTTCATTTAGCACTAGCAACAGTGAAGGTAAAATCCTTGTTTGACAAAATAACACAGAGCCTGTCCAGAATTTTCCTCAGGACTCTCCTGAATGCTCAATCACTGCTCCTCTGCAAGACCTACGCTGGTGTTCTGAAGGCCTTCCAACTGCAGATGTGCGATTAAAATTCAGTTTTTTAACTTATGAACTCGCTATCATAAAAAGGAACACCTTGGAATCTGATCAGCCACAGATTTGCTATAATATAGTGCTTCTTGCTGTGTCACCCCACTGAGAATCTTATGATTAGTGAGTCAATGTTGTTTGTGGTTTATCTGTGGAAGACAGAAAGCCTCTATTAATTATGGTTAAACTCATTTTCTTACTGATCCAGTGCCTGAGAACTCGGAGGCAGCATTTCCTAGTGTTTGTGTCACCGTCATTATCTTCATCACTAGCATCTCTGTCTTGGAACAGATAACTTTGCATTGAGGAACCCAGAATCTATAGCCGATTTGACTGTTACAACATGTTGGATCAGTAAGTAAAGGAAGCAGAGCACCCTTTAAGACACCAAAGATAACAGGAGTAGGGTTGTTGATAAATCAAAGAGAACCTGGTAATACTGTTGTTTCTTGATCTCTCTGCTAAAATTGAGACAGTGGATCACCCAACACTGTAACACCATTAAAAGGACATTGTCATGGATTGGATTCCATGTGGGACTAGTTTACATTCCTTTTTAGAGTTGAGGAGCAAATGGTTTGAAGGAACCCATTCAACTCCATCCCTCACATGTGGACTGCCACAAGGTCCTCTACCATCACTTTACATTGTTATCATCTCTATGTAACCACTCCTCGAGCCAACAAATAATCATTATCTGTATTTTCCATTGTATGCTGGAAACCCTGAGCTTCTTGTGCTTTACAGTATAGTTGGAAACAGAGGTCACCTTGTTTGGGCCCCTATAACATTTGTCAACGGGTCAGCTATAAGTTCGTCTTACAGCCCCATTTTTCTGTTCACGCTGCACTACCGGCAGCAGCACCTCCGCTATGCGGAGGAGCATTGCCCTTCCTGCCAGCACCCTCAAAAAGGTGAAAAAGAAAATGATAACAACACAGGTTTAAAACCCATTTTATTATCATTAAGTTTTTCTTCTAAGTGACTTTGGGCCGAGCCTTAGGGGTGGAGCCAGGGGACTGACAGTACTGGAGAGGGAGTGGTGGGCCCTGTTGTCAGTGCACATGATGGTTTGGCCGGCGGTCTCAGGGTGGGTAAACCTTCATACACACGAAGCTCTTTCTAACCCGAGCTGCATTGCCGGGTTGAAGACAGCAGGCACGGGCTCCCAGTCTGTTTGGAGCACAAATTCACAGCGCTCAGGCCAATCCTGACTCTGCTATCATGCATGAGAGCAGCGTCAGGATTGGCCGCAGGGCAATCTGGGAGCCTGTGCCTGCAATGGAGAGTAGCAGAAGAGCGTGAAGCTGGAGGGCAGCAGGGAAGTTATTTATTTATCTATTTTTGTTCTCCTTCGTCCCAATCCATCCCACTGACCTTCCCAAACTGCCTCTTTTCCCTGACACGAGCAGCTCCTGTGCACTACGTCAACTACCTACACACATAATCTCTTAAAGCAACACTCTTAAGTGGCTCTCTATGGAAGTAAGGAGAATCTATGAACTAGCTTGCATCATACATAAATTAGTATGTTTGGGAACACCCAGCTACCTTACATGAACACTGACCAAAACAGGTGGAAATTGCATAATTTATAGGAAGGACAATTTCCTCCTGAACATGCAAACATCCCAAGAAAAAAGAAAGATAGAGCACCTAAGAGTGGGATTCCAAACCTCAAGCCATTAAAACAATCCCCTCATAAAATCTTTTAAAAAAAGAGTTGAAAAGAATGTGGTTTTAATGTGATTTACGGAAATGAATATTGCTGTTAATAATGCTGAAACTCCATTTTATACCACATATCCTTCTATTCAACCCACCACATGAACTAGTACAGTTCAGATATATTTTATCCTGTTAAGTCTATCATTACCTTCTATGTAATGCTTATCTTTTGATGCATTTTATTTTAAGGTTTTAATTACTGCATATTACACTGCTAATCTCATCTTTTTGAAACTGTTTCATACAAAAAGCACTCTGCCCCGCTTTGGGTGTTGTCCTTGCTATCCAAAGCTGCAAATCAACGATTAAAAAACCTACCTCGACTCTATACCCCACCTCTTTGGTTAATTTGTGATGATAGTACAGCTAGTGGGATGACTTGGAAAAATGACACCAAAAAAGTAATGTTTCGCTGTTTTCTTATCAGAAAGTAGAAGCGCAGCGTCATTAAATGTATGCATCAGCATTATGGATTCCACCTTGAGCTTCCAGCTGCATTATGCCAACAGTTGTACCTGTGTGTGGAGAAAATGCACATATCCCGACAACTAACAGATCAAAATACAGTGGTACACTTAGCCATCACAAATCTGAAGCAAGGCGATGGCTAGGATCAAATTCAAATGACTTTTGCCTAACTTGTAAGTGCTTGAGTACTTAGGCACCTAGAAATGATACCTATACACCTTGATGTGCAATACTTTCCTTCAATTGGGTTTGGTTATGAAATAATCTTCTCAAATATACCGTGTTCACCATGAATTAGGAGAATAAGCAAACTTTGCGGAAATGTATTCCACTGATCATTTGTCAGTTTCAGGCTTAAGGTGAACAAGGGCTTAGTAAAGCATTTTTCATATAGTGCTCTGTTGAAGTGCTGCAAAATTATTTTTACTTAATTTCAAGTGCAATATGTAGTGACTTGTGAATCGCCCCCCCCCCCCCCCCCAGGCATTTTATACTCAACAGTATGCCCTATTGGGAAAGAAACATAAAAATTATTATAAAAATTGATTTGTGACCAATCTAAAGCAGTGGCGGCTCCTCCACTTAGGCGAAGGATGGTCGCCGCACTACTCAAAAGAAAACTAAAATGATAATAATGTATAGTTATTATCATTTTAGTTTTCATTGATTCTCTGGGCGGGGCAAGGCTGGCCAGAGCAGGGAGAGGACTGGTTTGCACTCCTAAGTGCGTAGGACTGCTTGGCCGGCCAAACATTCCTGCGCACTCTGAATCTTCCCCACGAGGCTGCATTACACAGCCTGGTGAGGAACATGCAAAGGCTCCCTGTTCCCATCTGCACGCCGATCCATGGTTCTGAGAACAGTCACAACACTGCATTGCAGCTTTGTGGTTGGCTCTGGGGAGCCTGGGAGTCCGGGTTCTTCCTCCTGCTTCCTGTTACGGGACCGGAGACAGGAGGAAGAGGACGGGAAAGAGGCGGCGGTGGCCATCACAGGTAAGTGTTTTTTTTACTTTTTCACTTTGCCCACCACCAGGGTCCAGTAGCAGCCACTATTGATCTAAAGTAAAACACTCTATTTGTGTAAAAAAAAAGTTAATCTTGAAACAAAACATTTGCCACAAAACAATATGAATGATTACAAAAAACTCACCTGCCACCGTAAGTCGCCCTATAAATGCTGTGTGGTGGAATTGCCAATTTGCGAATCATAATTTGCCTTTACAAAAAACAAATAAACAATTTGCTCACCACTGAAAGCATCGATGCATAGCAAATATTTAAGGGTTTAGTTTAAAAACATATATGATATGTATACACTCTTTATGTAAAGAAAGATGTGCTTCCAAACACACATATGAGCAATCTGATATTCCATGTTGAAAAACACTGTCTGTAAGCTTCTGGAAGGAATAGTTTGTTTATCTATATAAACAAGTATGTCATAGGCAATAGCTTTTAGCTTAGGTTTTAAAGCAGAGGACAATGAATACTATTTAAATAAACTCATTGCATTTGCTCATTACGAGTTAGATAAACTAATTATTGTCCACCATATAATCGGGGTTGTGTGAAAATATAACTCTTGTTTGTTCCTGCCTACGATTTTGCAGTGGCTGACACTAGGGGTCACAAAGCTAATGCCAGAGGTCGCATGAGGCATGCGAGAGGTCGCAGCAGCAACCCCTAAATGACGTCCAGGGCAGGGATATTGAGGGCCGTTGGTTCACACCACCTACTCTAATTAGAGTGGAGAGTATGAAGTCATTTTCTTCTGTCCATCCTGGTGGTAAGGGACTGACAAAAATAAATAATGAAAAGTGAAGGCTCAATTGTTATTTTGTTTCCAAAAACAAGCTCTTAGTTTCCCAAAATCTTTGTTAAAGTTTGGTGGACGGTCATTAAAACTGACAGCAGCCATGCCCTAAACTTTTGTACATTTCATTTATTCATTTTATTTATTTTAAAGGTTTTATATAGTGCGGGCTAGATCCGGAGGTATGAGAGCGCTTTACATGAATATCAGACCATAGTTGCAGGTTACATCGTTACAAAGGTTACACAGTTATTAGAGCATTGGCAGGAACCACCATGGAGTCCAGGTGCAGGGATTACAGATGGGCCAGGTGTAATCCCAAAATTGAGCAAACATAAGTCTATCAAAGTTGCGATCCCAGTGTCTTCCTGCCCCCTGACAAATTAAGTCCTGTCTGCCAAACAATAGATCTGCTCCTACATGTTTAGCAATTACGGATCTGAAGTCTTCGAAAGCCATTGCTCCTGCCCTGGAAGTATATAGGACCAGAGCTCAAACGGCTGCTCTGTATGGTTCAGAGATTTGTGGAGGTGGAAATCCTAAATCTTTAATTACTGGAGAAAATACAATTTTGAGAATGCTTGTGGCCCTTCCTCAACATACTCCATTGATCCACCTGACCTATGACATGGGCATCAAATGCTTGGAACACCTAGCTATCTGGGGAACTTTGTCATTTTGGATTAAAATTTGGACAACAGCGGAATTAGTAACGTATAGAGAATCTCTAAGTGAGCTCTTAGAACTGGAATCCAAAGTTACTTTTCCTTGGTAGGCTCATATTCGAACATGGCTCTGTGATCTAGGTCTGAGCAGATTCTGGATGAACCTAAGTCTCCTCACACCTGAATCAAAACGTAAGATCAAGCACATATTCTGGACTTTTATCAGGTACAAAGTAACTTCAAATAGTACAGTGGGAAGGCTTATCATGTGATTCCTTCAGTTTAAATTGACCCCTTGTTTTGAGCCAGTTTTGGATGAAATAGAAAAAGTGTTTATACCTGAAATTTAGATATGAAATACTGCAGATTAACACTTTCACCTCCAAATGGGCAACGCTACAATTTAAGGAGGGGGACTCCCGGTATAGCCTATGTCAATTGGGAGTAGAGGAGGACATTGCACATGTACAGTTGTTTTGTCCAGCATACAAAATCACCAGAACGAAATCGATAAAACCAATAGATAGGTGCCTTAACGTCAGGAAACTGAATGAAATACTGTGAATATTGAAAAAAAAGACAATTCCCGCCTAATTGTATTTGGGCTTAGCAGATTCTTACTGGCCATCAACTTCATAAAGATAAAGATAGGGCAACATTTTTAACTTTAAAAGCAGGACGCTGGGTCGATGCCTGTACTTAGTGACCACGGTGTATTATAGAGCATTAAGTGGCCAGGCATGGGATAATCCAAGTGGAACAGGTATTTTAGCCATGTACCATACTGATGCCCTCGAATTGTGAATGGACACGGACTGGCACTTTTAATAGCGAAGTTGGCCAAACATCTATTTTAGTGGGGAGTGAAAATTGGAAGTGTTATTGTCCAAGCTTACGTAGCATTGAAATTGAAGTCAACAGTTTTTGTGTAACAACTAGTAGGTTTTTTATTTGTCATGCATTTTTACAAGTCCTTTTACATTTTTAGAAACATTGTGATGATTCCATGAATTGATGAGCTTGTTTTACACACACATTTTATTGATTCCAATTTAAAGAACAATGTAAACGCCATTATCCCTCGCACCCTTTGCATATAGACTTTAACCAGCTTACATTGATAGTCGAATGTAACAGACTATTATAACAACTTCACCATTCTACATGTATTGCACATGCACTTTATTTGAAGCTGATGCTTGGAATAAGGTAAAGAGCCACATGCTGCTCATGCATTGCACATGCACCTTATACACCAGTATGACAACAGGTTAGTCTCTCGACCATTGAGGCTAGCCTGTGGGACAGATTATACTTTTACCTAAATCCACTGTGAATATGATCAACTTGATGTACTTTGGTGCCCTGTAATGAGCATCGGGCGAGTGTATTTACAACCCATCATGCATGTACTGTATTCTACTTGTATTTTTACTTTTATGGTCTTACAGGCCAAAATAAAGTATTTAGAATTTATCTGAAGTTTTCTCTTTAGGGTTTGCATCTCTGGTGGAATATGATAATTTAATTTAAACAGCATTGGCTGGTGAAGTAAACTAAATATGACAGAGGTGAGAGTCTTCCTATGCCTCACCAGATACTTCAGGAGATTTGTCAAGGGGTACTGCAACATTGTGGCTCCATTGGTCGAGCCGACTTGTAAGAAGCAGCCCAGACACATGATCTGGATGGAGGCATGCCAGAACACTTTTGATACCCTGAAGGAAGCCAAGTACACAGCACCAGTGCTCAGGGCTCCTGACTTCTCCAAAGAATTAATAGTGCAGACACATACAACGTAGGTTCTCACATTGCGGCCTCAAACCACCTTGGAACTGATGCATCGCCTTGGCTGCACGATGCATCCTCGACGCAGGACTTTGCATTTCAAGCCTCTCAACAGGATCCTCGAGAACAATGCAGGACCTTGCATCGCAGCATTTTGAAACTGATACATTGCCTCAGCTGTGCAAAGCATCCTAGATGTGGAACTCCAACCAGGATTTAAGGTACTTTTGCTCAGGGGGCCTTACTGGGTTCCTGTAGCCAGCCAGTGCTCCATCATGATCGGCCTGAACTTGTGCCATTTTCCCAGTCTAGTGCAAACAGATCTCCACAGTTGGCACTTTCTGCTTTTGGCCCTATTGTCACTGAAATCTTTAAAACTGCATATCTCCGGTTCTACTGATTGTCTTTTTGCCATTTTGGTCTTGGTTTATTTATTAAAATGTACTCTATTTTGCTATGTTGGTTTGGGAATTTTGTTGAGTTGTGTACTGACCTTATTGCTGTCCAAAGTACTACATAAATACTTTACACATTGCTTCTAAGCTAAGTCTGGCAGCTCTGTGCCAAGCTACCAGAGGACTGAACACAGGTTAATTTGGCGTTCACTTGTGACTCACTCTGACAAGGATTGTGTTTGCTGCTTGAGCAGGGTTTCATCCCCGCTCAACCAGTAACCCAATTTCAGAGGAGACTTCACTATATTGTTGATTTTTCGTATCTCCGTACACAAGCTCATTAACTGTGTGTTTTTTTTGTTTTGAACATATGGACAAATACCATTACTATCTATATTCTTGCATGCTACCTAAACATTGGATACCTATGTGTTACAGTGCACTTTATAAATACACATAGCATAACATAACAATATTATTTGTACGTCTCGAGGAACTGGCAGGACTGCAAAGCTATTATTATTGTATTTTGGCCATGCCTGTCCAACTCGGACTTAGAAGCATTCAGACCAGTCCAAGTCTAGCCAGGTTTAAGGACCCTTTGTAGGACTGGAAGATGGAAAAGTGTCACCTGCTTCTGACTCAGGCTAGACTATTACACCTTTCATGTGGGGATGGTTTAGCGCAGGCCTAACTGCCCTCTTACAGTGCAAAGGTCTCATTCACTTGAGGGCCCATGCCTCGTTTTCCCAATGGCTTGGCAATAGATCCAATAAATAGTGCTGGTCTCCCCACACAGCCATCTGTGGAGTGATGTTGGATACTGTCTGTGTCATGGAGCCATGCAGAATCATTATCAGTGTTGGTCTTTTGTTGGTGGATCTTTTGGCTTTTTGGGGATCATCTGTCCTGAATGATGTCTCCTGTTTGTGGCTCCTCAGCAATGGCACAAGACCTTCCAGACTTAATCTTAGCGACTGCCATTATTTCTTGTGGCAACTTGAAAATATTCTGTCTTCACTTATGCTGCACTGGAAGTGCTCTGATTACATGGAAAGCAAATACATCTCTTCTGTTACCAACACATAACACTTTCATAATTCTTTTCACATCTCTTCCTAGTGAGCTCAGATGTGTTTCAAAGCCAGAAGAGCCTCTTCTGCTCCAGTGTATCTTGTACCTTGCTTTGTAAGGTAGATATAGCCTTGTTGCAGTCTTGGATGGTGACACCTTTGTGGTTCTTTGCTACGCATCAGTTGTGTGCTTGCACAAGCTTGTTAAGATGGCAGCAATTGTAACTACTATCCACACTGCAGTCTCACAGATCTCTTGACACTTATTTTCATAGTTCTAATCTACCACCCAATATATGTGTCATCTCCTCCTAAATGAAGAAGTACAAATCATGATGAACTGCTACAAAAACATTGTAACAGTGTCAATGCTCCAAAAAGGGATCACTGACAGAATATTGGAAACAGAAATATCATGTGGAAATAATACTGTGTCAAAAACATCAAGGACTAAAATATAGAGACGGTCAGTGGAAATAGGTAAGTATAGATTTACTACTCTTAACTCCACATCTATGTATGGTGAAGAAATATATATATTGTCATGGTACATATATTGGAGATATACATAGTGAAACTTTGCTTACCTATAGAAACTTGATAATACATTTTAAATAAGTGATCCCAAGCTTATGGACTCTAGGCTGTGGTGTTGTAGGTGAACATAGTTATGAGTTTCAAGGGATAACTACCAAGCCCAGGTGTGACAGGCAGAGGTTTTGCTTCAGCAGTGGTGAATGCATTCTTGGTTTGGTACTTGGGTCTGCTATGTCTGTGTTGGTTTTCCTCATCATTCTCATTTCACTAAGGGGTTTTAACCTATTATTTTTTTGGATCAGGATCTTAAGAATATATAGGGACCAGTTTACCAAAAGAGTAGTAAATACTCACCCATAGAAGTACATATTGAATGGATGCAGGTTTACTACTTTGTAGATCCACATGGATTGGCAGTAGTAGGCCTGGGAAGGTGTGCCAGTCTCAAGTTTCCAGACATACTACTGGCAATCAAACTCCCAGTGTTTGCAAATAGTCTAACCAGTGGCATTCACTCAGAGTAGCATTCCAACTCCTTGTTCATCTACTGTTCCTCCTGGAAACAGTCCATCTCAAACATTGGTCCCCTCTCCCTGCTGCTCACCGTTTTCATTAGTTGGGACATTTGAGATTCACACCCCTCGACTCTCACTGACCAAGCTAAGCCCCTGCATGCATTGTACTAAAGTATTTTTGCTCCTTATTACTCTTCTTTTGAATCTGCAATGGGAGTGATTTCCAGATGACATTGGAAGTAATTCTCAACACAATACTTTGGTTAGCTGCGTTCTACAGCACCCTTATGTGACAGAATGGTGTCTCATTCTCTAGCCATTGTTTGGTCTTTCTACTGTGGCAAGAACACTCTCCTTATGCTATTCTTCCTGGCCGCCTGCTCTATGAGTGAATCTAAATTAAGTAAAGTACCACCCTCTCCCTACAAAGCACCCTTCTCACTACTCGCACTCTTTGTTGAAACATCAAAATGCACAAGATGAAGCCCCTCTAAATCTAGACCCTTAATGTGAATGGTCTTATCAGAAAAAAAGTCGTGACCTATCTACATTTGAAAAAAATGGATACGGTCATGATCCAGGAAATTCATCTCTCCAAAATGGTCTCTCTCAAATGGAAGTGGAGAAATTACGTCATGACTGGGTAGGATCTGCAATAGTGGACTGCACACCAGACTCTTCTGTTGACCAGACATCAAAATGTCCTATAGGAAATGTGGAGTGGACATTGTTTTCTGTAAAGAACTTGCCATTCAAGATCTCTCTGACATGACAAAGGCTATTTGTTGAAATGGCCATTCAAGTTAACATTTATGCTTTTTGCTCATTCTATTCCCTAAACACTGAAAAAAGAGAGTACTTCTCAGACCTTAACAAAGTACTCACAGAAATAGGTGCCTCAAAATTACTTATTGGTGGGGACTAGAATTTTGCCCAAGACCAGATTTTAGACTATTCTGGCCATCCAGATCCCCCCCAATAATAATTATAGGGGCCTACTCTGGTTTACTATCTGAACACGTATTTGAAGACCATTGGAGACTCATGCACCCAACTGTCCCTCAGTACACCTTCCTAACCTACCCACATGTGATGGAAACAAGAAGTGATCATTTTTTACTATCCTCTGATCTTCTCCAAAAACTTGTAGCCAGTACAATAGGTTTACAAGCTATCTGTGACCATGCACCAGTAACACTGGAAACAGATCTCCAGCTGCAAATCCCTAAAAGCAAGGCATGGAGAATGGCTACAACAAGGTTCAAGATGCCTAAAGAGAAGAAAAACTGTTGTATTTACAAAAAGGTATGGGCCTTAATGAATACTTAATGACCTCAAAATACACATTATGGGCAACTGTACATTCCTCTCTGCCTTGAGCCCTAAGGTGGGCATAGATGAACTCTTCTGTAAAAATTATAGGCCCATATCACCTATCAATAGTAATATTAAAATCCTGGTCAAAAGGTCTGACACTGAGACTGCAGACGATTATCATCTCTCTTGTACACAAACCCCGTGTTGGGTTTATTCCAGGTCGTTAATCTTGCGACAATAGGCACACTCTGTTACTTCTATTGTGGTTCTCACGTCATGTGCAGAAGGACCGGGTGGCCCTCTTCCTCGATGCCAAGACGGCATTTGACCAGGTAGAGTAGGGCTACCTCTTCAGACCAGTCAACAGGTGGGACTAGACCCTAAGTATTTAGCTGCAGTGCACAGTTTCTGCATTAACCCTTCATCACTCGCCAACTACAATGCCTTCCTGTCAGATGCTTTTGTGATCCACAGAGGGACCCGGCTGGGATGCCCCAAGTCCTTATGCTGTTTGTGCTTGCCCTAGAGCCACTAGCCATTACGAGACATCACTCAAAGGACATCTCTGGCATTGACACTCCTGCTGGAAATCATAAATGAATGCTTTATGTAGATGTCAAGCCTACTCACCTTAAGAACATCAACCTAATATATTCCAGCTTTTATGAAGACTAGCTCACATTTTACCACGTTTTCAGGATACTGAATCTATTAGTCAAGGATTGAAGCTCTCTCTATGATTCCATCCACGTCAACTTGCTCCTTTCATGATTTGCCATTCTGATGGGTAAAGACTAACCTGAATTACTTTGTTATCCTAGTAAGCAATGACCTACATTCAAGGACTTTGTGATCTGAAGCAACCTGCAACTTTCAGTGTGGGGGCGTGTCCTGACCATCAAGATAGTGGTTTACTGACAGTATAACTATGGTTTTAGCATGTTGCCCATCCCAGTGCCATTAGAATGCTTTGCCTTATTGGCCAGCATATCAAGCAGTTATTTTGGCAAGGAACCACATGCTGCCACTGCCTGCTGATGTTTACGACACCCAGATATTAAGTGTATCACATGGTGCAACATCTTTCCCAGCTAATATACCACTTCCGTTCCAAGCTGTAAACTTCTGTATGGGTACTACTGGAATGCCATCTGCAAGATTGCACAATAGGACCCCAGTTCTATACCACCAAATGATTATCACCCATTGGGCCCCAACCCAATCGTGCAAGAGTCACAGAAAATATGGGCTGCTTGTCAGAAGTGTCTAAAACAGCATCTTTTTTTGCATGGGAGTAACTCTTTAGGAACAACTCATAAATTCAACTCTCGGACAAGCCTTTGCATTGACTGAAATTAATTCACAGCTAGATTCATACAATAGATCAAGTTATTTCACTTAGACCCTTCCCAATTCTGGCCCTATTTACAATGAAAATCTGCCTTACTAGTAAAGTGAACAATCTATCCTGCAGCCTTGGCAGATTCACTCTGCATGACTCCCTAGTGAAGTGGGGGCAGATACAAGAAACTAGTGTTGAGGCGCTACGAAACTCTTATACTCCAAGCTGACTGTGAATCACCTACTTGAGATTTGACAACCATGTCTGGACAAGACATATACAGAGGCTGATTGGCAGGGGTTGATACACAACTATGACAAAGGTTTGTCTGCACATCTGGCATCTGGGACTGATCATAGTCCCTAAAGTCAGGAAGGCTCGCTGGGGGGGAAGGAGTTTCTCCCTTGGAGCGGCTAGGGCTTGGAATGCTCTGCCACTGGCCCTAAGGCAGATTTCTGACCTGCTGCCCTTTAGAAGGGCCCTGAAAACTTGGCTATTCACACACGAATCCCTTCCGTCTGCACTCTAGTGGTCATTCAGCGCCAGGACACCGTTCCGGTAACAGTGCGCTTAACAAATCTGGAAAATAAATAAATAAATAAACCAATGGTGTCTCTATCTCACTCACAGTGGAACTTACATTCCTAAACAATGCACTGGATATAATGGGCACTACCCACCACAAGAAAAAAGATGGCTGGGCATGGCTCTGGGGGTGGCCCAACTCTGTGTTTTATTCAACTGTCAATCTTGTAACCCGAGGACTAATAGAAAAGTGGCATAGTACCATGGTAATAATGGCTTCACATGAATGCTTGATCTATAAGTTGAACGATCAGCTGACGAAATTTGAAGAACGTTGGGGTACTTACCTCATGTGATATGGTGCACTTCACAGACAATAATGTGCTATGGATAGAAACAAAAACTGGACTTAAAACGTGAGGATGATGCCAGATGAGGAACTTCATAGCACCATAATCCTGGCCCATAGGAACCTCCAATGGAAGGACTTCTATATCCCTATTAGCATGAAACAGTAGCTTTGTCTAACTTTTCATATTTTCATATTTCGTCTTGCAAACTTTTCTGTTTTTGTTCTGTGAATTGCTAATAACTGGTGTACTGTATGCATATCTTCCGTGCTACCCCTATTTGATAACAAGTATCTAATATGTTTAACAAAGATATTAAGCATGGGCGGATTTTGCGAATTGGCAATCCGCGAAATTGCGTATTTACGGATTCGCAATCCGCAAAATCCGCGAACTCTCGTGAATTTTGCGGATTCCTTTTTTTTTGTGTTCGCAAGTGTTTCTGCCATTTTGCAAGGGTTTTTTACCAGTTCGCAAACGCGAACTTACTTGTCGGGTAGCAACGGTCGCGACCATGTTGTTTCTACGTCTGGTTCATCACAGCACCCTCTGTTTCACCACTGCCACCCTCTGTTTCACCACTGCCACCCTCTGGCTCACCCATGCCACCCTCTGGCTCACCCATGCCACCCTCTAGTTCATCACTGTAGATTATGGGGGAAAAGCACTCCTGCCCTGCCTCAACTGACATGAATGAATTAGGGGCTGATTAATGTGTCACTGAATTTGAACTTCCAGGCTGGCACCTGCTTCCTTATCTGTAATTGCTTTCTGTTGCAGTGTAATTTTTTTAACAGGACCTTTGTTGTATACTTGTAGCTATTCTCTGAGCCTGCTGTGAGGGTCAGAGCAGGGTCATAGAATAGTTGCAAGTAGGCAACTAAACTCTGAAGGGACCCCTCAGGAAGCACTACAGGGAATGGTTAATAATGACAAGATTGAACTTTTGCACCTGCTGAGTGCTTTCAGTTTTGCAAAAATCCAAATATCCAGCAGCATCCACAAAAAGTAATCCTTCCAGGTCAAGATCCAAATCAAAGTGACCAGCACATGAAGAAAGCACTGGGAGGAACCTGCTGGACAGGAACAGGAAGTTGGAGACTGCGGGGCACTTCCTTCCTCCCACCCCCCCCCAAAATGGACTCCTTGCAAAAAAAAAGTGCAGGCAAATGTCAACCTGAGGAGTTATTCTGATAAAAATCATAATTTTCAAGGTTTATGCTGCCTGCTGGAGGATTTCTTGTGCGAAATTGCAAATTTTGCAATCTCGCAATTGCGAGATTGTCGCTGCCCGCCGCATCTACAGGTTCGCAAGTGTTTACTCCCGCGATGCGTGATCACGGGCCTTTATGACGTACTCGCGTTGCCAAACTCTCGCTGTGCAAGGTGGCAAGCCGCGATGACGTTGACAAAATCCCACGGGATCCCGCAGCAAGATCCAAAATGGCGCGGCACACGCAAACATGGAGAAAAACAACTCTTCAAACGCTGAATGACGGTAAGTGAACGCTGTGCGCCGCAAAATTGTATAGTATTCTATTTGGCAAGTGCGACCAAGCAAAAAATCCGCTTCGCGGAGATTTACGAATTTTCTGCAAATTCGCGAGAGTTCGCGGATTGCGAATTTGCCAAAAATCCGCAAAATCCGCGAGCGGAACGGATTTTACGCCCATGCTTAAAAGATATTCAAACTAGAAAAAAGAAATTACAGCATCTCTGAGTTAATAAAAATACAAAATTTCTCAAGAGAGTCAAGCATTAAGCAAATACAGACAGAGGTTTTCTCATTTATGAAATTAGGGTAATCACATGGGTATTGAGAAGAAAGTCAACCTCACGAGGACAGTTAAGTTATTGCACAGTCAATTTCAAAATGCTAAACCTCCGGGCCTAATTCACACAGGTAAACGTACACTTTTTTGTAAATTTACAATTTTTGCTATTCACAGATGTATTTAATAGTAGTATATTTAGGACTGTGGAGTCTCCGCACTTAAATGATAAGACAGTAAGTTTATCTTTGTGGATCATGCTCTTAATATCCAGGTGATCAGAACCTTGGAGCAAGGAATCCATTATGAGAATCAGAGGGACAGATGTATCAAGCATTTTTGCATTCGCGAACGGGCAGATGCGAATCTACCCGTTTGCGAATGCAAAAATTGCTTTTCCGATGCAGCAAACCTAAATTTGCACTTTGGTAACCTGTAACCGAATCGCAAAGTGGGTTTGCGCTTTGGTATTAGGAAGGGGCTTGTTTAGGGCGTCCCTCCCTAATACCGAATCGCATTGGTATGTATGAATGTTTTGTGACTGCATTTGCGGTCGCAAAACATTCTCATGTTACCACCTACTTCAAGTAGGTGGTAACCCATTCGCAAATGGGAAGGGGTCCACAAGGGACCCCTTCCCATTTGTGGATGTTTGTAAAACCATTTTTAAGAACAGGCAGTTGTCCAACGGACCACTGCCTGCTCTTTAAAAATGAAAAGAAAACTTTCATTTTTCGTTTTGTAAAGCATCTCGTTTTCCTTTAAGGAAAATGGGCTGCTTTACAAAAAAAAAAAAAGATTGCTTTATTTAAAAGCAATCACGGACATGGTGGTCTGCTGATCTTAGCGGGCCACCATCATCGTGATTTTTGCGATGCCTAGGGGTTCGCAAATTGTGACCTACCTCATTAATATTCATGAGGCAGGTTATTTGCGACCCCCTTGGAATTGCAAAAGGGGTACTATACACCTTCATACATGGCATTTTGCGATTCCCTAATTTTGAATCATTTTGATTCGCAATTAGGGAATCTCAAATAACTATCTTGATATATCTGGCCCAGAGTGTTCAAACTTCAAATGAAAACTAATGCATACATTGCTTACAGACAAAGATCCGATTGCAATATGGTTCTCTGCAAAAAAAACATATTTGTATATAAGTGCAGTGGATTCAGCCGAAAGGACGATGTGATCAAGTCCCAAAGTTATATCATTTCCCTTTGCTTATATATATATATATAGGAGAAGCGTGGCTCAGTGGTTAGAGGCGGCAGACCCGGAAGCTGAGATCGGCCGTGGACCAGGGTTCGATTCCCCGCCTAGGCGGGTCTCGGGCTAAAAAATTCCACGGACTCGACAATTCTCGCTCCAGTGCCTACTCGACTCACGGGGTCACACTCTGCGACTCTGGGCAATAGCTTGCTTAATCTCCACTGCGGCCCCTCGCGGCGGGATGCCTGGCTTTCACCTTGTGGATACCCTGCCGGGGTATCTCACAGGGGAATACCAGGACGGGTTCCCTAAGCAATATATATATTTTTATTGAAAGTTAATGAAACCTTTCGCTAAAAAAGTTATTTTGTTGTATGTTCCAGGAATTAAAATGCACAATTTAAAATAAATCATTAAACTAAAGAATGCATTGCTGTAACTGAAAATGTATTGTTGTGGGTAGTATTGTTCTCGCATATTTTTCATTTATTTTCTCAAATATTTTATACTTTTTTGTGTGGTCTGAATCTCTTAAGTACATACCTAATAAATGCGCATTTGTTTCTGGAACCCTCAAAAAGGGCAATGAAAAAACAGACCTGTAAAATGGGCATCTGTTTCAGGATAGCTTTGGAAGGGCATTGGAAAAAAAAGAGGTTGCTGAGATTGTAACGTGTAGTTAATAGAAACCAGCAGGACTTAGGCGCAGAACGTCTTGTAAAATTATATGGCTGGTTACCTTGAAACAGTAGGGACAATGTGGATACAGAAAATATGGCTGCAATAAACTTACTTTAAAGTACCCTTGATAGAGTGTCTTTTTAAGTGTTTATCTTTAAAAGACATGAATTGTAAATGTAGATAAAATGTACAAAAACAAAGTTCACGACGGTAACAAAACCAGGAAGAAGGAAATATTTCTTTCCCAACCACACCACAACCCAGTAGACAGAGGAGTGTAATTAATTAAAGTGATCGGGCACGGTTGGTCTTGGTGGTCATGGTGGGTTGAGGGCAGTGTTTGACCAGTGTAATTTCCAGTTCCCGTGCATTGTGGCTTTGGGCTAGCTTCCCGACAGGGACACCGGGTGAATATATAGCAGCCAGAGATAGTTCTCTGTCTATGTCTAAGGACTGAAGCGTTTCAGGCGAAACAGAATAGTCCAATTTCTTTGAACTATTTTTTCTGATGTTGTTGATGCATATAAACATACTAGTTTGCTACTTGTGCTACTGATACAATGGGACTTTGCCCGCCTTTGAAAGTGGGCCCATGAATACAGATGCAATGTCCTTTGTCTGCATAATATATCTACCCCCAGAGTTAACAGAACTAGGGGCATCAGGAATTCTTGGGGATGATTTAGGGAGTTTACAAGTGGGACCCTGAGCAGGCAATTACAAATTACGAATTACAAGGGTATCAGAAATATGATTATTCTGATGAAGCCAGTAATTCGCATTAGTAGAACCATTCGATTCATAGGGGAACTCGGAATGAGGCTTAACAGTTGGTACTGTGTTATAATGCTCATGGAGTTACACAAGACACTATGGGCAGATTACGATGTTGGGCAGAAAGTATTCTGACCGACTCTGTCTCAGAATGGTTTCCAACCGAATCGGATTTGGGGAGTCCGACCGACTGATTAGGATGGTTCCGAACACTGTTCAGTCAGACTCCCATTGACTTCAATGGGAGCCTGCGTTCCGACGGACTACACAGGCTGCCATTGAAAAAAGCGGTGGGTGGGGAAAATCGTGCACCCTGTGCCTCCCACACTGTGCATGATATTGAAGAGGGGTCCCATTCGGAAGACTCTGGGTGAAGGAGGGCCGGCTACGGGCCCCCAAAGTCGGATTCCGACAGCCAATCCGTGTTGGAACCACCGATTCAGAAAGCCTGTTCAAATCCGACATTGTAATACATCGGTCGGAACACACTCCATAGACCCATATAAGTCAGCTCCGTATGACTCGGTTACTCCAAATGCCATTCGGAACCGAGTCGGAAAGCCTGAACGGTTTACGACTATCGTAATCGGTCGGTCGGAAGGCTTTCCAATTCGGTCGGAAAGACGGGTTCAGAATCAGATTCGGATTAACCCAATGCCATTCGGAGCCTTTCAGACCTACATCGTAATCGGCCCCAATGTTGAAAGGTCAGTGCTCAGAAGAACTAGCCTGGTGCCAGATCTGAAAGGGCTATTACAAACATAACAACATACTGTTTGGTTATTGGACCTGAATAAACATTGCAGTCCCGATCACATAAAGTAGGTCTGTGTGGAGTTTCCGCAAGTGGAGGAGTGCGTTACGTTGCACTGATTTTTAGCACCGAGTGTTTGTCCTGGGCTGTAAAATAAGTGCAAACGGCACCACGCACAGCACAAGTGGGCACTGCTTTTTTTCTGCTGCTCGAGTAGATGTTCTACTTGAGCGACAGCTTCCTCAATGTGAAAGGAAGGTTTCTCAATGTGAGAGGTAACGACCATGCCCGACCGCCCGCATTGAGAAATCTCACGAGATGTGGTTTTGAGTAAGATTTTCCTTGCTGCGGGGAATTTGCGAGGAGTTTTTCGGAACTTCACGTGCTATGGGGAGCGCGGAGTAGGGAAAACTCCGCGAGTGGAACAGAATTTCACCCCCAGGCCTAACATAAAGTGGGCACTGGAAGTACTTATGTAAGACAAGGTCTTTGCCACAGTTTGGGCTGACTGGTGTTTTAAACAGGGACTGAGCATGTGCAGTGGTTATTTTATCACATTTCACAGTGGTAAGTTACTGTTTATAACTTGAACTTTATAGAAATGTGCTGCTCTTGGCTGGAAATGTAATTGTTTGCATTTCTAAAGTGATTGCAGAGTACACGAGAGCACAACACATTAGCAAAATACACCACAAACATACAGGCCACAACACCAAAAAACAATAACATAATGCAATTCACCAAGCACAATACAATAACGTAGCACATAAATTCAGACTAGAGCACAAAACAACCCAACACATCACCACTATAACAAAATATGGCTGTATCACAATTATTGACTTATATAAGAGAAGAAGAAATGCAATCAGAAATTGTAGTGCTTTTACCTCACGTGTGAATTGTGTTGTTTTTTGGGGGGGAATCGCAAAATCAGTCTAAACCAAAACACAAATTGAGATTCAAGATTTTTCAGATGTTATATTTCAACCATTTTCTATATTTTATTTGGCATTTATAATACTGTTTATTTGCCTGGTTCTTTTCTGGTAGCTCTTGTTAATGTTTCGTTTGCAGAATTTAAACAAATGCCGATATTCAAAGGAAAGGGACACATCTATATAATTGAAACGGGAGAAAGCCCCGGGGCTACAACAATGGCTTTGACTTTCCGGTAACCACAGGTACAGCAAATCGTTGAATCATAAGATGATATTGGCAATTACAAATGGACGGCAATCGTCAAGGTGCCTCTTTTAACTTTGCAAATGTCCTTACACAGAAGGCCTGCAAATGCCCCAATGACAGCAATTATTACGTCTATGCAGTCTTGAGTTGACTGTAACTCCCTGTTGGGAATGTTGTGCAGAGATTCCAGGTCTCTGAAATTTCTGATGCTGTCCAAATTCTCCATACACAACTCCTGGCATTACAAATTAAACATCTCAGAATGGAGAAAAACTTTATGGACACAGAATCAGTGGGCAGAATTCCGCACTGAATTCTATTCCCTACTGCTGGCCATTTAGGGCAGGTGGGAGAAGACTGCAGGAGCCCTTTGTGGGGTGGCTTGGGTGTAAAGGGTTGGGGTAGAGGAGGTAATGTTGGGTGGCAGGGGGAACTTTAAATGCTTCCTCCTGGTCTTCCTTGATGATCGATGCAGTGGGCGTCCTGGTAAGAGGTCCAGGCCACCATGCAGCCCTATCCTATGTGATTTTACCAGCAAGATTTTCCATCCAGTAAAATGTGTCCGGTATTGCCACGCCCAAAAAATCAAGACGTTTTCAAACACAGGGCCCCTTATAATTGTGCTGAGTGAAATTCCACATAAGAATTCTGAAGAGCTTGCAGGGGCCTAGTTAGTAAACACAAGACGAACATGACATTAAACATTTGTGGACACATACCATAGCACATTAATAATCTTGCTCTAGAGTGCTGGTGCTGTCTTGAAATGTGGTTGACTGTACTGTGGGTACAGTGGGTTGAACTATTACTTCTGTGTCCAAGCAACACGCCGATGAAATGGTTGAAGGAACTATATGAGACATATTTGTATTTGCAGCTGATATCTTGTATTTCTTTTTTTTATTCAATTGTATCACTTTTATATTGTATTTAACGTTTTATATGCTTCTTTGCAAAAATAATAAAATTATTGAACAAAAAAATTACTTCTGTGTCCATATAGTATTAGTAAGGAAATGGACCGAGCAGCCAACGTGTGACCTTGACCAGTCCTACCTGAAAGAAATGTTACTTCATAAGTTATTTCATTTAATGTTTAGTACCTTGACTGCCTTTACAAAACCGATGCTCCCTCTGTGGTGCTAATCTTGCCATGCTCAGAAGCAAGAAAGGCTGAATTTGCCCTGCCTGTATGCATTCCTGCGATCTGCAGGTGATACACACACTCTGTAGCACGCCCATTAACCCACTGAATAATCTGCAGAAAGGGACTCTCCCAGTGAAATGAAAAACAGTCAGTTTGCTGAATGCATCTTTATTCCTTCATTTGTAATTTCAGCACATAAACTGGAACTGTGCCTTAAATGCAATCCTAGTTCATTACACAGCTCTTCTCTCCTCTCACGTTGTTGAAAACAGTTCGACCTTGCACAGGGCTTGCAGGGTATTGCAAGAGGATGCCCTGACTATAAATCTTCCTGACTTCGCTTCAGGGGTTTTAGCTCCTTGCTGCAATGTGAGGTCATTTTAATTACCCTCGCGAAATTAAACTATGCAAAACCCCCTTCCGCATTCCAGCCATCACAGGAATCGCCCAGTGATGCTGCCTCACTAAAACACAGTTGCAGCATTCACAATACTGTGCGACAAAACTTTTCAACCACTGTGTCCATCTTTCTGTTTAGAACTAATTGATTTCCCACCTCTGCTGAGGATCGAACTCCTGTACCATAATTTATCTGAAAACAATGGTCTTTTACTTAGTGTGCAGTCAGATAAGGCTTTTAAAATTGCAGCTTTGTGAGCAGGTCATCCCTGCAAAGGATTAGTGAAGACATTTCATGAATGAAAGCCAATTCCTAGTACAGCAATGCATGTGTCATTATTAAGTTCTTCTTGACCTGAATGCGCATGGTCACCATGCAGAAGAAAATGGACACTGTAGTGTAAGGATTCGCTTCTTAGGTATCCAGGAGGACGCTGCATTGAGCAGGCATGCCACCAGGGCATAGCTGAACTGTCTATTGAAGTTAGGCATTGCCTGTCTCTCAAATAATGCCTTACAACAATTAGACAGTGAGAGGTCTATGTGTGATGGATTCATTACAAGATTTCTAACACTGCCTTTTAAGGTTCACGTTCGTGGAGCGAATAATGGGCACATTAAAGGCAGATGACGGCAAATTCACAAGAGTGCGGTTAAAGCACATTGACATTTCCAGCAAGAGGCAGATAGTAAAAGTCATTTTAATAACCATCAAGATGGAGGCACCTCAGTGAAAAAGTACCTTTTATGATTTTGACATGTTTCTGAAGGACATCAAGGATCAGTTTCTAGTGCCTGATAATTCTGGGCCTGATTCACAAACTGCAGTTTGTACTATGTACCATGGTAGAACTACTTACTACAAAATGCAATTCACAAACTTACAGGTGGAGATCTACAGCTCTACACCTCCTATCTTTTCGAAGCAGGGATCCACACATGTGTAAGTTTACGACTTGCTAGTAAATATGAACGTGGCTGTGGTAGTTCTGGGAAAATGGGGAACAAATACTATATACTGATATATATGCTGAGATAATGCAGAATACACGTTGTCATGCAGAAATATTTACAGTATGATATAAGAGAAATTAAAATGTAGCATTGTATGGAATGGATCACTTGGAAAAGAGCCAGATGTAATTATAACCATAGTGGGTTTGACTCGCAAACTGCATTTTACACTACAAAAGCATTACCAAAATACTGCAAAATGCTATTCACAAACCTACAAGTGGAAATGTACACCTTTCCTGTGTTTTCTATGAAAAGAACCTCACACATGTCAGTTTACTACTTAGTACTTACATTAGTAGTAAATGTCGGACCTTCAGTAGTGAAGTAAACGGGGAGGGCAATGACCCCTAGCCAGCGACTGCATGATATACTAATTCAAGTTTCCGGGTGGTGGAGAGAGGGATGGCGGCAGATGTCTGTCGCATTCCATGTACTGGGGGCCCTGTTCTTTCCTGCCCGACGCCTAGTGCTGTGGCATTAGCCCCCTACACCTACATGAGTCCGAGTCGAGTCCTGATGGGTCTCCAAGTAGTTATTCATGCAATAACCAGTCACACACTCAGTAAGGCAAAAGTTTGTGAAAACTGTTACCTTGGAGTTTTAACTTGCTGGGCAACTCTCTGGTCCACAGCGACTGCCATAGGAGCCGTTTGTTGTGGGAAGAGGCTGCCTTTAACGCCGCATTTCGCCAGTAGCAGCGGCCATATTGGGTGGCTGGCTGTTGGCGTTCTAGTGATCCAGGCAGAGGGCATAAGAGGAGGCAGGGCGTGGGAACGCCACAGTGGGTGGCAGACACACCGGTATTCACAGCAGGTGACCTGAACTGTGTATTTCTCCCTTGAGCACCTAACTCTCCCCTACCTGAAGATATTAACATTCGTTTTTCTTTCCGTTTGTGAAAACTGTTACCTAGGGATTGTAACTTGCTGGGTAACTCTCCGGTCCACAGCGGCTGCCATAGGGGCCATTTGTTGTGGAGAGAGGCTGCCTTTAGCGCCCCATTTCGCCAGTAGCAGCGGCGATATTGGGGCGGCTGGCTGTTTGCATTCTAGTGATCCAGGCGGGGGGCGGGGGGCATAAGAGGAGGCAGGGCGCTGGAGCAAGCCCGTCTGCGCCCGTCCGTGCCTGAACGCTGCCGGCTGCCAGGAAGGACTGCTCGTTTGGCCCTGACAGGATGCCATTAATTAGATACTCGAGTAAGCAACGGCTGAGAATGGAACAGAGATGTAACAGGGGTTTGTTAGATGCCCTGGAAGGCCACTGCATGGGCTGTGGGTGGTAAGGCCAACTAATATCTCTCAGTCCCTCCAGCCACACAGAGTACAGGGACTGAACCAGTCAAGGAGGGGGAAACCCATGGCTTGTAACAAAGCACGGGCAGGCTCCTTTCGGGGGCTATATATTAATAGCAGGTCAATCTCTAAACATTCGGGGGAGCTATGGGACCTTCTGGAGGAGGTAAAACCAGACTTATGCATACTGACTGAAACCTGGCTCCCCAGCCACTCCACCCTGGTGCTAGCAATCGCCTTCCCCGAAGACTATATAGTGACAAGACTAGATAGGATAGCCAAGTGGGGAGGAGGGCTGGCAGTAGCAATTCGGGCCCCCAACACATCAAAGTACTAGAAACAGTCCTAACTTCATATATAGAGCTTATGGTGTTCCAGATAGAGTCTTTGAAAGGGTGGAGGGGAGCGGTAGTGTACCATCCCCCGGGAGAGAGTAAGCAATTGTTTTGCTCTACTCTGTTGGAAACACTCACCCCTTATATACTGAAAGCAGATCACTTTATGTTAACAGGAGATTTAACCATCATCTTGAAGATACTTTGAAGCCAGACTCCAAGTCCCTTTTGTCGGCAATGGAATCGCTGGGGCTTTTTCCCAGAGTAAGTGAGCCTACTCATGTCGGAGGCCACACATTGGATTCCATTTTCTCAACCGATCCTTTTCTCCTCATAAACTCACCCCAGGAGCTTACCTGGACCGACCAACGGGCTTTAAGATTCTCTTTCAGCCAGTCAGATGGTGTAACAAAGCCCCGAGTTAAGGAAGTTCTTCAAACATCGTGGAGGAAAGTCACGCTGGAAGCCTTTGACATGGCCTTTTCACCCCCTTTCCTGGAGGGGGAGCTAGACAGTAATAGGGCCTTGGAAAGATGGGAGGGAGAGGTCAGGAAGACCCTGGACAGCATCGCCCAGCTGAAAGTAACAAGAGTAAAAGGGAAACTGGCGCCAGTGCCTTGGTATTCGGAAGAGCTAAAAGCGGAGAGGGGTAGGTGCAGAGGCCTGGAAAGAAAGTGGAGAAAGGACCTTGACAATAAGTTAGCCTACGTTGGGGCACACAGAGCCTATTTAGGCCAATGTAAAATGGATAGAAGAGAACATCTGAATTGGCAGATAAGTGAGGCTAAGAACTCGTCACAGGAACTCTTCAAGATATTAAAAGAGTTCACTGACCCTATAGTAAGTAGGGCGGTGGCTCCTCACACCCAACAACTCTGTGATAATTTGGCCACACATTTTAGAGAAAAGATAGATAACATATATAACTCGCTGGGAGGAGGAGAGACCCCTAGTTTGCCTACTCCACAGACGAGAGATCCCTCACAACCTAAACTTTATTCATTTGCCACTATCACCATGGAGCAAGAAGAGGAGGCACTGGCAGCAACAAAGTCAGGATCAGAGTCAGACTGTGCTCCACCTTTTATAATGGCAGAGTTCGCCACGGTCTTAGCTACCTCACTCTCGTCAGTCTGTAATATCTCCCTGGACATAGCTACCTTCCTGAACAAGTGGAAGAGAGCCTCAATTAAACCTCTCCTAAAGAAATCGTCTGCAGACGTGGCAGAGATGAAAAATTATAGGCCGATATCTCTGCTGCCCTGTTGCTCGAAAGTCATGGAGAAGATGATCAATAAACAATTTACTGATTATCAAGAAATGCACCCGTTGCTGGACCCTGCCCAATCAGGCTTTCGTGCAGGTCACAGCATGGAGGCGGCCTTAATCGAAGTCACGGACAGCATTCGGATGTCCTTAGATAAAGGGACTCCCACCATGCTAATGCTTCTTGATCTCTCCGCGGCCTTCAACACCATATCACATAACATCCTGCTCTGCAGACTACAGGACATTGGTGTCGGAGGTCTAGCATTGGCTTGGCTCCAGAGCTTTCTGACGGAGAGATCACAGTATGTTAAGCTACACACATTTGTGTCACCAATCACCCAACTTGACAAGGGAGTACCTCAAGGATCCATCCTAAGCCCCAATCTGTTAAATATATATGTGGCCAGTTGCCCGCTCTCATAAGAGCGAACGGCTTTGACACCATCTCTTATGCAGATGACACGCAGGTAATTATTCCTTTTGATTCAGAACCTGCTGTCACAAGAGCCAAGTTCAGGACCTGCATGTTGAACATAGCGGAATGAATGGGGGACAATTTCCTCCAACTGAACGCCAATTAAATGGTCCTGTTCGGGAAGGCAGAGGAACTTTGGACACCAGACTGGTGGCCCACAGAGCTGGAGGAACCCCCTACCCCTACAAAGCAGGTTATGAATCTGGAAGTTCTGCTGGACAGCAAATTGTCATCCGAAAACCACATAAATTCACTTTCTGGCACCTGTTTCGGAATTTTGAAGATGCTGAGAAAAGTATTTCCTTGGATCCCCCTGGGTTTAAGAAAGGCCCTGATTCAGGCGCTTATTGTAAGTAGGCTGAACTACGGTAATGCCCTATTGGTCGGAGCCAAGGAAGAACTGTTCACCAGGCTCCAAGTGCTGCAAGACACTGCAGCAAGAATGGTCTTGATCATACCCAGACGCTGCCCCTCGCGACCCTTGCTCCAAGCTCTACATTGGCTGCCCATAAAAAAAAAGATCAGTCTTTAAACTCCTCACATTGGTGTTTAAGGCAACGCGAGACCTGGGGCCAGCTTACTTAAGGAAGAAGACGAGGTCTTATGTTCCCGGACGTCTCCTCAGGTCAAGTAATCAAAACCTATTAGTGCCTTGCAAAATTAATAAATCCAGAATGGGAGGGGGTGCATTTTCCTATCTGGCCCCCTTCAACTGGAACAGGTTGCCCGAAGAGATACACCATTGTACTTCTCTGGGACACTTCAAAAAAAGCCTAAAAACCTGGTTGTTTGAGGGGTTTGCATTTCTCCTGGTCTCTGTTTGTGTCATGCACAGGCGCTGTGAGATCCCCTCGGGGATGATACGATGCGCCATACAAATGTTAAATAAATAAATAAATTAATGTTTTAATTTAAACTTCAGAAAATTTATTTCTATTTAATTTAATGTATTTAAGTTGATTACAGATTTCTTTCAACATTACGGTATTAGTGCTATAGCATTTTTTTCTTCTAGATTTGAATTAAATATATAAAATTAATTCACATTAAAATTTACCATAAAAATATTTGTACTAGTTTTTGTTTTAGTTAAATAACCTTTTTTTACTTTCCCCTATACTTTAGCATACAGAGACTATATAATCGAAGAAGGTTAACTGATGGCAAATGATGGGAATAATTAAAAATCTTTATTAAGCCTTATAATATTTATTAACAAATATCTTTTATGTCAAATATTAGGGTACATTAATTTCATATATTTATTTTAAATATACAACAAAATAAATAGATGCTATAGCATTTTTAAATTCACTCTCGCTAATTTAAATATATTACGTTAAATAAAAATATTTGTCTGAAGTTTAAATTTAAAAAAATGAATTCCTACTTAAAGTTAAAACATATATTTTTATTATACATGAATAATTATTAAATGGGGTGCATACCTATGAGTGTGTGGCCCTGGACTTACTACTGTTTCTTTTTTGTCAGTAGTAACATTCACTCCTAAATTTGGCTTCATCACCTTTTTCAGTGGGTGGAGATGTGTAAGTCTACACTTTGAGTAACTTTACACTCATATTTTGTGATCAGTCTAAAGAAGTAAAATTACTCAATAGTATAACAGTAAATTACATGTGTTATCTACACAGAAGTGTAAGTTACCTTAGTGAATGGTAATCCTAAGTGAACTACCAACTCTGCAATATCATAATAGTTTTCAGTCAAGAGTCACCTTTAAACCTTGTTGCGCAACTGAAGATTTGATTCAGATTTGGAAAAATATGACCAAATACTGACCATGGAATAATTGAAATGTGTGTGTTTTTATTTTTTGCTCAAACCCTAGGAATATTGAAGCACTGATGATCTCAAAGTCTGAATGACTTGTATTAGCTGTCAGAGATATGTAGAGGTCCCTTAAAAGCCTGTATTTCCATAATTTGGTTTCCCCTAATAATAACACCAACATGAGTGTCTGACAGACTTTAATAATGATCTAATTTTTGCAGTATGGAACAGGGGAAATATGTTAATACACCTTTATTCCCTATCTGAGCTGCTGAAACCATAGTGGTGGGTGAATACGGTACACAGGAAAACCCAGCCATGTAGGATCGAGAATTTTTAGTAGGGAATTACCACATGATTTTAAAGGCCTGATTAAGATGTGCACCTAAGACCTATGAGTGAGATACATCTTTCATTCACACAGGTTGAGGATTTCTTTTGTCATTTTAGCACATCATCTACAAATGAAGAAGTATTGTTGTTTTCTGTATCCTACTGTAAAAATAACACCACAAGTGAGATGGGGAGTGGCAACGTAAAAAGTACCTCCTGGGGTCATGATAAAAATGTTTTAATGATTGTTTTCAACATAGGTTGCAATTACAGCTTACAAGTCAATGCAGGAAAAGCATATGAAAGTGAATGAAGATTATTGAGTTTTATTTATGTTTTACGCTCTGTGCAACAAAAAATACAAACCAGGAATGCTGTCTTTTTTTCTCAGAGGGAAACAGAAAGAAAAAGGGATATAGACTCACATGTACAGAAAGAAAGAAAAAAATCCTGGAAACCACTTTCTTGGTCTGACGCTTTCTCCAGAAATTACAACCGATCGACTGAAGCTACTGTAAGTTATTTCCATTTGTACATTTATAATAATGTTTTGTTCCTACGTTTTCAGATAGAATAAAAAAGATACCCATCTGTACTTTATTAATATTTCTGAAACTTTGAGTTCCTTGACCAAGTAGAGACAAAATGTGGCAGTGATACTGCGTTTATGAGGTTATTTAACACTTCGGTGGAAAACAAATTTGAACTTCTAAACACACTAGCTATTGCCTCTTCTCAGTTGATTGCAAGTAATTTCTAAAACTGGATTGTATTACCTCTTCCTCATATGTGATATTAAATCCCCTCTATGGGCCTGATTACGAGTTTGCATACCTGTGGTTGGTCCGCCCACCAGATTACAAGTATTTCTTGTGTCCAGCGGGCTTTTTATTTACGTTCCCACGGTGGTTCCTTAAAAATGGGCACTGCAATGGGAATTTCAAAAACAGTTTCTGCACGGCATGGACTGTGGTGCATGCACACAGGGGGGCAAATGTTGTGTCCCCTGCATGCTCCCCAGGGAGCAGAGGCACAAGGGGGCCCTTTAGGGCTGCCTTCGTTTCCTCCCCGCTATGGTTTTCATGGATAAGGAACCGCCATGAAAACCCTGGCAGAAAGGAAACTGGCAGTCTGTTTGGTGGGACCGTGCCAGTCCTGCCAAGTATACTGTGGCCTCCTGACCACCCTAACACCCCAGGGAATGGTGGTTCCCTTGTGGCTGTGGCAAGACTATGGCAGTCGGACCGTAATAGTCGCAATAATAGTAATAACTGTAATAGAGCAGTAGGAAGACTGCCACAGCCGCACCCCCATGATTGTTTATGAACATCCAGACTTGTAATAGAGCCCTTAATGTGTTGGAGATATATTTTCTCAAATGGCTACATCAACTGTGGAAGGCAAATCACTGCAAAATCAGTCAGACAAAAGAAAACAGGCTGCATCACCGCCACCAATTATGTCCAAGGTGCTGATACCACCAGAGCCATCCTTAAGGAAAATTCTGCGAGAGATTCATGCTACTCATACTAATATTGATGCTATAAACTAGGACCTTAAAATATTCAAAGGAATATAGCAGGCTTTTCAATAAAAGTGTCTGAAAATAAATGAGATTAAAACAGGAAAGCCATGATTGATCAGATGCTTCCAGTTATTGCCAAAGTTCAGCTTATGAAAAAATGCTTCCTCACTTAAAAAACTGGAACAGGCAATACAATTATTGTATTTTTAAGTTACTAGAAAATATAGAAATGGAAGATTGTAGACTGTACATAGAAAATGTACTGCCCGATTTACTCAATATAAAAGTTTTTGAGACGTTTGAAATTGATGAAATGTATCATATTCCATCATATCAGAAAGAGAATCAAGTCAAGTTGAGAAAAGTAATTTTCAAGTTAATCCATCATTACCATTCAGTCATGATATGGTACTTTTGTATCTTGTTTTGTGTATTCTCTCAGGTTTTCTTTATATTACGTGCCATTTGTCTTGCTTGTCTTCAGCTACCTTTTATTTTAGTTTGATCAAACGTCGGACAGATTATATTCCTTACTAAACCCCCACATCCTTATGTTGCCTTTAATGGAAAAACAAATAACCTTAAAATGATGTCTTTAAATGTCAAAGCTTGAAACATCCAGTTAAAAGAGTGAATATATTGTCATATCTGGTGAGGAATAAATATGAGGTTTGTCTACTTCAAGAGACCCACAAATGACAAAATAGCATCATATATGATTAAAGGTTAAATTGGTAATTTTGTCTATTCTCCCAAAGAGAATGGAGTTGCAAGCCTATTCCTGAAGAAACTTCAATCAAAAATCCTTGAGAATCATTCTGATACAGATGGAAGATATATTTATGTGAAAGTTAAACTTGATATGTTTATTTGCATCTATTTAATATATATGGTCCCATAGCGGATGATCCTATATTCTGGAGCGATATTACTACAGAAATTGTGAGGTTTGGTAATGTTCCACTTATTGCTGCTGGAGATTTTACTTCGTTATGTGACCCATTACTTGATAGACTCTCTTCTACCAAATTTGAGCCTCCCAAAGATGACACTTGTTTTATTGCCTTGTTTAAGAATACAACATACATTGACCAGTCGGGCCACATTTTCAAGACATTTATGTGCCTAATTTCTGATTCACAAATTGGGCATAATGATATCTCTGACCAGATATGATTTCTATCTTTTTAAAATTACATGATTCTTCATGCTTTCATTCTAGACAGAGAAAGAATGTTGATATTGTTCTGAATGATGACAACAAAGAAAAGATCTTGCATGCTGTAGGTCAATATTTTACTTGTAATACAGAAAATAAAACTTTAACTATAACTCATTAGGATGCTTTTAATGTGTGTATTTGATGAACAACTATCTCTATAAAGGCACATGAAAATAAATTGGTGCATGCTAAAATTTCTGACCTAGAAAAATAGATAGACAAACATGGGAGTCTTTTGTTTCTCCTAACAATAATATGTATTGATTGAAGTTACAGAATCTTTGTGATGAATAGCATGTGTTACTTACAAAAATACCTGATGTTTAATGATAAGGAACCATTTTATTTTACTAACACTAGACCAGGAAAAACTACTTGCTCTTAATTGCCTGTGCATCAAACAAGATAAAACTCAAATATATGTAGCCAAGAAAGCAGATGGAAAACTACTGGTTAATATTAAGGATACGTGCACTTGATGTAGAAAAAGCATTTGACAACACCAATTGGCATTTCTTTCTTATTATTTCAGACTATAGGCTGTTTTCATTGTGGTCCTAAAATTATTAAAAATATGTTCACTCTCTATGATCAACTCTTTGCTAAACTTTGTATACATGGTAGTTCCTCGTAATCCTTTAATCTGTTCAGAGGAACAAGAAAAGGCTGTTCTCTATACCCACCCCTCTTTATATTAGCCATAGAACCTACATTTTGTTAGCACTGAAATTCCATCGAAAACAAAGGCATATATATTGAAAATATTGCACTGAGAACGTGGCTTATGTATATGATGTTCTTTGGTTTATAAGTGAAGCAGATTGTTCTATTCCAAATATTTAGCAAAGTCATATGGTAATGATTCAGGCTATACCTTCAATACCAACAAAACCAGATTTGTTCCTTCAAATATCTACAATGCACATGATATGATGTTTAACACTGATATAAAGTGGTGCAAAGATAAAGTTAAATATCTAACAATTTTATTTCCCGGTTCTAAGAGTATGATGAAGGTATACTGTGACTATATTTTATTTAAAATTCAAGGGGAAATAGATAAATGGTCCTATTTACATTTCATTTGTGGGGGAAAGCTGAATCTATTCAAATGTTTATTGCTCCGCCAATACTTTATGTATTATCCACCTTTCCTTTATAGTTTTCATTACCATTTTACAAAAAAATAGACAAAATGTTATCTAACTTTATTTGGTGGACGCCCACGAAAATACACTTTTATTGTTTTTCAGAAACAATTTTGTAATTTGCTTTTGAAAAAAACCGAAAAGTAATTACCCCACACACTTGGAGGTTTCTCTTTTCAGCCTTTTACTGCCAGGTTAACTAAGAGTAAAAAAAGGAAATTGCAATGTTCTCCTAAAATAGGGAGGGCCGATGAGGGTTTGGCGGACAGAGAACTACATTGAATTTGTGATGGAGTACCCTCTCTGCCAAACTCTAAATCGAGCCCTTCGGTCCTAAATTTTCTCTTAAATGGATTCTAAATTGATAGAATAAGATTAAAACTTTCTCTCCACCAACCCTATTAGCTGACGTCAATACTTGTCAACTTATCACATCTTCTTCAATACTTAAAGTCACTAAAATAGGATTTCTTGAAGTATATTTGATCTTTTTCTTAGGTATTACCTGTTATGAAAATATATTTAATGATATAATTCCTCTCACATTCTGTTATAATATGCTTACCCTGGCCATGCTTCTGATCTTCCCCAGCCAAGGGCCTCTGACTCCCATAAATTAATAAGGTCACTGAAAATACAGTGGGAGCAGCCAAACTCTTTTAAAGGGTTTGTATTACAATGTAGATGATGCTCACACCATCTTCGTAGTATCTGTGATTAACTCATGCAGTCCAGGTTTTTTCCTTTGCATCCTAGTGCTGATGGCCTTTTTCATCTCAATACATTTTGGGACCATAATTTGTGTCATTAAGGACAGTGGTAAAAAAGATAGTGTAACTGAAAAGGGAGAGCAAATAAGTAGGATAACCTTGGGAAAGGGAAGGTTTGAATATTCCATAAAAGGTCATTTAACTACCATCTTCAGTGCTTTAAAAAAGATGAAACTAATTGCAAATATTATAAAATGTTTTGTTTGTACCTTCAACTTTATATAATACTTTCTTTAGACTTTCTAAATTTACAGGGCTCCTAACCATGCCTCAGTTGAAGGCTTTTTTAACACATTTCCAGTTCAGTAGTACTTGACTCGTCATAGACGTTGTGGCTTTCATAGTCAAAATCTCATCTCCAGAAAACTATTGAAGTGTTTATGTGTATTCTATCACACATTGCTTGCTATCAAATTTCACTCTACATCTCAGCATTAAAAACATTATTCTGATGCATTCTTTCGGAAATTGCTAACCATATGCAAGACCCATTATAAACACAAAATTCACCTTGCCAACACTGTAGGTACAACAGGGCTCAAATTCAGTCTGTCACTACCGCTAATTAGATGGTTTTTTTGTAAGGTACTTGAATTGGCACAGCCAGCGTCTGCATCAGCTCTAATGATATACCAAAGAGATCATCAAACATCAGTGACTAAAGTCGAAAAATCTCCAAGTTAGTGCATGGCTGCAGACAACAGAGCTTAAACACTTTTTCGAGGTAATGAATGTGCTGAAGATGCAAAAAAGAAACACACAGACCCTTTCTGTGCTGGTGTAGCACTGACAACATGATCATGATATGTCCTTATGTTTTTCCGCAAGGATATGTGCTTTGATAAAAGAGTAGCTAAACATTTGCGGTGCAAAAGCTTCATTTCTGTTCATCAAGAGTTTAGTAGGGGCAACAAAATAAAAGCCATTAGTATTTTACAAATTTTTAAATTCCAATTGAATGCTGTAGTATGTGCCAAACTGAGCCATTCGTGTGTTTTCAATTAATGTGATTAAGTATTGTAGAGAATACATTTACTCTTTTGAATTGTCTTAACTCGTATGCTCACAATGATCAAAATTCCACGTATTTAAAGTATTTATGAAAAAGCCACTTTTAATAGCAGACATTGAATAACCCACTCTAAATTCATTTCTATTTTGCAGTCCCCAAAAGCCCCTACCTTCCCTGACATGGAAGCTGTTCCTCTCTTGCTCAACAGTGTGAAGTCGGAGCCGCCAGAGGACTTGCTGTCAACTGACCATTTCCAAACACAAACTGAGCCAGTGGACTTATCAATTAATAAAGCCAGGACGTCGCCTATAGCAGCATCTTCATCACCCATTTCCTTAACAATATCAGCCTCCTCTCCTTCTTCTACTTCATCTGTCTCTTCCTTGTCTAGTCGTCCAACTTCTTCCCCAACAGTGATAACATCTGTGTCGTCAGCATCCTCTGTACCGACAGTATTAACGCCAGGACCCCTAGTGGCTTCTGCACATGGTGTTGGCGGTCAACAATTTTTCCACATCATCCATCCAGTACAACCGCCAAGCCCTATGAACTTGCAGTCTAACAAACTGAATAATGTGCACCGCATTCCAGTTGTGGTGCAATCTGTGCCAGTTGTCTACACCGCTGTAAGATCTCCAGGAAGTATGAATTCTACGATAGTGGTACCACTTTTGGAAGGCGCGCGGAATCACCTAAAAGGTAAGAAGAAGGAAGTGTATTTTAACATTTTGTTTATTGAAAGTTTGATTGTTTATCCCAGTTATATTTGTTTATCCAAGTTGTATTCCTTTCACACGCATCACGTGGTTGCACATTTGTGTCATATTCTCTAAGTTCAAGACGTCAAAATATAATATAGGCATTGTGAATAATTGCAATAATTAGGATTAACGCTACATCTGGTAGTATGTTTTCACCCTGTCCAACTATGTGCCAAAAGAGGTGAAATTATTATCAATCCTGTAATCCCTCTAAATCACTTATATTCGCAAAATCAACTAAATAAACAAAATACCGAATATGTCACAATTAAAAGAAGAAACCATAAAAATTGGTATTACAGTAATTTATCACTTACATCTAGGGCATAGTATTCCAATATTTCTGCTTTGTGAAAGTTTCTCTAATTTTCATATTATCCATCAGTGTGTCATCCAGTTAACATTTCAATATTTGTTGAGTGTCAGGAAACAAGCCCCACAAATTCATGAAATCGTTTTCAACATTTTTCAGTTTGTAAATTAATGATTCATCCCAGGTCCTTCTTGATGCTCTGGCCAGGTTAGCCTGGAAGTGATACAAAAGGGGATGATGGATGGATTAAACCTAGATCAGTTGACTGGGGGTGAGTGTTTGATTTGTTCAAACGCTCCGTCCATCATCCCCTTTTGTATCGCTTTGGAAGTGTCTATCAACATATCATAAGGAACTCAGCACACAGTTCAGAAAGACTAGACGCTAACCCACTGCCAAGATTCTTACCTCTGGGAATGGAATATCCAGTAGCGACTCAGAAGAGGATACTCACTACAGAAATAAATAGCCATTAGAAGAATACAACAAGCTCTACCAGGTTAATCTCCATCTGAACATAGCTAATGTATGGCACACATCAGCTGCCGTGGGTTAGGAAGAGAGGCAAAAGACCAGGACAAATCACTAGAAATCACTAAGCACAGATGACGCGCCACATACTTTACACTCACACAGTTAGACTAGATAGTCTCCCAACCAACCCTCCACCCCCATTTGGAATACCTCCTGAATGAAACCCATAGCCTCCAAACCACTGACCCATGCCAAATACGGCCCAGGAATATATCCTCGATAATTTGAAAACCTCCACAATGAATCACAACCACACACCAAAGAATATACAAACTGTCCAGAGTCCATGTATTTACCAAATTCTGGTCTGTGTAATACTTGATAACATAATCTCTCCTTCGTGTGTTTGAAGCTTTTTGTATATCTTGAGAGGTCAAGCAAAATTTCAATTCTGGTTAATTTTGGTGAATACCTTTCCAAAAATTTCCTACTTACCCAGTATCTGTCCACAGGATTCCATAAACTTGGTGCCTTCCGACAGTATGTGCAACACATTCTCATGCATTCACTGGTAAATGTTATTATAATTGTACTTGTATATATATATATATAGCGCGTTTACTACCCTTAACAAGGTGTCAAAGCACTTTTCAGCGAGTAGCACGCTACTCGGGAACCCAAAAGGATTAGTGGTGGATTAGTATAGGGAAATATGAGTTAGTTTGAGTGGTGGAAATGGGAATCTGTTAGTTGGATTGAATAGGATAATGGAGGGATAGGAGAGGGAAGAGTCTAAAAAGTGTTATTAGGGAGATCATAGTATTAAAATGAGGTTTGGGAAGAGTCAAAGGAGGGATGCATGAGGGACGAATTTAGAAAGAGTTGTTTGGGAGGTCATAATAGTAAAATGAGGTTTGGGGCAGGTCAAAGGATTTAGCCAAGTTATGAAATTTGATTGTACTGCGGACACAGAGAATCCACCTGATAGATTCTTTCTTTATGCATGCGGCTAATTTCAAAACTTGGATAAATTCTTTGTCGATTCCACTGAGCTTTTTCATTCATTGTTTGACCAGTGAGCTTACACACTTTGTAATCTTCAATGCATTTGAGGAAACTTGTGTCTCTGACACAGGAGCCCAGGGGCCCATCTATGTGATTAATTCCACTTACATGTCTGCTGTGGAAACAAGGTGGCTCCTTCTGTCCTGATGAAGACCCCACATTAAGGACTCATTGTTCCTCCAAGTACCATTGGGATCGAAAAGTCGACTGTCCCTTCTTGTGAACCTGTACTGTATTTGTACACACATATAGATGACATTAATTGATTTATTGTATCTTTTCACTTTTGTGTATCTTTACTCAAATGTAGCCAACAGATGGCCAGACAGGTGGTTGTAAAATGTATGGAAATATTGTGAATTCCCCAACTTCACTTTTGAAACCCTTACACAAGCAATTTTCTGAGCACTCTACTTTATATTTCCCTTGGAGCACCTCTTGGCAATTGTACGGATGTATTTGATATAAATGTATTATAATTTCAGACCTATTCGAATAATGTGTTCGTTTTGGGTGATGTGATTTAGATGAATATTTTCCTTCCACTTTGACCAACTCTTTTGTACCGTAATTGACCCAGGTCTGGTGGATCATTGGGTTTCCCCATTGTTGTGCAATGAGCTGCAAAATACTAAAAGCTTCATGTAGCTGAGGCATAAAAATGCATATGCTGTCCCTATCCTGGAATAAATTATGTTATTGAAACAATGGTAGTGAAAACTACACATGAGGGAAAAGGTTAACGGATGGGAGGGGGTGGATGTGACACACCTGAGTACCATAATTACAGAGCTAGGTATCAAAGATCTATTGATTAGCTTTTAATTTAGTATGTGTTCTCCATGGTTACAGTTTCAAGCAAATTTTATATAGATGCTCATGTATTTTGAGATATGATTGAAAGTAGAGTAGCATTAATGACACTTTTAGTTCTTTACTGAGAGGAGTAATAAAGTGACATTTGTTTAAAATTAGACATCTGACTACCCTTCTCTGCCTCCTTTAGTTTTCCCAATGACAGAGCCTCCAGCACCTCCTCTATTTAGAAAGGGTTTTCAGTGGTCCTGATACCAGCGAGAATGACATTAAAGGGGTGACAAGGGTGACTCTCTTTTGAATACTTCCTCTAGCACCATTTCCTCCAATCTTCAGACTGTATATGCTCACCATGTCAGCTGTGGTGGACTTGGACAGAACAAACAGGAATATCCTCCATGTGCAGATAGAGAACTCCTAAGGCATGTCCACATTAGTAAACCACAGATGTCACTAAAGTAACTTGTGCTTAACCCGCTGGTAGCGTGGCAGAAAAGCAGCCAAGCTTAACTTAAGCAATTTATAAAGTATTTATGCAGCACACAAACAGTAATAAAGTAAAAACACAACACAAGGAGAAATCCCTAACCAATTTAGGGAAATAGAGTACATTTTACTAAATAAAATGACACCAAGATGACAAAAAACCAATCAGATATCTGCAAATTTGCAGTTTCAAATATTTTGGTAAGTATAACACCTAAAAACTCCACTCAGTATTCTGGTTGTGCTAGACCAGGGAAATGTCACATATTCAGGCCAACCATGATATAGTGGAGCCCGAATACAAGTATCAGGTTAGTCCCACTGAAAAAGTTACCATCTCCAAGTCCGCTTGAAGAGTTCTATTCGCTGTGGAAGAGGCTGTGAGAAGCAGGGAGAGCCTTGTGGACAGTCATTGCTGGAGGTTCCTGTTGGTGGGCACCATGGGCTGTTGTTGCTGTAGCATAAAGTGCAGACCTCACGTTGGGTATATTATCAATACAACAATGACCCAGACCAAGGGCATTCAATTATTTCGTACGACTTGGGTACCACATGTCATATTCTTTTAACAATAACCACCCATTTCATGCTGTGTAGGGTTGGGGGTACACCAGTCAATAGCCCATTTTAAGATGCCCCCGCGGCCGTGGTGGTGTGTATTACAGGCCTAGTGCCCGCTTTTCATATTCTGATGGGGGGGGGGCCACGGTCTGGTCGGTCCCCTGCCTTCCGCCCTGAGAGCTCTTGAGCTCCTACGTTCTATGGCAGCCCCCTTGTTTCAAGTCAAAAGTCAAGTCAAATGATCTTTATTCGGATTATCAATACATCCATAAAAGTACATACAAGATAAAAATACATTTAAAACAATTTAAAAACATATATATAGATGAAAAACAAATTTATCAAGTTGGGTTTAAGTAGCATATGTCATAAAGTGCGAAGTGCATGTTATACAGTACAAAATGCATACTAGAGGGAGGAACAATGGTCTAGTAACAAACTTAGACACAAAATTCAGATTATGTACTCCCGAAATAAACATTTATATCAAAATAGATATACAACTAAATCAGTGAGCAATTCACCAAAATAATTAAGTGCTGAAAGTGCAACAGATACCATAATACTGATATCAATTATCCAAACTCCATGCATGCCCTCGATTTCACACATCTTTTTATAAAGCAACTCACAATATATATAACTTCGTCAGTATGCAACACTTGGAGGAATTTTAATGCGAGATTAAAGTCTCTAAGATTATATTTACAAAGGATCGGCCTTAAATATTTACAGGTATACAATTTGTAATAGCCACAAAAGAAGAAATAGTGCAATAAACTTTGTTTTCCGCCCTGAGAGCAGGGACAATCCAATTCTTCTAGTTTTTTATTATAGCCAAGGGGGAAGCTAAGCAAATTAACTATGCTTCCATCCCGGAACCTGAACAAAAGGCTCCGATTCCACTTTCCTATAGGTATTGACAAGTATCTATAAAAATTATTCAAATTATCACAACTAGAGTCAATAATAAGCTGATATCTAATAACAGCAGGTTTAATAGACTCAGATCTCAGTCGATCCTCTTTATATAGGTCTAGTAAAGCCCGTTTAATGCTATTCTTATGAGTGGGTACAATAAAATTCGGGGAACTAAACAAAGAACCTTGACCCACGCTCTGCAGGGGTACAATAAAATTCGGGGAACTAAACAAAGAACCAATGGGCTGTTGTTGCTGTAGCATAAAGTGCAGACCTCACGTTGGGTATATTATCAATACAACAATGACCCAGACCAAGGGCATTCAATTATTTCGTACGACTTGGGTACCTCATGTCATATTCTTTTAACAATAACCACCCATTTCATGCTGTGTAGGGTTGGGGGTACACCAGTCAATAGCCCATTTTAAGATGCCCCCGCGGCCGTGGTGGTGTGTATTACAGGCCTAGTGCCCGCTTTTCATATTCTGATGGGGGGGGGCCACGGTCTGGTCGGTCCCCTGCCTTCCGCCCTGAGAGCTCTTGAGCTCCTACGTTCTATGGCAGCCCCCTTGTTTCCTCGAGGCCGCTTTACAATATGCCCATAGGCTGGGTTGGAGGAATCCCAGATTTCACCTTCCTTAGTAACAACTGTACACCAAACAGGTAATCTGGACATAAAGCAGCGTAATAAATTGTGGGTGTGATTCACAATGGTAAGTTGCAGTTTTGAGTATGTTTACACTTTGTAGTAAGTTTGCTACTTTCAGTACTCTCAAATTACGAGCATAAACCTACTACAAAAGTACTTACTGCAAAAGTGTAAGTTACATGCCTCCAACCCCACAGTAATACAATTGGCTTACTCTTGTGTATGTGGGTGATGTCCCTCGCTAAACCCCTCCCTAACCCTGACTAAACCCCTCTTATTCTTCCCTAATCCCATCCTCTTTTGTAGTAATACTGCCGCTTTTCCTACCAACTCCCCTGTGTCCCTCCCACATTTACTACTAAAATCTGTACTCACTTGTGGGAGACTCCGCAATCGAGGCAGAGAACTCAGCACCTATGAGTATAGGTAAAACTTTTGCAATATGTTTTGTAGTACTATAAAATGTATTACGAAGCTCAGTTTGAGAATCAGGCCCTACGACTTTGTGTTCTATCCCTGATGAGTTTTAGTATGAAGAAAATCTTCTTTTAATAGGGAGAAAGCCTTCACCTGCCCAGGGGGTGGCATATGTCATCCTAGGGTTCCTCTTGAAGATGCTATAATTAGGAACAATTATAGTCCCACGCTGCACTGGATCAGAAGGGCTGGAAGCCCTTAATCAAATTGTAGACTCTCGTGTTAAATGCATCCGGAAAATGAATTTCAATATCAAATTACTTCACTCTCCATGTGAATCTATAGACCTTTGTTATTTAATAACAACTTCTTCTGAGTGTAACAATTCAGTCTACTGTTACACTACTTCATGGCTCGCATACATTTTTGTTGTATACTAACAAGGCACAGTCAGTTACAGCGATTGTTCCCCAGGTAGAGTAGCAGACATGTTCAGTGGTTCAGACAGGAATATAAAAGTGCATGTACTCAATATCCCAGAGTACCTGTTCGCTACTTAGAAGTGCAGGTGCTCTCCCATTATAAGTAATGCACGTCTGCTGAAAAGTGCAGGTACTCCTCCTTTCTAATTAAAGAAGTGCAGGTACTAATTATCCGATCATCCTTGCCCACTTAAAGTACTGGGCGTGTCATCTGTCATATGTTTATTGCTATAGCATGTAGCTCGGAATTAACAATAGTGTTATCCAGTTGGCCTTCAACTCGACCTCTGTCTATATAGTTACATTTAGCAGCTGTTGTTAATAGTGACCACCACTAAGGTCACTTAATGACCCTTGCGCATTTTTAATTTTATTCCCCTGTAAATTCGCACAGGCAGCTGCATCCTAATGATTTATGTGGGGTCTTTTAAATAATGCACTAAATCACACATCAGTTTCGTCTGCACTGAAATATAGAAAAGAGTGGTACCCATCACGTGGTACCCATCACGTGTGCCTCATAACTATAGATACGAATCTACTTACGTTTGTATTTGGCAGGCAAAGATGAGCATCCTTTAGTTCATGTATGCATGAGTACATTTTCAATAGCATTTTAAAGCAAGGCTCAACAGAGATCAGTGCATACAAAATTAACAAGGCAAGTAATGTTTGAGTATTATACGAAGCACAATAACTACAGCAAGCACTTAAAAATCAGGCGGAAATTAATCCCTGCAATAAAACACGGGTGTAGGAAAATACAAGAACACTTATCAGAATCAATGGCAAAATAGACATTGAAATACTATGAATGTACTTTTATTGCATTTTTTTTCTATGAACATTCAATAAAGTGATTAGCAGAGTGTTTCATAAAAACTGAGAAATAAAATTGTAACACGAGTGGCCTTCGGTAAAATCCACATGATATCCTTTCACATCTCGATTGGCAGGGTTGCCATAATCTATTCTTGATTTACTAAAGACATTGTTACAATAACTCCACGGGAAAAGGATAGGAAAGGGAATGTTCTATGAAGGGCATAAACCTGACTGAGGTAAGATTTGGTCACTTGAGAAATGGATTTGTCCAGATTAAATTAAGGGTCCAGGGGCCATAATATTGAAAGTGCACGTGGGGTGCAAAAGTCATTCATTCATTCACTCATTTGCATAGGGATGTGGCACCATGCAAATGAGGGAATCACTTTGCCTCTCTGCCCATGCCACATTACAGATGCTGGTTCCGGGGGGCAAACATGCCCTTAGGATACAGGACACTGACACAAAAAGGTGGGCAGTCATCTGGGGTGTTGAAAGGGGGCCCCACTGATCCCCCTAGCCATCCTCCTGCAGGCAGGTGCAGTCACTCACTGCACCTGCCTGCTAGGGGATCGCTCTACCCTTTTTAAAGTGCAGGTGCGTTGCTGCCTGCACTGTGAAACAGGAGCGGCTTTAAAGCAGAAGCTCCGCATTCCACTGAATGTGCTGTTTAAAAAAAGGCCTCTCGGATCACGAGGGGATTTCAATCCCCTCGGAAATCCCCTCGGGCTCCGAGAGGCCTTTGTTCAATTTGTTAGAACATTCTGCCCTCTAGTGGCAGAATGTTCCAATAGCCATCTAACCCTTCGTAGCTGGGCTATACCGGCTATTAAAGTCTCGCTCCCTTGTTAAAGTCCCTCGCCGAATAGACGGTATAGCTCGCTAGGGCGGGCCATAAGGCTATATTAAAATCTGAATATTGTTATCACCTTGAAGTTCTTTAATAGTGATGCAAGGGATTTTATGCAAACATTAAGCAGTATTTGGAGGTAAAGTAGATTAATGTGGGACTCGCCAATAAAGATGGGATGATGCCCAGGACATACACTTTTAAAATACTTTATTAGAGACTCAAGTCCATTAAAGTGACAAGTACATGATAAAAAGAATTGTGCAAGCATAAATAGTTGTAAAATATAAAATGTGCGCAAATAAGCAACAACTCATTGTGCAGAGTAGTCCATACATATAAAGCATAAAATAGTAAAATAGAGGAGCTCATAATATAATATCTTTAAAAAATTCAACAATCTAATGCCATAGACTTTTAACATTTAGGTTGTGACACCAGAAAATAACAAGCTTTACACCTTAATATGTGTATATATATACACCCGAGATTTTGATAGACACATAGAATTTGTGTGTCCTAAGATAGTCTTGTCTGTTTCCAACTTGTATCTAGCTGACAATTTACAAAGATTTAGAGCTTCTTAAGTTACGATTGATAGCCTATCATTGCCATTGACACATCTGCATAATTAACATGCAAGCATACCCGAAGGTTAGTGATAAAGTGCAAAAAAAATGTAAGTGCTAGATGCAATCAATATTTGAATAACAATTGATCATTACAGAGACTGTGCAGATTATGTCATAGACTGAATTTCGAAATTTTGAGGATAAGTAATGGTTCATGCAGATCCAAGTAATAAACTCATGTCAACCAATGTTAAAGTATGTGCAATTGCCTAGCATTCTCCCTTTTATCCTTGCATATTATCAGTATTGTTGGTGTACAATGAGGGAAGGGGTAACCTATCAGTGTCTATTCAGCTCTCTAGAAGCCACAATGTGCAATCACAATTAGCTGCTGACACTACTCAGAGGACCTGAAGTGAAGATACCAAGCAATGGAGAATCATTCACAGTTCTGTCCCTTTAAGCTATCCAATAGTTTATATTAATGCTTTAGGTGTGAGGGCTGATCAGCTGGTAGTCCCCTGTGATATCCAGATAGAAATGGCAATCCACTGCTTGCTACATAGCCCCATTTTTTGTACCCGGGCATTTTACAGTGAGGCAGTAGTACTCTGGGGTTTGGAGCAATGGCTGGGGTCCTGGCTCTTTTATCAACTCTGTCCAGGGATTTTATGAGGCAAGGAATTGCTTGAGAATGAGCTTCATTCATGAAAAATGTAACAGCCACTGGTATTGACCATGATCCTTGTATTATTAATAAATGGCGGAGCAGTCTTCAACGCTCATCTAATAAGATGGGACATATACGGATCAAGTGAGCTAATGATTCCTGGACCAGGCCGCATAAGCAGCAAGTGTTGGTGTTGGGTTGGTGCACCCAAGGGGGCAGAAAGGCCAATGATGAGTAGCAACCCATCCAAAGTTGGCATAACTTCACTTTATACTACACTGAAAATGTTTCAGTGATGTATTTTGGACCCCTCTGTTAGCCTAGCTCTCAAAGACCAAATCCGCGTGCTCTCTGTTCCCGAAAGTTTGACAGTCAATCGCAAAGGATTCTGGATGGACCTGTTTGCGTAGTGCTGCTTTGAACTGCTGATGAGTCAGATTTAAATTCCATAAATTGCTGTTCCTTTGAGCTCCAATGCACCCTTAAGAGCGTTTGACCAAGCGTTCAGGGACTGAGGCTATTTGTGAGTGCAGCTTCTAGCCAAAGGATATTTTTCAAAGAACCTTTTTCGTGACCCATGCTGAGTGCATATATTTCAGAAGACTGGCTTTCTGATTGAAAAGATGGTCGCTCAGCTTAAATTCCATCCTGATATGAGATGGTGAGGATTTATGCAGGAGGTTGCACAGTGACCTGAAGACAACACTCCGGGCATTGTTAAAAAAAACTCTAAGCTTGCCTGGGAAAGCTTCTGTGCCATAAGCCAGAGTTTGGATCAGTTTAGCATTGATTACTTTCAGCAACGGTTCACGAGTTGTATGTTTTATACTTTTCAATATGGTTTAAAAGGCAAATTTTAGTGAGGCAGATTTTAGTTTTAATGAGTTAAGATGTGTTGAGTGACCTCTCTTGTTGACCAACCAGCATCCAAAATATTAGTATTTATTTGAGACAGGCAGACAATATTTGTTTAACAACCAGGCACCTTGTTTTGCTTTTTCTTGCCAAATATCATGATATTTGTTGTATGATAGTTTATTGTCATTCCATTTGAGCTGCAGAGGTTGTATAAAACAGTGAACATAGTTTGTAGCCCCATTGGATGATGCCCAAGAGCAAAAGCCCAGTTAAATTTGCTGAGATGCATTGTAAGTGAAGGATTTTAGCCATTTAAGCACAGTCTCCTTAATGGTTTCTTTTTTAAGCATTATAATAATATGTCATGGTCAATGATCTGAAACTCACCAACAGGGTGCAAGAATTTGTCTACTACTGAACCTCCACTGTCCAACAGTATTCGGAGGTCATCTATGAATGAGGTAATTTCCGGTTCAGTACTGAACCCTGGTCTAATTCCAAAACAATATTGTTTTCAGCAAAAGCTAAGAGCTGGGTCATGATTACCTTTTCCGAAGTAAGATTGCACTAAAATAGACTGATAGTTTACGGTGTGCTCTACACTTCCTAGCAAATCACAAGAAAAAAGGAAGGAACAGCAAAATGTGCACTGCAAAGTATTGTGAATACGCGCAAACCTGCAAGTTGTGGGTGGTTTAAGATTTCCAAGGTATCCCTTTCCTGGAATGTCTGCCTCCACCCACCCAACCCCCAAATTTGCTGCTAAAGGCAGATTTTCTCCATACTAATTTTACGTTATAATAGTGTCATTTTGTCTATGCGTTATATTTCACATTATCAGCTGTGTTTACTTTGGGATAATACAGATATTTTTGAATAATAAAAAGTAAATTTGCGTTGCAGGCACTCCAATATTGTTTTATATTTCACACTGGTTAAAAGGAATCTAATCGCCAACATACTGTGTATATCTCTTACTATTATTTGAATATTTGTTGCACCTATTCCTGGTTTCTTAAGATTGACCAGTTGAGATCTCTCATTGCCTGCAATATGAGGCAAGTGAAGTATTCGGAGTGTGTTAAAACAATGTAAGCATTCCATAATGCTAGAACATAAACATATTAAAGTCCACCTGATGGCACTGAGCTAGATACTTATTCACTGACCAAAGGTATTGCAGACCTTGTGCAACTTAAGCCCAAGCAAGTTGTCTGTAAATGTGATGCCAAGTGCCATCAACATTTATCTATAAAATAAGCGTTTGTTGCCCCAGAGGTCTTTAAGTACTGGGAACAACATAAAAGTAATACAAATGTGAGATGCGTGATTTTATGTCATTTGCAAATATACTTTTAGTTAGAGAGCAAATATACTTTTAATCAGTTAGAGCATCAAATTGTGCAAGGAGCTCTGATAATTTATTTAGCAACCAGCTCACCAAAACTCTAGAAACATCCTTGACCTGTGTTTTTAGTATACATGCTTTATTAATTAAGGCAAATAACAATACAATTAGTGAATTTAAGTATAACTGCGATAATGGGTATTACATTACAATAATCGATTAAATGTGGGCGTGCCAATGAGAGCTGGAGCCAGGCTTGTGCCTGAAGCCTGGCTCTGATCGAGGTCCTGTTGGAACCACAAGCCCATAACGAGCCCGCTTTCCTGTGGTTTTTTTCTGCAATTCTCCCCTGCCCCCCTCCTACGAGGATGTGGCATCATGGCCAGAACTGCAGACTTTGGAACTGGGGAATCAGGTGCAAGCCTTGGCGTCAGCTCAACATTCTTTGATTTTGGGGAAACCACTTAGACTCCCCATGCATATAACGGAAAAAATATTTGTTGCCAATTTTAAGGGAGGCAGGCTTCCTTCAAGTGAGGCCGGCACTACTCTACCTCCAGTCACTGAGCAACACTCGTATCATATTTTGCATGGCAAATTATCTAGTGGCGGCGTCAAGAATTAGATCATGTAACTCACCACTGAGTGTATTGTAAGAAGTTTTTATTAATTGTAGACCTTATGTAGCTTTAACTTCTGGCCCAATGTATTGATTATAACCCAATGTACTGATTATAACGCAAGTGCAATATCTATTTTTATATGTATATAAATGTTTTATATCTTTTATGATTTTAATGAAATCGAATAAAGTATTTTGACTTACTGACATATAAATAATGCATGTGACCTTGTGTAATGCAACTGGTGCTCATGTAAACAACTGGAATGCCTTAGAATCGACTTTCCACTATTAAAAACTGCAGAAAATGCGCGAAGAGGTAAACACAAAACATTCACATAATTGAAGAACCATTTACTGACAGATTTGTACAAATTGAAGAAAACCTTGGTAAACCGCTGCTTTGCTCTTAAATTAATTGTGTGATCCTAGGCACTTAATTTATTTTACCAAAACTCTTTTATATTCATTATTGTGTATGAAAGCACTTTCAAATATGTGAGTTCAGAATACCAGTTGTACAAAACCCTATTGTGCTTGATTTACTAGACTAAAATGTTGCTCTATAATAAACTGGGCCACCAGGGTTTACATAACAATTGTCTTGCCTCTGAACAGGGTCGGATTGGTAAGGCGGGCACTTGGGCAATGGCCGAGGGGACGGTATCCGAGTTTCAGTTGTGGGGCGCTGCTTTGGGCAGCCTAGGGGGGCGATTTGGACGGTGTATGTGTTGTTTGGATGCTGCCAGCTGCCCAGTGGGTGCCTGAGTGGCCTTTCTGGAGGTAAATAGGTGTCCATTACCTCCCTTTTATCAACGGGCAGAAGTGTCACTCCCTTTCTCTGGCTGGGCCGGTCCATTAATGTATGCGTATTGAGCAGGCGTAGGAGGCCTGAGCAAAAGTGGCCTCACTTGTTTTCTGGTGTGTTTCACCAGTGTGAACAAATCCATGCATTTTTTTTATGTAAGTAAGGTTAGGAAAACATACATCTGAATACACTAATGGTTTGTACTTAAAAACTAACATTTTTAATAAGCACTTCTCCGTACAGTGCTATAATTCGCCCTATTGTAGTCAAAGCTTCAAGTTAAAGAAATACATTTTCTGAACATTAAAGTGACTTTATCAAGTTTTACTTGATGTTTATTTGTGTAGTTTACATAACAAACATTTTCAGGGCTCTGCTCGTATAGAGGATCTAAGATCAGAGCCAGACCCTTGGCTCGACTCTCTCTAGAAATGTGTTTGCCCGCCCACCTCTACAGTCGATTGTGTCAGAATTAAGCTCTAGATTAATTCATTTCTCATTGTGTCAAATAAAAGAAACATTAAATATGTATATTTTTTTAAATATAAGAAAAAAAAAATTGTTCCGGTGTTTACTTTAACCATTCTCTCTGCAGAAGTAAGAAAATGGTTCTGATGTAGCTTTCCATTAACATTATGTGGTTGATTTCCTTTTAACTACGCACGTGCATGTCTGTGTGGCATCATTAACGCTGATATTGTGTTCCCTTTTAAATCACTGCTGCATTTTTTTTGTCTTTACAGCACACATTGACCCCCGGGGACTCTCTCCCAGGCAAATTAAAAGTGAGAGTGATGACGACGATCTGCCAAATGTGACCTTAGATAGCGTTAATGAAACTGGATCCACAGCGCTTTCCATAGCCAGAGCAGTGCAAGAGTGAGTATCACATTCTCGCGAGACGCGAAGCGTTGCCAAGGTGTCCGATGTCCAATGGAAACACCCGTCGTACATTGTCATTCTAACTTTCTGCGAGTTCGCGCCAGCGTTTCCCCTTATTTGGAGGCTATTCTCTGCATTTTCATTTTGTAAACATTGTTAGCAATTTTTAAAAATGTTAATATGTCTCCAATTATTCTTTTCAAATGTTAATTTGCTCGTTTTCATCTAGGTAATTTTCCACTGCATCGTTCATTGAGTGGATTTTATCATAATATGAATGTAATTATTATAAGCAAACTATTGTTAGCAGTAAGTATTGTCACTCTTGTGGGCTTCTTTGACCCCGTAGTTAGTGCTAAAATGTGTGCAAACTCTTGTGCACACTGCTTAGCACTAACTTCGATTAAGAGCAGGGTGTAAATTGCAGCCCCTCTGCCCCTTGACCTCATGTGTACTAGCCTAAACAGTGCACAGAGGTCAAGCACACAAAGAATAGGCACAATTGGCATATGCACCTGCTAATCTGCATTTTTTCACAACTAAGTGTAATTGGGGGTCCTTAGGACTGCATTTCCTGTGGGCAAGAAATTAACACTGTATGGTTATATATAGAAATTCTAACTAAAGTCACAGCCAAAGTGTCAATTATGTAACACCCTTTTAACATGTAATGGCAAGTGAAAACAAATATTTCACTAAGTATGTTAACATAAGCTACTTGCACATAGTATGTACTTGTGCAATATTTAAACATGTTTCTCCACTGGTAGCAACAGTAAGTAAGTACATTTTATTTGCATAGTTAATTAAAACCGTTGCAGTACAAAAAAATATATTTACTTAAAAATCTGTCATATACATACATAAAACATATTCCTTCATGATGCTTATGTCTTAAAACCATGCTAGGAAAGCTTGCTGGTTTTGAACAACTATAGCAGCATAGTAACTTGTCAGTTATATCTGCTTACATACATCAATACGAGAAAAACTAGAATGAGGAGAAGAGAAAAAAGTGAAGTCGCTACCAGTGGGATGTAATCGCCACATATCAGTAAGATTGGCGGAGGAACACATATTAGTCAACTGTTTATGAGCCCTAGGGGGACGAAATTTAAAAGCAGAGTGTTTATCCAAAATAGGCTCTTTAGGGAGATTAAAGTCCCCTCCAACAATCAAATTGCCATTATGAGGAACATCTGAAAACTTTTTAGAAATACAAGGCCAAAAAGATGGATCATCACTAGTAGGTGTGTAAATATTCATAACATAAATATCAAGATAAGCGAGTCAGCAACCACTCTGAATCATGTTCCACAGTAACCACTGTCAATCCAGAATTTTTGGAAATCATCATCACCACCCCATTCTTCTTACCAAAGGCCTCAGAGCACACAACATCAATGACCTACTCCTTTCGCAGTAGTAGGGCCTCTTTATACGATATTTTGGTTTCTTGTAATAGTACTAAATCACTAGAAAGGCTTTTACAATAATCCAAAATTTTTGCCCTCTTCACCGGGTGATTCAAACCACGCACATTAAGTGATAAAACGTTCAAGCCTGGCATGATAGCGGAAAGTCAAAAACATAGCTATTACTTGGTGCCAGAGAAAATAATCCAAAAACAGTATCATCCATACAACAAAGACAAAGCAAATCTAATGAAACCACAAATAATGGAAACCAGCAGGAGACCCAAGAAAATAAAGAGAAGGTAAAGATTGGAAAAAGAAAAGAGAAAAAAGAAGAAAAGAGACAGAAAAAAAAAAAAGGATCCCACCAGGGGAAGTCTATAATAGACAAAATTCATGCGAGGGGGGAACATGGAGAGGCAAGCAAGGAGGCCAACAAGGGAAAGAGAAAAAACCCACCCCCCATAGGCAGAAATCAATAAAGAATAAGAAACAGAGGCAATATAGAGAAGCAACACAGAATACATATATAAATACATTATATTAGATATACTAATGAAAAACAATCGGTCAATTCAGGAACCATCAATCAATATGAACCATACTTAAGAAGAGAAGCATATACATATTCATGTGATACATAGCAAGGCAGAACACACTATATACTACTATAAAGCATTATATAGCAAAGGAACATAAGTAAATAGAAATATATCACAACATCATAAGAACGTTATATATACCAATTCATATATCACATTGTTAATTGTCAATTAGCAAAGAACAAGTATTTCATAGTACCACTAGACTAATCAAAACAGGAAAAATAGAGCCTTAGCATCTAGAACCAAATATAAGAATAGTGAAAGAAACCTAGTCAAAGTAAAAATATGAACTAATAACTTGACCTATCTATGCATAAATTGAGAAATGCATCGTACACTATACTCACAGAGAGACAAACATATAAACAATCTAATACAGCATAATACACCATAAAGAGACAAACACACCATTGGGTAGGAACAAGAGGACGAAAAGATTGCTCTAAACAGCGGACAAGACTTCAAGAAAACATAAATAAATATTTTAGACTCACGTAGAAAAAGAGAAAAGTAGACCTATTTAATGAAAACCAAGAGATATCAAGGAGCAACGGACAAAATATAATAATATTGTCACAGCAATATGCAACACTAAAAGGAAAGAAACAGCACTAAGAAAGAATAGAAAAACAAAGTAAAAACAAAGAAACAGGAAAAACACTAACAAAACAGAAGAAAAAGAAAAAGAAAACCATCAACAATAGAGCTAAAAGAGACGCATCCTTTGACAAAAGAGCAGAACCTGCAAGAAAAGCGTTAGAACATGTCAAACATTGGAAACATCGCCTAACTGTTACTTAAATGTAGGAGCAAAGACCGTAGCATTAGCGCATGGATCTAGCAAAACAAGTAAGTAGAATTACAAACATCCCAGCAAACAACACTCAAGTACCAGAAGAACCAGGAGAAGAAAAAGATTCCATCTGGGACTCCGTCTGATTATCCAAAAAGGTTGATTGATCCGAAGGCTCATAAAAAATCTGAGTGCAACCTCTAAAAGTTATGCGAAAGTGCGAAGGACCAGCAAAAGAGAACAGAATGTTCATGTCAAGCAATCTTCTTCGTAGATTGAGAAATCCTTTCCGTCTGATAACAGTGTCTCTAGCAAAATCTTGGGAGATGACAATTCTGTGGCCCTCCCAATTAATCGCTTTGATTTTCCTCATCTGAGCCAAGATTTGTTCAGAATGCTGATGTCGCAATGGTTTAAAGACCACAGGTCTAGGATGAGGTGAAGACTTCGGTCTAAATGTAGGAACCCTATGAGCACGTACTATTTCAAAGTCCTTCTGAAAAGAAATCTGCAACACAGTAGGGATCCAATGGAGCAAAAAGTCTAGCATTGATGGTGCTGATTTCTCTGCATCCTCGGGCAAGCCAAAGATACGCAGATTACTTCTATGATTCCTATCTTCCTGCTCCGTAAGATGTCTCCGCAACGCAGACAAGGAGCGTTCCATCTGTTGCATTTATTTAGACTGTTGTTGCACAGTATCTTCCACACCACTTATATGTGATTCAGCAGTAGAAACACGAAGTGATAAGCTCTTAAAGTCATTTATGATTGCCGCAATCTCCACTTGTAGTAAGTCGGTATTCGTTTTAGTCGACTGCGCAATATCATGAACAGTGTTTAGGCGAGATAAAATAGCATCCAACGTAGTGCCAGAATCTTTTGGTACAAGTTCTAGAGTAGGAGAAGTTTGCTTAGATCATTTAAGGTTTCCTTTAGAGTCCTTGGTTTTGGGAGAAAGGCCCATGTTATCTGCCATGGGAAGAGGCAATAAAGATAATGCAAAAGCCCACAACGTATATTAACTCTGCCGAAGTAGCACCAGACACCTCACCGTTCAAAAACAGCTCCCTGGGAATCAGCAAAGTGGGCAGTTCAGGGCCAGAAAAATAAGAACTCTTACTGTCTTACAGCGATGAAAACAGCACTGTGTAGTCTCTTCTAAAAAAGTAGTGAAGTGATAACAGTAAAAAGAGACAGGTAGGCAGAGCTATCCAAAAGCACCTACGACAGACAAGTCAAATTGTATAAGCCACCATTTTGACTAGCAGGTCTCAGGAGACAGCCAGACGGCTCAGCGTCACAACCTCAGGCAAAATATAAGCTGCGTACAACGCCCACAAAGACCAGACCACCAGTAAGTGTATGTGTAAGTGAAATGCAGCAAGAGTAGACACAAACTGCACCAAGAAAAGCTGGAAATGTACAGGCTCACATTGCTTGAATATTTGCTTCCCACTGAAACTCCAGTAAACTCCAGATATAAAGGAAATCCTCTTCAAGTATCCATTGGCAAAATACTAATTCCGTACAGCGTCATCAATACATGTCTGCTACAGAGTTGTCATGAGAAGAACTGTATGGGAGAAAAAGCGTGAGCACCGCCCCCGGGAGACAAAATGGCGGCTGCCCGCGAAGATGCTGAGGAGAAGGACGTCGCGATCACAAAACTCTCAAACCGGGCAGCGGGAGCAACGCAAATGCGACCAGGCTGCTCACCGCATGTTCCGACCTCCGCAGCGCCGGTTCTGAAGAAGCTCCCTCACCTGTGAGGACCGTAAACCTCCTCATTGGCCTTCGTTGCCCCGGAGCTCAAGCTCGACCCGCCATTACCCAGCGGCGCACAAGCCATGCCCCCTTATCTACTTAAATTATGTTACAAATGTCTTCAGAGCTGCCTTGCACATTAGCTTATATTTTTTCTGACTAGGTTCTTCATGCCCTCTGTTGAGGTTGTTGGGGCCTTAGAAGTCCACTCCTATGGTTGTTTGCACACCGGAAGGAAGTTTGGAACTTTTGAAAACTTTTCCCCCTGAGCTCCAGAGCGTTTTAGGGACCCACCGGATTAGTTAATATACCCGCAGTTCCTAGGCATCGGATTGAATTTCAGATTTGTCCTGATCAAGGCCTCCAGCATCTCTGAAAAAACAAGTAAGTCCTATTCTGTGTTCGGATTTAGAAAATGTTTAATGCAAAGTCTCCAAAACTGAAGAGGCCCAGTGGAATCAGCCTGCTTCAGATATCCAGCCTTCAATTCCACTGCAGTGGCTACAGTTTCTGTCATCTGCTGAGTGAAAATGTTTCTTCTCAAAAACTGACAAATGTCAATTCTGTATTGGGACCTAGAAGAAGTTTCAGTGCTTTTCCTCAAAAAAGGGACAAATTCCCCTTTCAAAATGGGACTTGGAAACATTTTTAAAGTTTTTGTCTTCCATATTTTCACTAGGACCAAACCACATGTATATGGCCAGAGCTGTATTATGGTTGGCCTCAAATCATGGTTAGGTTATGGTCTACTGCTTTCATTGGCCCTTTGTGCTTTTTGCTGCTATTCATACTTCAATCTTTAAAAATTCATATCTTCGGTTCCCCTATTGGATTTTTAGCATTTTGGTTTTCTTGAATTTATTAAATGTTGCTCTATGTTTCTGATTTATCGTTTGATGTTCTGACATAATTACTGTTGTGGCACTGCATAAATACTTTGGGCCTCATTTATGAGCACTGTTGCATTACTGCGATAAAAGAGCGATGCAGCAGTTTTCACTGCACCCTCCTTGCGACAGTATGGATGCGCTGTATTTAATACGACGTCCATGTCGCAAGGAATGACAGATACGTCAGGAATCCTGACGTGTCTATCGGCACAAAGGTCACACATTGCTGGAGTTGTGTCACAAGCTTGACGCAACTCCAGCATTGCATGGGGTCAGTCTGGGCCTATAGGGCGTAAGGTTTTGACACAGTAGCATCCTAGAGGTGTTGCAGTGAAATCTCATAGATTTCACTGCAACACTTCTACGAGGTTTTCTTACGGGGAACGCCCACCCTGCTTACAATATAACTGATGCAGGTAAAATGTAGTGGATGGCTTTACAAGGTGACCCATCTGCTTAGATGTATCACTTTGTAAATAGGGTGAAATGTGGCACATTGTTTACGGAGCTGCTGCGTCACAAAAAGTGACACAACGGCGGCGCAAAAGTGTTGCAAGGCCTTCATCAATGAGGCCCTTTGTAAATTAAAACTGTCAGTTCTACGGCATAGCTACAAGAAGGTCCAGCTCAGGTTAATTCAGTGACTTTGAGAGTTTACTTTGACAGGGAGTGTTGTTATTCCTTGAGGTGGGAAGTCATGCCACTCCAAATAATAATCTACATTCTTATAGTTTCAAATCTGTACCGAGATATCATTATGATGCACCAAACCCATGCATTCATGTTTCACTTTCTAGAAGTATATTTTGCACTGCTAATGATCTTATTTGTATAAACATTCTTCTAGAAGCTCTAAGGAATATCATTTTTTAAGACACTGAAAAATATCTGGAGAGAAAGTTCATGGATATGTCATCACAATGACCTTTAACATTATGTGTTACGCACGTCAAATATAGTTCCCTTGATACATTTGCTCTAACACAGCTATGCCCCAGGTCTTTCTTATAATGTAAATATGTCTAGTTGACCTTTCAATTATATGGAATTCTACTGACTTTGCATGTTTTTATGTTATTTCTATTTGCAGCTGACCACGTATTTAAAAGCGTAGAATTAATATTGAAGCTACAGTTCCAATTATATAATTACTTAAAATAACATAAATATAAAAGCTAATATGTTTTTTGACTTGGAGTTTTATGTAATAAATACACAATTATTTAGAACTCCATATTGTACAATCTGCAAAACATATTTTGTTTAAATTAATAATTATGGATGTCATTAAAAAAATATCTTAAAGATGTTGCGTAAAAACAGCAGTTTGGGGGGGTGTTATGAATTTATTAAATATACTAAAACATTTTTTTAATATATTGAAATATTTGTACACCAAGAAAACGATTTAAGGATCATATATGCACTAGTTATGTTTTTGTTATGCACTTAATAACAAGTTCTTCGGATACTTGGGATGTGATAAAAGAATAGAGGGAAAGGCATACATGATGGCAAATAATTCAAGTTACCTGCAGAGCATGTTGGTGAGTATACCTCTACAGGCTGTTCTTTAGGCATACAAACGTACACTTAGACGTGGAGACCAGATGACCCCCATCTCAGACAATTGTCCATATCTTTTTGAGGTTAAAATTACTATCTGTGTTAGGCAGAGTAAAAACATTTTTCAATCAAGCAATTCCACCTTCTAATAATGAGAGGATGTAGCCTTGTGGCTAGAGCTGTCGACCTTGAAGCTGGTAAGCGGGGTATGAGTTTCAGCAATGACGCTCAACATCTTGTGATTCTGGACAAATCACTTAATTTCCCCGTGCCTACAAAAAAAAAAATGTGTACTCATGTAACGAAACTGATGCTCATGTAAAGCGCTCTGATATCTGATGTCTCGGGTCTAGTTTGCGCTATATAAAACAAAAAAAAACAATAGTTCATGAGTAGGGTTAAATTAAATCATCAGTAGTGGTTGATGAGCATCTAGGGTGGTGTAATTAGATGGGGTCTAATTGTTTCTTACCTCCGTTGCTAGCACGGCATAGTTTAACTGGTGATTGTGCGCCAGCAATCGTTATCATCAGCATAGCAGATGTGTTCAACTAACATCTCTAGAATGATCATTTTGTTCTCTAAAGTGGCATAAATCTGGGTGAAGTAGACTCAAGTGTTTGACATTTTTAAATTTACATATTCTAGGTTACCCTCCTTTTTAATAACCCCACAAACTCCCACGCCCTATTGGAGCTGTAGAAGCCTTTTAGAAGCTCATGGTTGACGGTTTTGGAAAGATCATCCTATGCTAGAAAATTACCTGATAGTAGCTCGGCAGTTAAATCATTTACGATTATATGCTAGAGCTCACCTATTGATTTCACCATAAATATTGTTCTTGTTGGTAAAGAACGGTGTTGAGTATAGAGACTAGTGCAAATGTGGATTTTATAGCAGTCAATAAATAAGCAACACAATACACCAACATAAAATGCTTGTCTTTTTTTATGCTGATGACTTAGTTCTATTTGACCTCACCCAAGTATGCCTTCAGAGGCTACTGGATGCTTTGAGCAATTAAAGCAAGGATTACAGATTGAGTTAGAAATAGTAAAAACTTTAGTTATTGAAATTTGGAAGGTGAAACGCGAGGTTCTCTTGGTGTTTTGAGAAAAGTAAGTTGGAAAGGTCGACTTTTTATAGGTACCTAAAGTTCCTGCTTGTAAGTCGCAGGTCCAAAGGATTACATCGAAGGGTTTCGCAGCTCTCCAAAGACTGTCATTAGTTAATAAAAGGTATGGTGGACATTTGGTGGGACCCTCATTGCAAGCATATCAAGATAAGATAAGATTGTGTCCTGTGGACTGTCTTCTTTTTTATTGAAAGCTTTCCAAATATATACATCGTTAAAGGCAAAACCCTGGAGAAGTTATCGGGTATGCAGTAGAGATAGAAGCATTGAGATGGAAACTGGGTTTAACTGTGTTGAACTGCCATTTAGAAACATGAATTATTTAAGGTCTCCTATACCTAAACTCTGAGCTCAATTCGATAGAGACAGCAAACTTCTATCACAAAGAAAATTAGATTGAAATTGGAGAGTCAATGTACAAAATCTGACTTTTACATAGATAGTCACTTAGCCAAACACACCACTCAGTGGATATTGATAAAGTCCACGCTGAGAGAAAAAAGATGAGGAACATCTCAATCGATTCTAATCAGGAGTAAAGAAAAATACAAAAATGAAAAACATTTCTCTGCAAAATAAAGTATGGAAATGGAAGAAAATGTGTGCCCGACTTTGTGCAGATGTTTGCTTCTTTTCCGTTTGGGCCAACTAGTTCTGTCATGTGGTTCAAAAATATTTTAGGACCTGCTGTATGTAATTTTCAATAGAAAGACCCTTGATCAATTGATTCACTGTTTTCTATTATGCCCTAAATGCATTCATGAAAGAAGACAACAATTAAGGCTGGTATTTAGGAAAGGGGACACATGAACTAAATTTAGCATTTGCTGGTTTATTCTCAGTGCCAAGTCGACTGGTTCTCTTCTCTTATTTTAGTGACACGGGAAGGAGGAGTTATGCAGGTCTGATAAGAAAGACAGGGCTGAGAAAAGCACAATGGTTTAATTTTGCCCACAAGCAGTGGGTACCATTTCCTTTTAATATAACTGGAATACAGTTTTACAAATGTTCAGATCAAAAGGTTCCTTCAATAGGACTTTGCCTGAGTTTCAACTTCGAACAATAGCCTGGCATTTTAATTTCTAGGTTAGTGAAGGATATCCTACTTAGAGCTGACTCATCGTGTTTACAGATGGATACAGAACATTGGGCAGACCTTGAGATTATGCTTAGGAGAAAAAATTAAAACCATGACTTTACCTGGCTTGCTTATGATTGCATACCTCGTCAATAATATCCAATCGCAGGGGTTCACAAAGAATATGTTAACATTGGAAGTATTTTGGAGGGAGCCAAGAGAAATAAATCATGATTTCAATGTCAATATTTCATGTTTGATGTTAAAAAGGGCATAATTGATTTCCCAAAACTCAAAGACAATTACATGTCTTAGATTCTGCACCAGACAACAGATTTGCTTCAGCCTGTGAATGAGTATTCCCAGTCATGGCTTTAAAGGGAACAAGATCAACATCCTCAGTTATTCTGGAAGTAGGTTGGTTGCTAGAATTCTTTTTTTAGATATGCTCACGAGGTTCCCCCATGACTGTGGGGCCTCTCCCATGAGTGCAGAGACCTTTGTGAATCAGGTCCTCAGTCTCATACCCTGTTTTATATTTTTTACAGCCTTCAGCCAATTGAACCAAACAGCCTAACAGAATACTAAAATGTATTAAAGATGCTATAATATCTATGTCTTCGTTTCCTCGGTGGTCTTCGGTGCAAGGGGCTACAAGTCAGTAGATTTGAACCCAGGCCGCTGAGTATTCCCCAGAAAAAAGGCAAACCTGCAAAATATTTATAATCCCTAAACCCATCACAGGTTATCAGTGAGTCATTCATTCAAACTGTTATGTCTTCAGAACAATAGTCAGTAGAGATATGGCTCAAATGATGTGAGAAAAATGCCATATTGTTCACTTCCTTCAGCATCCTTCAGGCAAACCTTAGTACAATAAGCCTTGATACATTCATTACCTCAGCCAGCATCAATTGCTCATAGGAATGTCTATTCCAAGAAGGACAGAGCAGATTACCTGAGTCTTGTCAGGAGAAGGAGACCAAAGATGAAACATGAATTGACATGGAAAAGGGAAATCCATGCAGCATTTCACCTGGTGAAACTGAATCTGCACCGTTATTTACCATTCCCTGGGGATTTACTTGTAACTCGTAACTGCAGAGCTGTTCTATTGATTGACTGACCTATGCAGACAATACTTTTATGGAGAAACACATTTCCATTAGCTTTCAGTGATTACTTTTTTATTGGCACAGTTTTCTAAACACCAGTACCTTTCAACAAGTCCCTCTCAAGCAAAGATCGTGCCTTTTCTTCAGAACAACAGAACGAGGAAGCTGCAAGACCAACGTTGATGAATTAGTGTTTGACCTGATTAACGAATAAGACTTCTTTAGTTTCAAAGTGGACAGTACTCTTTCTAGAGGTGGAGCGCAATTGTGGGAAATTAGATCAAAAAGAAATGCCTACATAGATTTACCCTTAAGTGTGAAGGAATTTCAATTTCTAATCCTGGGAAGGCATTGCTACTGAAATTGTCCCTGGTAATCTCGTATGGTGCAAATGATTGGTTCCATGGACAACAGGAAAACATTTTGGGTTTAAATTACAATCCATGCTTAATCAGTGTGGGGGCAAGACATATCATTTCATTTCGTCCAATTTGAGCTGGGGGGCATGCAATTAAATGCCACACCTGGTATGCCCCCCTTCTTGCTGTACGAGTCTATGCTACATTTTCCTTGCAGATCCATATATTGGTTCCCACCCACTTACAATGTCCTTTTGAGGAATTCATCTTTGCAGAGGGAGTGAGGCTACAACATTTATTTGGGTATGTTGGAAATACTTAGTAGAGAGCCATGTGCTAACATTAAGGAATAACATGGCCCTATGATTTTCTTAAACGTTGCCCACTATAGAACATACAGAAAAAAACTTAGCTAAATATTTGCATAATTTTCCTTCTTATGTCTCTAGATGGTGATTATTATTTTTATTCTGACATCTACCTGTTTGAGCTTGTGGGCTGAAAGAATTGTAATCATTATATGCCTCTGTCCCACCATGAGGAATAATAGGCTCAGATGGCTCAAAAAGAGATTACATTTTTCTGAGATTCATACCTTTGCTGATTCTTGGAGGTTTCAATTGAATCTTTATGTTCCTTTGGTATGTGGTGATTGAACACATTTTAAATTTGGTAGTCATTTGAAGTGAAAACATTTATTGCAATATTTCATCACCTTTATTATAGGTGTACTAATGAAATTAAATATTAAGCTTCCTTTTCTGAAGAAAGACTTTTAATGATTCTTATATTTAATTGACAGATTTTTAAGCCAATAGAAAACTGTTAGATTTGCGAGTCTGTAGTTGGCACAGGTAGGTACTTGTGACAAATAGGGACCCTTGCCTCTAGTCAGGGTAAGGGGGTACACTCCTAAAATAACCCCTGCTCACCCCCTTGGTAGGTTGGCACAAGCAGACAGGCTTATCTCAAAGGCAGTGTATAAAGCATTTGTGACCACATACAGTAACCCAGTGACAACACTACAAATGGACACCACACAGGTTTTATATAAAAAAATAAGTATACTTTATATAGAGTTACCACAAGACCAATAAATGACAAAAATCTATAATACTGTACTTTTAGATGGTAGTTTTAGCTTAGTTAAGTTCAGTTCTTAAGATGTGACACTTTGCGTCAATGTACCTTAGGATGCGTTGCGCTTCCACAACAAGTAATGTTGCAGCAATGGAAATGCGCCAAAGTTCGGGTGCAAAAAAATAAAGACGAAGCTCTCTCCTTGATGCAACACGCTTCCCGGTGATGCGGCGGCGTCTGCTGCGACGTCGATCCTATTCTCGGGCGATGCAAGATACTTTACAAGATGCGAGCCGTGACCGGCCCGGCGACAAGATTCCCTGGGATGCGGCAGCTTCTGCGGCGACGACGATCCTCTCTACTGGCGATGCGAGTTGCTTCCACAATGATGCGAGTCGCGACAGGCCCTGTGACACTCCTCCCAGTGATGTGGCGGTGTCTGCAGTGACGACGATCCTCTTCTCTGGCGATGAGCCACGACAAGCCCTGTGACACGCTTCTCAGAGATGCAGAGGCATCTGATGCGATGTCGATCCTTCTCTCCAGCGACACACTACCCGGTGATGCGGAGGCGTCTGCTGCAACGTCGATTCTCTTCTCCGGTGATGCAGATCGCTTCGTATTGTGAAGCGGCAGTTCTGCGACACGCTTCTCGATCTTGATTCGCGCTTCCAGCTCCTTTCGACACGCAAATCCCCCACAAAGTCCAACACAGCTGCAGGCACTTCGGGAAGACTTTTGGGGAGCTGGTGGGTGAAGTTTGTTGTCCCTGAGACTTCAGCAAGAGGCAAGCTCTGTTCCAAGCCTTGGAGATCCTTCACAAGTTGAAAGTAAAGCACACAAAGTTATTTCTCCTTTCTTTGGTAGTCAGGCAACCACTGCAGGCCAAAACCCCCAAGCAGCACTTAAGCTTGGGGATAGTCTCTCCTCAGTTTCTTCCGGTTCCTCTCCTCAGCAAAGGTTTCTTCTTGTAGTCCAAAGTGATCTAATTTATTGGGATCAGGGTCCCAATATTTATACCCCAAAATCCTTTGTCCTCTGAGGGGAGAGGGGCCTTTGCCCAGTCCGAACCAGTTCTGGAGCACTCTGTTTACTAGACTCCTTTTTTGATTTCACAGTGCAGGGCAGACACATCCGACTCCCCACAGGAGGTGGAGCCAGCATTGTGGAAGGCAAGCACAGCCCTGGAGCACTTTGTTGACAGGATTACTTCTTCTCTTTCAGTGTGCTGGGCAGAGACATCAGACACCTCAGGAGGTGGAGCTAGCATTGTAGAGGGAAGGCCAAGACCTATTCAGGTCCCAGGTGCAACTCCTCCATCCCATCTAGATGCAGATCTCTCTATTCACCACTGGACTGCCCCAGCCTGTCTCCTAGAATCCCCCAGCCCTGTCACTCACAAACTCCAGACAAAGGAATACACAACCTAGCAGAGGCAGGCTTGAAAGGTTAGGTAAGGAAATACCTACTTTCTAAAAGTGGTATTTTCAAACACAGAATATTAAAACCAACTTTACTAAAAGATGTATTTTATTATTCTTAGTTTAGGCATACTAAACTTGAATTTCTACTCTGAGTCAGTTAGGATTATACAATGGAACAATTCTAACAGCCCATCCTGGCCTATGGAGAACAGGTAGCCTTGCAATAGTGAAAATGAAAATGGCTGTAATTCACTATTAGGGCATGCCACACACACCAAGGCATGTCCTGCCTTATACTTACAATGCACCCTGCCCTTGGGCCTACCATAGGGGTGTCTGATATGAAGAAAATGGAAGGTTTAGGGACTGGAAAGTGGGTGCACTTGCCCAGTTAGCATGACAGTACCAGACTGCACACAGGCTCTGGATCTTAGACACATTTTGCAAGGCTGTTTCTGTGGGTGGCACAACCAGTGCTGACGGGTCCACTAGCAGCATTTGGATTACAACCCCTGGGCACCCCTGGTGCACTGTACTAGGGTCTGACATGTAAACCAAACAGTCAATCATGGAACCACCAGTTAATACATTCATTTTTCCAATAGGGAGCACTTGCACTGTGGCACTGGACAGCAGTGGCACAGTGCCCAAAGCCTCTAACACCAGCAAAAACACATGAGGCAACAGCAAAAATGGAAGGGAGACCCACTCCAATGGTGTCAGGTCTAACAAAAACCATGAAGAAAGGTCATCTCTGTTTTAAAAGGGTATTGCTGATTGTACAGTTTTGAAAACGTGGCATCAAGTATATATCTCAATTGGTAGTTGATTGAGAATGGTCCTAGAAGAAGATGCAATACGTCTACAGTCACATTTATATGGCTTCTGTAAGTTATTCTAAAAAAAGTGTGGGGGGGTCATGTGTAGAGTTAACATGTAGAGGCCCGATTATGATGTCAGTCAGAAAGCCTCCAACCGTTGGTCGGAAGCTTTCCGACCGACATCTTCAGTTTCACTTTCGACCTCCGCATTACAATGCCAGTGGTCGAAAGTGAAATCAGCTGGTCATTCTGGCGCGATACCCATGGGCTCAAGGAGCCTGTCCGTCAGTTGGAGGCCTCACCACAATGTCTAAGGATGGCGTTTCCACTGTCGGCATTATGATGTCGGCGTCCGACAGGCTTTCCATGTCGGGCTGTAGCGGGCACCGGGTGTTTCCCGGTAGGCCGCCGAGGTGGATGCCAGTTTTGGGGCACAGAGCCATTTTTATTATCAGGGCAGGCAATATCGGCCCCTGTAACAAAATCGACTGAAACCGGCCTAGAAAACAGCTTGCCTGCACCCAACCTTACCCCTTCCCCAGGGCCGGCCGAGCAGTTTTCTAGGGCCGGTTTCGATTCCCAGTCCAGCCCTGGTAAAGCATGTCAAAAAGCGACTTACGGGGGTCCATAGCAGGGCCACCTTCTCCCTGCAGCCCCCGGTTCGGGGCTGTGCAGACACCTATGGTGCCCGCCTGTTAATCCCTGCACCGTGTGGCTGGCACGTTGAGGTGCCTGCCTCACGGTGCCAGAGATGAACAGAATCTCCCATTTCCCTATGGGAGCTTGTGCTACAGCTGGTTTACGGCCACAGCACAAGCTCCCATAGAAAAATGGGAGTACGCGACTGCACCATGTGCGGCCACATTGTAATAGTGGTGTTGGGGCCCGCGACCAGAGGTCGGTCGGTCCTGAGTCCGCAACAGCATCCGCCCTACATCATAATCAGGCCCATAGTTGTGAATAACACTACAGATGTTAGGGAGGAGTGGTACATCACAGGAGCACGAAGGCACAGAAAACGTGTTTGTTTCTATAGCTCATTTTCACTTATGCCTGCCAGTGCAGAACTTTTAAGGTTCATCAACACTATTGTATTACATTGGGGACAGCGTTGTGTGGAGGTTGATGTTCTGTTATGCAATGGCAGTCAGTTACTATGTATCAAGAGACTCTCCCTCTCAAAGCATGAGAATAATTAGCATCAGGAATAAGGCTGATACATATTAAACAACATGACAGCAGAATCCAGACTACTGCTCCATGATATGCCTATCTTGTTCTGTTCATTAATTTATTTTAACAACATTGTCATTAAATTGCTAAACTTTTTTTATGCTGTAGTCAACTATGCATGACAAATATTATATTTTAGATAACTGGTTTTTATCTCCAACAACATAAGTAATTCATGTTTAATATGAAGCATAATAACTAGTGGGTCAGAAATGTGCTTAATTTTCTTATGCATTGTTACACAAGATTTTGGCAAAATTAAGTGGAATTACGTGTAATGCAAATATGTCATTTAGCAATATATTGTATATGACACAAGGGCATATTTTGCAGTAAAATAATTGCACGAAAAACACAAGTGCTCCAAACAACAGCTGGTTCTGGTTGTCAGTATTGTACCCGTGCTCTTGACCAAAACTTTTGCCTCAAATAGCAGCGGAATTTTGTGTCATAACGTAGAGGTGTTTTTTTTAGAATATTTGCATAACAGGAGCAATCCGAAATCCCCAAAATTATGCCAATGACACCGACATAATTTAAATTTCACCTGGGCCTACTAATGACACTGGAAAAAACGTATTGCTGTTCCGTTGTATGCATTTTCATGATTTTACAGGTAGATGAAAGGTGAAAGCATTGCTAAATTTGAGCCAGTGGTTTCCGGTGCTTGGCACTGGCACTTAATTGTCAACACCAGTGCTTCTGACGGTTTGCCACAAGGTGGCGCTATCTGGTATTACCACAACAACAGTCATTTATTCATTCAAAATACATTAAAAATTACTATTATCTGGCACCCAAGTCATTCTTATAGATTTGGGGGCCTGGAATAGTCCAAATTGTCACACTTTCTGGAGTCTGGTCGTTAGTATTTGTGTTGTTACTATCATTGGCAGCATGGCAGGGGCAATGTGTGGTGCAAGCTGCATTGGCCATCTCAAAAGAGCCCTGGCACTTAATTTTTTCTACAAATTAAACACTGGGTGAAAGCCCAATGATAACTTTCCTTTAAAGAAAGAACTTGAGCCAAAGCGCAACTCTTTTTAAAATCACTCCTAAGTTTTTTCATTTCAACTTCCTTGAACAGGTAAAGAATTAATATCAAGAATAATGGAGTGATGTCCCCTGGCATATTATCTACGCCTACTGTTATAACTGCCTACTTAATTGATTCATGTTTTGCCCTTTTCTTTTGTTGTCATAAAATGTGAAATAGAAATGAATAGTCAATAGAGTAATACAGTTACTCCTATTCATTTTGAGTTATGCAGTACCTGTCGTTTATACTGCATTGACCTTTTCAGTTTTCTACGTATGGATTGTCCTAGTGGGATGATGGAAAGTAGGTACTTAATGACATTACAAAATATTGACTCGACAAAATACTGAAATGTTCTTGATTCAGTGATTTAAGGAGTGTGCGTTACTCTGGAAGTCTTGAAAATGCTTCATGTTATAGATAAATGAACATGAAGTTACTTGAATCTCTCGTGATGGTACAGGAACACCTGACAGTAAAAGTAGTAAAAATATTCATCAACAAAATATAGACTCATTTTAAAGTCAATTAACTTTTTGGTTTGTGACATGATTTTTATTTAAAACTATAAAAATGTTTTTTCGGTTAAATATATTCCGCGCACTTCTTCAATATAAAAGGATTATTCAATTGCATTTACAACCTTTTCTTTATTCATTATGGCCTGATTCATCGAAGTATTGTCAATGGAAGTTTACATTAGCTCTACAAAAACATTTAATTTGTGTGTGTAAAATCCCATTTTGATTCCCACAATCAAGATTGTTGGAATTATTTTCTTGCAAATGGGATTTACTCACACTACGAATCCACCTTCTCGGCGGAATATCATAATTAGGCAAATTGTCCATGTTTGGCACAACCAGGGTGAAGTGTAAGGCATCAAGCTGCCTTAAAAAATATTCCATGACTAGCTTCAGCTCAAGTATAGCCTTGTTTTTAAAGATTATTTTTCAGAGTGCTTCAAGCGGCTTTCATTGAATAAACTCAAAAACACCAATCTGCTGATAAACCTTTGGTAGAAAAGTCCTGGTTGGGGATGCTGATTAATTTGCAGCTCTTATTATTAGCAGATCAACATCTCTGACAAATGAGCTTTAACCCCTTCTACGCTCATGACAAGGTCATCTCGTCATGGGCGTTACCTGCGCTACGCGGATGACGAGCTGACCTTGTCACGTAACGCGGGATTTTCAAAATCGCAGCGCGCAGCGGGAAAACTGCTAGCGCGCATGCGGTTAAAATATGCACTTTCACATTTACCTTTTTATATTAAATTGCCTACCTTAAAGGTGTTAATGCATTTGCCAAACTCAATTGTATGGCTGTTTTGTCAGCCCAGCCGCCCCCTTCCCTAGTGGTTAAAAACTTAGGGGTGAAGTTGGATAACACCCTCTCTATGAGGGCTCAGATCTCTGCAGAGGGAGGCCAATGCTTTCTAGCTGCTCCCAACTATCAAGAAAGTTCACCACCTCTTTCCTTTGGTGGAGAAAAGAGTAGCGATTGATGCCTTGATCACTTTGTGTTCGGATTATGTGAATGTCTTGTATTTAGGGGCTGCGGAAGCTCAGGTGAAGTGTCTGCAGGTGGTCCAAAATGCAGCAGCCATGTTTCTTCTTCGTATGTCTAGGCGCTCTTAGAAGGCAGCTGCACTCAAGGCCCTCCATTGGATGCCCGTTATGAAATGGATTATATTCAAAAGAACTAGCGATGGTTCATAGGGCAGTGTTTCTTTCCAGCCCTGGTTATATGGCAGAGAGATTTATTCTGTATATTCCCTCCAGAGCGCTGCACTCTACTTCTGCTTCACTTTTGGTTATCCTCCACTTTAGGCGTGTTTGAAAGGCAAGCAAAGCCTTCACCCCCCTAGCTGCTAAGGCTTGGAATGAGCTCCCTTGAGAACGGAGATTTGTTGCTTCCGAGCTCATCTTCCGGAAAAAAACTACAACTAGTTTTTCTTCCTGGGAGGAAGTAAGGTTTTTGCAGTGGGGTTGGGTAAATGGGATACACACGATAGCCGCAGGAAACTCCTCAGAGTGGCCACACGCTCTATAAGTCCATCATTCATGCATTCAATTGTTCGCTCCTAGACTTGCACCGATAACTGAAAGCATAAGAAACGTAGATTAAGATGCCCTGTGGGGCAAACTGAGATCCACAGCACTTTATCTGACCTCTCATAGCGCTGTACTTTGCTGAATTCTGCTAACAAAGCTGTGGTGATTGTCCTGCTTGGCTAGTGGAATAGAACCCACACAGCTTACCTCGAAACTATTTAAACAGACATCTGTTACTTCAAAATAAGATGACAAAGGTCCTTGGTACTCAGAGGTTTTGACCACGCTAGGTTAACAATAAAATCACCCGTATGGTCCTAGTGAGAGCCCAGTTGAGAGTGCCGTATGCACCAGACATAAGGTCTGCTAGAACAGTGGCCATTGTAACTCAATAAACAAGCACCCCAATACATAGCACCCATTGCTCGCTCATCAGCGAATTCTCAGTAGATCTTCTCAGCAAAGTAAAAAACTAATTAGGATGAGTTTGATGCCCCAATCTCTGGAAAACTATCAGTTCAGACCTCAGAGCAAATTCCGGCTATGTCTTGATTCAGGAAACCAAGAGCCAAAAAGCTCGGAAAGGATACCTTCAACCAACTTAAAATGCCACAAAAATGGCCACCAGCGGTAGATGGGATAGATGTCATGACATGTCGATGCTTTGAGAATTCTTATGGTTAATGCCTGCATAGAAACACACACCCATCAACAACTTGTATCAACAAGCTGTGTGAGCCTCCCTGATGCACAAATGAATGGGGCTTTAAAATACTTGAATATTTCTCAACATCAAGTGATCAGTGAAGGACACTTACTTAGCTTCATCTCAGATTTGACACAGGATCTACTTGCTCTCAGTAAACAATAATGAGCATCACCCAATGAAACTATGTGTTTCTCCATGCACCTCCTCACACCATACATCTGCATGACCAAGATCAATAACTGTGAGTAATTATTTAAGACTGGAATGTGTCTGAACCTTATCATGAACACTATTGTACTAATGTTTGACCTTGAATGGAATATTACAACTGTCAACTAGCAATTTGAAGTGGCCAAAAGGTGACAGCTCAGTGTGATAAATGATACACCTACTTACATTTTTATTACATTTTATATTTAGAAAATTAAGACATATGATATCTAAACGGACTACAGGCTTTGATAAGTTTCTGCCTTGTCTAATACTATGACTCATTTGTGCCATGCCAACCAATGGGCTTTAAAAAGGAGAAACAGGGAATCTTGCTTCATTCTAACAGAGGTTATCCCTGAGGCGGAAAGCCGGGGATTCAGCTCAGATTGTTTTTAATATTTTTAAACTGTTCTTTGGCACTATTCGCACTTTAAATCTTCGACACTCCTTACCTACCATCTCCTCCTCACCACCTTCGAACCACGCACGGTCCCCAAAGACGACTAGGTGCTGCCGGGGGACGCTTGGAGTGTTGGCGGACATCTTGGGAGGACGGACAGGTGCGGACTAGTTGCTCGGTATACCCTGCCCCCGCTACTACAAAAACCACGCTCCTTTGCAGCCCGGACAGACTAACAAAGGTAATCTCTTATCCCTGAGGCGGAAAGCCGGGGATTTAGCACAGATTGTTTTTAATATTTTTAAACTGTTCTTTGGCACTATTCGCACTTTAAATCTTTGGCACTCCTTACCTACCGTCTCCTCCTCACCACCTTCGAACCACGCACGATCTCCGCAGATGACTAGGTGCTGCCGGGGGACGCTTGGGGTGTTGGCGGACATCTTGGGGGGACGGGCAGGTGCGGACTAGTTGCTCGGTATACCCTGCCCCCCGCTACTACAAAAACCACGCTCCTTTGCAGCGCGGACAGACTAACAGAGGTAATCTCTTATCCCTGAGGCGGAAAGCCAGGGATTTAGCACAGATTGTTTTTAATATTCTTAAACTGTTCTTTGGCACTATTCGCACTTTAAATCTTTGGCACTCCTTACCTACCGTCTCCTCCTCACCACCTTCGAACCATGCACGGTCCCCACAGATGACTAGGTGCTGCCGGGGGACGCTTGGGGTGTTGGCGGACATCTTGGGAGGACGGGCAGGTGCGGACTAGTTGCTCGGTATACCCCGCCCCCCGCTACTACAAAAACCACGCTCCTTTGCAGCGTGGACAGACTAACAGAGGTAATCTCTTAGCCCTGAGGTGGAAAGCCGGGGATTTAGCACAGATTGTTTTTAATATTTTTAAACTGTTCTTTGGCACTATTCGCACTTTAAATCTTTGGCACTCCTTACCTACCGTCTCCCCCTCACCACCTTCGAACCACGCACGGTCCCCGCAGACGACTAGGTGCTGCTGGGGGACGCTTGGGGTGTTGGCGGACATCTTGGGAGGACAGGCAGGTGCGGACTAGTTGCTCGGTATACCCCGCCCCTCCAGGGTTCAAATGACGTCCACCACTCGACTGCGCAGCGGGCGCGCCTTTGGCGCGCCAAAGGCAAGCCAATCTGCGCCCATCCGCGCCGGACCGCTGCCACGTGCCAGCCACTCTGCCAGTTTCTCCATAGATGGGGCTTCCAACCCTATGGCTAATACGAAGATTATCTATTCTAGGCAAGAGCTTCCCAATCTCGCCAACCTTGAATACAAACAGGAATTTCCGTTGTAAAAATCAGTTTCCCATACACTTGGAAGGCTCTACTTCCTGTCGCCACTGCAAATTCCGTAGTCTTCATGATAACTCCCATGTCACGGAGGAAACCCAGGCTGACCACACTGGACAGCTTTCTTAGCCAACGTGCGTTCTCTCCCCAAACATGCGACTCACATCTGGGATTTTCTTAACTCCTCGAAGCCGGATCTCGGGTTTCTTACAGAAACATGGATCAAGACCACTTCCGCCCCGGCCATAGCTACAGCCTTGCCGGATAGATATAGGATCTTGAAATTAGATAGACCCAAGAAAGCGGGTGGTGGGATCGCCATTGTTTATAAGGACCCCATTAAAGCAATCATCTTAGACCAACATATGAGCACAGACCTAGAAGTGATGGTATTTAGGATAGATCTCCACTCTCAACTTAGTTGGAAAGGTGCACTCGTATACCGTCCCCCTGGCCCTATTGCTAAGTCGATCAACACTCTTTCAGAGATAATCGCACCCCATTCCATATCCACCAACAGATTCATCCTGCTGGGTGACTTTAACATCCACAGTGAAAACATCCAGGACTCAGAGACCATACACTTTTCTGGAGAAATATTCCCCCTAGGCCTGATTAAGAAAACGATGCACCCTCACACAATGCAGGTCATACTTTAGAGCAAGTACTATCTAACTCCTCAGACATAATTTATAAACAAACACTCCCACTAACTTGGTCGGACCATCGTATGATCACATTCAACTTAGCAGGTCCCAAGGCGAATGTACCCAATAAAAAACCAGGAACGTGCAGCTTCAGACAATGGCGCAAACTTTCACCGGCATCCTTTGGAGAAGCATTCCATGTCCTCCCGCAATCCCCTGATAACACAGTTGAGGAATACCTCAAAACCTTCAATGAGGCGATCAATCTAACCCTAGATGGCACCATACCCATAAAGAAGGCTGCCACCCTGGCCCGCCGGCCACAAGCCGCCTGGTACACACAAGTATTGAAAGCAGAAAAAAGTACATGTAAAGTACTGGAACGTGCCTGGCGATGATCTAAAACACAATCTGACAGGGATAACTTCAAAGAGATGCAGAGAAAATATCATATGAATCTTAGAAACACCCGCAAAAAACACATAGCATCTCAATTGGAGCAAGCTGATAACACCTCCAAAACACTCTTGCAGGTTCTTCACTCCCTAGTCAACCCAAAAGCTTGCAGCCCTGAGGACGAACCGTCCCAACTACTTTGTGACAATATAGCCAATTTGTTAACACAGAAGATTGAGGACATCTACGCGCATTTCTCCCCCGCCAATTCCGGAGAGCCAGATACAGACATCCCTCTGATCAGCTCCCTCGCGTACTCCCAGCTCCCGTTAAGAGCGTTCCCTCTTCTTACCACAGGAGAAACCGAAACCCTGCTCAAATCAGCAAAAACTGCTAGAACTCTCGCTGCTGAACTTGCTGGACCTCTGGGGGTAGTTTTCAACAGCTCTATCACTGAGGGCAAACTTCCGAAGGAATGGAAAGATGCACAAGTCATGCCAATTAGAAAAAAACCCAAACTACCACCAGACGTGATCACAAATTACCGACCTATCTCCTTGCTCCCACTATACAGCAAGCTGTTGGAGAAACATATCAATAAGCATCTCTCTTCTTTTGTTAAGACCTCCAATTGCCTTGACCACTCTCAGTTCAGGATTCGGTCCCCGGTATAGTACGGAATCTGCTCTGGTTAAGGTTCTGGATGACATTAGATTGCTGGCCGACGGGGGTCGAGCAGTAATTCTCATACTGCTCGACCTATCCGCCGCCTTCGATACCATCTCGCATCAGATTCTTCTAGACAGATTGCGCACTATTGGCATTCAGGACACAGCCTTGGACTGGCTAACAGACTTCCTCAAGGACCGAACCCAAACAGTTAATCTGGGTCCCTTTAAAGCAAAGACCACCTCCGTTACTAAGGGAGTCCCTCAGGGATCCTGTCTTAGCCCCAACCTTTTTAACATTTATGTTGCCCCGCTGGCCGCTCGGCTTAGGAAGATCGGGTTTATCCCGATCTCCTACGCAGACGACACACAGCTGCTCCTTGCCTATGATACCGACGCACCCAACATCCATGAAATATTCTCTGAAGGCATGCACAGCATTAAGACATGGATGAGTCAAAATTTCCTCCAGCTTATTGCAAGCAAAACAGAGATCATGCTATTCACGGAGGCAGTCACCAGCTGGTCCCCGAGTTGGTGACCGGAAGAACTAGGCACGGCTCCAACCCCTAAACCGGTTGTAAAAAACCTTGGGGTACTTGTTGATAACAAGCTTAATATGGAAGAACACATAGCACTCACAAAACGGTCATGCTTCCATGCCCTTAGCCTTCTACGGAAAGTCTTTCATTTTCTTCCCTTGACCACTCGTAAGACTCTTATACACGCATTAGTACTAAGCCGGCTGGACTTTAGCAATGCCCTTCTTTTTTTTTTTTTTTTGAAAACCTTTATTAGACAATAGAAGTAAACAAATACGGGCCTACAACCCACGGGCCGGCCTCGACAACATTTAAAGCATAGTAGCAAGCAGTTAGGCGACTCAGCAGCACAGCAAGCAAACACAATTAATCCGAGTTACACTATAAGTAATTGCGCTGCCGAGAAGTAGGATAAGTGAAGGTTTCATTTTAAAGTTTTTTTTAAGCGTGTCCAAAGCAATAGAAGTCAAGAAGGATCAGAGTCCAAACAATACGTCCAGGACAGAAGTGGGCAACGATCATCAGAGAAATCAGCAAACATTATCCATAAAACAAATGGCTGGAGGCGGGTATGTCAGGATAAATGAGAAACACACAGTACAATACATCCCAGCCACTACCCACATCTCCCAATCCACCCCATGACCCAAGGAAATAGGAGAAGAAAAGAGTAAAAGAGGAAGAAGAAAAATTGAGGCCTATAGAAACTGAAACGAACAAAGAAACCCCCCCCCCCGCCCACCCCCCACCCTACACGCATGCAGAGGCTACGGCCTACCCCCCCCCTAGCAGTGTGTCTGTCGCCCCAAAGGAGTACCCGAAATTCAGAAGAAAGGAAAAGAAGGAAAAAGAGAATCACATAAGACCGGAGGAGGGCCAGAGAAACAACCAAAACAATCAGCACTTTAACCCGCGGCCACCCAACCCCGGACCCCGCCCCAGTACCTAACCAACATGTACCTCCAACAATTGTCCATTACAGCCCCAGCAATACACACAGCAGGTTGCAACAAAAAGGAGGAACATCCTCAGCCCTGTCCCCTTCGATCCAGCATGACAGCGGAGTCCAGGTCTAAAACAGCCAACGTGGACGGAGAAGGCAACCGTGAAATCCACTGCAGAAGTCGAGGCACTTGAGATGAGTCACACTGGCTGGAAGGTCGGTCACAAAAGTCAATAGAAGCCACTGCTGCTTGCCCGAAGATAGTACAGTGGGAAGCAAGACAAAGCAAAAGTTCAACCGTAGCAGCAGGCCGAGGCAAGAGCATCAAATCCAGGAAGAAGCAAAGAGGCACGCCACCAGAAGACAAAGGAAATGGAAAACATGGCGTCCGAAGCAGATGCACCAGCCATCGAGAAAGATCATTATCGCCAGACCTCTTCAAATCAACTACGGTGAGTACTGCAGCGGAAACTGAGGCCTGACCAGCTATCGCCTCCACACGCTCCAGGATAAACAATCCACCGTAAACCGGGTGAGGATGTGGCATAGTGTGCAGCACTGAAAGGCAATCACGGCCAGCCGGTGAAATCGCATCGAGCCGGTCCCCCAATCCTTGGGCAGTGTCACGAAAGGCAATCCTTAGATCCTCCAAAGCATCCAAAACATCACGAGGCCCCAGCGGTGTATCCGGACTGGAGGATGCAGCATTGTCCCCCGTCCAGGGCGAACGGCAGCAGAGCATTTCCGAAAGCAAGTCGCCATTTTCAATCATTGACTTACAACAATGCTGCAGAGGATCTGCGAGGCCCCGCTGGGACAGAAACATGAGGACAGCTGATCATGAAGCAGCTCCAACTGTGGTAATGCCGGCAAACAATTAGCTCCCGAAACGAGCAGATGACTCCGCTTGCAGGCGCTGGGTGCCCGATGCGGAAAATGGCGTCCGCTACGGGGGAGAGCAACAAAGAAGCAGACCCGTCACCTCCAAGCTGTGCAAGGATACAATGTGTGAGCGCCGGTACAAAGTGTCCAGGCGCGTAGGGTCGCCGAGTGGAGGGAAGCGCTGCGGCGATAAGCCCAGCGCAGCAATGCAATTCCAACCGACCGGCTCCTCCTCCACCACGGCGGCCGCTGTTGTTGTGGCCGCTTCCGGCCGTACCCCACAGGCTATGGCCCGGCTGCGATCCCTCGAAGGGCCGGGAAGAGAGCAGGGACGCCTCACCACCGGTAGCGCTCGGATTGCACCGGGAAGCACATCGACATGATCAGGAGCACTTCTCGAGTTCACTTGTTGTGTGGAGGCACAGGATATGCGGCAGGATAGTGAAGAAAGGCACAAGGGTCGGCGCAGCCGAGAGACTAGGCGGCCATCTCGGCTGCAGGCTAGGCTCCTCCCTCAGCAATGCCCTTCTTATTTCGGTGAAAGACTCGGCATTGCAGGCCTTACAGGTGGTCCAAAATACAGCAGCCCGCCTAGTCACTAACGCCCCCGTCGCACTCCCTCCCTCCCTCTTCTTCACAAATTACATTGGCTCCCTGTTCGCAAACGTGTCCATTTTAAAATCTGCTGCCTAGTTTTCAAAGTCCTCCATCAGCTAGGCCTGACATATTTATCAAACAAGCTGAAGATATATACCCCCTCGCGCAAGCTTTGCTCAGATGGCAAAGGCCTTCTAGTCATCCCCCGTTTCAAGAAAACCAAATGGGGAGGAAAAGCTTATTCCCATCTCGCACCAAAAATGTGGAACCAGCTACCTGAGACACTTCGCCTAACCCACAACTACTACAGTTTCAGGAAGAAACTGAAGACATTCCTGTTCTAAGCAAGATGATCTTTACCTCCATAGTCCTTAGCGCGGAGATACCCCATGTGGGGCGATTCATGCGCTCTATAATTCATAAATAAATAAATAAAATAAATTCCAAGAATTAATATTTTTTCAGTGTCTAACTGATAAACATTGAATGTCCACAAAGCCTGTCAAATAGGAAAGCCCTCGAATTTCCCTCCAGATCTCCTTCGCTAGACTTCTTAACTTTTAATATTATTATATTTAAAAAAAAAAAACTAATCACCAACTATCTGTGAAGTGGCAAAAAAACGGTATCAATATATAGCACATTTCCGTGTTTACCTTTTTGTCCTGATCTTGTTATGTGTTTACATCTGAACAGCCTTAGGGCTGGGAACACTTATCTCCAGAGCACTGCATCTCCAAGAATTATATGCGTCACAGAGCCGTATGTTCACACAGAAATGCTTGTCGCAGTATATCTCACTTAATTGCAAACATAAATCTAAGAGGGGGTTTCCAAAGCCTCCTGCCAGTGATGTAATGTTGGGCGATGCACCGTTGACTAATGAGACATAGCAAAACGCCATGCTGAGCTACAATGTGGCTGGTTTGCCAGGCTACAAAATGTTTTCACATTTAAAATATGTGTATCCCGTTGGTGATGTAAATATAGACAAAACATCTATATATGGTTTTATTGGTTTGGTGTATTAGTTTCACAATTATGTATTTCAATTTAATGAAAAAAAAATAATAAACCAGTTGTGTATACATTTCAGGGACTATATAACGTGTCCCCAGATTTTGGATTGAAACTCCCCTCCCCTCAGAGTTCCCGATATCAGAGGTGCTGGTAACTCTAAGGGGGAGAGGGGAGTCTGTAGGATCCCAGAAGTTCCCTAATAAATGAGGAATTACCCGGGGATATGGAAGTTTGCACTGATACTCCTGGTAACCCATAATTTCTCACAGTTTCACACAGAGATTTCAACTGCTTTCAGCAACCAGAGCCCCTGGGGAGAAGGCACCGTGTTTGAGGTGTCCGAATGGAACTAGTCATTTCTAGCAGGTCTGCGAGGGAGAGGTGTGGTGTAGTGGCCAGAGTGGCTGACTCCAGAGTGCGGGGTTCATGGTTTGATCGGGAGCGGCAGCTCAGCTCAGCACCATGTTACTCTAGGCAATACCTCACTTAATCTCCCTGACGGCCCCCAGTGCCTTGAACCCCTCAAAGCGGTGATACGTTCGCGCTTTACAAATAGGAATCATTATTATAATTATTATTTTCTAACTCTATTACTAACACAGTTGGGAATTCCAGGGACTACGTAATGAGGGCAATAGTGGAAAGAAATGCACATTGAATTTAGTGACAAACTATCATATATTTTACACTTTTTCCTGCATATTATGCAATTTTTTTTATGGATTGCATTGGGCCCTTACTATGAAGTTGTGCACAAGTGTGCACAGCTGTAAAAAGGAGCTTTGCACAGTTTTCCAATAGACTTTTGTCAACAAGACAGACGGTGCAGCAGTGAGTGCCTTTAGAAGCACATAAGGGAAGTCTCTTCACAGCTGCCTTTTGGTTTACAATGAAATTGTGCTGATTACATTGCATGCACTTACCTGGTAACACCACAAGGTAGCGCAAGAGTTGCAGACACCACTGCTCACAAATGTAAATCCATGCTTGTGCACCTTGTTTCTGAATTCATATGTCTGAAGCCCTTGCACTAACTCCCGGGGCGTATCATGAATGAGTGTGCAACCACAGCATAACGTTTTGTTTTGTCCTCGCTTTCTAAGTAGCTGATCTGCGTATAGCGCGTAATAAAACAGGAACTGTGCAGGTTAGTCCGCGAGCTGTCATTTGTGCTGCTTTCAGTTTGCACTAACTAGTGCAGTTACCGAAATATCTAATGTGCTCTAGATAGCGCTGTTATGCACATACATTTGAGAAATTGACTTTTTTTCACCTCATAATTTTCACCACATTAACCATGGCAGACTTGTACGAAAGACGCATAAATCTGAGATTTCGCACCTCAAAACTTGGTATTACTGCATTATCCCCATTCTGGGGGCTGTAGGTAAAAGCTGCACCCCGATTGTGGTATCACCAAACCAACAGACCACAATTCTCTTAATGTGCAACTCAGTTGCTACAAAGCAATATATGTTTCACAGTGTGACACAAGCCTGCTTTACTCGCATGTTGGAGATCTGTTGCACAGCGTGTCACGAACATGCTTCAGTCTACAATGCGCGTGATGGAGATCAGTTGCACAGCGTGACACAAACATGCTTCAGTCTACAATGCGCGTGATGGCGATCAGTTGCACAGCGTGACACACGCCTGCTTCAAACCTGCTTGAGTCTACAATGTACGCGATGGAGATGAAGGTACAATAGATAAGGTCTCCTGCCTGCATTACATCAATAGTCCTTAATTCCCTTCAGCCTCAAAGAAATATTGAAGATGGCATTCTCCTCCTTTTTGTAACATTTTCTTGTAAAGGCCCTTTGACCCTTAAATACGTCACATCGGTACAGTTTCAAACACATTCAACCAAAAGAGCAGCCTTTCAGTTTTTCCTGGAAAAATCACTGCAGGTCGATGGTTGAATGCAGCTTGAAGCAATTTACAGCTTCACAGAAACTGTGTTGCTACATGGACTTGTATTTAAAAAAAAATAAAAAAGCGCATAACACATGTTTGACGGCCTCAGCGTTAGATGCGGTCACCCGTTGGAGAACCAAGTTCTTGCCAAATCTATGACATAACAGCTCGGCGATTTCTGGGAAACACATGGCTATAATTGCCTTACAAACATAAGGAAAGAGTTTGAAAAACATCCTTGCACTCCACACATTTTAAAATAAAGTGCTGGGTCATTTATTATTGCATGTTGTGAAAAAAAAGTCCTGTCAGTATCCTCTGGATGCCTAAGTGACTGGCAGACTGCCAATTTTCGAGAGTGCAACTGCAGAATATGTTGCAATGCATATAATGGGCGGGTCAAGGATAGGTCACTTTAACCAGGAAGCACTTGCAAATGTTTCAAAGTTAACATTTTGAGTATTCCCTCCCCACCTCACAGTACTGTTTAATGTGTTTCCTCTTGGTAGCAACAAAGGCACTGTACAATGTGTACAGTGTGCATTTTGGAAAAAAGTGGCAAGGAATTCCAGTCAGATTTGTGTGCCTTGCTTCTCGAACACACGCGTTTTAGTTGGTTGCTTGGGTTTTTGGGTTTATACACAGCAATGTACTGGATCTCATTAGCAAAGCTATCTAACAATCAAATTGTAAACCAAAGGGCATATTTAAGGAATTGTGGTGCAGTGCAGCACAGCAAGTCACCTTGCTGCGCTGCACTTCGTCCCTGGGAAAGGGCAGGAATGGGATGGAATTAAGGCATATGGCGCATTTCTGACTTTTTCCTCTGAGCAGGGCAGAGTAACCCAACGCAGCGATTTGCACTGTATTACTCCATTGCAAACACTAAAAGCCACGCAAATTTGCTTTGCTTGGCTTAAAAAATCTGACGTAAGGTTTGCATCACTCTTGTACTACATTGCGTGGTGCAACAACGACATAAACTAGGTCATAAGTATGGCCTCAAGACCTTGTTAGCCTCTCCTTCTGGGAAAGCGGCCCTTTAGTGCAAACCTCAGTTGTTAAAAAGACTGGTCACAACCAGTGGTGATGTGACACCCCAAACTTTCGTATCTAAAGTGGGGGTTACCATGGGGGCCAGAGGAGATACATGCAAACATTTTAGAGGAGAAAGTGGGAGAATTTGAAAAAAATGTATCAGGAGACTGTATTTCTTTCATTTACTTCTATCGAGGCCTGAATCTGGTCTATTGGCTTATGTGTGGGGCTTGCAATTGTGCTGCGGCAGGATCGGATACCAGAAATGCGAATATACTTTTTTTCCTCACCTGTCAGGAGCACTGAGAAAACACTATGGCAGGCAGAGAGGGAGTGACAAAAATGTTGTGCACTGGCCTGCAGGAGCAGGTTACTGCCAGTGCATACTCCGAGTCACACAAGATCAGTCCCTATTGGCTGAAGTCTGCCAAGGAATCAGGTTTTTGTATGCAGGAATCGGAAGGTGGGAGACTAGCCTTGAAGTCGATAGTCTCCCGCATGAATCGAGAGGGTTGGACTGCCAAGCTGGATCACACTAAAATGTCTGCTTGTTCCTTTTAGACATATTCTGTCTGCTTGCCTGCAGTCTAAAGTTCATAAACAACATTCTAAAGCAATAGCATGTCAGATCTGAGGGGTGGGAGGGGAGAGAAAAAAGGCAGGACAGAAAGAGAAAAAGATGAGGAGAAAGAAAGGGAAAAGAAAGAATGAATGAATGGTGAACAGACAAGAGGGTGGAATAAAGAAAGGATCAAAAGAAAAGAAGGAAGGATTGAAGGAATGATAGATTGGGAAGAAAGGAATAGTGAAACTAAGTAGGAGTACCAGTAAGAAGGATGGGTGAAAGATTGATAGATAGAAGGAAGGAAGAAACCGAAGTGAAAGATGAATGGTAAAACGAACAAGCAAAGAAATAATGGAAAGATGAGTGGATGTAAGGTGAAATGTAATAGATTGAAGATTGACAGAAGGATGGATACATTAAGGGACGAAGTGATGAATAGATGAAATGCCATTAGAAGTAAGATTCAAAGTGAAGGGTGCTTTAATATTCTGACTACTCCATTGCTCACAACAAATATTTAGCTAGGAAGCAACAATGGGAAGACTATCATCTTCTCACTCCCTACTGCCCACTATTTAATAAACACATTGTGGGTACTGCACTCATGACTATGTGCTTGATGTAGTATTGGAAGGCAGCAGAACATCTTTCAACTTTTAAAGGAAATGTTAAACAGGGAGATGAATCCACCAGTGGAAATTCATCCATCAGAAGGATATCATAGTGGGGGAAATCCTATTGGTGGATTTTCTTTTAAATACATCACTTTGTTCATAAATCACTGGATTCTCCTTTAAGTTCCAGCTCTAAATTTGTTTATAAGACTAGTGGCACCTCTTGAACACCATAATAATATAGAGCAATTGAGACTAACTGTAGAGAAAGAACATTTACAATATATACAATTAACCAATCCTATACAATTAGCCAAAAGTATTGGTATTTAAACAGCTGGCACTTCCTTGGTAACATTACCACTGTATTTCACATACGAACTATGGTTAAACAAGAAATTGGTTCTGTCGGATAAAACAAAATTGCTTTTGGACTGCTTAAATTTGCACTGTGGGAAGGAAGCTCTCAGATACACATCAAAGTAAAAGTTTAACAGAATAAATCAAAAAGCTAGTCCATTTGGCTGTACTGTATCACTTTATCAGAATTAAATCATTCAATGATATTTCAACAATACATACGTAGACTGTCAGCATATGTGGCATAGATGTAATTTAGTGACAATAGCGTTTTAGTGCTCAAAATGGTGAAAGATATGTACAGTTTCAAATATACAGATATATACAAGAACTCCTGTCTTGATAAAGACCCGCCGTGACCTCCGACTGGCGCACCACAGGGTCGAAACGTCAACGCTTTTCTTGGGGTCCAGTACAGCCAGGATTTCAAAAAGGAAACATAGGAAACCTTGGTCTAAAACGAACAGCTGGCCGCTTATATTCTTGTATATATCTGTATATATCTGTATATTTGAAACTGTACATATCTTTCACCATTTTGAGCACTAAAACACTATTGTCACTAAATTACACCTATGCCACATATGCTGACAGTCTACGTATGTATTGTTGAAATATCATCGAATGATTTAATTCTGATAAAGTGATACAGTACAGCCAAACGGACTAGCTTTTTGATTTATTCTGTTAAACTTTTACTTTGATGTGTATCTGAGAGCTTCCTTCCCACAGTGCAAATTGAAGCAGTCCAAAAGCAATTTTGTTTTACCCGGCAGAACCAATTTCTTGTTTAAACATATACTGCCCAGGTTCTGAGGGACACAGGGTTACCCCTTTTCTTTAATCACATACCAACTATGCCATTTGTGAACAGCACATTTCACTCATTTGAACTGAAACTAGGTAAATAACTATCTTAAAGTTCGACCCACACTTTGTGTGCAATACAAATTAGTGAAGAACAGTCCAGTCCTTCTCCTGCGGGAGCAGCAACTGCAGGCCAGCCCACCCCCTACAGTATACAAAAAACAAAGGGGGTAGTGCTCCTCACACAGCTCTTCAGCTCTCTCCTCAACAAGCAGGTTACCTTTGGATCCAGCAAGGATCTTTAGGGAAATCTTTTTTTATCCCTGAGACTTCCAACAGGAGGCCAGCGCACACAAGCCATTGGAGATTCTTCACAAGCAGGATACCACAGCAGAGCAAAAAGAGTCAGTCCTTTTCCCCCACCACAGTCATAAGCAGCAACTGCAGGACAACCCCACACAGCACACAGCAAAAGGGCAGTACTCCTCATTGCAGCTCTCCAGCTCTTCTTCTTGGCGTGGCCCTCTTGTTCCTGAAAGTAATTAAAAGTCCTGGGGTTTTAGGTGCAATACTTATATACCAAAAATGTCTTTGTTCTCTTTGTGGCAAGGGTCTCTGAACCCAGTCCATACCAGTTCTGCCCTCACTGGTGTAGCATGACCACAGGGGGTGGAGACAGCATTATTCAAAAGGAGACACATTCTATTCCACTGTAAGCAAAACTCCTCTCACCACTCGAAATGCAGACAAGGTCTATTCAGCCCTGCACGAGTCACCCAGGCAAGGCAGGGAACACCTCAACCCCCCCCCCCAGTGACTGTTTACAGTGAATGCACATCTCAGCTCCTGTCAATCACACACCAAACGCTGAACACACAAACAGCCAGAGGCACAATGAATGGTTAAGTCAGAAAATTCCCACTTTCTAAAAGTGGCATTTTCAAACACAGGATTTAATAACCACCTTTACCTAAAGGTGCGTTGATAAATTCTGAGTTCAGAGAGTCTAAACTTAATTTTCCTATCTTGTCCCTATTACAAGTTACACCTGTAAAATTGTCACAGTGTAACCCCAATGATAAGCCTATTGGACAGATAGCCTTTCAACAGTGAAAAATGGAATACACAGTATTTCACTATTAGGACATGTCACAAACACTAGAACATGTCTTACCTTTCACATACACTGCACCCTGCTCATGAGGGTACCTTGGGCCTACCTTAGGGGGGCCTTACATGTAAGTAAAGGGAAGGTTTGGTCCTGGCGTGTGGGTGCACTTGTCAGGACAACATGGCAGTTACACACTGCATTCACAGACACCTCAGATGGTAGGTCTGAGATACATTTACAGGGCTACTCATGTGGGTGGCACAACCAGTGCTGCAAGCCCACTAGTAGCATTTGATTTAAAGGCCCAGGCACACACGGTGCACTTTACTAGGTACTTACCAGTAAATCAAATATGGAAATCATGGATAACCAATCATTGTCACAATTTATACAGAGAGCTTATGCACTTAGCACTGATCAGCAGTGGTCAAGTGCCCAGAATCCTATAACCAACGAAAACAGGGTAGGAAAAATAGGAGGCAAAAGGCAAAACCTTTGGTAATAAACCTGTCATAAGGGCCAGTTCTAACATGTGTGGAAGCTGGAGTCCTGCAGAGAGGAGATGTCAGAGTCATTGGTGGAAGGAGATGTGACTGTTCAGGTAGGTGGGGCCCGAGTTGTGTAGTGCCTTGAATTTATAATATCTTTAACTCAAAGATGATGGAAATGGTGATTGGGCAGCCCAGCTTCCAGCATCTCTACATAATATTCTTAATTATTTTAACCAAGTACTGCAAACAATATTAATTGTTTTTGGTATCCACTAGTAAAAGTATGATCATATACAATCCAAATATGAGTACTCAGGGGTTCATCATTATCTTAATTCAGATAAAAAAAGTTACACGCATTTATGAAAAGGTAGAATATACCATTATTTCCAATAAATGTTGCATTTTCATGAGGATGAGCTTGGTGGTCTGCATCACTGTAAACAACCCCAGTTCTTTTTCCTTCACTAAGAATATTTTGATGAAAAAGTGACAGGGAATGTTACACATCTTTGCAAGCTGGAAATAGGCCATTTCATAGCAGAGAATATTGCAACTGCAAATTTTAATACACTATAAATGAAGAACGGTAGTTGAGGTTCAATGTAATTTGAGTTGTTCAAGTTCTATGGCCACATCTTTTTAACACAGTGGTGGATGGTGAACTATGAAATTGTCAGGGTATAAATAATCGTAACATAGACCACGCGGTAAAGTGAAGGAAACAAGCCTGGTTCGAGAGATTCTCCTACAAGAATTTTCACATAATAATTGTAATAATAAAAGAGGCTTATAAAGCACACAATTCCCCTCGAACAAGTGTTGTGGTGCTTTTCATAGTATACCTCTCTCTACATTTCTTCTCCATACTTCTTCTCCCTGTTTTCTCTCTATTTCTCCACTGCTATGATCTATTTTTTATATCTGTCTATTCTATGAGTCCTCAGTCTTTTTTTTTTTCTCTCAGCAGTTTGTCTTTCTGCTAGTTTTCCTTGCTTTGTCTTTATCTTGTTCTGAACTCTTTAGCCCTTTTCTGTGCAGAACCTTCATCTGTATCTAGTGTCTTTCCTCTGCTACCCATCCTCCTTTTCTGCAGAATTTCACTGTTTCTTTGCTGTTATAATCCCTCTCAGCTTTCTGGTTCTCCGGTGCTGTTAAAATTCTGCTAAAGATATCAGCCCAAGCTCAAAGCTCTATGTTCAGCTGAAGGAGACCAAGTGTCAATTCTGGAGTATTACAGCAAAAACCAATAAAGCAGTGGTGTGAATATTAATCAGGGTTGCACGTTGCAAATGCTTAAGCTCAGATTACGGTAATGTTAAATGGCTATATGAGTTATGCAAAGTGGTTTGAGTCCACGTTTGGGTAATGAGCTTTATGCATAAAAGTTGAATTTATTATCGGTTTCTAAGTGGCTTAAGATCCCAGGACATACATCTATGCATGGTCCCAGTGTGGCATACACTGAGTAAAGTTGTCTGCTGTGTTTTTGAAGGTGCTGTTCGTGAGGCGCCATTGACAGTACCACTAAATAGAAGGGAATTTTCCTTTGTAAGAGTTAGGGATATGGTAATTGTAATTGTTCTCAAGGTACAGGGAGTAGGTGCAACGACTGGAGTGAGATCGTGTTGGATGAGATTTCACTCGAGGTGTAGATTGTTATATTTTGTTAGACTTGTTATTGAGATGAACTGTACTAGCTCTAGTGGAGCAGACAGAGTTGTTCAAATAGCTCGGATTATATGAGAAATTGGCTTAGAAGAAAACATGCTTGAAGGATTGTAAAGGAGGGGTACCCGCCGCAAAAAGTGAGATTGATGCCACAGTATACTGTGCTGCTATTGGTCAGTTGGTGTAATGCTGCTCTGGGATAGGTTGACTACATCATAGTGCTGTGCTGGTATTGGTTGCGAAGAACCTAAACAAGGAAGTATAAGAAAACTTGAACAAGGGAAAAAATCATCTGTAAAGGATAATATTATACTTTGAAAAAATATATTTTTTTTATTTGAAGAATTTAATGCACGGGATGTACCCGTACCCACTCGAGAAAGGATGCCAATAAAAACAGAGGGTATGCCAGCATTGTGTATGAGACAAGAGAGAGGATATCATAACTGTACATGGCTTGAGAATTGGATGAAATACACTGAGAATGATGGACCCTTAGCTTTCCCACAATATGGAACATTTAACATCAGAATTCTTGAAATCTTAAGGAGTCAGTTGTATGAGATCAAACTTCCTCCTAGGCATTTGCAGTTCGAGGCACTTAGTGAATGGGAGCACACAGCCCATCAAACAGATAAGCAAAATGTCAGTGAAGGTATAAAAATACTTTGAAGCAATATGTCGAGGCTAGATGGGATGCCCAACAAAAGGCTAGGAGAATTGATATAGCAGAAGGAATTAGAAATAATAGTTGTAGAGAAGAATGGTGGAGTGAAGCGTAAGGAACAGAAAATACATTTTGAAGAATTTATTATTCTGAGTTTTATATAGCGCCTGGTTACCGAGTAGGCATCCCAGCGCTCACCAGAGAATAACACTACCAAAAATAATACAGGGGTTTAAGCAGAAAACAGAAAAGTTTTTAAAAGTCTGCGGAACCCAAGAAGACTGGCTTCCGAACGTAGTTGTAGCGGAAGAGAGTTTCACAGAGTGGCCACATTTATCGAAAACCTTCTACCACCCGTCCTGGCCTTCTTCACCCTCCCGACCTGAAGAAGATGTTGATGGTCAGAACGGAGAGAGCGGGGGGCCTTATAGGGCTGGACCATCTCCCCCAGAATAGGTGGACCTACCCCCTGCCGAACTTTATGGGCAATACAGAGTGACTTGAATTTCACCCTGTCCCTAACAGGGAGCCAGTGCAGTGCCCTCAGCGCCGGGCGACCAGACTGGCGCCTGGGAAGACCCGTCAAGAGCCTGGCGGCCGCGTTCTGCACTTGCTGCAGTTTGTTCAGGGTAGATTCAGGTGCACCCAGGAATAACGCGTTGCTGAAATCCAGCCGCGAGATGATAAGTCCCTGGATGAGAAGTCTCCTAGTGGCCGCTGGGATCAGAGGTAGGATCTTCCGGGCTGAACGAAGCAGACCAAAACACACGCCAGCGGTCTTTTTAGCATGAGTTTTGAAGGAAAGGTCCTGCTCAAGCCACACCCCCAGGCTCTTGATCTCCTGCTTGGGGGTGGGTACAGGTCCCAGACAGTCGGGCCAGCTGCTGGGGGACAAAGATGGAGAGGAGTTCCCCAGCAGCATCAGTTCCGTCTTGGAGCCGTTTAGCTTTAGTGCTGAGCTGCACATCCACGAGTAGATCTTCTCGAGACACGAGTGCAGCCGGTCGGGATGGAGAGCCGACTGGGAAAGGCCTACCACCAACTGAGTATCATCAGCATAACTGATGATTTTAATACCCATCGGCAGTACCACACTCTCCAGGGGGGCCATATAAACGTTGAATAAAGTAGGGCTCAATGAAGAGCCCTGTGGCACACCACACTGGAGAGGGAATGAAGATGATTTTTCATGACCTTCCCACACCTCAAATGTACGTCCTTCTGATAGAGCGCGCGAGGCCACCCGACCAATAGTTTTCGCCGTTTCCGGCTTCAGGGCCCATATACTTTTCAAATCACCATATACATCGATCAGGTGACTTCACGAGCTCTACCAAGTTGGTGTGTGTGTGTTCCCTGCTACCAATTTTCGGTGCACCCGACTTACCATCCACCGATGCGGGTGCCTAATGACCACAATGAATCAGGGAGCTAGCTGTAAAGAAAAGGCAGCAAATACAAACCCAACCAATAACATTCAAATACTGTTTAAATGACCACGGACAACTGGAAGTTTTAAAATGTTTATCTAAAGTTCATTACTTTCTTGCATGAGGTACAATAAAACAAGGCAATCAATAACCAAGATAACGTAAATTATATATGCATAAAGAAATAATGACAGAGTAATCATCAAGGTACTAATAAAATGTAACGAGAAAAGATACTATGCAAGTCAGTATTATCTAAACAGGGATAGCCTAAGTGTGAGTGACTATAGGAGAGCTTATAATGAATAACACGCTTCACTTAAGGTGAAGGGGCCTTTGAACAATCTAGGCAACGAAGTTCTAGACCATATCAGGAAATGACACACTGCTATGCAAAATATAATTTCTAACAAATGAGAAGACATAGGAATAAACTTAGGGAAAATATAAATGACTTTCAATAGTTGCAGAAAGGCATGGAAAATATCACATGTGCAATGTTGAACTTTATTAAAGCAAAAGTTAGAAATTCAGAAGGTGCAAGAATTTCAAGAGGTTCAGAGCAATATTTACCTAGAAAGGTGTGGAAACCAAACCCTGGCCACGGGTCAGTTAAGGACAGGAAACCCTCAAGGAAGGATACCCCTCAAGGACAGCAGGTGCAGAATGGACACCCAGGACAGGACAGGATACCCTCGGAATAGGAATCAGGACAGGACCCTCAGGACAGGACAGCAAACCCTCAGGACAGGACCCTCTTCAGGACAGGACCGGAACCCACAGTTCGGAAGCAACGCCTGCGCTCCACCCGTTCTGCAGCTATCGATCAAGACCCCGATTGGGTCAGCGAACTCCCAGCTAAGTGCCTTGCCAGCACTTTAAGGTTCAGTAGAACCTCAGTCTATGGTCAAATTCGGACAGAGTGCTTCGCAGCGCTCTGTATCTTTAGTCACCTATTGAGTGCGTTGGGTCAGTGACAGGTCAGCTAAACCAGACAAGTCGGACGGTTCACTAGGTGAACCCAGGGTAGATATACAGTTTGGGGACAGTGTACCACCCCCCAATGTTGCAAAGTGTCAAAATCCCTCAATTTGGATTGGTCCTAAGGTAGGATTTGGGTAACACACCAATCAGAACAGTCTATTTGTATGCCACATTAACATTTTCTGGTACCGCCTATTGAGATAGGGGTTCCCATGAGAGACTACACGGCAAGCAGCAATACATTTACATTGTAACATATAATAAGCCACATTCGCTGTTCTCGCAGGGCAGAGGTGACTTTCTCAGGAGCATCTTGCCCATCACTGCCAACTGGCGGTGTTCCATCTGTCAAGGTCCCTCGTGCTGCCGAATGTCGCACAGGCGCAGAAGGGACCTCCAATATGGCTCTCCTCTCACTCAGACCCCCATTTCCCGCGGTACATGAAAAGTAAGCGAAAACAAATTAATACATAATAATGTCATTATGAAAACACATCACAGGGTTTGTACTTTTAACTCATCATCAAGAAATAAACTTATTGCATCTAAATGTTAGCTACATTGATACGGGCACAAGAGCAGTGGCACGAGCAGTACCACATGATAAGCACAGCTATGAATTACGCATGCGCATAACTTTCCCTCCACTTCTGCAGACGCGTCAGGACACGTGAGTGTGGCTGACGCATGCGCAGTAACTAAAATACAAGCGGCGGCCATATTAGAGGACACGGATTAAATTTATTAGAAATACACATAGGCAAGCTTCGGGAACTTTGCCTAAACAGAATAAATGTTAGTAAAACATACATTTTGTTACCTTATTACACATAAACGAGGTTCTTGATTTCGGCAAGCCGCAAAATATGCGAAGCTTTGCTTCATCAATCCCCTCTTTGATGATATTTACTATCATCACAAATTATAATGGAACCAGATGCCAACTTTCTTTCATACTTTATAAAGTTCTATTTCTTCCAGCAGCCGTTCTAACTTTTCTCTCTCAGTTTTAGCAGGGTGAGAAGTCTTCACCTTTTTGTATATCTGATCATTCACCTCCTCTAATTCAATCTCATCCACACTTCGTTTCACTCCTCTTGCATTTACCTCGTGCTTTTTGGTGCGCTTGCGGTATTTACAGCATAAGAAAATGGAAAGTATAATAAGACCTATAATACCAATTGGCATCAGAATTTTGAATAATAAACTTTTACCTATGCTAGCAAGCCAATGACCTACATTTGAGAGACCATCTACCAGTCTCTTCCAGGCACTATCAACCTCGAGTGGTTTGAGTTCCTTTGCCAAATTAGTAATGTTTTTCACATATCTTTTGATCTGTACACTTTTATCCGGAATATAAGTGCAACAATGTTGCGCCTTCAACATCCGGCAGACTCCGCCCTCTTTCGCTAATAAGGTGTCAAGAGCAAGTCGATTTTGTAAAACCATTGATCTGATCGCAACCATTTCGGTATTGACCAGCAGAAATCCATGAGCTGTTTCAGTAGACAGCACATCTACTATAGTAGACAATTTGCAAATTCTGTGAGTGTTCAGAACCACTCCCACTCCAGGTATCAGTGCACTGAAAATACTACCCATAATTTCACCTATACTTTCTCTTTTACTACGCACTAAGCCATTAGTATCTTCATTGCTTCCAGCTTTTCCATTCACATGGTATATTTTCGGGAAGACAATGCCAAAGTAGCAGCTTCCATACCAGTGATCCGGCAATTTGAAATAAGCCTTGTCCCCACAAATATAATAAATTCCAGGAAACACAGGCTCTGACCCATTTTTGAAACCCCAACCTCCAATTACCTTGTAATTATGTTCGCATTCACTGGAACCAATGAAAACATTATTATAATAGCTAGTCTTCTCGCGGTGAAGACATAGCTTGCCTTTCTTTTCAAAATCCAGCAACAGAGCAGGACCCGCTCCACCAGATGAGGTGCCTTCCATGTTCTCTGCCCACTTTGGCTTTTTCTGACTTTCGTCATTAGCCTTCTTTTGAATTTTAATTCTCCTTTTCTCTGCCATGTTCAGGAACATCTTTTCCTGCTCACGCAAAGAACAAGTCAAGTTATCTCTGTGTGCGTCTGCTATGTCAATGTTACCTATAGTCAGAAAGTAGTCTCCCATATATCTTATGGTGTCAGTTTTGGTATGTACAGGATTCAAGTTCCCACGTATAGGAAGTTCAGAAAAGATCACGTCATTGTTAGAGTAATAGTACTGTAACGGTCCTCTTTTATAGAATAAACTAGCTAAAATGCTACAGGAGATTCCATATGTCAATGGCAGATGATGGTATGTCACGCCCTCAGCCACCGAAGTAGGTAGCTTCATGCAGACATAGCAATCTTCAATTTCCATAGTCTCTACATAGTGTATTAACAAGTTTGCGAAAACATTTAAGTGTGTCCTGTTCTTCATTCCATGATAATGTAGTCCTCCCTCATCTGATGCTTCTAAGTTCTGTTTTGTTTGTCTCAAAGCTCTCTCATGTCGTGCTACACTCTGTGTTGTTAGCTCCTCATTGTCGGTATTTACAACTTCAGTAGGGACAATGTTAGTATCTTTACTTACAGCAAAGGGAATGAAAATTGTTAATCCTATCCAGATAACTATCAGTACTACTACACTACATATACACACCTTGCAACACGTCTTAAAACGGCTGCAACTAGGTCTACCATTCACTGTTGAATCAGACATTTTGGCTCAGAAGGAGTCTCTCGAACCCCTCTTTTTGGCTTCACACAATTAGCTTACTTTGTGCAAATTCACGGTGGTTCGTCTTCCTCTTCAGCTGAGTACTCTGGGACGGGTTCTCCGTCGCTCACGTCAGTTATATCAAGATCTTCAAGTTCCTCCAAAACCAGTGTCCATTCAGGAGATTTGTACTTTTTGTTTTGTCTTTTTATTCGCTCACTCCTTCTTTTGGAAGAGTCTTCTTCTTGCTCTGCTATTCGAGCACTTCTTCTTGCTTCTGCACGTTTTTCTTCCACTGTCTTTATCCTTAGTCTCAATCTTTTTACAAACCTAGGCTCAAGGTTGTTTCTTTTCTTTAGTCTCTTAGTTGGTACTTGGACTTCACTTTCTTTTCTTATTCTCTTGTTCTCTTTATCTTGTGGTAATTCTTCTCCACTTTCTTCTCCTACTTCCCTTATCTGACTAGTTCCAGGGCTAGCATCAAATTCTTCTGCCTGGTTGCTAATCTGGCCTTGTTCAGGAATATTTTGTTTTTGGCTTTCGATTGTCTCTGTTTCTGTTTCTGTTTCCTGAACCCGTTCTTTTAACCCTCTCTGATCCTGTTCAAGCACTTCGATCTCTTGATTTTCTTCTGCTCGAACTATCACTCTATTTCTAGTCTCTCCCTTATCTGCATCAGGTGTTAGCGGTGGTGTATCGAATACCTGCTCTGTCCCTGTCTGACCTTCTCCTTCCTCAGTTTTGATTTGAATCTCAAGCGGCTGAGGTTCTTCGCCTGTGCCTTGCTTTTCCTGACTAGTCCACTCTCTACCTTCACTAAGTCGTTCTCTTGTTCTGATAGGATCTTCGGTCAGATCAATCATCGGTATCCATTCTTCTGGCCATATGCTTGGCAGCTCGTCTTCAGCTACTCCTGGCTCAGTTTCCTGGACCTCTTCCACAGGCTGGTTTCTTGGCAGTTCGTAGTCAACTACTCCTGGGCCAACGTCTGCTGTTCCTGCAACCTGACTGGTGCTGGGCTGCTCGTTGTCAGTTGCTTCTGGTCTGGCTCCTTCAGGGTCCTCTGCTGGTTGCCCTTCTTCTTCAAATCCTTTGTCTGGCAATACCTTCTGGGTGTGTCCAGCGTGGATCCACTGGGGAACACCTGCGACCTTCACTGCAGTGGTTGTTACCAGGATTACTTGGCGTTTCTTTCCCCACCTTGGTGCCAGACAGCTTGATCGAGTGTGCTTCTTTATTTTGACCCAGTCTCCTGGAACCAAGCTGTGGAGAGGAGTCGTTGGATTGAGGATGCCGTCGTCTCCAATCTGGCGAGAGATAGAACGCACTTGGTCACCCAATCTTCTGCAGTATTCAAGCACCAAATCATCAGTAATACTCAACAGTTTGCTTCCTGGCACCCATGCTTGTCTCATCACTCTTCCCATAATGATTTCATGGGGACTTAGGCCTGTCTTGCGGTCAGGAACACTTCTCAGTCCCATCAGGACCAGGGGCAGGGCCTTCACCCAGGTCATGCCAGTAGCATCTGTCAGCTTTGCTAGTCTGTTTTTGATAGTTCCATTTACTTGTTCCACTATTCCAGAAGCCTCTGGGTGGTATGCACAATGGAGTTTCTGCCTTATTCCAAAGGCCTTACACAGTTCAGCCAGTATTTCATTCTGGAAATGTCCACCCTTATCTGATTCAATAATGTATGGTATTCCGAATCTAGGTATCAGTTCTTTTAGTAAACACTTCGCTACTGTCAGTGCGTCACTTTGAGGAGTAGGGTAAGCTTCTACCCATTTTGAAAATACGCAAACAATGACAAGGACATATCGTTTCCCTTCACAACGGGGCATGGTGATGAAATCAATCTGTATCCTTATAAAGGGACCCCCTGATCTCCCAATCCTGCTCAGTTCAACCATTGTCCTCTTGCCTGGGTTCATCTGTTGACATGACAGGCACCTCTGGCAGAGGGACTCTGCTACCTTCCTGAACTTTTTACTGTACCAAGTCTGTTGAAATACCAGAATCATGGCATCCCTACCAATGTGTGATCCTTCATGTATTAATCTTGCCATTGTGCCAAGCAAGTGTCGGGGTAACACAGGCATACCAGTTGGGCCCAAAATTACACCATCCACACGTCTCGGTCTACACCCATCCTCCTTCCATTTCTCTCTTTCTTGCCAGGGAGCCGATTCCTGCCACTCTCTCACTTCATCCCACGTAGGCACTTCTTCAAACACCTGAAGCTGGCAGCTGGTTCCTGGCCCCCCTCGTTTTGGATTTACAATATACCGATCTTTGGCACACCATTGGGCCACTCGATCAGCATAATCGTTTCCCAGTGATACTCTGTCCATGCTCCTTTGATGAGCAGCACATTTTACCACTGCCAGTTCTTTGGGTAACTGGATGGCCTCTAAAAGGTCATGAACAACCTTTGCATTCCGAATGGGAGTACCTGAGGAAGTCATGAATTCCCTTTGTAGCCATAATTGGCCAAAGTCATGCACAACTCCATAACAGTACTGACTGTCAGTATACACTGTTATGCGTAAGTCCTTCCCAATTTTGCAAGCCTTTATCATGGCTATCAATTCGGCTACTTGTGCAGACTTGATGTTATATAGGTAACCTGCTTCTTCAATTTTGGTGAAAGACACTACTGCATAAGCAGCACTCAAGCCTCCTAGTTCATGTCTTAGACAGGAACCATCCACAAATAGTTCTTTATCATGCTCAGGCAATGGTACTTCTTTTATGTCTGGGCGTGGCTTAGTACTGAACTCTGTCAGGTCAATACAATCATGTTCATCATCATCCCCACCTTCTATTTCCAAGGGGTCGGGGAGTAAGGTGGCAGGGTTCAGAATACCGCACCTAACAATGCTTACATTTGCTGCACCCACAAGAATCCTCTCGTATTTAGTCAGCCGACTAGGGGTGAGATACTGTGTTTTAGTTCTGGTCAATAGAATTACCACTCCATGTGAAACATACACGGTCACAGGATGTCCCATGACAATGGACTCACACTGTTCCAAACTTGCACAGGTAGCAGCTACTGCTTTCAGACAGCCTGGTAACCCAGCAGCTACTGGGTCCAAAGTGGCAGAGAAATAAGCCACAGGCCTTCTGGTCGTGCCATGTAAGCATGGGCGTAAAATCCGCTCCGCTCGCGGATTTTTCGGATTTTCGGCAAATCCGCAATCCGCGAACGCTCGCGAATTTGTCGAAAATCCGTGAATCCGCTCGCGGCGGATTTTTTGCTTGGTTGCGGCGCGCGGCGTGGTGCACGGCGTTCACTTTCCGTCATTTTAGCGTTTGCCGAGTTGTTTTTCTTTGCGAGTGACGCGCCATTTTAGATCTTGCTGCGTGTTCCCGCGGGAGTTTGTCGCCCGCGAATACGTACTCGCGGCTTGCCACCTTGCACAGCACACCTCGCGAGAGTTCGCAATTGCGAACATGTAGTTGCGGCGGAAAGGAACAATCTCGCACTTGCGAAATAGAGATTTTGCAATTTCGCACAAGAAAATCACCAGCAAACAGGATAAACCTTCAGAAAATTATGATTTTTATCAGAATCACTCCTCAGGTTGACATTTGCATGGCCTTTTTTTTTGCAAGGAGTCCATTTTGGGGGGGGGGGGAGGAAGGAAGTGCCCCACAGTCTCCAACTTCCTGTTCCTGTCCAGCAGGCTCCTCCCAGTGCTTTGTCCATCTCCTGGTCACTTTCATTTGGATCTGGAGCTGGAAGGATTACTTTTTGTGGGTGCTGCTGGATATTTGGATTTGAGGCCTTTTTGACTGTCTTTGGATCACTTTTGGATTAGAAATCAACTTTCACAAGTAAGTTTGTTTGGGGCATTACAGTTGCTGCAAGTACAATTTTGGAACTTTTTCAGAAAATTAAATAAATTATATTGTGGGTAGCCACAGTATCCAGTAGGACCAGGGTTGGTTATGGGTGCATGATACAACTGTTTTGTTGAATTTAAACACCATTGAGGCCATGGATGGGCTGGGATTGTGCAGATTTTATTGTTTTTTGTCGTTTTTTTGGGCCTGCTGGTGTGGCCCTTTGCCCAGGGGTGGTGAGTGTTGCATGGGCCTAGTCTTTCTGTGGGGTGTCTTCTTGAATTTAAACATAATTGAGGCCATGGATGGGCTGGGATTGTGCTTATTTTATTGTTTTTTGTCGTTTTTGGGGGGCTGCTGGTGTGGCCTTTTGCTTGCCCAGGGGTGGTGGTGGTGCATGGACTGAGTGTGCCTGTGGTGTTGTCTCACTCTCTTTGATGTAAACATCATGGATGGCATTGGATTGTGGTGATTTCTGGCTGTTTTTCTGTTTTTTGGGGGTGTACTGTTGATGTGGTCTGGCCATGTGGGTGGTGGTGGTGGCCATCTTGAGTGCTGGCTGGTACAGGCAACATGTGCTTGGGGTGTAAGGGGGCCATTTTGAGGAGAGGCAGTGTCTGAGGCCTGCACTTATTTTGCCTACTTTTCATCCCTTATGCCCAGGGGTAGTGAGTGTTGCATGGGCCTAGTGTTTCTGAGGGGTGTCTTCTTGAATTTAAACACCATTGAGGCCATGGATGGGCTGGGATTGTGCAGATTTTATTGTTTTTTGTCGTTTTTTTGGGCCTGCTGGTGTGGCCCTTTGCCCAGGGGTGGTGAGTGTTGCATGGGCCTAGTCTTTCTGTGGGGTGTCTTCTTGAATTTAAACACCATTGAGGCCATGGATGGGCTGGGATTGTGCAGATTTTATTGTTTTTTGTCGTTTTTTTGGGCCTGCTGGTGTGGCCCTTTGCCCAGGGGTGGTGAGTGTTGCATGGGCCTAGTCTTTCTGTGGGGTGTCTTCTTGAATTTAAACATAATTGAGGCCATGGATGGGCTGGGATTGTGCTTATTTTATTGTTTTTTGTCGTTTTTGGGGGGCTGCTGGTGTGGCCTTTTGCTTGCCCAGGGGTGGTGGTGGTGCATGGACTGAGTGTGCCTGTGGTGTTGTCTCACTCTCTTTGATGTAAACATCATGGATGGCATTGGATTGTGGTGATTTCTGGCTGTTTTTCTGTTTTTTGGGGGTGTACTGTTGATGTGGACTGGCCATGTGGGTGGTGGTGGTGGCCATCTTGAGTGCTGGCTGGTACAGGCAACATGTGCTTGGGGTGTAAGGGGGCCATTTTGAGGAGAGGCAGTGTCTGAGGCCTGCACTTATTTTGCCTACTTTTCATCCCTTATGCCCAGGGGTAGTGAGTGTTGCATGGGCCTAGTGTTTCTGAGGGGTGTCTTCTTGAATTTAAACACCATTGAGGCCATGGATGGGCTGGGATTGTGCAGATTTTATTGTTTTTTGTCGTTTTTTTGGGCCTGCTGGTGTGGCCCTTTGCCCAGGGGTGGTGAGTGTTGCATGGGCCTAGTCTTTCTGTGGGGTGTCTTCTTGAATTTAAACACCATTGAGGCCATGGATGGGCTGGGATTGTGCAGATTTTATTGTTTTTTGTCGTTTTTTTGGGCCTGCTGGTGTGGCCCTTTGCCCAGGGGTGGTGAGTGTTGCATGGGCCTAGTCTTTCTGTGGGGTGTCTTCTTGAATTTAAACACCATTGAGGCCATGGATGGGCTGGGATTGTGCAGATTTTATTGTTTTTTGTCGTTTTTTTGGGCCTGCTGGTGTGGCCCTTTGCCCAGGGGTGGTGAGTGTTGCATGGGCCTAGTCTTTCTGTGGGGTGTCTTCTTGAATTTAAACATAATTGAGGCCATGGATGGGCTGGGATTGTGCTTATTTTATTGTTTTTTGTCGTTTTTGGGGGGCTGCTGGTGTGGCCTTTTGCTTGCCCAGGGGTGGTGGTGGTGCATGGACTGAGTGTGCCTGTGGTGTTGTCTCACTCTTTTTGATGTAAACATCATGGATGGCATTGGATTGTGGTGATTTCTGGCAGTTTTTCTGTTTTTTGGGGGTGTACTGTTGATGTGGACTGGCCATGTGGGTGGTGTTGGTGGCCATCTTGAGTGCTGGCTGGTACAGGCAACATGTGCTTGGGGTGTAAGGGGGCCATTTTGAGGAGAGGCAGTGTCTGAGGCCTGCACTTATTTTGCCTACTTTTCATCCCTTATGCCCAGGGGTAGTGAGTGTTGCATGGGCCTAGTGTTTCTGAGGGGTGTCTTCTTGAATTTAAACACCATTGAGGTCATGGATGGACTGGGAATGTGCAGATTTTATTGGTTTTTGTCGTTTTTTTGGGCCTGCTGGTGTGGCCCTTTGCCCAGGGGTGGTGAGTGTTGCATGGGCCTAGTCTTTCTGTGGGGTGTCTTCTTGAATTTAAACACCATTGAGGCCATGGATGGGCTGGGATTGTGCAGATTTTATTGTTTTTTGTCGTTTTTTTGGGCCTGCTGGTGTGGCCCTTTGCCCAGGGGTGGTGAGTGTTGCATGGGCCTAGTCTTTCTGTGGGGTGTCTTCTTGAATTTAAACATAATTGAGGCCATGGATGGGCTGGGATTGTGCTTATTTTATTGTTTTTTGTCGTTTTTGGGGGGCTGCTGGTGTGGCCTTTTGCTTGCCCAGGGGTGGTGGTGGTGCATGGACTGAGTGTGCCTGTGGTGTTGTCTCACTCTCTTTGATGTAAACATCATGGATGGCATTGGATTGTGGTGATTTCTGGCTGTTTTTCTGTTTTTTGGGGGTGTACTGTTGATGTGGACTGGCCATGTGGGTGGTGGTGGTGGCCATCTTGAGTGCTGGCTGGTACAGGCAACATGTGCTTGGGGTGTAAGGGGGCCATTTTGAGGAGAGGCAGTGTCTGAGGCCTGCACTTATTTTGCCTACTTTTCATCCCTTATGCCCAGGGGTAGTGAGTGTTGCATACTTGCATGTCCCTAGTCTTTCTGTGGGGTGTCTTCAATGTAAACATCATGGATGGCATGGGATTGTGCTCATTTTTCTGTGTTTTGTCGATTTTTTGGGGTGTATAACTGAACTGATGTTCCTCTGTCTTCCATTGCTTTTAGGTGCACAAGAAGACTCAATAGAACCACCAGTGCCAGGAAGAAGTCCTGCAGCGGTGTGTGCAGCATAACGTCACGCGACGTCACGTCTGGACACAGAACCCTCTGCAACTCGTGCAACTGCTGCCTGCTGACCTGCTCTGAAGAAGATGGCCCCAAAAAAAGTAACCCGTAGCTCCTCTAGCAAGAAAGGTGCCAGTAAGGAGCAGAAGAAGCAAGTTACCAAGGACACTGGTGTGCCGCCCGCCCCTTTTTTTGTGAGTAAAAAAAAAAGTATGCCTGCAGCAGCTGCAGCGGGATCTGCTGGGGACCAAGCTGGCAGCAGCACCCCCGCTCCATTGGGCTCAGTGCCACCACCACCACCACGCCAACTTAAGTCCAAGCCCTTGAGTGCTGCAGAGGCAGCCAGTATACTTCTTCAATCACCATCGACCAGTGATGTTGGCTCATCGCAAGAAAGCAGCAGCAATGTCCCTCAATCAACACAGGTTGTTGTAGCTCATCTGACGAGTGTTGAACAACCACAGCGGCAACAACAATCACATGTGCAAGTACAAGCCCAAGTACATGTGGAAGGAGAGGCAGCGCAAGGAGATGCGCATGCAGAGGTGCATGGAGGGTCACAACAAGTGCCCACAATAGTTGTTCCTCCCGAAGTAGGGGCACATCAGGAAATCGACAATCAAGGCGAGGTATCATTTGAGGAAGCCACTCCTCCTGATGATCCTTCATTGTCTTCCACAACCCTAGCAAGGAAGAGATCAAGGGTGGTGTCTACATCCTCTTCAAGCACACCTCCTTCTGATGATACGGATCAAACTTGGGAACCAGCACCACAGCCGTCTGAGAGTGAGGCACACCATGATCCAACAAAGGTACTTAAGCGTAAAAGGAAGCTCGTCCAAAGTCTCAGACTTATGGAGTGTGATGAGGCTCAACAAGAAGTGGCGGATACTGCTGCTGATGAAGACTCTGCCAACGACGACCCAGTCATCATAAAGGTCACTGCAGCCCCAGCGGGCATGCAGCAAACAGACATTTTGACCCTAGCCCGAAGAGCTGCTGCGCGTGATGATGATGATGTTGTCGATGAGGAGGCAGTGGAAACACCACAATCATTGGAGTTAAGTAGTACACCAACTCGTCCCGCTTCCATATTTCTTTCTGGCAAGAAGAGACCTGCGTCAACCTCGACCTTAATTAGTGGCGGTGAAAGTGGAAAACGTACAAAAGTTGGCCAATCCAGATCCTCCACTTCATCTGGCATTAGCTTCATGACCACCACCACCACCAGTATCGCCGCCTCCTCCAGGTCCCACAGACACTTCAAGTCCCCAGTTTGGGACTTCTTTACTGTTTGTCCCAAAAATCCAAGGTTTGCCATTTGTACCCTTTTTAAGCTTGCAGTTAGTCGTGGTAAGCCAGGTAGCAACTATGGTACCGGCGGCCAGAGTGGTCATCTTGACAGAAAGCACGGTGTCCAATGGTTTGCGCACCTAGCTGCGATCAAGAAAGGCCAAAATCAAGGAAACGTTGATGTTTCATCTGATGTTGACGAGCAGGAAGAAGACGTGTCAAACACTTCCCTTACACCCAGTACCCCTCTCAGCAGCACACCCAATGTGAGGCACACTAAGAGTGTTGGAGCGAGTGAGACACCAACGCACAAAAGTTCACCAGCGAGCAAAATTGGGTCAACGAAGTCATTATCAGCCCGTAAATGCTTGGTCCAGGCCAACATTAGAACAATGCTTACTTCAGACGTGCCATATGAACGCAACCACCCACTGACGCGTCTGTATAACACTAAGCTGGCTAAAATGCTAGCTGTGGACCTTCTACCTTTTTCTTTTGTAGAAGCGGTAGGTTTTCTTGAATTAGTTGCAACGCTCTGCCCTAAATGGAAGGTTCCGAGCCGGTTCTATTTTGCCAGAGTTGCGGTTCCAGCACTACATGAAGATGTGCTGCAGGCGATTGGGGCAGCTTTGCAGAAGAGTGCTGTTCACACAATACATCTGACAACAGACATGTGGACCAGTGGCCCAGGCGATGATTACATGTGCATCACTGCACACTGGGTCTCTTTTTCAGGTGTTATAGCAAAGCTAAACGCAGGTGTTGACCCGGACCAAGTTTTCAAAGCTGCTCGGAAACATGCAACACTAGCCATGTTTGCCTTGGAGAAAAGTCACACAGCAGAAAACCTTTTGGAAGAGTTTGACAAAAAGGTGTTGTCAATGCTATCCCCCCTAAAACGCAAGATTGGTTATGTTTCCACGGATAATGGCGCCAATGTAGTTAAGGCCATGTCACAGGGTCACCATGTTAGAGTGCCGTGTTTGGCGCACTGTATCAACCTGGTAGTTCAAAAATTCTTGAGTGATAAAGAGAGTCCAGCGTTCGAGGTAATGGCCACCTGCCGCAAAATGTGCAACCATTTCAGCCATTCTTTTAAGGCCCGGAAGCATCTGCGGAGACTGCTACTTCAACGTGGAATGCCAGTGAAAGCACTCATCCAGGAGGTGGCAACACGTTGGAACTCAACCTTCTACATGCTTGAGCGTCTGCATGAGCAGTATACGGTACTCGATCACTATTTCTTGACAGAGGCTACATCTCAGAAGGAGGACCTGCGGATGAGTAAGGCGCAATGGGCCATAGTTAAAAGCCTGACAGACATGCTTCGTCCTTTTGAGTTCTTCACGCGTGCAGTCAGCCAGGAGGACTGTAATTTGGGAAAAGCTATCCCATTGTTGTGCATACTGGAGCACCAACTGATGGCGGTTTCTTCTGAGTTTGAAAAAGATGAAAAAAAAAAAAACCATTTCATTTTGTCTGAGAAATTATTACATCGCCTACGTGGTGATGAACATCTTAAAAACATCAACTCAGATCAGCATTACATTTGTGCTACTATTCTGGATCCACGCTACAAAAAGGCGCTGGCAGACAACGCATTCTTTCCTTTCGCTGATGCAGATGTTCAAAAGTACAAACATTGGTTAGCCTGGTCAGCCAAGAGGTTTGAAAAAGAACGGCAGGTTATTGAAGGAGAAGCCAGTACATCAGCATCAGCATCAGCAGGCCATCCGCAGTCACAAGAATCCACTTCTGCACCTGTGGCTGGGGCACAAGTGACCTCTCAGCCGTTAAAGACACCGGCAACTGGATCATCTGCACCACACACAATGACAACACTAACAGTGGCTGGGGAGGAGGATTGGCTAAGTTTGATGGGGTATGGTTCTCTAAAAAATGTCACAGGCACAGCAAAAAGTAAGCAAAGTGGAGGAACAGTTGATGACCTTGAGTCGATGGTGCAGGACTATCTGAATGACTCAACAGTGGTCTTTCTTAATGAGGAGCCATTGCAGTATTGGCATGGCAAAAAACAATTGTGGCCACAGCTCTACAACCTGGCTATAAACTATTTGTCTTGCCCACTCGCAAGTGTGTCTTCTGAACGTGTTTTCAGTGCTGCTGGTGGCATTGTAACTGCCAAACGGAGCCGCCTATCGCCCAAAAATGTGGAGCGGCTGACAATGATCAAGATGAATCAGCACCTCATACCACCAGATTACAAAGTGCGAGAAAGCACGCCACATGAAGACGATGAGGACAGCAACGTAGATTAGGGGATTTTTTCTCTGTTCGGTGCCACTGACCTCATCCAGCCTGAATTCGCAGAGTATGATGACGAAATCTTGTTCTTATTCCCTGACACCGAGCCCTGAAAATGAGACAATCAATCAAGAACTTTCTTTTTCGTCCTTATTCACTTTTATTCCTGTGTGCTTTGTGTCTCTCTTTCTTTGTTTTGCACAGTTAATTTAATTCAAACTTTAATCACCTAATCCCAAAAACAAGACCATCATCAGAACTGTCTTCACTTGTTTGCTTATTGATTTGAAGGTGCCGCAGTCTACATTCCTCAGGTTCACAAGTTCTGAAGAACATGCTCCTCTATCCTCCTCCTCCAGACTGCGATTTCCCTCCAAGCAGAGTGCTGGATTACGCACAATGAAGAAAGACTCAGCACTTGTGGGGGTGTTGTACTTCTTTGCGGGTGAGTTGACGGTTTTGGGCCCATTGCTGTGAAGCTCTAATAATGGACAAAAGTGTTTTGGACCAAATATGAGGTGGAAATTTCTTGCCGTTTTTGCTGACTTGCTTGCCTTTGAGGTGCTCTTTGGCGGGGTTCCGGGGGTTTGTGTGTAATTTTTGGTGTCTGTCGAAGCACTGCTGCGACAGTCTAATCTTGATTGCATTTGCTTTTCAGGAAATCCGTGGTGGAAAACAGGAGTTATGATGATTGATGATGACCTAGCTGCACAGCGCGTTACTTTGGACCGAAGGCCGAGAGATATTGTAAGTATGAGATTTAGCTTTTTCGCTGTTTGGAGGTGTTGTCGGGTGTTTTTTTGCGGGTGGGTTGGCGCCGGCGGGTCTTGCCTGGGGCATTCCTGGGAAGGTCTAATACCGGATACAAGTGTTTTGGACAAAATCCATAAGGAACAGCCTTTTTTTTGCCATTTCTTCAGACATCTTGCTCAATGTAGCCTTTTGGGGGGCTTCCTGCTGTTCGTGGGTGGGTTGCGGCCGGGGTCTCTGTCGAAGCACTGCTGCGACAGTCTAATCTTGATTGCATTTGCTTTTCAGGAAATCCGTGGTGGAAAACAGGAGTTATGATGATTGATGATGATGACGACCTAGCTGCACAGCGCCGCGTTTGGACCGAAGGCCGAGAGACATTGTAAGTATGAGATTTAGCTTTTTCGCTGTTTGGTGGTGTTGTGTCGCGTGTTTTTTTGCGGGTGGGTTGGCGCCGGCGGGTCTTGCCTGGGGCATTCCTGGGAAGGTCTAATACCGGATACAAGTGTTTTGGACAAAATCCATAAGGAACAGCCTTTTTTTTGCCATTTCTTCAGACATCTTGCTCAATGTAGCGTTTTGGGGGGCTTCCTGCTGTTCGTGGGTGGGTTGCGGCCGGGGTCTCTGTCGAAGCACTGCTGCGACAGTCTAATCTTGATTGCATTTGCTTTTCAGGAAATCCGTGGTGGAAAACAGGAGTTATGATGATTGATGATGATGATGACGACCTAGCTGCACAGCGCCGCGTTTGGACCGAAGGCCGAGAGACATTGTAAGTATGAGATTTAGCTTTTTCGCTGTTTGGTGGTGTTGTGTCGGGTGTTTTTTTGCGGGTGGGTTGGCGGGTCTTGCCTGGGGCATTCCTGGGAAGGTCTAATACCGGCTAGAAGTTAGTTGGACAAAATCCATAAGGAAACACCAGTTTTGGCACTTTTTGTAAGTTAGGGTTCGTTAGGGTTAGCCCCAGCAGCAGGATTGCATGTGTTTAGGGGGGTTCTATTGCAACGCGGTTCTGTTGTTGTAGAGCACTGTTGGAGCGATGCTGGCTATGGATACTTTTGCTTGCAGGCAAGTGGTTTGAATACAATCCACGGTCTGTATTTGGGTCTACTGTTACTTTCAAAGTACGTTTTGTAACCATTTTTCTGCTAGGCATCGTTTTTGGAGATATGATTGGGTTCTTCTACATTTTTGCGACTGGCTTTAGTAAGGGTCTTGGTGGGAGCATTGCTGGGAAGGTCAAATTTTGTTCTAAAACACAGTAGTACACCCACCTTGAGGGGAAAGATCCGCTATAATATTTTGGCCATACTTATTGATCCTTAAAAAGGTGACTCAGACAGAGCCCGCAATTTCAAAAATATTGTACTGTCTATTAGGGAAATCAAAGTGTGACTTTTTGAACCACACAGCGTACATACCTTTTATTTATTTATCAGTGGTATTGTAATAGCACTTCCTGTTTTCCGTTCAATAATTACAGGCCGGGTTTCAGTCAACATCCGCCAGGCAGGCAGTGGACAGGGTGTCTCTTCTGTCAGTGGTCACCACCACATTGATGGACGAAGCGTCAGCTGGAATGGAGGAGTGCCGCCAATAAGAGGAATTGTTTGCTGCATGCAACTTACTTACCAATTTCAACAGGACAACTCCAACAACATACGCAATACAGATACAGTATCCATTGTTGTCTTTTATTCTATGAGTGTGACTGCATGTGCTTACCTTTACTTTGTAACCAAAGATTGTCTGTAAACTCTGTATCTTCAATTATTGTTTGTCCATGCTCTGCTTTTTTTTTCTTCTCTCAACAAAACCTACCCAAAAAGAAACCCCCATTCCCATCCATTTTACAAACCCTAACCCTCTTCCCCCGGGCTGTGTTGTTTTGCTTGATGTCTGACTAAAATGACATCAATAATTCCACACACTTGCTGGGGAGGATAAGGTGATAGCAGCAACAGGCTGGTGAAGGAATACGAGGATATCTTCTAGACTTACTCAGCTTCAGTACTATATCTTCTAGTAGTAGTAGCCAATGTTAAATAAATTCAACGCAAGTACTAGTTATACTTGCAATACTTTACCATTTGTTAGGCTACATTATGGCACTGTTCTAGTGTACTGTCACCTGCTATTTTCTCGATCGTACCGTAACCGTTGTAATGCTACAGTAAGGAGTACAAACAAGGTTTCGTTTTCTTTTTTTCCATAGGCATGCAACTGCCACTGTGTCACACCACTAGTAACACCGCAATGAGGAAATGTCACCCGCCCAGGAATGACAACGTTAATCCCCATTTCACCTGGAGCCAGCCCTGGGCCTAGCCCTAATTTCTAACACAAATTACAGGTAAGATAAGCGTTTGGTGGGAGGTAGTATAATGGAGTATTATTTCGGAGTAGACAAGAGTTTGACGGTTGTACTACTAAAGTCCTACGACTGTTCAGGAAAACAAAGTTACTGTTACACCCCCGCCCCCCACCCACCAGACTGAAAAGCAGTAAAAAACAGGTATGGTCAGATAAAGTAGTTGAAAAATATATTTATTTATCCCTAACAAAATAATCTCCCTCACCCACCCTAACCCCAACGATTGTCTCTGAAACGTCCCAAAACGATCCCAACTCCCAAATCCCACCCCCCAAAAGTCTATAAAAAAAGGGCAAGGGACACTCCACTACTGGAGGGTGCTGGTGCTGGTGCATGATGCGGCATGGGCATCATACTCCTTGCGGAGGGTGGCAAGCTCGGAGCGGAGGCCCTTAACCAAGGTCTTATACCTCAGGACCTCCTGCTCCAGGTTGGACATGCGGACTCGTAGGCGGTGTTGGCGTTCCTTGCAGCTCCTGTGGGGGGCAGCTGGTGTTTCGGGTGCTTGGCGGTGGCGGTCGGCTTTCTTAGCCCGGCTCGGTCCCGCTGGTTTAGTCACGGAGGAGGATGCAGTGGTCACAGTCGAAGATGTTGCCCCGCTCGACTGCGTGTCCTCCTCCTCCTCCAGGGCCACCAGCCGCCGATACTCGGCGACTGTGGCCTCCAGCCTCCGTTGCCGGGCCAATCTAGCCTGCTCCCTCCTTGTTGTTGATTTGGAAGGAGCAACTATATGAAGAAAGAAAGACATAGTCTGTAACCAATGCTCCTTATTAATAACACAAAGTGATTGAGCCGAAAGTTGGGTCACAGAGTACAAGTAGCAAATTGAAAGCACAGTACATAACTATTGAGGACAGTATCTATGTAACCCTCCCACTTCTGCATCCTTGCTCTAACAGTAGTGGTAGTTTAATGAACTAATTCTACGACCACTATGGACTTCCATTACAGTCGACTATGACAGTACACCAGTCTTATTCTTCTTCTTCTCTCTTGTTTAGGGAAATGGGTACGTTATCTTATGCAAGCCGGCAGAATGACATGGACACAGCACAGTGAAGTTGCACCCGAGAAAAAAAGTTGCACACCATGATGATGGAGACAGACTTGCGTTACTGTACCGGTCCAGTACATGCAGGTGGTGAAGCTATTACTTTTCTATTACGGGTGGCACTGAGAATACTCTGTTACAAGGGCTACTGCTTAATTAATTTACCTTTCACCCTACAGTGCAAATGAGTACTAGAAAAGGAAACTGAAGAAGCTAACTAATTTGATTATCTATCACTTCACATGGGACGTATTTAATGACAGATGAGATGACTTTAGGTGCTTTGCTTAATATTGAGTGAACACAGTGATACACCCACACATGAATGACGTACTACAAGTAAACTAAAGTTATTAAGAGAGGTACGGAGTGTCCACCGTAATAACCAGATATATGCTGTGAATGCAAACGCAATACAAAGTACTGCTACTATTCATGGTAGTATTGGACACATTTACAATTTCTTTTCCTTGCCTTCCCTGCACTGGGACGGACGTGCGGGTGCGGTGGTACATGCTCTTCAAGGTAACACTTACTTCACCTGGCGACCATCTACTCTCTCTAGATACACATTTGCTATGTAAGAGTCAGAGAATACCATGCTCCAGGCATCCATTCATTCAAAGTATACGCACACATACAGTTTCTGTTTCACCCACCCAGGCTGCTGTCCTTCCACCCATCCTTGCTTCATCATTGACCCAGCCATGCACCATACCATATTCTTTCCTTCCCAGCCACCTCTGGGTCCAAGCAAACACATATCGTTCTTCTTTGCCAGCCATCATACAAGTTCGCGTCCCACTTACTTACACCCTTCTTTCGCTTTTCGTTCATCCCATCCATCACGTTCGTCTAAGAACTTATTGGGATTCTTCTCACCAAAAACTTCACAGCTAAGTCGAAGTACATTTCGAGGAGGCTACTACCTGGTTGATTTGTAATTGTAATACACCCGTGCAGAAAGCACACTATGCAGTCTTCAATCTCAATAAGTAAGGAATATATAGCTTACCTGTTTCCGCCACCACCGTTTGATCCCCCACAGGAACGGCCACCAGCTCTTCTACCGCCGCATCCTCCCCAGAGGCCTCCGAGTCCAAGTCCAACACATCAGCCACCTCCGCGCTGGCCCCGTCACCAGATGTTACACCTACAAAGTACATTTAAGAAAGTTAGAATACACCACTCACTACTATATAATATTTGGTCTAGGAGAAATGTTAAAAAAACAGAATACAATGTAATAATTTGTGACTGTCTACTCCATAGTAAAAATGTCCCATTTTCCAGGGAAGGCTGTTGTCTTGCTGCACTTTTATGCACAACTGATGAATGCTTGCTTTTGATTTTTAACACGCACCACTTTTTCTCCTAACAGACAGAAGCTTGACTCCTGAGTCCTAAGAACACGACCAGGATCAAGTTCAAAGTAGGTGAGAGTTCGGCTCGACCACAAGAAATGTGTCCAATTAATCGTCAGCACTAACCACTTTTCCGTTTACAGTTAAATAGTTTTATGACAAAGTAGATTTCAATAAATGTGTTTACTTTTAATAAAGCTTTTACACTTAAATAGACTCTGTGGTTTTTGTTCCTCTAGACTAGAGTGGATGAGCTAAAGGTTTTGGAATTTTTGCAAGCATGAGTGCCTCTGACACTTCTTGACTGTGCTGTGACTCCGTACTACTCTCTTGTCCTGCGTACGATAATCTAGAGATCATTGGGGATCTATAATCGGTGACTTCGGGAGCTGAATGACTCTGCCACACTATCTAGTCAGTAAGGAGACAGTGCATAGAGGTATTGCTGAATATAATGGGAGTCCAATGGAATTGCCAAATGTCCAATCTTAGTTAGCTACACAGACAGACTAATAAGAATAGTCTAGTAATACCACAGGGAGTCATATTCGAGGCAGGATAAGAATTTATATCCAGTCTACAAGAAGATCAAAGACGATTTAGAAAAAATCGAATGAGGAACGCTAGGAAAAAATAGGTACTGTTTAGTAAAATGTAAACTTACTGGGGCCAGCAAAGGAGCCCTCGCCTGCCCGATTCTGGCCTGCATCCTCAGCACCCTCCTCCTGTGTCCTCTTGCCCTTGGGGGGAGCTGATGTACAACATGAAAGAAAGAAAAACCATAAAACATGGATGAGATTTTTCAACCAAATCAAACATTTCAAAAGAACAATAACAACATATTTTGGAAAAATAGCAAATAGATAGACAACTATTCCACGGGATCTATCTCATGTGGTATACTACGTTATTCGTATTGCCTGATTTGCGGAACGTTGACTTAGAAAGTTCCTATGTAACTCAATAAACAGACTACTAAAGAGGTTTGCCTAGGCCTGGCACTGCAGGCAGTAGTGCACAACACGTGACAGACAAAGTCCATCCTGCTTGCAGATCAGTGAATACTCAAACTATCAATCCACCCGCCACCACCGCCACTATTTCTTCTGATAGCCATGTGACTGTCTAAAGGAAGGACACTGGACTTCAGTCTGTTGGGGCTGATTTATAAGTCCCTTGCGGAAGTTGCGGCTGATTTTCCTCCATTGTTGCGTGCCTTTTCTGACGCAGCGGCAGAACAAAAGACTCGCCATGGTGTTGGTGCGGCGTATATATTAAAAAAAAAAACACATATGGGCATATGGGCGATGCATCACGTTGTAAAGCCCTGCGCCATCAGGGGGCGTTCCGGCGCAAGGGAGGGCGTACCTGCGCAGGAACGAATCCTAAAAGTGGCTGAGGGAAATCTACAAGATGTCAATCAGTCATTTTTATGACAATGATGCATGACTCAAACCCTGCGCGCTTGAAGCCGACGTACGGCTTGATGCAGCATTGGGGAGATAGGGTACCCCAGAGCATTGCTGGAGCTGCGCCATCGTTGGCACGCAACTCCAGCAATGCGCTGCCTTTACGGCACAGATGCGTAAGGCTTCTGTGACGTTTTGGGCCAATGGGTGGTGGTGGCATGGCACACAATTACTGCCGCATCCCTGCTACTTTGCAGGGATGCGCCGGTAATTGAAAATATGACCCTTACTGTCTAGCATTACGCAGTTCTTTTCTTTACAGTACACTGATACATAATTTCTCAGGCCAATGAAATGCTTCTGAACACAACATACAAAACAAAGAAGCATAGTAGCAAGCAAGGCTACTGAGAAGGAGAGCAGTGCACCTGAAAATGAAATGCATAGAAGATTTTGAAATATAATTTACCTCAATGTAATCGGCAGCATTATTGCTCTTGGTAAAGAACAAAGATTTGCAAATAACAGAGCAGGATAAAACAGAGTAGTAAATGTACTACTACTACTACTCACCAAGCCCGGGGACCTCTACGCCGAGCGCGTCCAGCAAGTCCCGCTCCCGGTCCATGACATCGGTCCAGCGGTGGGTGGCCTGGTTATATGTGCGCCGGACCCCAGAGATCTTGTACATGGCCCGGCACACCTTCTCCCACCGCTGGCGGCGCTCCCGGATGCCATAGCCGGTCGCGATCTTGCCGCCTCCCAGGATCGTCTTGGGGAGGCGGCGCTGGACATGGAAGATCAGTGCCGCCACTTCCTCCGCGCTAAAGATCTCCCTCGGGACCACTTGCTCCCCCCTTAAACGCCCGCACGGGAGCCGGGCACGGGGTGCGGGACCCTTCCCCTTCTCAGGGTGCTTCCCGGCTCCCTTTACCATGGTCGGGCAGAAATAAACTTAAATGATAAAGAAGAAATAGAATAGTGAAGAAGAAAATAAAAGAGTTTAAAAAAGTAGTTTAAAAGTAACTAAAAGCTGCAGAAAACACAAAAATATAGAGCTAGAAAAATAGAGGGTTAGATAATAAGTAAAATTAGATCAAAAAAACTTCAAACAAGCAAAGGATGGCAGAGATTGAGAGAGGATAGAGAAAGCATGCCCAGAACCATAGCAATGAATGAGAAACAAGATGGCCGCGCCCGTTCACGACCGCGTGGGTAAGTTCGCGCGAGATTTTCCTTGCGAGTACGCGCGAACTTGTACTCGCGAGCAGCACACTTTGCGAGATTACACATAGCGGGCGGAAACGGAATTACGTCACGCCAACAAGATGGCCGCGCCCGTGTACGACCGATAGGGTAACTTGGCAAACGAATAGCTAGAAGCGCCTCGCGAACACGCGCAAGATCACGCGAATATACACGTCGCAACAAAAACAATTTTGTATTCGCACGTATTCGCGGCTTCCGAAATCGATCTCGCACGGATTCGCGCCCCAAATAACGCGCGAAATTGCAAAAAAAACGATTTTAGCTAAAATGAAAGCAATGAGCAGGTGCAAAAGTTCAAACTTAACATTAGTAACATTCAAGGTAGTGCTTCCTGATGGGCCCCTCCAGAGTTTGCAACAATTCTATGACCCTGCTATGACCCAAACAGCAGGCTCATAGAATAGCACCATAAAGGTCCTGTAAAAAAAAAAATTCACTGCAACAAAAAGCAAATTACAGATAAGGAAGGAAGCAGGTGCCAGCCAGACTGGAACTTTCAAAATTACTGACACATTAATGAAACACAAATTAATTGATGGCAGTTGAAGAAGGGCAGGTGTGCTAGCTTTTTTCAACCACCATAATCTACAGTAATAAATAAACCTAATAGGTGCCTGTGAGGATGTACTAGAGGGTGGCATGGGTGTCCCAGAGGGTGGCAGTGGTGAAACAGAGGGTGCTGTGAACCTGTGATGATAAACCAGACGTAGAAACAACATAGTCGCGGCCGTTGCAAGCCGAAAAGTAAGTTCGCAATTGCGAACTTGTCCCAAAATCGGCGCGAACACGCGCCAACACAAAAAACGGAAAAATCCGCAAGTCCGCTAGAGTTCGCGGATCTTCGCGGATTGCGAATCCGTAAATACGCAAGTTCGCGGATTGCCAATCCGCAAAATCCGCCCATGCTTAGTGCCATGTTCTTGAGTCAGGACTGACAATGCGCAATTATCGCGAGTGTCACAGAAAAGGGCAAACTCTTTGGAATAATCTGGCATTCCCAACGCAGGGGCTGTACACAGACAGTTTTTCAGTCTTGTGAAAGCCATTAGACTTTCATCGTCCCACTCTACAAAATCTGGCATTCCTCTCGTGGTCATTTTTATCAAGGGCCTGGCTAAGGCTGCAAATCCCAGAATCCACTGTCTGCAGTACCCTAATACCCCCAGGAACATTCTGACATCTTTTTGAGTACGGGGCAACTGCATCTTTTGAATTATTCTCACTCTTTCTGATGTGACTTTTCTGACACCCTTTTCTATCTGGTGTCCTAAATATTTTACTGATTTCGCACAGAACTGTAGTTTGTCAGGGGCCACTTTATGCCCTTTCTCACACAGATGATTTAGGAGGGCAATGGTGTCAACTACACAGTCCCTGTGACTTTTAGACGCCAGTAGAAGGTCGTCTATGTACTGTACTAACACAGAGTTCCCAGGTAAGATCAAAGTCTCTAGACATTTTTTCAAGATCTGATTAAAGATAGAGGGGCTCTCTGTATACCCTTGAGGGACCCGGTTCCAACAATACACGTGACCCTCGAAGGCAAATGAGAAAAGAAATTTGCTGTCAGGGTGCAGGGGTATCGAAAAGAATGCATGACATAAATCAATCACAGTGAACCATTCAGCATCCCAAGGAATCTGGTACAATATCACTGCAGGGTTCGGGACAATAGGGCAGCAAGGAACTACAATTTTGTTAACCTTTCTCAGGTCCTGCACTACCCTATACTTGCCACTAGGCTTTTTGATGCCCATAATCGGTGAGTTACATGGGCTGCTCATCACTTCCTGTATGATGTCTCCTTCTAATAATTTTTGTATTTCCAGAGTGACACCTGCTTTCACTTCAGCATTCATTCGGTAGGGCCTAGTGTTAGGATATACTGCATTGTCCTTGATGGCTATCTGTATGGGGTCCACATCTTTCATCAACCCCACATCTTTTCCAGTGAAATCCCACACCTCTGGCTTTACGGCTTCCTGGAGTTCTTGGGGCAAGTCCTGCAGGGTCAATCTTTTAATTTCTGAGTCAGGTCTAAGCAACAATAATTTATAAATGCCATCTTCATCTGGGGTCTGTATTTCAACACCTTTTGGTGTGCAAAAGATGGTACAGTTCATTTTGCACAGCAAATCACGACCCAGTAGATTCACTGGACTGGTGTCACAGACGACAAATCTATGCATCTGTTTAAAATTTCCAATTGAAATCTCCATTGGTTCGGTAACAGGAGTACTAATCAATTGATTAGATACACCCACTACTTGGATATTTTCTCCCGAGAGGGGTAGGTTTGGAACGTCCACTGTTCTTACAGTAGAACGGGTAGCGCCAGTGTCCAACAGAAAGGTGACATCATTTCCGTCCACCTTTCCTTCAATATATGGTCCAGACTGGTCTACCGGCAAGGAAGCGCCAAGTACGCACTCCTCGTCCTCCCCTCTCAGGCCCCGTCAGTCCTGATCATTACAAAGGAAGGTATCATTCAGCAGATACTGCGAAGTTGCTGTATTTCTGTTCTCCCCGCTTTCCCAAACCTCTATCTCTTCATCTTCTGCCTGTCTTCCCCTGTATACCTGCTTGGGTGCTCGAGGCACCTGAACTGTTTTTACCTGGAGTCTTTCTTGGTCTTTCTTTCTGCGTCTGTGGAGTTAAATCAGGAGTTTTTTCATTAACATCGACTAATTGAGGACACTCGTTTCGCCAGTGTCCAATTTCGCCGCACTGATGGCAGGGAAATTTCTTCATAGCCTCTTCCCTGCTAAATTTGGGCCGGGGCTTTCCTCCACCCCCTCCCCCAGGACCTTTGTTCTCAGCACTTTTAACCATGTTACTCAATTGTTTTTCCTGCTGTTCTGCGAGCTTCACCTGAGCCCACATCACCTTTTCCTTAAGGGCCTTTTTCTTCTCTGCCATCTCGTCCTCGCAGTACTTAGCGTACCGCAGGACCTCATCCATTTTCTTAGTATGCCAACAGATTTTATTATCTTTTATCCACTGACAAATTTCAGGTCTTAAACCATTTACAAACCTGTAAATAAAGTGCGTCATATCCTTCAGGTCGATGTTATCAATACCGCTGTATGTTTTAAATACCTGCAATAACCTCTCATAGAAGGAGTGCACTGTCTCGTCCCTTTCCTGTGTTGTCCTATCTATTTTTGTCCAATCAGTTTCCTTTGCGGGCACCTTTTCTTTCAAATGCTGAATTACCTGCTCATATTTTCGCATGACATCCTTTGATGGCTCTCCAGTTTCCTTGTTTCTGGGGTACTCCTCACTCGGCCAGTCTATGTTTATTTTACACTGGGTCCATAAATCTACTGGAACCACAATGTCGAAAAACCCATCCAGGTCTTTCCACAGACATTTTTGTACCTTCACGAACCTTTCCACCTGCCTGTACCAGTCAACTGGTTTCTCTCGTAATTTTGGAAAATCGTTCGTGAAGGACACAATATCCTGCCTAGACCAGGGGACATGCACATATTTCCCTCCTGGAACTTCGCGCATGGGGCATAACTGCTCAGGTTTTTCTACCTCTCTTAAAGCAAACTCGGGAGTCACTTGTCGGGAGCGAACCTCTTCTCTCTTTTTCGCCCACCTGCTTCTCCATCTTTCCACATCTCCCCATTTCTGCAGTACCCCCATTAATTCTTTAATCTGCAACTTCTTCCCTGCTACATTCAGGTGTTCTATATCTTTGTCTGAGAAGTCTGCTCTGTACGGTTTCTGTAAGGGCTTGGATTTTGAGATATCTACCCCCATACTAACTGCTGTTTCGGTCAGTTTTTCGTGGAGCACTCTGGTGTTCCTTGTAAAGCTTTTACATATGAACGACAATTCTTCTTCAGAGTAGGTATTCAATTGATCCAACCCCACATTTCCTGCCATTAATTCTTCTATTTCGACCCTCAGCTTGTAGAGGTCTAAAGGTTTTGTTTGCGGAGTCTGCTTCTCTAATTCACGACTCCAACTCTCAATTTCATCCGGAGTTACCAGAGAGACATTCCTAGTACCTGTTGCTGTCTCTAATTTAATTTCTTTTGTATTAAAAGGGTTATGCCTCTGCTGTATTCCCTTTCCAGTCTGTTTGTTTGGTAATTCCAAGAACGCAACTTCAGACTCGCACTCACTGGACTGATCATCTATGATGATCGGTTCCTGTCTCGGGGTTGCCATGACTGGGGTCATAACTGGAGTAATCGGATTTCCCTGACCATTTCCGTATAACGGGACCACCGGTCCAATAGTTACTGGAATAGTCAATGCCTCAGGACTGGTATTTAACTGGGAGATTTTCTGAATTATTTCTGTCCTTTGTCTAGCTAGAGCCTCTTGCTCCTTTTCCACTAGTACCCTTCTTAAAGTTGTGTCATGTAATATCTGTGGGGTCAATGGAGGAGTAAAACTCGGGGCAGTAGGATGCGTTTCCCTTGGTCCTCCCCCATAATTAGGTTTCGGGAATAAAGTTCCAGTATTAAAGGACCTGCGCTCTTCCCCATATGGAGGTTGAACAAAAGGCAGTCCTGAATTCGATGGTTTCTCTTCGCTTTCATACAAGGGTCTGGGAAAAAAGATTTTCGTACGTGAATATTTTTCTTCCTGGCTCGCGGGCACTTTGGGATATATATCCCTTGTTTCCGCCGGTTCGGGTTTTTCAGGATAGGGCAATACTTGACCACCCCCTCCCAGTCCCAGGGACCTGTCTTCTTCCTTTAGGAAGTGGCGTCGGGGAACATCTCCTACACTGGAAGGTCGGGTTCCCTCATTGTAAGGTGGCGGACTTCTGGTACAGATGTCATCTATTAGTTCATCATCTGAATCCCCCAGGGCCCCCCAATGCTTACATTTTTCAGTATTTTTCTCACCCGCTCCAATGTTATGACATGCCGGCATCATGGGAAACAGACCCTCAACAATCATGCTCTGCCTCCACTGTTTCATCCTTTTATCCCTGGATTCCTGTTTCTGCCTGGGGTACCACTTGGTCAAACCCTTGTCCATTCGGGGTCTTTCTCTTTCAAAAGCCTCAATCTCCCATTCCTCTAATGCCTCATACTGCGTTAGTCTCGGTCTGGGATGCAGTTCATTCATTCGGGTTCTTAAATTAAATAAGATCCTACCATTGAAAGTACCATCTAACGGAAACGCCAATACTCCGTCATCTTTTGTGTACTTCACCCAATTCTCCAGCCACACACAGGTATTGTACCCTCGGTCAAACATCATGAATGAGGCGGGAGTATTGGGTGCTGGGACAAGAACACCCTCCCTAGATTTAATCGGTTTGTCCGTTTTAAAATAATTTTTCACCTTACTTACAAGGGACATTTTTCTCTTGGTTCCGTACATAATATCGTATCTATTAGTCTTCCACTGATCCCTTTCAAACCCTAGGTGCCTTGGATCAGGTCGAGTTCCTGTAGTCTGCGAGTGCCACATACGACTTCTGCGCTAACTTTGTTTACAAACTACCTCCAATCAGAACGCGCTTCAGAAATTCGTGCAACCAATGGGTGCGCGACACTAAATAAGCTCCTCCAATGGGTGCGCGGCCCCTTCGTGGGACAGTTCCCACGCTCCGGCGCTCACCCCTCCTTTACAATTCCAGCTCCGCTACCCGCCCGCTGCTTCTACCAATCCCAGCGTGGCACAGAGTGACGTCAGAGGCGCTTCGCGACTGACTCCCTCCCTTCACAAGGTAACGGAAACTTTCTTTCTTTTAAAGTGCTCAGTGCTTGGTTAATTTACAACAAATACACATTCGCCACAGTGCTCAAGTGTCTAGACAGAGAAAGAATTGTTTTACTGCAAGTAAACTACTTCCATTTACTTTTCACTCGCTGCGGGCAGATCTCTTCCGCCTACCCTTCACTCTAGCATCGGTGAACCTGTTATTCCCCTAAACTCATCCACTTCTTTCCGGGATATATTCCGAGTTTAAGGTTTCTCAGCGGACCCCTCTGCTTTCACGCTAGCTCCGAGGAACCTGCTACTCTTCCGATGTGACCCTTACTAGGTTACGCCACTATGGGAATTTTGCCAATGAACCCCGTTACTGTCATTTATTCACACATGTATTCAGAAAACCCTAGTTAGTGCTTCCCGGTTATCCTAACCTGCACCTAACTTTCCTCGAACCTGTGACCTCAGGACAATGGATTCTATTCACCACTTGCCCTTTCAATTCCCCGGGGAGTTCGGACAACATACAACTAAACGATTGACAATTGCATGGATTAGTACATATAACAATATAAGAACAAGAATAATGGCAATACAGTAATTCATGAATTTCAGCAGCGTATTCACAAGAGAGTGATCAGTTCCCTCAGAACAGCCGCTCTTATAGCAGCATTAATATAATAGCAGCTTCCGACTTTAACTAGTCCAACTACTCCCTGCCTTACTCTCAACTAGTCCCTCACCATCCTCTAGCTACCAGAAAACTGATAGAGCGCGCGAGGCCACCCGACCAATAGTTTTCGCCGTTTCCGGCTTCAGGGCCCATATACTTTTCAAATCACCATATACATCGATCAGGTGACTTCACGAGCTCTACCAAGTTGGTGTGTGTGTGTTCCCTGCTACCAATTTTCGGTGCACCCGACTTACCATCCACCGATGCGGGTGCCTAATGACCACAATGAATCAGGGAGCTAGCTGTAAAGAAAAGGCAGCAAATACAAACCCAACCAATAACATTCAAATACTGTTTAAATGACCACGGACAACTGGAAGTTTTAAAATGTTTATCTAAAGTTCATTACTTTCTTGCATGAGGTACAATAAAACAAGGCAATCAATAACCAAGATAACGTAAATTATATATGCATAAAGAAATAATGACAGAGTAATCATCAAGGTACTAATAAAATGTAACGAGAAAAGATACTATGCAAGTCAGTATTATCTAAACAGGGATAGCCTAAGTGTGAGTGACTATAGGAGAGCTTATAATGAATAACACGCTTCACTTAAGGTGAAGGGGCCTTTGAACAATCTAGGCAACGAAGTTCTAGACCATATCAGGAAATGACACACTGCTATGCAAAATATAATTTCTAACAAATGAGAAGACATAGGAATAAACTTAGGGAAAATATAAATGACTTTCAATAGTTGCAGAAAGGCATGGAAAATATCACATGTGCAATGTTGAACTTTATTAAAGCAAAAGTTAGAAATTCAGAAGGTGCAAGAATTTCAAGAGGTTCAGAGCAATATTTACCTAGAAAGGTGTGGAAACCAAACCCTGGCCACGGGTCAGTTAAGGACAGGAAACCCTCAAGGAAGGATACCCCTCAAGGACAGCAGGTGCAGAATGGACACCCAGGACAGGACAGGATACCCTCGGAATAGGAATCAGGACAGGACCCTCAGGACAGGACAGCAAACCCTCAGGACAGGACCCTCTTCAGGACAGGACCGGAACCCACAGTTCGGAAGCAACGCCTGCGCTCCACCCGTTCTGCAGCTATCGATCAAGACCCCGATTGGGTCAGCGAACTCCCAGCTAAGTGCCTTGCCAGCACTTTAAGGTTCAGTAGAACCTCAGTCTATGGTCAAATTCGGACAGAGTGCTTCGCAGCGCTCTGTATCTTTAGTCACCTATTGAGTGCGTTGGGTCAGTGACAGGTCAGCTAAACCAGACAAGTCGGACGGTTCACTAGGTGAACCCAGGGTAGATATACAGTTTGGGGACAGTGTACCACCCCCCAATGTTGCAAAGTGTCAAAATCCCTCAATTTGGATTGGTCCTAAGGTAGGATTTGGGTAACACACCAATCAGAACAGTCTATTTGTATGCCACATTAACATTTTCTGGTACCGCCTATTGAGATAGGGGTTCCCATGAGAGACTACACGGCAAGCAGCAATACATTTACATTGTAACATATAATAAGCCACATTCGCTGTTCTCGCAGGGCAGAGGTGACTTTCTCAGGAGCATCTTGCCCATCACTGCCAACTGGCGGTGTTCCATCTGTCAAGGTCCCTCGTGCTGCCGAATGTCGCACAGGCGCAGAAGGGACCTCCAATATGGCTCTCCTCTCACTCAGACCCCCATTTCCCGCGGTACATGAAAAGTAAGCGAAAACAAATTAATACATAATAATGTCATTATGAAAACACATCACAGGGTTTGTACTTTTAACTCATCATCAAGAAATAAACGTATTGCATCTAAATGTTAGCTACATTGATACGGGCACAAGAGCAGTGGCACGAGCAGTACCACATGATAAGCACAGCTATGAATTACGCATGCGCATAACTTTCCCTCCACTTCTGCAGACGCGTCAGGACACGTGAGTGTGGCTGACGCATGCGCAGTAACTAAAATACAAGCGGCGGCCATATTAGAGGACACGGATTAAATTTATTAGAAATACACATAGGCAAGCTTCGGGAACTTTGCCTAAACAGAATAAATGTTAGTAAAACATACATTTTGTTACCTTATTACACATAAACGAGGTTCTTGATTTCGGCAAGCCGCAAAATATGCGAAGCTTTGCTTCATCACTTCCAAGAAGGAAGCAAACCATTTGAGAGCCAAACCAGTGACCCCCACCCCCGACAGCCGTTGGAGAAGCACCTGATGGTCCACGGTGTCGAAAGCAGCACTGAGGTCCAGGAGGATCACTGCCACTGATCCCCCCGAATCCAAAATGCTCCTTGCATTCTCCACGACCGCCAGCAGGGCGGTGTCGGTCCCCTGACCGGGTCGAAAACCCGTTTGGGAATCGCCCAGGAGGGAGTTAGCCTCCAGGAAGTCCGACAGGCGACTGTTCACCAGCTTCTCAGCCACCTTACTGAGACCCGGCAGCAGGGAGATAGGCCTAAAGTTGGCGAGGTCGGCGGGATCAAGGTTAGGCTTCTTTAAAAGAGCCTTAACCACCGCCCCTTTCCAACTAGGGGGAACTACCCCTTGAGTGAGGGACAAGTTTATAAGGTCCGTCACTGGGCCGCCGATGGTAGGAGCCACCTGTTTAAGATATTTAATAGGTGCTGGGTCTTTCGGGGAACCGCTCTTCATGGTCCTCAAAACCGACAGAACTTCCTCCATAGTGACAGGACCCAGAGAGGCCAGTTCCACTGATCGCATCCTAAGTTGAGAACTGGAGTTATCATCCAAGGAAGATACCTCACCTTGCCGGGGAAGAGAAGCCAGTATGTTGTCGATTTTAGTTTTAAAAAAGGAGGCCAATTCTGTGCATTTTTTGCGTGGGTCCTCGTGGATGACCTGAGGTTCGGGGGTATTCAGTAGTTCCTTAATGACCCTGAATGACTCTTTAGAAGAATTGGCCGCAGAGCCAATTCTCTCTTCAAAGAATCCGGATTTAGCCACCCGAATAGCGGCTTTGTACCTGCTCAGAGCCGCACGGTATTCTTTCCGACTCATTTCACACCAGTCTCTCCTCCAGGACCGCTCTAGCTTCTTACATCCCTTCCTCAAGGTTCTCAATTCAGGCGAATACCAGGGCGCCGAACCCACTCTCTTCCCCCTCGTAAGTTGTTTCTTTTTGGGTAGGATGGTATCTAACGAGTCTGTAAGCCAGATGTTTAAATTCGCATCCACGACTATCGGATTAACTCCCTGAGGGGGCCGCGTAGCCTCCAGATGTACCACCCAGGTGTCAACCGGGAGCCTCGACCAGGCTCTCTCCAAGATGTGAACCCTTGGGACCACCGCAGCTGAGCTATCAAATTGCCACGTTGAGACACTACCTCCGGCTGGAAAAAGAGAAAATGAATTTAATGATGAATTTCTGAATGAACTGTTACTTAACCGCCCACCACATTATAATGAGGAGCAACCCAAGAAATTAACAAATTCTTATTTGGGGAAATTTCCTGATGTACCTGTCATACCCGTAGATCCAGTTCCCCAAACACCGTTCACACCAGTGGGAGAACCACAGAGACATCAAATGTAAATAATCAAAACTGTTTTGAATGCACCAGATGCTTTAACTATCCCCGTAACTATAGTTCCTGTTGTTCCTTTATATCAGCCTGGGATTGAAGGGCGACAAGTGCATATGTTGACTGTCCCTACTGGGAAGAGTGGTCCAATTTTCACTCCTGCAGATTTGAGCTTTAGACAGCTTACTCAGGTAATACACAACAGAAGCTGCTCCAAGTACAGTGACCGAAACATAGGGTATACTAAGTTAAGAGGGTGCTGACATCTCACAAAAAGTGAAGGACTGTCCTCACACACCACCTGGTGTCATCTTCATCATCAGCAGTTCTCGCTCTCTAGAAACTTGGTTTGGTAGAGAGAGGGCCTACACCTCGGTACAGGGAGGCTCTTATAAAACTAAGTGGGGGCCCATGAACGTGAGTGAGTTTTAAAAATCAGTATAATCGCCAGCATGCATTTATTCAGATAGGAGATTATATGATGTTAAAAAATACAAGAACAGTGAAACTGGGAGTTACTGCCCCATCACCGTAGTGGTTCATTTTGTCGACATGTTTCTGCCTGTCTGGCCCAAAGGGTCCGTGGCATCCATCAGGACGGAAAATTGAAAGAGGGTTCCTATCTTACTAAAATATTAGTTTGAGGTTACCACTGGGTAGGTTGACCTATGTCATACTCTACCTAAGTTGATTTCCTGAAACCCTGGTCGAGCTTCCTACACGCCCAACAGGAGGAGAGTGAAGGAGAGACCCCTCTAGTCAAAGTTACATTAAGGTGTGTCTCTCGTCGTGATCCTAGATGTGTCTGCTCTTCATCCCTGAGGTAGGCCTACTCAGGTACCCCTAATTCCAACTCTAGCTAATATTTCAGGTGAAGCAAATACTGGTTCAAGAACACATCTCACTTGATTAAACCCTTTGAGTGAAAGATCCGGACAGGTCCAAACTTTTAATGTGCCCGCGAATGAGATGGCAACTCCATTCTGGGTAACACAGAATAATATGGGAAATGGTTCCTCAATGGTATTGCCAGATTTTGATGTATCACGTATACATTCTATACCTACAGTAGGGACAGAGGGTCCCCATGAGAATATTCTTGGGAATACATCAGCAGGACAGACTGGTCCCACATCTCAAGAAGACTGGCTTAAGGGCATAGCCACTCCTGCAAACGATTAGTGTGCGGGGAGCAAAAGGATGCATGTCCTGGGGACAGATAAAGATAAGTGCCTTGATTTTACAAAACTTAACATGGAGCTGCAAGAGATGATTATAGGAACAATAAGCCCCACTAGGATAGTTGCTTACCAGGATGATGACTTATTGTTCATTTGCAAAGAGATTACCAGACGTGCCTGAAATACTCATGAGAAGTTGTCTGAATTGGTACATAAATATGGGGTGGCTATGCAGAAGTCAAAGGAGTTACAGAAACCCTATAGAGTAGAATTTAGTGACAGGGATAACAAGAATATGAGACCTTCGGGAATGAGGCTACAGAACAAGGAATTATTAGCTATACTTACGAAATTGGGAGAGATGGAAAAATGGGAAGGCAGATGGGATAAGAAAAAAGAAGCAAAGAGAGTTACCATGCAAATGTTTCGGGTTATTGAGGATGATGCAGGGAGAGGAGTGGGAATGCTTCCTATGAGAGAAGTATCTGGGGGAGGATATGTACATGTCCCTTGGACGAAACCAGATCTACTGTCCTGTACAAATGATTTCCCAAAATTGAGAGAACATGCAGCCAAATGTTACAAACAAGTTGAACGATTTCTAAAGGTTTCAAAGGTTTTGCGAAAAAATTTGGATACTATAGTTGACATTGTGGTCCCAAGTGATTTGTGGGCAGAATGTAAAATTGCTGTTGGTTGGCCTGAAACAGAGCCAGCTGGAAATGCTTGCCTCTGGAGCGCCATCTCCAGAGGTAATGAAGAAATATAACCAAGCCATTACTTACTTGAAGGGAAAGATTTCTCCTAAAGAAATTGATTGGTTAAAAATTGACAGAATTACTTAAGAATTGAAGGAAACAGTCCATGCTTATTATGAGAGACTATTACAGGCATTCAAGCAATACAGTGGAAAGGTGAATGTGTCCGAGAAAAACATGAAACATTTAGTCTATCGGCTTGTGTATGGATTAAGACCTGGGATTAGCAGCATGATCCAGCAGCAATTGATTTGACAGAGTAAGCCAATAGATGGCATCCTCTGATATGCAAAATATTGTGGGGATGAGATTGATTACAAACACAAAAAGCTCAAGGAGAAACTGATAATAGCCCAAATGACTGCTGTACAGAAAGGTCAGAATGGAACTTGTGTTGATAACATGCTTGCTTTGCAGTGAGATTATCAGCAAATTCCAACAATGTGAGGATTAGGAGAAGTGCAACAGCAGGGTATACGCCACAGGGCAGAGGTTGTGGAGTTTCAATTGACATGCTCAAATGGGCAAATTTGTGTCACATTTGCTGCAAGTTAGGGCATTGGACGCGTGAATGCCAATTTAATCCGATAAATCAGGGAAATGGATGAGAGGTTCAGAATGTTGGAAATGCACAGTTGCAGGGAGGAGGCATGGTGCAGAATCAGCAGGCTCACAAACAGAGAAATCAAAATCTAAAGATGCCAGTGGCTTCTGGTGCTCTGCACTGGCACTTAATTGTCAACAACAGCACTTATGACAATCTGCTATATGGTGGCACTGTTGTCTAATTTAGAGATGAGCACAACAACATTAGTCTATTAATTCAATATACATTAAAAAATTGACTAATACTCGATCACCCCAACCCTTCTTATAACTTTGGGGACCTGGAGTAGTCTGAATTATGTAGAAGTGTGATGGTTAGTAGTTGTATTCATAGTGTGATTGGCAGCCCTGGCAGAGGCAATTGGTCCAAGCTAGAGTGAGTCCCTGACAAGGGCCCTGGCATTTTTTCTTTTTTTTTTTACAAACTAAGCACTGTTGCTAACCAACAAATGTCCAAAATGGTAACTAAACCTGTACCTGTAAAAATAGATGCATTTAAAGATTTACATAAATTCCTTGTGTGTGATTCAAGTCCAGTTAATCTGTTTGGATGAGACTTGCTGTGCAAGCTCAATTGCTAAATTTACTGTACCCCAAAGAGAACAGAATTCCATAGCAATGATGAAGAGGGTTTTCAATTGGCAAAACAAAATTCAGAAATTGAAGGATTATTCCTGTTACTGACCGCAGATAATTTGCCTTTAGAAATTATTGAAACTGTATCTACAGAAGTCTTTGACTTCTCAGGAAAGGATATTGGTCTAATCAAAAGTGTGGCTCCAGTGAAAGTCATTGTGAAGCCCAATGCTGAATTTCCACTCATTCCAGAGGAGATTATTGCAGGTATTACTCCAGCCATTGATTCAATGATTGAACTAGGAATCCTGTAGGAAATAATGGGAAGTCCATTTAACTCTCCTATTATGGGTTTGCAGAAGCCCAACGGTAAATACCATATTGTTCAGGATTTGTGCCCAATTAACCAGACTGTAGTCCCATGTTGTCCCGTGGTACCAAATCCAGATGTGATTTTATTCCAAATTCCATGCAAAGCTAAATGTTTTTCTGTTATTGATTGTATCAAGCCTTCTTTACCATCCCGTTGCACGAGGACAGCTAATTTTTGTTTGCTTTCCTGTTTGTTAGTTGTGTCTTGGCATGGTGCAGAGACCCACAAGGGTATACAGACAGGCCCTCAATATTTAATCAGACCTTGAAGAAAAATCTGAAGTCTCTAGAAATGACAAGTCACTCTGTCCTCGTCCAGTACAATGATGACCTGCTGGTAGAGCCAAGTACCCAGGAGGCTTACACTCGTGATATTATTGCTTTACTAAATCATTTGGCTGAGAATGGACATAAAGTATCACTGTCTAAATTGCAATTTTGTAAAAGAGGCGTTCTGTATCTTAGACATCATGTTGAGAAAGGAGCCTGGAAAGTGTCCCAAGATAGAATTACATCGATTCTGAACATGAGCCCACCCAGTACACAAAAAGGAAGTCTACATGCTTTTGGGAATGGTTGGCTATTGTCGACAATGGATTCCCAATTTCTCCCTGACAGCCAAACCTCTTCAGGAGATGACACACAAGGAAGTTTCAGATCTGGTACTCTGGAATGATGATTGCATGTGCTCCTTTATTGCTGTGGTGAAGTGTGCTGTCCATTGGCTGGGCAACGATGATGTCACAGCCAGAAACCACTATGTGGATGAGACTGCGCACTATTGCGCTCTATTTTATTATACCTTCAATGGAAATCCCATGGGAGATAACACTGATGTCACAGATTGCAGTCTGTTGTTGTCTTCTATAGACACATGGGAAGAAGTAAAAGCATTACAAGATGAGGTACCAGACACTGAAAAACAAGGGTGGATCAGAACAGGTTGTACCAGGAGACAGGAAGATGAGGTATGGGTAAATACTGATGGGAGACCGGTGCTGCCTGAAAGTTTATGGCCCCCTATGGATCAATTCTAACATGGTCCTGAACATGTTGGGAGTTATGCTATGATGCATCTCTTTCGACAGACATGGTTCAATCCAAGGTTCAAGGAGGTGTCTGAGGCTTTATGTCACAGGTTTATGGTGTGTCAACAATAAAATGCAGGGATGAAAACACCGGTTACAATGAGTCATGTACGGAGATCAGGAGGTCCTTTCAACAGAATGCAGCTCAAGTTTATTGAGATGCCGATGTGCAATGGATTGAAGTATGTTTTTGTAAATGTTTGTGTATTTTCTCGTTGGGTGGAAACCTATCCTATGAGACGAAATGACAGTTTAACTGTAGCCAAGCTATTGTTGAGAGAGCTCAAACCACATTTCAGATTTCCTGATTTTTTGGAGTCAGATCGAGTGACACACTTTAACAATGAGGCCCTAAAGATGTTGTGTGCAGCATTAGACATTGACCAGAAGCTCCATTGTGCTCATCGTCCAGAAGCCTCTGGAATCATGGAGCAAAAAAATGGAACATTGAAATCCCGATTGGCAAAATTGTGTGCTTTGACTTCTCTGAAATGGCCTGATGCATTTCCTCTTGTGTTGATGAGTTTGAGAAGTACCCCAGACAGAAGGATGGGACTTTCCCCTCATGAAGTAATTATGGGGAGTGCTATGAGACAGCCTGTAGTTCCGGCTAATGCCTTGGTAAACATTACTGATGATTTGGTGCTCGATTACTGTAAAGGACTGGGTGACGTGGTACGTTCTGTGTCTCAGTAGTCTGGGGAAGCTGCATCCTCACCTCAACGGGAGCAGTGACATGACCTCAGTCCTGGCAACTGGGTCTTGGTAAAGAAACGTACGAAAATTGTGTTTGGAACCTTGTTGGCGTAGGTCGTTCCAGGTGATTCTGGTAACCACAACTGCTGTTAAATGTGGTGGTCTTCCCATGTCCTCTTGAAGATACAGTGCCTGCTTTGGATGTGCTGGTGGGTACAGTGAGACATCCGACTCAGGTTAGCCAAACTGTTGAGGACACTCAAGCTACCGGGACTTTGTGTACTGGTCCTGAGAAGGATCCAGGGTAGTCGGCTCTTGTGGGGTACCTAAGGGTCACAAGAGAAAGGACTGATGAGGCAAAATTATGACCTAAAATAAGGTATCAGCGCAACTGAAACACAAGTGGTACCCAGAGATCAATGACACAGAAAACAAGACAGATTGGGATGCATTTTAACAGAGGGAAAAGTACCACAGACAATTGCAGAAGTTTCGAGTCAGTCTGAACAAAGCGATAGTGATGGCGAAGGACCATCAGTGAGAAGGTCCAAAAGAGCAAAGATACCAAGTCTAAAATATGCTATACCTGAATGGACTTACTTAGCCCCGAATGCTGGGAAAAAACATATTGCACTTTTTGCTACATTAATCCAAGTTTGTATGAGCCACCTTGAGGAAGAATTGTGTTCCAATTGAATTTAAAAAATTGATTTCCATATAAAAGAACTGAGTCAATTTGTGTTGTAGAATCTCTACGATAAACAAAAGAACTGTGCATTTGCTAAGATTTTGTATTTACAAAGCTATAAAGGAGCATGTACTGTGCTAAAGCAAAAGTAGTTGGAGCCTTGCGAAACCATTGAGTCTTACTTCTGCTGCAATGCTATTAACATCTAATCCAAATTTACTGATAAGGTTATGAGGCCTGATTTTAAAGAGGCAATAGATCCAAACGTGATATCAGTGAAATGCAACCACATATGTGCATGTATACTTGCTGTGTTTTCTATATTGATAGTAGTGATCCTTATAATTTTGTTTGCCCCATCAGATATATATGGGAAAAGCTAAACCTACTTCTGTGCCTAGAAATTCTTTAACAAATCAGAATGGACTTAGCCTTTTGGATGATAAGGTGCTACACAGTGATTTGTCTAAAGGAGACTTTTAAATGAATGTATTTACAAAACTATTGGTATGAATATGTCGAAACAATGGATGCTCGAGATTGTTATGTGTGCTTACCGCTGCCTATATCAGTTTTTGAGGGGGTGACCTATCACCTCCTGTCTGTTATATACGAAATTTCTTGGAGTGTTGCAGTGTTTTAACAAGCTTATTCTATGGCGAAGGACAATTTCAGTACTACTCTTCAAATTATGATTTAATATCGTAAAGTGCCTGTGAGAAAATACTTAAATCCTGTACCTGACACTAAAACTGCTGAAATATGGGAGACTTTTTCCACCCTACCCAAAGCTTAGATATGTTTACTCAAGGTAGAGAAGGAATTTGTCAAATCAATAGAGGATAGACAAAAATACATCATGGCTAAAGCTGCAAATCACACAAAGATACAACCTTGGGCACTTAAAGAGGGAAATCAAGCTGCTATTGCTTTAGATTGGCAACATAGAATGAAGCTATTTATATTTCAACGTAGTACAGCTAGTACAAACTTTGTGGGTTCCAGCGAATGTGACCACACATTTCAAGTTATCCGAAATTAGGGATTAATTCTGGGAGGTCTGAATCCTGTGTTCCCTGGAGTCTATTACATTTGTAGGTAAAAATGCCTATTGTAAGCTACCTAAAAAGTGGTATGGTTCCTTATACATGGGAATAGTTTTCCTGAAAATGTATCATGTATGTCAGTCTGATGAAACCAACAAAGCTACACACAAAAGGCTTAAAAGAGGTGCAAGTGTGGGTAAAATAGTGGGAGATAATATTGGAGCTATAATATAATCTGCTGGAGTGATCCTAAATTCTCAGAAAATTCAAAGCCTTTTCACTGTAGTAGACAAGTTGTCCACTGATACTGCTGGTAGATTCTTGGCAATAGACTCTGAAAAGATTGCTATGAGATCTATGGTTCTTCAAAACAGACTTGCTTTAGAAGTCCTTCTTGCAAAAGAAGGCATAGTCTGAAGGATGTCAAAGGTGTATCATTGTTAAACTTATATCCCAGACAAAAGTAAAAACCTGAAAGGATACATTAAGAACATTACACCTAGTAAAAGACCTGAGTAATTTAAAAACTGATGGTGCATAAGAATCTATTGGGAAAGGATGTTCCTCTAAAGGTAGATGGTTTGCAGATCTTGGAAGTGGATTGGTGGGAAAAATCTTGAAGCCCATCTTGACAATTGCTATCTGTATACTAATCTTGATTATCATCTTCAAGATTTATAGACGTATGAAAGAAGACAGACAAAGTGGGTATTATGACAAAATAAAGCCTCTAGAGAAATCTATGTTAAAGATCATAAAAACTACAGAACTGTAATGTGTGACATCAGATAAGATAATGGTGTGATGGCTTAATTCACCATCAAAGGGGGGATTGATGCAATGGAAAAACTGATAAACATTTTAAGTGAGACATAAACCGAATTTGACATCATTGAGATAAAAATGATAATTGTGCATCAAACACACGTTGGGAGAAAAATTTAAATGTTTGGGAAAACGTAGTTGCTGCATGTAAAAGCATGCAGAAGAGTGTACACTAGGAAAAATATTCAGTTTGAGTAACATGGGTTTATTTTTTACTAAACTGCATTGGTGTATTCTTTTAATGTGTAATAGGAAATGTGAAAGTGACAACTCATGTGTTATGGAGGTTTTATTAACCATTCACAGGAAATAATGATGTATGTGAAGAATTGATCAAAACTAATACAGTCTAGATCATGGGTACTCACAAACTTTCTCTCGGGGGACAAATTTACAGTGTGGTTTGTGTCCGAGGGCCACACCAGTGGGGGCGGGATCAGTGGGGAAGGGGGCGGGGCTAGAGCAAAGAAAACCTGTGACCATGAGGTTGATCACAGGTCCCTGCAGTGGACGCCTTCGTCCACTGAGCCACCAGACCCGGCATACACACATCTCTCTCTCTTGCTCTCTCTCTCTCTCTCTCTCTCTCTCTCTCTCTCTCTCTCTCTCTCTCTCTCTCCCCCTCCCTCCCTTTCTTTCTCCCCCTCCCTCCCTCTCTCTCCCTCCCTCTGTCTCTGTCTCCCTCTGTCTCATTCAGTCTGACTCTCTCACTCCATCTCTCCCTCTGTCTCATTCACTCTGACTGTCTCACTCCCTCTCTTCCTCTGTCTCACTCACCCTGACTGTCTCACTCTCTCTCTCTCACTCTCTCTCTGTTTCCCTCTCCCTCACTCTATTTGCCTCTCCATCACTCTATTTCCCTCTCCCTCACTCTATTTCCCTCTCTCCCCTTCCCTCTCTCTCCTTCCCTGTCTCCCTCTCTCCTTCCCTCTCCCTCATTCCCTCTCTCTCTGTTTCCTTCTCCCTCACTCTATTTCCTTCTCCCTCCTTCCCTCTCCCTCCTTCCCTCTGTCTCCCTCTCTCTCCCTCGCTCCCTCTCGCTCTCCCTCGTTCCTTCACTACCTCACTTGCTCTCCCTCCCTCACTCTCCCTCCCTCGCGCTCTAGCGTTCCAAACCCCAGGCACTGCCCGACCCTATGTCACTACCCCCAGACCCCTTGTGCAGACACCAGGACGCTCGGAGAGGCTCGGCATCGTGCCTGGGGGCCTTATGGCTCGTCCACCACCTGTCTTCACTACCGGGCCGTACCACTGAGCTGACGGACTCTTTGAGAGCCACGGCGACCCAAAACCGGGCGCTGCGTCCTAAAGCCAGTGAAACTCACGCAGAGGGCAGGGCGCTGCGAGAGCCTCGGCTCTGTCTCTAGCGCCCCAAACACCAGGGACTGCCGGACCCTATGTACAGATGAAGGGACGTTTATTTTGTGATTAGCATGGGGACTGAAGAAGAAAGGTGAAAGAATGTCTGTCCCAGGTGGAGCGTGAGGATAGTGTCAACCAGTACACAATTTCTGTTTTACGTCTGTTATGTCATTGATGGCTTTGACTTCTTTCAGTAGAAGTTGGTGCCTATTATTATTTTGTTTTCATTCGGCTCCAGTTTTATATCATTGATGGCAGTGATTTCTTTCATTGGAATTTGTTGCTGATTTTTTACTGCTTTCTGTTTTACCTCTTATGTGTGGGAGGTGCCTCTTCGCAAATGTAAAATATCTATGATACAATATAGGTGTTCTTTTTGCAAGCATCATTATGAAGTAGCTCTGTGCTACATAAATTAATCTATGTCTTTTTCTTATGCTTTGTGGGGCTAGTTTTTGATTACAAGCGCATATTTATGAATCGAACTAGCACCCCTGGTGCGGACATCAGGACGCTCGGAGAGCCGAGGCTCTCTCCCTGGAGCACGCAGAGGCGGGCAGCAAGAAGAAGCTCAGCGATTTGAGAACATTTCTTTACTGGGCACGCACAGACAATCTCCACACTCAGCCGCACCCAAGCACTTCACAGGTTTTTAAACGACCATTGGCATGTTAATGAGGTTTTGTTCACCTCTCAGCGCCCCTGCAGCTCCACTCTGACTATAGTGAGAATCGCCCGGCCCCCACAGAGCAGCAGAGTCTGAGTCGCGCTCTGTTTGCAGACACACTTAAAAAAAAAAAAAACTCGGGTACGATGTCTGGAAGGTCCGCGGGCCGCCAGGGAAGGCTTGCCGGGCCGCCACTGGCCCGCGGGCCGTACTATGAGTACCCCTGGTCTAGATGATTTTATGTGATAATGAATATATTTGTTATAAACTCCATCTTTTGCATATGAGAAAAGAGTCCACTAAGTGAGAAAATAGAAAATGGTGCTGCATATTCATAATTAATGTGAATAGTCTGAAACGTTCACAGAATGATCTTCGCAGTTCATAGATTACCTGAAACGACATTAGTTACTAGAAATTTGAAATGAATGTACACTTTGGTACTTTGAAAATTCAGTAATACACCATAGGTACACATGCTATTTACAATAAAATTAATGTTCTCTCTAAGTGCAAATAAGTTTGAAAACAATTTTTGAATGTCATATTTCGCAATGAAAATTTATATTTCAATACTTATATTCTACGCTTATATTAGCTTACATTTAATATTGAGCTGCCTATTTGTACACATTTTCCTTGCTTTGCTCGACTTCGTTCTCATGGGAAAACATCATAAGTTTGCAAGTGAATTGAAAATATGTTTTATTACAAGAGTTCCACTCGCATACAAGGACTATTTGATACAAAAGAGGCATTAGTCATGAAAAACTGTCCTTATGAACTCACTTATGTGCCTTTGCTAAGGGTCTTTGTTTAAAAGTATACATTTACCAGATAAATTGACCAATTAAGTATTTGCTCCGCCTATATTCCTATAATATGTGTCTTCTTTATGCCTCATGACAATCTTCCTATACAAACTGACCAATGGACTGAGTGGTCTGACCAAATGAGGTGACCAAGGAGGTATCACCCCAGAACCTTAGCCCTTTCAGCTCTTATGAAGTTTCCTGAGGACTTCCTTGCAGATGTGCTGATCTGTTCCCTGATCCAGACTGGATTTGCGGACTCCATTGACTTCTCTTTTGGGTTGACTCATACTCTGTGTGCGCTCTGCCTGGACTTTCCCTTATGGGAGACTGCCTATGAGGTGTCACTGCTCATGTCCCTCCTGAACTTTCTAGAGCTTTGTTCATTCTATGATAACCCCAAATCAATATAGATTGTCTTAAACTCTTGAAAAAAAAGCCTAATATTAATGTACTTACCCTTTCTAACTTCGATAAAATTTAACCTTAACTAAATCCTGCTCTTGTCTTGCAATGATTTATTGCACATGTTTATAGTGAATGATTTATTAATGATTAGGATCTCAGAATATCAAGTATGAATGATATTGTTTTGCATTGCCGTAACATAATTATTGGTCTGTATTATGTATGCCAGACTCAATCTCTTCAGGAGATTGAGTCTAGTTGTAATAATTCTCTCTGTGTATAGTGTAGTGTTGAGAGTGATATATATAAATCTGATCAGAGGCTTGTAGGTCGGTCATCTAATTCCTGGTTGTCATTGGATGACTGGATTGGATCCCCTATATCCGTCCCTCTCGACACAAAGCAAGATCCATCAGAGGACCAAATAAGATAGGATAAGGCGGAGATGATAGAATCCTTATGAACAAATTGTAGGGAGAAACTGTGGACCCAGTGACGCTGCAACACAATACATCTGATGCATTATTCCTATATCTGAAAGGACATGTACCTTTTATATTTTTACGTGTGTGTATGTCAGTGTGTGTGTGTGTGAGAGAGAGAGAGAGAGAAATAGAGATATAGAGAAAGAGCGAGAGATGCAGTCCTATGAGGAATTAGGCTTACAATATTTCTCTGAGTGGCTCATTTGAGCTGTGTAATGCCTTACAAAGCGGTTGACGTTCTTGGTGCAGGTGCAGTACCACTGCCGCTAGAATACGCAGTGGTGTTTCTGTATGAGTAGAGTTCATATGACTGTCACTTGGTGGCTACAGTGCCTGGTACAATGTTGCCCTTTTTCGGAAACAACAATAAAGTCATGCATTGTAGTATTGTTGCTAACACGTAAGTTTTCATAATCACAAATTGAAGGTATTATGAAGTGGTAATCAATACCATAGTTTTGCTTCAGTGAAAATAAGGGAATAAACACACAAGGAGTTCTTTGCAAGCTACTTATTAAAATTATTTTCCAAACACGATGTTACAGGACTGCTGCAGCTGAGCTGCTCTGCATAGATGTACTGCTCAGCATGGGGGTTGGTGTTAATTATGCAGAAAAATGGAGTCATGCCAGACAGCCCCTTCAGTGAACTCTCATACCCATTACAGCGCACTTCCTGCTGTTGTGTAGCGAGAAGGGTCACCTGTTCGCATTGGCTGCTCTCCAAACAGGGACTGGACGGAAATGACAGCATCAGCTGGATAAGAAGAAGCAGTCATTTTTACAGCTTCACCCATGCGAGAAAAACAAAAGAGAATGATTGCGATAGAAATTTGATTTTTCACCCAAAAACCAAGACACAATCCTTATCCAAGGATAACAATTTCACATTCTGAAATTAAAAACATACTTCTTAGGGTTTAGAGCTTCTCTCACAGTTTTCAGTCCATATTCGGTATGTTGTTCTCAGTGCCGTCTTGATGCATGGACATGCTGGGCAGTTGCCCAGGGGCCCCACAAGCATAGTGCCCCCATGCCAATCTATGCACAGACAACTGCAAAATAAAACAATATTTTCATTGTATTTTTCAGCAGCCAGAGTATTCAGTGAGGAGCGGGGCTGGGCATGGGAGGTGGTTGTGTAGGAAGGGTCTATTTCACTGCTTTCCCCAGAGGCCTAAAATGATTTTAATATACCCTGGTTGTTTTGATGGTGCCTGCACTATCACCACCATCTGGGCACTTTGTGATTGAATACTCCTGTAATTTAGGAAGATGCCAGGGGGAGACTCAATGACTTCACAACTTAGCATTTCTTTATTCAACAGTCCTAGTCATAAAAAGATCAATACATTAACATCACATTTTGGCATAGATATTACACTCAAAGATTAATAATGCAAGATGAAATAAATAGCATCAATCCCTTCCGTGACAAGAAATGCATTTTATATAACAGATAGCAATACAAATAAACCAATACTCCCTCTATTGTGTCATTGTGTAAGTTATGACTTTGATATGACTCTACAAGTTGTGCTTTCCCACCGATGAGCTACATGGATGAACTCGGTTCAATGCACCAGCGATTAATGTGAAAGACAGACTGTTGTAGCCTCACAAATCACTCTTCAATGTATAATTGCCACAGAAGCATTGTCTTTGGGTTACTAACAAGCCCATAAAGGGATCAGGGGAACCCTGGAAACAGCAATAACAAGAATGAACACTTTTAAGTTACAAGTATTTATTATTACAGAAACAATCTGTTTCTCAGTATATCTAAAACAACTACAAAGAATATGATAAAACAGCAAGAAGGCACGTTATAAATAATAAGAATGGAATGAACATTTCTAGCATTGTTAAAATGCAACTTAAAATGTCATCTAGAACCTAGCACCCCAACATCTACTTCTGTGCACTATACTAAGAGATAATGAAGGGTAGAGCAACTTGCAGTCTAGAGTTTATTAGGGAGGAGAGACATAATGTGCAGCAGAGGTTGTCTTTATCAGTGGAGGCACAAGTACAGTCATCCCCGTGAAGGGCAAACATACACTGCGGTAACAGTCAATCAGTCTTCCTCCAGGACTCAGTGTTATCAGCTGCAGTGAGATGGAGCTTCTGCAAAGTGCAAACACAATATGTGAGACCGTCTTTGGCAGAATCTTGGGCAAAGGACCTCTCCTGACAAGTAGTCAAGTGGCTGTCTTTAAATACTAAACCTTATCAGAAATTGGCATTTCAGACATAAGTTTAAGAATGTCTGGCAGAGATTATATGCCTCAAGGTATGCGTCCTAGGTATTTCCATATGAACATATAAGGTAAAAGGATGTCAATTCAGACTACACTAGTTTGGTTATTTGTCAGTTTGTGTTCTTAATCAACATTGACATGGTGGAAAGTAGTCATTTGACCCAGACTAATATTGCATTGATGGTTGTGTCTGTGCCATCAATTGAAGGGCTTGATGCTTTTACAGCTCTTAGAACAATAAGGTAACGACATCTGCATCTACTAGCAGACATTAAAATGATTCTGAATAAATTGGGAAAGATGACGACTTCTACTGTTAGAAAGAAGGAAGATGGCGGCTTCCATTAGTCAAGATGGAGTTGAGGGCTACATAAGATGGAGTCGGACCTTAGGGACTTTACGTCAGTGTCATCCATTATTTTCTTATTACAGTCATGTTCTAACATCAGAACATGCTTGTAACAAGAAAATGGTGTCACTACTTGTAAAAATGTATTACAGGAAAATAATCAGGTACCAACACATTTGCCATGAGCGGCTGTTGTGACAGTCTCCCTACTACTTCCTCTGCCACCTCACCAACAGGAAGAGGGAGTGCATCTGCAGAGCAACAGCATGTGTTTGGGCCGAGCATTAGTTTGGAAGGGATCTGTATTTGTGCATGGTAATCCAGGAGCCTCTAAGCATGGAGAGCCTGCACATGTGGGCAAACAGGGTAGGCACAGTAACGCGTCAGCCTCTGGAGAAATAGAAGCAATTTACCGCAGCACAGCAGCCTGTCATCTTGCAGAATCTAAACACACTATAGATTTTATGAGATACATTTTTCCCAAGTAGGTGCATTATAATGATATAGCTAGTCACCTTGGATTTTAATTTCTTTTTAAAGGCATTGGTCCTTTGGTATCATACTATTGTATGGTGTCAAACACATCAGAGACTTGCAATATCCTTATCAAGTACAGTAGAGGATGTAGTATTCCATATGTTATGTATGGCTCCATTGAGAGCCACTAGTGTGAAACAAGATTCTAAATCTGGTTATTCAGTGCTGTGGCATAGCAACAGTGGGTAACAAAAGTTGTTAACCACCATTGCTAAATCATAAAGAAACTTAAGGCTGCTCTGACAGGCCTGTTTGAGAGCCTGTAAATACAGCACTGGCTCTTTGCTTTGGCAGAGGACGGAGGCCATAGCTTCAGGAGAGCTGAGGGTGGGAATGCATAGAGAGTGGTAGGGTGGGTAGCTGGAGGATGTTTTATTTTTACATTTGGGACAGGAAGAAGTTGCCATGTTATGGAAGGCTCCCTAGTGTTCCTCGGCCCCTGTGTAAACAGTTAAAAGCAGAGGCTGATGCTTTTTGGGCCATACATAACATACAAATATGCATGGGAAAAAAGTCAACAACAGGAATGTGTTTTCATCAGTGGTTACAGAATGCCATCATATACAATTCAAGCTTTGCTCTAATTGTGTATTTGATGTCACTCAGACACCATTGGTGAAAAACATCCCTGTAATTGCCTGTAATTATATTTATAGAGCATGGGGGAGTGTAATGTTTCTATATAGACTTGTCACCTTTTCTCTATGCATGTAAGCTTTGAAATCAGAATTCGTGTTTGACAAGAAGAAAATGCCTCTTGTTGCTTTTAAAGTTCTATTACAGGTAACCAGTGATGTCCTAAAATCTTTGCAGGTGTAGACGAATACTGACACACTTCTGTCACAAACTGAAACTAATTTGACAGAGAGGCCACACTCTGCCCAGCAAGCTATCACTTTTATTTGCCTCCTGAGACTCTCAACAAGGGAGGGGGACATAACTCGCATAATTTACTGTAGCATAATTACGTGAATTTACAGCAAAATTACATGGAATTATGTTACGACTGTAGCCCTGCATTAAGCGGTATTTTCTTACGGCAAAATGCACCCTCGCATCCAAACTGATGATGCATTTATGCACAGAAAATAGAGCTAAATGTAACCAAATTATGTGAAAAGGCGTAATTGTGTAATTTTACTGAAATTACTCTTAATTTCTCTGGAGTATTTACAATTTCGAGGAGGCCTACTCTCAACATTGCTTCACCTCGATTTATATTTAAAAAATAGGATGAAAATGCCAGAAACCTAATTGATTACTCTGTCTCGTGTGTACACCTTTGCTTCAAAACCCACAGTAACATAAACCATATGCCCTTCATTGGACTCTAAAGAAATGCTATCCATATGGCACCTCTGTATACAATGTATTACAGCAGTGTCTGCTTGAACAGGCTTTCCTTGTACCTGGTGTGTAAACATAGAAAAATAATTGTGACATTTTACCATCAGATGTCATGCTTTTGTAATATCAAAAACAACTCTGTAGACGCCTTTGGCTAGGCACCCTAATAACTGCATTTATATTAGGGTATTTGTTGGGAAAATACTGCACTTCACGTTTCTCAATAATCTTTTATGTGCATCACTCCGTATCAACAAGGTGTGCATGTAAAGATTTGAAGGAATCAAATACTCTGACATGCATGTAGAGTCTCTATATGTTATTGTAACTTAGAGGAGGCTTTCAACTTCCATTGTAACTAATTTGGGGCACTTTAGCACAAATATAATACATTGTATACATCTAAACCTGTTAAAAAATATGGCATTAGATTTGTCACCTTAAGCCATCACTATTAGATGATATGGTACTAAATTAAGGGAAACAACCATTACAACGCAGTAATTACGATGCAACATCCTTTACATCACATGCCATTACAACACAGCCATTACAACGCATTCCATTACAATACATGCCACTACAACGCATGCCATTACAACACATTATAAGGTAGGTAATGGGAAATAGTAATTTTTACCCCTACACTATCCAACACCTACCCTACTGTTGCACTCACTGGAGTGGGAATAGTATTCTTCACCCCTAGACTATCCAACACTTACCCTACTGTTGCACTCACTGGAGTGGAAATAGTAATTTTTACCCCTACACTATCCAACTGTGGAAAAGTAAATTTTGCCATGTTCTGTGTCCCTACGCCTCATCCATCATATGTTATGTGTGCATGATCAATATGCATATGTTATTCCCCATTTCTGATTAAAGACGCAATTACAGTTGTGTCCACCTCTAGTATGTTAGTTTCCAGTCCTCGTGAATACTACGAATATCAGGCCTATGTAAGTAATGTTGCCACGTTTCTCAGTGTGCACGTTATTCAATTATAAAATCCCCGTTTCCAGGCCTCAAAAGGGCCCGGACCCTGGATTCAGCTCCTGTCTCCTGAAGCCTCGCTAAGGAGCGATACAGCCCCCACCTGTATCCTCGACCCTTCACTCACTTCCTGCCTTGCAGTGCCCGGTGCACCCCGGCTCTGCCTCTGAGTCTGCCAAAAGTATGTTATAGTTCCAGTTATCAGTTCAGTCCTCCTCCTCTGCATTCCTAAGCTACTGAACTGCATCAATAGTTTTCGTCATTGTCTAGCCTTCTCGTCTCCACGTTAGAGAAATACTGTATTTAATGGTCATTTAGTATTCTTCATTACGCACTACATGTAGAATAATGCATGGTCCAGTCTTAGAAATCAGGTTAGCCTCTCCCCTCATGACTTCTAGTTTATATCAACATGTTCCCTAAACATTAGATACCAGATAGGGTTTAGGTACATGTCGCTCCGACCCTTCAGACTCTAGTCTCTGCTCCTAACACAGAGTTCGTAGCCCCCAGCTTCTCCTAGTAACACGTCATTGCTAGTTTTCGCGCACCATTAGGTTAGAGGTCCCGGCTCCTTAGGTAGCCCCCTCCAATGTTTCCGCCCATTCATGACATATTCTGTTACGTTTTGCATCACATGTCTAAGTAAACTCCCAGTTACACCTCTTATTTCTGTTATCTCTCGCGACTGCTACGCGTCACGCCTTCTACTCCACCCACTGTTACGCCTACTGCAATGTAATGCTATGTGTTTGCGCTATGTATATAAGTCAATGTTTTGTTATTGAATATTAGCGCGCTCATCCCAGACCCAGCCCCGGCAGCTGCCGGGCCTTATTGTCCTGTTCCCATGCAGGTTGTCCTGATCCTGTCCTTATGCTGTAATAAACCTGCAGAAACTCCTACTACCTCGAATCTTGACTCTTATTTATTGAGCTATCTGTTATGCTATAAGTCTAGTCAAAAATAGGGTATTATTTATTTATTTACCACATAATGGCGCCCGAATAGGGACTTGCCCTTTCCCCACGCGTCGGTGAAGCCACGCCGACCCCCTGACCCTCTGCAGTCGTGACGGAACCATACCGTGCACTGGCAGATATTTCTGCTTCAAGTATCCCTCAGGCCCACGGAGGAGACGGAGGAGGCGGTCCAGCATCCGAACGAGACGGTGGAGGAACGCGGCGAGTCCCGACCAGAGCCCAAGCCGAGAGTCCAAGGTCCGAGGTATCCGGAGGCCCACCCGTAACTGAAGTCCGAAGTCCGAAGTTCGTCGTCGTAGTCCAGTCCCGTCCGAGGCCTTCCGTTCCGTGCTGCCCGGTGAGTACCATTGCTGGGGTAGTGTCTAGACAGGGTCAGTCTAAATTGACTCCTGGTCCGTGGGTTGGTGGTACCCAAGCCCACAAACGAAGTGTTCACCTAGGTGGATACGGGTCTTGATGCGTTCCTTTATGGGACCGGTATGTTCCGTACTGTTACAGCAGTGCATCCAGTAACTCTAGTCTGTTCCGTTCTCGAGAATTCTGTTCTGTTTCTGTTTTCAGTATTTTCAGGTAGTATTCTGTTCGAACTGTTATGTTATGATATTGTTTAGTGTATTTCCAATGTCGTGGTATGCCTGAATTGTTTTCCCAATTGTTATTGTTTTTCGTGTATTGTATTGTGTTCCGATTCAAGTTTAGAATGCCGCTCTTTTCCAAGTTACGTCAGTTAAAAACTAGAAAGGGTCTGTTAGAGGAAGCAGTTCCTGTCCCGCCTAGGGACAGTCCAGGTCACTTTATGTATCAGAAACATGGCATAAGCGCCATATTGTATCTAGATTTATGGGTAGAGTATACCAAACAGTTAGAAGAAAAGTATAGATGGCCCGTATCGGGTACATGGGATGCCGAATGTATCATGCGAGTAGAAGAAGCATTATGGAAAAAGAAAGCCAGACAGTCACAGAAAGATGCCATCGAGTTATGGCGTAAGGAAGCGCATAGAAGAACGGAAAAGGAAGTCAGAAAGTCAGAGTTAAGTAGAGAATCCCAAGAACGAGCCCAAGAAAGAGAATTAATCGAGATAGGTGAACAAGTCAAAGCCGAACAGTCAGACAGACAGAGGCATGCCCTTATTAAGGGTATGTATCCTCTTCTTGCCGAAGGTTTGCCAAAAGCGACCCCAGAGGCACCCAGTAATTTCCCGCCGCCATTAATTCCGACCAAGCTACGTCACAAACCGACCGCAGCTGATATTTTTATTTCGTCCTATTTGGACGACACAGTCCCCGAATATGCCAATCCTGTTCGCGCTCCGCCAGTCCCTGTAAATCAGGCACTTCCCGCTTCTCCAGACACCGGAGTACCTGTTACGGTACCCCCGGTCCAGCCTACAGTTCCATTTCCCACTCTGCCAGGACGTAGAGCCTCAGTAGACGACTCTAGTCTAGGGGCCGCAGGGGGAGGTTTTCCTCAAACCCCGCCGCCACACAAGCGTTTATCAGCACTCGAATTACATGCTCAAGCATCACAGCGTACTCCTAAAAGTAATAAGTCTGTTACAGAAATCAGACAAGCCCTTGCCGAATGTGTCTATGACACAGTCCCAGGCGAGTATAATATGGTTTTATATTCCGTACGTGTAAGGAGGGTGACCGAGTATCTAGTCACCTTACCAAATATGAAAGAAGATCTAGACAGAATATATCGTTTCATCCGTACAGGGGATGATCCAGAAAGTATTGGCGAGATTATGTCTCAAAGGAAAGCCGAGATTCAGCTCATGATATTAAAGTTCCTGATCAATTGTCTAATAAGAGAACAAGATTACCCGTCTAAAGATCCCGCCGAAATGAGAATCCTAACAAGGTGGAGTGATAATATAGCCGAGGGTAAGCACAAGACCATTAGTGCCATGGAGAGTATGTACAAGAAAATTCGTAAAGAAATAATAAGGTTACACGACCAGCGTAAAGCAGCACAAGTAAGCGAGAAAGAAAGTATCTCTGATCCTGAAGAGGAAGACGAGAATCCCGCCAGAATAGCGTATGTAGGAAAATCCAGATTTCCAGATCGCCATTTACGTCTAGAACCCAAGTCTATTTTTCAGCATCTAGCACCAGAACGAGGCTCTCTAGAACAAGAATTTCAAGCTACCGATCACATTCTGAAATCACGAGTCGGTTACAGTGAACTAAGTACTATGCATGAACAAGAACTAGCCCGATCAGCAGTCCGATGGATTACTGATTCTACCACTTTTCCAGACGAAATAGTGGCACAAATGTTTCTGAAATTGCCCCCAGCCGAGCAACGACTGGTGGGAATGTATATGATCCAGCACCTCATTACTCTGTACGAGGGTCAACATTCTGATCCAGGTCCGTTACATGATATCCTGAACGAGTTACTCCAGTATAGATGGAGAGGTCTAGGTACCGATTTAGTTAGTGTCATTCTAGAACAGCGTCACAAGTATAGAACGTTTCTGAACCCGCACTTTGTTCATGTCTCACCCCCAGAAAGTAAATCGTTTTACATAGACAGACAGAATCCGTTACGAGAAGTCCACCCAGTCCAAGGGGCGGGTGGCGTAATGCAACGAGTGTTTGTATACACTCCGATTTCAAAGATGGAACTTCTTGAAATGAAGAAATTAATTCCCTGTCATGACAAAGATCCAGCAGGGTTCCATAGAGAATTAAAAGACATGCTCCGTATGGGAGAATACACTTACCCAGATATCATTAAAATGTTAAAGGTCCTGCTACCCGCAGGGGTGTATGAAAAGTTAAAGGAAAAAGAATGGGAGGTGGGAGAGAAAAAGATCGATTGGACAGCTCTAGAAGCTGAAGACAAGGCACGAGTACCAGGTACCGGTCTTGGAGATAAATGTAAAGAATTACCAGAATTATTGATTCAAGTTTTACCCAGATTATTGACAACTAGGAAAGAAGACTGGGATGCAATCTCAGCCTGTAAACAGAAACAAGATGAGGATATTAGTGATTTTTATTCTAGATTTGAGAAATGTTTCAGTATCAACAGTGGTCTCAAGACAAGTAGTGAGTCATACCCTCACCTTTTCGTTACTAAATTAGTCGAGAATTCAAGTTCACAAATTAAAAACCGAGTTCTGAAAGTCGAAAGCACCTGGCAAGCAAATAGTCCGTCCCAGATGCTCCAGATGCTCCAGTATCACCAGAATAGAATCAGAGAAGAGCAAGAACACGAAAGAAAACGTATGAAAGACACGAAAATGAAAGTGCTAGTTGCACAATCTATTCCTCAAGACAGTCAGAAGAGGGGTCCGAATCAAGCCAGTCATCCTGCGGCTCCCGTTAAAGGGAACTGCAATTATTGTAAACAGCCAGGTCATTTTATAAACGAGTGTGCAGTTCTGAAACACAACATAGCTACTGGTAAGACTAAAGAAAGACCACGTCCGCCGAGACAAGAACAAGTTTCACAGACTCCTCAGTCACAGAATGCACCACAGACAGTTACAGTACCGCAGCCTATTGCTGCAACACAGCACGTTACATCGCAGATGTACCAGTATGCACAGTCCGAGTATCCAGAGTACCAGTCATATTCATGAAACAGCCTAGAGAGGGAGGTAGGCTTGCCTCTCATCGAGATACCTGTCGACCAAGAAGGTCCCTATGTTCATAGTCAAGTATTAGGGAAAGACAGAAAGTTTTTGATCGATACAGGGGCAAGTAGGACCACAATTAGTCACGCCGAAGTTCCAGGGGCTCCGCTCTCAGGCTCAAGAAATGTTTCCCTTGGATTTTCAGGAAAGCCAATAGTTAATGAAATATCTAAGCCAGTTACTCTAGAAGTAGGTCCATTGTCCCGTACTACTGATCTGTTACTTACTAAGTCATGTCCAGAAAATCTATTAGGCATTAAGACATTGAAAGAATTAGGTGCAGTTATTTGCTGTTCCCCAGAGGGAATACGTCTGTTCCTACGTGACTTTAAGGGTCACTATGTATTACGAGATTTTGATTCAAGATTGTCTAATGTTCCGCAGCATTTATGGGCGCAAGGTCCAACTGATGTAGGTTACATGCAAATCACACCCCATCGTGTGACTCTCAAACCAGGTGTAGTGTTACCACGAATCAGGCAGTACAGATTGCCACCTGAGGCTGTAGCAGCCTTATCCAAAATTATTGACGAGCTCATGGCTCAAGGAGTAGTTGTAGAAACTGACTCCAATGTATGCAATTCTCCGATCATTCCAGTCATGAAACGTACTGATCCGAATGCACCCCCAGTATATCGATTAGTGATTGATTTACGAGAGCTTAATAAATGTATTATTCCTCAGTACCCAGTTGTCCCAGACATTTCTTCCCTGTTAACAGCCATTGATTCCGAAGCCATGTTTTTCACTGTCATAGACCTCAAGAATGCATTTTTCAGTGTTCCAATTCATCCAGATAGCCAGTTTCTTTTCGGATTTTGTTTAAATGGAAGGAGCTATATGTTTACACGCGCTCCTCAAGGTTTCACAGAAAGTCCTAGTATTTACAGTCAAGCACTCAAGCGACAACTAGACAACATTCACATGCCAACTGACACTGCCCTGCTCCAGTATGTCGATGATCTACTGATCACAGCCCGTTCTGAACGTGACTGCGAGCGTGCATCACTTACAGTTTTGTATTTCCTTGCCGAGATGGGGCACAAGGTGTCACCTTCGAAGCTTCAATTCTGTGTCCAGCAAGTGGTATACTTAGGACACTTGCTGTCCAAGAGGGGTAGGCAGTTGACACCAGACCGTATCCAGTTAATAGCGAGTCTTCCCCAGCCCAGAACCCAGAAGGAGGTACGTGCTTTTATCGGCCTTACTTCTTATTGTAGACAATGGATTCCCCAGTATGCATTTCTAGCCAAGCCACTGATACAGTTAACGACACAGGAGGCAGCCGTATCGACTGTCCTCCCTTGGATATCTGACCATACACTTAGTTTTAACGAATTAAAGAAAGCCCTATGTCAAGCTCCAGTTCTAGCTACACCGAACTACAGTAAGCCTTTTACACTTTTCGTTACTGAACGGGAAGGTACAGCATTATCTGTTCTCACACAAGATCAAGCAGGACAGTACAAGCCCTGTGCTTATTTCTCTAGCACATTAGATCCAGTCGCCCAGGCGTTGCCTGCGTGCCTCAAGTCAGTTGCAGCCACAGCACTAGCTATCAGACAAAGTGATTCCATAGTTTTAGGACATTCCTTGACAGTACAGGTCCCACATTCAGTAGAAGTTCTTTTAAACCGAACACAAACTCAGCACTTGACAATTGCACGTTTAACAGGTTATGAATTGACACTGTTCCAGCCACACATAGAAATCAGACGCTGCAACGTTCTGAATCCTGCTACACTGTTACCATCAGTTAGTTCAAATCCAGACACACATGACTGTGTGGAAGTAGTTAACATTACGACAAAGCCAAGACAAGACCTGACAGATATTCCGTTACCAGATCCTGACCTGACACTTTATGTGGATGGTTCATGTATGAGAACTAGTACAGGAGAACTAGTCGCCGCGTATGCAGTGACTACTGACACTGAAGTTATTGAAACACACCGTATTGATACTCTGTCCGCTCAAGCAGCAGAGCTAGTCGCTCTGACACAAGCCTGTATACATGCCAAGAACCTGAAGGTTAATGTTTACACAGATTCACGTTACGCATTCGGAGTTGTACACGACTTCGGAGTGCTCTGGCAGGAGAGAGGTTTTATGACTTCTCATGGAACCAAGATTCAGCATGGTCTCCTTATTCAAGCCCTGTTAGATGCCATACATTTACCGACATCTATTGCTATCATGAAGTGCAAAGCACATACGAAAGTTACAGACATTATTTCCCAAGGTAATGATTTAGCAGACCGCACAGCCAAGCTTACAGCACAGACTCCAGACATTCCAGTTAATCAGACACATACTTCAGATCCGATTACATGCATGACAGTTAAGGACCCTACTCAAGATGTCGTAGATATACAGTTACATGCTACCCCCGATGAAATCAAGAAATGGTCTGAACAAGGAGGGGTCCAGACAGATCAAGGATGGTTAACGAAGGGTAGAGCCACATGGTTTCTCCCCGATTCTATGGTTCAAGTCATTATCAATACCGCACATAGTCCAGCCCATTTAGGAGAAAAAGCTATGTTAGACAGTATCCAGAACATTTGGTTCAACAAGCATTTACGAGCTGCAGCCAAGCAGAAAGTCCGTACCTGTATGATATGTTGTCAGTTTAATCCAGGTAAAAGTGTCCCGGTGGAACAAGGTGGTTTCCAACCCCCTGACCACCCTTTTGAGGTCCTCCAGATGGATTATATTCAGATGGAGCGATGTCGAGGTTTCAAGTATGTCCTTGTAGTTGTATGCGCTTTGTCCAGGTGGACAGAAGCATATCCAGTCCCAGATTACACAGCCGCGACCACTGCCAAGCAGTTGGTTCGTGAATTTTTCCCTAGATACGGACTCCCTAGAGTCGTATATTCTGATAACGGCCAGCCATTCTCATCTGAACTCATGAAACATGTTTCCTTTTTGTTAGGGTACCAGTGGAAGTTCCATTGTGTACGCCATCCAGAAGCAGCTGGACTAGTCGAAAGGCATAATCAGACTCTGAAAATCCGCATTGCAAAAGTCTGTAAAGACAAGGGTGTGGACTGGTTAGTAGCTTTGCCAGTCGCTCTGTTTTACATGCGTATGGTCGCACATTCCAGATCAGGTCTGTCCCCGTATGAGGTCGTATTCGGCCGCCCCCCTAACATGTGGGGTACTCCTAGACCCCGAAGTATTACCGATGTTTCATGTAATATGCTGACAGATTACCTAGCTTCCTTGATGTCTGCCCTCAACTCATGTCGTTCACAGGTTGCCGCCGCATTTCCAGACAATACCGAGGTGGCACCGCACGAGATCGTTCCAGGCTCCCTTGTGATGATCAGAAATTTCGACAGATCAAGTCCGCTGGAACCACGTTGGAAGGAGCCACGTCAGGTCCTCTTGACCACCCGAACTGCCGTCAAGTTGGAAGGCAGGAAGGGGTGGGTCCACCTTTCTCATGTAAAACTTTTCAAAGGATCGAAACCAGTCTTCAAAAACATTTCCAAGAACATTTCCCAGGATTCGAAGGATTGCCAGAACATTGTTTTAAAGGACTGTCCCGCACAAGACATTATTATAACCCCTCCCTTGTTAGAGAAAACTCCGCAACAGGAGTATAAGTTAAAGCTCAGGTCTAATAAGTCAGCCAGTTTGATTGTATAAGTCCTCCCCTAGGTGAAACGGTTAGACTGTTTCTGACATGTATAAAATAGACCCCCATAGTGAGAGAGTCAGTCAAAGCTCAATCAAATGTATCGTTTTTCTGAGTTTCATATTATTTCTCAGCATAATGGCTTCCTGCACCAGCTATGCTTTCTATCTGTGTTTTCCAGTTCCTCATGTAAATATGTCTGCTCATGCTACAGTAGAGCACACGTTTAGTGATCTGCCTCCTCACGAATATTCATACCGCCTCGCTATGCGTAATAACACATTTATCCGTATGTTACATTATTCACACCAGACCAGCAATGCCACTAATTGTTGGGTGTGTGGTCGACTCCCCCCTTTCCAGACACCGAAGGGAGTTCTGCCACTCTTTCCTTATCCATTCTCACACAATGGTTCGTGTGGAGCATGGTCCACGTTAACGTCATCCTCAACAGATATGTCTTTTCTTAACAGTACATGTTTCCCAGACAAGCAAGGTCTCCCCCACAGAACAGGTTTAGATCTAGAAAATGAAGTATATAATTTAGGTAATTATTCGTCGAATTTCATGGTTCTGAATGTTCAGTCTGATACTACTCCAGACTCACCCGCTATTTCAGTACTACCAGTCAAAGGCGAATTATGTGTCCGCAGTTATGGTTCTGTACATATAGGTCATAGTGAATGTACTACTGTTATCCAGTATAGTGACAGTGGGAAATCTATTTTCAAAGCTTCACGTCATTCTTATTTTATTTGTGGTCAAACTGCATATGTCCGTCTGCCCCTCGATTGGGAGGGAACCTGTTACATTGCTTTCCTACTGCCACCTGTTTTTCTAGCCCCACCTGACTATCATAGGAATTCTTTCTTAGTACACACTAGACACAAGAGAAATCTCCCGATTGTCGATTATACTGAAACCGCCGCAGAGCAATTCATTGATATAGATAAAGGTGTTTTCCCTTATTTAGGTACAGTTGTAAATAGTAAACTCATTCGTAGGTTAACAAGAACCCTTGAAGCAGTAGTAGATGAGACTGCCTCCGCTCTAGGTAACTTAACTGAAGAGCAATCCTTTATGAGAATTGTCGTTTTACAGAATCGTCTCGTCCTTGACGTCATACTGGCCGATAGGGGCGGGGCCTGTAGAGTTCTCGGATCCAGTTGTTGTATTTTCATTCCAAATAACGCGCCGTCTGTTTATTCAGCTATAACCAGACTCCATAAAATTGCCCATCTGTTACACCAAGATCCAGGCACCTGGACATGGTCCGGTTGGTTCTGGAATATAATTTCCGCATGGGGATGGAAAGTCCTGTCCTTTCTAGGTATTGCAGTAGCGATCATATTTAGCTGCTGCCTCTGTATACAATGTGGCCCTGCGATTTGCAGCATGTGTGCTACCTCTTGTATTCCCAGTCCCAAGCCCTGTTCTAAATCCCGTTCCAAGACAATTCGAGACGAGCAAATGGTACTGTATGAAATGATAGACGGTATCATGAATATTGATGTTTCCTGATGGAAACGTAGTGACAAGGAGGGAATGTGGAAAAGTAAATTTTGCCATGTTCTGTGTCCCTACGCCTCATCCATCATATGTTATGTGTGCATGATCAATATGCATATGTTATTCCCCATTTCTGATTAAAGACGCAATTACAGTTGTGTCCACCTCTAGTATGTTAGTTTCCAGTCCTCGTGAATACTACGAATATCAGGCCTATGTAAGTAATGTTGCCACGTTTCTCAGTGTGCACGTTATTCAATTATAAAATCCCCGTTTCCAGGCCTCAAAAGGGCCCGGACCCTGGATTCAGCTCCTGTCTCCTGAAGCCTCGCTAAGGAGCGATACAGCCCCCACCTGTATCCTCGACCCTTCACTCACTTCCTGCCTTGCAGTGCCCGGTGCACCCCGGCTCTGCCTCTGAGTCTGCCAAAAGTATGTTATAGTTCCAGTTATCAGTTCAGTCCTCCTCCTCTGCATTCCTAAGCTACTGAACTGCATCAATAGTTTTCGTCATTGTCTAGCCTTCTCGTCTCCACGTTAGAGAAATACTGTATTTAATGGTCATTTAGTATTCTTCATTACGCACTACATGTAGAATAATGCATGGTCCAGTCTTAGAAATCAGGTTAGCCTCTCCCCTCATGACTTCTAGTTTATATCAACATGTTCCCTAAACATTAGATACCAGATAGGGTTTAGGTACATGTCGCTCCGACCCTTCAGACTCTAGTCTCTGCTCCTAACACAGAGTTCGTAGCCCCCAGCTTCTCCTAGTAACACGTCATTGCTAGTTTTCGCGCACCATTAGGTTAGAGGTCCCGGCTCCTTAGGTAGCCCCCTCCAATGTTTCCGCCCATTCATGACATATTCTGTTACGTTTTGCATCACATGTCTAAGTAAACTCCCAGTTACACCTCTTATTTCTGTTATCTCTCGCGACTGCTACGCGTCACGCCTTCTACTCCACCCACTGTTACGCCTACTGCAATGTAATGCTATGTGTTTGCGCTATGTATATAAGTCAATGTTTTGTTATTGAATATTAGCGCGCTCATCCCAGACCCAGCCCCGGCAGCTGCCGGGCCTTATTGTCCTGTTCCCATGCAGGTTGTCCTGATCCTGTCCTTATGCTGTAATAAACCTGCAGAAACTCCTACTACCTCGAATCTTGACTCTTATTTATTGAGCTATCTGTTATGCTATAAGTCTAGTCAAAAATAGGGTATTATTTATTTATTTACCACACAACACTTACCCTACTGTTGCACTCACTGCAGTGGGAAGAGAAATTTTCACCCCTAAGCTATCCAACACGTACCCTACTGTTGCACTCACTGGAGTGGGAATAGTAATTGTAACCCCTACACTATCCAACACTTACCCTACTGTTGCACTCACTAGAGTAGGAATAGTTTGTTTTACCCCTACACTATCCAACACCTACCCTACTGTTGCACTCACTGGAGTGGGAATAGTATTCTTCACCCCTAGACTATCCAACACTTACCCTACTGTTGCACTCACTGGAGTGGAAATAGTAATTTTTACCCCTACACTATCCAACACTTACCCTACTGTTGCACTCACTGCAGTGGGAAGAGAAATTTTCACCCCTAAGCTATCCAACACGTACCCTACTGTTGCACTCACTGGAGTGGGAATAGTAATTGTAACCCCTACACTATCCAACACTTACCCTACTGTTGCACTCACTAGAGTGGGAATAGTTTGTTTTACCCCTACACTATCCAACACTTACACTACTGTTGCCCTAAAAGTATTATGTGTTGTAGTGGTATACGCTGTAAAATCATGCGTTGTAATGAAGTTTGCGATGTAAAAACAGCATTATGAAGACATGCGTGGTAAAAGTATGCATTGTAATGTGTCCTATTCCTAAATGAACTGCCCACATCATAAGCAGATGGTAGTGTTACAGCATTCTAAGGAGCAAAACACACTGGGTAACCCTTATATTTTTCAAACATATTTACAGACCATAAGTGCATTTTCCCACATCAGAACTCCCCATCACATTTGCTTTCTCCTACATAAAGTCCAGAGCTACACAAAGATCCAAGTGCTTATATGTCCTCCTTTTAAATTAAGAAAGAGAAATCCATTTCCCACTCATAGTAAGCAGGTATGTGCTCAATTGACAATTATGTATTTTTTATTTTATTGTCATCAGAGACGATATAAGTATTTCTTCTTGAAATGCTTTACATAATTATTGAAGCAGTGCCTGAGATCAAACACATATTTAGTGGGCAGAGGTAATGAAAACAGCGATTATCAAGTGATGGTGTCACAAATTGAATTACAATGAAACATAGAGTTTATTACATATTATGTGTTTTTGTTCCTACCAGGCTGACCTATGGTATTGAGAGGTTATGCTTTGGGATCATGAGTAGAAGAAGAAGGAAATTTGCTGTGCATTGGGCATTTTGTAGGAAGTGGCCATTTAGGGGCTTCTTCAATGGTTGAAAAAAGGAGACTGTCCATTGGTCAGCTATAAGTGAGTTTCAATGTAAGGGATGCTGACAGCCTGGAACCAGATGAGATGTTGTTGTGGTTACGCTGTGAGCCAGGCCCCTTTATAACCTACCCTAATATCATAGTGCGGGTGTAGTTAGACACACACGTACAATGGCCATTCCTCATAATCATATGTATGAAATGTGTGTGTAACATGAATTGTTTTGAAGTTGCTGCTTGATTGAATTAGGAAATCTATGAGTCATGCTCTCTGCTTTTTCTATGACCATGGTCATTTGTACTGCTTTAGCATGTAATCATGGGAAGGAAAGAGAGATAAGGTGATGGAAATGTGATTCCTTATGGATAACATCAATTACTCTTGTCTAACTGTTCCTCACAACAACCTTTACCTATCTTCCTCCATCTTGACTTCCACTTCCAATTAAAGGTGCAGTTATGTTGATGGCATAGGAATTCTGAGGTGCAAGGATGTATTTGTAAGTACAAAACTTCAAAAGAGGAGGCATTTACTTAAAAGTTAGAGAAGGAAAGTGTCAGTCTGTAGAAGCACCTCAATTTGTAAGGAGTACCTCATTGTGGAAAGACTTTAAAGAAGAAAGGTTAGGGAGATAATCAGTAAATAAGTAACATGTGTGTTATATGCATGATTCAGTCAAAAATCATCTAGCTTTTTCAGAGGAACCCTATCCACTATGAAAACTGTGAATGCAGAGATATTGGTTATAACCTATGATTTCAGGTTTGCAAACCATAGCAAACAATAGTAGACAGTAGTTCAAGACACTAGACATTAATGAAAGTTAAAAGTTGTGATAAATTAGTTCCTGGTTATTTAGCTACCGTTGCTTCATGCAGTTTATCCTGCGACATGGTAAATATCACTATGCTGATTATGTTTGGTTTTAGAGGATACATACTTTATTAAATTATGTTTTACTAGTTGATGGCATCACTAATTTTGCTGATGTTGCACTAGATAATTCACAAAATGCCCATTTTAGTGCTTCTTTTCTAAAGGTTCAAATTAATTATCCACATGATTTATTACCAGGCTGATTCCTACTGTAGGATGGAAAATAGTAAAATCGTGGTAGTTTCATTGTCCCATTTAATATCATTGTGTGTGGGTAGTGAACTGAGTGTTGAAAGTGGACTCTGTTATGTATGTACTAGCAAATTGCATAGAAGCTGTTTCTCAGTCTTTAATGAGCCTAGCTTAACTGGGTTACTAAAACCAAATGAATACATCAGGAATCACAGGTTTTCAATAGAACTTTCCAATAAACCCATTTCTTATAGTTTTAGGATGCAGATTCAATTCATCTATTTGCAGAATATCAAAAATACTGTCTGTTGTCAATTATACTGATCTTGTGGCGACAGAATTTCAAATCCAAACATGTTTACCTTCCTAGAAACCAATTGTAAGATATGTTCTAAACAAATGCAAGTATTATGAAAAACTAAATTAATTACATTGTAAATTTAGCAAATGTTCATGTTGACCAAATTTACAAGTGGCCTCTTAACACCGTTTTGAACAAAAAAAAATTGTTTCTGACGAAAGTGCTATTATGAAACCTGCATTGGATTCCAAGGACACATCCTTCTGGTCATATCTGGAGAAATTTGTCCTTTGATATATACTCAGAATTACTGACTGGCATGCAGAAATGAAATAGGTGGCACTGATTGCTGCATATATTGTAGTCTGCTCTATAGGGGCCTATAGGAGATTAGTCTGGCCTACACCTGATTGGCACAGTTAATTTTCTCATACGTCCCTTGTTAAGGGCTACAACATGTACCCAGGGCCTGCAAATTAAATGCCACTAGTGGGCCTGCAGCACATTTGGTGCCACCCACTTAAGTAGCCTTGTAAAACATGTCTCAGGCCTGTTAGTGCAGTCTGTGTGCCAATTTGACCCGCCAAAATAACCCCTTTTCCAGGCCTGAAACTCCCCTTATCATACATATAAGTCACCATTGATCAGACTCCTGAGGCGGAAGCCGGGAGAGCGCATAGCACATTGCATTGCTTTTTAAAATTGTAAAACTGTCACGAATTTACTTGTGCTAGCTTTTAAAACTCACCACAGCAACTCTGTAAACTGCTAAGAATCGAGCACTTCATTCAGTTCAGGTAGCGGACTCTAACGCTGCCGGCTGACCCCTAATTGATTCACTCCTCTGACGCTCGCAGCGCGAGGACTCAGGCCACGCCCACTTGTTTGGCCACGCCCCCCGGAGACGACTACATAACGCTGAGTAAAAGCGCCAGGTAGCCCATTGATCAGACTCCTGAGGCGGAAGCCGGGAGAGCGCATAGCGCATTGCATTGCTTTTTAAAATTGTAAAACTGTCACAAATTTACTTGTGCTAGCTTTTAAAACTCACCACAGCAACTCTGTAAACTGCTAAGAATCGAGCACTTCACTCAGTTCAGGTAGCGGACTCTAACGCTGCCGGCTGACCCCTAATTGATTCACCCCTCTGACGCTCGCAGCGCGAGGACTCAGGCCACGCCCACTTGTTTGGCCACGCCCCCCGGAGACGACTACATAACGCTGAGTAAAAGCGCCAGGTAGCCCATTGATCAGACTCCTGAGGCGGAAGCCGGGAGAGCGCATAGCACATTGCATTGCTTTTTAAAATTGTAAAACTGTCACGAATTTACTTGTGCTAGCTTTTAAAACTCACCACAGCAACTCTGTAAACTGCTAAGAATCGAGCACTTCACTCAGTTCAGGTAGCGGACTCTAACGCTGCCGGCTGACCCCTAATTGATTCACTCCTCTGACGCTCGCAGCGCGAGGACTCAGGCCACGCCCACTTGTTTGGCCACGCCCCCCGGAGACGACTACATAACGCTGAGTAAAAGCGCCAGGTAGCCCATTGATCAGACTCCTGAGGCGGAAGCCGGGAGAGCGCATAGCGCATTGCATTGCTTTTTAAAATTGTAAAACTGTCACGAATTTACTTGTGCTAGCTTTTAAAACTCACCACAGCAACTCTGTAAACTGCTAAGAATCGAGCACTTCACTCAGTTCAGGTAGCGGACTCTAACGCTGCCGGCTGACCCCTAATTGATTCACTCCTCTGACGCTCGCAGCGCGAGGACTCAGGCCACGCCCACTTGTTTGACCACGCCCCCCTGTCCCCTCCCTCAACAATCATTTTATAATGTGTCTATGACGGAAGCGTAGCGGACGAGCGCAGCGGGAGCGCCGTTTGCGCGCCGAAGGCGCGCCTAAGGCAAGCCCGTCTGCGCCGGTCCGCGCCAGACCGAGCTCAGAGCCCACACCCCCGGCCGGGCCCAGCCTCCCTCTAATCAAATATTCACAAGAATCTCTGCACCAACTCAGAGAACCTTTACACACTAGGTGCAACGGACTCATTACCCCGGAGGACAAGCATCCAAGATGCCCGAACTGCGCCTACAGGTTAGCGCTTTCCCCCCATCCAGAACCCGCCTGCCTCGAGATGGCTCTGCTCAATTGTAGGTCCCTTCCTAAGCACCAGACAGAAATCAACCTACTGCTGACAGACTCCGCCATTGACGTCCTGTTTTTAACAGAAACTTGGCTGTCTACAAGTTCCGACCCGGACATTATCCAATCATTACCACCTGGGTACCTCATCAAAACCCTCAACAGACCGAAGGGAACGGGAGGGGGTTTAGCGATTATATATCGCGACAACCTATCATGTCAGTTTAAAGACAGCCCCATCCTAGATAGCGAAAATGTTCTTTTCTCCTTACATCTGCCTCCATCTACCACCCTATCTGGGGTCTTAATCTACCGCCCACCAGGACAGGTAGGGTGTTTCATAAACTCACTAATGGACGCCATCTCTTCTCTTGCCTGTGTGACTCCAAATTTCACAATCCTTGGAGACTTAAATCTCCACTTCGATGACCTCGCTAACAAACTTGCCTCAGATTTAAAAACCGATCTAACATCCCTCAATCTACAACTGCGCAGCAATAAACCTACTCATATGAAAGGACATCTGCTAGATCCCATTTTTTCCAATCTCACCAAACTTTCCGTACAAACTCCTCTGCCCCTCCCCTGGTCAGACCACTTCTTGGTTCCTTTTAAATTTCAACTTCCAGGGAAGAAGTCGGAAACTCCCCGTCCCCAGGTCCCATCACGCCCATGGAAAAAATTGGACACCAACCTATGGGAACGTTCGCTGTCAACCACTTTACCAGTAGTAGACCCAGACCCCTCTAAAGCCGAAGTCCAATTGCATAAATGGATTAACGATTCCCTTAATTCAGTCTTGCCACTCAAACCTCTTCCAACTAGCAGGAAATCCTCCAAACTGAGGTGGTTTACTCAGGAATTACGTGAACTAAGAAAGAAAGGCAAAAGGCTAGAGCGCCAATGGAGAAAAAACTGGATTACAGAAGACAAAAGTGAATACAGAGCCCATATTAGGCTCTATAAAAACACTTTAAAAACAGCGTAGGCCTCCTACTTCGAGGATCAAATAGCCTCAGCGGCCAATTCCGCAAAAGAGACCTACCGCATAGTTAATCTCCTCACCAAAATGCAGGACCCACCGCCGACTCCAGACCTGGAGGGCGTAAAATTTAACCAGATGGCCGAATTTTTCTCGGCAAAAATTGAAAAAATCCTGACCTCCCTACCGGCCCCTTCCATCTCCCAAGGATGCTCTATCTCCTCTCCTCTCCAAGACGCCCCGAGATTATCCACCTTCCCCCAAATCACCACTGAGATGTTTCTTAACATCCTACATACGATCAAAAGTGGTGCCCCGTCAGACCCAGCCCCGATCAGTAAACTCAAGCTGGTTGCTTCTACTGTAGCCCCCCCTCTTACCAACTTGATCAATGCCTCTTTCAAAGCTGGCACAGTCCCGGCAAACTGGAAAAAAGCCACTGACAGGGCGCTTATAAAAAAGCTGCATCTAAACCCTATGGACCCATCTAACTTTAGACCTATCTCACTGCTGCCGGCCATCAGCAAAATCGCCGAACGTGTAGCAAACCAACAACTCTCCGAGTTCCTAGAAACTAATCACCTCCTCCGCCAGTCTCAGACAGGTTTCAGACCGGGACAAGGGACCGACACCGCACTGTTAGCCGTGGTCGAAGAAACTAGGAGCATTATGGACGCAGGAGGATCAGTGGCAGTGATCCTCCTCGACCTAAGTGCCGCCTTCGACACGGTGGACCATGCAACCCTCATACAACGGCTTGGTCTGATAGGAGTGGCGGACTTCGCCTTAGCCTGGATTAAATCCTTTCTCGAAGATAGGTCCTTTCAAGTGGCAGATGGGTACTCCTCCTCCAAGGCTCAGGCACTCAAGTGTGGGGTTCCCCAGGGATCTTCCCTGAGCCCCACACTTTTTAATGTGTACATGGCAACCCTCGAGGATGTTGTCAAACCTTTTGGCATCAAATCTATAATGTACGCCGACGACACACAGCTCGTCGTTTCCCTTAACCAATCAGACAATTCCCTCTCTAATCTATCCAGTTGTCTTGAGAAGGTGCACCAGTGGATGTGCGACTCCCGGTTAAAATTAAACGGTGAGAAATCAGAAATACTCCTCTTGGGAAATCCAAACAAAATCCCCACATCCCTTCCCTGGCCGCCATGTATGGGAACTCCACCAATCCCCAAATCCGAGGTAAAGAGCCTGGGGATATGGCTGGACCAGGATCTCAGTTTTAAGACTCAAGCTAGAAAAACTGCGGGAACCTGCTTCGGCCTCTTAAAGATGGCACGAAAGATTCTCCATCTAATCCCCCACCAATCTAGGAAGCTCCTGATGCAGGGGCTGGTGAACTCCAGATTAGACTACGGAAATGTGTTGTATCTGGGGGCTCCAGCCTCTGTAGTCCACAGACTTCAATGTGCACAAAATGCGGCTGCAAGAATCCTAACAGGAACTAAAGCGAGGAGCTCGGCCAAACCAGCCCTCAGAAACCTGCACTGGTTGCCAGTAAAAGAACGGGTCAACTTTAAAACCCTGTGCATTGCCCACAGAATAATGCATGATGAAGGCCCCCCCATTCTCAGACCACTTCTGACACAGCACCAGTCCAGTAGACAATTAAGATCTAACTCCCTATCCCTTGCAAACGTCCCTAGAATTAGGAAGGCCAGAACCGGCGGTCGCCTGTTCTCTTACAATGCCCCCAGATTGTGGAACTCCCTCCCACTCTCTCTGAGGCAAGAACACAACCACCTCAGGTTCAGGAAGCGACTAAAAACCTGGCTCTTCCCCTAAATTTCCCCTGATTACCTCTCCCCTGTTTCCACACCTTGCTGGAGTTATGGTCACTAGCGCTGGGATGCCCTAGGGTAGCTACGCGCTCTATAAATCCCAAAATAAAATAAATAAATAAAACATGAGGTAGGCCCTAAACAGCCCATAGGACAGGGTACATTGTATTTAAAGAGGTGGAAATGTACTTTTAAATTTTACATGTCCTGGTAGTGAAAAACTCAAAATTTATTTTTCACTAGTATGAGGCTAAACTCTCCCATAGGATAGCATTGGGATACCTTATCACATTTAATATGTGATCACTTTTGATGGGTCTCTAGAGTATTGTAATTTAAAATCCTCCTGAAAGGTAAAGTCAGAATGGTATTCACAATTCTGAAAATGACACTTTTAGAAATGTGCCATTTTTTTGTCCCAACCATTAAGTGCCTGCAGCCTGTGTCCTGGGTCACATGACTGTGGTTAGCATGGCAGTCGACCTTGATGTATTCCTCCTAAAAAGTGAGACAAAAGGGGATTAGGTAGGTGTCGGCAGGTAGGGTCATCCTGCCAGGACTAGGTTTGGGCGAAAAATTCTACTCTGCCGCCAAAGTTCATGGATTTTTGTGCATTCTGAGCTACGCGAGTATCCTGCAAAACGTGTTTTCTCGTGAGTGGCTAACCAACAATACGTTGGCAACTGTGAGCTACAGTTTGCATTCCTAGCATAATTTTGGTCATGGCAGGTTGCGACCATTCGCGTTGAGAAAGCTGCTGCTCAAGTAGAAAACCTACTTGAGTGGTAAAAAGTAGCAGTGCCCGCTGGCACTATGTGTGGTGCAGTTGACACTGATTTTACAGCGCGGAACAAGCTCTTGCCTCTAAAAATCAACACTCTGGCGCAACGTGCCAAATTCTGCCCCTTCACGAAACTCCACAGAGTCTCGTTGAGTCTTTACGTAACTCCAAAGTAGGCCACAGATGAAAACTCAGCGAGTTCTACCCACCCATAGCCAGAATCTGTGGGGCAGAGCTGTTCCCTGCCCCGCTGTACTTTACCTATTCAGACATTTTTCTTCAAACATTCTTCTAACTCCGAAGGTTAGCGGAGTCCTGGCACAATTTAACTTGTGTATCCGAAGCATGCTCCATCGCAGTCGGCCATAACTTTCAACTTTGCTTCAGTCTTGCATGACTAGATTTCTGTAGTTGGCTCTTTGATCTTTTAGGCATTAGCTTTTACAAAATAAAATTGCATTAATTTCTCCAGTTCTATTGATTGGGTTTTGATAATTGTGGTGTCAAATTATTTGTTATATTTTACTCTTTTGTTTCTAAATTGGTGTGGAATTTTTCTTGCATCGTGTTTTCACTTTATTACTGTTTAAGTGCTGCATAAATATTTTATATACATTGTCTCTAAGTTAAGCCTGACTACTTTTGAGTCAATCTATCAGAGGGCAAATCAAATTAATTTATTGACTTTTTGTATTCACCCTGACATTGGATATTGTTTGTTGCTTGAGGAGGGCTCACCCTCCATCAATTAAAAAAATCAGTTTCTAGCAACATTGTTTCTGTAATACAGGATACTGCACAACCACACCAGAGTTAATTGGTGCCTTGTAATGAGGTCTAAGGGCCAGATGAATGAACACATTTCCCCATAGACAAAGAATGGGTAAAACTGTTTGATACATCTGGCCTTTAGTTTAGTATTTGTGTTCATGTTGGCATGTGTCAGATGGAGACTAACCTATGCTATTTTTTAATAGTTCATGCAATTTAATAAAGGAGGGACCATTTGTTACTTGCTCATGTGTTTTTCAATGTAGTACTGATAGGTCGATTGGCACTAAAATGAATATATAGGCATAAAGGGATATTTTGTTTCTAAATAGCTGTGCATTCTCAAAACTGTGTACCTTTTGCCTAATAAAATTGCAGCTGAATAATACAATCATACAGATATACAGATTTTCTTCTGAAAATGTATGACATATAAACTTATATCTTATGTAATGTTATTTGGTTTTATAGAGCCCTAGTATTCCTGAGAGTGTCTTGGAACTGCCATGTTAGGTAGCCATTCAAGATTACGTTTGTTTCCTAGTCAGTCTAAAAATTAAACGAGTGTATTGATTAAAAGCCATTTTTAAGGCCTTTCCTAACTTGCAGGAGATTATTCTGTTCTTTCAGATTGAGAGGAAGGGATTCCCCAATTTAGCTGTGCCAACTATTAAGCTCTTGCCTCCCTGATAAGATTTCTTAACTTTTGAAACTACAACATTTGTTGCAGCCATGGAGCATAGGAGTCTAGTGGGGATGTACCAAGAAAAGTTTTGAATTAGATAATCTGGTCCCATATTGTGCAGTGCCCTGAAGGCAATGCACAACGCCTTAAAAGCAATTCACTTCTTTATTGGTAACCAGTGTAGTGTCTTCAGTACAAAAGTTGCTGATTGATGTGTGGGTGGCCCAAACACCAGACTGCATTTTGCAGTGTTTTCAATTTGACTAGCAGTTTCTGTTATATATTAATGTACTACACATTACAATAGTCCAATTCGGACAGGAATAATGGAGTGATTGCTGTTTTTGAAGATTGTTAGGTATAAATGAGAGCATTTTTAAAATTGTTTTTAATATGTAAATGACAGCAATTTGGTTGACAGGTTGTGAAAAGTCGGTCAATTGTCAAAGATTACACCTAAATTCCTTATTTTGTGAGCTGGCTTTGGGAAGGCACCCATATCACCAGCTAGAGGGCCAAAAGGATGTGATGTTTCCAAAAAGTAGAATCTCAGTATTTCCTGAGTTAAGTTTCAAACAATTATCATTCACCCAATCTCCAAAGCTTTTCTTGCACCTATTGAAGTTGGTAGCTGCATGATCTGGGTTGCCTGAGACTGAGGCCACAATTTGGATGTCAATACAAACTATCAAAAGATAGTGTCCCTCTAGACCTATATTTCTTTAGCAGGTGGCTGGATTAGCTCACATGAAGGGCACAGAACACATAAAACCAAGATTTCATTAGTACATATTTTATCTATGTCATCAGCATAGGACATAACTGAGAACCCTAACATTTTCTAAGTTAGGTCAGTGATGTAATATATAAGTTAAAAAGAGAAGGACTTAATGAAGCATCCTGTGGAACACCACATGGAAGAGTGAAGGAATGAGATACAAAATCATCAATTGCTACATATTGCTATTATTCAGTCAAAAAGGATGACAAGAGGGCAGGGGTTCTACCTTGGATCCCCAAGGAGTAAAGCTGGTCAATTAAAATGTTATGATTGACCTTGGCAAAAGCTGCCGGGATATCTGATAACATTAGGGCTGCACTTTCTCCTCTATCGATATGGGCTCTTATATTCTTTGATGCAACAATGAATGCAGTATTTGTGCTATGCTTGAGCCTAATGCCAAATTGTGTAGCATCTAAAAGATCATTGGCATCACTAAAGGCTGTCAACTCTTGGTTCATAGCCTTGTCAATGATCTTTACTGAAAATAGCAGCCGAGATATGGGCAAGTAATTACTCGGCTAAGATGATGAGAGATTCATTTTTTTTATTAGAGATAGGATGGAAGCTCTTCCTAACTTTTGGGAAATCACCTGCAAGGAACATATTGCCAAAGACGTTTGCCAACTGATCAGAAATTATTTTAGGTATTTGTCGAAGAAGTTTAGGGGGTCATGGGTCCTCAGGAGAGCCAGATTTCATGGATTTTGACAATTTGAGCACCCGTAAAGTTGTAAGCAGGGAGAAAGAAGTTAGAAAATCTGAATTATTAATAGAGGATATATCCCCGGGTGAACTAGATGTCACCATATGTTTTAATGAGAAGACTGAGAAATCATCCTCTACTATAGCTTGAAAGAAAGAGGCAAATGTAGTGCAAAAAATCTGGCTGACATTGGAGTTGTTCTTCTCCGAGAAGTTAGATAGGGGTTTCACAGTTTTAAAGGGTTCTTTGATAGAATATTTGGCGGACTTCTTTTTCTGAGTGAAGAAAGATTACTTTAAAAAAAAAATCATAATCTAATAGTCTTTTAGGGATATTTTGTATGAGTCTTTATCTGTAATATTATAGTGCTGTCTCCATTGTCTTTCTAGTTTGCAGCACAATTTTCTTGTGTTTTTTAAGCCAGTCAGAGTACCAGGGTTCAGAAGGTGTTACTCTATGCTTTGTTGATTTTATCACAGGAACACGTTGACTGGCCATGTTGTCTAACCAGGAATGGTCTTTGGGAACAGCTTGGTCTAAATTACCAACAGGAGTTGGTAACGTTTTATTGAAGATCGACTTGAGGCTTCTTATTTATGCCCAGGGTGTATTCTTTTGGTTATAAGCAGTAATGTGGGAGGAAGCTCTTTTTTCATAGGTGAGATGTCGAAAATCCCCATTGAGTGACGGACCATAAGAGTTGTTCGACCTTACAAACCTTTATTAGGGGATTGTCAGTAAATATCCCATCAAGGGTGTGTGCTGCTCTGTGGGTGTGGTTGCTGATTATCTGATGTAATCCTAATCTGGCCATGGTATCTGTTTGTAATTCAGTGCCTTTGTATGAACAGTTCTCAAGGTGGAAATTAAAATCACCAAGTACGCTGTAGTTAGTAGTGTCAAATATGGATTCTATACCAAGGCTGAGTTGTTGGGAAAATAGAGATCTGGGCCGGGGTGGTCAAAAAAAAAGAAAGCCACTGAAGGCGTTTTTGTCATTAAGTCTTGCTTTAAAAGCTAAAGCTTCATAGTCCGTATTATGAGGAAAGGGAGAAAAGGTAGTACAGAGGTAGCATTTATAGACAATAGCAAGACCTCCACCGCTTTTATTCAGACAATGTAACCTGTAGATGGAGTAGCCTGCAGGTAGAGCGGCTACAAGGTCAGGGCCTGCTGATGGGTCTGCCCATGTTTCTTTTATAAAGCTAGATCTATTCTGTTATAGGCGATAAAATCATTAAATACTACTTTTTATCAACGATCTTGCATTTATTAATGTAAATTCCACGGGCTTTGTATGTGTTACATTCTTTCTAATCCTTGATTCTAATAGGGAGAAATCTTTTATTTTCACATTATTGAGCGTGAAATTACACAAGGGACATATAATGTTGCAAAAGGTCTACCCCTCGGGTGGAGAATAGCACAAGAGGGATTCCTACCGAAAGTTTGGAATGAGAGAAGTTCATATCTTGTATATGTTTTCTTACTGCTGGTTTCTAGGGAAAAATGGACAAGTGGGCTGGTGCTGGTGCCAGCTGCACGCATCCACTGCACTGATGCACTGAGCCACTGAATTTGTAGTCTGGCATTGGAGGTAGGGCATGTCTGGGGGGAAACATCCTTTACAACGCACCTTTTACCACGCAGTGCCTTTACGATGCAACTTTTACAACGCAAACCATTACAACGCATTGCGCTGGGGGGCGCTCTAGGATAGGGAATAGATTTAATTTACTATCCAACACCTTCCCTACTATCCACGGGGACTGGAGTTGGAAAAGTAAATTAAACTATTCACTATCCAGCACCCCAAAGCACTATGCGTTGTAAAGGCATGCATTGTAAAAACCGCGTTGTAAAGGCATGCGTGGTAAAAGCATGCGTTGTAATGTCATACATCCGTCTGGGGGCATGGTGACACGGCGCTATGAGTACAACCTAAAACCAGTGCAGGAGAGAGTAAAATATTAACGGGGGTCCAGCAGCGCAGACGCGCTGAGCCAGTGAATTAGAAGTCTGGCATCAGAGGAGGGGTATGGAGGGTGTGGTGACATGGTGCTATGAGAGTGGCCTAAAAACAGTGCAGGTGAGATTAAAATCTTACTGGGGGTCTAGCAACCCCTTGTGGATTACAGCAGGCTCCCCTGACATTAGCGACTACTGGTAAAGCAATATAAACTCAAATAAAAGGGATTAAAACAGGTAATCATAAAATAAACAGGACAAAATGGGCTCAGAGTACCCTTGAAATATGGTGAGGTTCAGGAGCCAAGTCTCTCCAAAACCGCACTCTAATGCATACAAGGAAAGAAAACAATCAATAGCATGATACCTTAAGAGCAAGGTAATGCTGACATGCTGACCCACTAAATTTGTAGTCTGGATTCGGAGGAGAGTGCGATTATTGGGGGCGTGGTAACATGGTGCTATGAGCGCGATCTGAAAACAGTGCAGTTGAGAATAAAAATCTTAACGGGGTCCAACAATCCCTCGTGGTCTATCACAGGCTTCCCTGCTCGTAGCCACTACTGGTAAAGCAGTATAAACTAAAATTCAAACAGATAATTATAAAATAAACAGAATAGAATGGGCCAAGAGAACCCTTGCAATCTGGTGCTGCTAAGCGCTTCGGGAGCCAGACAGCTCCAAAACAGCACTGTAGTGTGCACAAGGAAAGAAAACAATCTTTAGCACACCATCTTTAGAGCAACTAAACAAAGTATACATCAGTCTGTACCAAGATGGATAGATGACTGTATGGAACTACCAAATCAACGATTGTGTTTGAAAAATGGTAGATCTCAAAAAGTGACAAAGAGATACAACCAAGGGAGATATTGATGACTATAGCTACACACACACAATAATGGCTTCTTCAAAAAAAGTGGAGCAGAATAAGTGTTCCAGTTTTCTTGATAATGAAGTATTCCTTTTCCAAACACGCATAAAGCCTATAATTTACCTGTCAAGGTGATCCAGGTTATCTTATATAGTTGAAATATTTCCATAGCTAATATTTTCTTTGACTGTATCCAGGGACCAGCTATGATTACAATAATGAATGGAAAAGATTATTTAATTTGTGTCTAGAGGAAACCAAATCAGTATTGACAACACTACTATTTGCATCCATACCATTTGACACTTAAATTATAAATACATACCTCAAGTATGCTCCATGCCTGACGTTACTTGGAGTGGCTTTGGACTCTGGAGTGCCCTTTTCATTAGCTCCCTCCCTCTTCCTAATTATGTGAACTGCTAGTGATCTCTGATGGGCTAAGTCGCCTCAGAAGGTGGAACTATATACTGATTGTGGCTACCAGATACAGAGAATATGTCATCCAGAAGCGATCCTTAACTGAGACTGCAATTACTATGTGAACTCTTTACTTCTGAGGGGACTGCAAGTACTCCATTAATCCTATGAGGAGACACTAAGCCCAAAATAAATTATTCTGCACAGTTTAATATCCTTGAGTTAAACTGGACAACACTTTGAACTCCCCATATGGGGATTCATTTAAAAAGTTTAATGCTCCCATTTACTAACTGGTAAACTGGTAATTAGCAGTTATAAATCGGAGTACGGCGTAAGACTTGATGCAGTACGAGGGTACTGCGGTGGAGATGGTGACAGGCCTCTGGGCTAGTGGGGGAGCACTACGGGCCAGAAGTAGGTAATTCCAATTTACCTACTCTTAAATACCGAATCATACCGATTCGGTATTTAAGAGTAGGTAAATTGGAAGTAGGCAGATGTAGGTAATTTTTATTTTACAATTACCGATTCTGTAAGATTCGGTATTTACCGATTCGGTAAATACCGAATCGGTATTCCCCATTGATTCCTATGGGCCTTGAAGCTCATAGGAATCAATGGGAAATACCGAATCGGTATTTACCGAATCGGTAAATACCGAATCCTGGCAGGGGGAACGGGGTGTCACTTTGACGCCCTGTAGCACCCCAATTGCAGGCTTGTGTGCCATGTGGCAAACATACATGCCTTAAGGGCATGTCTGTGTGTCACATGGCATAGGTGTACATGCACAGATGTGCATGTACACTGGAATTCGGTATTTTACCACCCAATAGCATTGGGTGGTAAATTAAGAATTCCTAAGGGCCTGTGGCACTGCAAACTGTGCCACCTACATATGGATTTACAGATTCGGTATATTTACAGATTCAGAAAAATACCGAAGCGGTAAATTTACCGAATCGGTAAATATACCGATTCTGTAAATTTCTAGCCACCTACATGTCAAAAGCCAAATACCGGTCGGTAACGGCCGAAATCGGCCGTTACCGACCGGTATTCGGTGACCTACATCTGGCCCTACATGTTCCCTTACTGCTCAGGATGCACAGGGAGTGGAGACCACTCTCAGCCTCTGCTCATTTTCACTGCCAGACCGGAAGCGCCAGTGGTTATATCAGGTGCATTTTTGCACCTGGTTAAATTAGACCCAGTGTTCCAGCACCGGGTAAGTCCACGTGCGAGAACTCTGAGCCACTCAGAATTGGCATTAGTGGTACCCACATAGTGATACTGGTCTGGCCAGCTTGCCTTCAGGAAGCATATCAAAACCAATCTCTTCTTTCGCTATGTAAACTAAAATTCTCTCCTTTTAAAAATCTACAAATTGTTTCTGTATAAATTGTTTCCTTGTGAATCTTCTTCCTCTGCTGAACCCTCACAACTACTATGCATCATACAACAAATCGGTCGGAAAATTCTCTCCTACTGTATTGTATTCCCCTACTAATACCCAATGTTACTATGCAACTGTGTACAGGGACCAATTTGTTTATTCCAGGCTCTATTTGAACAATATGACACTTTGAGTTCTGTGTACAGTGGTCTAAGAGCTTTTGGGTTAGCAGTCATTTATAATGTTGATAGGTAAATAAGTATATAAATATATTTTAAAAATGTATGCACATTTGGTGGGCCATTGATTGCTAATGGCTATGATTTTTAATTAACTCAAAACAACATTGATGTGTGTAGTTGTGTACCCAGGGCTTTAAGTGGGATGAAAAAACTGGGGGGTCCCTCAAAGGGGCGTGGCCAATGTAATTAAGGTCATGGCTTAAAAACAAATAACTTAAAAGTCTGTGCTTAGCATAGTGTGCCGCCCGACTTGTAGTTTGTGGTTTCTATCATTGCATCCAGATATATTATACAAGTAACATCATACCTACAACAAGGCAATACTATTGGCTTTGTCAATGGTTGTTAGTTGCATAAGACAAATAAGCAGCAACTATGGCTTGTTGTATATAATATTGAAAAAGCTTTAACTTAAAGCACCACGACGATGTTGCTGCTCCCGACTTTCAAAAAGGAAATCATCTCTTTATAGGATTTCCCTTCGCCTGCAACGCTCACCTGGCATGACGTCATGCCGTAACTTCTCCACTAGTGAGAGGTGAGCAGCGTGAGCAGGCGCACATCGATGTGCCTGCGGTCACTGTAGTCTGGGGAAAAAAAACTGACAGCCTATGCCAGGGCACAAAACAGAGCCCGATAGAGACCCGTTTCATCGCCCGCTTTAAAAAACTGCCGGTGCTTAGACCCGATGAGACCCGGCCCACTTCAAGCCTTGTGTTTATCCTAAGAACCACTTCGTGAGAGAGATGTCACAGTGTGCGTGAGCAAGACCCCCACTGAATCCCTGAGCAATTTACTTTTGGGCGTCTTGCTGATGATGACTCAGCTCTGGGCATCCTACTAATGGCCACCTGCTTGAGAGCACATTTCTCCCTCAGTAGGGTTTTGCCTATTGCCAACCTTCTCAACACAATTTTGCCCATGAGCAATTTGTGTGAAATAGCAACGAAGCACTATTTGAGTACAGAGGCAAAATTGCACATACTACATTTGGTTCTATATAAAACTAATTTAAGATTCAAACCAAAGACCTTTAATGAAGCAGAAAATAGCAGAAACACAAAAATTGAGGGAAATAGGATCACTGCTGCCCTCCCTACTGCTTCCATGATTCATTCACTGCCATCATGCACGTTGGAACACAGCGTTCAGCCTGCGCATTATTAGCACGCCTCACAGAAGGAAGCAGAGGTGGTAATGAATGGAAGCGTGGGCGCATTTTGTGACTGACAGAAGAAATGCAGGATGAAAGGAGCACAAATAAGCTGCAATGAAAAGTGAAGTTTGCACAGAAATATACGTCAGGCAGAACATTTACTCAGGTTTCCATAACATGTTGGTTGTCACTCAAAATTACAGTGGGTTCCTAAGAAATGACTAAGCTGCTTATAAAGTATAATTTATATAATTATGGCCATTCATGCGTTGAATCTCTTACTCAGAAAGTCGTTTGTCTCGTCATATTTTAGATGTTATCAAAGAGAAAGCATCTCGGCATCGCTTCTAGAGCTGGTTGAAAATGTTTTATTTCTCTAGTGGGTAAATCTGTCTACATGCCCACATAATTCATCTTTTGGATGCGAAAATAAGAACTTGGTCTAACAAAATTGTATGCAAACACGAGGGAAATAAAATAAGGGCATTTAAATATATAATGTGTGTGTGTGTGTGAATCCATATATTAATGTACTTCAGAGTCATGAACTATGGATTAAATAAGAAAATAAATAAATTAACTCACAAGACCCACGCCTGGTGATGTCTGACCATTTGAGCATGAATGCAGCCTGTGGCCGCTGTTCACAGGAATACACACACACACATGCGCACACACACGCACACACACACACCTCTCCTGGGGTCATGGCTTTAATGATCCAGGAGACTGACTGTTTTTCTTTTAATGTTGTTGGAGGGCTGTAGCACTCCCTGCAGCCTCCCACAATATTAAAAAAAAGACTTGATGGTGCGGGTCCATAGTCTAGGGGCACCGCATAGCTCACAAAATTATGAACAACAAATCCCTTGCAACACATTATGGTGCACTCCTAGAAAGAACCGTGAACAATAAATGAGCAGCTCCACGTCCAGGATGCCCTTTGTTTAAAATGATTGGTGATGGGGGTGCACAGACTCCTCTCTGAGCCTTTTTGGCCCTTGGAACCCCATCACAGGGGGCTTTCTTTTTTTTAATAAGGGAAGAGGAACTTGTGTCCCTCCCCTCCCTGAGCCAGTTTGGACCCCTGGGACTCCATCCCTCTGGGTCTTCCATTTTTAATAAGTGGAGGGGGGTGCCTGCACCCCTTGAGCAACTTTAATCCCCTGAGATCTCATCCTCCGGGGCATTTCTTATTGTTTTAAGGGAGGGGCGTGCAGGCCCCCTCCTGAGCCACTTTGGGCCCCAGGGAACCCATCTCCCACAGCTTTTATTTTTTAAGTTTAGGAGGCCTGCAGCCCCTCTCCCTGAGCCAATGGTGGCCCTGGAAAGTCTATCCCCAGGGCCTTGGGTGGGTGCCACATGCCTACCCGGGGCATCCACAAAACACAGCCAGCCCCAGCCACCTCCTTATCCAGCACCATATTGGATGCTGGCACCTCTCCTTTACTCCCGCCTGGGTGGGAGCAGAACTTTTCTAACTGCTCCTGCTTGTTATGAGCAAAGAGGAGCTCCCTGCCCGGGAGACTGTAAGTAGGGTATGCTTGCAATCTCCCAAGCAGGAAACCACTGTGTCCCAAGGTTAGGCTCCCAAGATACTCTGAAGTATCACAGGGATTATACTAGCACTAGGTGGAGGGTGTGGATCACCTTCTATTTTTTAAAGTAATGGACCCCAGAGGAAGAGGTCCCCAGGGCTCAATGGTGCACACCCTACCCCATTATTTAGTAATTGGCCCGGATGTATGGGGTCACTGGTTTCCAATAGAGGCATAGGGAGGGAAAGTCACATGCCCTGCCTCTTCAATTTGATTTTGGCACTAGGGTGTGGGGTTCCAGTGCTCAGAACAGGCTTGTGGAGAGGGCCCTATGTATGTCCCAGTTCCAAAAGAGTATAACATGAAGACCCCTGGGCCCTAGCTCACACCAGAGGCCCAATAATGCAAATAAAAAACTAACACCAGCCTTTTTTTAAGACGCAACAATGGGATCACAGCTTTTACATATTTTATTTTGGGCCCAGGGGACCACCCCCACAAGGGGTAGGGGTAATGGCGTCATTTTTCCACATGTTACATCCAGCCAATTGGAGTGCTTGTTCCAGCTAAAGCCTTACTCCCACAGGAAAGAGTTGAACAAAGGGGCAAAAGCCCAGTTGGGCAAACAAAACTGAAATTCTTTTTGAAACAGAGTAATACCAAATTTGTCAGGAAGCTAAATCATGCTCCAGAAAGTGCGCCTTTTTGTGATTTGGTGTTAATCCATTCAGTAGTCTTCAATAAATTAAGGATCACAAATATTAGTATATTTGGAAAGTTGGGTTTGAGGAATCCTTGAAACTCAATTAAAAAGGTAGAGTGTTCTGGTTGGACTAGGTGGCTTTTAGGCCAACTCGCTCCCACTGAGGTAAGGCTCCCGGGAGTTATCACTCCGATTGGCTGCCTGCAACATGAGAAAAAATGTTGCAGGCAGCCATTACAAGACTAGGGGACTTAGTCCTCAGCCCTGAGTTTAATGAATAGAAAACATATAAGGTGGCAAAAAGCTGCAATCCCACTAGAATTCCATGGGACACCTGCTGGATTTAAGTTAACCCCTTAGGTGGGCAGAGACTTGCGGGCTTTTGTTAAAACCATTGGGGGAATGTCAGTGAGACATCTCTCCCAGAGCTACTCCTGGCCCCAGGGACCCTATCTTCTGGCCCCAGGGACCCTATCACCTGGGGCTTAATGTATATTAAAGGGGAGGCAGGCATGTGAACCCACTCCCGAGCATCTTTTGAGCCCCTGGGACCCATGCCCCAGTGCCAAATATCTACAAAAATGCCCCTTGCTGGTATTCACCCTGGGGAACCCAGACCGCGGGGCATGATAGTACAGAGTGAACACTATTGTTTCCTGCCCAGTAGAATGCAGGCATACCCTGCCTGCACTTTTCAAGGCAGAAAACTCTACTTTGCTCCTCCTTGTGGGAGCAGTTGAAATTGCTGTCTCCTCCCAGGTGGGAGCAAAGGAAAGGTGCCAGCTCCTGCCAGCACCCAGTATGGTGCTGGTAGGGGAGCCCATACTGTCATGGTGGCCATTGGCCTTTCCTTGGTCCCTAAAGCAATGCACTGATGGGTTTCCCACACTGCTCATTAAAAATAAATAAAAAGAGGTTTGACAGTGTGGGAGTGGGCTTCCCGCATTGCCCATTAAAAAAAATAATAAGAGGTTGGGCAGCATAGGAGTGGGCTTCCCGCTCTGCTTATTGAATTGCTTTTTTTAAAAAGGGACCTCAGAAGTGGGCTCCCAGTACTGCCTATAGAGTAATTTTTTGTACAGGCAGTGGGTGTATATATATATATTTAGGAGCCTGTGCAAATAGCTTTTGCATTTAAACTCGCTGTACACTGGCCATGTCATGCGATCAAGACCGGGTTCCCTGGTCGAAACGCGTCATGCTGCCACTTAAGGAGGAATAAAGCACTTTTCACTTTCACATTATCGTGTGGTCTGTACCTGCTTCATCGCCATCTCCATCGTGTTAGGATTCCTATGTTTCATTCAATTTTGGCGGTGTGACTGTTCCACCTATGCAGACCCTCTCTTCAAAAAGCGGCTGGTGAATGCAGTCTGTATCGCACTGCGATACTCTTGTTTACCCGGAAGGAGTATCTTTCGCCAGCCGACCATAGACAGGAAAGGAAAGGATTTGGCGGCGGTTGCCTTAGGCGGATCGTTAGGTCGGAGCTGGAAGTGAGTGTGGAGTCGGAGGACGCCCGGTTTCTTCGTAGCTATGTCTGAGGTGAGCCGTGGGTGCCGCTGCCTCCTAATTGGTGATCGGTGGGTAAAGAGATTTATTGTGAACAAAAGGTTATAGGACCCGGTTGTGTTATATTTGCCGGGTTCTATTATTGTGCATATCTTATCCTCCTAAATCATTGCTGTAATGGCAATGGCAGCGGATGTGCTCAGGGATCGCGAGCTGGTAGCAGATGCTCTGTTTCTAAATCTGACAGACTCTGTAGACAACATTAAAGGGACTGCAAGTGCGGGCGATAAAAGTGATGTTAAAACATAGCTGAAGAAATTGGAAAAACTACTTAAAACAGAACTCACTAAGTGATGGGAAAAGAAGTCCTTAGAAAAATATAATGAAGCCGGCAGAGTCCCTAGGGGGTTGAGGGTTTTTATTGCACCATCTTTTGTGAACCCCAACCCCCTTATGCTGAAAGAATGGGCAGCCAATAATTTAGAAACTTTAATGAACATGGTCTGCATTTTAATTAAATATGCAGAAATTGATAGGCTGGACATTGTCCACCAAATAGATTAATTGAATGCTGAACTTAGCATCATGGAACAACAGGATGTGATTTCTAGATCACGAGAGGAAATAAAAAAACGCCTGGAGAAGCATGAAAATACCATCAAAACACACAAGGTTTGTACGTTTGCACGTGATAAAGCTGACTACCAACATGGACGCATTTTTACTTTTTCCAAATAGTTTGAAAACGTTAAGAGGCAGGCCTTAACACCTAAAACTCCAGTTGTACATGTTCAGCAGGCAGTACATTCTGAAACATCTGATACTGAATTGAGCTCGGTTATTAGCAGTGAAGATTCTGATGATGCATCTATAACTGCGGGCCCTTCAACAACAACAAGCAGCTTTACCCCATCAGAAGAGTTGGGGTTTATGATAGAGGAAAGACGGCAGACACTAAGGCCGAGGGGTCTACCCCAGATGAAACACGGCGTCAACACAATAAATGCCGCAGGGAGAGGAGGAAACAGAGGCGGCTTCATGAAAAAGAAGAAAGGAAGGGGAGTGCCTCAAATGAACTGAATACTGCCGCCACTATTGCTAATGGTAACACTGTGATTAATCTTACGGATCTTGAATTGGATGTAGCAGAGACTCAACTTTTAGCTTTAGGTTTTACATTCTGTCCTAAAAATTATTTTAAGTATGTTCAGTCTCGTATTGACGTACTTAAATTTATACGCAAATTAAAACTAATGAAATCTTATAAATTGGATAAAACGAATACGTCTGCTAGTGCTCTGTTTGCTGACTCTCGACCCAGTAAGAATTTTTCAATATCTGATGTGCCTATTTTAATAACTGTGCATTCTCTAAATGTTTCAGGTGAGGAAACTCTGGTTGCCACCCAAGACTTATGGTTATCTATGGGCGTTGCTAGCAATAACACGGAGGTCACTCCCTTTCGCCCCAGTTCCACTTTTGTTCCCTTGATGCCCAGAGACGCGATTGATGTTTTTAATGATCGCATGATTGAGGATCTAAAAGGGCTTAACAGGTCTATTGCACATAAACAAAAGCGGAGAAGTTATGCTGAGTTGCTTTATTCCACTCTTATGCGCAAAATCAACAATCATGGCAACATTATTGTAAACAAAGCAGATAAAGGGGGCAACATTGTTTTATGGCCTTATGAGGTGTTCGTTAAGGAAGCAGAAAGACAACTAAATGATCCTCTATGTGATAGGAAGTCCTCCTTTAATGAATTGAATAAGACCAAAGAGTTAGTACACAAACATCTGGCTCAGTGGAAAAGGGAGCGTCTAATTAGTAAAAATGAGTTTCTCTATTTGAAGAATGACCATCCCATTACCCCTGTACTTTATTTATTACCTAAAGTTCATAAGGGTGTTTCTCCCATACCGGGGCATCCTAATATCTCTGCCGAAAATGAATTACTTGAATCTATCTCGAAATATGTTGATTTCTTTCTGCATAGCTATATGAAAAATCTCCCCTCTTACATTAGAGACACAGGGCACTTTTTAACTAAACTCAAGGAGGTTGTTTGGAATTCGGAATATCACTTTATAGTGATGGATATTTGTTCTCTGTACACCTCGATCAACCATCATGATGGGTTGCATGCTATCCAATATTTTCTGTCACACAGAGACATTAAATTCCATGAGCATAGTAAGATGCTAGTGAAAATGATTGAACTGTGCCTTTGTAACAATTGTTTTATTATTAACAATGAGGTTTACCAGCAGTTAAGGGTGCATGCTTCTCCCCCAGTTATGTGTGTTTACACGTAGGTTGGTGGGAAGAGCATGTCCTGGGTCGCGCCCTAGGCTGCAATGGAAACCAGGACACAGGGATCATTCATCTGTGGCGGTTTATAGACGACGTGTTTTTAATTTGGTTTGTGTCTAGAGAGACTGCTGAACAATTTGTGACTAGCATCAATAACAATATGCTCAATTCAGAATTCACAGCTACCATTAGTAATGAGAAAGTAGAATTTTTGGATGTTGAAGTTTATATCCTTGATAATACCATCCAAACTAAATTACAACTGCTGGTAATTCGATTCTCCACGCTTCTAGTGCCCATCCCCACCACCTCATAAAAAGTATCCCTTATGGACAATTTTTAAGAATTCAAAGAATATGTAGCAACGAAAGAGATTTGGAATTGTGTTTGAATGAGTCATTCCAAACGTTTTTGGTTCGTGGATATAAAGAGAGTGATCTGAAGAATGCTTTAAAAAGGATGGTTTTAACTACTAGATAATCCCCCCGGGCCCATAACACTGAGATAGTGACTACCACTAGAGAAAGTGTACCTAAAAAAGAGGATACTACAGTGAGACTCATTACAACTTATAGTTGTTATGAGAGTAAGATTCGCAATATTTTGAAGTCCAACTGGACGATCTTACGTACAGACATCACTTTGGCACCTTTACTTAGTGAGGTCCCCTGCATTACTTTTAGGAGGCCTCCCTCTAGAGGGAAGCCTTGGTTAAAACCAGTCTGGAAGTAATTAAATCAACCAATTGGCTCTCCAATCGTACAGGCTTTTTTAAATGCAGTTCTTGCAGAGCCTGCAAATTCGGGGTTAACATCCGGGAATATCATGATGCTTTTAGCCAGGATGTTAAAATGATTAAGGGTTTGTTTACCTGTAAAACCGACTATGCAGTATATGTTTTACAATGTTCCTGCCATCTTAAATACATTGGGAGCACTAAGCTCCAGGTTTTCAACTGCATCCTGCAGTATCTGCGGGCTATTGTTCACTCCGACCCCAGCTACCCTGTTGCACGTCATTTTAAACTGGTGCATGACAATAATCTCAAGGATTTGAGCTATTTTGTTAATGACGCAGTTCCACATTCTAAGAGGGGCGGGGATAGAATGAGGAAACTGAGACAATTGGGGAGCTATTACATTCTACTTCTGGACACCAAGATCCCAAATGGTCTTAATACAGGGAACGATTTATACAATTTTTTATAAGAACAATTTTTTATAAAATAATTTTATAAATGTCTTGCATTTTTCAACTTGTCTTTACTTACTTCCTTAGGATTGCTCAATTTTGGCCTGGGTCAGGTATCCACTAATAATGAATCTGTACAGGATTAAGAATCTATTTATTTGGAATTGACCCTTTTGCTACTATGAATCTGTTAATCCAATTTTGATGATTTTTTATCCATGTCTTTTTATGCCTGTTTTTATCAGGTTTTAAACTGGTTTTACTGTTTTTTCTAGTTTTTACTGGTTTTTAGTCTGGTGGAGATGAGGCATAGGGTCTGGGTACCTATTTATTGGGTAATAGAGTGGTTTGGTTTTCTGGCATTCCATTTATTGGGACAATGGTATATTGATGATATGATTTTGAATTCATCATTGTTCTATCGCACTGCTGCTACTTAAAGAGTTATTTCTATGGAATTTATATTTCTCAGTTCTCTTTTATGAATTATTGTATACAGATTGTCCGGAGATAAATGAATTAATAATTTTGTATTTAGGAGGATTAGTATCTTTTAGTATGATAGTCCTCTGTATTTGCACTTTTGTAGATTTTTGAGCCTCTGCTGATTTGTATATTTAAATGAACTCCTTATGTCTTTATAGGTAAAATTTGCACTTTATATAATCTTTGCACTTTAATTATGACTGTTTGCACTAAACGTCTGCCCTAGTAGAGTTCAGCTTTATATGGCTGAGATTACATTAGTATAATAGGGATAATATCTGTATTTATGGACACTTGCCCTTGATTTGTTATCTCATCAATTCATTTATTGAAGTTGAGATGATATATATATTGTGATTCATTGTATATATATTTACTTATGTATTCATGAGAAAGTATATATATATATATATATATATATGAAATCGTTGATTATATTTTATCCCTGCCATGAATCTTAATTTTACTAACTCTATTGGTCATTATTGCTATCTTCTGATAGTATTTCTACACTGTTATCAAGATTGATGGGAGGAGCATGTGTAAACAGTTTTTGCATTTAAACTCGCTGTTCACTGGCCATGTCATGTGATCAAGACCGGGTTCCCCGGTCGAAACGCGTCATGCTGCCACTTAAGGAGGAATAAAGCACTTTTCACTTTCACATTATGTGGTCTGTACCTGCTTCATCGCGATCTCCATTTTATCAGGATTCCTGCACTAAACGTCTGCCCTAGTAGAGTTCAGCTTTATATGGCTGAGATTACATTAGTATATCAGGGATAATATCTGTATTTATGGACACTTGCCCTTGATTTATTATCTCATCAATTCATTTATTGAAGTTGAGATGATATATATATTGTGATTCATTGTATATATATATTTATTTATGTATTCATGAGAAAGTGTATATATATATATATATATATATATATATATATATATATATATATATATGAAATCATTGATTATATTTTATCCCTGCCATGAATCTTAATTTTACTAACTCTATTGGTCATTATTGCTATCTTCTGATAGTATTTCTTCACTGTTATCAAGATTGATGGGAGGAGCATGTGTAAACAGTTTTTGCATTTAAACTCGCTGTTCACTGGCCATGTCATGTGATCAAGACCGGGTTCCACGGTCGAAACGCGCCATGCTGCCACTTAAGGAGGAATAAAGCACTTTTCACTTTCACATTATGTGGTCTGTACCTGCTTCATCGCGATCTCCATTTTATCAGGATTCCTGTGTTTCATATATATATTATATATATATATATATATATATATATATATATATATATATATATATATATATATATATATATATATATATATATATATATATATATATATATATATATTCACTGAAAAAACCATAGGTTATAGACCATATATAGTTAGGAATTAGCATTTACAAAACCTTGAAAATTCACTGAAAAAACCATAGGTTATAGACCATATATAGTTAGGAATTAGCATTTAGAAAACCTTATTTTACTCACACAAAACCATTGAAATTCCATATATAGTTAGTTGCACTAACTATATATCGCGCATCCGCAATCCACTGCTGATGTCACATATTACATCATTCATGACATGGTCAGTGACATCACTGATGACATCACTGATGACATCTCAAATGACATCACTGATGACAACATCCAGTGACTGTATGTTTCTGTAAAGTTAAAATATGTTTTACATATTGAAGAATGAGTAGATGTATAAGTGTCTGAATGAAGGTTTTAGTAGGTGCGTGGTTGACTGTATGAGTGAGTGATTAAATGCGTCCTACTGAATGCATAGGTTAGTGACTAAACTGTGTGAAAGTTTGCATCAGTATGTCTGTTGTTGTGCAAGCTGCTGCATGTGTTGATCAGTAGCTATATGAGTGGCTATATGGGTTATTGATTGGTTGGCCAAGTATTTGTATGGGAGACTGAGTGTGTGTGTGGCTGGTTGGGAGGTGTGTGACTCTGTGCAGATCAATGTGTACTTGTATCAGTGATTGTATAAGAGAGTAAGTATGTGTTAGTATATGTTTGAAAATGTAAGGTGCTCTATGTTTAACTGTATAGATTAGAAAATGGAGGTGTGATTGATTCTTTGCATGACTGACTAGGTGTGTGAGTAACTCCATGGATGAGCAACAGAGTGTAAATGTCTGTATAGGTGTATGAGTGCATATGATAGTGTTGTAAAGATGAGTGAGTGTATGTATGAATGATTGTATGGATGAATGAGTGAATGTGTGTGTAGACGTAGGAATCAGTGAGTGCGTATGTAGTAACTAGTATTGGTGTGTCAATGGTTTCAAAAATTATACTCTGTATTTAACACTGGTTGTAACAGAGGTTATATTAAAATGTGAGGAGATGCATTGTATTGTCACATGAATGATATCATCAGTGATGTGGTCATTGATGTCAAATGAGATGTCATCAGTGATGTCATTTGAGATGTCATCAGTGATGTCATCAGTGATGTCACTGACCATGTCATGAATGATGTAATATGTGACATCATCAGCAGTGGATTGCGGATGCGCGATATATAGTTAGTGCAACTAACTATATATGGAATTTCAATGGTTTTGTGTGAGTAAAATAAGGTTTTCTAAATGCTAATTCCTAACTATATATGGTCTATAACCTATGGTTTTTTCAGTGAATTTTCAAGGTTTTGTAAATGCTAATTCCTAACTATATATGGTCTATAACCTATGGTTTTTTCAGTGAATTTCATTGGTTTTTTAACAGCTAATATCTGTAGCTGTAAAATGTATTCTTCTTTAAATCCAAAAATATATTTTATATGTTTATGAATAATTTTTTTTTAAATATTTTTTTTTCTTCGTTCCCGCTTCGCGAATCGGGAAGCTTCCCGTTAGCTGACCTTGATGCCGCGAAATAAACCGCGAGCCGGTAAACGTTTCTTTACCGCAAGTGCCGCGTTAGAAAACAACATCGTGACGCCTCCCGTCCGCATGACGTTTCACGTTGTCGCGTGATACGTCATATGACGTGCTACGTTAGCGAACTGGTACGCGAAGCGAGTCGCAAAGCGCAGGTTTCTGGAAGCAAACCGGGAGGCCCTGCAAAGCGCTTAACGTAAACACAGCAGGTCATGTGACTTGGTAATAACACTTTTCATTGGTTCATTTCACTTTTGGTTTCCTAATGATGTAAGACTAGGTCATATAATCTAAAATGAACACTTTTTATTGGTTGAGAACTCTTGTTTTTCCCAAATGATGAAAATCCCTCCTTCTTTCCTCACTCTGACTTTCATCATTGTGAGAGAAAGACCCTTTGTGATCACTGAGCAATGGCTTCTTTAGTAGCTTCAGCTGGTGCTTCCCCACCACCTCCACCACCTCCAAGGAAGAGTGGACCACCTGCTCAAGTTATAACTCAACAAGAAGAGGAAGAAGAGGAACAGAACGACGAGCACGAAGAGAGGCAGTTTTTGCCTGAGGAACCCAGGACGTCTCACCGGAAAGAAAACTTCATTTGGCAATTTTTTAAAATTCCCAAAGGTCAGAAAAAAGTAAATGCAAGATACGTAACTTGCCTTATATGTCAAGATAGACTGTCCAGAGGAACCGAGAAAAAATACAGTTTCGGAAACTACACAATGCATCGCCATATGACTAGGTGGCATCCTAACAACTACAGTGCTGCACAGTTTCGGAACGACCTAGATAATCTCCCTATTATGGCCAGAAGATCTGTTGTACCGGAAGTAACGGGACCAGAGGGCAGGGAGATGGTGCCAAATATACAAATGAGATTTGGTGAAGTAAAACACATCTGCGTATTTTGCGATGGATTCATTTGCTACGGAGAAAGAAGCATCACTCTGATCAACAGAGCTATTGACTATCATATGCAAGTTTGTACGAAACGCCCAAAATAATAAATACTTTTTTTTGTTTTGTTGCTCCTGTTGAGCCCTTTACAATGAATCGTTTTCATTGCCCCCTCCAAGAAAAACCCAAAAAAATATAAAACTGTTCAGAAAAATTCAAAAAAAGTAAAAAAATGTTCAGAAAAATAAAAAAAAAAGTTCTTTTCAGAACTACCTCCCCGTTATTAAAAAATTGGTACAATATTTGGAACTGTGCCAACCTCTATTTCTCCCAGTTCGCTTCCCAGTTCGCTCGCCGGTACGCGAACCGGAAGCGAACCAAAAACAGTAAGTATAAGGGAAGGAAACAGACACTTATGTTAAAAGAAAGACAGCTATAGGGGAGTAAACTAGAGATACTATTACCCGTAATCCACTGCTGATGATGTCACATATTACATCATTCATGACATGCTCAGTGACATCATCAGCAGAGGATTGCGGGTTTTTTGGCAACGTGCCTTATCCACGGTTTAATAACGCTGCCTTTTGCTTTATATAAGTTTTCAAATTGTATGAAATATATACCAATAGGTCGTTATGAACCTTTAGGTAGTCCTTTTCTTCATGAGGTCTGGTCGCTTCCATACACATACAGATGTTTCAAAGATGATCAAGAAGTTTATCTGAATGGAGAGGAATGCACTGAGACGCCAGATCATTCACTAATGTGTAGGCACATACAGTTACACGGTTCATGCAACAAACACCGACCAAATATGGCTTGCGTGTTGCAAGGCACGCCAGTTCCTGCTATCATCCCCACGTTCAAGTTGTTGGAAAATAGTAGTTATTTGATGCTCAATAATGAAGATTGTTCTGAGTTAATTAAAAGTATTCCTTTTATCGTAACAGTAAGTGAACGGGTTATTTGCTGCAGAAATGTTCTATTTCCTCCCACACATGAACATAGGGAGTTTTCAATTTGGCCACAAATACCAACCTTGGGAGAGATTTCAACGGCATGGCAAGAATAAGAGCTCTTTTGTCTCAGAGAGAGGTGGCCTTGAGTTCGGCCCGTGAAACTTTCGTGCTTCACATAGCGAACACCCGTACAGAGGTGCAGACCCTTTTCAATTCACATTTGCCTTTCAATTTCAGCAAGATGGTTCGGACTATCTTTAACGCATCCTCCACAAAGGCCCTGGCGCACTTTTTTAAAGTTGTTACCAGTGGTCTCGTGACTTCATTTGAGAAAATCTTTGGAGTCATCCCTGCTTTCTTTCATTGTATTTTCTCCACTCTGCTTCGTGGATTGGCATTTTTACTTGCATTACCAGCGGACGCTCTTGTGCTTTTTTACATTTTTAAATATGGATGTCCCTCCTATGCAACCTCCCACCCTGCAGCTGCTGACACTGTTCCGCAATCGCATGCTAGAATATTATGGCACAATGCCGTTGGCGATATTAAGCACGGCATATGGATTATCTTTTCGATTCTCCTACTTCACCTGTGTCCAGCCTGTATTTCACTGCCTGACCTGTGATTTCGATTGGGCCATTGATTTGTGTCTCTGCGGACCGGTTTCTCCTGACGTCGACTTTAATCAGCTGATGACTCCTATCATTACTCACGAGTTGGTTTGTCCTGGCGAAAGGATTATGGCTGTGGCATTGATGCATGGACTATTTGGTCCCTGGAATTTACTGGCGGCAGCACAGTCTTTCTTGGAACAGAGCTTTCTTGAAAACCCACCGAGCTGTCCTCTGATGGTGATAGAGGATCCGGTGCTGGGAGAGCACGTATGTTCTTTTCCGCTTTTAAATTGGATGGCTGAACTGTTTTCGGATGAAGACGGTGACTTCCTATTGGAGGCTGTTGCAGCTTATTTTGCATACACAGTTATGTCATAGACCTTTTTCATGTTTGATATGCTGAGTACTAGCATTTCATTGACAATTCATTGACTTATTTTTCAAGTTTTTATTATTTACCTTGCCTATTGGCTTAAGACTCGATAAAGTACTTGGCTGTTTTATTTTTCTTTAGCATGAAATTTTCCTAGTTTTTAATGCTTTACCTTGCGGACCGTCCACATATAAACTTGCAATCTGCTCTCATGAGATGGCACTTCTATTATCTTATTCAGTTCGTTTCCGGATCATGGGGAGGTGTCATCTAGGTCCTGGATATCTTTACACCGTGTTAAGTTAGCATGGGCTCATTACCGGTTTAAACGCCATTTTTCCTTTTTTGCAACTTCTGCACACGACACTTAGTTGTTGCTTTAGCTTTCCACCTAGTAGTTCATCGTGGTTTACATGAGAATAATATGTTATTGCTCTACTATCTGCTTTGCTTGTTAAACTATATCTGTACAGCGAGTGCTAAAGTTTCAAGAACAACACGATACAGAATTGTTATGAGGTCTGATCTCCACGACTTCATACTCATAACATAAGTGCAACTTCTGCCAATTCTGGGCATGAGGCGGGTTTTATATTGCTTTGCCAAACACACATACACAACAGTTGATGCGGTTCACATGAAGAGAGAGCTGGTGTATGCTGATGTGATTCCTTCAAATCTAAGACACTAAAGTATGGGCACGCCCTAAACCAACACAAAGAGACCTTCTTAGCAAATAATATAATATGTGTATTAGGGAGGGTGAGATATAAGCAGCCGCGGGCCGTGGAGGGAGTTACGGTGAGGCAGGGAGGCGGGGAGGGGGAGAAGCAGGGTGGAGCCCTCTCTACCCTCCCCCTCCCCCTCCCCGCCTCCCTGCCCCACCGTAACTCCCTCCACGGCCCGCGGCTGCTTATAAGTGTTGCTAACTCTTATTCATTTACAGCATGTTAACATACTGTCACCATTCGCTTTTTATGTACTAGTAACTATGCTGGTAATTTTGCTACTGATAATATGTGTACTTGTATTCTCCACCCTGCTTCTCCCCCTCCCCGCCTCCCTGCCTCACCGTAACTCCCTCCACGGCCCGCGGCTGCTTATAAGTGTTGCTAACTCTTATTCATTTACAGCATGTTAACATACTATCACCATTCGCTTTTTATGTACTAGTAACTATGCTGGTAATTTTGCTACTGATAATATGTGTACTTGTATTATCTAAGGTACTACGCCTGAGAAGACGGCATTAGTAAATAAACATTTCAAATACACATGTGTTCTTCTTAACTCCATGTTCTGGTTTCTAAGAAATATATAACGACCGACTGTTCATGAGTTCCACGTATCCTGAGGTACTATAAGTTCATATTCTGGATTGTCTAAACATTGAGAGTTTGTTATATCCAATGTGACACTGTACCTAGCTTGCTAAGGAGTTTTTGATTACTAACGTGAGTTTTGGGACACCCTAATTCGCCGAGGTTCCAATCCTCTGTCCACAGTTCTGTGTGAGAACAGAAACCCTGCGACAGGGGCACCCCCGACCCTTGCTGGAGCTTCATCACACTTGCGATACAACTCCAGCAATGCGCCACCTTTACGGCACAGATACATCACGCATCTGTGCTGTTTTTGCCCCATGATGCGCCGCATTGTAAATGCAGCACACCATAGGTGACGGAACAGCGGCACAGAATGACTAACACATCCCTGGTGATGCGCCAGTCATCATAAATGTATCCTTATGCTTCTTATCTTGTTAGAGATGAACCGTCATATGTATCATCAAAGTTTTTTGCATTTCCTAAATAGCGAACTTTAAGGAATAAATAGCGATTCTTTACCATTCCTAGTTTGCGATTAGCTATTTGCTAATTACAAATTACCCATTCATTTCCTTCATTTCCATAGGGCGGTTGGACTCACTTTTAGCTCGAACGGCTGAATGGATTTCCACGAAACTTGGCAAAATTGTAGGGACTGGTAGCCCGATGTGCCTTTGCTATGTCTCAAGATATATGCTCCAGTGGTTTTTACGAAAATTAACTTTGAAAAATATATATTGGGCTACATTGGCCTATATATATGTTGGAGCCCAAATGTAGCCCAATGTAGCCCAATGAAGCCCAATGTAGCCCAATGTAGCCCAAAGATGGCCGCCAGACACACAAAAAAACAAATGTAGCCCAAATATCAGCCAGATGTAGCCCAACTATAGCCCAGTGACAGAATGACCAATCAGCTTCGCAAACCTCCGTTACGCGAAGCGGAGCGCTGTTACAGATATATATCTTTTTTTGAACGTTAATTTCTCAAAATCCACTGGAGCACATATATTGAGACCTAGCAAAGGCACATCGGGCTACCAGTCCCTAATATTTTACCAAGTTTCGTGCAAATCCATTCAGCCGTTCGATTATTATTATTATTTTTTTTTTTTTGCCCCGCGGGGCCCTTTTAAAACCTCCACATCAAACCTAGGGGGTCAGCGAGGATCTACTATTCCCCCTTATGTTCATTTGCCCCTTCGCTTTCGCCTCCTCTTGTCTCTCGATCCTACCGAGAGACAAGATGGCGGCCACTACGGACTGTTTGGAATGTTGACAGACGCCGGAGAACCAATCAGCTTCGCTTCACAAAGCTCCGTTGCGCGAAAAGAACGCGTCCTGGGACGCTGCCTGGTCCGCTGTTACAGATATATATCTTTTTTTAAACGTTAATTTCTCAAAATCCACTGGAGCACATATATTGAGACCTACAAAAGGCACATCGGGCTACCAGTCCCTACAATTTTGCCAAGTTTCGTGCAAATCCATTCAGCCGTTCGGGCTAAAAGTGAGGCCAACCGCCCTATGGAAAACTCAATGTTAAAAACACGTTTTGGGACCCCCCTTTTTTCTCGCCCCCCCCTTGACGAACCCCCCCCAAATTTTCAAGGGCTGCTCAGAAACAAAATGTGCCATTTTCCTGAAAATTTCAGCCAATTCCGTCCACAAACGCCAAAGTTATTAGACATAGAATTTTCAAAAATCCCATAGAGAAAAAATCCTAACTATATATACCTACTGGCGACCGCCAGTAGGTAATATATGTGTATATATATATATGTATATATTACGACCTGTTTCTCATCCCCTTCCAGTAGTAGGACACAGAAAACGGCACACCAGGAAAGTCCAGCACAAATCCTTTTATTGTGCACTTATGGTCCTTGTTCCATAAGTGCACAATAAAAGGATTTGTGCTGGACTTTCCTGGTGTGCCGTTTTCTGTGTCCTACTACTGGAAGGGGATGAGAAGCAGGTCGTAATAAAGTGTGGCGGCTGCTGTCACCAACGGCGCCAGCGTTGCAAGGTCGAGGATCGTTCTGGCAGCAACTTGGTGATATATATATATATATATATATATATATATATATATATATATATATATATATATATATATATATATATATATAGATATAGATAAATATATATACACAAACAACAACTTCAAGTACTGATATGCTCAAATGGTTTATTTGTGGCTAACAAATCTGAATCAATGCATTTCAGTCCCTGATGGACCTTGGTCATGTTCACAGGCCCCATTTTGCCCTCATTAATTATACATGACGTGTCATACAAAAACTACAAAAATAAACAAAGGACCACAATAATAGATCCTTCAGCCTGAAGCGTGATGGCCATCTTATAAAGGGCAAAATATCATATTCGGCAGCAACTGGTGTAGTTCATGCACATAATAACCAAGTGGGCTATTAAAGCAAACATGCGATATAAAACAAAATATAAGGACAGAAAGTCATCATTAATACATACATTTCTATACTTTAATAATAACATGTTGCAACAAATGTAGTAACCATTTTATGACTTGTACAAACAATCTACTGGACAGTACACAATGCATTTGAAACACATAACACCTAATTGGGCTTATAGACCAACCAGGCAGTACACCAAAGTGCACGTGGCAATAATGCAGTCATTAGTTCACACATTCATGTACTGTTCATATAATACTTATATACTTTTTAATGCTCAATATTGCCCCAGTGGGCTAACATAAATAAAATAAAATAACACATCTTTTCATTTAAAAAATACCACCCTGTATTCACTTAAGAGAAGTGAAATGACTAAATGAAAACATGTAATTCAGCATCCACATTTAGACCTATTGTTTCTCTTGTGTCCAGATTTAAAATTTACCCAGCTTCTAATCTGCAAAGATTTTTCTCCCTTTTGCCCCTGCAAGGATTTTTCAGGACAGTATCAATTACTAAATATTTCAGAGAATCTACATTGCCCTGTATGACTGACAGAAATGCCTCGCTATGGGGTAGCTGTTATCTCTGTTTTTTATGACCCTTATGTGTTGTAGGATCCATTTGTGTGCCTGAAATATCGTACTACCGATGTAGATTTTTTTACAATCACAATTCAACATTTATACAACGTATTCACTTTGCATGTCAAATATTTCATCAACCTCAGTTCTTACCCGACTGTTGTGCACAAACATGATGCAATCTCCGTTTTTGCAAACTTTACATGTGTTACATTTTTGGAAGCCAGCCCTATGCTTAAGCCAAGAGGTTTTCCCACATCTAATGTCATATGTAACAACATGTCTCGAAATGATTTAGCTTTTCTGTAAGTGACAAGTGGTCTCTGGGAGATATTATTGGCTATATAGAATCGCTCTTGAACAAATGCCAGTGTTTAGACAAAATCTTTCTTACTGAGTAGTGGTCAGTATTGTAAGACATGATGAATCTCAATGTATTTTTGTTCTTTTTTTGTGGTTTTCAGAGTGTTTGTTGAAGAGTACTCCCTCATGTGTAAGCCTCTTAACCCTTTAAAGGACTGATTTGAGAATATCTTTAAATCTTTCGACTAAATCTGTCACTCATGCTGGTGATTTTGAAACCACTGTTTGTGTTACAAATGTGCCTTGCTCTCAAGTATGTGAATGAATGGTTCTGTGAGTGGCTGTATGAGTGAGTGAGTGAGTGTGTCAGTGCTCTTTGGAGGAATGAGTGGGTGTGTGAGTACTGGTTAATCTGTGAATGGGCATGTGAATTGTGTGGATGTGTGAGTTGGTGTACAAGATGTTGTATACGGGTGTGAGTGGGTCTGTGAGTGGGTCTGTGAATGATGTCATTAGTGATGTCACTGACCATGTCATGTGTGATGTAATATGTGAGGTCATGAGCAGTGCATTGTGGGGGCATAAGTTAAAGTTAGATCAGGTAACTATAACTGCTGAATTTCTGTAGTTGTGTATGAGTGAAATGTGAGCCCAACTATAACGTCCCTGTAACCTTTGTTTTTTTTCAGTTAATATCTATGCCCTTTTATAATTCTATTTCTTAACTATAACGTTCCTGTAACCTTTGGTTATTTCAGTGAATTTATATGTTTTTAAAAAAGCGATTTCCTAACTATAATGTCCTTGTAACATTTGGATTTCAACTACTAGGTGCATTTGCAGAGTGGTGGAGAAAGGGGGCGGGCCATAGATCAACTCTCAGCAATCCCACTGTGTTGGACTTACATGAGGTAAAAGGAGTGGTTGTATCCCCCAAGGGCCCTCACCAGCCAAAGGGACTTCATGACCCAACAAGTTGGGCACCAGGAGGCCCCTTTGCAGAGTGGTTGAGCAAGGGAGAAGGGCCTCTGGGGACTTGTCCCGGGGGGTGGATTTTTAGTGGAGGGGGGCTACACAGCCCCCTTCCAGAGCCAATTGTGGCATTAGGACTGCATTCCCTGGGACCCAGCCATATAGAAATGGGGGAGAGGGACCACATGGCCACCCTCCCCATGCTGATTTTGGCCCGGGGACCACATCCCTGGGTCCCAGACTTTTATTTTAGTGGGAAGGAGGGCTGCGTGGTCCCCTTTCTGGGCTGATTTTGGCCCCAGGGGCGCCATCCCCTGGGCCCAGCCATATGCAAATGGGGAGGGGGCCACGTGATCCCCCTCCCTGGGCCAATTTTGGCACTGGTGGTCCCATCCCCCAGGGCCCTGCAATCTTTATTCTTGGTACCTTGATCCCTCCCAGGGCACCCAGTTACATCCAATGAGGACCATGGGGGGGGGGGAGCCTCAAGGCCCCTGCAGTCTCTGTGTGCTCCCCGCCTCCTACTGGAGATGGCATTGGTTTGACACATAGGGAGCTACTAAAAAAATGCAGCTCCCTGCGTGTCAAAGCAATTGTCCTCTGTTTCCCTCCCCGCATCTCTGTGGGCAGGGAAACAGACGTAACCTCAAATCTCAGCAAGTGGGAAAGTTTTACAGTTCCCACTTGCTGACAACAGAGTGTTTGCTCCGACTTGGCAGGAGCTGTCAAAGCTCCCTCCAAGTCCCAGCAAACTACTATGTCTTGTGGGTGGGCACTCCAGGACATAGCAGGAGCCAGCTCTGGGGGTGGCAGTCCCCAAGGCCATTTTTGGCTCTAGGATGGGGGCACATGCAGCCACCTCCTTTGTTCTATTTACCCCGGGGAGGTGGTGGACCTCTGCAGGCACCCATATCATAAATAAAAAAAGCTCTTGGGGAGTGGTGGTCCCCAGGGTTCGGTGGGGTCTGCGCAGCCCCCGCATTAATTTGGTGTTTCACCCCAGGAATGTGGTGGTCCCCGGAGCTGCAGGGAGGCCATACTGCCCCCCACATTATTACTTTGTTTTGGCCCAGGAATGTGGCAGTCCCTGGGGCTGAAGGGGGGGCTGTCTGGGCCCCCACTTTTATTTAAAAACATTTGCCCCAAGTGAGGTGGCAGTTCAAGGGCATGGGTATCTGCGTGGCCCTGCATCATAATTAAAAAAAAAGGCCCCGGAGGTTGTGGTCCCCAGGGCTGCGGGGGGGGGGGTGCATGGTCCACCCACATTAATTTGCTATTTCACCCCAGGGAGGTGGCAGTCCTTGGGGCTGCAGGAGGTGCATGGGCACCCACCTTTATTCAAAAACATTTGCCCGGGGAGGTGAGGGTCCCTAGGTCATGGGGGTGGGGTCTGCACAGCCCACACCTCAAAATTGATAAAAGCCTTTGGGAGGTGGTGGTTCCTTGGGCTACAAGGAGCCACATGGGCCCCCGGCATTAATTTGCTGTTTTGTGCGAGGGATGCGGGGGATGCTGTACAAGTCCATCTAGCATTATTACTTTGTTTTGTCCCTGGGAGGTGGTGGTCTCAGGGCTGCGGGGGCTGCATGGTTCCCCCATATTAATTTGCTATTTCAGCCCAAAGAGGTGGCGGTCCCTGGGGCTGTGGGGGCACATGGGCCCCCACCTTTATTTAAAGACATTTGGCCAGGGGGAGAGGCCCCCGGAGGCATAGGAGGGGTCTGCACGGCCCACACCTCAAAATTTAAAAAATCATTGGGAGGTGATGGTCCCTGGGAATGTGGCCCCCTGCATTAATTTGCTGTTTCATTCCAGGGATGCTGGGGATGCCGTACTGGTCCATGTGGCAAGGGGAGGTGACAGCACCCAGGGCTGCCCCCCCACCTTTATTTACTTTGTTTTGCCCTGGCGAGGTGGTGGTCCCCAGGGATCAGGAGTTGCTGCGTGGGCACCCCGCCTAATAAAAAAAAGTGTCCCAGGGAGGTAGCGGTCCCTGGGGCTTTTTTAAAGCCTTGGACAGGGCCCCAAGCATGCCCTTCCTTTATGTTTAGAAGGGCCGCATGCCCCTGGGTTTCCTTAGAAAGATCCACCCAGGATTTTGCAGCAAAATTGATTAAAAAAAGTGAGACCCCACCACCGTTCTAGGGGTACCTGTCCCCCTTTCTTTATCTGTGGGGCTCACCTGAAGACGAGTCCGAAGATGGCTGCCAACACTTTCTGGTTCAAGTGTTAGCAGCCATTCAGATTTCAACACAGAGACTGTCGGATCTGTGGAGGTTCTGCGTCCCTATATATACAAATTCGAATTCCCCTCGATATTTCCAAAAGTACTGACCTGATTTACACCAATCACAAGAAAAACACATTCTGTGGATGTAATTCCGTCCAGTGGTTCGGGTTGTACTCATGTTCTAAATTCATAGGGGAATAAACATATGAAAAATATTCATCAACTGCCACCAATATAGTCAATGGAAAATCACCTTTTTGATAAAAACTAGGACCTCACACAACTACTTGCTGGTGACAGGCAGAAGGATATATGTATATATATATATATATGATGATCACAATCTTAAGATGTTAGGGTCACCATTTCTCACAATCTCCCTGAACGTGTAATGGGGCATAGGTAAATGAGCCAACATTCTTATGATGAGTTTTTTTTCAATGAAATCCTTGTTAACCCTCGGGTTTTGTTATGCCCTGTTCTGTTTGACACAGAATATTTCCACACCACTTACATCAGTTTCAGATAGGAAGATAAGGGTGTAGGTTTATAAGTGCAGAAATGTGCCAGAAGGGTCTTAAAAATATTTGTAAATGGCCATAAAATTATGATTATGTGGGTGTTCACCTTAGTTGCACCAGCATCTGCACTCTTAGTGTAAGTTCTTAACTTGCAATGCATGTCTCCCTATGAACAAATATAGCAATCCCACCTTTGTGACTCAGGATCAGATTTCAGATGCAAGTGCACCCTTCTGTAAATAGACCTCTGTTTTATATGCTAAGGTTTTTTAGAATGATGCTTTTATCCTTTAGCTTCTTCATGTTGCTTAATGTTTATAAGTGATCTAAAGAGGTATGGATGTATGTCGTTACAATGCATGCTTTTTCCAGGCAAGCCTTTACAAAGCAGGTTTTACAACGCAAGTCGTTACAACGACTTGCGTTGGGGGGCGCTGGATAGTGAATAGTTTAATTTACTATTCCAACTCCAGTCCCCGTGGATAGTAGGGAAGGTTTTCGATAGTAATTAAACGATTCCCTATCCTACAGCGCCCTCCAGCGCAAGTCGTTGTAATGACTTGCGTTGTAATTCCTGCGTTGTAAAGGTACTGCGTGGAAAAGGTTTCGTTGTAAAGGATGTTTACCAAGAGGTATCATTGCCTTGCTGGGTGCCTTAGAATAGCAGATGAGGATGCAGTGAGGTGTATTTGGATTTGTTTTTTCACTAAGCTTCTTAACTTCTCTGAAACAATTATACCTTTTTCACCTGCCTAGCACTGTTGCTAAAATTTGCCATACATCTGTGATCATGAATAACCCAAATTGCAGTCCGATGTTGAGCCTAACGCTAGTCTTGAAATGTCCCAGAGATCTCGTGACCTTGTAAAATAGAGCAAAATACAGGTAGTCATCCACCATAGGAAATAGACCCATGGATCGAGTAGCAGATATACATTTATTTATGGTGAGCTAGGATCCGTCTCAGCCCTGATTCATTACAGATGCATATAACCTATTGATGTAAGAAAAAGCTTAGGACACATAAATATACATTCTCACTAAGACCCAGGCATATTAGCCTGTTTGTATCGAGGAAAACACCCTCAACACACTTTGAACTATTTTGGCAACTGCACCACCACCTATAAAGAGGGAACAACACTGACATTTCAATAACATTGAAATATATATATATATATGTATCTAAACTTTAAAAATGTTCCCCTATCCTTTACACAAGGATATATCTGCAGTCGGGACTGAAATCTCAGCTTAGGGAAAGATAGGGAAAATGTAAAACATCTATTTAAATTTTTTATGTTAAACAATAATAAACAATAATAATATAAATTAATTTTAGATTTTTATTTAAAGCGTAGACCTAAAGAATAAATGCTGCAGCATTATGAACTTAATATTAAATGATAAATTGGGGAGAGGGGTTCGCCTAACGGCTAAGGCGCTCGACCTCGGACCTGGGGAACTTGGTTCGAGTCTCGGTAACGACGCCAAAAACCTCCTGTGATTCTGGGCAAATCACTTAATCTCCCCGTGCCTAAATAAAAAAATAAAAAAAAAAATGAAAGCGTGTCCTCATGTAACGTAACTGGTGCTATGTAAAGCGCTCTGATAACTGATTCGGTTCGGTTCAAGTTCGCGCTATATAAAAAAAAAAAAAAAAAAAAAAAAAATAACTTGTTTTAAATACATTATACTAAATTTAAACTAGATTTCTGAGTTCCCACCTAAAGTCGAAAAATATATATTTATTATACAATAATAATGATTTAAAGCAATAGAAATATTTAAAGTAATGTAATTATATTTTAATAAAATATATTGTTAGAATAATTATTAAATGCGAAAAAGGTTCTTAAAATGATTTATGATTAAATAAACAAGTAATACTATTTACATTAAATTGTTTTTATTTAAATTTTTATCATTTTTAAATACTTTAATTACATTTAACATTATTTCCTAAGGGGTTTAATTTTTAAGTCCCTACTGCCATAGATTTCTTTCGGAGGGTGTTGCAGTACCACAGGTTGGCCATGTGTGGTGCTGTTTTTTAGGTTAAGAGACACTATCCAAAGGGTAAAGATCAAACACTTTAGGTAACTCCCATGTCACAAGTGGCAGGGCCGGACTGGGAACCAAAACCGGCCCCGGCAAAGTGCTCGGCGGGCCCCCGGGGGGAGATTGGGGGTGCGACCAAGCTCCTTACTGGGACCGGTTTTTGGCCGATTTGGTTACAGGGCCGATTTTGCAGCTATACTGCATAAACAGCCCTGTAAAAAAACGCCCCCCAGGGGCCCAAAACCGGCCTGACCCTTGCAGCGCAATCGGGGATTGACTGGAGCTCGCAACGGCCAGTCCGGCCCTGATAAGTGGAAGTTTATGGAAAATACTCAACATTTGTAGCATAAAATATTGGAAAAATGTTATTCACTCGCTATTTAGATCTTTTACAACCTCACAAACATGCAGAACGCTGGTCATGCAGTTACATTTCTGAAAGTAGGTCACCTAACGTATGTTTACGGAAAATAACATTGAAGTTATAAATTGTATTTGGTCATAACATGCAAATGGTTAACTCAATATCTGAATTTAAAACTAATTCATAACTTGAAAACTGCTACGATTTACATCACATTGAGATAAGTACCATGTATCTTTCATAGGTAATTTATCTGGGTTTGTGTTTGACATCCACTCTCTTCCTTCTACAGTTTTGCTAATGTGTCTGCTTCAGTCTGCTTTGTGCATGTGAGAGTGAGAGGCATTCACAAAGGCAATTTCAGACATTAAATTGTCTATGTCCTTTTTTCCTCTAGATTGGTTACTGACTTTCTCAGTCAAATCACTGAGATTCATTGTCAATGCTTCTATGTTGTTTATCCATTACACAAACAGAAACAGCAAGTCAGGTGCCATCCACCTGTTCTCCTCAAAATGATTAAAAACTTCTCTCCTAAACGCAGCTCAAATCGGCTGTACAATCACTATTTCCCTCAAGACTTGACTCAGGAAGTGCCATTCTGGGTGGCATTCCATAATCTTCACTGACACCATTAAGGAAGCACTTAACTCAACTGCCCATCTCCTTTTATCCACCTGAAAACTTGACTCTATCTCTCCGTGCTCCGAATACTCTACTGTCTTCCCATCAAAGTGAGGATAAAATTCAATATTAATTAATGTGCTTATAAAGCCATGTATTTAAAGTGACTGCCATATCTAGCTGAACTTCTCAATAACTCTGGAGGCCAAAAAGATATGATGAGCATACCCACGCTATACATTGAGGGCCATATTTGCCCATTAGTTGCATCGCTTTTGCACCACACAACAGGGAGCATGCCTGAAGCAACTACTGAATGTGATTTATCAAATCACGCAAGGCCACCTTGTGTTGCCCTGAGTGTCTTGATAAATCCAGAGTAACATAAAACAGTTCAGATCGCTGAGTTGCGTTACTCTGCCCCAGAGAGGCGTTACATGTTTGGTGCATGGGTGTTCCCATGCAACACCCATGGATTTTGACTAAGGAGACAGATCCTGCTTGTTATGACTTGGTTCTTGGGATAAATTCCCCAGATTCCAGAAATCGTGTGCAACAATCCATTAATTTATTTCCAATCAAGTGATTGGAATGGTGCAAGAAATGACCAGTCGACAAGTGTTTCCTACAAAATCTTATCTGCATCTCCTGTCCTCGTTTTTCTTCGCACTTGTACATTTGTCCAACTGATTTTTCTTATATGTCTATGCACTCTGTTCTATCATTATGGCTTCATAATGTTGTACTGATCAGCCTTGAGAAAGCCCTTGACTGGATAGCCACATGGGTGAAACACTTGTCGGCTGTTCATTTCTTGCACCATTCCGAGTTGTGTGTTGGGGCTTGGCAACACGTTGTGAGCCAGCACTGGGAAAAGGCAGAAATGTGTTGTATTTTGTTAAATATGGCGCATTCCTGCCCTTACCCTGTAAAGCAGCTCAGCAACTAGACTTGCTGTGCTGCACTGAATGACATATAGGTAAATATGCCCCTGAAACACCTAAATTCAGTATCTCACAGTCACTGAACCAGATTTTCTCTGACACATAATTAATAGTTCCAATTCAAGTCTACTCATGCCTCAAGGTAAATATGCACTGTATACAACAGAAAAATAAATCAATTAGATTTTAATGGAGCGTTTCCAAAGCAAGCTGCTAGACAGTGGCTGAACCAGAGGAATCTTTACCACACAAAGCCAACTCTAAAATCAAATCGATGTCTTCTGCTCCGTTCACAAGCGCTACTGTGATCAATATCCTATGTTCTTAAAACAGCTAACACCTCACCGCACATGCAACAGGATTCTGAGTCTGTCAACAATCCATTTGATTATGTAATGGCCCTTTATTCAGATCATATATGGTGATATGACCCTAGGAGTTTGGTTTAACAACATTGTGTAATTTACTGGATTGAGGCCTGAGGAAGGGCCTGGAAACAGACCAGCTTGTACATAACTTATTATAACCAACATATAGTGCTTGGTTTCCAAGGTAAATACTGTGAACTGTGAAGTTTGTTAACGTGTACACATTTAGGAGCTCATGATGATGTTGGTCAGAAAGGCTCCGAATGGCATTCGGATTTTCCTGACCCTTGTCGGAACCCATGTTTCTGATGGACTCGGAAACGTTTGTGACCGACCAGTTACGATAGAAGGAAACCATTTGGTCATTCCGACTCAGTTCCGACCGGCATTCGGAGAATCCGAGTCAGTCGGAGCTGATTTGTACAGATCAATGGACAGCATTTCTGACTGACTGACTACAATGCCGGATTCCGACAGCCTTTCCGACCCAGTCTGTCCAACACAAAAAGGCTGTTGGAAACTGACTTTGGGGGCACCCAGCAGGCATCCAGAGCCTCCGGTTGGGGCCCATGGGGGTACCCATGGGACCCCTCTTTCAGACCATGCACAGTGTGGCAGGCACCTTGGGGTGCCCGCCACAGGGTACAGTGTTTTCCGCAACCACCCCTTTTTGCAATGGAAGCCTGTGTTGTCGGTTGGAAAACAGGCTCCCATTAAAGTCAACAGGAGTTCAAGGAGTCGGTCGGGATGCTTTCCGATCGACATCATAATGAGGCCCTTAGTTCTACATTCATCAGTAGTGCATGTCTTTTTTTCAACTACCGCGGATTTAACATAACTTTTCATCCTAATGAAACTGGTTTATTAATTACTGTTGCCTATTGTAACCACAATAGCACAAAAGAAGTTATTAGTGTGGCAGCGGTGACACGTCTTTGCATGCAAACACATATTACCTTCTTTCCATCACTCCTAATCTATTCGTTCCAGTATGCAGAGACACATTGAGGTCCATAACAAATCTCGGCCATGTCTGCTTTGTTTTTTCAAATTTGCCTTAGGGCAACACATGCAGTGGCTCACTAGTAAAGCTTTTGGTTACAAACGTAACGAATATTCTGATCTTAGGGCACTTCAACCATATGAGCATGCGCACTTTGAACATCGACGTGTAAAATGTATATATTATATAATGATGGCACAGTTTGAGAAGTGTGTTGTGGATATTGGAACACGTCCGACCCTTTAGAAAGTAAATACCGACGCATAGAGTATTTGAACACTTTTTTAGAATTCTCTCCATCAGCTAGAAGTTGCAAGAAATGTCATGGAGTAACAACTAGGATCAATAAATGAACTGAATGAGACATTAGGGATCTTCAATTAGGGCTACAAGAAGCACGTTGTATTGGAATTATACTAAAGGCGATTGCTGCGGTTTCTTTCGGTACCGCAGCAAGGGTGACATCATGGGCTCTAGTGAGAGAAAGGAAAGTTACTGTCCCCCCAAATTACCCACCCCCCTCCCCCCCCCCCATCCAATGGTTTGGTGACGGCACTTTTCATAATTGGGGAAATAACCCCGCCCTAACACCACACCCTGTTAGCCCCGGGGTCACTGCACCTCCTGCACTTTCGACAGCTATGCTTCTGTTTTCTTTCATGAGAAATAATACGATAATCCAGAAATCTATAAGTAATTACGATTTGTAAACTTTTATCGTGAAAATAGTGTAAGTAATACATGACCGCCATCTAGTGGCACTTATATGCACATACTGAAATCAGTAAATAATTCTCAAATTTTAAATGATACCGATCCCATGTGCTGAATATCAGGAATAGGTAGTTATATAGATTTATGTTGACTGATTTGAGAGCAAACCTGACAACAATTCTTTTGAAATGAAGGAAACGGTTTTGTTATTGGTTACTTTGTTAGATTGCGTTTCTCTAGTTAACAACGCGGTCTCCAAAGTCTTGTAACATGTAGGAGGAAACCATACAGTTACGCAAGAGGAAAACTGCCAAGAGCAAAACTGCCAAGTTCATACGATTCAAGAAGAGAAAGAAACCTTGTTAAAGATCTACGTTGACCTTTGAAAAAATGCACAATTGTTCTTGCTTCCCTATCCTCTCTTTCCCTATTACCCACACTTTTCTCCTTTTAAAGCAGCCTGTCTTGCAAGCGCTGTGAGGCGGCTCCTGTGACATATGGTACAAATTAATCCAAATAAATACTTATAATGAAAAATGTATAAATATGTAAATATATAGTTAAATAATTAATCAGATAAATAAATATTCATGACTGTTTCTACCTAATCGATGATTATACTCAGAAAGCAAGTTTGATGAAATGCCATGACTGAAATGGCAAACGTGTCCTACCATGAAATGTGTAGTGTGTGTCAGGGAAAATGAAAAACTAATTTTTTATTAATTGAATAACCTCGTGCATGTGGGTATGTGTGTATTTGCATGTGTGTGTTTGTAAAGATTTTCAAGAAGCATGATTGAATGCTTAGGGGCTTATTTAAAAGGAACTTGTCCCGATGGTGCATCACTTTTTATTTTGATGCAATGGTGGCGCTTTCTTTGCCCCATATTTACAAAGAGATGCCACTAGGCAGATACTTTTGTCCCTCTGCGTCGGTTTGTTCCTGCGTCTGAAGAGGCTGCGTTAATCATATGCAAGCTAGGCGTTCCCTTCTATCTTCTATAATAAATGTGATGCTGCAGTATTTACAAGTTTTAGGGAAAATGCAGCATTGGCAATCGTCACATACAGCCTGCAATGTGTCAAAATTCCCTGGCCTCATAAACCCAGGCATAAGAATAACGTATTGGCTGGGGGAAAACATGGCGGCTGCTGGTTAAGTGGTCGCAGTGCTCCGTGACCGGCTCCCGAGGAGAACGCCGCACAAGCATGGAAATACCGAAAGGAACCCCGAGTGTGATGTGACCATAATCGCGGAGAGTTTTGGCGGCCTCTATTTTTCACCCCTTTAGCCTTTTGTAGCACTAAAACGGAGAAATTCGTTTTTGCGATCCTCGGTGATGCAGTGGGGCTGTGTAGGCATTAACGTAACGGCTCAAGCAGTCCGCTTTCTCTGTCCATGTGGAGCTGCGGCGGAGACCGGGGAGAGCACTGGAAGCTGTCGGGTAGAGCAGCGTTGTTTCCTCGCCTTTCCCGACAGTCATTGTGGATTCAGCTCGAGCTGCCAAGGCAGAGATGGTCGATGGCCGCTCTTTTTCGGTTGTCTCCCGCGGTCTGAGCAGCAATGTGAGGTGATTTTTCCCCATGGGGAGGAGGGTGTTTTCAGCACGATTAGCCCTAGCAGAGCCGAGGCCAAAGACGGGGGTCTGCATATCTATCACACACGGCGGTTCCCTGATCCTGATTCGGATTATTACAGTGTTCCCAGCCTACAGGATCCTATTCAGGAGGCAGCATCTAAGGGCAGACAATTACCACAATTGCGTATCTGGGCAGCCGCGCTGGAGCTGAGGAGAGGGAGATTTTTGAGGGGCCTGGGGCTACCTTATCAAGCTGTTTCTTCTGCTGCTATCTCTCGAGGTGCCCCAGGGGATATAAGCTCCCAGGTAAGACTTGGTCATTCTTCTGTGCCTACAGCACCTATATTGGAGGAGGAGGCGGATACAGATATAGATATAGATACAGAGGATATTGTGGATATTGCGGAGGGATTACCGCCTGGAGGGGGCTGTAAGGAGTCTCGGGACATAGTAGATTCTTTCCCTGCTAAATTGTCAGGACAGGAGAGAGTAAAGCGGTCAGCACCACTCCCTGAGACTTTAGGAAAAGTGCCACCCTCCCACGGCAAGGCTCACGCCAAAAGTTACGGCAAGAGAGGACGGAAGAAGCAAGCCCTGGTACAAGAGGGAAAGGGTGGTATTCCAGGTCTGCATAATAGGGAGGCCGATCTAACTACGGCAGTGGAAGAGAAAAAATCATCCTCTTACTTAAACACAGAGGTTAAAAGTAGAGGCACTAAGCATAGCGCCAAATCCAAAGCTAAATCTAAAAAACAGTTAACTGCGATAGAGAAAGGCTCTAAAATTACGCCATCTTTACGATCTTATTTCAAAGCTATCCCCCAGATACTACACCTTTAGGGGATCAAGTAATGTTATCTGAATCAGAATTGGAACCCTCTCCTTTAACAGAAGTTTGCAATATGGCCTCTTCTCTTTTTGATGTTGAGCTGGAGCATGAAGACATTCAAGAGGGGGTCATTGAGCATGAAGACTCCACCTTGGTTTTAGGAGATGGGGGAAAAACTCAGCCTCCACAACCTTCCCAGCCTATTCCACAGGTCTTGTTCGTTCAGGCGGACTCAGAGCGGGGGGTTTCACCGAACACTCCTTCAGGAGTTGCAGACCTAGATCTCCAGACTCCTACTGGGGTTCCTGTTAGCGGATCTAATGAAGCAGCAATGGCCCTTGGGGGAGATCTCATTGATCAGATTGAATGCCCCATTGTATCCCATACGGATCAAACTGAATCCGAGGCTAAAGATGACATAACTCCAGCTTCTATATTAAGTATCTTTTCAGCCCTTACGATGGAAATAAGGAAGGGGTTTGCGGAGTCTTCTGCCAACCAAGCTGAAATAAGAAGTTATTGCGAGTCCTTGGACAACAAAATTGATGGGCTCACAATTAGAACTGGAGTCCTTGAAGAGACAACATCATCACTATCGGTCCACTTGGACCAGGCGAAAATAGATATCCAGAGGCTTTCCAGAGAGGAGCAAGCACTTACCGATAGAATGGAGTCATTAGAAAATAACGCGAGTAGGGGGAACCTCCGTATTTTGAACGTACCAGAGGGCTCTGAGGGATCAGACATAAAGCAATACATAGCGGTATTGATGAAAGAATCCTTGAGTTTAGACCATTCATTGGAAGAGCTTGCTATGGCTATCCAAAGAGTACATAGGGATCCTTTCAAACGCAACGCTCAGAGAGTAAAACCACGCAAAATCTTGGTTAACTTTCACACATATGTTCTGAAAGAGCAAATCCTCAACTTAGCGCTTAAGCAAAAATCTCTGGCTGGAAAGGGGTTTTCTTTCTTGATAAGGTCAGATCTTTCAAGAATCACCTTGGTGAAACAATGGGAGTTTGGGAGGCGTCTCGAGGCCTTTAGAGCACTGGGAGCCACAGCTCAACTTACATTCCCTGCTGCTATGAAAATCATGTACAATAATAAGATAATTAACATTAGGTCTGTCCAGACAGCTGATGATCTCTGGATGCAGATGGGTAGTAAAAATAAAACATGAATAGTAGTCTAGTAACTCAATTAGAGAGTGGCCTTAATTCCTAGCTCTAGTAATAAGCTTTGGGATTAAATCTGTTATGCTTTCTTTCTCTGATCTAAAGTTTCTAATAAAAAAATAAATAAATCAGAGCAAGTTAATCTTAAAAACCCTAAAAGTTAGAAAGGGAAAATGTAATGATTAGCTATCACTAGGTATTTTCCTTTTTTTTCTCTCTATTCTCACGTATAGAGGGTGGCGTTTCTTTCCGGGAGTTCGCGGAGGGGCGCTATCAACCGGACATCGTTCCGGTTAGATATCGCAAGGGTTTTCCGTGGGTGGGGAGGAGGAATGGGGGGAGGCACTTAGGTAGGGAAGGTGGTGGGGGGTGGAAAAATGGAAAAAAGTCCTCAGTAAGCCAAGACATGTTAGAAAGAAAGAAGATCTGCAATCTTATGGAAAGTCTTATGGGCAATATGGGGTTCTATCAACAGGATATGCCTCTATCTCCTTTGTTTACGAACTGTTATGACAAAGATGGTTAATATAAAATACTTCTTTTGGAATATTAATGGCCTGCGCACCAAACCTAGGGCAAATAAAATCATACAATACCTCCGAGATATGGAGGCGCAGGTCATTATACTCCAGGAGACTCATCTAACATATTCAGAAATGGCTGACTTGATTAAGAAAAATAGATGGATTGACTTTGCAGTCTCAACTACTCAGACGGCAAACACTAGAGGTGTCTCTATAATTTTTTAAAAAGGGGCCAATTATCTCAATAGGTAGACCCAGGTGGCAGATGGGCCATCGCATCAGTGATGATGGCTGGGTCTCAAATTACAATCGTGGGCTATTATGGGCCGAATCAGGATGACCCATCTACACTGGAGGCTATGCTTTCTCAGTTGCTGTCTTTCCCAGAGCCAACCATCATAGCGGGTGATTTTAATGTGGTACTGAACCCGATCTTGGATAAATCCCCCAATAATAGATCCTTAGTCTTATCTAAATCTAGGGATATGCTACACTCTGTAATGAAAACGTATGGATACCTCGACATATGGAGAGAGAAGTTCGGGAACCAGCAAGGGGTGTCCTTCCGGAATTATAAGTATAAACACCAGTCAAGGATCGACTTTATTCTAATTAGTCGGAGGCTAGCTGATCATGTTAGATCCATTGAGTATCTCCCAATACATCTATCAGATCACTCTGCAGTGGTAATGGATCTAGCACAAGGAACGGAGAGGGTGCTATCAAGATGGTCCTTCGATCGTTCACTTCTCTCCTCTTCTGAGGACATGGTATACCTCAATCTTGAGTCTCACAATTTTTTCTTTAGATAACAACGACTCAGCATCTGCTAGGATCATCTGGGATTCGTTTAAAACGTTTCTGAGGAGGCTCATAACAGGGAAAGTATCATATAAAAGGAAGCAGTACAAGGACAAATCTCTTCAATTGAAAAAAGTATAGTTAACCTCCAAAATCTTATCGACACTAGTAGAGGGGCAGATGAATCCATCATCGAAACACAAAGAAGGGAAATGGCATCACTGAAATCTAATCTTGGTACAGTATTACATCTTAGATTGCAGCAGAGATGGCAGGCAAGTAAGCTGGCCCATTTTGAATACAGCGAAGGGGCAGGTAAAATGCTTGCCTGGAAGACCAAAACAGACCAGGCCCGGAACAACGTAGCCACGATTAATGTGGGTAACAAATCTTTAACATCAGATGTCGAAATAAGGAAGGCCTTTAAAGAATTCTTTGAAACCATTTATAGGGAGGAAACTGTAACTCGCCCTGAGGAGGTCACAGACTGGCTATCACATATAGACTTACCTAGATTAACGAATGAACAATCCCAATTTTTGGATAGCGCCATAACTGAAGGAGAAGTAAGGGCCGCCATAAATAGAAGTAAGAAGGGTAAAGCAGCAGGGCCTGACGGCCTACCTGCAGAAATTTATAGAATCCTAGAAGCTGAGATAGTTCCCTTTCTTACTAAACTGTTTAATCAAATCCTCCTTGAAGGTCACTCTCCGCCAACATCATGGGACAATGCATCAATCACGCTCATCCTGAAACCCGGGAAACCTAAAGACGCCTGTGAATCATATAGGTCAATCTCAATTTTAAACGTGGACTACAAGATCTTTACCACAGTAAATGTAAATGTGCTGGACTTGTAAAGCGCACAGCTGCCCGTAAGCGTCCCGGCGCTTGCTTAGGGAACCCGTCCTGGTATTCACCTGTGAGAAACCCCGGCAGGGTGTCCACAAGGTGAAAGCCAGGCATCCCGCCGCGAGGGGCCGTAGTGGAGATTAAGCAAGCTATTGCCCAGAGTCGCAGAGTGTGACCACGTGAGTTGAGTAGGCACCAGAGCGAGAATTGTCGAGTCCGTGGAATTTTGAGCCCGAGACCCGCCGAGGCGGGGAATCGAACCCTGGTCCACGGTCGATCTCAGCTTCCGGGTCTGCCGCCTCTAACCACTGAGCCACGCTTCTCCACCCTTGGCCTCTAGGTTGGCCATGGTAGCCTCGTCAGTTCTACACGCAGATCAAAAGGGATTTGTAAAGGGGCGACAGCTATACGAACTGACTTATGAGTTAATAGGGGCAATAGACACAGCGGTTTCACAGAACCTGCCCCTGTCTGTCCTCACGCTGGACGCAACCAAGGCCTTCGACTGGGTCAATTGGGTATACCTGTCGGGAGCCTTGGCCAAATTCGGTGTGGGTGAGGGATTCCGCCGTACAGTTGGTCTGCTGTATCGAAGTCCAATGGCGAGCCTACTGATTAATGGGGAGTTGTCATATCCCTTTTCTATAACCAGAGGGACACGGCAGGGTTGTCCGCTCTCCCCCCTGTTGTTTGACTTCTATATTGAGCCTCTCGCACAACAACTGAGGAGAGAGACTACCATCAGATCTTTTTGTCACAGAGGGTGGGAGAGAAAGGTGGCTCTATATGCGGATGACCTGCTTATCTTCACATCAGATGTCACCACAGCCCTCCCTGTAATATTTGAAATCGCTCGGCGTTTTGGTCAGATATCCGGGTACCAGATCAACACTTCCAAGACAGAGATGTTGGTTTGGAATGATGATGTCAGTGCTCTGGAAGTGCAGCCGGGGCAATCAATGCGTTATCTGGGCTTAAATATTATAAAAGATCTTAATAAGCTCGCTATTGTAAACCTCTCAGCAGTCGCCAAAGAATGTAGAAAGTTGATGCAATCGTGGTCCCATTTGCAACTACCCTTAATTGGGAGAGTAAATTTGATTAAAATGTCCATCTTGCCCAAAATCTCATTTCTTTTCAATACCATCCCTCTTTATTTTGAATAGATTTACATATCTAAACTACAGTCAGATATCACTTCTTTTATCTGGAACAAAAAACTTCCAAGAATTGCCTGGAAGAAGCTTAGGAGGCGATGGGAGAAGGGGGGCTTGGCTGCCCCAGATTTAAAACTATATGCTTGGGCATTTCAGCTGTCGCATACTCGAATGCTGTTAAAAAAAACGACAGACCATGGGGTAGGCCTGATGTTTTCAGCCATGTTGGAGGGGGAAGGTCTTAGTCAGTCGGGGTACCTATTCAAATTTGGCAACCCGAAATTCTTTAAAAAGATTAAATTGAAGGTCCTATATGGATTAGCGAAAATGTGGAATGAGTTAACAAACTTTATAAAACAAGGGTATTTCAGTGATAAGACACCGCTCTGGGGATTACCTGAAAGCCCGGCCTGGTTAGAAGACACTCTAGCCATACCTCTGAAAGAGGCAGGCCTAAAAGTTTGGGGAGATCTTTTCTATGAGGGAGATTTACTTTCGTGGGAGCACCTCCAGAATAGGACAGGGTCATCAATTTCGAGGTTTAAATACTTACAAATGACTAGCTGGACACAGGCCTATAATTCTATACCTTTAAAAAGAAATAGGTTCATTCTTGGAGGGTTCAGTCAAGTAATAATGAACTTAGTGAGTACTGGTCCATCTAAAAAGGAGGTCTCAAAATGGTACAGACTCTTGCTTGAGGAATCTGATGGTGAATTCAGGCTACCAGTCCATCTCTGGGGAACCTTAATCATGGGTCAAGATCTACTAAAACTTTGGTCAACCTCATTTGAGCTCCTAAAGAATTTAGTAAAACCCTCATGGCTTCGCAGGAATCATCTATACACCCTGCATAGAGCGTATTACTCTCCCCAGAGGTTATCTAAATTTGCTTTAGGGAACCCAGTTGTATGTCCAAGGTGTGGACTCCAGGCAGCACCAGACACCCATATGTTTTTTGAATGCCCTCGTGTCGCTACATTTTGGGAAGCAATAGGGAAGACCCTTACAATATCGTTGGGCTTCCCAGTTATCATCGATCTATCCTTAGTAATCTTTGGGATACTGACAGGAGCACAAGGACCAGCAAGAAGTCTTGCCTTCTACACTATCCTCTTGGCAAGGAGGGAGATTTGCAGGAGGTGTAAGGACCCCCTACCTACTTCACATGGGGACTGGTTGGCATCCATCCTACAGATGGCCAGAATGGACCTAGCTAGATTGGGAAGTAAAAACAAAAGAGCCTTCTGGCACATGCTGGTCTGGGCACAATAAAGATCCGTTTTTTTTTTTCCCGGGTCCAATGATTACACTACTATGGTGCCCATGTTTCAGCCTTCGATGCAGCAGATAACCGGTCAAGCCCGGATTAGGACATGCTGAGGGCTTCCCCAAAGGCAGCCAAAAGTGAGACTAAGCCAGTAACAGCTGTGGGATGTCGGCCCCCCCCCCCTCTCCATAAGATCCCATCCGGTATAACACTGAGACAGCGGTTCTTTGGCCTGTTTCTAGATGGCTTTCTTCTACCATGGTGGATATGAGGACAAAAAAAAAAGAATAACGTATTGGCTGTGGAATACGTTTATTACCAGCTGAATTCACTTAACACACCGTAAATAGTCATTACATCACAACCCCTTAACATCGTCTTGTAAATAAGCACCCTTTTCACGCTTCACTTAGCGTGAAAGGGACATGCAAAGGGTGTTGCAGTGGGTGTTCCGCTGCAACACCCATTGCTTTTTGATGCTGCCCCATATTTATAAGGCTGGGACAGCACCAAAAACGAAAACCAGAGAATAACTTGTCTTACACTGGTATTTTGCTCTTTCCATGTGTGCTGCGGTTTGCAGCACGCATAGAAGGAGGAAATCACCTTTCAAGATTCTTTGTGTGCAGAGAAGTGTCCCTTCCTGCACATAAAGAATCACCCCTGCATCAACATGACCCAAGAGTGCCTGGCCTGGTGCTAGGCAGGTTTATTATGCCAGCGCTAGGGGAAATACAGGGGTGTGCCGTATTTTTGTAAATATAGCACATACCTGCATTTTAGAAATGTTGGACTGCAGCGTTACCAATTTTGGAGTAACACAGCGATCCAAGATTTTCTGGTGAATATCTCCCTAGGTGTTATGTAATGCATGTAAAAGAGAAAAATATATATTTCCAATTCAACTGTTGCCATAAATAGCAGTGTGGACGATTTTCCTGTAAAGTGCCTATAAAAATACGGCAATAGGTCCAATAAAAGCCATTTTGAAGCATGGGAGTTAGACTCCTAAGACCCATACAGAGGACAAAACACATTTTTTTTTCCAAAATACCATTTGTATACACTAAAAGCTTTCTTGTCAAGTGCTTGAGTAAAGAAACATTCTTTACCGCTCCCACATGTGTTATCTACCACTTAGAGTGGTAACTTTATAAACAAAACAGTCATATATTCACCCCAACTATGTGGTATATCAATCCACGTAATGTTGCAGTTCCTTGGCTTGTACATAGTTCACACTCTCCACCCTCATAAGACAGGCGAGTCATTTGCACAGGGCATGGCAATATAATGACAAAAATGCATAATAGCATGAACATCTCCATGTTTGAAGTCTTAATAAGTTGTAAACTCCCAACCGGGTCCTAAAGAGTGCCAATTTCTTTCTGGTTTCCAGTTCTACTTTGATTTGATTTGATTTGATTTGATTTGTCTATTTGTATAGCGCGCGATTGCCCGAGGGCGTCTTGGCGCTGAGATGTACCACTGGGTCTGAAGATGTTGACTAGAGCTGAGTGGAGAAGAGCCATGTTTTAACTTCCTTTCTGAAGGATTTCAGGGATGGACTGGTTTTTATGTCTAGTGGTAGTTGGTTCCACATTCTTGCTGCGTGTACCAGGAAGCTTCTTCCGCCCCAGTTAGTTTTCCTGAATTTAGGGACCCTGATGAGTTTCATTTGGCTGGATCTGAGAAGTCTGTTTGGCTCATATAGTTGCAGATGTGATTTTAGAAATTGTGATCCAGTTCCGTTTAGTGCTTTGTATGCCAAGCATAGTGATTTAAAATGTATCCTACTAACAATTGGTAGCCAGTGCAGGCTTTTTAGTTTGTGGCTTACTTTTTCGAACTTTGGTATTCCTAGTATCAGCCTGGCTGCCGCATTCTGCAGGCGTTGTAGCTTAAGTAGGATTTTCTTCCTAGCTCCGGCATATATGCCGTTCCCGTAGTCCAGTCTGGATAAGGCTAGTGCTGTCACCACTGTCTTGCGTGAATCATACGGTAAGTATGGCAGAATCTTTTTGATCATTTTTAGGATGTACCATAGTGATGAAGCTAGTTTGCTGGCTTGAGCGTCGAAGGAAAGGTTGGTGTCTAACATGATCCCTAGGTTTTTCACCTTTTCTGACGATTCTGGGCATCTTCCCATATCTTTAGGCCACCATAAGGGGGACCATATGTTTGTGTCTCCTCCTAGTATCATGACCTCACTCTTGTCCCCGTTTAACTTTAGGCAGTTCATTCTCATCCATTGACTGATTTTTGCCATGCAGAGTTGGAATTTTTCTGCTGTGTCATGTACCTCCTTACTTATTGACACCACAATTTGGGTGTCGTCGGCGTAAGATATAGGAGTGAAGCCGTTGTTCCTTATTATCTGTGCGAGTGGAGCTACATATAAATTAAAAAGAGTGGGGCTCATCGAAGAGCCCTGCGGGACTCCGCATGGTAGGTTGAACAGATTGGATTTCGCTTCTCCTGATTCTACTGAGAAGGTTCTGTTCTCTAAGTAGGAGGCTGTGAGAGCGCATGCTGAGTCATGTATGTTTGCTGTCTTTAACCGTGTTATAAGGATTTCGTGGCTGACCGTGTCGAAGGCCGCCGATAAGTCGAGTAATATCAAGGCGGCCTTTGATCCATTGTCCATTATTTGCCTAAGTTCCTCCACTGCTGTAATCAGGGCCGTCTCCGTCCCATGTTCTACCCGGAAACCGAACTGAGAGTGATCCAGCCAATCTCCGTCAGTCAGATGTTGAGATAGCTGTTTATTTAACAGTTTCTCCAAGATTTTTACGGCGAAAGGGATCCTGGCTATGGGTCTATAATTGTTGGGATTTTCGTAATCTAGGTTGGTTTTTTTTAGCAGTGGCCTGATAGATATCTTTTTCCAGTCGTCTGGGAAGATATTGGTGTTGATGATTTTGGAGAATAATTTTTCCAGTACTAGGCTTAGTTGTATGGAACAAACATGCATTATTTTGGGTGGACAAGGGTCCATTGGGCTACCTGAATTGGTAGTGTGGATCTCTTTCTCGATCTGCTCAGCTGTAGGGGGTGTAAATCTAAAAGCTGACGTTTGATCTTGTTGCCTAATTGAGTTCAGTGACTGTGATGTATCCCTTTCTATTGTCTCAGTGCTCTGATTTTTGAAGGAGTCGTATACTGATGAGACTTTATTCACGAAGAAGTCTCCTAGTATATTGCAGAAGTCTGATGACAGTGCTTCTGGGTTGTTGTTTTCGAACTTTGATAGTTTTTTGACAGTGTCAAAAAGGGTTTTGCTGGAATTTTTTGACTCGTTGATCTTCTTAACGAAGTATTTACTTTTTTCTGCTATTATTAGTTTTTTGTAGATGTTTAGGGTATCTTTTGTATTCTTGTCTGAGTTGGGTATCGTAGTTAGTTCTCCATTTTTTCTCTGCTCTTCTACACGTTTGTTTTTGTGTTTTTAGAGCTTCTGAGATCCAAGGTTGTGAGGGGGTTTTTCTTTTCAGAGTAGCCTTTTTTTGTGGGACTGTCAGATTGACTGCCTTATCTATCCACTCATTGAATTGTTTGCAGGCTATATTGCTATTGTCGTCAAATGTGGGATGGGATGTTTGGAGTTTTTCTATAAATGCCTCGTTGTCAATTTTAGACCAGTCACGATAGGTTACTTGTTTAATATGTCCCACCGGTCTTCCAGTGTCTTCTTTAACTTCCAGAGTGAATCTTACTAGTTTGTGGTCTGACCATGGGATTGGGAGAGTGTCAATTTTATTTAGGCTCTGACAAGATGTGAAAATACCGTCTAGTGTATGTCCGGCGTTATGGGTATCTAAGTGTACTTTCTGTTTCAGGTCAAAGTTTGCCATTGCATCAATGAATGCTGCTATCTTAGGGTCTGAATTTTTCTCTAGATGTAGATTGAAATCACCTAGGATGGTATAGTCTGGGCATGACACACTAGATTCAAGAAATGGACTTAGCAAGTCGATTAAGGTTTTTTTTGCACTAGGTGGTCTGTATATTAGTATTCCATTAAACGTGTAATTATTTGTAATTTTTATTTGAAAGGTTAATGTTTCGCAGTCTGGGGTACTGCCTTTATCTGAGATTTTAATTCTAAGACCTTCTTTTGTTATGATTGCTAATCCTCCTCCCCGTTTTATTTTTCTGTCAACTCTGGAGAAAGAGTATCCCTCCGGAATAGCTAATGCCAGATCAGCATCTGATGCCTCGTCTGCCCATGTTTCGGTAATGAATAATATATCAATATTTTGTTCATCTATTAGTTCGGATGTCTGAATATTATGTTTGACCAATGACCTAGCATTAATCAAACCTGTTTTCAAAGTATAGTTTCTATATTTTGGAGTCTCGAATTTATCCATGTTTTTAACGGGAAGAAAGTCGAATGTAAGAGGGCATGACAGACATTTCTTACCTTCTTTGTGTGGCTCTATTTGAGCACATGTGATGTTTGGTCTCAGCCCTCGAAGTTCCTGGCTGGAGTATTTCCATAGTCTTTTATCGGGGTCATTTTGGACAGGGGATATGGCCCTGGGCCCGGTCTTGGCGCGGACGGGCGCAGACGGGCTTGCCTTAGGCGCGCCTTCGGCGCGCAATCGTCGCGCCCGCTGCGCGTTTGTGGAGGGCACATTTTCTAGTGGGGTGGGAGGGGGTGTGGCCTGCGTCGGTGGGCGTGGCTTGTGCTCGCTCCGAGTTTGGCGCCAAGAACTCCGACCCGCCGCAGCCCTGAAATCGGCAGCGCGGGGAGTACTCAACAGGTGAGGTGGGGGAGTGCTCTGGGGTATCGTGCAACAGTTTTAAAGTGCAATTTTCAGTTAAAAGCTATTTTTAAGAAACAGTGCAACAATTTATCTAAACACGAAAATTTTAAAAGTAATCTTTAAAATCAGTTTCGTCTCCCGGCTATCTCGCCTCAGGAGTGGTTAGTCTCTGACAACGGCCTGTATTCTGCTCGCTCTTAAGGTCTAGCGAAGGGGGCGTGGCCTGCGTTGGTGGACATGGCTTGTGCTCGCTCCGATTTTGGCGCCAAGAACTCCGACCCGCCGCAGCCCTGAAATCGGCAGCGCGGGGAGTTCTCAACAGGTGAGGTGGGGGAGTGCTCTGGGGTATCGTGCAACAGTTTTAAAGTGCAATTTTCAGTTAAAAGCAATTTTTAAGAAACAGTGCAACAATTTATCTAAACACGAAAATTTTAAAAGTAATCTTTAAAATCAGTTTCGTCTCCCGGCTATCTCGCCTCAGGAGTGGTTAGTCTCAAATCAAATCAATCAAATCAGAAAAAACATTGTGAGTCTATATTAGACCATGCATCCTTGGTGTGGCTTTCCCTTAATTTTTTGCTGACTTTAGGACTCTGCACGTGTTGCCAGTGCTAAGGTGCTTGTGCTTTCTACCTAGAAATATGGTAAAATTGGCTTATGCCAAATGGGCATATTTAATTTTCTTATATATCCCTAGTAAAGTGCACCACATGTGCACAAGTCCTGTAAATGATGTGCTGCTACTGGGCCTGCATCACTGATTGTGCCACCTACTTAAGTAGCCCGTTAAACATGTCTCCGGCCTGCTATTGTACAACCTGTGTGTGCAGTTTAAACTGCAATTTTGACCTCGCAAAATAAATCTTTTTCCAGGCCCAAACCTTCCTTTTTAATACATATAAGTCATCCCAATGGAGGCCATGGACAGCCCCAAGGGAAGGATGCAGTACATTTAAAGAGTTAGACACATAGGGCCCGATTCACAGAACTAACTTAAGACAACATCCTAAACGTACTACTTTTGGTATTCACAGAAGTTAGGATTTTGTCTTAAGTTTGTCTTAAGACAGACTTAAGTTAGGATTTTGTCTTAAGTCTGTCTTAAGACAAACTTAAGACAAAATCCTAACTTCTGTGAATACCAAAAGTATAAGTTTAGGATTTTGTCTTAAGTTAGTTCTGTGAATCGGGCCCGTAATGTTAAGTTGTACAGGCCTTGGTAGTGGAAAACTACATTTGTTTTTCATATGCAAGGGCTATCCCTCTCACAGAATAACATTGAAGTTGCCTTATTACATTTTATAAGTGTAATTGTCAAATGGGAAGAGATAACTGGTTCATGTTTGATGTTTCTGGAATCATAATTTAAAATCCAAAATTATGGTGAAGTCAGATTTCAAATTACAGCTCTGGAAATAATACTTTTAGAATGTTGGCATTTTTTGCCTTTGCCATTTGGTACCTGCAGCCTGTCTCTGGTCGCATGACTGTATGAGGTTGGCAGTTGTGTTCTGTTTATTCCTTCTAGGCAGCCACAATGGCTGCTTAGGTGAGACTGGATGGGCCTTCACTGACTGAATGTGAGAGAGGAGCTGAGCCCAGCTTCATGTACACCTGAATAGGCCGTTTCATCTCTCCACTAAAAGAAATGCATATACCCTGTAGTTAGTCAAGAGCCAGAGCAGGGAGGACAAGGCATATGTGCACTGCAAAAGCCTGCCTCGAGAATCTTCTCCCCACTTCAAAGGCACAACTGTGTTTAAAAGAAGGACCACGGACACCACCACTACAGTACACTTCTAGACCTGTGGATACCCTGTCAAGAAGAAGAACTGCTGTGCTGCTGAAAGACTGCCACTCTTCTGGACTGCACATTGCAGGACTCCTGCTTAGCTGTGCTGACCTGCAATCTGCTGCCCTCCTGCCTGCGTGAAAAGGACTGGACCTGCATCACTTGAACCCGGAACCCAGAGTGACTCCTAATGCTAGTTGGCTGGCCTCCTGATCTGAAGCCTCAGGGACATTACAGGCTTCCTACAACCTTGTATCTGCACATAGGCTCTCCCATCTGTGGGTCTTCCCTGACAAGTGGTGCCACCCCAGTCCTGGACCTTTGAAAGTGAGCCTCCGTGGATCAAGCAGAACCAATTCATCTCCTCTGCTGAATGGCATAAACTTGAGCAGAACTGAAGCATCGCTGCAATGCATGGATCTGAACCGCCGCAAAAGACCTGCATCATATTGCAGCCCAATGCAGCATTGGAATCGCAGCTACGTGACGTATCCCCATGCAGGCTCTCACATCTCTCACTGATGACAGCCTCGATGATGACACCAGACTCAGCATCATAGTCTTGCAGCTTTTTGGAACCGACTCATTGCCCTGTCTGCACGCCGCATCCCTGACGCCGGACTTTACAATGCAAGCCCCATCAACGGGATCCTCTACGTCAACACAACAGGACCTCGCACTGCATCCTCACCACATCTTGGAACCGATGTATTGCCTCAGCTGCGCAACACATGTTTGACACAGATTCATGCAATTCTCCGCAACCCAGGGTTTAAGGTACTACTGTTCAGCGGACATGACTGGGTCCCTATAGTCGGTCCGTGCTTCATCTTGATAGGCCTGAACTTGTCACTTCGTCCAGGTGTGGCACAACCAGATGTCCACAGCTGGGGCTTTGAGCCTTTTGGCACTAATTACTCTAAAAAAATACAAATTCACTATTGCCGGTTCTACTAATTAGATTTAGTTGTTTTAGTCTTGTTTTATTTATTAAACTTTGCTTTACTTTTTTAAACTGGTGTGGGATCTTTTTATGTGGTGTTTTTACTGTTTTACTGTTTGAAGTGTTGCACAATACTATACACATTGCCTCTAAGTTAAGCCTGAATGCTCTCTGTGAAGCTACAAAAGAGATGAGCAGAGGTTAATTTAGAGTTGGTGTGTGCCTTCCCTTAACAAGAATTGTGGTTGCTGCTTGACCAGGGCTCACACCCCAGTCAACCAGTAACCTTATTTCTAACAGTTGGGACCTATATATATATCACTACATCTCTTTTTTCAAAGAATGACATTTCAACAACAGGTACACATTCAAAAACATAACTGTTCATTTATAATTTCTTAAAGTTGTAAAGCCTATTAACATTAAACCAGTGATATAAAAATGTTATAACACATTATCAGAAATGAGATAAAGCACCAAACACAAACATTATTGTTTAATAATCTCTGTGCAGCCTCACATTCATTAAGCGATAAGATGAAAAAATAACACCCAGACTACATTTGTGGGCAGAGAGGGTAATTCAATACAAATTGTTATTGGGAAAAACTACATAGAATTCTATTGCTACAGCAGTTTATGGAGTTAATCTTAAACGATGAAATGCTGCCATCCAGTGGCCGATTGTAATGAATACAGCTTTCAGTGAAATGTGTTTTATGTGTTTTCAATAATTTTTGCATAATGAAATCTGTCAGCATTTACAATCATATTCCCATGAGTTGCATGTTATTTGATCTTCGTTCTTATTTTGGTTATTCATGGTACAGCTGCATTCCATTATGCTTAAAATACAGGTGCTATGAACAAATAAATCCAGAGAAAATAAATAGAATGTGAAGAGGGCGAAAGATTACATCAGCATCATCACATCAAAAGCATGTTGGAGCACATATAATGTGTAACTAACTGTGCAGAGACATAACATCCTTCAGCTTTGATTGGTGCTGGTTCAGTTCAAGCAATACAGTGATAGTTCAGGGAATGATGGCCCTCGTGAGGAAGTGGGATTTGTCTGACTCACTCCCTTAAAGCAATAGTGACAGTTGCTCTTTGTTGTAGCTGTCTCAGCACATGCTGGAGGCAGTGTGACAACATAAGGTAGCTTTTTATGTTCCCTGTAGTTGCATAGGCCATTCTGCAATGTCCAAGGTGAGACTAGGGGAGCACGTTAGGGACCTGAAACACAGTGGTGGCTGGCAGGGAATGGGGGTGGTGAGCTGGGGGAGGCATTCGGAAAAAAAGCAACAAAAAAAACACTTACCTTTCTGCGGCCACTGTGTCTCCTTCTCTTCCTGGAAATTCCTGAACAAAGATGCACCCGGGCTCCCGTAAGTCAATCACTGTGCTGCAGTGCAGCATTGTGATTGGTCTGAGCACCGTGGTTTGGTGCTTAGATGGGGACTAGGAGCCAAGGCATTTTCCCCACCAGGCTCTGTAATGCAGCCTGGTGAGGAACATACTAAGTGCATATGACACTTTGGCCGGGCCAAGATGGCCAGCCAAGCAGTCATGGGCACTTTGAGAGTGTGCACTCACCACTCCTCCCAGGCTTCGACCCAAACTTCCCCACCTTAACCCAGCTCATAGCAGAGAAAAAGAAAACTGTAATAACAAAGTTATTTTTCTGCTCTCAGAGCAGTGGGGCGACGCTTCTCTGCCTTAGCGGAGGATCTACCCCTGCTGAAACTCTGTACTTGGATCCAGCTTTGCCAAGTAATCACGCAACGCAGCACAGCATGTCAAGTTGCTGCTCTGTATTGCGTGAATAGGAGAGAGCAGAACAGCGCCATAGCTTCTAATACGTGGCTTTGATCTGCTTCCATCCTGCAATGGCGCGCTTTATGTTGCTATGCGCAAATACAGATACCGTTCCATAATAGTGCAAGAAAGTCTGCATTGTGATAGTCATAGTTATTGTACTGGAAGGGGTCCCTTCCTGCACAAAAAGGTTACTTTAAGGTACTTCCTACTGAAATCATTTCTCCTCGTTATGCCTGCTTCCATGAGGTGCAGGATTTCAGTACAAATCCCTGTCTATAATTCTTTGTAGATAAAGGGGATATGCCTCAAAAGACATGGGTGGTTGCATGAAAACAACCATGCACCACTCATGGAACGACCCCTTGATACCAAGTAATTCATGCAGTGCATTGTGTAGCTGTGCCACACTGTTGCAAACCTGATACAAAGTCTTTGTAATTTATGGCCAAGGCCAGCAATAGAAATTTTCCTTCCAACGCTTTCTTGGCTCTTCGGGTTAGCGTAGGCAAGAGTCAAATCTTACCTTATAGGGGGTGGTGAGATACATTATAATACTGTCATCATTAATTCTGTGAAGATCAATTGACCAGCCAGAGTTTTTATCTTATGTACAAAACAAAGTATTTCAGTAACGTCTTAAAAATTGTAATATACATACAGTAAAAGAAAACAAGTGATGGGAGTCACACAAATCAATAAAAAATAAATGTCACAAAGAAATAATGTGGCAATGCAGGGCACTCATCATACACAACATTTATAGTTTGTGATCACTAGTTAAGAACGGATGTATGACGTTATAACGCATACTATTACTCCGCATACCATTACAACGCGACTTTTACTCCGCATACTGTTACAACGCATAGCGCCTTGGGGCGCTGGATAGTGGTAAGTTTAATTTTCTATTCCAACACCAGTCCCCGTGGACACTAGGGAAGGTGTTGGATAGAAAATTAAACTTATTCCCTATCCTACAGCGCCCCCCAGCGCAATGCGTTGTAATGGTATGCGGAGTAAAAGTCGCGTTGTAATGGTAGTGCGGAGTAAAAAATGCGTTGTAACAGGTGTATACCGTTAAGAACTAGAACTAGGATATTCAGCGCCAAGAAACCATCTGGTGTTTGTGCGCTCTATAAATAATTTTAGCATAACTGAACATAGGATAATATTCACAATTTTTTGAAGAATTAGGAGGCCTGCACGCCTCCCACCAAAGACTTCCTAATAGGCTGTTCAGGACCAGCTGTAGTTTACAATCCTTATGAATATTACACTAAACAAATAGGATAACCAATGCACTGGTGGAAAATGAATATTTTTTCAGTGTTCATAATTAAGGGTTATAGATTTTGGAAACCTGATTTGTCTTCCCATGCAAGTTTAGGATTTTCTGGTACAATGCAGATGAAATACCTCACAAACCAGATGAGCTAGAGGCATTGAATCAAGGGTATCATGTCCATAGATCGTGAGACTGAATGGGTCAGAGAAGGTGGTCTGGCCGTAGAAGGAAATTCAAGAGTTTTCTAAGGAAACACAGCATACAGCAGGGCCAGACAGACCTCTCTGAACTTCTGAAACAGAGTAGCCCAAACATTGCTATCTATCAAAAAGCAAAAGCAAAGAGGGTCTCTGTTTAATAGGGATACCTGGATTTAATTCCACCAGGACACCTTTTTGGTAAGTCATGATCTACAAATGGAAATAATATGAGTACAGCTACTTTTGCTACTACTTCAACCTCTACTACTACTACTACTAATAATAATAATAATAAAAGTGATAATAATAATTACTATTATTATGATATTTTTTTTATACAGAGATGCACCCCAACACAATAAATAAATAGTGCCTCTAGCAAGTAGACCAATAAATGGGTAGAGGAGACAACCTCCACCAGACATGGTTGGGGGATCAGGTAAGGGACTCTGCTTTCCTAAAGTACACCCAGAGAGGTTCTAGGGAGCAATTGGTTTGCAGTTTGTGAACTCTGTTTGGTTTATGGACTCCAATTCAGATAAAAAAAACATGACAGCGATGGGAAGGTTGCACTGTCAGTCAGATGAATATGTGATGTAACAACACAATCAAAATGATAACGGTATGTTACATCACAGGTTTTACAACGCAAGTCGTTAGAAATTACTTGCGCTGATGGGCGCTGGACTTAGTGGTAGCACGATTTACTATTCCAACACCAGTCTACGTACAGTAGGGAAGGTGTTGGAATAGTACATCTCACTATTCCTTAGGTTATAGCGCCATCCAGCGCAAGTCGATGTAACGACTTGCATTGTAACAGCTGCGTTGGAACTGCATCAGGGTGTACTCACCGCGATGTAAAGGATGTTTCCCCAGTCAGATACGTCTGTCCCTAAAGGCACCTAGGTCCTCCTTTAGATCCACCGCTGACAACAGGATTTTCGCTAGTAACACCACCAAGAGCTGCTTCTTTTTTCAGCTGTCCGGGTACAGAATGTAATGAAATGACAGCATCCCAATTCCCAGGCTCAGACCAGTATGAGCCCTTTTACAAAGGTTCACAAAAAACGGTGGTGACAGAGTGCACACCTTCTTTTCCATATTTCAAGAGCATTCATGTTTATAAAGTTTTTGCGTGCTGGCCCGGAATCGTGGACTGTCCTGCCACGTCATGAAACAAATCATTAGAGTACGTGGGGGCGGGTTTGCACCCCACTCCGGACGCACAGCGTTAGGAGCATAACAAAGATGCCAAAGGTTAATCCAATTTGTCAGTATTATTTATTTTCATTTCGTCTTTCCATGTGTAACATTTATCATGGTTACTCAGTCACAAGTGGGAAGCACTATGTTAACATAAAATCCTTAACGCTTTAGACATGCCTTGACGAGCCTTGTTCTATAGCATGGAATGCCACATAGATTCTCCTTGATTAAGTCTTTTTCACCCAATGCATTTCGTGCCTTTCATGGCACTTCGTCAGGGGTTAAACTACAAATTTAAAAAACACAATTATTAGGCTACATATTGAAATGGTTGGAGTTCATCATATTTAACTTCCTATGTACAACATATCGACAGTAAATGTTTGAAGCTAAAGTTCACCACGTGATCGAAGTTTTGCCCGCAGAATTCATGATGGATTAACCTTTGGCATCTTTGTTATGCTCCTAACGCTGTGCGTCCGGAGTAGGGTGCAAACCCGCCCCCACGTACTCTAATGACCCTTTTACAAAGGTGCAAAACACACACAAAATCACTCCAGGCGCAATACATTTTCTCCAGCAACCCCAGCATATGCCATCTTCACCTGGTATGCACCCACACACTGTAGGGGGTCCTCTACATGAGCAAGTAACAGGAGGCATGAGGGCACCTTTCCTCCTACTTTCTCTTCGATCAATGCTTTTAGCATATAACATTTAAACTGGAGCCTTCAAAGATCCGCCTCTTATCCAGGGAAATCACGAGAAGAATGTGAAGTACATTTTTACACAATAAACACAACTGTAAAAGAGACTCAAAGTTGGTTGTTTAGTTCTCTTCAGCAATTTTAAACAGGGAACACAAAATATTAAATAAACTAAATCCTCCCCCTGACCAAAATCGTTTAGATTGTTCCCATCAATTCCTATTGCCTCAAATTAATACATTTACATTTAAGTAAATAACAACATTTGGTTTTGTGGAATGTTTTACGTCACATCATTCATATATTACTCCACCTACTCCCAGGGAGAATTCCCAGGGATCGTGCCATAGAGTCATTACCACTCTATAGTAGGCTTACGATGAACATGGTTCCATTTATGCCTGTCAGTTATCTAGAAAAAGATATCTGCCTAATGTATGTGCATTTTTGTGGGGTAATTGTACTCCAAAACTGAATAAAATGATGCTGTAGTAAACTCCATGCAATGGTTGGAAGTGAACAGATTAATGTGAAGTTTGGTTTGAGAGTTTGTGAATGCTCACAGACTAGTGAAATGGTGGATTTTCACAAAGTCACAATGACACCTTTCCATCCTGCTAACGGGCAGTGATTTTCTCCAACAGTGGGCTTGAGCGAGCCCCCTTCTAGGTTGGGAATGGAACCCCCTCAAACTATAAAGAGGTGTAACGGAAGAAAAGTAAGAACAACAGGGTGCCTTTCCCCAAAGCGGAAATGAACTGAGGAGAAAGAGCAACCTACAAGAAAGTCACATTACATTCCCACTAGTCAGCTGGCAAAACTGCAATTGGCAAAGCTTTTCAAGCTACTACTGCCAATATTGATGGACTCCCAAACAGGACCGGACTGAGAACACAATGCAGCCCTGGCAATTCTATTGGACCGGCCCCGGTGGGGGGAGGCGTATCAGGGGCTAGGCGAGGGTGCTAGTTTGAACCACTTGTGCACATAGCACGGCTGCTTTTGGCGCAGGGGGTCGATATTGCAGCACTGCTGCAAAACTGGGCCCCAGTAACAAAAACAGACCCCACTGCTCCAAAACCAGCACCCACCCTTCCAGTCACCGGGGAAATGCCCGATGCTCGCAATGGCCAGCCCGGCTCTGCCCTCAAAAGTAGTAAATCTCCACCAGTTTGTAGGAGTACTTAAAGGGGTACAGAAGTACTACATTTTTCACAATCCGGTCTTAATGTCTAAAAACTCTTGTGTTACTGGTTTGCCAATAAAATAACACAGAGATCAGGCAATGAGACATTTTTTATGATTAAAATATTCTTTTGTAACTTCGGTTAAAAATAAATATACGTGTATGTTAGAGAGCACTATTAGTTGCACATATTTTATGTATTCGTAACAAATTCCCTATTTCTCATTTCACGTGCTGTCGATACTAAACGGTCCATTGCAGAGCCAAAGTCCAGCTTGGCAATGCCAGGACCACCAAGCCTCCACCCCTTGTATGGCCTCTCAGGGAAAAGGCTGTCTGCACTGAACTGATTGACAAGGGTGAGACCCACCTGCCAGAACAAAATCACTGATGATCTTTGGACCCCAAAAAATAGGTAAAAAGTTCCCCTCATATGATTCCATGATTTAGCTATTACTTTATTGACTGCATTAATTTACTTTAACTAAAAGGTCTCCAAAGTTTGTTGGAGTTTACATTACTGCATTTCTGCATCAATGCAAAGTTCACCACCCTTTGGAGTCTATTCAGGTAAATGCAAATTCAACATTTTACATCAAGGCCATATCTATGATTGCACTGTGCATCCGTCCACAATCCCTTTTCATCCAAAACATAAGATCACCTTTCCAACCCACGTGGCTAGGGACCAAATCAATGAATCTGACCTTTAATATGGCAGGATTTTTTTGTTAATTTTTTCTTAGGTCTGGACAAGACCTGTTGATGCCTATGAAATGTGAAATGGGTCTAAATTCACCATCCTCAGCAATACAGTGTGATGGCTAGATTATGACCCATTTAGAAAGGTCAGCACGTTTAGGAGGATCCTTACTGATTGCATGGGAATCTACAGTCTTTCTGATATTAGTCCCTGTGAATTGATCTATTTGTGAATCTGCTTCATCAGTCTCATTAGTAGCTGGGCAAAATCTCTATGGTACCCCTTCGACATAACTATGTGGCAAGATATTTAAGAAATTGTCTAGCTCCATATTTACATTCATATTTAATTCAGGGTCATAAGACCATTATCACCAAGCTTCCTCTTCAAGTCATCTCTCCAAAAAAAAAAAAAGTTTTTATAAGGTGCTATAACTAAGATAATTCAAGGGATAGGCCTTCTTACATACTCCTCCTGTCTAGCTATAGGCGTCAGCCTTTAAGCTAGTTAATTGTGTTTTATAATTTCTGATAATATTGAAGATCGATCTATTGGCTGGCTTTTTAAAAGAACAAGTAGCTCTGCTTTGACCAATCTACACTGTGAATTAAACCAACCTTTTAGATGGGGTATGTGAGTGTTGGTTTTTTGAGTATCTTCTCTTATGCTACTCATCTAGACCTGGTTGCAATGCAGAAACTAAAAGTACTTTCTTTGGAGCGCTCTGATTTTCCTTGAGATTGACCCCATGATTGTTGAAGGAGGGAAGTGAAATGAGGAGGGAAGTGACACATTGGGGCATAGCATTATTATGTATGATATACATCATTCATCTTGATAGACCCAGCTCTACACTACCCGAGGAGTCAGACCTGGTTTCCACCTTTGAAACCCGCATTCTTGACAAACAACCTGTCTGATACTCTTTTCTTAAGTGCATAAGACATTTTAAGAAAGATGGTATATAAATAATGCTATTCCTAGTGGATCTTGGTCAGCCAACATATGGGGAAGGTGAAAGCCAGAAGCTGATAGAGCACGGGCTCACATGCTCGTTTTACCATACTCACCTGGGCCCATATAAACATACACACTTTGAACAGGTATCACATTTTAATTAATCATTTAGGACCTATACCATTGACTTACCAATCTTAGTCACCGGTACCTAGAATCCTAAGTGATCAAGGGTGTTAGAATAATAGGCAGTATATAAACATTTCATTCATAAATAACCACAGACTCGGGAAAGGTTTAAACACTTTATCTATGTAAATTCTTAAATGTCAGAGTCCATACCAATTCGAATAAAACGCATTCAATTAGAAAGTATATGATCAAGGCAAGATGATGTGAAAATAATATGTGACTTTCGTTAAGCATTGAAACATAGGAAGGGTAAGAAAAAGGAAACAATACAATGACATACCCACTTTGATTTATAATTACCTACAATGGTGTGAAGACCTACCCTGGCCACGGCTGGGATGAAGGATAGGACCCCCATTAGTTCAGGTGCCTACAGACCAAATTGGATCAGGACAGGACCACCGCAGGTCAGGACCGGCACCCACAGCAAAAGTGCATCGCCAGCGTCCCAACCCTCTCTGCAGCTAACAGTCGGACCCCGATTGGGTTATCAAACTCCTTCCCAGAACCCCGATTGGGTTATCAATTCTTCTGACAGAGTGCTCCGCCAGCACCTCTGCTCTTGATCGCCTATTGAGAGCGTTGGGTCAGTGACAGGTCAGCTATTTGGACAAGTCGGACAATCTAACTAGCTAAGCCTACCTTAGATATACCATTTTCCAGGGCAGTGTACCACTCCCCCAATGTTGCAAGTTTGTGTATTCCCTTGATTTGATTGGTCAAAAGACGAGGATCGGTCATCACACCATACCAGTTATGAGGTCACTTGATTCATATATTCAAATTAATGTTCCCTCCCATCATTTTATTTTCCCATGCACTTTTTATTCCACCTGACAATGGATGTTTCAATAACAAATACATTGTATGTAAAATGTTCAATTTAGCTTCTTCTCGTGAGGTCGAAGGGTGAATTTCCCAGGCGCATCTGCAGGCAAGACAGTCACTGGCACAGGTTCAATGCCATGACTTGTGGACTCTTGAGCTCTTCTGCTCAGTTGCAGGATTGCAAGATAGAGTGCAGCAAGATTACATCAGGCCCAAATATGAGCTAATAGTAAAGTCAAAGAGAAAGAGTTTTAGAACAAAGAATAAATGAATGCACTGTATCCCACTTATCTCTACTCTATTCCCATGACTTTATTTTAACTACAGCATTAGGATTTAAACAGAACAAACAATTTTGTAAAAGCAGCAATGCAAGCGTTAGCATGTGAAAACATAGAGCAGCCATCTTTAGTTCTAGTGCGCAGAAGCAAAGATTTCCCACCAAAGCAGAGAATACGTCATGTCACATGAGTGTGACAGACGCATGCACAGAAAAATTCCCACATTGCGACGGCCATTTTAGGACACTCGAGTTACGGTTAGTTAAAAGCACATTGACAAGCTACCCCTAGATGCTAGAAACGTCTTGTGGTGCATTATTAGTAATACAGAACATGTTTATTAGTGAATTATATTTCATTTTGAGAGGGTTGAATCAGAGCAAGTCTCTTTGCGAACGAAACCATGCTTCATCAATGCTCTTCCTGAACAAACAAAGGAAGACGCCTAAAATGAAGTTTGTTAGCTCGCCTTGGCCTTTTGTTGTTTATCAGACACTGCCTGCAGGTTAATTAATTAAATTTTGATAGGGCCAGGTAGGCCGTCCTTCCATAACTAATGAAAAAAAAATCCTTAGTGTGGGGGTTGTGCTCAGCCTTAATGGCAGTTGTTCTCAATTTTTAGGCTTTGGTGATGGGATTATCAGGGTGAATTAGAACATTGTGGGGCATATTACCAACAACTAGCGATAATTTTTGTCTCTAACTTGTTTAGAGACAAAAATTATCGCCGCACATCGGCGATTTTTATCGCAGATAAACCTTGCTATTAGCAAGGTTTATCGCAAATGCGATAAAAAACGTCCGCAATGCATGAATATCGCTGAAAAGTCAGCGCTATTCATGCATTATCGAGCAAATGCTCTTAGCCATGTTATCCACCTCCCATTGGATAACATGGTGAAGAACTGCTCAGGGCAGGTGTTAGCTTTTGGAGATATTCGCGCTTAGCGCGAATATCTCCAAAAGTTGCTAATAGGAGATAGCAATGTTAGCGACTGTTTCCAGTCGCTAACATCTTGGCACGCCCACTTTGCATGTCATTAGTGATAAATATCACTGACATGCAAAGCGGGGCCCAAGATGGTCGCTATCTCCTATTAGCTGTCACTAACTGGTGTTAGCGACAGCTTGGTAATAGGGAGATAATTTTATCTCAGCTTTCTTGGCTTTTAAAGCCAAAAAAGCGGAGATAAACCCCCTTGATAATATGCCCCTGTGTCTGGTAATTCCCCAAATTGTGTTTCTGCTCCCAATTAGCACTTTGGGCCCAATGTATTAAGAATTTACTGTGAGCAAAAGTCAGGTAAAAGGGAGGAGTCTGTCACAGCAAAATCTTTGTAACAATATCCTTTAGTGTAAAGGTGGATATGACGTGCACAAAGGGTTTTCATCTATTTTGCACAAAATCACAATTATTTTTTTTTTTTTTATGTTTGTACAGCTACCAACAGATAACAACTAGTGTGTAGTATCTGGGCAAAATTGGAGTGAGTGCAATTGGAGTGAGTGCCATCTCCACTCAAGAGTTGATGCACATTAGAGCTAAAATGGATGTAAATGCCAGTAACACCTGTACTAGCATTTGTGCTTAATGAAGCTGCATATTAAAGATTCTTGAATGTTCATATTTCTAGTTTTATCCAATGCCATAATTGGCCTGCAGCACACAAGTTAATATGAGGGATGCATTTAAATTAACGGATTGATAATTTCTGTAGTGCCAATCTGTCGATTTCCACGATTAGCACTATATGAAGGTGGCACAACAGCACGCATTCCATTTCAGCATCGAATTTTCCTTTTGAATGAAAATATTTATATGTTTGATATAGTAAATACCGTCCAAAACATGAATATTACGTTTCCCTCTAATTTGAGATCAGTTTTGTGTCAACCCGTGGTTGCTAACCATTTGCTTGCATTTAGTTTTAAATAATCTTATTAAACACGAAATGCCCACTAGGGGACGCTCTGTGATCAAAGATAAATTATATTAGAGAAATGTATCAGCATCACTATAATTGCGTAATTCATTCCACTCAACCGTGTGCTCCAATACAATTATTTAAGGATCTTTCTGTTCCAGTGCCATATGGAACTCCCACAAATGGTCTTTTATAAGGTGATGTAAAAATGACTCCAGCTGCACAATAAATATTTGCACCCTCAAAGTAAGGATAAACTATGTGTACGGTGATTATGTAAATTTTTTGCCGTTTGAATGTCCAATTAAAATATGACAAGAAATAGATTTTTTTCCACTAATGCTAACTGGTAAATACACATATGTCTGGGAAAGGTTTGACAAAAAAGTAGGACTTCTAGATCTCGCCGTTTTTTACGTAGCCTTGTAAATTCTTCTCTCTCTCTCTCTCTCTCTCTCTCTCTCATGTAGTCTGAACACTAGGAGGCATATTTACAAGGCACTTGCGCCACGTTTACGCCGCCGTTGCGTGACGCAACGGCGGCGTAAACGTGGCGTATCCCTGCGACCCAGTTACAACGTGACGCATCTAGGCAAATGCGTCACGTTGTTAAGCCCTGCGCCACATGTTGGCGTTCCGGCGCAGGGTGGGCGTTCCGGGGCAGGTGCGCCTCGCAAAAGTGCCTGCTTGAAGCAGGCGTAAGGATTGACACAGCACGTTAAGTATAGGGCACACCCGAGCATTGCTGGAGTCGCGACGCGCTTGCGACGCGACTCCAGCGATGCGCCGCCCTTACGTCACGAGATGCGTCACGCATCTGCCTACCCTTGCCCCACGGCGCGCCGCATTGTAAATACGACGCATCCGCCGTGACGCAAGGGTAGTTTTGCGTGACGCATTTGTTCTGACTCATCCCTGCTGATTTGCAGAGATGCGCCAGAACTCATAAATATGCCCCTAGGGCTGCAAATAATAATTTAAAAAAACGTTAGCCTAACTTACTATCTGTTATCCTGAGTACCGCTGTGACCCAAAATGTTCCCTTCCAATGTGCAATGTGCAAAGGCTCACTTTGGGTGTATTTTTTTTTTTTTTTTTTTTAAGGTAAGCTATTTTAAAAGGTCTATTTCTTTCTAAAATGGAGAGCACCACCATTAGGCCCGCAGATAGTTAAGTCTACTGCATAAAGAAGGTTAGAAAAACTGACAGGGTGGCAAAACTTTGTAAAACCATGCAATGGACTTTATTCTCAACCCAATTTTACACTCAGTAGTCAGACATAGCATCTCACTATTTAGCGCTATCCCATTTGCGTTTGATCTAGAAACAACTTTACACAGTGAAGTAGACATTATGGCCCAGATTTAATCATTATACTATTATATACAGGATAAACATAATGGCAGGTGCTACATTCATGAAAATATTATAAAGAAAATCTTAGGATGTTCATTGGTAAACAACAATTTGTATATACTATATTTATTCTTAAGGATGATGTTATTAAAATCTAGGATGAATATAAATATTTATAACATTTCTGTATTAGGATATATTCCGTTGCAGCCTAAACAAATATTAAAAACTAAGGGGCATTTTATCAAGGGGGGGCGATAGGCACTTTTCGCCGGTTAAGTGGCGGTTTTCGGCCGCTAAGCGGCAAAAATTCTATCGCCCTATTATCAAGCTGTCGCTAACAGCGAGCGGTTTGGGGCCCGCTTTGCATGTCAGCGATATTTATCGCTAATGACATGCAAAGTGGACGTACCCAACCCGTTAGCGACTGAAAGCAGTCGATAACGTCGCTAACGCGTATTCACAAGGCTGGCATAGCGATGGAAATATTCCCGCTATCGCCAAAAACTAACGCCTGCTCTGACCAGTTCTTAGCCATGTTATCCAATGGGAGGTGGATAACATGGCTAAGAGCATTTAGTCGCTAATGCAAGAATATCGCTATATTCTCAGCGATATTCTCGCATTACGCCGCTATCGCTGGATATTTTAGCGCTATGGAGAAAAACATTCCTAATAGCATGTTTTCTCCGCTAAAATATCCAGCAATAGGCAGCAATTAAAAAAAAGTTGCTAAGAGAATTTAGCGATAAATATCGCTAGTTGTTGGTAATATGCCCCTAAAATTTTACACACAGCACTGAGGCAGTTTTAGCAAGTTTTAGGATTATGTGGAAGGTGACACACATTTTATACTTTATAAATATAATAGATTTTAATGGATTTTTATGGAAAACGTTTGATTATAGGTATTATACCATAATGACATTTTGACTTTGGCTTTTACCATCTCTTTGAGTGTACCAAAATAGACATTATGCAATGAAGAAATTATACAAATTTTTTTATTTATGTATTTATTGCATTATGTTGCACTAAGGATTGTGTCTTGAAAGGGAAACATCCTTTACCACGCGGATTTTACTCCGCAAGGCTTTTACAACGCGTCCCTTACAACGCAAGTCGTAACCACGACTTGCGCTGGAGGGCGCTAGAGGATTAAGAATAGTATATTTACTATTCCAACACCTTCCCTAGTGTCCACGGGGACTAGTGTTAGAATAGTAAATTATACTATTCTCAATCCGCGCCCCCAACGCAAGTCGTGGTAACCACTTGCGTTGTAAGGGACGCGTTGTAAAAGCACGCGTTGTGACAGTACGCATCGTACCGTCATACATCCGTCTTGAAAATCTAGACATAAAAATGTAACAGAAACATATATTCATATAAGTTTTTAATATACATCCTAAAGACTTAAACACCAAATTTTGCAAAGTCTGTTTTCCATATTCATTAATCCATTGTATGAACTTGTCACTTTAAATTAGATGATCTGTATGAGCAGTGTTGTTAAGTGATCAAGGCTGAGGACACCCGAAACGTGTAATGGCGGTCAGCTCAGTCGAATAAATTAAGAAAGCACCGATTTTGTGGTCCGTGTCCGTTTTTCCATCGGAAGACACAGTGCAGAAGCGGATTTTGGATATGTATACATATACTTAGAGACCTATCCACAAAGGTACATTTGGTTGCAAATGTATGAGAGGCATAAATAGTTGTATGAGTGACTGCACTCGTAAGTCCCACTCAAGGGGTGAGAAGTGGGTTTCTGAGGCTGGTTTGTCTTACAAGTATGGGAACACCTAAAAACATGTGCAGCTGTGAGCATTCCCAAACTTTGCTCTGACCCCTTTCCACCCAGGAAATAGTCAGAGATTTACTCCAGCACATGGTTGAGTGAATGCTCTTAAAGGGTGAGAATGAGATAGATGGCCTCCACATTTGTGGGTGGAGTGGAGACATGGCTTTCTTCATAGGGAAAAATGTATTCACCACAAAGATACAAAAGATTGTGCCTTTGGACAGAGGACTCTGTTCCATGTGTGTGGACTAGACATTAACCTGGATATCAGTGCAGGTTTCCAGGTGAACTTTTGGGAATGTTCATGCCGAGGCATAAATCTCCACTCGTTCTTTTCTATACTTTTTGTGTGAATAGATATCGTAAGCCCTCATTATGAGTGGACCCCATTCAATGCAATTAAGTTCAGCAACTTTGGTTTCCCCACATAACTGAATTCTGAGGTTTGCAGAGTACGCCACAGTCCCACAATTTTAGCCATGCAAACCTCCTAAACCTTACCGGGGAACATGCATAGCAGATACATGGACATGCACATTTTGGTGCAGTGTGCTACAAAATACACTTTATACTCCACTTTTGAATAGAAAACTCATGATAGGCCATGCCAATCACAAAACAATTTCCAAACGCCTTAGTCTCAATTTCTTCAGATGCAATATTTATTTCATCCAACACAAGCCCATTCATAATGAGGGATTTCATGTATGAATGGGAGAGGACAGGAGGAACTATATATATATATATATTGCTATACAATACCCATTCTCTACCTTGTACTATTGCATCTGACAATGATAAAGTGCTACACATTGGCAGACAGAAGACAAAGTTTTTGGAAATATATATATATAGCCAATGTCTAATCATATTGTGCCCATTTCTATGCGTCTCGGGGTAATATAAACATTAGATATCACAGAGTTTGTCAAGCCATCAATCGGCTAATGACACCCAACTTAAGCCTGCAATGTTCTGGCAGAATCAGCTGCTCCACCTGAAGGACTGTCTCAGTAACTAAAACCTCGTTGGCAAATGAATGCTGTAAATTTAACCAAAGCATATGCTGGTTTCCTCAGGTAAAGTTAAGACATTACTTAGGCTCGGCTGTACATTTTGACATAAAATCACTTTGTTACTGAAAAAGCCAGATGAGATTCCATCTCACCATACAAGCACATGTTGCTAAGAAGGCATAGACTGCCTATTTGTAGTTATCTTTCTTTAGGCGGGTGGACGCTTGTCTTCCTTTGATAATTTTTAGGACCCCAGTATCTCTTGCATTCTCTCATATTGATGGTGGCTATGCATTGATTTTTTTTGTCCTCATTCAACAAATGGTGCTCTGTTTTCAAGAAGATAGGGCGAAGTCGAAACAGTAAGAGGCGAAATAAGATCTGGTCAATCCACGCAGGAGGGTGGGTAAGTCGTAAAAATAAGCCTCCAGGATTGACCATGGCACCAATTCTTCTACAGGCAAATGCATTGAGATATACTAAGCTGCCACCATAACAGCCTGTACAGCAAGTTGGTAATCATCGGACCATTGAGCACACAGCTTTGTTTCTTGCTTAAATAAATAAAATAAACCACAAATGTGAAAAGGCGAAGACAAGAATAAGAAAAATTGAGTGAAAGGAGACACCCTAAAAGGAAAACCGTAAAGGTTTGTGGAAGCTATATTCAGTGAGAAAAACTGGAGACAAAGGTTTTAATCCAAGTGTCCAAAAGATCCCAAAATGTTGTTTTCTTAACCCACTTATTTACACAATCAAGTTGTGAAATTCTCTGTATTGAACCAATCCATTCAATTTCAGTGGGGGGGGGAGAAGGGAAGATCCATTTAACACACAACTCCCTTTGTGCCAAAAGAATCATAACAAAAAAAGAGCCTTCTGGGTTTTGAAAAACCCAAAAAGAAGGTTTTGATTATCCACCCCATCTTGCATCACACCAAAAATAACAGAAGACCCGGTCAACCCAATTTCTTGACCCATAATAGCTGAAATGATCTTACCCACATGTTGCCAAAAAGACTGGATTGAAGGACACTGCCAAAACATATGGACCTCATTTGCGTTGTTCTCATCACATTTCGGGCACTTCTTTGTCGTTCCCTTCCCCATCTTCGACAGTCTCCTTGGCGTCCAGTGTGCTTTATGGACAGTAAAAAGGTGGTTTCTCTTTAAAGGCGCAGCTTTCACATATGACCACAAAAGAGACATAGATACTTGTCCTAAGGTTTCAAGGTCTTCGCCTGGCAGGTCCTTCTTCCAAATCTCCGTAAATGGATTCTGTGTGTCCTCCCCGGTCTAAATTATCAACCAATACCATTCTGCTACTTCTTTCCGCATTGTGGACCTTGAGCAGATCTTATTCACCCTTCCCGATTCCCTTCAATCTCCTTCCCTATTGATTTTATCCAACTCAAAATCTGATAGTATTTAAACTTTGATACCGAATTCTCTGAAACTGCAGAAAGGCACTGCCATGAATTCCGCTCATTGTCCAAAATAAGTTGCCCCCACTTCAATATCCCAGATATTCGAAGGGGGACTGCAAGTACATCCACTAAGCATGCCGGGGTGCCTGGGGAATCCCAGATAGTTGCTTCGAAGTTATAGTATGGTATAAGCAGCATTGACCTCACCTGAGACCTTACTTTAGCCGCAGCTAGGAGGACTTTCAGCCTAACCTTCTTAAAAAATTTAGGGTGACCAATTTTAAAAGAAAAAAATCTGCTTGATTTATAAAACTCATGTCTAGAGCCTAAAAGAGTGGAGAAAACGCAGAGCTTTCTTTTACTAATTGGCGTGAATAGTTTAGGTGAAAGGCACAATAACATATGTAAAGGTCCAGGGTGGCGATGCCGCCGTGATTTTTCTTTCTCCTAAGCTTCTTTTGAGATATTCTTGGGTTTTTACTTCCCCAAATAAAGCTGGAAAAAGGCCCCTGAACCTTCTAAACTAGATCTTTGAAATTTCTAGTGGAATAGTGTCAAATAAAAAGGTAAACTTAGGTAAAATCAAAGAGGTTTTATCTTCCCAGAATAAAGAGTGGAAGGGTCTCCCATGCTTGTAGCTGTGATCTCACACTCGCCATTATCTTATCAAAATTCACCTGTGCTATCTTTTCTATATTTTCCACTATTTGGACCCCGAGGTATCTTATTTTGTGTTTTATAAGGTCACCTTTATAGGGGCTATCCCATGTCATTAATTCAGTTTTTTGATGATTAATTGAATATCCAGATGCTCTCCCAAAGTTCTTTAACTGCTTCCAAATCTCCTGGAGTGAACGCTTGAGATTCCCCGTCAAAATTATAAGATTGTCAGCATACAACCCTACCTTCTTTTCCCAGCCATTACAGCTAAAAGAGGAAATACCCTGACAAGCTCTTAATTTGCATGCTAGTGGTTCGATGTACATGTTAAACAGAAGGGGTGGGAGGGGGCAGCCCTGTCTGCAGATTTGTATTTGTTTTGTTAAGTTTCCATTAACAAAGACACTGGCAGATGGATTTTTATGTAGGGCCCTCACTGCTGCTATGAAAGTTTCTCCTAAGTTAAAATGTTGAATTGCTTTATATAAGAAGGGCCAGCTGACCCTATCAAATGCTTTTGCAGAATCAAAGGTCATAACCGCTAGCGTGATCTCATATTCCTTTGCCAAATCGAATGCTCCAATTAAATCATGGGTTAGTTTGTGGAGTTGCCTCCCCTTCATAAATCCCTTCTGATCAATCTGTATTATTGACCCTGCTATACTGTCAAGCGCTTCGTTAAAATCTGAGTGTATATTTTATGATCACTATTCAGGAGGGAGATAGGTCTGTACGATTTGCAGACTCACTGATTTTTATTTGCTTTCAAGATAATTGTTATGGTGGATCATTCCAGGATAAAGGGAGGTTTTGGGCTGATTTAAAAACAGAATTGAACAATTGGAGCAAGATTGGAGCTAACTCTCCTTTTAATATATTATATATTTTGTTTGGAATGGCGTCTGGGCCTGCGGCTTTTTCTTTCTTTAAGGTGGTAATAATATGGAGAATTTCTTCCAAAGTAATAGGGTTACTCAGCTTACCTTTATCAGAGTCCGGAAGTGTAGGAAATTCCAGGTCTGAGAAAAAGGCTTCTACAAGTTCTTCACTCAATGCTAAATCCTCAGAGTAAAGATCTTGGAAGAATTGGGCAAAGG